>NC_137735.1:44787122-45997956 GCF_963264785.1 Psittacula echo | reverse complement strand
ATGCCATGAGGAGCAAGGCAAGGCTGTCAATTACAGGAAGTACTGGAGAAAATGGACGTGTTATGACTCCAGAATTTCCAAAAGCAGTGCATGCAGTACCTTACGTGAGTCCTGGCATGGGAATGAATGTCAGTGTGACTGATCTCTCGTGATTGATAAGAACCTTTTGAGTGCCTTACACAATGGTTTTCTTGTGCGTTTATTGTCAAAGTGGTGAGAGGCATCCAGTATCTTGAAGACTTTTCTTTCAGCCAAGAATTCTTGTAGTTGTGGAGTTCATCTTGGATTGTAATGAATGCTTAGTTGAAAACACAACACCATTTTCTACAAAAGTTCAAGATGAAGCTTGACTGACATGCACAGCTAACATGGAAGTACTGTAATCTAACTGAAGTCGTTGTACAGGCAACACACCAGTGTCTGCAGCCACCGTTGTTAGTCCCTTGGTTCATATTGACTTAAGCACACTTGACATCAATTGCATCAAGATGTGACATGTTTTATAAGAAAAAAAAAAAAAACATGTAAAATGAAAAAAAATATTTTTAGGTATTTTCACAAACAAAAACAAAAACTGGCTTTTAAATAAATTTGCTTCCATAATGGTTGAATATGACAGAAGATTAAAAAAACAAAAAAAAGAAAAGAAAGAAAAAAGAAATCTAGACTGCAGGGAAGTGGAATGTGAAAATAAGGCTTAAGGCATCAGTTCCATATTTTTCAAAGCCAAATACGTAATGTTGAGAAGAGAAGAAATAATAATTAAAAGGTTCAACTCTTGTAATTTAATATTGTTATTAAAACTTTGCTGTATATCCTATTCTTTAACATTTGGTGTTAATATAAAATTACTTGGCAATGCTTGACATTTGAAATAAACTTTTTTCTATGGTTTTATTTGCAAGTGTTCCATTAATTTTACTAGCTACAGTTGGGTTATAAAGAGTCTGAAATCTAGAAGGGCACTGTCAAGGTTGGGTCAGTGTTTTAGTTTTTGGCAGTGTCGCCACCCCTAGCTCATTTGAATCTGTTCAACAGTTTTTCCTACAGATGAGCCCAATCTGTGATGCTCAGATACGCATTTTGAACTCTGAAGATCAAGGTTGTTCTGGGCTGGAGCGGTACTTGATACCAGCACATGAGGAGTCAAATAGGTGCTGATGTAGAGCTCCTCATAACTCTGACGTGCAGGGACTCACGATCCAAAGATTTGGTTCAAATCTATCTCTACTTTTGTACAATTGCATTCATAAATACATGTACAGAGAGAAAAACTATCAGTAAAAAATGGCAAGCAGTACAATAGTGTTAAATATCTTTTTAAAGTATGAAACAAATGCAGTTCTCAAATTGTTTCTTTAAGGAAGCAGTTTTCAAACTGTTAAAAGGTGATTCTAAGCAGTAGCTAGTAAAGTTCTTCATTATGAAAATAAAACCAAAACCTTGGCAATGTCTTTTTGAAATAAGATTGATAACTCAGATTAGATGCAAGTCTGTACTGATGAAAATATTAAAACTTTCCATGAATCTTAATCATTATGAATATTCTTTGCTATCTGAAGTTACCATACATTTTAATTATGTGTATTTAAAAATGATAACTCTACTTACAAAGCGAAAAAGGAATCCGAGGAGGGGTGCAATAACATTAATTGAAATGCTAATGCAAATCAAAGCAACATCATGTTTCTCTAGCTTTCCCTGTAGATAAAATTCCATACACTTGGTTGAAAAGCTTGCAGTTTTCTGCATTGTGGATGCATTGCCTCATGCAATATCAGTAAATCTATTTTATTTAGGACTGAAATTTTAAAGATGACTTGCAGTTTTAGTTGGAATCCATTTCTTACGCTTAAGTAAAATGTTTACTGAACATTGAAGAAGACAGAGCATTTATTAGAAACTTGAAATCTTCACTTGTGGTACAAGCTCTGAGCCTGTTTCTGCAAGCCTGTGAACACAGTGTATATATACTCTCAGTGCAGTCAGCAAAAGAGGTGTATACAGTGTTTTCAACGTCAAACTTAGAAGTAAATGACCCCTAATTAAACTAAACCATTTTTTGACACATCTGTAATCCATAGGTGTTCTGTGCATTACTCCTCATCAGGAATGTTGGGGGATGCATTCTGGTTTTTAATGTTCAATGCTAGAATGACCAAACTAAAATAATATTCATATGGTAATTAAACTTTTTTAAAAAGTAGAATTGCATTATTGTATACAGTGGAAAGCTATTTATTGTACCTCTGGGCTTATTCCTCTAAAAATCATAGCGTAAAGAAAATCTTTGTCAAGCCTGAACTGATGTATATAACTGAAATAATGTAAAGTTATATTTTCATGTTTTTATACTTAACAACATGATGGGAATACATAATGTATGAGTATTTCAATTGCAGATAATATTGATCGGATAATACACATCTCAGTTAAAAAGCAGTAATCATAGTTTAATATCCATGTTACAGTACATCAGTATATTGCTATATAAAGTATGTCTGTGTGCATTTAAGTGAAAAGTAGTCAAGAGTGATGAAAGCTGTCCAAGGGTTTTTTATTCATTTTATATAAAAACTGTTATGGAGCAACCAAAATGTTTATGAATTCAAACTTGTGTAAATTTCAAAATGTCCTTTTACTGTAGCTTTTTGTTTACAGTGTAGTATCTTATTTTCTGCTTTGTTAAATGAGTAATGGTACAAAGCTGGACATACACTTTCTAAGACATTAATGTTCCCGTTTTTTCATGTAAACCTATATGACAGAAAATGCTTCTGATTTTATTTTTCAATCTAACACATGATGGCTTTTCTGGAGTGTTGTATAAACTTCAATCATACATAAAAAAATCTTCTTAAAAAAAGGCAAAAGACCTTTAATGTCTGTTTAGTATTATTGAAACCTGGTTTCTTATTTATTATAAATGTATTTTCCTAAGATTTTAGATAGAGCAAACCTACTTGTACCCACAGCCATGACATTTCCTTGAAAAGGTTTGTAAAGAGAATATAAATCTTCCCCAAAATCATCTTGGCACTCAAGGGTAGGTTTACTGTAGTTTGCAATACCACTAAAGGAAGTAATGTAAATTTTATTACCAACAATATAATGGTGTTTCTGCAATGTAACTTTCTTGATCACGGTTACAATGGCAGTGTGATAGGATGATAAAGCTAGTAGGTTAAGTAGCTATTCAGTAACTATTTAAAAATTGGTCAGCTAGAATAAGCTCTTATTTCAACAGGCTGTTGATGTGTCCAAAGCAGAGAAAGAACCAGAGAAATGGCAAGTATTTTAGGTCTATATTAGTAGCGTTGCTGCTAGAGATATAGTAAAACAAAAGAGTTTGCTATAATAGCAAACAAATGGAGTCTGAAAAAGTTTGCAATGTGAAACAGTTAACATTTTTATTTAAATGCATTATACATTTCAACAGTCTGTTTCTGAGGTATCAGCATCCTCTTTGAGAGCTGTAGACAATATCTTTACACAAAGTACAGTGCACAAATAATTGTGTTTTAAAATGCAAATACATGATTCCAGCTATCATTTGTTACAGCTAATTATGTGAATACAGTGGTCACCAGCACGATAAAATCAGCAGCAGCTGTTCTGCATGATGTCCCTAGAGGCTACTCAGACCTGTTTCACAGTACTGAAGTTTGTTGTTCATTAAATCTTTTGATTTAGGCTGTCATGGGATCACAAAAACTTGCTGTAAGAGATCAGTCAGGTCCAGATTATCTTAGAAATTCGTATTATATCAAGCACTTAGAATAAAATTCAGCAAATTACATAGCTGTGAACAACTTTGAACATTTTCCCTAATATTAGGTTTTTTAGATAATAGAGTGTTTTATATACCTGTGTGAGGCATAACAGAGTTAGGGAATTGCACACAATAATGTCACCTGTGTGACAAGTTTCATTCAATCTATGCCAAGTGTTGGTCTTCCTGAAATTTCTGCTCATACTACTCCTACTGCCGTAACCTATACTCTAAACGGTGTGGCTGCTTCAAATCGATCAGTGCTAAATTTGCCCTAATTTTTTGTTGGAGTTTTATTTTATTCTCTTAAATACCATTGTTCTCTCTCCCCAAGGGATAATTTTGATAAGCGTGTCTACATCTCACATTTGGGGACCTACAGGAACTTGAAGTGGTAACATCTTCATAACAAAGTTTCAGTTAATTCCTGCTTGCATTTAGTAGGTGTCAACTTGTTGTATTGTAAAGGAACTGTGATATTCATAATGTATCTTTTTCTCTTTAGAGATTTCCTTAAAGTAGTGGACATCACTTTGATGATCACAACTTCAGTTAGAATCATTTACTGCTTTAACGTACAATTTGTTGAATTGATATTCTTTGGAAAACAGAGATCTTTAAAATACGTGTTTTGCATAAGTGGAAAAAGAAAAGGAACATGGTAAGATACAATACAAAAATTCTGAGAATCACAGTTCTAACTCACCTGCAGCTTTTAAATGTTGTGAGACCTTTCCACAGTCCCTGATCTTATCTTTAGGGCATATTAAAATCATGCACTTTCTTTCTTTCCCTCTAGCTCCACTACATGCAGTTAGGTTTAAAACATACTTTTTAGCTTGGTAGGCATATAGGAAATATAATTTCTATATATAATAGCTATTATAGCTTCTAAAAGAATTGATTTGGCAGTCATTAAAAAATGTTTATTATAGCTCATTGTATGTGTCTGTATTAAAGAAGCAGTGATGACGAAGTTGGTAAAGGTATTTCAGGTCATCTAAGCTAAACCCTTAATTCAAGTAGCATTGTCCACTGCACTGTTTTTCTATCAGTCTTCTCTGTGCATCTCTTATTGCTAATGAAAATTTGGCTCCCTCTCTTAGTTCAGATGTGGAATTGGGGGAAATGCTACAAAGAAGTGGGCTCCAGTGAATTCCATGAGCTGTGCAGGACCAGTTGACTCCTTTGCATTTTTCCAGGCACAGAAGGCAAGCAAGTGGCAAAGCTGAAATGGGAGTCAGAAATGGCAGTTTTATGTCATTCTTCCCTCCCCTCAATCCTAAAAAATGAAGGAGCATTGAAAAGAGACACCAGAGGGATTTATCTCTGTTTTCTAAGGATAGAACATATGCTCACAAATGTGTGTAAAATTTCAAAACTGCAGTTTTGAAATTATAATTCTATGTTTCAGTTTATGGTAAACAGTTCTTAAAATTGGAAAATGAAATCTGTTTCTAGAGTCATTTCCTGTTAGTAACATATACACATACTAGCTTCTTAGAAGGGGACAGACTGGAGTCCTTCTGGCATGTGCTTTACTGAAGCACCAAGAGCATATTGTTAAATATATACTTGGAGGCTTTTATATTACAACTTTTTACCCAATTTTCAAGTTGTGTTGTTACTGCCTGCCCTTCAGCACCACGTTCTCTGAATTAAGAGAAAAATGTAGTTAAAAAGCTCAAGCTCTTTAACTTCATAGTATGCTTTACAAATAAAGTTTTTCAGTAGTTGGTTTCCTTAGGGGTTTCATTATCAATGACAGATTTTGGGTTACCTCATACTCCTAAATAGCAGAATATTCACAGCAATCTTTGTTTCTGAACAAAGATATTTTCTACACAGTCATGATACAATCATACAAGCTACATGATTTTTACTGAGGTGCTCACTTTTATATTTGTTACTGTTTAATAATTTCACAAACTGAAGAATATTTAAATAAATGTGGAACTAAGTGGCTTGGCAGCTAATACAAGTTACCTGTAGCTGGAATTCATCACAGAGTTCCAGCTACTATGTGTTAATAAATAAATGGAGTTGCTGGTGTATGAAAATTAAGATTGTGGATGTTCCAGTGTATCAGCATGTATACATATGCCTATACAAGTATAAAAATGCAATAGTAAAACTCGTGCTGTGTTTGATAAGGCCATACTTAAACCCAGTGATAACCACAGCAATAATTTATAGTAGGGCCAGTAGTGAAAGGAAGGTTCATAAACAAGTGCCTTGCCACCTTTAGTTTGAATAAATATGGAATCTTGTATTTCTGTAAGACAGTATGAGTCCCCATGGGACTCAACCGTAACTGCAAAATCTGGTGTAACTCACTGACAGGATGAAGCTACAGGCTCTTCCACACTACCTTTGGCCTGCACAAAGAGGTCAAATGAAAGTTATTGCCTCTCCGTTCGGCAGCAGGGATGATGGGTTTATGTTTAGGCATGTATATCCTGAAGTTTTCAAATTACACTGTCTTACCCATTGAAAAATCTTCACAATGGATCCAGGCGGCTCAGGTTTTGTTAAATCTAACATTACATGAACAAGGACAACCAAAACATTATTCTTTGTAAGTTATTACTTGATTTTCTGAACCAAAACCCCTCTAAGAAGTTGATGCCTTCAGAACAAAATACTGGGCATTGACAGGGCTGGATACTACACTACCTACTTTGAACACGGTGCAATAATATATACTCCTATGGTGCTGTGGTAGATTTCTATCCACTTTTTATATTTTTTACTGGCATAAACAAATGAATAGCATAAGCTGTAGGAAATCACACTGTAGGCTTGGCAGACAATTTTCCGGCAATTTCTATTGATTGGTTCTATCTGTGCCATTACCATGTTCTTTAAATCTACACCTTCGGGATATAGAAATAACGCACGTGATAGACTAGTTTTATAAAGACATTATCTTCAGTGAGAGCAGGATATTAGTCTACATGTTTTCTTCATCCTGATGGCTACACTTACCTAAAGTACTGTTTTCCACAGGAATAGTTTTCTCTCTTTTTCACGGTATGCTCTTGTTTATGAATCTAAATGTGTATTTTTTAACATTATAAATCCACAGTTAAATGTGAGAGATGTTCATCAGTTCTGCTTAGTCCACCTTATAAGCTGCTTTCTATAATGCTTGTAATTTACTTTTTTGATCTTTCATCATTGCGAGATATTTTAGAGCTTTGAGGAAAAAAGTAACATTGCAGACTCTGCTTGCTGATGTAAGATGTTGCCCAAGTTGCTCAAAGTCATTCAGCTGATGAGTATGTCTTGTGACTCGCACTTCTTAAAGAATCCTTCTCAAACAGCAGGGAGAGATTGCTCTGAGGAGAGTAAGGTAATACTTTTTGCTCAGAACCTGCCTTGCTGGGGAGTCTGGACCAAGTCTGAACCTCCCAGCTGTCTGTTTGCAGTCATAGGGTGATCTCTCCTGGGACTGCTGCACTTGCACTCATGCTAGCACAACTGAATTGTTGGCATGGTCAGGATGCAAAAACTATTTCTTCATCCTGAACATGATGCCGAGGGGGAGAGTTGTCCCATTCTTTCACTTCCCATGCTTTCTGAAAAGCTTTCTCCTTCCCTAAATTACAGCCATCCATAGGATGTCACTTTAGAAAAAAATGTATTAACATAAAAAAATCACATACTTTTTCTCAGCATAGAGAAAACTTTGCTAGCATTTACCCTCATTTCAGAAAACTAAGCACAGCCATCTTGGCTGGCTGAGCAATTTTATGGAGGCTTTTTTCATAGGGCAGAAAAAAGTCACTATGAGTTACGACATCATATATTGTCATAAAACTTGTAAGCTTCCCAGTAGACAGGATCATAAGAATGTTATGTTATTTTTGATAAGATGCTAGCTAAGATTAGGGTATATGGACAGCCTTTCTTTATGCATGTTGTAATATGCTATGTAAATCAGAGGGTTATTGGCTTGCTGAGTGATTTTTCTGTGGTGTCAGACCTGCATAATAATATATATATAAATAACACAATTAAGTTTGGGGGTTTTTTTTACTTTTTTAAAGGGTGTCTTTTGATAACTTCCACAAACCTAAATTAAGAGCAATACAAATAATTGAAGTGTGAAGAAAACTGCTCAGGTGACATCACCTGATCTATGCTATTTTATTTTTTTTTATTTCTTTTTAAAATTTCTCTAAAAAGCCCTGTGTCTTTCTAGAGCAATAGGCAACAAAGGAGCAGATAGGAGAATGTAGCCCAACCTTCAGCGCAACTATAGGATGGAGTTTTGGACTTGAAACTGTGATACTGCTTAGTAAATAAACTAGAACTTAAGTTCTCGTTCAAGTTAGAAAAGGTTCAGTAGATTTTTGTGGTGTAGCTGAAACAGAAATGTGTCATAATGAGTATAGGCACTGAATATAGCCTTTGGCATTTAACGCATAGACCTATACAGCTTGCCCATATTAGCTGCTTTAGGCTAGTACAGGCTGGACTTCCTGCTTAGCTAAACCTAGGTCTCATTCGGGCTGCCCATATCAAATCACTTTCTGGGAACAAAGATCAGATCTGGGGATAAACTCGACCATTTTCTTTCTAGGTGGCTTACTTTGTATTTTAAAAGTCAATATGTCAACAGCTAATTAGAGTAATCATTTTCTTTACTTTGCTTGCTGACAATACTCTTCAGGGTTTGGTTTCTTAAGGGTTTTGCCTAAAATTGGTAAAAAGTATTTACAGAAGGAAAATGTAAATTACCAGTCAAACGTGTATTTTTTTAAAGATGCTGGCTATTTTCAACTGAAAATACAGAATTCTTCATGCTATAGCAGAGGAGAAAGATAGGAGGAACTGTTGCAAGAGGATGTAGGTGAGAGTTGAGATTTCTTTTTTGTTTGTTTTTGAAAAAAGTTTTATCTTTTTACTTGTTTTCACTTCAGCTTTTTGTAAAAAAAAAAAAAAAAAAAAAAAAAGAAAGGAATAAAAGAAAATTAGCCTTCTCTGTAGCCATCTTCTGCCATTTCATGCCCTGATAACCTTGGTTGGCATCAGTGAAGCCACCTGAATACTTGAAAATGTTCCCGTATTTGTGTAGGTAGACAGTACAACTGTCCAATGTAATAATTTATGTTTTCTGTCTGATTCATGTCCATGTGGATGTGATTGTTCACTTGTTTTGTATGGTATTGTTTGTGGTGCAGCTACAGATAGAGATCAGTGGGGAAAAAAGTAAATAGGTTATGTCTTAAAAGAGCAGTGCAGAGCACTCCTGATGTCTCTGCAGAAAGATGTTTGGGAAAAAAGGGCTTTTTAGGAGCCTGACTTGCCTCTGATCATTCCCTAATGAGGGGAAATAGTGGCTACTGTGTCCTGCAGTTGTAATCCTCTGAATAGAAACCCTGTTCTAAAGGTCAAGAGTGTGTATAGAGGTGATATTGCAGAATCAGCCCTAGCTGACTGAATTCTATTTAAAGATGTAAGGATTGATACTGAGCATGCAATGAAATGCACAAAGGAAATTTCCTTTAAAAGTAATCAGTTTGTTATTTTTTTTCCTTTCAATTAGATCTTCAAACCTAGCAGTGTCAGGGGTTTTTTTGGATCAGTACAAAATGTATGGGAATTAATGCTCCATGTCCTCCATCTGCAGAATTCCATCACCATTACATACTGTTTGCAATTTCTAGTATGGACAGATCTCCTACAGTCGATGTCCTCATCAGAGTCATCACCTTGCAGAGCTTACTCATGTTTTATTTCTGCTTCGAAAGAATTATATATATGCAAGTCCTACTATCAAAGTGCCTGAAGAAAACTGATTTTGGTAATCGACTTCTTTTTGGCACAAAGAAGTACCACCAAATCATTTAGGATTCTGTCTCTACATGGACATTAGTATAGTATTACCTGATTTTAATGTGAATTTTCATCCATTGTTACCTTTCTGTCTGAAACATCTTGCACACTGTTTTTCTTCCTCTTAGGAACAAAAAGATACCACAGGTATATTTCCGAAACCCTCTGCAGATACTGTCCTTTGTATGTATAGGTGCTTGGCTGTTTCTTGTCTTAATTCCTCTAAGATTTTATGGCTAATAAGATTTAAATCTTCTAGACTTTGTACATCTTTGTGGTGGAAGCCTTTTTTGTAACCTGTTAACATTCCCTTGGTGGCCATTAACTAATGATTAATGATGCCATTCAGATACAACGTTTGATTTATATAAAGACTTGAGGCATATACAGTGGTTTACAAATAATTTAATATTTATGGCACTCTAAAGTGGAGACTTAAGCATGCAAGTTAGGATGGTTAGGATAAGATAATAAATGACTGAAGGTATAGGAGAAATAAAATGTGGGACATTGCAGGTCTTTTGTGTTGATGTGAACATATACTCTTACGTTTAATCTTAAGGCTTTAATCTTTGATTCTAAATTGTCTTAATGAAAAATGGAGTAAGATATAGAAATACATATTGTGTCTTCCGTCTGGTGATACTACTTATTCCAGCTACACAAATTTTTACTCTAATGGTGATAACTGAGAGAAAGAAAACCCCTTCCTGGGAGCATCTTATGCTACTAATTTTCACTTAGCATAGTATTGCTGCTGCTTGGAATATGTCTTTCATTTCTTTTTGAAAGCTTGTCCTTCAGAGAGGCATGCAGCTGCAAACATAAAATGCTTACTTTGCAAGTGCCTGGAACTTGCTGAATCATTCTGTCTTTGCCAAATAAGTATTTTTTGTACATTTCTACTCTGAATTTGAGGAGGTAGTACATTTTGATAGCATTCGAGTTCCAAAATTAATCTATGATACTTAGATGTATGTAAATTAGCTCTCAAATTAGTTTCTTGCCATGACTTAGCTCAAAAGCTTCTATGTTGTCTGCAAGATGAATTGCCCTTCGTGTTGTTTTGCATGTCAGTAATTGTTATAAATGATAGTAAGAACCATAAACTTTAAACTTTCCATATTAAAAATCGTTCCAGTTCCATTTGTCTGTGTGCTCGTGTTCAATCAGCCGTGTAAAGTGTCTTATTTCAGATACATTTAATTGTAGTCAGGCCTGTAATTTCCATGCTTATTTGGAGACTTTATTAAATAAATTAAGTAGCATTCACTAACCATGGAGTTAATCTTTCTGTTATTCCTTCAAATTGATTCAAACTTGAGACCTGGCTTTATTGTGATATTCTTTAGGAGAGTTTTTGATGAAAAATATGGACAGTGTACTGCCATTCCTCTTGATGGAAGCTATTTATCCATCTATTTAACCTAGCTATCACTTTGAGAAAAATTAGCTTAGCTGACATAAGCAAAAATGTTCTAAAACTCCAAACCCAGTGTATTCTGCTGCTTTACAATCTCCATCATATTTGCCTCAAAAGCTCATATAACCTTATCTCTAATAAAGTAGTGTATCATTGCATTAAGAAGAATATTTTTTAGCTATGGGTTACTATTTTTACAGCTACACAAAAGGCCTGTTTTTCTCTAACTAAAGTGCCGATATTCTGTTTTCTTGAAAGTGTAGTTCTGCACAAGTAAGCCATAGTAATAGCGCAGGACTGGACTACTGTCACTTCTTATATAGAAATCCTCAATAAACACATGTCCTCTTTGAAGCAGGAAATATCCTGTCACAGAGGTCAAGAGACGACATGCTTCCAGACACAAGTAATTTTAAAGGCAGAACAATCCAGTATGGCATGATAGATCATAAAAAGAGTGTAAAAAGGGTTGGGGCTGGGCCATTACTTGGCACAAAGTGCAAACAGTTGTATGTAGGAGTGAGAATGGTAAACCATCAGAAATAGTAACTTTTCCCATAGCCACCTGGCTGTCCATTTCTCCATTTCACTTTTCCCTAGAAAAAAAATGGAAAAGGTAATCACCCATTTTCTTACACCCACCACCTCACTTCAGGCATCAGACATGACACATAAAAGCAGATTAGGTTGGTGAAAGCATCTTGCATAGTTTTTTTATGAACCATGTTATTTTTTCAACGTTCAGTATGCCTGGTATCTAAATTGAACAGTGAAAATCTCCTGTAAGCCATTTATCAGATTTTTGCTCCACATGCCTTTGTCAATTAAGATTTCCCTGGTGATTTCCAGGTCTTGTCAAAAGAGTTTTATAAAGAAGAAAGTTAGACTGATGTGTAGATGTTTAAGGCATCCTGCTTGGGTGATGTGTGCTACTAATGACTGGCAGTGTACCCAGAATAGCAGTTTCCTGAGACAGCTTCAGAGTTTATTTTTCACAGTCACTGTGAAATGAGACAAAAGGAGACAGAAGAAAAAGGCTTTAAATGCATAAAGGTTAAAATAAGTCTAGGATGTGAAAGTGCTAGCCTGCTGAACCAAAAATGCCCATATTAGCATTAAAACACCTTAAACTCATGGGGAGGATCATTGAATCACTATTAGGTGATGATTGTCAAGCAATTACTTTAGTAAATAATGAAATCCCTAGCTTGTAGAGAGTGACCTTTTACTGAATGATTAGGAGTTGATTCAGTATAAATTTGGGTAAGGATAAACAAAATCAGCCTCATAGTTAAGAGTCTCTTTAAAATTTTGACACACCAAGGCTGGCTCCACACTAAAACATCCAGCAGTGCCCATTTGGCACGTCGTAAATTACAACATTTTGGTGTCTGGGAGAGTTTGCTATAATAAACAGCAGCTACTGATGCTTACCTTGAGTGCACAGGAATACTTTGGTGCATTTTGTTTGGCGGTGTGGATGTCACCTGTGGGAACTAATTGGAATTGGAGGAGTGCAGAGTCTTGGATTTAGAAGAGACCAGGAGATTCCTTTGGGTTCTCAGAAGTTACACCTGGCAGAGATTTTTATTAAAAGCCTTTGCCCCAGTCTCTGCTACTAGAATAATCACATTAGCAAAGACATCTGAAATAAGTGAAGGTATTACAATAAATACCTGAAGTAAGAGCAGTGGTTATCTGAAGAAGTTTTGAGAGAGGTTAGACAGAGCAAGAACAGTTGAAGAAAAATCGACCTACCGTAGATTCTCCAAAAGCTATGAAAGACCGATTTTTTTTTCCCTACACAGAAACATATGAATAGCAAACATGAAAATGTGGGATTGGTGATTAATGACAGTTTAGTTGTAACTCAAAAAGTCAACGTAATTCATAAAGTCAATATATATTTATGTTCAATTTTGACAAGGAAGTCTGGTGAATAAATTACAGAAGGTTTAGTCCGTGAAGCAAAGGAGCTGTTAGGTAGGCAGGAATGTGGATGAAGGAGATGGCATTACCTAAGGAAATTTTACACTGGAAGAGGAAGTCCAAAATTGTATTTTTCAAAGATCAATATTAGGATCAGTTCTGTTTTAACAGAACAGTAATGACCGTGACACAAAGAGTGGAAAAGTCCTGTTGTAATTAACTCAATGCAAGGGTAAAATAAGAAGATGAAACAGTGAAGGAGCAGTGTGCTTGAGAACTGGAGTTACAGAACTGAGTGAAGAGCATAAAATGAAAGGTACTTAAGGCACTTAGAAGGAAAATTAAGGACAGCAGCAGATCTAAAGGAGATCCGCTGTTTTGCTTCCAACACCGGCCAATAGTGAATGCCCACGAAGACTGAAGATTATGTGAACAGTATTTTGCTGGGATGCTTACGTGGCCTCCAACAGTTTATGGGTCAGGGAATCCCTCAGACACAGATGATACTTTTGCATTTCATATCCTTTCCAGTAATATATCTAGTCACTTTGAACTCATTTAACCTTTGGCAACCATAACATCCTGTGGTGTGAATTACTAAGGTTTAACTAAACATTATGTAAAGAATCACCTTTTTTTTTTCTCTGCCTTTAGCCTGTTAGCTGGTGATTTCCTTTGTTTTCTCCTCATTCTTGTAGTGTGAAATGTAGTTCCTGCTCTGAACTGAGAGGTTCCTAAGCTGTCATATGAGAGAAAACTCAAAAAATTGGTGAAATTAAAGTTGAGGCAGTGTGTGACTGCTTATTCTAAATACAAGTGGGAGGAGAGCTTCCTCCCAAGACAGAGAAAAGATGCTGACTTATAAAAAACAATACTGGCACAGGAACAAGTTGAGAAAATTGGGAAGGCATAAATTCAGGGTGGATTGTGCAACATCGCTAGTTTCAGAGCAGTGGGACTTCTTGGCAGTCAGGTAGAGGGCTATAACGCTGCACCAACTGCATTGGCCAGTATGGTTGTGGAACAGCCATTTTTACAGTAAAGGAACTGTCAGAGGACCACTGGTTCCTCATTTACAGATCACCTGAGGCAAGGGTTCAAGAGCGCAAATGCGTGCCTTTGGATCACCTTCCTAGCAAGGTTATGAAAGTGCATTTTTATGTGCTAAAGTTGATGATGGGGATTCAGCAACCCAGAAGGTCACTTTGTGCTGTACACTCTGACATGGTCTGGCTGCAGAGATGCTCTTTGTTCTCATGCAGATTCATAGTTCTGTGTTGCCTTATGGATTTAGGTGTCTGTATCAGCCATTTTACAAAAAGACAAAACGCACATAGTGCAAATCCCTAGCTCAGGGATTAGAAGTGATTTAGTTAAAAACAAACACACAAACGCGCACACAAAATAATTCCTCCCAAAACCCCAAGCACTCGCTTTGAATATAGGGAACCTTGGTTTTATCTCTTCTGTTCTGCAAGAAATTTGTGAAAAATCCTTTTCCATTCTTTAGGTGAAACAGTCATATCTGGTTATACTGGGTAATGTCAGGAATGTAATGTCTCCTGGAAAACAAGCTCCGTTTTGCAAGAAACAGCTGGACAGTCACTAGATAGGATCAGTGGAGGAGGGCTGGGGACTTACACTGAAGATAAGACAGACCCACTCCTGTTTCAGTGGCTCTAAAGTCGGGACAGAAAACTCTTGTATATTCATCAAAAGCAGAACCAGAACCTAAGTCTGCCTCTTTTACATGGTCATCTTGTAAAGTTAGGATTCAGCTTTTCCTCAGTTGGGTTTGTCCAACAGAGAGTTAAGTACTTCACAGCTGCATTAGGGGAAAATATTCTGTCAATTGGGATTATTCTCTCTTTTGCTCTGGGGCTCCAATCCTCTCATTGCCCACCCATGTACACATTGGTGTATTTCTGATTTCTGTCTGAGACAAACCAGAGAGCTCTGTCTGAGAGAAAACACAGGCATCATTCAAAAATTAGCTTAGGTCCACAGTTCATCCTTTACAGGCGGTACAGATGCAGCATGACTGAATTTTGCTCGGTTTATGTATTTAGGCTGCTCTGAATGGTGGTGACCTTGAAGAGTTTAAATGTGGATCAGACCTTGATTCCTAACACAAGCTGCCTAGATGGAATAGGTGTACAACAAAGTGCTAGAGTTATGCAGAAGACATAACCTAATAAAGGGTTCCTCAGGGGAGAGAAGAATGCAATTTGGTCTTCCATGTCCTCCTACAAGAGGGGAGGAAACGACACTGGTGTTTCCTGTATTTCTTAAGTAGCTGGACTTGGTGATGATAATTTGACAAGGATACTTGGACTCACATTGAGAAGATGTAAACCCCTCTGAAAGCATGGTTACAGGCTGAGATTCAAGCTGGACATTTTGAAGCTTAGATTAATTCACATTTACATGCTTTGTGCTATGTCAAAAGCCAGGTGTTAAAGTTCCCAGTGAAAGATGCTTAGAGAACCTGGGCAGCTTATAGGAATGAGTGGTAGCTGAGTGGTGAAAAATGGCAAAGCCTTAAATCTTACATGTAGGCACCTTTCACAGATCTAGCTGAGAGATTTTCTTGGCAAGTTCTTTAAAATTAACTTGAGTTGGTTGGATAAGTTACAAATGAGGTGTGAGTAACCTCTGCCTTAGCACTGATGTCTGTTAGGATAACCTTGATAGGGAGTCCTAATCTGTTTTCTTTATTCTCTCCGAAGAGAATGCACTTGATGTGCTGAAATATAAGACTTGCAGAATAGGGTGGAAGTCTGAGGGAAATTATCTTAAATAGAATATCCTGTGCCAAGACATGTGAGCTGGCATTGCAGACATTTTTAAGGTCTCTGATCTTTAGTTTCTGACTTTTTTCTTAGTAGAAAAAGAGAGGAAATGAGTAAACCCCAAAGCTGCTCAACCATGATTACTGGTATTTTATGCTAAATGAGATTGCTTCTGCCAAAAACATTAAGCTGGCAAAGAGAAGCTTGGATGTCTCATTAGACTATTGCCAAGAAAGACATGATTTTGAAAGCTCTACAGGGTCAACCCAGAGGCTCTTGCTGCCAATCTGTTGTGGTATTCACTGCAGAATGAGCAGAATCAGTATTTCTTTGAAGAAGCAGCGCTTCAGGCTTCTCTCTTCAGTGGATGTGCACTGAATAGATTTTAACGATGATGTTTATTCACATAACAACTCTGAGGATCTTTGTTTTATTTTGTGGTTCAGGCTGTACTAGATTTTAAACAAACCAATAGCATTCAGAATAGGTGTTTGTCTGTAAAAGCAATCATAAATTGTAAATATTTTAAAGTAGTATCCCTAAAGTGTGAAATGAAAAATGAAGTCCTCAAATCCCACAGTATTCTACAAGAGGATGCACAAGTTTCTCTAGTGAAATAAACTGGTTATTTCAGATTTAATAGCCATCTCTGTCCTAAGGACATATTTAGTGAGAGGCATAAAATTATACTGAATATCTAGGCAAACAAAAGTATGCCCAATGCATGTTTTATTTTGTTGGTGATTCATAATCAAGTCAGAACACTGTAGAAAGAGACCTGTGAACTCTTCAGATTGCTGACATTTAACAAATTAATATCAATTTTAAGTGGCCTCCATAGTGCATTATAAATCAACCAAGAGTGAGAGTTCTCTCAGTCCAGAAGGCTCATAGGCCACCAGGAACAAGGAACTTCCGTTTACTTACCCTTAACCTCCTGCATGCCAGAAAACAATCTTCGGAGATTTCCGTATTGAACCAACTCAGCATACTGCTTTCAGAAACATCCCACAATGACTAAGAAAGCCCTTATAGCAGAAATTTAACAGAGTCCTTTCTAATCTGCTCTGACAGCTTGTTAATTTCATTTTAAACATATAATCTTAAAAAATGCAATCGCATCCTTACTTGAGCACTCATGCTTTTATCTATTGGAGAGCCTGATTTGGCTAGATTGAAAAGTCATGGATCATGGCTTAACTGCCTCTTAAACTGTTTCACTTGAGGTACCTTAATCTTTCATTTAGTCTTTCACTGGACAAAACAAAGTAATTTTCAAGCTTGGTCTTGTACTTCTTATTTATATTGTCCCCAGTTTGTCATCATTGTTTGTAAAACTGAGTGTTAGATTTTGACATAGATAATGCCATTTGTCTATCTTTGCTCAACATTAACAACCACCTCATTTCTTAAATCTTCAGGAGTTCATGTTCAGGTGATGAAATTGCATTGAAATTGTGGGATGCGTTGTATTTCTCTACATTTTTTTATGGAGGTGATGAAAGAAGCAAAGAAACCTCCATCTCCTCCATTTCTCCATCTCTTTCCAAAATGATTTTACTAAAAGTCTGCTGAAGACAGGGAGGTTGTATCAGGATTGTAGTTCCGTGTTCTTCCATGTTTTGTTTATAGGAGACAACACCTTTAGTGGTCCTCATGCATTTGGGTTCTGTGGAAAAGAAGACCAATGAGTACATACCTGGAAGCCTCCATTGTTTTGTATGAATGTTGATTACACACCACTCAGAGTAAACTCTGGAGGGGTATTTTATAGCAGGTGAAGGATGTGCACATACTGAGAAGATTGCTAGTAAGGGGTGGGAAATAGTATAGAAGTTTTGGAATATCTGGCATTGATCAAGTCTGTAGTGCTTGGAATATCCACAGGAAGGTGGTAAGTCTGCTGACTATGAGGTTTGAAACAATGTCTGAAAGGGAAGGTAATTTGGGTGTGATATATTTTGCTGTGCTGCTCTGATTTTGGAGGTCTTATGATGAGAAACTACTGGAAAGTTAGATGAGTCCTACCTGCCCTTTCCAATTTGCATTTCTCTCTTTGATATCTCAGATTTGAGATTCCAGAATTAGGACATTATAATAACTTCTGCTAGGAACAGCTAACTCTGAATAGGGAACATGTCAAAGCAAAAAGCCCTTAAAACAGCTCAGTTCATTTGTTTGCTGTTGACTTCATCTCAGTCCTTATTGAAAGCTCTGTTCTAAATCCTTCTCTGCAAAATTATGAAGAAAACTGTATCTTTCAGAAATGTGAAGGCCAACTGCAAAAGATGAGTCATGCTTTCCTTGAGAATTTATTTGGGGTATTAAGACTGGTAGGTCTTTGTAGACGTATTGTGCATGTGACACTTATCAAAACCAACAAAGTTGATTCTAACATTGCATAATCACATCAGGGCCGCCAAAGCTGAGATCCTTTGTCAGTTTTAATATCAGCCAGCTAAAGTCTACTAACCAGCCAACTGCACATCTCTTTAGTAGCATTTTAATTCTTATACTGTAATTAGTCTTGAATACAAAATATTGATTTTGTAATAATTGCATTTGTGTGACTATTAAGATAATGTTTTAGTAAATTTGCCTAGATTCAACATGAGGTTCCAGATAATGAAAGGTTCACTTTATAGCTGTATGGAAGAGCTTTTAAATAAAACTTAGTCTATATTATAAATTTATGTGATCTTGTCCTCTGACACGTTTGGCTTGGGAGACTCTACCAAAGTTGTAATATATTTCAATAGTTAATTGTTGCTAATTAGAAAACACCAGCTTTTTCAATGTGTTTTGAGACCATCCATGGAAAGGATATGTGAGGCCTATAAGAAATAAAGAAGCATTTGAAGAGCACTGATTTATAGCCATAACTCTTATTAGTTGTAGAACTAAATAAACTGCAGATAGTCTTTGTGTTAAGCAAATTTGTAACTACTCTGTTAGCCTTAAATATCGCACAATCAATACATGCATGCTGTAAGAGCACAAAATCCTGTGATTCCTGGGTAACAACTTATTTTCCTGTTTCACTGTTCTTCCAGTATTTTTAGAATTTCACATCTCAAGATGTGCATAAGTGCATGTTTATGTGTTTATATTTATGCACACTAAGAGGCAGACTTGTTTATCAGAGCTACAAGAATATACAAGTTAACAGTCTGAGCATACAGGGACATTTAGTCTTAACTTGCCTGGCTTAAATGGCTGGTTGATAAACTTCACTTCAAAGATTGTTATTGTTAAAAGGAGAATCAATCAGATAATGGCAGATATCAGAGCAATGGTTTAGTTGAGGATCATCATGGCATTCAAATAACTCAGAACTGAAATAACAAATACAGTTAAATCAAACCTTAAACAGAAATATTTGTATTACTTGTCAGGGTGGTCTGCATGCAATTTGTGTCTTAAAACATGTTTCATATCAGGGTAAGTATTCTGTGTCTTCCAGAGAGAAATAAAACCATGTTTGATTTTTCATTTGAAACGTGGTGTCTGAACTTAGCCACTTATTTCAGACCTGGAGTGTTTAAGACACACATGTTGTTGTGGGCAAGATAAAGTAAATGCTGCTTGCAGAGGCACGTATACCCTTCACATTCCTTCATCTAGAAGCACCTTGAGTAGATGCTGTATCTGTTGCAGCTATTTAGCAGATCCCACGTTCTCTGCTTGTTGCACTGAAGCGGAAGAATTCAGGAGGAGAGAGAGATATATATGTACACACAAATGTGTATACATGTATGTATATATTTGTATACATGCATATATGTATGTGTGTATAAATATATATGTACAAGTAAAATAAACCTGGTTTACATAAACTTTACTTGCATTAAAGTACTTACTTGCATTTCAGATCAGCCTGATCTAAAAGCCTGACTATGCTATGCCTCCTTCCTTGTCAGGCTGGAAAAATCCTAAGGACAATGGAACTTGTTTGACTCTGCCTGAGCTTTGTTAAGTATAGTGACTGCTGATGCTCCTGCTCCCCACGCCCATTCACACAGGGTAACAGCTACACAACTGACAGGGAAAATTCATGCTTGGCCCTACTCCATCACAAGCCAGGAAAGCTGAAGAGATGGAGCAAATGTGCAGCTATATATAACTCAACTCACCTGAGCAAGTCTTCCTGCTGCAGGAGTCTCTAGCAAGACTTATAGCAGGTTTTAATCTATTTATGCTTTCCAAGGCAGGATCAAACTGAGGAACTATAAACCCCTGACTGGTGCCATGGCTCTTTTACACACACAATAACATAAAAACTGCCTTGTCTAATCACATCCAACGTTCATCAGCGTGTCTCCCATGTTGGATGGTGATCAGTTCTAGAGCTTTCAGAGGAGGAAATAGATTCCTGTAGACTTAAGCTGACCTGCCCAGTCCTCTTAACAGGTTTTGTTTTGATGGCTATCTATTAGCATCATGCTCAATATTTGAAGCGTCAGGTGAAATATTCCTTTAAAATAAGAACTGTAGTTATATACAATATCTCTGAATTGCCTTGAAATATGGAAGATAGTTCTTACTGAAATAAATATTAAATGTGTTAAGCATATTTCCAGAAATAATGGAACAGCACTTAGTTATAAAATCACATAGTCAAATAAATATCTCTTTAGAGATTCATTGCAAGTATATGCCCAAAACCAGTAATGCAAAGTAATTTACTGGAATAGATGACTTCATCACAATAGGGAATATGTATTTTCACATTCAAAAAGGTTCAAATAGCCCTAGTGAGTAACACATTTATCACTCTACATTATGTCTCAGTGTGAAACTTCGCAGTATGATGAATACCATCTTAGATCCTCCTGAACAGCAATAACAAAGAAAGTAGATTAAACTTTCTAAAATTCAGTTTGAGAAACCCTGAAGAGCTCAATTCCATGCATTTTTCTTTGTGCCAGATTATGCTGTCACTGCCACCACAGTCATGCTGCACGAAGAACTGCCATTCTGATTTCTTCCCTGTGAAACAGAATTAATTCTTCTACAGAAAAAGCCCTGACTAGAATACCCCTTGCAATGTGCTGGCTTTGATTTATAAAGGACAGTGCTTAGAGGGTTGTTAACAGGTCTCCTCATCATTAACCCCAAAACACTAATGATGGAGAAGTTTACCTTGGGGATTATGCTTTATGGAGGTTCATGAGGGCACACTGCTGGGTGACAAAACGGGCCGGGGGGGGGGGGGGGGGGGGGGGCGGGGAGTGTGTGCAGAGCCTGGGGAAGCAGCTTTCCAGGGGAGCTTAGAGCAGGTGCTACCCATCTGCAAATGGGAGGAACTTCAGGTGCTGCTCTCAGCTGATTTTCACTCAGTGAGTGTTCATGTATGGTCATGTTTATGGGACAGGTTTAGTCGTTCTCTGAGGAAGATGAGGAGGAAGCACTGTGGTTGGCCCATCAGCTTCAGCAGAAAATTGGCTGTTTGTTCTCTGAACTAAGAACCAGGAGCTGAATTTCTCCCTCACTGCTGTTACAGCCTCTTTCTGCTCTCCTTAATTTCCATTGTACATTCTCTGAACAGGCTATTGAGAAAATGAGAGAGGAAGAGGGAAGAATAAATTTATTGTGAGAGAAAGATTGTATCTTCAATTGAACGTGGCCAAAGAAAACACTTATAAAATACCATTTATCCCATAATCCACTTTTCAGACAAATCTCAAAACATACTGAGGCACAACATCATAGTGTTATAGCAATAACATTGCAATGTAAGAGCAAGTAAAATAAATTGGAAGAGAAAAACAAGGTAGCTGTTAAAATCACTAGCAGGGGATGGTCTGACACCTTTCTAGCTGGGAAGAATAAGTGAAATATCCTTCCCAGAGTGTCAATGCCACAAATGCAGAGGCAAACATCAGTTCAAATCAGGTTTGGGACTTCAACCATCCCACAGGTACAGTCCTTTGATGTGCTGAACATATCTGGATTTGGTCAAGGTCTCCCTATGTGATTAGAAAGGGAGAGGGCTGCTCTTGTCTTTGTCCTACATCTGCTGGCCATTGGGGAGTGCAGCAGTTGGGTGGGAGGGAGTTGGTTGTCCCTGCTGCATCCCTTGAGCTGTGATGGACAGCCCAGCCTGTCACAAGGGGAAGGGATGAACTCCCCTCCATTGTCAGCTGGGTCCATCCCGTGTGGCTTTCCTCTGTGTCTGAAAAGACACAAAACCAACTGGCTATCACTTGCTTTTGCGTTAAGCTGTAGTGCAGGAGAGCACTAAAGCTGCCAGTGTCCCCCAGCACACCAAGGAGATGCTGCTGACCCTCCACAGCATCAGCACAAGGAAGTGCATGACATTCCCCAAGCACACCCAGATGGCATTAGCTCCATGGAAAAAGGTCCTCCCAGGCAACCCTTCTCCATGGCTGTGGCATCTGAGTCAGAAGGAGTGCTCCCCTGCTGGGCCTTGGGCTGGCAGCAAATGGAGATGATGCCTGAGTTAGGCTGTGTCTGTGCCAGACAGTTTCTGTCTCTCAGTGAAAGGGGTGTGTGGAGGATGAGTGCTTACCTGGTTGCCCTGGTGGCTTGCACTGCAGGGGGGCAGCGCTGCTTGCCTGAAGCTGAGCCCTTTCAGCATCCCTAATCACAGCTTTGGTACAGCAGGATGGAGAACCAAGGGTTTCATTTGTCCCAGTGAGTTCCTTAGGCTCACTTCAAGATGGGCTTGCCAATATCTGTCTTATTGTTATAAAATAAGACTCCTTGGTTTTCTCTCTGCTTAACCTGGGGATGTGCATCCAACAGCACCCTCACATATACTTTTCAGGTGTTACCTGCCCAATCCCTGCAATGACAAGCTGCAGTTTTCTTCAGGCAGAGCCTCAAAGAAAGCCAGAGGCAGCTGTTTGGGAAGAATGAGCCTGAGGCTCCATTTACAGGATTATATAGCAACATATTTTGTCAGAGTGTGATTTTTTATTCCTTCTTTGTCTAGTGATACTAATGCGTTCTCTCAAGTTGACACAGCTATATCAGTATGAAGGTGCTTATGTTAGCATGGGTTTACTCCTCACAATAATTAAGGTAGCAGAGTTTATGTTCCTTAATTAGATGGAGGATGTCTCCAACTCTCCAGCCAACTATAAGAAAGCACATACATTGCCGTTCCAGCTTCTTGTAACTAACCCATGAGGTTTTCAGCATCTTTTCAGTGTTGATCAGGGAAAAGAGACAATAAGGAAGGGCAGTTTCTCATGCTTTTCATGAGCAGTCTAGGCATTCAGAAGCATGCCACAAAGAAAGAGCAAATTGCACAGTAAAATAAGTAAGGCCTGGCTCAGAGTATATGCTGCTTGGTAAAACCAGGAGGGCTGTTTGGACCGTGGGACAGAGCAAGAAGAAAGGTGCTGCAAGCAGCCTGCAGCTCTCTAGCCAGGAGTTGGCTGGCTGTAGCCACCAGACAGAGAAACAGAGCAGTGGGGTAAAATGCAGTAGGAAGAAGATATAGATAAGCTGTCCTATATAGACTAATTTTATCTGGTAGGAGCAGTCACTTAATGATGGTGATGTTCAAAGCCTCCATGTTTGCAAAACCAATGACCCAAAATCCACCTTCAAGCTGTTGAGAGCAGAAGGGAATCATGCATTTACCCTCTGCTGTGCTAGCAACTCTTCACACCCAGGCCATTCTCAACAGCATTTCTTCTGGCGAACAAGTACCCACTGTTCAGAATCAGCAGTGATAAATGTGGGAGCACAGTTAACTTTGGGAGGCTTTGGCTTGTGAAGCAGAAGATGTGACAAAGTATGTGATTTTGCCTTTTTCCGTTTGACGTTTTCTGAGACTCATTTTTCTTCTACACCATTAATTTGTTAGTGTGAAACTTAAGATGTCACTGTGATAGAAAACACATGCGGGAAAGTGTTCATTAAGATAGTGTTAAAACAACAAAACAACATTGGGAACAGTAATGTAATACATTTAGTGTGATACAAGTACTTTTTCTAATACTGTAGAAGCCAAGAGAAAATGTCATTCTAAGTGAATATTATTATAGTTTATATCCCACATCATGCAACAAATTTAATTCTTGTAGCTAATGCTATGCATGAAGCAAATTAAAAGTGTTAGTCTCTCTAACTGCTAATCACATTAAGCACAACAACCAGGCAAGGAGCAGAGGAGCAACTGCATATGAGGCACCTGGTAACCTTATTCAGTGCAAAGGGACTGCAGGGCTGCTCCTGAAACTGCAGAGGAGGATGGCTGCACCCTTGTTGCTGGTGGGAGACCCCAATGCAACTCCCTACTCAGAGCCTGTGTGCGTAAACTGCTCATAGTCTTAAAGTGGGGCTGGCTCGTCCGTTGGCTCATGAGGTAGGAGCTGGCGCGTCTTCCATTGCACACTCATTTATAGAGAAAGACTTCTCCCCTTAAAGGGTATGTTATTACAGAAACTTCTGCCAAGTGGAATTTGTACAGCATGTCACTAGGACATTTAATGAGTCATGAAGCCAAGATAAAACCGATGAAAAGGCAGCAACATATATTATTTAGAAAACTATGTGGGATCTGGTTTTATAAACTTCTTGTTTGTCAACAGGTTCTTTAAAATGTGGAGTCATTTGTATTCCACTTAAAGCCAAAGTGAGAGAACATTGCCTTGTGATCTCCAGGTAGATAAGAGGAAATTGCATTCTTTCAGCTTGCCTAGAGGAAAGAAGGCATAACAGATTTTTAGACAATGATCTAAATTACCAAGCCATTAATGGCACATGAGGTGTATGGCATTAAATACCAGCACATAAACTAGATTGATCGTTCTTTTTCTGGAACATTAAGATTTTCCAGGACAGGGTTTTTTCAGGAGGCAGGACGTTCCGTCTCTCATTCTACAAATGTGGTGTGAAATGAAAAGAGGAAAAACACTTCCTCCTCCCTCCTCCTCCTCCCCCAGCTTGCTGAGGAGGAGACTCATCGTGGCACATACAAGAAAAACAGCCACCCACACACTGGAGCCCTTCAAACAGAAAGCACCTGACGGGAATTTAAAAGTAGGTTTTCAATGGTAGAGTTGGCAGAAATCTGCATAAAAGCAGCTCTTCAAGGGAGGGCATTGTGTGATATGAATTAGGGGAATGCATCGAGTTCCTCTTTTTGTTTAACTGTGGAGTCTAAAATTGAATTATTGTTATCATGATTGAATGTTTTGTTCAAAACTGCTGTCTAAAGATAAGGGATAACAGCAAGGAAAATATAGGGGAACACAATATGTTTTAATAAAAGGAAGTTTGCCTATCACTCAAAATCTTGAATTTCTATTATCAGAAATCAGGGTGCTAGCTGCTTGAGTCTTCAAACCCCCCACTATATTCAGAGCCAGCAGTGTGCTTAAAACATTTAAAATCAAATAAATTTCTTGTTATGTCCATATTTTCTTGCTATTTCATTTGACATATATAATTTTTAGGATCATTTGATAAGAGAGGGTGAAGTGTTTGCAGGGTTGTTTTTTTTTTTTAGCAACAAAGCCCAATAACATTCTGATAAGAATTACAACTATTTTTCCAAAATCTTTTCAGAGTCTTCATATGGGTGTCCTTAGGGCATTTCTTATCCTTAAGACCATATGGTTTACATTAAATACATTTTGTTCCTGAGTCAGTTTGTTCCTCTGTAATGAAGGGGGAAGAAAACAGTTGCTGCTGTTTAAAACTTCACTTAATTTTTTCATTGCCTTTGCATGTTTTATATAACCTGAATTTAAGTAGCTTTTTTGGTTTTAATTTTTCTCCCTATTTATTTTTAAACTGAAGCCAAACAACAACCTCTGTAGCCAGTTTGCTTTCTTTGCAAAAACGTTTATATGGATTCCTGATTTGCAGATTAGTAATCAGTGAATCTGGCAGATAATTTCACACAGCCTTCATTGCTGGATGTGATCTGGATTGCCCATACACAAATGTCAAAACCATGTAAATCCTTCTTCTCAGAGTAAGTTTGCTCTGATTTATACCATTTGTAAGTAAAATGAAAACTAGACTTTTACATTGCTTCACCACTTGTGAAAACTTTCTTCAATGGAGCAGCATTTTTGTGAAACATCTAAGGACAACTGAGATTTCTTCTGCATACCGCCTCATGTGTAAATTAGCCTATAAATTGCTGGTAACTCTGAAATTCAGATTGCCTTGCTGTGGCTGGACTTCCTGAAATGCTGGACCTGTAAGCTGCTAGTGGTAACTGCAGCTGTACTCAGTGTGACTTTTTACACATTAATAAGGAAAGCACAGATTGCTCAATTATTTACATGTGCAACATCAATTCAAAAAGGTCCTCATCTTGGCAGTCACAGAAAACCATTCTTCTTAACTAGCATCTTCCTTTTATATACAATATGTGGCTTTCACAGACGAGGAACACAGTAAGAAGTGCATATATTTCTTGCTAAAAAAAATATGTGTGTCCAGTTCTTATCTATGCCTTTCAGTGTCACTGCTATGAAGTCACCTCTGCCTCTAATTGCAGCAAGGCCCCTGGTGGCTTTGCAGATAAGAAACACACTGAGATATTAAGCAGACAGGAAGGTTTTAGTGGTTTGACTGTCTGTATGCCTTTCAGTGTCACTGCTATGAAGTCACCTCTGCCTCTAATTGCAGCAAGGCCCCTGGTGGCTTTGCAGATAAGAAACACACTGAGATATTAAGCAGACAGGAAGGTTTTAGTGGTTTGACTGTCTGGAATTCCTCACAGCTGTACTGACTCATTAGCTTGTCACCTGAAAGCGAATGAAAAGAATATATGCACCATTTAACACCTTTTCCTGGGCCACTTTATGCCAAATAACAGCTCCTGCCTTTTCATATGCAAGTATCTCTGTAATCACAGATAAATTGCAAAAGTTTGGGATTTTCTGGGGTATGTGTTTCTCTGTGGTTAGCTGGTACCTGTAACCATGTGGGACCAGTCAGGGCACTCCGGCTTATTGCTTTAGTCCTGACTGATGCCAGGATTCAGGCTTTTTATCACTAAAATGAAGAGAAAGTATGTGGGGAGGAAGGGGTTGTTGGTAGTAGAAAACTGGATCCTATGTCTTAAGTGCAAACCCAAGTTATTGCTGATTCACAAATCAGTCTTACAAGCTCATTTCCTACATCAGCTGCAAAACATCAACATGCACTTTATTTGTTTCAAAGGAGAATTAAGTGAAACTGCTGTTACCACAGAGCTGTGCAGCATGTGATGCTAGCTAGCTTAATCAAATTCCTCTTTGTAACTACAATCCTTGAGGGGGTGTATTACCATCTATCATCTTCCAAGTTTTTTTAATATGGTTCCTAAGTTGTAATTGGACCTCAGTGTCAAATGAAGCCTCGCTGTGTTACAGTCACACAGACACATCAACCTGATGATGTTGCTCTTTACCTGACCCTCTTCATATGCTGAACAGAGAAGAAAGGTGCTTAAAAACTGGATATGTAGGATTTGTCATAATGAGCTCCCATGCATTTTGTATGGCTACCTACCACATTTTGAGGATCCTGAAAGTTAATTCATTGTAGCTCACTCCTTATGGATTTAACTGCAGAAGGGTGGGGATAAGTATAAAAGGAAATCTATCCCTGAAAGTGGCAGACCATTTCTTTGAGAGGCGCCTTTTAAAAGCACAGGAAATCAATTAACAACCCTTGTATTTCAAGTCTGGGCCTGGTTTTTTTCATGCCACTGAGCACCAGATTGATACCACCCATAAAGTCATTTCTACTTTACCACAGTGCTGCACCACTGGCAGATGTTTGTTTCTAACAGTAAAATCACAATTCTTGTTTCTTGGAACTAAGACATTTCTCATTTCCAAGAAATGCTGCTTCTGCCTGATGGAGTGGATTTTTGGAGGAAAGATTAAAGAATGACATAGAACTCAATGAAAAATAAGAGAATTGCTCTTTATAATGATTTTAAATTGTGTCTTGTGAACTTTCTAAATAACATGTGATGAATGGCTTGGAAATTCAAACAGCAGTTAGATGTGCCATTTGAAATTCTAGTCTCATAAAATTCTAATCTTAGAAAACCTCCTACTAAGCTACAGAGATATCTTTTTTCCTCTCACTTTAAGCCTCTTCCAGAAGTGATTTATGTATCACACTGCAGCACATCAGCTGTCAGAGTAAAATTGGACAACCCCACCACTGTACGCACATTCTCTTTTACGACTTTCTAAAATGGCCTGTAAATAAGCACTACAAATATATAACTGACATCAGAGGACTTAGCCCATAATGAAACTCCAACATAGTCACCAGACAAGTTCCAGGGTATTTAATTTCTCACACAGGGAGACAAGGTGTTGGTGGTTTTGGCACAGGGCAAATTGCCAGGTGTCCTGGGTTCAGCAGTAGCAGTCATTTTTCTCCTTCTTAGTAGCTGGTGTAGTGCTGTGGTTTTGAGTTTCAGCCTGGGAACAGAGCTGATAACACTGTTGTTTTTAGTTGTTGCTCAGTAACGTTTACCCTGACTTTGTGAGTCTCATGATCTGCCAGGGAGGAGGAGAAGCCAGGAGGAAGCAGAGACAGGACACCTGACCCAAACTAGCCAAAGAGGTATTCCATACCACAGCATGTCATGCCCAGTATATAAACTGGGAGCAGTTTCCCGGAAGGGCAAGATCACTGCTCGGGTCGGGCTGGGTATCTGTCGGCCGGTGGTGAGCGGTTGTATTCTCTTCCCTTGTTATTTCCCTTATCATCATTATTATTGGTGGTAGCAGCAGTGATTTGTGTTATACCTTAGTTACTGGACTGCTCTTATCTCAACCTGTGGGAGTTACATTCTTTCGATTCTCCTCCCCATCCCTCTGGGAGCCAGGGGACGAAGAAGGAGGGGGGGGGATTGAGCGAGCTGCTGAGTGATTCTGAGTTACCAGCTGGGCTTAAACCATGACACCAGCTGAAGGTGGATCTCTGCCTTCCATTATTCATTGTGTGGGGCTGAAAATTTCTGACACTGTATAAACTTTGCTTTTGTGCTTGAGCGTTTGGCATTTCCACACCAGCAATTTAAATAATCAATTAATTCTGAGGTTTTTAACACTTTTTCCCTATTTTAAGAAAGGTTATTAAGGAGAAGAAGATAAGGCCTCAGATTTTCTTACTCAGTCTGACTGTCGACCTGAGTATGACCTGGAGGCTATAAAGACATCTTTGATGGATGTTATGACATCATGAGGTTGTCCATTTTATTTCACTTGTATCATGTTCTGATATAGCTGAGATCAGGTGCCATGACACTTAGCAGAGGGAATTTGGTACTTTACAGGAGAATTCAGCTCATTTAAGAAGGTTTCTATGGTACTTATGACGTGGCCACTCTTTTTTAAAATCCATGTAAGCCTGTCATATGAACTAAAAAAATAGTTTAGGACTCATCATCAGGACTGAACTGCAAAGTCTGAATTTCAGAAAATAAGATCTCAGAGGAAAACACCCTTATTTAATCTCAATCTAGATAAAGTGTCTAGTGCCTGAGAAATAGAGACAGCACACACACAAAATAGGAAGAAAATAGTTCTTTTGGAGAGAAGATAGCTGGATAAATGACGTTGCCTAGCCCTCAATATCAAAGTCCTTGCAAGAAAATGAGATTGAATAGTAGCTATAAAACTCAGCTAAGATTTTATCTGTAAGAAGATAAAATTACGTGTAGGTTTTCAAGAGTCTGGTAACTAAATTTAACACAAATGTTTATTTAATTTACCAAAACAAATTCGTTAGACTTTTTTCCTGTGCACATAAACATATTTCAGGATTTACTAATAAAAAGCAGCAAAATTAAGAGAAAATATAAAATTGAAGTAAGCATGATAAAACTAATGCAAAAATAGTTAAAAATGCGCCCAGTAATGCCAACGTTCTGTACAGTTGAGAGTCAGCAATGTGAAACAGCATGAATCTGACCCCCTTGGGATTACAGGATTTGAAGGGGGATGGGGTTGTAGCTGGGCTGGCACCAGTGGGGCAGCACTCTAGAATTGATGAAGACTGGGAGGCCTCCTATAATCCTAGGGTGAAATCGGTGAGCTCAGCTCCCTCCTTGAAATGCCTGTACACCAATGCGTGCAGCATGGGAAATAAGCAGGAGGAGTTGGAGACCTGTGTTAAGTCAGGAGATTATGATCTGGTGGCAATTACAGAGACGTGGTGGGACAGCTCACATGACTGGAATATAGTCATGGAGGGCTATGTCCTTTTCAGGAAAGACAGGCCAGCCAGGCGGGGTGGTGGGGTTGCTCTTTATGTGCGAGAGCAGCTGCAATGTACTGAGTTCTGTCCAGGGACAGGGGACGAGCGAGTTGAGAGTCTGTGGGTGAGAATTAAGGGGCAGGCTGGCAGGGGCGATACTGTTGTGGGTGTCTGTTACAGGCCACCAGATCAGGGTGAGGAAGTTGACGAGGCCTTCTACAGGCAGCTGAGAGCGGCCTCACAGTCACAGGCCGTGGTTGTCATGGGGGATTTTAACTTCCCTGATGTTTGCTGGAAGGACTACTCAGCAACCCAGCCACAGTCCAGGAGGTTCCTCCAGTGCATGGATGATAACTTCCTCATGCAAATGGTGGATGAGCCAACCAGGAGAGGAGCGCTGCTGGATCTCATCCTCACTAACAAGGAGGGTCTGGTCGAAGCAGTAAAGGTTGAGGGCTGCCTTGGTTGCAGCCACCACGAGATGGTGGAATTCAGGATCTTGTGTAGTAGGGACAGTACAATAGCAAGTAGAATTGCAACCCTGGACTTTAGCAGGGCAAACTTTGGCCTTTTCAAGCAATTGCTAGGGGAAATCCCATGGGCAAAGCTGCTTGAAGGTAAAGGGGCCCAGATAGTTGGTTGGCATTCAAGAATTGCTTATTCCAAGCTCAAGATCAGAGCATCCCGACACGTAGGAAGTCAAGGAAGAGGGCCAAGAGACCTGCGTGGCTAAATAAGGAACTGCTGGGTATGCTCAAGTGGAAGAGGAGAGTTTACAGGTCATGGAAGGAGGGGCTGGTCACTTGGGAGGAATATAAGGCTGCTGCTAGAGGATATAGGAAGGCAGCTAGGATGGCTAAGGCCTCCTTAGAATTAAACCTGGCGAGAGGGGTCAAGGACAACAGAAAGAGCTTTTTCAAATACATAGCTGATAAAACTAACACCAGAGGCAAGGTAGGCCCACTGATGAACTGGATGGGTGCCCTGGTGACAGAAGATACAGAGATGGCAGAGTTATTGAGTGCCTTCTTTGTCTCAGTCTACTCTGCCGGAGGCAGTCCTGAAGAGCCCTGTACTCCTGAGACCTCAGATGAAGTCAGGTCACTGGAGCAGTTTGCGTTAGTCGATGAGGAATGGGTTAGAGACCAGTTGAGCAATCTGGACATCCATAAATCCATGGGTCCAGATGGGATGCACGCGCGGGTGCTGAGGGAACTGGCGGAAGTCATTGCTAGACCACTCTCCATCATCTTTACCAAGTCTTGGGAAACAGGAGAGGTGCCTGAGGACTGGAGGAAAGCAAATGTCACTCCAGTCTTCAAAAAGGGCAAGAAGGAGGACCTGGGTAACTATAGACCGGTCAGCCTCACCTCCATCCCTGGGAAAGTGATGGAACACCTTATCCTTGATGCCATCTTAAGGCATATCAAGGATAAGAGGGCTATGAGGGGCAGTCAACATGGCTTTACCAAGGGGAAGTCATGCTTGACCAACCCCATAGCCTTTTATGAGGAAATAACACAGTGGATGGATGATGGCAGAGCGGTGGATGTGGTCTACTTGACTTCAGCAAAGTATTTGACACAGTCTCCCACAGCATCCTCATAGCTAAACTGAGGAAGTGTGGTCTGGATGATCAGGTAGTGAGGTGGACCGCGAACTGGCTGAAGGACAGAAGCCAGAGAGTTGTAGTCTATGGGGCGGAGTCTAGTTGGAGGCCTGTATCTAGTGGAGTGCCTCAAGGGTCAGTATTGGGACCAGTATTATTTAATATATTCATCAAGGATTTAGATGAGGGAATTGAGTGTACTGTCAGCAAGTTTGGGAGGAGTGGCTGACACGGCAGAAGGTTGTGCTGACATCCAGTGAGACCTGGACAGGCTGGAGAGTTGGGCAGGGAATAACTTGATGAAATCTAACAAGGGAAAGTGTAGAGTCCTGCATCTGGGCAGGAACAACCCCAGGTTCCAATATAGGTTGGGGAACGACCTGTCAGAGAGCAGTGTACGGGAGAGGGACCTGGGGGTCCTAGTGGACGGCAGGAGGACCATGAGCCAGCACTGTGCCCTTGTGGCCAAGAAGGCCAATGGCATCCTGGGGTGTATTAGAAGGGGGGTGGTCAGTAGGTCGAGAGAGGTCCTCCTTCCCCTCTACTCTGCCCTGGTGAGACCACACCTGGAATATTGTGTCCAGTTCTGGGCCCCTCAGTTCAAGAAGGACAGGGACCTGCTGGAGAGAGTCCAACGCAGGGCAACTAAGATGATTAAGGGAGTGGAGCATCTCCCTTATGAGGAAAGGCTGAGGGAGCTGGGTCTCTATAGTTTGGAGAAGAGGAGACTGAGGGGTGACCTTATGAGTGTATATAAATATATGAAGGGGGAGTGTCACGAGGATGGAGCCAGGCTCTTCTCAGTGGCAAACAATGATAGGACAAGGGGTAATGGGTACAAACTGGAGCACAAGAGGTTCCACTTAAACTTGAGAAGAAACTTCTTCTCAGTGAGTGTGACGGAACACTGGAACAGGCTGCCCAGGGGAGTTATGGAGTCTCCTTCTCTGGAGACATTCAAAACCCGCCTGGACACATTCCTGTGTAACCTCATCTAGGTGTTCCTGCTCTGGCAGGGAGATTGGACTAGATGATCTTTTGAGGTCCCTTCCAATCTCTAGCATACTGTGTGATACTGTGTGATACAGGTGGAAGAAGAAAGGACTAGTTAGTTTAGCAGCATTTCTCTCTATCATGGTCATTCTCTCTCCAGCAGTAAGGTGTGAAGGATCCATGTGGCCATGGATCCAATGTGTCTACATATGTATGTCTGAAGGAGCAAATTGGATGATTGTACTAGTGGCAGTATGTAGAAAAGTAAAAAAAAAAGAAAACCATCTTTGTGCATGCCAGGAAGAAAGTCATACCAAATGCTGCAATATGGAATATCTCAAGCTAACTGCAGTCATTTGTTGTTAAATTGTGAGTCCATAAAAAGAATATTAAAGAAGATATTAAGCCATTTGTCTGGTAATTAGGTCTTTTTATTTTAATCTCTTTAATTTGAAAACTAGCAAAAAAATCCTGCTTGTTTATGTCTATTTAGCTATATTATTTTACTACACTTTATCTTTCCCTTACTCTTTCCCTTTTTAATTTTCTTGCTTCCTTTCCCTTTTTCCTGTTTCCTTTTTCCTTTTTGTTTTTCCTTTTATTTTGAGAAAGCTTCATTTAATGTTGTACATATACAAGATTAAAACAGAATCCTTGCTGATGTTGCTGTAGTTGACTGGGGAAGCAGAGGCTGCACCAATTCAGTCACCTGCTTCCAGTTGTTACTTCTTCTCTTTCTCCACCATCACCAGGCTTTGGGTTTGTCCTTCAAGAATTTGCAGGTGTTTGCTGATTTGATCCATTACATAGGGATATTCCACTGCATTTCCCACCTTCCTGAAGCATCAACACAAAAAATGCATATAATACATCTGTTAGCATAAAGTTTTAATTCAGTGTTCCTGCTTTTAGTAGTAAAATTGGATTAATTCCAGGATGGATATATAATGTACTGAATAAATAAGTATAAAGAATCAATTAGTTACTCCTAGTACACAATAATAATGGGTTATTTTCTGCTGACATTGCAATTTTTCTGCATCATTAAGGTTTACATTAATTTTCTTTCTCTTATATATTAATTGTTCCTCAGATACATAATACAACCAGGTTGCCTGTGATTAAAAAATGGAAAAATGGATTTCGAATTATTTTCAGTGTGGTTTTGATTCATTGGTGACTGTTGAAAATCCTCGAATATGACTAAGGATAGGGCCAAATCTACAAGTTTCTCCCTTTTTTAACTGATGTGCTCCTTCTGAGCCCACTTATTGGTCTGCCTTTAAAAGTCTGCACATTAACATTCTCTATTAAATTTCAATTGGGCCATTTAAGAAATGAATAAGAAGTAAGTTATTTTACTTTAGATGATCATCACACTTAGAGACGTTGGACAGAAGGCAGCATAAAAATGCAATGTAGTTGCTTAAAAAGCTGAAAGTTCTTCTAAATGTCACTTTACAGATTTGTATCAATCCACAGAAAGGGAAAGGAGATCTTCCAACCAACAGAAAATGTACCCAGGGAATAATATTTATTTTAAAAAGCTCTTCAGTGAAAAGGAAATAATCTGAAAGCAATAATGCCAAATGGAAATGTACAAGAGAGTGAATAAGTTGCTTTGTAAATTACTCAGCCTTTTCAACCTAGTAAAGCCATTAATAGTGGCTGTTTTCATTATAATTACCTTATTTTGCAGTGTAAAAATTATACTAAAAGGCAGTTGAGATGGAGTTCTTATAGGGAAGATATGAATCATAATGACTTTAAAAAGCCAAACCAAACAAAAAAATCCACAATAATCACATTTTAAAGTGGTGTAAGAAGCTAATGAGAACCTTTTCACTACGGATTCTCTACTATGGTCGAGGAATATGGTTTGTGACTGGCTCTTTCTGAGCTCCCTTTTTTACCAGGTAAACGCTTTTTGGACATTGTGGATTGTAACATCTCCATTTTGTCCTATTACAAGCTATTGAAATGCCAACTTTGACTTTTATCCTACTAATTTTGCCAGCACTAAGAAAAGAAATACCAGACACAATTTTGTTTTCTGTGTTATTTTGAACACTATGAAGTTCTCCCAAGTACTCTGAGTCCTGAAAATCTTAACTGATTATGAGCATGCTAATACCAAGGGATAAACTTCTAACAGCAAGCAACTCATCAAACATTTGATGCGATTTTTATTTTGTTTTGTTTTGTTTTCTGAAATATTCCTGAAGAAATTCTGAAACCTTTTCTTCTAAGGGTTGATATAAATATGGGGTTTTTTTCTCATAGGTGAGATCATGTGAACCTGGGGACAAGTTGTAGCTGGTAAGTTCCTTACACATGGCCTGAAAAATACTATGACAAAGATGTGCTGTGTGGTGGTTTGGTTTCTTTAACCTATCCTGAAATGGAGTTCTAATTTTGAGAACTTGATTAGCCCAGGTTAATATTGTGACATTCCTCCAAAGAACTTAAAAAGAATATCATAGTATGGAAGGCAGTACTTAGATCATGAAACTAAATGGGACACTCATTCAGGTAGCTTACAGGCCCAATCCATTTCAGAGTTAAGAGCATCTGGTAGTATAACAGAATAAAATTCACTATGAACTATGTATTTTCTGGATATTTTCATGCTAAATAGTTAGGTGATACAACAGGGGAAACAAAGGTGATTTTTTTACTATAAATATTTGTACCAATACGTTTTTCATTACAATGCATCCTGTGTGTAAGATGGTCCCCATCTAAAAAAATTAATATTTTATCCCTTCCATCTGTGTTATACTGCATGTGGTCTCATACTTTATTGCACAAGTAAACACTAAAAACATCTTCTTATATTAATACTTATGTACTTAAATGGAGTAAGAGACTATTAAACTGTAAAACCACTAGAATAGTTTTAAAGAAATAGATACAATTAAATTTCTTTCTATACAGGAGAATTTAGCTTAAAATGTCAATAAGGTGTCAGTGAGGCTGCACTATCTTTTCCTTTTAAATGTAGATAGCTCTGGTAGAAGTAAATCATTGAGTTATTAGTCTAGTGGTTTTTTTGCTTAAATATTCTGGGAAGTATATGGCAAAAATTACTGACACAACTTTAAGTCAGCTTTTAAGACATCTCTGCTTTGAGCAGGACATTGGACAAGAGGCCACTCAGAAGCTCCCTGCAGAGAAAACATTATAATTCTAGGATTTGAATTTCTAGGAAAAGAAGTCTGAAGGTGAAGGCTGTGACCTCAGCAAAAAGAAGTAAATATTGAAATGTTTTATTATGCCTTGATAGATAAAAGAATGTGAAATAACAGAAACTGATATAGAAGAGACTTGACAGAACTCCTATGCAACAATCAAAAAATAAAAGGAAAAAAGAAGAAAAAACAATGTTAAGGAATTGTAAAACACTATACGAAAATAATTTGATAGAATCATAGAATGGTTTGGGTTGGAATGGGCCTAAAACTCATTCAGTTCCAACTCCTCTGCCACAGACAGGGACACCTTCCAGTATACAAGGCTGCTCAAAGCCCCATCCAACCTGGCCTTAAACACTCCCAGGGATGGGGCAGCAACAGCTTCTCTGGGCAACTTGTTCCAGTATCTTATTACCCCCATAGTGAAGAATTTCTTCCTAATGTCTAATCTAAATCTACCTTTATTCAATTTAAAGCCATTCCCCCTTGTCCTATCACTCCATGCCCTTGTATAAAGTCCCTCTGCAAATTTCTTGTAGGCTCCCTTTAGGTGTTCGAAGGCTGATATAATTTGCCGTATTGTATCACATACTGGATGATTTAGATAGGTAATGTGTATTTAGCAGAGGCCATTTCCTAGAATAAGACTTCGAAAAGCCCTAAGCAAAGCTGCTTAGACACGTTGTGATTTATTAATTAAATTACTTAAATAGAAACTCATTGTATGTATTAATTTTTCTCTTTTCATCTGGAATGTGAAAAGTGGGATATCTTTTTCTCCTAAGAACATCCTGATCTAAATGAAAAATATAATCAGTTTGAAATTATTCGAAAATGCATTTTAGAGTAAAACAGGATTATGCTGAGAATGTGGGATTCCTAAACATTTCTAAATAAACCAGCCAGACACTAAACGCAGATTATGTGTAACCTCAAAGGGAACCCATAACTGACATCTGAAACTGAGGTCTAAAGAGGACAAGGAATGCAACACAGTCAGCAATAACATTTCTGGTACACCAGCTGGGGGCAAAGATAAACATTGGGCGCAGATGTGCAAGCCTCAGCTGTGGTGGAAAAACAGAGTATCTTGCTGTCCTGTGGAAAAACAGAGTATCTTGCTGTCCTGTGGAAAAACAGAGTATCTTGCTGTCCTAAGGTCCATGCATTTATGAGCTTCAAAGCAGTGATGCGCTGTAGGGCCACAGCCACTTGACTGTCATCCTCTGCCAGGGAACAAGCACGTCGCTTATGCCAGAGGTTGTCAGGCCTCAGTTGGTGTTGCCAGCAGCAGCCTCGCAAGCTGTAGTTCTGAAACTATAAAAATTGTAGACATTGTCTAAAGGAAAAAACCCTTTGCAAATGCATTAACATCAAGCTCATTCATATAAGTTCTCCTTAGTAGCACCATGCCTTAATTCTGCAGCAGGGAGCAAGTGAGAAATCTGCTTTGTAGGTTTTTGTTTCAGTGTTGTTCATTTTCTAGAAGAAAATTATGAGTCATGCACAATGGTGGGCTTAGCAGTTTCTCTTGTTTCTGAAGACATACTAATTGCATTCTCCATTCAGTTGTGGTTAGGCTTGAATGGGGGAAAGAAAAATCCTATAGGCAGTTTAGGAGGCTGGGCATGTCTCAGTGGAGGAAAAATACAGGTTACCACATCTGTAGCGTGTGGCTAAGCAAAACTAAAATCACAATATCCATAGTTCACTGATAGTTCTTATTTTGCAGAACAGCCTCAGATATCTTAAATACAGTAATGTCCTTGAAATTTTCTCTGAAGAACTGGTGGGGACTTATGTGCTATGTTATTTGAGGTGGTTTTAGTTGTGGGTTTTTTTGAATGAGGAAGGTAGTGAGAAATAGATATTTAACTGAGCAGGCTTTTTGCACACTCATTTTTCTTTGGTTAATTCTTGATGAGTAGGTAACTAAGAAACTTTTTAATCTTGAGAAAGGGGAACTATTCTATAGTTCTGGATTTGAAATATTGTCCTATCTCTTCTGTTCTTCACTGAGCTGAAAAGAAGACAATTATTATTGGAATCTTGGTTTCAGAAGTAAGTAGATATTTTATTTTTGTTGTGTATCTATATAAGTGTGTATTGTGTGACTGTCTACTAGGAGGTGGTCAGCATCACAGGATGACTCAATGCTTTCTAAACTTCATGCAAAATTTCAGGTCCTTAACATTTTATTATTTTTTTTTTTTTCAATTACGGTGTAAAAATTAAGAAGAAAGTATTACTTTTAAGAAAGGACTCTAAAGCTTTACCTTGACTCACTTAAATTTTTATTCAGTGTAGTATTAGACAACAGTTTAAGATAGAAGGATGAGTGATAAAAATGCTTAATATAATTCCATCCGCTATTGTAAAGCCTATGTTTGGTTCTACCCTCTCATCTGTACAAAGATAATTAATATGTGTTCCTAATCACTCATTCCTTCTGTCCAAAAGAATAAAAGAAGTAGAGCTTAAATAGGTGCTGAGCTGCATGAAAGAAGTATTTTTGGTGACTAGAAATGGTAGAGAAAAAAGAATCTAATGACAAAAATGAGCATCAGCAAAATGACATTCTCAAGTGTCTGGACACAAAGAACAAGTGCACCATTATACAAACTTGTTTCCTAGAACAGAAAATGGATTGAAGAAAATTGCTTAGAATGAATTGCTATCAAGTCAACTTACACGGGAAAATTAAAAGAAGTTTTATAGAGCAGTTGCTGAATGAGATACTATATTAAGACTCCTGAGCAACCATTTATCTTAGGGTTAGTGCAATATAATGAGACTTGGGTCATTTATTCACAAATAATACATATATTTACCAAAGGGTGATAAATACAATTAAACAAAACTTTTCCTCAAATTACCTTGTGAATGCAACTTGCTAAATTCTGCAGGAAAAGTCTTGGCAGAGAAGTTAGCTTAGTGTGAACTGAGCTAAGTAAGATAACTTGCTGCAGCAATTACTCCACGTCTCCCTATATCAAAGATTAGTAAAATACAGCATTAGATTAATACACAAAGTATACGATTCTATGTGTTACACTAAGGAACATTGTGACCTGAAATTTCAAGCTGGGATATTCATCAGATGCATGTTTTGTAGCAGAAAATAAGGAGTTCTTTATTAGAGCATTCAGTGGTACATGAAGAAATGATTACAGAAACTGGCATTTTTTTACCAGGACAAATGTTTGTTGTTTTAAAATGTGTGTTCTGTAAAAGGCACCCCACAATTAAATGCTTCCCCATTCATGTTTGCAGATCAGAACCATGAAAAGGCTCGCCCCATGCAAACAACAACAATAGCTACCACATTGTGCGCATTTATTTTCAGATGAAAAACACTGTTGTCTCTTCAGTTAATAATCTCTGCCAATTTGGCCTGACTGATTTAATGCACATCATTTACTGATGCTGTCCAAATAATCTCTATTCATGCCACTAAAAGTCAGTGTCAACTGTAATAATAGTGCACTTGTTTCTTCACTGCTCCAGAAAGAAGAGATATCCTGAGTTCAGAGGGATCCTGAGAGAAATAGTGTTAATGAATGGCCTTCCCAGCTGTATGCAAGTGAAAAACTTCCTCAAGAGTATTGTTTAACGAAGCATTGACGTCACTGCCTTCCCAAGCACACACCTTGCTTGGTCTTGTTGGCATCAGAACAATTGTACAGGTGAGCACAGAACTGGCCTCAATAGCTCTAGTGAAGCCAAAAGGCTTTATCCCCCTAGACCAACTGACACTGAAGAACCAAAAGGCTTTATCCCCCTAGACGAACTGACACTGAAGAAACACAGACAATTTTCATCTACTTCAGCTCTAGTTCATCTAACCCAATGGGAGTAAGTAGTTAAGTAAACTTTGAAAAGCAAAAGCAAAGAGAAAATTGAGTGCTGTAACCCTTCACTGATGTTTTTATGCTCCAGACTAGAATAGTAACGCTCTCCCTGAAATAATAATCACTTTCAGTGTCCTTCACAAGGACGTTCCACATTTTCAGAGGAGATTGAATTTTCTTTCACACTTTCCTCAACCCTGGACCTCCTGCAATGGGATCTGATTTGGCGTCAGCCTCTGGTAGGCTACCCACGCCATCTGGAGAAGAGGCTTTCTGCAGAGTGAATGAAACAGCTGTAAGAGGGTTTTTAGGGAGGGAAATGAATGTGGCAATAGAGGATTTGCAACCATTGGAGACTATCTGCAAGTATCAAGGCACTGATTTCACTCCCTATTGAACTGAGGCAACTCTGCTTATTACACAGACAGCTTATTATGCCCATGAGTGTTGGGTCAGTAGACTTTTCAACCATTGCCAGAGGCATTATATCTCCCTGGAGCCTTCTCTTCTCCAGGATGAACAGCCCCAACTCTCAGTTTTTATTCATAGGAGAGGTGTTCGAGCCCTCTGGGCATCTTTGTGGCCCTCCTTTGGACCTGTTCTAACAGGTCCATGTCTTTTTTTGTACTGGGGCCCCCAGAACTGGATGCAGTACTTCAGGTGGTGTCTAACAAGACAAGAATCATTTCACCCAACTTGCTGGCCATGGTTCCTCTTACTGAGCTGGGGATACGTTTGTCATTCTGGGATGCAAGTGCACCTTGCTGGCTCATGTCCCACTTTTTTAACCCACCAGTATCCCCAGGTCTTTCTTGTCAAGGCTGCTCTCAATCCATCCTTCACCTACTCTGTATTTGTTCTTGGGGCTGTTGCAAGCCAGGTACAGGACCGCTCACTTGGCTTTGCTGAAATGGTGCAGTATTTTGCAGTTCTTCATCAGTATCATTCACTTATATCATTCTCATACTGTTTTGAATGCAGTGTTTTACAAATTGCTCCCAAATTTAAGCATATTAAGTAAAGTTTCTTTAAGTAGAGTTGCACAATTCACTCTAAGAACTGGAAATGCTAGGAAGCCTTCAGACGCTGCTGCTATATTATACTGTAAAGTCCAGTCGCTCAAATGTTGATATTAAGGGTGACAGAAAGGATAAGAAACTTCCTATCAAGATTTTTCCACCTAATTTATATCACAGCACTGATTTTCAGTTGATGACTGAACTTAGTAAGACAAAACCCAAACATAACCCCTTACATGTAAAATACTATGCTTATGCCTTTGGTTATCTATCTGAATTATGCATACTACTTTTTGTTAATATAGGGGAGGTGAAACAAAACTTTGATGCTCTTATATATTTAGACAAGAGTGAAATCAGGGTTTCTTACAAAAAGGAAATATGTTTCTTTTTTTTTTTCTTTCTGATCCAAAGTTTTCTTTCCTTTCCCCCCTCCTTGCTCAGTCACAGAAACTTCCATTCATGTGAGATTCACAGTCACTCCCCATCATCCTCTATTTGATATTACTTTATGTTAAGAGCAGACAAGCTATACCCTTGTATTTATGAGTTTATGTCATTATTAAAAGCAGCCATATAAAGCTATTCCAGCATGCATTATGACACAACTTTGTGTCAAACATTGCTCACTTTAACCAATGCAAAAATGAAGTTTCTTCTTTTCAGTTAATGGAGTCACTGCTACTTCCGAAGCCACTTGCAATCTTATTTGAATTGCTGTCTGTGTGCAGCCCTGTTTCTCGTGTTATTGAAGGATACTTTGAGTATTTTCTGTCCTCAGGATTTCCCATTAGTTAGCTCATTATATCTTTGTGTCTGCTAAAGCTGTTCATGCCAAACGAACAGGATTTTGGGTGCATTTTTTCTCAGTCCTCTATGCTAGCTGAGTTTATTATAAAAAAGATTTCAGTGATATAATACTGAAACAGGACTTCTTCCATCTTTATATATTTCATAATAGAAAACTTTGCTATACCAAAATGAATACTAATATTAAAAATTATATTAGTTCTGGTATATATGTTTATACGATCTTTTGACGAATTAAATTATAAATATCTTAAGATGACAAATAAAGTTGTTGATGGACCAAACAACTGAAAGACCAAAGGCTACACATTAAATCTTGAGCAATTCAAATTTAAAGTAATGCAGGGCAGATGGATGAGAACAAACTTTAGCAGGATTCTCCCCTCTTTTTAATCTTCAAATGAAGCTTTGATGTCTTTTCAAAATGGTCTAATCAACTCACAGGTCTACTGGTCTTTCAATTGGAGTAACTGAAGAGAGGGTCTCAGAGCAGAGAGGGACCTCAGAAGAGAGTTTAGCCTACTCCCTCCCACAAGGTGTCTCTGTCCTACCTTGCAGGTGTTTCTAGTATGCTAAAGACCTTCACTAGTGGGCACGCTAGACAAAAAGTCTTTCAGTAGTTTTCCTCTAGTACCTAATGTGAATCTTCTGGTGTGGAATCGAAGGAAGTTTATTTTCTTTTATCCATGATACAAGTTAGGCATTAGAAGGTCTTCTAAAACCGTTTCACTCCCCCCTTGCTCTCATCTCCCTTAAACATCCCAAATATTTTTAATCTTTTCTCAGGAGGATTAATTTGGTGCCCTTGAACAGGGATTAAACATTTTTATTTTGCACATTATATCTTCTGCACATTTGCAGAAATTCAGCCAAAGCCAGGAAACAGCCTCTGGAAGGGGCACAGTGCTGCTGGTGGTTTTTTTGGCTCCTTGCCTTGTGCACAGGTGCTATCAGCTTTCCTTTGTGCCATTGCATCAATTTTGGGATCTTTCTGAGTTCAAAGCATGGAGCCTGGGTGCTGCTGCCTCTCATCAATGCTTCCCACCATGGACTGGCACCCCGCTGTCACCTCTGCATAAAGCTGCTGTGTACCAAGCACAGATCTGTCCATAGATCTAATAGATACATGATCTGATGGTGCTTTCTAAGCATAAGCTATAAGAACTAATGCAAATGGAGAGCTAAAAGTTTCTCCCTTTAAAACAAAAACCAGCAAAGCCTCTTTGTGTTGCTTAATACTTTTTAATATGATCTACACAATGCTCTGTTAGGCCATCTGTTTTAACATATCAATTTCCTGCATGCAGCACTTCACTTCTGTCTGCATTCTGTAACATCTGGTCAGAGAAGCTTCTCTGCTTTCAAGAAATCTCATATCTAATGCACACATTTGGAAAAGTATTCTTTTCAAAATTTCAATATTTTAGCCATATTTCCAATTATGTGATGGAACAAACTACTGCAATGTTTCAAACTTTTAAAGTTCTCTGCATTAGTTTTTTTTAGGTATGATTTTCACTGCAGGTTGTATTCATTGTTTTTGTATTACAATTCTCTATTTTCAAGTAAACTGATTATAGTTTATGAGCAAAAACTGTGGAACACACCTTACTGGCAAACAGATATTCTGTTGTACGCTCCATCGTAGCAAAGAGACAAGCATCCAAATGAGCTGGGCATTGAAGTGTTGCTGGTATTTGGGGCATCAAGGTGGAAAAAGAGAAGTCACTGTTGTTTTGCTGGTTCTCAGTGTTCAGTGCTCGCATTAAAGAGACCTGAAGAAAGTGGAAACAACTGGAAATCACTGAGTTTCTCAGGAGACCTAGTAGCATAAGACAACCTATAACCTTTCTTCCAGATGGCAATTTTAAACCTAACCATTTGTTAACCCTGTGTGATGGCTTCTGTGCAAAACCATTTAAACAATGTCTCACTGAAAATAAAGCAACATAACAAAATCTATACATAGAATTAGTACTGTTATTTTTCATATTTTTGTGTACAAAGTATATCCTTTTCTCAGAATCCCAATCTAAAAGTATGTCTCTTCTGCTGCACTTCCCCCTCCCACCCTTAAAATGTTCAATTAAAAAAAACAAATATCAGTTTTTGGAAGAAAGTACGTTATTTATAGATATAAAGGACTGTTAATGGTTTTCTTAATATTCTTAATGAGTAGGGACACAAATTAATGACAAGAATGGGAAAAATTATAAGAAATGTAGAAGAATTATCCATTAAAGAAAATCCATCTTCTTCTGAAATCCTATTTTATATGACTGATTCCTTCAGAGCTAATTTGTACAAAACAACATCTCAACATCACACAGGCTTTTCAGGACAGCTCAACTGAGTGTGCCGTTTTAATGTACAATCATTTTCCAGAAAAATAATGTTTTCTGTAAATTAATGGCAAAATTTCATAAAGGTCAAGGGAAGGTTTAAATAAAAGCCTAAATATTTAATGCAAGGTAATAAAGGTAAAATATACTGTCAGGTACACAGTTTGATCTTTTGATAGAGTAGTGAGAATAATTTGAAATTCTTTTCATGCATTTTTGACCTAACACCAGAAAATGAACTGAAACCCTTATATTTATACTTATTTTTAAGATCCCTTACTTAAAACAAACCCCAAGAAAACAAACAAATGAACCTCAGAGACAAAAAAATAGTGTGTAGAGTCCCCAGACCAGTGAGAAGCTGCTTCTACACCCAGAGTGAAAATTCTGGGCTGGGGTGGGGTTTTCTTGTCTGATTAAATAAGCCCCCTGTTTAATATTACCCCTTTACTATTAAGAGTTTGAAAAAGAAATATTAAAGTCAAGGTACAGAATGATGATATTTTAGGGAAAAATAGGAATTCATAAATTCCTTTATGACTCATGAATGAACAACAAAGACATTAAACACTTGCAATTTTCACAGAATCCTCTGGCTCAATTATATACTGGCTTAGTGTGTAAATCTTTGATGACCTCTGCCTTCAGCATAATGTGTTTTCTTAACTATTGCATTTTGCCTATACATTTAGAGAAAACACCTTAAATGCTGCACACTAGCAATAATTTAAGCTCCTTTTGTACTGTCCCTTTCCCATGCTTCATTCCACAGGTATTACTGGTAAAGCAACACAGTCATTCATTCTTCAAGTCCTATAAATCATAGTCTTTCCTCATTACACTGGCCATAACATGCAGATCCATTTGAGTTATGTTGTTTACATGATGCTGACAGCAGGAACTTGCTTGAAAGCAAGACACTTTTCTTAAAATAGCATTCAGACTTCAAAGGGAGCAAAGATTGTTACCCTATGGGCTTGCATTTGAAGAAGCAATATTTCTGGTTGTTTTTTTCTTTTGATAAAAAACACTTGAGCATAATGGATGACATTTAAATAGCCAACAAACCAAAAGTAAATTTGTCCTGGTGTTACATATGGGTGAGGGCTGTTTCAGAAGTTATTCTTGTCCATATTCCTGTCTAGCAAGCTAAATGTGTGAAATATGGGAGTGATGTTGAGGAAGCAGACATCCGTCACCATTTAATAACATAATGCAAGCCATGTAAACTTATAGGCACAATGTTATTTAGTGCCAGAGCAGCTGTTCATATACTGTTCAATATGACAGATATGCTGAAGTTTCTATCTACAAACTTTAGCAGTCTGGACTTCTTTTGAGGGAAAGATCTGACATTACATGATAATTTTCACTATCCATCCATTCCAGCTTCACTTCAGGTCCCTACTGAACCTCAGCAGATTATGTTAGAGACAAAGCTTTTGGCTACCATGCCCCTGCCATGTGGTTCACTATCTATGTTAGCCACTTTACTGGCTGAAATGTGCTTCTGGTAAGAATTTAATATTCTTATCAGAATAGAAAAAGAGTTGGATTAATGGGGGAGGAGGTGCTACCCATCAAATATTTCTTTAATATTGTGGACCTTTCTTAATATTTGGATCCTTGATATTTGTTTCCTATTTAAGCTTTTAGACTCTTCCACTCTCCTCTCCAAATCTTTCATATCCATTTTGGCTGGCATACCACAGTCTGTGAACCTGAAATTCATACTGAGGAAATAACTTTCATATAACTTATTATAATAAATGAATGTAATGATATACCAAGTAATCCAAGAATATGCACTTCTCAGTTTTTAATTTATCTTCTGTAAGGGTGTAAATCCTTTTTCCATTTTCAAATTCCTCTTGGTTTTCCTAAACAAAGCTTCTCCTTATCTTCTCCTCTATCAACCTTTATCTTCTGTATAAAATCGTCAAAAAAGTACCAAGCTACAAACTGGAATGTATCTAGATGTGTTCCCATCCCATACAGCATTCAGATGTGGAGTAAGTCTCTATAATAAGAGTATATATAAAGCATGAGAATTGGTCAGTTTTAAGTTGATTATCAGGTTTCACACAGAAGACTTATTATCTTGAAATGATAAACATTGTTAAATGGTCAATTACATGGTGTCTGAAAGTAAAGTTCTCCACTATCGTGATGAATTCAAGTTTTAAACCAGCAGTGAATCATGAATGAACATCTATTTCAAGAGTTTGAATAGTCTTTTGAAAGGAACCTATGGATTTGGCAGTGATACTGCCTTTTAAATTAAGTTGTATTTAAAAAAAAAAAAAGTTCAGAAAAAATAATAGGGAAAGAATCTTCTGTTACTCTACTCTCTAGCACTATTGAAAAAAATAATCATGAAACATGCACTTTATTGTAATGCATTACATTGACCTTACCTACCAAAACCATGCGTAAATGTATATATGAGTTTATGTATTTTTTCTTTCTTTCATATGGACATAAAAGTACATGGAACATCTGAAAATCAAGCAACTGCAAAAACTTTAGAAAATGCAATGCAAAATCCATTTAGTAATATCCTGGTATCTAACTGGTATCAAGCTTCTTACGGTAAGCCTGCAGATTTCTGACTGTATAGCATTCTGAATATAGTTTGAGATGGGATTCTTTTCTCATTTTCTTTTTTCCCTTAGAGCATTCCAAGTTTGAGCACTCAGTTCTCCTTGATTTAATTAATGTTTCCTCCACAGCAGCTCACTTTCTTAATTTAATGTGACATGTTATTCAGTTAGAATAAAGTAGTTTTTTCATTTGCATATATTCATGCAAGCCAGTTAAACACAGCTCACAAACAAGTAAGTACTGGGTGAGAATTGAGAGTATTTTATAAATTTATGTAGAAAGAAAAGACAAATTTTTTACTAAATTGGTGACTGCAGCATATACTTATGTATGTAATCTATCCTGCTTTTTATTCCTGTAAGGATGTCATTACTTAGGTAAATGCTTGAATTAAAGAAGTGGTGTGAATTCATGGCACAAAATCATTTAATATCAGGCTATGGCATGTTAATAGAATATCAAATTGTTGTTATTAGTTCTTCAGGTTTATAGAAGTGCATATCTAATCCATTAATGGAAAGGAAAAGGAAAAGAGAAAAATAAAAAAATTAGATATTGAATGAACAGAAACTGTTCCTGTCTTTCTGTTCAAGCAAGGGCTGTTCAATTATGTCAGAATGACTTTTGCAGTCCACTGTCTTCATGTCATTGCTTTTCCCTACTGCAAAATGTTTTGCACACTCTCTGGAGAAATTACAGGGGTTTGCCAATATAGAAGGATGTGGAGGGGAGCAAAGAGAGGTTATTTTGGTTCTCGCAAGCAGACATCAAAAGCAACACTGAATTGAAAATCTTGGCCTTATCTGGTAGTTTCATGAGAGCAGAGCTCATTGCTGAATGGGAAAACAGATGAACCCTCTATTTTATATTAAAGAAAACTAACACCCTTATCCAGTACTAGGATCATTTTAGTCTTATGTTTCTGAAGTAACCAACACCAAATCTTGCTCCAAGGCTTCCATCTGCATTTGTTTAATTAGAAGAGAGACTCATTTATCAATGTAAAAGAAGGGTAAGGGATAAAGTGCTGAACTGGTGTATTTCCTTTGACGTCCAATTGTGGGACATTGGGAGGCATATTACATATCTCAACCTAGTATAGCTAATAGTGGCTCAAGTCAGAAATATTTTTGACTCCATTTTCTCACCAAAATGGAATTCCTACAGTGGTTGCTCCTATTAGTAGTAATGGATTCATGTAAGTCATCAAAAGCCCTGGTGTTTGTACCAGTGTAGAAAAACACTGATCATTATTGTCTGCTTTTTGCACTCAGTGCACAAAAATGGTTACATGGTACTGAAAGTGCATCCAAATGTCTTAAATACAGAAATTTTGTGTGTATGGAAGAGGCAGCTTTTCACACCACATTGCTTTCCTTACGATAACAGTTTGCCCTACAAAATGTTACTTAAAATGTATATGAGCTATCAAGTACATTTTGAGACATTCTAAGATAGGCTAATTTTAGCTGTTTATGATACCAATATAAAATTTTGCTTCTATATAACTTTCAAAAAGGTATTTTTTTCCTATTTATTCGATATGTGTCACTCAACCTACAATAGTTATTTGAAACACCACTTTCACTTTAACACTTTCAGTATTGACTGTATGTGACTATACTTACTGTTGTGGTTGCTATTCTCCATGTCTTCTTTTGCATATTTTTCCTAGGTCAGATTTTCCCTGGGACAATATTTTCATATTAACATAGCTCTAGAGTGCCAGCTATGATTATACGGCCCTAATAGTTTTTGTCTCAACTGAGCATGAAATAAAAGGTCTAAGAGTACTCTGTTGTGGGACTTGGTGTCCAGCACAGTCTTTTATGTTGTATCTCTAGTTTAAAATGTGCATTCACCTGTGGTCCAGACAGCATACCCTAAGCCCCGAATATTTTAATTTTTATTATACTAATAGTGTACTTCATTATACTAATACTACTCTTTTGATAACAACATATAGAGCACAGAAGTTGTTGCTGACTGATCTGGGTAGAATGAATTCCAAATAGTTATCCCATTTTAGAGAAAGCTTAAGTAGCTTACATGACTCCTTGGTCAGGTTTTCCTTTTTGTCAACAAAGCAGGTACAGTTTTCTGAAACACCTGTTTCTGATAAAATTAGGAAAAGAATTTGAGGATCATGATGTAATTAAATTTATATCAGCCTGAGTATGCAGCTATCCATCACAGTGACAGATGGGGCAAGCTAAACAATGCAGATCAGTTTCTTTGAAAATACATTTCTCTAGCAAAACCCAGAAAGCCATTAGTGAGTTTGGGTATTTGTGTTGTTACGGACAAATACATGGAGACACAGATGCAGAGTACAGATTCCTTATTTATATGGGCATCCACTTTGAACTTGACTGTACGGATCCTTTTAAGTGCAGGGGACCTTTATCAGTACAGACAAGGGCATATTTAGCTATCTACTACAGTCAAATACTCTGCTTTAAGTGCTATTAATCTTAATTTTTCCCTTGCTGACACTACCCTTTGCACAAAGCTCTAGTTTGGGCATTCACAGAGACAACTGATTCCCTCCTCATGTATTAATCATATTCTGTGTGCAAGGGCATCCTTGAAAAACATTTTATCCTCTGCTTATATTGTATACTTAAAAAGCTGTGGCTTGGAAAATTTTATATACAGATCATGTAGGCCTATGTGATGGGTGATCCAGACCTTTTTTATATATTCACTACAAAAGTAAGATACATGGTTTGAATTCTACCCTGCTTTATTGTTTTATTTTACTATGCCCAGGATTGTCATTATTGCGGTGCTTTTATTTGTATTAGTATGTATAGGATGATGCAGTAAGCAGGTCGTACTTATTACATATTAAATTATATGATATTTACTATCTAGAACAAGTTTTGAAGAAAACTGCCAGGATTTTAGTGATGACCAGTTCATATGCTCTGTTTAATTTTTTCTTTCCCTTTACTGTCCTGGAAATTTGTATTCCTTCATTTTTTGAAAAATCTGCTCCCTGTTCTGTCTTCCACTAAAACCAAACAGAAAGATTTTGCATAAAGTTTCTTTATCTCATATTTATTATTGTAATACAGACAGCATCCTGTCTTATATAACAGAGATATATGTTTTTGTCTGTGCTTTCAGAATATTCATAGGAGACAGTCTAATGTCATTTTTGTCAAAAAGCAATTTCCCTCGTGGTGGAAAAGGAATTTCTTTCTTCTCTGAAACACAACTAGAAACATACAGGAAACCATTATCATACACTTAGATTTATCTACTTTTGGTTTTTTTGGATAAAGACCACCATAAACAAAAAAACCAAAACCAAACAAATTAAGAAATAGTCTTCAAGAATTATTTTACACATGTTCTTATTTCCCAACATCTTCCTCCTCCCAAACGTCCCAAGGAAATCATCCATAGATTTAGAGAATCCTGAAATTCTTTTGTGTTGTGCAGACGCTTTTGTTTTATACTGCACTGCCAGGTAACTCTAAGTCTCTAAAGAAACCCATCTCTTTACAGTGTCAGTTATGGCTCTCATCCTAATTTCTCTTGCTGTTCTGTTGGTATTTATTTCTTTGTGAGGGACTGTCAACAGTTCTGGAAGAACTGTTCCACAGACTTTGGAAACCTGCTCAAACAGCGAGTTGTGTTTCCTACATTGCACACAGCTGAAATGATGGTGGATTTCCAGATGGCCAATTTTGTAATGACTTCTGCACCCAGATTCATCTATTTGAAAGCCCAAAACACCAAAAAAACCGACCAAAACTGCAAGGAGCAATAATCATCATGCATTGTAGCGACAGGTCAGTAGTCTTCTATATGTTAGGACCTCTGAAAGCTGTACCATATTGTCTGATTAATTTATGGAAGCTCTTCCCACTCTTTCATCAAGGGTATTTGTTACTGCAAATCAATATCAGTTTCTAGAAAATGTGATTTTTCAGTCTTCCTTTGTTTATTTATTTCATAGCTGTTGTCTGATTACCTCAGGTACAATTCTAATTATGTTGTAAATTTATATATGATATTTATTTCTCAATAATCATATGCAATTATTGAATAAAATGCTTCCCACCTATGCTCCACCCTTCCAGATATTTTTCGTTTATCCCCAGGAAAAACATAGAAACCACTATAGTTGCTTATTAAATAAAAGGTGATTAAATAAAAGATGCTTTTACTGCTCATTCTCTTCTCGTGAGGGCAAGTGCAAAGTTCTTTGAAGTATTTCCTCAATGAATGGTTCAATGGGAGAAAGCATTGAGGTTAAAATGTGTAGCAAAAGCAACCTACAAGGCCTAAGAGGAGAAAGATTTGTGCAAAAATAACACAGCTTAGTTGTTTTTTGTTGATTTTAGATCATTTTATTTTATAACATACTTTACTGAATATATGATACTTGTAAATCTTTCGAGCAATGCTGTTTTTTTGCTTCATGTTTATTTCTTCTCCATAAATTTCTGGGTTTTTTGTAGCTTGCCTTTGTCACACAGAATTTTAATTTCTAAATGCGATTGTATTGACGCATAAGTAATATCCATATCTTTTACATCTTAGTGACTGCACTGAATGGAGAGTATTTTACAGAATGGATTTTAAGAAAGTAAATGTAGTGTTTGAATGCTATAGCTAGCTGATAGGTGATATTCTTGTATCTCTTGCAACAGTTCATTTACCAGAAGTGCAGGAGGTGGATTATAATAGCAAATTCCAACATCTTGTAAAATGCAGTTGAAACCAGAGATATCTACACTTTCTGAAGGCTTTTCTCCTTTACTAGGTACTGAAGTATTGGTGGCATGTTTGCAAATCCTCTGTATCATCTTCCTGATAAATCACTAGCTAGAATTAAAAATAGACCCCAGCTTCCCAGCTGCATTTTTAAATGTGTGAATCATGGGTTATTGCCTTCTCTATTAATGAATATCACTAATAAGTCTTTCAGCAAACAGCATAATATATTTCTTCTTCCTTTTACTCCACAAGACGTTAACAGTTACCCTACCTAGCAGGGAATATAGGTTATCAAGAAGCCTTCACTGCCCTTCAGTGAATAGTTAAAGCTCTGCAAAGCATATACAAACTAATACTTACCTCTCCATCTTTATTACTTATAATTGTTCTATTTGCCTGATACATATAAGCAGGCAAGTTTTTTGACTAGGACTGGGTACACATCTTCCATAAAACTAACTATCGTATAAACTAATGGCAGCAGAATGTGGATGCCCTGGCAGATAAACACCAGCAAGTACTGTATCTTGTTTGTGTTGCCACTTTCTTAGGGGCTGAGCTTCTTGTTTGTCCGTCACTAGCTGGCCAGAACTCTGGGGAGAAACTTTTCCATTTGGAGTGCATTTAAAAATTCAGGGTGCTTTGGAGAGCAAATGATTAATACTGTTAGCACTGTCTCCTCATTCATTTCAGATGACATTGCAGGAGTGATAATCAATTTTCAAAAGAAGTAATTATTGAAGTAATTTTTAAAAAATACAATAAAATGCAACATAATCTAAGCCAATCTAGAAAGTGTTTTCCCTTCCTGTTGGAAAACAGAAACTAAATGTATTAATTAAGAGAAAACATTTTATTCCTTACTTAAGGACATTATACAGAGACAATGTAGTGTAGCTAGCTTGCTTTAGAAAGTACCTGTGTTGACAAGCATCTTAATTGCACAACAAATTACTTGATGCCCTAGAAGTTAGTGGGTGATCTTCTGTCAAACAGGAAAACAATTTATTTCAGTGTTGCCTGGAATTATCCTATATGCTACCTAGTAATATTGAGTTGATAACTGTGGCAATTTGGTACTGCTGAAGTTATGTATAGCCTTTTCCTTATCTTGTTGGTAGGGGAGCAATCTCATTCTCCATGGATCCACACCTGGCAATGTCAGCAGTCTGTAAGCCCCAGTTAATGACTTCCAGGTTTGTGTCATTGAGAGAATACCTGTATATACTGCCTTTAGAGTTTACTCTCTATAGAGGAATAAACGGAAGATTGTGTTTTCCAGCTTTGACTTCACTCTTAATACGATGTAAAGCGAAAAATGAAAAGTACTAATTCCTGCATTTCTGTTCCAAGGGCTTCATCAACCTTCATTTGAAATGTAAACCTATGTTTTCTGTCTCAACATAGCAGGCATACACAGATATTTATTACTGGCAATTTTAATAATAATTATGTGCAATAATCTAGATAATATAATAGCTTGATCAAATTATAAGAAATATTCAATATGGCTATACTATACTAAAGAACCTTTGCTTTATTTGCAGATAAAAAATATTTTTAAAAAACTGAAAAGGGATATTGGGTCATTAATTCAGGAGTCTCTTCAGGTTTTACTGAAGGCCATGGACTATACATAGCACTGAAGATAGAGTTAGGTTTATGTACAGGTTTATACATTTGTTGTGTAAATTGCGAGGGATGCGTTATGTTCACAAAACTAGTAATCATGATAATAATGACATTTTCTTGTACAACCTTTTCCTATTAAGGTATATCTTATTAAATTTAGTACTATTCAGCTGGAATAGTTCCTCACCTGATTGCCTTAGGCATCTTTTAAATTTTTCACACTGAAAGATCTCCTTTACTTTGGAAAGACAAGCTACTTTGCTGGGCTTACAATGATGCATGCCACCTCTGTGGTACACTTTCTTCTACATCATTTCCCAGGTGCCCTCTGTTCTTCCACAGGCTATTCATGCCTGACTCACCCCGATTGCTCTGACTGAAATTCTCCCTGAGCTCTTTTGCAGGCCGTTCAATATGAATACTTGTTAGAATATGTCTCTGAATCTGACAAGGTTTTGCACTCAGTGTATCTCTTTATGTATTTTGTTCCAGAACCTCTTCAGAACATTTTATTCCTTCTCCTGCAAATGTTTTCTTCTAAATTCAATGCTCTATAAAGCTTCCTCCCACTTCTATTGTGTTGCAAATTTATTCATTCTTTGAGCTACAGTCAGTCTCCTAATGCTTGTTTCTATATATTTTTGTTGTGGGTTTTTTTGGCCCATTTTACTTTCCTCTCTTCTTTTTCAAATCCAAACTGCATCATAATAGAGCTAACAACTTAATTTCTCTGTGTTCAGGCTTGGTAACATATAAAACTGAAATAACAAACAGACATTGACTTCTGTCAATGTGCATAATAAAACTTATCATCCAGAGAGATTGAATATGGAACAAGACAAAGCTGGTATTCACTGAAGCATGAAGCCATCGTTACAGCCACCATTATAGCCCTATAGTAAGAAAAATTACTGTAAATTAACATTTTAGAGATGGAATTAGAGGACTAGGAAAAGCTGGTTTTGTTTTATCAGAAAGCATAGCTTTCAGTTACTTTATGACTGAGGCATCCCAACAATACTGTGCTTTTTTTCCTCTAGTCAACTGGAGCCAGTCATAATATGCTAAGATTGATCTTGTCCTGATTGTTACCCCTCGGAAGGCTGTTTGAAATAAAACCAGGAGCAGACACGACTTAAAATATCCCTGTTTCTCTCAAACACTGACGACATAAATCTGGAACGTGGCTATTTACGAAGCCTACACTTCAGCCTGCCTACTCACACCATTGCAAAGTCAACTTGCATCAGATTAAACCAATTTATGCTTTGTGCCTTTGTTAGAAGGATGTTTCATACTTTAGTGTTTACTGAAGCGTTTATTTTTTAAACAGACACTTTTAAATTGAATGTCGCTGTATTTTCATTAGGACAATGATATGTTTCCTGGCCTGAAGAAAAAACTATACACAGAGGCATGATTGTTAATAAGTCTGACAGCTCACAAAATCTAGACAAAAAATTCTTCTCCCATTCTGGGATGTCGTGATCTAGCAGTTATTTATAATGCTGTGATAAAGATGGCAGAGGTTGCAAGATCATGTCTGTTTATTTACAGCTAAGCAGCTTAAAACCAAAGATTATTTATGGTGATGCACTTTCTTGGTTACCTAATTTTCTCGTATCAGTAGTGCTCTCTAGTATTCTTTTTGAAGATCTTTTCACTAAAGCTGACCTATACAAATGAACATGTATTTGTGTGAGGTATTTCTGTCCTTCCCTAATCTGCAGATTTCTTTAGCCCATGTTAAAAAAGGAGAAACTACATTCAAGCATATTTCTTTAGCAACTTTTCATTCAGCAACCTGTCACGCTATCTGAAGGTTCCTCGAAATAGTTACTCGAAACATCTTAAAGGAGGCACGTGAAAGAATGTAAGGTTAAAACTCGTTTGAAGGGAAGAAAAATAGATTAAAGGATAAATGTAAGGAAAGTTTAAATAAGGGGAAAATAACAAGCTGACAGTTTTCAAACCTGAAAAATACCAGCAATATTCCAACATTTAGAAATTATAACCAGTCAGCTATTGTACTGAAAAATAAAAATAGTAATGTGTGAAGAAAAGGTAATACATTTAGAATTTCTGTAATGAGGCAATTTATACAATGAGACAAAATGTCCACTAAGGTCAAAAGCATAAATACTATATTTGTTTCTTATCACAGATTCATTGTTTGGCTTAACACTAAAACTCACTGCACACATTTCCCTCAGAGACAGGCTAACTCTAAAGAGGTTTGGATCTGCTGAAAATTTGTATTTGCACTGTTTCATTTATTTAAACTCTAAATTGCTGAATTACCTATGTCTAACATATATCTAACATAGCAAAATATCATGTGCAAATCTTATACAGATTAAAATCCAGTGAACACAGTATTGCTTTTCCTTCTAAATGCAAAAAAATCAAACAAAAAAAAATTAAAGAGAAAACTAGAGGAAAAAAAAGAGCTGCATAAACCAGAGGTTTCATTAAAGAAGGTTGATGTGTAAGTAATATATGTGGTTTTATACCTACTTCATGTAATATACAAAGATATTTTTTTCCAGGGAGGTAAAAATGAGCAGAGGTATCCTCAGAGGAAGATCAGCAAAATAAACTGTTCAGGGAAGTTTTTTCTATCCTGCCTATTTGGCTTGGGGATTTTGAAAGCTGCTCTCTTAGAAGAAATTCTTTCCCCTCAGTTTGCTCTGCAAGGATGCTTTCATGGAGATGAAGTGGCCTTTGCTAAGGGATAGTCCCTTTGAGGGCCCTTTGGCATCTGCCTTTCAAACAGCTGTATAATCAAACTCATTATATTCTCATATTCCTCCTCCCACAGATGGTAACAACTTAATCTCTTCCCCATGAGTTATCGGGGCTATTAGAGCCACTTCAGCAAGGTCCTTCCAGTGCTTCCTCCCAGGGGCCGAAGCGTGAGTGTATCACATACAGCCTGTGGCCACACCACATGGCCTTGGTTTGAGAGACTTGTGTGCCTCACAGCATTGCTCCTCTGGGCCTTGTAGCTCAAAGGTGGAGTGGATGAGAGGGAATGAAGGACGAATCACTGATCAGATCTCTGGTGGCCTCCATGCTCTCCAGACTATTCCATTAAGGTGTACTGGATCACCCATATACCACCTGCATAAGGATGTCCTGCAGGCATTAAGAGTGAGGGCATTATGTAAAACTAGAGCTGAGCATTACTCTGGCACAAGACATTATAACCTTCCAGATATAGTATGCCTCTAGTGTACTTCCCCACACCAGCTGATTTCTTACTGCTTAGTAGGAGTCCAAAATTGTCAAAGGGACTGTCACAAATATTCTCACTAAAAGTATGGATTCCTAAAACATGGTAAGCTCACTGAGCTTCCAACAGAGGACTTCAGTGTGGCCCACCATATGCTAAAATTTCTGGAGTAACACATGGAACAAAAGAGTTTTAGGACTTAGGTTTCCTTGGCCTGGCACAATTTTTCTGCAAAAAGCATGCAATCCACAGCCCTGAATTAAGTAGCAGCAATACCAAGTACATATTTATAAAACCTTCTATGAAGCAAAATTCACATCCCATGAACAGCTTCCACTGCAGACTCATCATGACCTCCTAACAGTAGACTGGTCAAATCCTGCAGCAAACATCTGACACCATAGACACAAACTCACTTGGAGTCTTGTGTGAAGTTCTGGTGTCCTCAACGTAAAAAGGACATGGAACTGTTGGAACAAGTCCAGAGGAGGACCACAAGGATGATCAGAGGACTGGAGCACCTCCCGTATGAAGACAGGCTGAGAAAGTTGGGGCTGTTCAACCTGGAGAAGAGAAGGCTGCGTGGAGACCTCATAGGAGCCTTCCAGAATCTGAAGGGGGCCTATAAGGATACTGGGGATAGACTCTTCATTAGGGATTGTAGTGATAGGACAAGGGGTAACGGGTTCAAACTTAAACAGGGGAAGTTTAAATTGGATATAATGAAGAAGTTCTTTACTGTGAGGGTGGTGAAGCACTGGAATGGGTTGCTCAGGGAAGCTGTGGATGCTCCATCCTTGGCGGTGTTCAAGGCCATGTTGGACAGAGCCTTGGGTGGCATGGTTTAGTGTGAGGCGTCCGTGCCCATGGCAAGGGGGTTGGAACTAGATGATCTTAAGATCCTTTCCAACCCTAACTATTCTATGATTCTATGAATGTGAGGAGGAAGATTGACACAGGATATCACAGTATCACAGTATGCTAGAGATTGGAAGGGACCTCAAAAGATCATCTAGTCCAATCCCCCTGCTGGAGCAGGAACACCTAGATAAGGTTACACAGGAATGTGTCCAGGCGGGTTTTGAATGTCTCCAGAGAAGGAGACTCCACAACCCCCCTGGGCAGCCTGTTCCAGTGTTCCGTCACACTCACTGAGAAGAAGTTTCTTCTCAAGTTTAAGTGGAACCTCTTGTGCTCCAGTTTGTACCCATTACCCCTTGTCCTATCATTGTTTGCCACTGAGAAGAGCCTGGCTCCATCCTCGTGACACTCCCCCTTTATATATTTATATACACTCATAAGGTCACCCCTCAGTCTCCTCTTCTCCAAACTATAGAGACCCAGCTCCCTCAGCCTTTCCTCATAAGGGAGATGCTCCACTCCCTTAATCATCCTAGTTGCCCTGCGCTGGACTCTCTCCAGCAGGTCCCTGTCCTTCTTGAACTGAGGGGCCCAGAACTGGACACAATATTCCAGGTGTGGTCTCACCAGGGCAGAGTAGAGGGGAAGGAGGACCTCTCTCGACCTACTGACCACCCCCCTTCTAATACACCCCAGGATGCCATTGGCCTTCTTGGCCACAAGGGCACAGTGTTGGCTCATGGTCCTCCTGCCGTCCACTAGGACCCCCAGGTCCCTCTCCCCTACACTACTCTCTAACAGGTCGTTCCCCAACCTATACTGGAACCTGGGGTTGTTCCTGCCCAGATGCAGGACTCTACACTTTTCCCTTGTTAGATTTCATCAAGTTTCTCCCTGCCCAACTCTCCAGCCTGTCCAGGTCTCGCTGGATGGCAGCACAGCCTTCTGGCGTGTCAGCCACTCCTCCCAGCTTAGTGTCATCAGCAAACTTGCTGACAGTACACTCAATTCCCTCATCTAAATCATTGATGAATATATTAAATAATACTGGTCCCAATACTGACCCTTGAGGCACTCCACTAGATACAGGCCTCCAACTAGACTCCGCCCCATAGACTACAACTCTCTGGCTTCTGTCCTTCAGCCAGTTCGCAGTCCATCTCACTACCTGATCATCCAGGCCACACTTCCTCAGTTTAGCTATGAGGATGCTGTGGGAGACTGTGTCAAATGCTTTGCTGAAGTCAAGGTAGACCACATCCACCGCTCTGCCATCATCCATCCACCATGTTATTTCCTCATAAAAGGCTATGGGGTTGGTCAAGCATGACTTCCCCTTGGTAAAGCCATGTTGACTGCCCCTCATAACCCTCTTATCCTTGATATGCCTTAAGATGGCGTCAAGGATAAGGTGCTCCATCACTTTCCCAGGGATGGAGGTGAGGCTGACCGGTCTATAGTTACCCGGGTCCTCCTTCTTGCCCTTTTTGAAGACTGGAGTGACATTTGCTTTCCTCCAGTCCTCAGGCACCTCTCCCGTTTCCCAAGACTTGGTAAAGATGATGGAGAGTGGTCTAGCAATGACTTCCGCCAGTTCCCTCAGCACCCGCGGGTGCATCCCATCTGGACCCATGGATTTATGGATGTCCAGATTGCTCAGCTGGTCTCTAACCCATTCCTCATCGACTAAGGCAAACTGCTCCAGTGACCTGACTTCATCTGAGGTCTCAGGGGTACAGAGCTCTTCAGGACTGCCTCCGGCAGAGTAGACAGAGACAAAGAAGGCACTCAATAACTCTGCCATCTCTGTATCTTCTGTCACCAGGGCACCCATCCAGTTCATCAGTGGGCCTACCTTGCCTCTGGTGTTAGTTTTATCAGCTATGTATTTGAAAAAGCTCTTTCTGTTGTCCTTGACCCCTCTCGCCAGGTTTAATTCTAAGGAGGCCTTAGCCATCCTAGCTGCCTTCCTATATCCTCTAGCAGCAGCCTTATATTCCTCCCGAGTGGCCAGCCCCTCCTTCCATGACCTGTAAACTCTCCTCTTCCACTTGAGCATACCCAGCAGTTCCTTATTTAGCCACGCAGGTCTCCTGGCCCTCTTCCTTGACTTCCTACATGTCGGGATGCTCTGATCTTGAGCTCGGAATAAGCAATTCTTGAATGCCAACCAACTATCTTGGGCCCCTTTACCTTCAAGCAGCCTTGCCCATGGGATTTCCCCTAGCAATTGCTTGAAAAGGCCAAAGTTTGCCCTGCTAAAGTCCAGGGTTGCAATTCTACTTGCTATTGTACTGGTCCTACCACACAAGATCCTGAATTCCACCATCTCGTGGTGGCTGCAACCAAGGCAGCCCTCAACCTTTACTGCTTCGACCAGACCCTCCTTGTTAGTGAGGATGAGATCCAGCAGCGCTCCTCTCCTGGTTGGCTGATCCACCATTTGCATGAGGAAGTTATCATCCATGCACTGGAGGAACCTCCTGGACGGTGGCTGGGTTGCTGAGTAGTCCTTCCAGCAAACATCAGGGAAGTTAAAATCCCCCACGACGACCACAGCCTGTGACTGTGAGGCCGCTCTCAGCTGCCTGTAGAAGGCCTCGTCAACTTCCTCACCCTGATCTGGTGGCCTGTAACAGACACCCACAACAGTATCGCCCCTGCCAGCCTGCCCCTTAATTCTCACCCACAGACTCTCAACTCGCTCGTCCCCTGTCCCTGGACAGAACTCAGTACATTGCAGCTGCTCTCGCACATAAAGAGCAACCCCACCACCCCGCCTGGCTGGCCTGTCTTTCCTGAAAAGGACATAGCCCTCCATGACTATATTCCAGTCATGTGAGCTGTCCCACCACGTCTCTGTAATTGCCACCAGATCATAATCTCCTGACTTAACACAGGTCTCCAACTCCTCCTGCTTATTTCCCATGCTGCACGCATTGGTGTACAGGCATTTCAAGGAGGGAGCTGAGCTCACTGATTTCACCCTAGGATTATAGGAGGCCTCCCAGTCTTCATCAATTCTAGAGTGCTGCCTCACTGGGGCAAGCCCAGCTACAACCCCATTCCCCTTCGAATCTAGTTTAAAGCTCTCCAAATGAGCCCTGCGAATTCATGCCCCAGCATCCTTTTGCCTCTGTGAGTTAAACCTTTCCCACGTGCCATTATCCGGTCTGGAGCCTTATAAAACCAGCCGTTACCAAAGAATCCAAAGCTCTGCCTGCAGCACCAGTCTTGTAGCCAATTGTTTATGGACTGAATTTTCCCATTCAGTCCCACATCATCACCGGAAGATGGAAGAAGTGAGGAGAAGATCACTTGAGCCCCAGACTCTTTCACCATCCGCCCCAAGGCCCTGTAGTCTTTCTTCATCCCCCTCAGACTGCGGGAAGCAGCTTCCCCCCACCTGTCTGGAAGACCAGCAGCGGGTAGTAGTCTGTCGGGTGCACCAGGCTGGGGAGCGCCCTGGTGATATCCCTGATCCGGGCTCCAGGCAGACTACACACTTCCCTATGATGAGGGTCAACTCTGCATATCGGGCCCTCTGTTCCTCTCAGAAGGGAATCGCCTACAACAATGACCTTTCTTTCTTTCTTGTCAGAGGCAGTCTTGAGGTGCGAAGTCGACCGCCTTTTCCTATGTGACCTTGTAGTTTGGCCTTGCACCACATCCTCACTTACCTCTCCATCAAGATTCAGGGCCTCAAACCTATTACTGAGGGGCACCTGGGGAAGCAGCGGAGGAAGGGAGGAGGGTTGCCCACGATGCCGAACTGGAACTCGCTTCCAACCCTCACCGTCTTTTTGGTCCCCTACCTCTGCGCGACAGCTACAAGGCAGGGGCTGTCTCGGGACATCCCCCCCCCCCCATTTGTGCCCATTTGTATCAAAAGTCAGTTTCGTCCTGTTTTTCTTGGGCATCCATCTGGTTCTGAGCAATATTCATGTCCATAATAACATGCTGAGCAGCAGCAGCTTCAGGATGTACCTTAGGTGTCATAAGTTACCTCTGCTTGCAGTGGCTACTGAGCGAAAAAGTGTGGGTTCTCCTGAATGTAATTGCAGGTCATCCAAGCACATTTTGATTGGATGGTAAGACCTCAAGTTTTCCTACTAATCTGCTAAGCAGGCTTTAGCCTTGTGGAAGCCCCAGAATCAGTGGAAAAGCTGAACTAGAGGACCAGACTATAAAACATGCTATCTACAGTAACACGCATACTGACCTACTTAAGGCAGAAAGCCATCATCTGTGGGCTGTTTTTACCTGTTGCTGTGTTCACATGTGAAACCTTTTGAGTTGATGTTTCACTGACACTCCTCTGCTCTAAGACAGCTCAAATAGGATAGATGTTCTTACTGTTCTTCTTTCTCTGTGTTCTCGCTGCTCTCCCAGGCCAAGTCACTTTGGGCATGCAGGTATTGTCATTCTAGTGTTGTCTCCAGCAATGTAGTGTAGATGTATGACTGTCCCAGAAGAAGAAAAGGGTAGAAGGTGAGCCTAGGAGGAAAAAAGTAGTAACTAATGAGTTACTGTAAGAAGGGGAAGATGCCTTTGCCTTCCAGCACCTGAAAAATCTGTTAGCAGGTAGAAGCAGGAGAATTCAAGGTATACAGAAGACTGCACAGGAAGGAGGGCTTCTGCCAAGTTTGGACCTTTGAGGTTAATAAGCTTTTTCAAGATCATGGTGCATGTTAGCAATATTATTCTTATTATTTGTATGGTTGTGATATCTATGTAATACTTTCCAGTACATATAGTAGAACTATTCCTTCTTCAAAGTTCTTGTGCTTCACATCTGAACTCAGGAGAGAGATCTGGGTTCTGTTTATCTCAAGGGTCTCTTTCTGTGTGCCAGGAAAAGTACCCTGTAAGGAATCCAGTACCAACTTTATGCGTTTAAGAGAAACCTCAGGGAATTTACTTAAAATCTATTTCTGATGAGCTTACCATTTAAGAACACAAATAGGAAGAGGACTCCATATGCTCCTAATATCAAAGGTCATATCTTGTTAAAAGTTTACTGCACCTCATGTAGATTCAGATAGCTAGGCAATGACTAAAGCATAGGTGTATATTCAATCAAAATTGCTGTTGTATTTAAAAAAAACACCTTAGAAATGGACTAGTTGTTGGAAGAAATTTACTTTTTCATGCACAGTGCAAGCAAATATGCCTAGAATATGTGAAACGCCTGAGTTTTAACTGCAGTTTTACTGCCTGAAAACCACAGGAGTCTTTCTTGCTCTTCCGTCTTGTAAGATGGAAGTGGCATTTGACCCACATTTGCTCTGTATGTTATGATGGAAAATAAAAATATGTTGAGTGGTTTGCAAATGTTATTACTACTTTAGAACTGTTATGCATTATTATCATATGATTCATTAATCCTCTAAAGGATAATTTGCTTTCCACTTACACACTCTGCAACCTACTACCAGGATATGTCATGACCAGATGGAAATTATTTTTTTAAAGCTTTATCATGGGTATGAAACCAAATCATTTATCATAGATACATCCTGTGAGTCACTAACCCTCCTGGAAACCTTTTTAGTTCAGCTGTAGCTCTGGAATAAAATTTCATTCATGTCACTGAATCAGCCAGATAAGATTCCAAATCAAAACTAAATAAAATTAACTCAGTTTTCAAAAACATTCTCATTTGACTTTAAACAACTATTATTTTACTTTAAAAGCATTTCAACTCTCGAGTGTATAAAGAGAAACATCACTTATGATTATAATTTTGGTTTCCCAAAGACTCTTACAGAGGTCTGCATCATGGTTAAAAAATGTGAAGAGATGGCTGTAGACACTGCCTCAGGGAATTTAAGAACTAAAAACTTAGCTTGAGACTCAACATTTTTGCACCCCATTTTTTACCAGTTTCTTGCTGTACATGTCAAGAGGGATGCAATAGTATGGAACTGTTGTATAAACAGTACAAATAAGAAAAACAGCACACAGCTGAGTTTGTCAGCATTGTGCATGTATTAAAACCTGTATAGAATCATAGAATAGTTAGGGTTGGAAAGGACCTTAAGATCATCTAGTTCCAACCCCCCTGCCATGGGCAGGGACACTTCACACTAAATCATGTCACCCAAGGTTCTGTCCAACGTGGCCCTGAACACCGCCAGGGATGGAGCATTCACATATTGATCACAACCTATTCAAGCTGCTTTTTCATTAATTTTTTTCTTCTTTGGTGCATTTATCACTTTTTTTTCTGCTATCTGTCCAATTCATGGGTCACTTACGTAAAGTGCTGAAGACTCTTAATGGCCATTAGTGTCAATAGAAACAGAGCCTCTATTTGTCCTGCAGGACCAAGTCTTTCAGTATCAATGCCCCAGCTTTCTGGTTACAAAATGAAGAAATATGCTCAGCCCTTAAAAAAACCTGCTTTTAGCCTCTGCACACCATCAGGTCATGATTCTGTGTGGTTGTCAGGTGCTATATTCAAGGCTGTTCTAGCAACTCCTCCAAACTTTAACCTGTTGATCAGATATCTCATCATATTCATCTGAACCCCAGTAGGTCAATTAGGACAGTTGTACATCTACGCTAGCGTAATACGGGAGGTTCTTTACAGAGCATTCCCAGCTGATGTTGCTTCTGTAAACTACTCTGCTGTATTCTTCCTTCACGTGAAATATAACTGTTCTTACCAATGAGTTGATCAGCACTATAGGTAGATCCATTAGTGAAAGTAAATAATGTAATCTTGTTGCTAATATTTCAGGCCTTCACTGAAAAGGCAAATATCTAACAATGAAAAAGAAAAGCTTGCTTGTTGTTGGTGCAGGCTGGCATGAAATTGTTCCTTTTCACTGCTGAAAGCATTTGCATCTCAGTGCACACTAACTCTCTATTTTCTTTTCCAATGCCCTCTAGTGCTAATTGAAGATTTTGTTACTAACTGAATATGCAGGAAATGCCTACCAGGAACCCAGGGCTTTTAAAATGAATGAAGTTTCTTGCTAACTTATTACTTAGTGCCAGCATTTTGGGCTTCATTAGTAAGCACATGTCCTCCTCAAGTTAGCTGAAATTAATACTGCTTAGATTTAAAGATGACTCAGAAAGAGTGGGTGTAATTCCACACATTCAGATTAAAAAGGTATTGATGAAGCAGAATTGTTTGCTGTAGATATAAATCTGTAGGAAAGATTTTGCAAAGACATGTAAATGAATGTCAACACCTAAGTTTTTTGCTGGCTTGTTATCCTTATCTTTTCTGGCAATTTAATTTGAAAAATTGGTTTATTAGGCCTATTATTTTTTTTTTAATGCCTATAATAGTTGAGTAACACTGCTGTCACACTAGGAAGAAGTGAAATAAAATATCTAACTTGCGCAACATTTATAGATTGACAGTACAGATTTTATTGCTTTAATATCTGCTACTCAAACCAATAACTCCTGAAAAGCAAATTAATTCACTCCCATAATAGACTAAAATGCATTTCATTGTCTCAAGAATAAACTCATTGGATGGTACGTTTTGAAGCCAAATACACAACCTAGATAGGAACCTAGAAAGATATGGAACTGATTTTCTTTTTTAAGTTAAATAATAAGAATTTCTTGTAAAAAATGTCTTTTTGGGGTTTCAGCTTCAAAATGTCTCTGAAGTATAAAAGGTGCCTCAAAAGCAGAAAATGGTTCTGTAAGGAAAATTATGCAAAACAAATCTAGGGAAATATATGGATAGAGGGTAAGAGAATCACTGCTAGTGTGAGGAAAAATTCTGAGTGGCTTATTCAATCAACTGTTTAAAAACGCAGAGCAGAAATAGATTTCTCTTAGCTATTTCTATGGTTTCACTACGTTAATGTCTGAAAACTTCTCCATTGCTAATGCAAATAACATTCTTGTGAAACTAGTATTAGCTACTGTTCCCATTCTGTACCTGGGAAAGTAAACCACTGAGGGCTCCTATTTAATTATGGCTGGTTTTCAGACATTTCCCCAGTGAAACCTGAAGCCTCACATTACTTGGGTTTCTGCTGGTACAGCAGTGTGCTGCTGGATGTGCACACAGCACTGCTCAAGTTGCAGTAGTACTGGGCTGTGCTGTCTCTGCGTGAGCAATGTGCTATCACGATTCAAGACAGTTGTCCTCTGAAAGTGTTTAAGGGCAGGCAGAGATACGCATAATCAATACATTCCTGGACTGTTAAACCATTTTGTTTTGTCATTCCAATTAGTATAGCAATGAATTATGCATATTACAAGTTCGATTGCCTTGACTTCTTAGCTTTAATCTTTTTTTCACTAACCATCAGACTCTGCTGTGTCTGGATTGTGTTGTCATTTTCACCCAGGAAAATGCATTCTGGGTGAAGAGTGTCATCCCTTGTTACCAAAAGCAAAGGCAACAGCATCAATGTTCTCTGTCATAATGCTGAAAGCTATTATATCCATTGGTGGGAAATTTGACTAATCAATGTGATAATACAGATTTTAAAAGGCCATTTGAAGCTTCTGTGCCCAAGCATTTAAATAAGTCTTCTGATGCCTGGACTCAATAGACTGTGCCTATTTCCTTGGAATTTCTTACATTCTGTTACTTCTATGTGACTTCAGCCTGCTGTCATAGAGCAGGGAATTGATTTTGCTCTTCTAAAGAAATAGTCTTAAGTAGTGGCAGTCATCAAGTTTTTTACATAAAGACTTTTCAGACTTTATTAATTTAAACTCACATTAGAGGCCTTCAAGGCATGCTCAGTAGTAATTTTTTTTTCAATTGCTTTTGCATTGTGTTTATTTCCCCTAAAATATCCTTCTAGGCAGGGCTGTGTTCCTGACATATTTCAGACTTCAACTCTCAGGCTTTGGCCTATTTTCATGTATATCTCCTGTTAGTTTTACTGTTGCCTGTCACCTTGCGCATAAGCCAGGCTGAACACAACAAAGCCCGAAGTAAACCCTTGGCCCTTGGCTTTTGAGGGAGGAGGAGGTAGTTTGTGACGTGTGGGAATGAAGAAAGAGGATGGCTTCATCTGGCTTGTTCTTCTGTGGAGAGGCCAGAATAGCTTTTGGAAGTGCTTTCCTATGTGGAGTGTCATCCTTTCAGTTTAACCTGCTATTTATTTGAACCAAATACTCTTCATTATTAGGACCAGATTTATTTTTTGTACACAGAGGCACATGTAAATAGTGTTGTTAGAGGTGAAAATGAAGAAAGAGACACTGGTGTCATCTGGTGAAAGGTAGTAACCAATCTCACAATGAGAAAAAATGTCATCTGTGTAGTGTTGAAATTGCTTCAAACATCTGAACAGGCAGTGCTCACACTTTTTTCCCTGTCACAAATCATCTTTAGGCAAATAATAAGTATGGGTGTTCTGGTAGAACAGTTGACTATTAAAAATTCTAATAGACAATGAAGCCATGATGGAAATATTTCTGTTTGAAATCCTAACATGGATGAAGATGGCAGGGCATTAAATATAAGTTGCTCATTTTCAGACAGCCTGTGAACAGCAGTGTTATACATTACCTTTTTGGCATGAATCCATTGCATTGGTTAGTAAAATGTTTTAGTGTGGCAGCTTAGCAATTTGACTAAACAGCACTGATTTTACCATACAGCCATAGTACAGCGGCTTTTAAAAACTTCCCATTTGGTATTGATGCTATTGTGAACATTGTGAACATACACAACTGGAAACTCTGATGTAGCACTGAAAATTAAAGCACAGGCCTAATCTCCATGGTTTATATTATTTATAAAGTCTGGTTTAGTGTATCCTGAACTAAAGGATCAAGCTATTTGTCTGCTTCTATATCTGTTGTTTATGGGCTACTGACCTTCGAAATATCATGGCTTATAAGACAAGACAGTGGTTTACGTAAGTTGATAGACAGACAAATAGATGGGTTTCTATTAATAGGCTGATTGCTGTGACTGAAAAATTTACTTATGCAAATGAACAGCCTTATCCTCTCTGCTGAATTAATTATTAAAGAAGAAGAACAGAGACTGAGACACAGTTTTTCAGCAGAGGTATAACTCAATGTTTCCTGATCCTCGGTGAGACTCTGCCTGTCCTCCTGCAGCCATTTTCTTCCTGGCTCATGGCCATGAGCTACTCAGGCTGGCCAGTGCCTGGCTCTGGAAGTCAGGAGAGTTTCACTCTTGCTCCTTATTTCCAAGATAGAGGCACAGTATCCTGGAAAGCCTCCTGTGGGGTTTGTTTGAAACCAAGCATCATTAACTCTGTCCACTGCATTCTCTGGTCAACAGAAAGGAGGCAAGGGCCTTTCTGAAAGCAGCAGTGAAGACTTCAGACATTTTATCTCTCCTGACTGACTGAAACACCATTGGAAGGTAATGAGGAAAAATTATCTGGCAGCCCTAGTTAGTTTGGGGTTAAATGAATCAAAGGCAGACCCTGCTTGCTGGGCTGCTGCTAGGCAACAAGTAACTTTCTGCATTCAGAGGTTCCCTACTAATTGATTCTTGACACCATTCCCATTTGGTTTGTATAAATAGAGAGCTGTTGCTGGGGGAGGATAGTAAAGCTGGGATTGCCGGTGCGCACGTGGCGCCGACACAGCCTCACCAGATGGGTCGAATGTGCAGAGGGTCACTTCTCACTGAGGAAGGGGTTTAGTTACTGCAGAGGAAGGTAACCACTTAGGATTAATATATGATAAAACAATACAGTTCTGTACATTTCTGTATTGTTGATAAAACAATTACAGTTCTGGTGTCTTCAACATAAAAACGACATGGAACTGTTGGAACAAGTCCAGAGGAGGGCCACGAGGATGCTCAGGGGACTGGAGCACCTCCTGTATGGAGATAGGCTGAGGAAGCTGAGGCTGTTCAGCCTGGAGAAGAGAAGGCTGCGTGGAGACCTCATAGCAGCCTTCCAGTATCTGAAGGGGGCCTACAAGGATGCTGGGGAGGGACTCTTCATCAGGGACTGTAGTGACAGGACAAGGGGTAACGGGTTAAAACTTGAACAGGGGAAGTTTAGATTGGATATAAGGAAGAAATTCTTTACTGAGAGGGTGGTGAGGCACCGGAATGGGTTGCCCAGGGAGGTTGTGAATGCTCCATCCTTGGCGGTGTTCAAGGCCAGGTAGGATGAGGCCTTGAATGACATGGTTTAGTGTGAGGTGTCCCTGCCCATGGCAGGGGGGTTGGAACTAGATGATCTTAAGGTCCTTTCCAACCCTAACTATTCTATGATTCTATGATTATAATACTGATGTTAAGGAGCAAAGAAATCTACAGGAGCCACATGAAATATTACAGTATTTTGGCCATTAAATACGTGTGCACTGAACAAGTCTTTCGCATCCATTAGTTCCTTGCTTATATGTAACTGACCAACAAAGGAATAGGAACCAGCATTCCCTACATGGCTAATATTTGTCAGGCTGGCATAGTGAGTATAGTGTCAAGAGGATATCCTCCATGTGGAAGCCTAAAAGCATGCATTGGGGAATGCTGGAGCAGAGATTTATAGGGGCTGTAGATAAAGGGAGATACAGGCTAATGGAAAGAAAGCAAGCTCAGCAAGTGTCTTGTGTAAAAATCTTCTTTTATTGATGGCTCACTTCTAGAGTCTTTATTATATTGGCTCTATGCCTAACCCCGATAAGATTTCACCCTCACCACCAACTGCAAGACTTAGGCATTTTAAAGGCTGCTTCATTAATTAAATTGTTGTTCCTTACAAATAAAATGGTTTTTGTTTTGTTTTTCCTCATACATTATTTATTTCCCAGCTCTTTCTTCTGAGAAATGAAAAGCAGAGTAGGGTGAGTACAGAAAGGAAGAGAATTAAAATGGGATGTTTCAAAGATGATGGAAAGACCATGATTGGTTTTTGACAATGGTGAAAATTCCCTTTCATGACATGGAAGTAATTGGCAGATGTTGCACATCTATATCCAGCATGCACATGCTAAAACTTGCATTATTTTTTACTTTACTTCCTTTTTGGCATGATGGAAAAACATGCACTATTGGGTTCTTTCTATATACTTCCATATTTTCTTGCAGACATTGGGGGATATTTCTATCTTCTTTGGCATCCTCTCCTCTGTATGGCAACGATGCTGATATCGTGTTGCTCAGGTTATATGTTTCCCTATGTAGCTGCGAGGGTGGTGAGTGAAAGGAAAAAGTTTTGCGGAAATAAATCTGTTCTGATATATATTGAGTGATAATAGAGAATACTTTGGCTTTTGTCATTCGTTTCATTTAGCCAATACCTTCAAACAGGGTTTCATTATTATGTTGAGGGAGTTGTACTTAATATTTAATTGCCAATGACCATATTTATCCCCTTGTTAGATGAGATGGAACTATTGCCAGTGAGTACTACACTGTATTTTTTACAAATGGTTTCATTTATAAATCAGTAGCTATTCCATGCATATTTACACGTTGGAAAGACTGCATTAATATATTTTGGCATGCTTTTCAAATATGCTGCTACTGCACTTTTTAATGTCTGATTACCTCTCGCTAGCTTTTTTTTTTTATCTTAACAGTGACGAAAATCTATTTAATAAAAAAGTAAACAGTGATTTTCTCTTTAGAGTTGCAGATTGTCTGTGTAAGGTACAAGACAGAAGAAATAGGAGACCTGACCAACAGATATAGTTTATAAGTGTATCCTTTTTTTATTTTAATAGAAAAGCATTCTAAAAGTATTAAGGCAAATTTAAATCCTGACCTCTGCTGTTTGCAATTCCATGTGCAACAGGAAAAGTGAAATGCGCTACCCAAGGGAGCAATCAGAGCTGAGAGGAAAATCAAACTGATGCATCCTTTTTCTTTTTAAATTGCACCTAGTTCTTTCTTGATGAAACATAGTTTTGCTGTCATTTCATACAGGCTTCCAAAAAAAAGATGAATAAGCTCTTCCAAAAGCACGTTTTCTTTTTAAGATTTAGACCCATTTTATCTCTAAAGTTATATAATAATATATATTGCATATAATCTAATTTACACTACCTAGTGAATTTTTCGGTAATACCTACCAGTTGAATCGGTACTCTTAAAATAAGCTTTTTCATATATCAGCCTTGCTGAATTTGCCCCAATTTCTTTGTAAGTTTGGAATATTTAGGATTCACTGTATATTGCATGCTTATGTGGATGGCAATGCCAAGTTACACTTTGTGGAAACAGAACACATGACAAAAAGCCTGTGGGCTACTGAGTCCCGCATGGGAAACCTGAGAAGCTCTTCAGGGAGATACAAAGATTCATCTCCAGTGTAATTACCAGGACTCCTTAGAGAGTTCACAAGAGACCAATTAGTCACAGTGTGTGCATTCCCATTGCAATATTTTTCTCTCTCATCTTTCTACTACCCTTTGCCACTTTTTGCGATATCTCTTCAGTCTTTAGAACAAAATTTGCAAAGCACAACATAGCTATGAATTCAACATAAATTGAAATAAGCTAAATCCTACCCAGGAGATGAACATGAACACCCCAAGAATGCTTGAAGAGCCAAAACACATCTTCACAGGCTTTAAAAAAGGATTTTAGTCTGGGACAATCTTTGGCAAGATTAACTAAAGAGGACACAGCCACTGTTGCCAGTGACATCTTGCATCTGTTTGCTTTGCTTTAGGAAAGAAAATAAAATTGCTATATCAATATACTCTAATAATTCTCTATTTTTAAATATTGTTTTTGTTAAATGAATATTTATTTTATTGTTCTTATTAAAATATTGGTGCACTACAATAAAAAGTTAAATGCTAACTTAAATGTACCAGAGAAGTTTTTAGCTCCATTTTTAATATTGAATCTTAAATAGAAAGTAAATGCAATGATGACTTTGAGTAACCTCATCATAAGGAAGGAATTGTGATTATCTCAATTTGGAATTCTTACAAGGCAATCATGTAATCAATAATAATACCTACTGGGTTCTAACATCACCATGTAGACATTATTTATGACTACTTGCTGGCAAAGCAGTTACTTCATTTTCCAAGCCAAGTTGCAGTGAAAATTCTGGCAGCAGTCAAAGAAGAACCTCCAAAAATATGTATGTGAAAAAAAAAAAAAAAGATGTAAGTCTTTTAGATATTATTAACAAGAAAAGGTGACTAAAGTCTTAAACTACTACTTTTATAGATCTCTTTACACTGTCTCTTGTTTTGGATTTTGGCACTAAAGTAAAGAAAGTAAGGTGCTGAAGTAAATAATCTCCTGCTTTAGATCAAGATGCTCCAACATAAAAATCTTTTTTTCAGTACTATAAGTTCTTATTTCACTGCTGTTGGAGTGTCTTTATTTAATATATAAGACTAAAATCTATATATTTGTGATCCTTCAACAGTTTGCTAAAGAGCAGCAGGGGCTTTGCTTTTCAGCCTTACCCTGCCTGCCTGCCATTGGCCTCAGTAACACACGTTACTGACAGCGTCCTCAGGAACAGCCTCAGGCAGCTTCACCTTGGGTATCTTCATGAAAGATACACATGAAATACAAAACATGAAAGACAGATTTCCTTGTGCCCTGTCACTGCCTATAAAAGTGACCAGGAAACCATCGACAGGTCTATCCAGCCCAGCCATTCCAGAGAGAGCACACAAGAGGGTCTGACCTCTGCTGACTGGATAGGAAATACAAACTCAGGGTGAGGGAAGTGCCCAAGGTGTGAAGTCAGACCTTTATTATTATTATTATTATTATTATTATTATTTGTGCTCCTTTTGGCTTGTGTTCGGAAGGATCAGGGATGCTGGCACTAAAATGGGTGCTTGCTGGCTTGCATGCCTGCAGAAATCACATTAACTACACCACCCTCGCAGGCAGCCAGGCTTGCCCACATTTCCTAGTGTTTTCAACATTTTTTAATGTTTTCCTCATGTTGTCAAGCTCATAGTCAGAATTATCTGTCTATGAGACCCTTTCCAGAGAAGATGTTATCCTGCCCAGAAGCCTTGCAGCTACACAGATGAAACTGACTGCAGTGAAGAAGGACTAGATAAATATTTCATGCCTGCTGCAACGTGATTTTTGAGCAAACATTGCTTCATAAAAGCAAGAGAAGGATGAGTCAACAACTGATTTTATAATCAGTTTTGGAGTTTTGTAAAGAATTGTTTGTTATTGGCGTAAGAGTATGATTGTTTCAGTCTCATATGCAGCATAGTAAGGAGATATTTGAGGCAGAGTCCCTGGATGTTTTAGAAATCTCAGGAACAGACAGGAGGGCCCCCAAAACATCAGAACAACCACTAAAGATTCATGGAAACTAAGTGCGTATGGAGTAAAGAACAACAATATATGCCAAACCAATGTCTAAGTTTTGCCAGGCCACAGTAACAGGAACGACACAGGATATGTTATGCAAGCCTAACCAAACTCCACATGAACAGCTAGGTGAGATCTCGCATCTGTCCACCCTTTCTCAACTCTATTATAATTTTCCTTGTCTTTTAAATAAGAAAGCAGGACATAAACTCTTAAAGGAGTAATGCTGGTGGTCACTACAGAAAGCACACTAAGACAAGCAGAGTGACTTAGAGTGGATGGAGCTGTGCAACAGCAAAGGTCTTCAAGGTAGAAAAAACAGGCACAGGTAAGCAGAAGGAGGAAAGTTAGCAGACAAAGGAGTTTGCTTCCTGAAAGTTTAAAAATGACGTTTCGTTCTAAACAGGGTGTTGATTGGCTAGTTTTGGGTTGGAGAATTGGTTTTTGAAGTGTGAACTTCTGCATTTGTAACAGAATTTCCAGGCTACTAAAAAGTAGTAATTGATTGTGTTTACTGTCACTGTGTAATTGCAAAATGTTACCAACCAAAACATGTGGGAGATGAAATATCTTCAATGATAATTTCCCTTGCTAAAGAGAAAATTGCCTTTGCCTTGCCCACTAATCATCTGCCAAAAAGTAGTTTGCGTTGGAAATGTTCAATTTTTATGCTAATACTAGTTGACAGTAACTGAGATTTCAGCACTTAGACCTATATAAGCACCTCAGGAGAAATTCAAAATTGCCTTAGAGCTGTGAGAATGTACAAAATATTATTTTTAAGAAACAAGGTTGTCTGTTTTTTTAAGTAGGACAAAACCTACCCACATACTGTATAAAATAATCTAAAGCTACTTGTAATACTGGAGATAAAATCAAACCTTAGGTCCTTAATCTCTGTTCATTTCCATCATGTCTAATAAAGTCTGTAGAACTACAATAATGTATAAAGAGTTTGGAAGAATAATAACCATTATATTGAGTGCCAAATACAATTATTAATTTAGGAACAAATAACTTGTCTTAATGAAAAATAATTAAATGAAAAATATTTTTCCTGTGTACCATTAGGATATAAGAGTTATAGTTGACAGATATAAAACATGCAGGGAGAATCACAAAAATAGATCATCTTTGATAGTGTTCACATTTTAGAAAGAAGAATAAAGATGTTGATAAGGAAGGTTAAAACACAAAGGAAGATTTTTTTACATTCCTTCAGAAATTTTCCTGTGCTTTTTTACGTGTTAGATGTTCAAAGTTAGGAACATTAAAATGGCATAAGAACATATGTCAGTACTGAATCAGGTCACATTCACACCTGATGCAATGTCTTGTCTCTAACAGTGGCTGTAGTGATGCTTATAAGGACAAATAAAAAAACAGCAAGGATGTAAGATATGGTGATTCACAAACATGAAAGTGGTTTTTTTTCACTGCATAGGGGTCAGTACATATCAAAAGGTATATTTTATTCCTCTAATAATGTATTAATATTTTATTCCTTGAATAAATAATTAGAATTATATTCAGAGAAGTAATTTGTCTAAGATAAAGAATTCCCACTAGGTAACAAACACTTCTATTTATCAAACACCTGTTGAGCTGCATAAAATATGCATGCCTTTGTTTAAGAAAACAGGTACACATGAAAATTTAATATAAGTCACAGACTACCATTGGCATTACATTTTATTCCCATTATTGAGGTTGAGAAATATTGAATGAAAAATTCAAGCTATAGTAAATATCTTTGTAATACTAATGGTCTCACCATCACAAGTATCTGCTTTCTGTGAATCTTCCTTAATTAAATATAAACTGAAAGAAGGATAAATATTTGTATTGAACAGAAGCAAGAGATATTGCATAAAATAAACTGTGGCTGCCAACATAATCTGTCTCTTATTTTAGGTTGTTCTGCTCAGGGCACATCAGCTCGTCCAAACACTATATCAGAAATTACTCCTGCTGGCCTGGTACCCATAGAGGTATGCAGGGGGAGCATCCTTCCAATCTCTGCTACTGCCTGCTTCTCTTCTGTTGCCTGCAGGGAAACAACCTTCACACTCAGCTATGGATCAAAAAGAGCCTCTCTGTACAGGCAAACTCATCCCTATTTCAGGTTCACATCACGTCATGTACTCAGCTGGATCTGTTTTATGATTTTAAGAGATTTTAATAGGTTCCTCACCTTATTTTTTGACTAGGTTGATCCAATAGCTAAATCTAATATCTGTTTGTAGGTGTTGTCTCCCTTTGCTCAGCGAAGCTCCACCAATCTGCTAAGTCTGTTTTCTACTAATTTCAGTATTTATCAGGGTTTGAAGCAATACCCATCTTACAAGAGGTTTCACCATCAGGTTCACTTGTCCCCCACAAGAACAGCTATTGAGAATATTTTGGAGAGGAGGTGTAAAAATGGAAGGAATTGTTCTGAATCCCACAGCAAGCAGCTCATGTGCTAGGTTCATGTTGAATTAACAGACCTTTTACCTGGAAAAAAACAGCTGAATAGTGATGCTAAATTACTAATAGATATCCCTAATAGGCAGCTAATGGAAGGAGACTTTATTCAAACTGCCTGTTTGAATAAATGTTGTTTTCTCATTTAAAAAAAAATAGCATATTTCTTCATTTTCTACAGGTAAATTAGTATTTATCTAATAGTAACAACTCTTTAAATGTATGGAAATGAGAATGAAAAGCAAAAAAATCTATGCAGTAAGCAGGTTACATCTGTTAAACAGTCCACCTTGTCATCAAAACATGCCATTTACTAATTTCAGATTAAATACATAAATGACTGCCCTGTTGCTCCTGAAACATCTGTTTCTGTTGTCAGAGTCTTATGTGAACATCAGTCCTTTATTTTTATACAATAACATGTTTTTAAGTTGTTCTGAAAAGACAACGAACTGTGCAATTGCTACTTTGAAAACAGCCAACCTTGTTCTTGAAAAAATTTGCTTCAAGAAGCATGGCAATGCTTTAGTGAGCAGAAAGTATAACACTATCTGGTTTTTGAGCCAAGGCTACCTTGTAGAGCTAATTCACAGATGTGAAAACTTGAAGAGGTCTGTTATTTATCCACCATAAATATGATATTAATTGTAAAACATGTAAAATATTCCTTTTTTAATTATCTGGAAGCATATCCTTGTTGAAAGGTAGAAACATCACAATGCAAAGTGTGCATGCAGCAATAGTATTTCATATAGTGATTATATTTTGGTTTATATAACATGGGGAAAAGAATGATTTCACCATTATGCGTTACTTTCAGGACAGAAGCCGTTCTTTGGTCATTTTATGAGCACCTGTGCTTTCTCTGTCTAAACAGTTATAGGATAGGATATAAAGTTTGAATGCTTTAGTAGTTTCCTGAAGAATTTCTGAGATTTGTGATCATACTGGAATTGACCTGAGTATTAGAACCTAAGCACAATATATTCTATGCACGACAAATATATGCTGAGGTAGACTTCTAGCAAAATAAGAAAACTGAGATGTCACTGTAGTATATTAGCCTGCAGTAAAAACATGTCTGGGAGAGATTCAAATGATGTAGAGGTGCTGGCTGGTAGGATTAATGATTTTGTCAAAACTGATGCAAAGGAAATGTAAACAGCACTGATAAACTCCCAGCACTGAACAAATCTAAAACCACTAAATCTGAATTATTTTTTTTTTAATTTTTTTTAATGGCCTTATCCTCAGAATTCATTAATTCGGCAGAAGCCTCTTGCTTGTGCTCATTCTCTCTTGCAATGATGCAGGATAATTGTAAATGCTTTTGAGCCAGGGTGTAGCTGCTCATTTTAAGAGGGGTATAATGTGGGTTAAAGAGTGGAAATAAATTACATATTGTCATGGCAGAAAATTTTTTACTGACATGCCTTCCCAAAAGGTAATGATTACTCCATATTAATAGCTTGTACTCAGCTATTATCACTGAGCAGAGCTCTTCTGAAATGATAGACAATAATCTCATTTACCACCCAAGGAACTGGCGTTTTTTATGTACCTAAAGATTTCCATGTAGCAGAGGTGGAATTTGCTTTCCACAATTTTCAGCTGCAAAATAAGCAAACATTTGGTATTTTCAGTAGTTTTCAAAGACACTATGATGCTTGTCCTTGCTCCCATATAAAAGCCCACACCTACTCTAAATGCATACTACTAAAAGCTTATAAGTTATAAGTTTATGTAAGTTTATATAACTTTTAAGTTTTACATCATGGTATCTTGACTTACACAAGCCACAGAAAAGCTTTTCTGTTTCCCAACAGAAACGAGATCCTTCCATTTCTCTTTCCTCCTCTCCCTGTCCCTCTTCTTCAGGGACCTTTCAGTTCACTCTCTTGTCTTTCAGCCCTTCCCATCTTCCGGTCTCCCCCTTACTTGTCTTTCTATCTCTTCTCCTCCTCCTTTCCTCCTCCTTTCTTCTCCTCTCCCTCCCTCTCTCCCTCTTCTTTTCCCTTTCCCTCTCCGTCTCTTTCCCTCTTCTTTTCCTTCCCTCCATCCTCTCCTCCCTTCCAACCTTCCTTCCCCTCTCTTTCCTTCCCTTTCTGCCCCATCTCCTTTATTTTCTCTCATTATCATCTTTCCTTTCCTTTTCCTTTTTCCTTTTTCTTTACCCATTTTTTTCTCTTTTTTTCCCCCCTTTTTTCCTCTTTTTTCTTTCTTGTTATTACTTAATTTGTTGAGGGTTTTTTTCACTTCTTTTCATGGACGAAAATAGGAACTGAGTCTCAGATGAAGTTAATGTAATTGGTTAATCTGCATTAATCTCAGCATTACTTTCTTGGCAAAAGAAAGACTGCATCACTGGGGTTAGAAATCCTCTGAGTTTTTCTATGCTGTGGGCCTGGGCTTCCATTTTTGACCAAGATGCTGTCATGTGTCATCTCTGTGGACATGAAAAATGTATCACTACTGCCTCCCACAGTCCCCTCAGCAACCTAAGGGACAGTGTTCTGACAGCATGTCTTGGCATCAAACATATGGTACAGAAAATTATCTTAAAAGGCACATTCAAAAACATATTCAAAATCAAAAGTATCAAAATTTTGTAGAAAGAAACACACTCTTTTCCCAATGCTATGTACTTTTCAAAATAATAATTAAAAAATGGTAAAAATACTTTTGAAAAACTGAACAGTTTAACTCCTCTCTAAAAATGTTTTGATATTCCAATCATAGATCTCTTTGCTCAAAAAAGTGAGTCCTTTTTTTGTGGAGAACAGGTGATCTTGAACTTCCACAGAGCAGCCAGGGGCTGTTTTCAGCCTTCATAACAGTTTACAGCCACCCTGAGTCTGCTCTGAATGTCACATGCAAGCTGCCTGTGGTATTGCACACTGAACAGTTTTATTACTAAAGTACAGTGTGCTTATGCCACATCTGTCTTCCTAATCCGAACATCTAACCCTGTGCAAAGGGATAAAAAAACCCAAAGGCTTAAAAGAAGGTGACTGGACAGAATGTAACTAGAGTGAAAGCATAGCTAACAGAGTGTAAAACACTGTTTGAATAAGTTTTCTAGGTCATCTTATGTGTCTCAGCATAGTGAAGCCAAAAATAAAGCTTATTGAGCCTATACCAAAGAGAAATATGTATATATGTGTGTGTGTGTGTGTATCACAGATGTTCTATTTAGATACACCTATGACCATTTATGTGGTATCCAACTAATTTAAGGATGACTTAAATACATTACTCTGGTTTTTTCCATGTTCAATGCAGTGACAAGAGTCTGTATATTTTTCTTTTTAAAATATTGCAGTTAGAGAATGAAAAACAATACCTAGAGAAAACTTGCATTTATGTAACCTATTTGTATAAATATCCAGCTTGCTGAAAGGGTAGCTGCAACCATTAAGTGGAAGTGCTTGGATTAATGCATCACTAAGGAACAATTCAGGTGTTAATGAAACACTTTCATCTGCAAATGTGAAGAATAAGGTGGTCAGGTAATTTCAAATGAGTCAGTAAACCACCTACGCTAAGTACCAGGTCAGCAGTCTACAGGTGAAATACTTATAAAAGCTTTTGAACTATCTACATTCACTAGTGCCTTCTATGAGCATAAAGCAAAGAAAATGTCACAATTCATCCTTTATGACTGCGAAATGCTTTTAAAGTTAGGAATTCACTTAGTATAGCACATACATTTCATATTTTAAAGTTTAATTTTATTCCTTCAGATGTCAGAAACCTGTATTAAAATCACAATCTTGCAAAAGTTGTACTGATTTTAATGGGTTAAATCCTGTTTGTAGATGACAGGATGACATTATATTTGCCTATTCATTTTGGTTTACGATTTGGAGGTCACAGTCCAAACTAAAAGAACAAATCCAGACTTTATCCAGCCTCTGTTCAGATACCTTGAAGCAGATTTCCAACACATCACATTTACCCCTCCATTTAGGCATGGCTGAATACAGCATCCTGACTGGTCTTCTAGGAAGCTATTTGGTCCAGCCCACATGCCCTAAAGCAGAAGCAGCTATACCCTTGTGTCATTCCTGACAGATGTCTGCATCTTGAAAAACCCAAGTGACAGCAACTCTACAATATCCCCAGGCACTCTGTTCTCATGTTATTCTACATTTGCCTTTGGAGTTTTTCCTAAATATCTGATCTAAGTGTCCCTTGCCACAGTTTAAACCCATTATTCTCCTACCCTCTATGGAGATAGAGAATAGATTAATTACCCTCTTTCCTTTCAGTTGTCCTTTAGATACCTGAAGTTAGTTATCATACTCCTCTTTTGTCTTCATGGCAAGGTATTGTTATTTAGAAGCATTAGAAAATGAGGAGGCAATATATTATAATGTTTATGTATTTATTGTCCAGGGAATAATCTTTCTACTGTATTAGTTTCCATCAGTATTTGCAATGGGATTATGTTAGAAGAAATGATAATGCTGTTCCTTTTTGTAGTTCTATGGGCATAAAAACAATAAAATGGTCTAATGGGAACAATTTCAAGAGAGAGAACCCTTCAGTGAATTTTTGGGCTGCAGCTGGCTAACATTTTCCCTTACAGTTAAATATTACTCCTTGTCTATCCTGATTGCTGCTTGTGTAATAGCATGGGAAGGGAAATTTGAGGGGTCAAAACAAAAAGTAAGGGCAGTGTTTTGCATGTGAGGGTGTGGGAGTGTGTGCGTGCACAGGGGAGGATGTTCTGAAAACAGTCCTGAAGGTGTTTTCTACCCCATGCGTATAGTCATGCCAAGTCTTTGTGTCACTGGAAAAGAGGATAGTTACAAGGAGAATATTTGTTTCTACTGGCTGATTCTGTGGCACTAGCAGCAATTTCTTTGCTCTCCCACAGTCGCATCTCCACTCATTTTGACTTACTTGGACAGTACTATCATTAGTAGCCTTGGCATCCTTAGCATATTTGTTCCTGTTCTATGCTGCCATCAAAGGACCCTTTTTGTGTCATCTTGTTACAGTTGTCACTTGTCCTGGGTTCAGCAGTAGCAGTCATTTTTTCTCTTTCTTAGTAGCTGGTGCAGTGCTGTGGTTTTGAATTTTGGCCTGGGAACAGAGCTGATAACACCGATGTTTTTAGTTACTGCTCGAATATTTACTCTGACCAAGGACTTTGTGAGTCTCATGCTCTGCCAGGGAGGAGGAGAAGCCAGGAGGAAGCAGAGACCGGACACCTGACCCAAACTAGCCAAAGAGGTATTCCATACCACAGCACGTCATGCCTGGGATGTAACTGGAAGTTACCCGGAAGGGCTAGCTCACTGCTCGCTTGGGCTGGGTATTATCGGTCAGCGGCTGGTATTGTATTCTCTTCCCTTGTTATTTCCCTTATCATTATTATTATTGGTGGTAGCAGTAGTGATTTGTGTTATACCTTAGTTACTGGACTGCTCTTATCTCAACCTGTGGGAGTTACATTCCTTTGATACTCCTCCCCATCCCTCCGGCGGGGGAGTGAGCGAGTGAGACTGCGTGGCTAACAGAGTTTAAACCACGACATCACTACAAAGGTGAAGGCAGAAGTAATTTTTGCATCACAAGTTTCTTGCTTTATATGACCATTATTGTGTGGGGTGTCAATTATGGGCACATCACGTCTCCATGATGTCGGGCGTGGGATGTCAAAACACCACTGTCTGGTGAGGAAAGCAACTGTTATGAGGACTCCCGATCTCACACTGTGCGCAAATCTTAGGAGTCTTTCCTTTACATTTATGTTTCCAAGATGTTTCCAAGATGTTTTGCAAGGACCTCTCAAGATCTCCCCTTATGTTTATGTTACAGAGTTCATTCTTCACGTCTCTTGAAATTTAGAGCCAGCTATATGCTTCTCTGCAAGTTGAGTCAATGAGTCATAACAGCCTTACCTTATCTAATTTATAATTGTTATTACTTAATAATCTTGAAAGTAGTAAAATTAAAATGATAATAAACAGCTTACAGAGATTAAACTCAGATGCTCAATAAAGTGTTTCAGTAACATTACATTACAGAATATAGAGGTTCATATAATTCTTTCTGATATGCAAGTAACACAGTAGCATTTGGCATTTATAACAACTTTTAGAAGAAATTTTACTTACAGCTAATTTGCAAACTGATGCAGAGAGATGCCAGATCTTATTCCTGAATTTGAAAGTAGAGCATGGGCTGCTGGGATTTTAGAGAGCTAATACAGAATTGAAAAACATAATCATAATTTAGACAACTGTCTTCCCCTCTCCTTTAAGGGGAATAATAAGTCACTATTAAGTCTATGTGGGAATTACATGTCTCAAAGGAGAATGCCAAAAAACTGCACACAGAGGCTAACTGAAAGAAATGCTTGGCACAAATCCATTCTCAACTCAATCAACCTATCAGTTTCAAACCTGCACCTTCCTGGGTGGCATGGCTTCGTGGGAGGTGTCCCTGCCCATGGCAGAGGGGTTGGAACTAGATGATCTTAAGGTCCTTTCCAACCCTAACTATTCTATGATTCTATAAGAACCTACATCTACACTTTGCAAGTACCTAGAGTGGCAACCTTCTTTTTCGTTCCTTCCTTACTTACTTGCTTCCCCTCTCTCTTTCTCTATTTAATTTTCTTTTCAGTAATTAGGCACAGATTTACAAGGGTTTTAGTCACCATCTCTCTCAACCTTGCCTCCCACTGACTCCCCACATGTTCTCAGCACAGAACTGAAGCTTCTCTCTTCCTCCTGCAAACAAAATGTACCAGATACAGGGAGCCAAGCAGTGTCTGTATGGCTATGCAGCAGTCATGGGATTGGTGCTCTCTCCTGCCACCCCATACTGCTCATCTGTTCTATCATGCAGTCTGACCTGGCTGCAGTTCCCCTTAGTATCCATTTGCAATAAGGATCTGTGTGTCCTTTCAAAAATGGATGGAATCACTGTAGCTCATCTTTTGCATACCTTGGGTTGTACAAATGCTGTAGCATTGTATGCTTCATAGCACCCAACTTTGACCTAGTTTCTTCATCCAACAGTGAAATTCAAAAGTGCATCTTCCTTTAATTGATTCTGCTATTGCCAAAATATCTGTAGCTGTTCAGAGCTCAAGGATCTGAGGCCACTGAGGGGCTGCATCTACCAGAAGACCTAAATATCTGGTCTGTGAGTGACCATTGTGATAGGTCGCTCACTTGTGGTAGGAACGAACATTAGAAAGACTGCATATGAGAATCAGAGTCCTTGCACTGAATCACATCTGAGTCCTGAGACTTAATGCAGCTGAATTGTCTTACAGCAGTCAGGTGGGTCTGTGGGTTGCAAGGTGCCAAGCTGCCAGACAAGGTTCTTCTTGTCATGAGGATGATAGGCTCCCCTAGAAATTTGAGGTTGGCAAATGGATTAGGTGGCTTCCCATGCTGAAAAACAGACTAGACTTAAATACATTCATTTACAGTATTTAGCTTTGACTTTTGCACTTGCCCTCTCATATTAACTTTTAATCTAATCTCTGCTTTTTGTATATGCTCCTTTTAACTCATGGAGAAATGTTGCAGCATTAAAGGCATCCCTCAGCTGCCACCATAGTGAAGCAGACATTGAATTATGCTATGATGCATATTTCTTCATTCTGTCTTTGCTGAGTCAGTTCCTTGTTTCAAAGCCACTTTCCATTGAGAGTTCTATATCTGTGCCTGTGTCCCAGTACAATTTGTAACTCAGGAAGCATTTGTATTTATGTGGTTCTTGGAGACATTCTTTTTGTCCTAATGTAAAATTATTTCCATCTTTTTTCCATCTATTTTCCATCTATTTTTCATTTTCCATCTATTGCTCAAAATGCAAATGGTGATGGAAACTTGAGAATTCCCATAAAGCCTCCTGATAACTGCACTTGACTATGTTGCTTTCTGTAACAGTATATAATGGCATCCTAACAAGATTTTATGGCTAATCTTTTATGGTAATTATGAAATTTATTTACCTAACCACAGTATGTTTGAAATTGTACTTAAAGACTCGTGCAGTGTTTATTTGGGTCCAGTAACCATTTTACTCTTCACACAGCAGCAAGTCATACTCATAAAAATAAGACTCATTTTAAACTCTTGCCAGTGCACCACATAAAATTTACGAACTTGGAAATACGTTTAATGTCTGAATGTTTCTTATTTCTCTTAAACCAAACAAAATGAAAACCACTGTCACTAATGTCTATAGCCCTCTGTTTAAAAAAGATCTCAAAGAAGTTAAAGGCTGTATGGATGATAACTTCCTCATGCAAATGGTGGATCAGCCAACCAGGAGAGGAGCGCTGCTGGATCTCATCCTCACTAACAAGGAGGGGCTGGTCGAAGCAGTAAGGGTTGAGGGCTGCCTTGGTTGCAGCGACCACAAGATGGTGGAATTCAGGATCTTGTGTGGTAGGACCAGTACAATAGCAAGTAGAATTGCAACCCTGGACTTCAGCAGGGCAAACTTTGGCCTTTTCAGGCAATTGCTAGGGGAAGTCCCATGGGCAAGGCTGCTTGAAGGTAAAGGGGCCCAAGATAGTTGGTTGGCATTCAAGAATTGCTTATTCCAAGCTCAAGAGCTGAGCATCCCGACACGTAGGAAGTCAAGGAAGAGGACCAGGAGACCTGCGTGGCTGAATAAGGAACTGCTGGGTATGCTCAAGTGGAAGAGCAGAGTTTATAGGTCATGGAAGGAGGGGCTGGCCACTCGGGAGGAATATAAGGCTGCTGCTAGAAGATGTAGGAAGGCAGCTAGGATGGATAAGGCCTCCTTAGAATTAAATCTGGCCAGAGGGGTCAAGGACAACAGAAAGAGCTTTTTCAAATACATAGCTGATAAAACTAATACCAGAGGCAAGGTTGGCCCACTGATGAACGGGATGGGTGCCCTGGTGACAGAAGATACTGAGATGGCAGAGTTATTGAATGCCTTCTTTGTGTCAGTCTACTCTGTTGGAGGCAGTCCTGAAGAACCCTGTACTCCTGAGACCTCAGATGAAGTCAGGTCACTGGAGCGGTTTGCCTTAGTCCATGAGGAATGGGTTAGGGACCAGTTGAGCAATCTGGACATCCATAAATCCATGGGTCCAGATGGGATGCACCCGCGGGTGTTGAGGGAACTGGCGGAAGTCATTGCTAGACCACTCTCCATCATCTTTACCAAGTCTTGGGAAACGGGAGAGGTGCCTGAGGACTGGAGGAAAGCAAATGTCACTCCAGTCTTCAAAAAAGGCAAGAAGGAGGACCCGGGTAACTATAGACCGGTCAGCCTCACCTCCATCCCTGGGAAAGTGATGGAACACCTTATCCTTGATGCCATCTTAAGGCATGTCAAGGATAAGAGGGTTATGAAGGGCAGTCAACATGGCTTTACCAAGGGGAAGTCATGCTTGACCAACCTCCTAGCCTTTTATGAGGAAATAACATTGTGGATGGATGATGGCAGAGCGGTGGATGTGGTCTACCTTGACTTCAGCAAAGCATTTGACACAGTCTCCCACAGCATCCTCATAGCTAAATTGAGGAAGTGTGGCCTGGATGATCAGGTAGTGAGATGGACTGCGAACTGGCTGAAGGACAGAAGCCAGAGAGTTGTAGTCTATGGGGCGGAGTCCAGTTGGAGGCCTGTATCTAGTGGAGTGCCTCAAGGGTCAGTATTGGGACCAGTATTATTTAATATATTCATCAATGATTTAGATGAGGGAATTGAGTGTACTGTCAGCAAGTTTGCTGATGACACTAAGCTGGGAGGAGTGGCTGACACACCAGAAGGCTGTGCTGCCATCCAGCGGGACCTGGACAGGCTGGAGAGTTGGGCAGGGAGAAACTTGATGAAATATAACAAGGGAAAGTGTAGAGTCCTGCATCTGGGCAGGAACAACCCCAGGTTCCAGTATAGGTTGGGGAACGACCTGTTAGAGAGTAGTGTAGGGGAGAGGGACCTGGGGGTCCTAGTGGACAGCAGGATGACCATGAGCCAACACTGTGCCCTTGTGGCCAGGAAGGCCAATGGCATCCTGGGGTGTATTAGAAGGGGGGTGGTCAGTAGGTCGAGAGAGGTCCTCCTTCCCCTCTACTCGGCCCTGGTGAGACCGCATCTGGAATATTGTGTCCAGTTCTGGGCCCCTCAGTTCAAGAAGGACAGGGACCTGCTGGAGAGAGTCCAGCGCAGGGCGACTAAGATGATTAAGGGAGTGGAGCATCTCCCTTATGAGGAAAGGCTGAGGGAGCTGGGTCTCTATAGTTTGGAGAAGAGGAGACTGCGGGGGGACCTTATTAGTGTATATAAATATATAAAGGGGGAGTGTCATGAGGATGGAGCCAGGCTCTTCTCAATGGCAAACTATGATAAGACAAGGGGTAATGGGTATAAACTGGAACACAAGAGGTTCCACTTAAACTTGAGAAGAAACTTCTTCTCAGTGAGGGTGACAGAACACTGGAACAGGCTGCCCAGGGAGGTTGTGGAGTCTCCTTCTTTGGAGACATTCAAAACCCGCCTGGACACATTCCTGTGTAACCTTATCTAGGTGTTCCTGCTCTGGCAGGGGGATTGGACTAGATGATCTCTTGAGGTCCCTTCCAATCTCTAACATACTGTGATACTGTGGCCTCCCTTAAGCCTCATCTGGTTTGAAAGGATCGAAAGAAATAATAGTTTATCACCAGATTTTTATTTGATTGTCTTTGTAAGAAGCAAATGTTCGGAATGGGGAAGTCAAAGTTTTGTTGCTCTTGTTTTTATTAGACTGGCGCTAGTCTAGACCTACAACTTGTGTCATCATTAGCAGCCTGTGCATTTTTCTGCCAGAAGTGTCAAATTTTAAAGCAGCAGCCTAACAGAAGCAAGTAGTCCATTAGTCCACACTAAAGTTGAAGGTCATTGCTATAAGACTTTGAGTTTCATTTGAGGTCAGTTGAAGTTCAAGCATGTGTCTGAAACACAGCAATAAAATCAAACTGCTGCAATAGTCTATAAAGTCCCATGACTTGGAACTTGATATTTTCTGGTCTTCTACAATTATTTGGATGCTGAAGCCAAAAAGTAAAGAGTGACTGTAGTTTGTAGAAGACAGCTGCTTTCTCCCCAAAGGGAGGAAATGAAGAAGAAATAACTGTAGATATATAAAATGATTTATTTTTCTAAATGTCTACATTATCAAACAGAAAAAAAGGAAAGAAGCATAATATTATAATTTTTTAGCTATGCTGTTAGCTGACCTAAAACAAGCTTAGTTCTCACTTTCCTTTAAATAAAACAAGCCATAGAATTCATGGGTCAAATATCACAGGCAATATCCAGCACTTTCCTGTACTAATGTGCATATTAGAGACTTACGTATATTGCCTGTTAGCCAGTCAGAAAGAGTTTTTTTCTTTCTTTCTGTGATGAGCCTTCCACTACTGCGCAATGAGAATCATATTTGATTTCAATATCTTTTTGAAGCTACATGCAGAATCTGTCCCTCCTGCTCTCTTTCTCCATCTCAAAATTCCCATGGAATCTGCTGCAATTGTTCGTCAGACTTCCCAAAGCTACATTTAATGTAAAACAGCTTCATTAAATATCTCTCATCTATTGAAAATGAATCTATTATACAATCCATACATAATGCATGGCTGATTCTAAATTAATAACTGTTTCCATGAATAACAATAAATTTTACTGTAATTAGATTCTTTATATTATACAAAGAATTTACCATCATATCATACCCACGCAACTGTTCATGTTAGCATTTAAAAAAAAACCAAACTTGATTTCATGTAGATAATTGTTCATTGCCAAGGGCAGATGCCTGGAAATGAGAAGAGTCAGACTTTATTTCAAGTCAGCCTCTGAATTTTTTAATGGCCTTTTTTTTTTTTTTTTTTAATAGGCAAGTGATTAATATCTATGCCATAATTTTACAATATGTAAAAGAGGAATAATAATGCCTGATGACCTCTGTGAAAGTGTTCTGAGTTTTTATTTTACTGTAAACGTTATTGCTGATGCTCTTTAAGAAATAAATCTACCCCATGGAACTATGGAGAAGCTTCAAATAACAGGGAACATGAATGAGAAGATTTTAAGGGTCCCAGACAGAAGATAAGTTAAACCTTCATAACTCTGAATCCTGTCTGGATGCCACATATTAGGCATGAGAAACAAAGTCACAGATGCCTTCTCTATGCTCACCAAAGGCATAGGTAAATGGGTTGCAGATCTTTCCTCACAAAGATCTGCAAGTGAAGAGGATGTTATCACTTTTGTATTGCTAGAGAATTTTTCTGGTTCCTTGGTTGCTGAGTTTCTTTGACCACAAGAGAGCTACAACTTTCTGTCATTTGCAGGTTCCATCACCTGTGCAAATGGATCTTATACAGATCAAATGCAAATAACCAGATCCCTCCTGCCTCCCAAACCACCCCCCCAAAAAAAAGAAAAAAAAAACCAAACAAAAAACCTCCAGAAAACTACACGAGAAATGAAATCATAAATCTTCAAATGTCATGATATGAAATTTGAAACAAAGTTAAAAACAACTCAGCAGCATACCTCAGCACTGGACCTGCAGCAGCATATCTTTAGGACTTAAATAATCTTAGCAGAATGAGATCCTACTAACCCAGGTAGGTTTTGAACTTCCTTTTGCTCGCTTTGCACAAGTAACAAAGGAAATAAAGAACTATGCCTGAACTTTGTATTTCTTCTTATTCAACACTAAACTTTTATATGGTTCACATTTACACAATCATAGAGAAAACAATGGAGTCAAATAGAGTGACATAAGAAGTGATGGAGGCTCTTTACAGCACATGTGTAAGAGTGAATTGTCAAACTGTGAATAGACTGCAAATATGAAGACCATGCAAAAATCCTTCTTTACTTCAAAAATGAACTTTGTAAAAGTAGGAATCTGGTACTGAACCTGCCAAGGGAAGGGAATACTGGCTACCTAAAAGAGTTTCATTTGTTCCTTCACTGTTTGGTTTTTCTAATCTGCCACCTGACAAGATATTTATCCAGAGCAGAAAACTCTTGATGATGGCATTGAGTAAAGAGTATTGGCAGCGCATATTGTGGAAAGTATACATATATATTAGGTAAGCAAAAGGATAGACTTTCCAAGAAGCATTCAATACAATTAACACAAGAAAAGAAAAGATGACCAATTTTGCAGATATAAGTATACTTAATTTTTATTTTCTGTACAGAAATTGTGCAAATACGTACTACAGGCATAGACAGGCATGATGGGGAAATTAATTAAAAACATAAGCAATTAAAATAAAGTGGTTTGGGGTTTTCTTACCATTTTTAAGTTTCTAACTTCCCTGAAAAAAATGCAGATTTGATTATCCTACCAGCTCAGTATAACAATTAGTCCACAACTCATGGGAAATCATTAAGTCTTTTAGCCTTTCCTCTCTATGTTTAGCTTCTCCCACCATTTTGAGAAAGATCTGCATTACTGGTATTAAAAGCATACTCTTATTAAATTGTCTGCTTGTTCTATTTCCATACCCTTAATATTATCAAAAGCAAGGAAATAGCAGAAAATATCTTTAGCCTTAAGGCTATAGCACTGATAAAACCAGCTTGAATCAAAGCCTTTGAGACTCTTCTCACGTGTTTCAGCAGACTCTGTTTGAAACACTGTATCCAGAAGGATCTACGTATTTCTGAGTGACAATCCTTGTCACAACAAGGCTACAGCACATATCTGGCTGCAATTCTCATTTTCAATGAGTAAGAGAGGCTGAATTAGTCATTCTGACTCTCGGCATCCATCTTCACAGGGGAAGATACTAATATATAGAAAGTTTATCATGGACATACAAAAAATGCGTATACTATTGCAGCTGCAAAAATGAGTATGAGTGTTAAATTTCCATGCATTTTTACCACAAGCTAATCAGTCTGAATAAAATTATCTTCATGTGGCTACATTGCATGAAAGGGCATTTTTCCAATAGTTAACTGAAATCTAATTCTTAACTGTGATGAGAATATTTTTATGGAAAACAAGCTGTTTTATGAGTAGGGGAACTAATGGAGCTGTGTTTCCAGCAGATTTGTAGCTTGTCACTTTCCTCCTATATAAAAAAATAAACATAATCTCAGGTCACCTTCTGATGCCTTTTGTAACCTTTTCTTCCCAGGATTCCCTGCTTCCTTTCCTATTCCTTATTTATCTTTCCCTGTGCTGTGCTTAGATTGGGTTAGAACTATTCACAGTGGGTAGGCACGAGACATTTAATCAGCTGGCTGGTATTAGAATGAAAAGGAGTTTCCTTTTTCTTTCCTGTCTCTCAGTAGATCAGGAACAGAACCTGCTGAGATCCCCAGCCCTTTGGGTGAAATTGGTTAATATATTAAGAAATTATTCGAGGAGGACAGACTTATGGTCAAAGAAGTTTAAACAGAAATCTCACTATTCCCCTTCCACACCAAACCCATGTATGTCATAACTGGAAGACAGGGAGTGTTTTTTACCAAACCCATGTATGTCATAACTGGAAGACAGGGAGTGTTTTTTCTTTACAACTGGGCTGTGTAAAGATAGTGTGGAGGTATTGTGGTGCACAGGTGTCACTAGCATTACCATCAAATACAGGACTCCACCTACCATCCAAACACCTGAGTGACCTCTCTCGAGCAAGGTCAAAAAAAAAATCAAATTCTTTCATTTTAATGCATAAATTTCCAATCGGGTTGTTTGGGGTTTCAGTTCTTCTGGGTTTTGGGGTTTTTTGGGGTTTTTGGGTTTTTTTGGGGGAAGCTTGTATGGTGACTGTATATGATGCTAAAATAGCAACTATAAAAATACATGTGTTATACATCACTTCCAAAGAAGATAAAGAACTTCACAACCTCTGATAATCTGATGTAAATGAGTCTCCTATCCCTTTCAAATTGACAGGGTAGTTCTACAACATAACATTAAAAAAAGCATAATGGCAATTTTGCTAGCTGCAGTTAGTCTTTCTCTCCACTTAGAAATTTTCTCCACCCAGAAAAAGACCTGGGGTGCTGGTTGACAGCCAGTTTGAATATGAGCCAGCAGTGTGCCCAGCTGGCCAAGAAGGCCAACAGCATCTTGGCTTGTATCAGAAATAATGTAGCCAGCAGAGCCAGGGAAGTGATTTTCCCTGTACTTGGCACTGGTGAATCCACACCTTGAATACTGTGTTCAGTTCCGTATCCCTCACTACAAGAAAGACACAGAGGTGCTGGAGTGTGTCCAAAGAAAAGCAATAAAGCTGGTGAAAGGTCTACAACATAAGTCTTATGGGGAGTGACTGAGGGAACTGGGATTGTTTAGTCTGGAGAAGGCTCAGGGGGGACCTTATTGTTCCCTACATCTATCTGAAAGAGGTTGTAGTTCAGTCTCTCTTCCCAAGTACCAAGTGATGGGATGAGAGGTAATGGCCTCAAGTTGTGCCAGGGAAGGTTTCAATTGGATTTTAGGAAAGGTTTCTTCACTGACAGGGTTGTCAAGCACTGTAACAGGCTGCCCATGGATGTGGTAGAGTCACATCCTTGGAGGTTATCTAAAAGACGTGAAGATGTGGCACTTAGGGACATGGTTTAATAGTGGACTTCACAGTGCTAGGTTAATAGTTGGACTTGATGATCTTGAAGGTCTTTTCCAACCTAAATGATTTTATGATTCTAAACTTGCAACCCAGGACAGAATGTTTTCAAAACTTTTCCAAAGGCTGAAGACAAGGACCCTGTCAAGTAGTCAGTAAATTAGTATGACTGATAATCTAAGCCCTGTTGTTGGCATCTATAGCATTACTCATTTTCTGAGAACACTGTATGAGCAAAGTCAGAAGAGATTCTATTTTTCAGTTAGAGGACTCACTCATGGGTATGAAAGCCTTATGTGCCTTCTGCCCTAGCCCATGCATGTCTCAGGAGCATAGCCTGCCCATGCTTCCCCAGGTTAGGAAGGAAGCCTGGGAAGACAGAAAGGCAAGTCTTCTATAGTTGCTGGCTCATCTCATCCCAGTAGTTAGAAGCACCTTATGGCTATGTCTAAGATGATAGAAAAAATCCCTTTGTGTGTGTGCTCTGGACAGTAGGGACAGCCAGGGAAGTAGAAAATGTTCTCTGGTCTTCTCAGTGAATCATCACCAACCCCACATACTTGCAGATCAGACCATGAAATGGTTCTCAAGACTTGATTTATTTTTCCCCTTGGTGACTTCAAATTACAAAATCTTGAATTTTAAGCCTTTTAAAATATCAATTTGAACAAAATAGGGGCCTACAAGGATGCTGGAGAGGGACTCTTCATCAGGGACTGTAGCAATAGGAAAAGGGGTAATGTGCTCAGACTTGAACAGGGGAAGTTCAGGTTAGATATAAGGAAGAAGTTCTTTACTGTGAGGGTGGTGAGGCACTGGAACAGGTTGCCCAAAGAAATGGAAATGCTCCATCCCTGGCAGTGTTTAAGGTCAGATTGGACAGAACATTGGGTGACATGTTCTAGGATGAAGTGTCCCTGCCCATGGCAGGAGGGTTGGAACTAGATGATCTGAAGGTCCTTTCCAACCCAAACCATTCTAGGATTCTATGGAAATCATAAAGCTTTAGGTAGGGGTGGATGGATTATTCTCCCCAAAGAAGTTATAGGCAACTATGACGCAGAACTTTTTCCAAGCTTCTTGTAAAAGTCACCTTTGGGCTAAGATCAAGCACAGAATAACTTTGGAGACAGCAAAGGACAAACTGAAACTACAACTTTTACTGGAAAATGGTTTTACATAGCGCATTTTATTATATGGTGTGTACTGTTGCAAGCACCGTATGAAGTGTCAGCTTTGAGACATTTGGGAGGCACAGGTGGAGAGGAACATTTCATAAAAACCATGAATAATATTTTTTATCATATTTTGCTTATGTGTTATATTCTATAGAATTACCCATTAATATTATTGTAAAGTAAAATTATAAAATTTCAATTTTATTCTAAAATAGCCATCTCTAGCCATCCACTGGTTAATTCATATATCTAAGGGTAATAGAATTGAGAGTAATTATGTGCAGTATTTTTGATATTTAAAAGGATGGAAGGCTGGATATGCACAATTTAGTTCCCTACACTGCACAAGAGCCATTCTGCTTCAAATAAATCATGAAAACAATGATGAGGTTTGTATGTTGTGCACTTCTTTGTACTGAAAAATTTTGAAATATATTTCAAGACATGTGGAGATAGTCTACTATATGTGCCCAAGGAAGAGAGCTCTTCAAATTCATTCAGCAGACTTTTATGCAGAATGGCAATTTTTCAAAAAATGTTAACAAAGTTTTATAGATCGTGACTTAAAATTATCCAGAACTTCCAGAAAGATCACTGCTTCTTTATGGGTAACAAATACCATCTTAACCAAAACCAGACAAATCCTCCACTACTTCCAAGTTACTGTTGGTGTAACAGAAAAATATAGGCAATAATGCGAATTCTGCTAGAGGACTGGTTAAACTTCCCCAGTTCTCTGACTCAACCAGGCAGCAATTCAGAAGTGAAGATCTCTAAATTGTGCACTCTTGTCTGCTGACGTGGTAATCATATTGCAGCTGAGTAAAGTGTAAAGTCATGTTCGAGTCCCAAGGGAAAAAAAGGATTTTAAAATACCTCCTTAGTTTCCTTCTCACATTTGCCATTGGCATAGCTTTTTTTGCAGGTTTTGTATGCCTCATTCTTAATTGGTCCATATGTTATAGATGATGCCTGGGTGTTTACCAGGAGGCTTTGGATTCCAGAAAGGGGTATGTGCTTAAGCGTAGTGTGAGTGCTTCTGCTGACACCACAATTTCAGTGGTGCAGCATCTTGAGGTCCTGACAGATCTGTAGTTTGGCAATCAAGACTTGAGGGTAATTCCTATCTCTACCATGCCATTTGGAAGCTACCCTCAAGCAGATCCGTACTTCAAAGAATTCAGCTGAAAACCACTGCATGAATTATTTCAGTTTCATCAGCAGCTGATAAGAAACAGCTCACCAGAGTATTTAAAGAAGTTTTCATAGATTTGGGCTCAAGATCAAGTTTGATTTTTAGAGTAGGTTAGTATATTTTTTCCATATAGTATTTATATGCTATGCTTTTCATTAACTTGGATCAATTAAACATATGTTTTGAGCAACAACAATCTGAAGTTGGAATTATTTGGTTGGAAGGTGGCCAATCTTTATCTTCCTACATTTTAGCTGATGGATGCTGATGAAACATTTTTACTCTGTGAACAACTCATCTATTACTTTTCCTCCTCGTTCTGGGAAATGTGTAATAACGAAGCCTGTATGAGGTTAGTCTCATAATTATAGCTATCACCACAATCATCCCTTCCCTGGATACTTTTTTTCATATTCTGCAAAGCCAAAAGTTATCTCCAAGGCTAAAAACTACTGATGGCATTAGCCAAAAATCACTTGGTACCTGTCAAATATCAAGGTCTTTGAAGTAAAAAGTTTGTCTATAGCTAAAGGCAACAAAACAACTGAATCCTAGAACAAAAGATTATTAGATGAATTCCTTGGCCATCAGATATGATGGCTGAACAGATTTCTGCCACTGAACTCTAATAAAACCACACAGATTTCTGAATAATAAAAATGTGACAAACAACTGATACATCCAGTAAAAAAAATCATTTGTTTTACCATATGAAACCCTTTTTATATAGAAAAAGTTCTAGATTTTGACTCAGAAATATGATAAATTCTTAATCTAAATATAATAATAAGTCCTGACTGGCAACAGAAATACTGGCAACAGAAATATGTGGCTAGGCACAGGTGATGGGGAGGAGTTTTCCATTGTACAATCAGTTATCTTTTTTAGTAGACATAATATTCTTGTTTGTTAGTTAGCTATACTAAAAACAAGAAAGTATCATCTTTTGTGGTGACTTTTACTTAAGTGTCTTTACTAACTCAGACAGTCTGAATGTTGCTTCTTATAACTTTTAACCTCTGGTCTTTGCTAATCAGCTCTAAACAAAATCACTTACAGCTGGATGGATAATTTATGTACACCTTTATATTATTGTAGTGCAAACCTGCCAGGAAAGTTCTGCTCAAAATTTCTAATGGGTGTCTTGCCACTGGAGACTGGAAACAAGTCTATTAAATTTCTTAAAAGTGAACACTGCTGAATGATAAATGTAACAGGTAGGTCAATGCTTCTGTACAGCAGGTAAAGAAATTACTAGACTGCTAGCAGAGGTGTGGAAATTATATTTGAAGTAAAAGAAAGTTCTAAATCAGCACAAGTATTGTAGGCTAATGGCATATGAGAAACGGACTGTGTATAGCAGTAAAATGTTTATCAAAAAAACTCATCCACAAAAATCTTTCTCCAGAAATGAGACAGCAAGAACAGGCTTGGTTTTAAAGTCAATTCAAAGACTTGAAAACTGGGGAGATACATATTAGTCAGCTCATCCATGAGGTAAGTGAGCTTAGGTGGTGGGAAATAAAATTGTATGACAAGATGAAAGATAATTCGCTTGTACTTACAAACTTAATGCATAAGAGGAAGATGGTTGTTGAGGTTCTGGCAATGTATAACCTGTATTTTGGTATGATTCAGATGGCTGATGATCTTAGCTGTTGGATGTGAATGTAATGTAAACCTTCTCTAGGTGCCAATCTTCTATTGTGTATGGATAGTCCAGTTTCAGCAAAATATTGTTAGACTAATATCCTACAATTTCCATAAGAATATAGGCCATAATATTTAGGTATTGAATTAATGAAAGGTATGTGCTTAGAATAGACACTAATAAATGTTTTAAAACATCCTGTGGCCATTTAATTGCCCTGTATCTAGGAATAGTCTGAGTATCGCAGGATTAAAAGGAGAGGGGATGCTGAAAATAAAATACAATAACATTTAATGGCTTAATCTTGTATTCTCTGAAGCTAATTACAATATTCCAGGTCACGTGCAGGATTAGTTTTTAAGAAAAGCATAACTAAGAACAGAAATGCTCTTCAGATGCTCCAGTTAATGTCAGCTCTCTCATAAGGTAAACATGTAACAGTCAACAGACATATGATTTTGCCTTTAAAGAGATATAGGATTCCCTTAATGATTATCATTGTAAGGTTATATTTTATTCTTTTTAGACATTGCAGATACCAAAAGTCTTTTTTAAATAAATCAATCATATCATTTAAGATGATGTTTCTTTCTCATTTGCCTCATCTTTTTTCTGTGTTTTTCCTAAGGAAGCATATTGTGTTTTAAATATATAAATCCTTTAATATATGTAGCAATTATAGACAGGAAAGATTAATGTTGTAACTTAATGCAGTTTTAGCAGTGCTCAGTTGAAAAGCAGACTTCAGGGAGTACCAGGAAGCTCCAAACTCTTTAATGAAACATGATCATATTGGATTTACATTTTTCTCAGTGGATGTAGACAAATATGAGAAGTATTGCCACCATAAGAGAGATCAATTGATGCATATACATTTTATTAAGAACAGGAGAATACTGATGTGACAAATTATTTATGCATTGGACAATAAAATATATTTCGTGGAGAAGCCAAGTAAGTTATGACTTGGGATTTGTCTTAATGCTAAATTCTGGGAATGAAATGTATAAATATATATGTATATAAACAATTAAAAAGGAAGGTGGGGAAGAGCAGAATAGACATGCTTAAGATGATTATGAAGCAAAAGCACAACTGTATAGGTAATTTCTGTATACCTTTTCTTATGGAGAACTTATCACTTTTGTCTGGTAGTGTCTTTAAAAAAATCATGCTTTCTTTTTATCATGCTAAATTTACTGATTTTTCTTAGATAATTCTTATTTATATAAGCAAAAAAACCCCCATGCTTTAAATAATGCAAGCAATAAATATAATTCAGGATTTACCCGGAAAAAAAAAAAAAGCAACAACACTGATATGATGTCATTTCTAATGTAGGAAAAAACCTAATAAGAAATATGGTTAGTCATACCTCTTTACCACATCTGCACTTCATACTTCATAAAAATGCTTTCAAATACAATATGCTCAGCAAACGTTTGAACTGTTGTTTTCCACTGCACTTTTCTTAGCTAATACTACTAGATGAGGCATTTCATATTCTGTTTCACTTTGTTGCTATACAAAAAGTCTTCCCCTTAGGAAAAATTGACTTCCTAAAGTACAGCACTTGAGAAGCATATTTAAAAAAACCTGCTTGTTCCTGTGAAAGTTCTAAAAAAGACAATTTCTTATTCCTTTGAAAACAAAGCCCTATTCTTCATAAGAAAACAAAGTAATTTGTCTAAAATGTTTGACTATATTAATTAACTCTTAGGATTGACCTGAGGAAGCACACGCCTGAGGCATCCCTGAAAGAGAAGTTAGTGTTGCAGAGTAGCTTCAGCTGCAGTATTTTCTTTGTTTTTAAGCCAACAGTTTTCAGGAATGTTTCTTCCAATCTCTAGGGAAAAATTGTCACAGATACATTTACCTGTGATATACAGTATATGTACATGAAATATACTAATGCCCAGGACTTTTAAGAGCATTGACAACATTAAAATTTAATCCTTCAGATCACAGGCATGAATTTGACAGAAATTCAGTTTAATAAACAAAAGTCACTTGCATCGTTAATGGCTTGCAAGGTGTCATGTGTTCCCAGTTTCTAGAGAACAGATATGCATAGCATTATGCATTCATATTGGACAACATTTAAAGCTAAAGGAGTAAACTTGCATGGAAAATGAACCACCTTTCTTCATCTCCTCTCACTTAGACACATATCCTCCAGTTTGGAAGATCAGATACACAGTATGAGATGTGAAAGGTGACACCTGCAATGCGGCTGCTTGCGCAGCTGGATTCTGCAGAGAACTCTGAAGCTCTGCAGCTGCCAATTCTCTGTCATTCTCAGCAACAAATTTTCTCTTAAAATTTATTTTCTGTCCTTTGGATTGGGAAGAGGACCCTTAAGGAAAGCAAAGGGTAAGGAGACAACCAAAGGCTAGAGATCTTTGCTCTAAAATCACTGTTCAGCTCGACTCAATCCTTTAATAGAAGGACTGTTGAGAACTGTGGTTCATCTGCAGCTGAGTAGATACATCAGATACACTGGAGTATCTGTTTTGACAAGAATTTTCATCTAAGGCAAGTTACCTGAAGAAATTAATCAGAAGTTTAAAGTTGAGACATGGTTAAGACATCCTCAGGAAGATGTTTCTGGTGGGCATGAGTACAAGCAGGCAGTCACAGTGATGGCAGTTAGGTATCGCAGTGGACTATTTCAAACCATTACTGCACTTTTACCAAAACATAGTCATTTAACCTGCAAGTGCACAGGTACAAATACATAAATAAGAAAAAGTGGCACAAAGCATATGGTATGTGTGACTCAGGTTGTGGTGGAGAAGTAAGCTGCTACTAACATCTGAATGACTGCACTTAATTTTTAATCTGTCTGAGCCGCAGTGAAGAGGCCAAGTGTGGCAAAAAGGGTGTGTGATAAAGGTTTTTTTCCTAAGCTGGGCTGCTCACTAAGTGGGTCCTATGGTGAGAAATCAAAAGCCCTTTCTCTCATTTTACTTCAACACAAGAAAAACCCATATAAAACACATCCAAAAAAGAGTGTGGCTGATAGCATACAGAAGCCTCAAAGTGAACTTCGCAACCGGGGCAACAGTGTATTATTCATTAGCAACACCTAGAGAGGTTTCAGCTATTCAGCTATCCAGCTATCCAGCTATTCCTGAATGAGATTCTTTTAAAGAATTTTTAGGTGAACCCAGACTAGCCATTTTAAGTGGCTAATTTAATGTGGTTCAGTTTGTGTTCAGTTATTGTGAACTCTGCAGAATACCTCATGAAATAATCTATTTTTTTTCAGGTTTTGCAGTGCCAGTTAAATGTAAGTCAAGGTGTGCCCCACTAGTCCTAGTAAAAAACCTTTTATTTTCTAGCTTATCTTGTATACCTTTAAACTCTCTCTGGATTGAAAAAATAACAATTTGATTAGTGTAGAAAATTAAACAAAAATCAAGCAAATAAAATTCCAGTCTTTTGATATCTTAATATTAAGGAAGCGAAACATAACCGCTACACACTAAATCAGTATTGAGGGAAGCCCAAAGATACTACAGTTGTGAATTTGCTTTAGCCTATTGTCATAAAAAAAGTAATAAAAGATACTCCTGGAAAAATAAAAAGTTAGGCAGCAGATAGATAGACTTAAAGTTCTGTGATTGCCTGCAAATTTTGCTCAAACTTGCACTGACATCTCATAAAAGTCTCACAAAATTTCTTCTAGGCTATATAATATCTGATGAAACACTAGGGCTTGTTGCTTTATTGAAGATAACTACTCAGGTTATCTTCAGGACAGGCTATCTAAGACATTGTCTAAATTGAATGCTTTTCCCAGTGGAAATTCAGTGTAACATCTCTTGTTTGATTACAACTGAACATGTTTCAGGAGTAGGCGAAGTTGGATTTGAGTGGACAGATTTACTTGCTTACTTTAGGAAGAAGATTGTGTTAAGATTAGGTTTGACTAGCAATCACTTCTTCTGGCGAAGAAAAATCTTCAAGGGAATAGTCAATTTTTATAGATGCAGGCTTAACTTTCAGTTTTCTCTATAATGTCAAGACCATAGTATTCTTAAAAGCTTCAGTAGAATTACTTCACATTTATATCTGCTTCAGCTAATGAATATTTGGCTGATTTTCAGTACATAATGAATAAAGCACATGATGCATTTGAAGCAATTGGGAAAGCAGCAAATGTAAAAAATGGACACTTGTTTGTCTAAATGCAGTGATTCATAGAATGGTTTGGGTTGAAAGGGACCTTAAAGCTCATCCAGTTCCATCTACCCTACCATGGACAGGGACACCTTTCAGTAGACCAGGTTGCTCAAAGCCCATCCAACCTGGCCTTCAAAACTACTGCTAGCAGAGAATGACTGAATGTGTGTCTCTGACCCCAGTTCCAGCCATTGATTACCTTATGGAAGACATTAAATTACTTCCATTACACATTTTAACTGACATATTTAGCCTGCTTTTCTGTTTATAGATTAGTCTGAAACTATTTTTGGCATACATAACTAATTTCAAATGATTCAACCAATGGTTTATGAAAATACATTTTCCTCTAAGCTCTCTGCCGTTTCAGCTTGCGTCACCTATCTCTTATTTGGCACGTTGGCTATATACGCAATTTAGTACACAACTGGTATAGCTGGCAGATTTTTTTCAATGTTATGTTCTAATTCCAAATCTATAAGAGCTTTTGAACTGAGCAGGTGGGATTTTTCTGCAAATTCTTGCTACAAAGAAAGTTGAATGTAAGCATTTGTTGGAGAAAATATTTCTTATATTGCAGCAACACAACTGGGTTTTTTCTCTTTCTTTTCAGGTGTTATTTTTCATTGTACTTCTCTTGTACCTATCCTCCACCCTCTACCCACAGTATGTTTCTCAGACCTGCACATTTTGGGTTCAGACGATGATATGATGAATGTCTGGATTCAGATTTACATTCAATCACAAGACAGCTAGTTTTAGGCTTTCTAAAAGCAAATGACAGTGAAAAGTAAAAGGACTCAGCAAATTTGTAAGAGAGGGGATTTACTCTGAGTGTGTGAGATTGCTTAAGGTATTGTTTAGCAGATTTTGTTATCTTTCTTTGTAGAGATTATTTTAAATTAATTTCTGTTAGTAGGAAATAAATTGCAGTGCTGAAAAAGGATACCATGCACATTTTAATTAAAACATTGGACATGGCTGAACAATTTAATGGGTTTTGAAGCTGAAGAAACTTAGCTCATACATATAGGAAAGAGATGAGAGATCCAAGAACTACTGCTCTTGAAAGCTCAAGTGCCTACTTAAACTCTAAACAGTAACAAATAGACGTACATATGTAATACTTATGTTTTCCAAGTAGTGAGTCCATCACTATAATGAAATCACAATAATCAATTTTACAGATTGATCTTGTTTTTAATCCCCCTCTTGTTTTCCAAGTGCTATATATAATCTCCTGACATAATGAATGACCTTTCATTTGAGAATAGCAAGATGACACTTCAGCCATTTTACTATTGCTCTATGAATTCAATTTGTATGATAAATCCAACAAAAAAATATTTTCCAGTAAAATGTCCCTAGTGTTTCTCCCTGTTCTACGGGAACTAGAGATGCTCTACCTAAACCAAACATCCAAGTGCTCACTGTTGCAGATCCCGGGAGACCAGAAAAGCCAAGCCTGTCCTTGCAGAGGGTCTGCTACTTGGTACCAAACCCTTTCTGCTGGTGAGAGTTTGGGCATTTTCATTCTGTTGTTTAATCATAACTCCCTTGACAAGGCCTTACAGTATGATAGTTTTTAAAGAGCAGGTCTTCCTGTATTCCCATACAGGAAGTAAAGAAGTATTCCCATATATACATGAATGCATATACTGTGGTCCAAGTCATAGAAGTACACTTGTTATCCAGCAGCACAGAGAGTTCTTGTCAACAATCTTAGAGTAGAATTGCCTCAGACTTTATGGCTGTACTGGCCCTTTCTATGGATGTGACATCAAGGCCACTTGGTAATACTTTGAAAACAGGGGATCATCATAACGAAGGTTCAGCTCAGCAAGGGTTACTTGCAGACATTCACTGAACAGGAGTTTCACTGCCTGCTTTCAAATACAATTAGGAGTCACTTTGGTATTACTGACACTTGACACTGGAAGTCATAGAACAGAATTCTGAATGAAAGGAATAAAGCTTACTTTTTTTTTTTTTGTAGAAAGGCAGCAATGAAAGAGTACTAACCGTTTCACCCTGTAATGGACTTGGACAAAAAAGGTACTCAGGATACTTGGTATAGAGTGGGAACCCAGTGCTAGAAAGGTAGGCTTCCCACAGGAGAGTGGCTTGTCTAGAGCTACAGTACAGGAAATGCAGGGCATGGGGTGCGTTGGCATTGAGCTGCTGCAATCAGTATGTTCAGGTTTCACAGTATAGGTATGTTCCTGAAGCCGAAACCATTCAGATCATGAGCTTACCAAGGCTGTTTTTCTCCCTGTAGAAGTGATGCCCCTTACTTCTGCATTTACATCGCATCTTACAAAAGTGCTTAGCCCTGGAATGCTAGGTTTAGTTTTATGACATGTGTGTCCAGTTTTATTTCCACTAGTCCTTGCCCCCAGATTTTATCAGCTTCCTTTCTGCTTTCCTTTCAGGAAAGTGTGTTAGCCATTAGCAAGTGCTCTGGTGCTGTTCTATTCTTGCTCTTCATCTGCCCAGTGAATTGCATATACATTCTGCCTACACAGCAGTACACTTTTAATGGAAGAATGCAGCACACATTGAGGTGACTCTGTGTAGCTGGTTCTGGCTCTTAATGTTAGGTGTTGATAATGCTGATACTTAACTGCAGCCAGAGACTAGGATCACCTGCTTTTGATTTCAGGAATAATTCACTATGCTATTAAATAAACATTTAATTATGTTGACTATGCCTTTGAAATGTTTTTCTAAAGTACTTGATTTACTAATTCATACAGATTAGAATTTGAAATAACTTCCTTTTCCTACTTAGATGATTGTCCTTTCTTAACTGTTTTCATTTCATTCTAAAATGGGCATGCTGTTCTTCTGTCCAAGTTATAAAAACTGTAATTTTGAGCACTATAGACAGACTTCAACATATGCATTCTTCCAGATATTTTTAACAATGTGACTCTACCTAAATATCCAGTCTTGTCCTTGAGCAATACTGAAAGCAAAAGCATTCTGCAAGAGTCATCTCTAATTTCCTAACAAGAGATTATTTTTACTTAATTTTTTTAAATAACAGGCATTAAAAATAAGTATCTAACAGTGTGTTGAAGATATTTTCATAGTTCTTTTTAATAACAAGTGCCTTTCTGCTTTAGTGATTAGAGAGGTAGCATGCCAACAGAAAATACCTTCAGTTGTTGAACCAGAAAGGAGCTGGGTGATTAGTGAGGGCAACTTAAGGTGACTCAGTGTATAGCTCCAAGTGATAAATGTATTGTAGTATTTGTTGTTTTAAGGCCAAGTGATTAGAATAATAAAAGCTATATGAAAAAGACAATGAAAACACACGTTTATAGAAAATGAAACTCATTGCTTACAGTTATAATCTACTGTTCTTCAAGAAATACATATTTTTCCAGCTTCCACTGGAATTAGTGAGTTTGGTATCAGCTGTAACAATGATTGAGCTGTGTTTATGCAGGTTTGAAAACTAACCTCGTTCTTAGGATCACTGCCTCCATTCCTTTCCTTTTCATCACATTTTCTAACACTAAGAAAAGAGGACACATAGGTATAACTGACCTAATAGGCAGTGAATGAATAACTTCAGTGTTTTACTACAAGAAAATACACAGGTACCCCAAGGAAGTACAAATCCATTAATTCCACACAACTAAAACAATTAAAGACTCAGCTCTAGTTTCAGTGAAACCAATTTTTATCTCTAGCCTAAATGCAGGCTGATTCAGAGCTTGAAGAACAAAGTGAAAATATCCTTCTCTGCATGTGATTGCTTCCAACTGTTCTTATAAGTAACTCATGTCACAGACAAAACCAATTAGAAGTAAAGCTAGTTTAACAGGCTGATTACCATTTTCCAAGCAAAGGATTTGTGCATCTTGTTCAGCATTTTTGTTTCGTAGCCAGTTTTCACACTGTGATCTTATTCATTTTTATCATTAATCTGTTTAGGCACAGGCATAGAAGAATTAAAGGAAGAGCGGGTAGTGTTGTAATTGGAAGCACCAGCTAGCAGGTTTGGAGACAGATCCAAATTCATGCCCTTTGTCTGTGAATCTAGGATAGGTGACTGTGACCATTTTCCACAACTGCTTCAACTTCTAAAAATTCAGCCCTGAACTATCCTCAAATATGTTTGCATAAGACTTATTGGTATAAATAGGAGCAATTTATTTTTAATGAATCATTCACTGTCTGGAGATGCTCATATCTATAATTATTAGATGCAACTGTGGCTTCAAGACATTCCTAAGTTTAAGTATTTAGTTAAACAGTCCCAAATGATATCTCTCAGTTTTGTTTTTACCAAGGAGCCCCAAGTGTTCTCAAATGCATTACATTATATCTGGCTAATACAACAGCATAATATGGTTCCTCTGGAAAATTCAATGGCAGCAAGTGGGGCATACAGTTACCAGGGAAATGGAACATTCAGGTGCTTGGGTGGCCTGTATAATAAGTAGTTCACTGAGCGTATGAATTGTGTCTGTAAAAACCACTGGTTAAGATTATACAACTATTAATAAAAATTCCAAATCTTTTCAGATCAGTAATAAATCCTACATCATATTTGTGTTTCCAATACTATTGCAGAATTCAGTAGTGTGTACCTAACAGCAGATCTTGATGCAAGATTAGGAATCACTGACTGCTTCAATGAAGTTCTGTCCGTATACAAAAATTTCAAGCATTCAAAGGATTAAAATGCAAATGATAAATTTTCAAACATAATTATCCACACTGGGGTTTTTTAGAGTTGGAAGTGTTCAGATATAACACAGACCTAAAAAATGTATTGCAAAGTTGAACAACTCCTGTTAGCTTTATCCTATATGAACATTTTTCCTTGCAAAAGCCATCCAGCTCTAATTTACAGAAAACTTGATTAGTTTATATCTGTGTATTTTGCCATTCCAGAGGATTTCTCATGTTTTTCAAGTTATGCACCTCCAAATTTTTTCATGGTAAAAATCATCGTTATGTCCTTGTATGTCTACACTTGTGCTATCTGTCTGCAAATAATTTACAACACTATTGTGACACCTGTCTCAGCTGAAAAAGAAAAGACAGCTTATGCACAATACGCTATTCACAGATCAAAAAAAAAAGAAAAAGATCCAGGGCAAGATCTTTTTCTTTTACAGAAAGTGCGCTGGGAGCTTTACTGCCCAGGCAGGTCCAGGTCACTGGCATGTTAAGCCTCCAGAAAGTCATTAGGCTGCATGATCTACTTTGTGTCTAAAGTCTCCTGCTGTGCCACCTTGGTGCTGTAAGAGCAAAAAGTAATGCTTTCAAAAGCATTTGATGAATGTACAAGAGAACTGGTTAATACTTTTCTGAAGAGACCTTTAAAACACTGAAGGGAAGCTTTCTATTAAAAGCTTTGGCAAAGAAGAAATATTCAGGTATATGGTTGAGAAGTTAAGTCAGTGTGCAAATAAATATATTGTTAAAATGTCTATTTCCTTTTCACAAGTAATCTTTAATTTGACCTCATAAAAACTATAGTCTTTACTGACTAAAGTAACTGAGGCAGGTTATGCATTACAAAGATCCTGCTGGAAATCTTAACTGCTATATAGGTCTTTTAATCAAGTTCAGAGTCTGTAAAGCAGCCTACCAAGTTAAATTTAAAATCACTAGGAACAATTTATGTTAACTCATGTAAGTTTCTTGTTAAAGCTTTTATTAAATAGAGATTGAACTAAGAAGTAAAGCATAGCATATTCATGCAGAAAAACTGTGTTAAGCAGTTATGCAAAACAAATGAATACCAATTTCCTCTTTAATGTTTTGTTACCTATGGCTATAACCATCAAAGAAAGCATGGTGAGCAATAAGGAACATAATATTACATGGCTGAATAGCATCATTTATCTTGAAGAATGATGAAGAACTTCATTAACTATATATCTTTATATATGACTCCAACATTTATGACTCCAACATATATGACTCCAACATTTAATAATCCATTGGCTGGAGGTTAGAAGCTGAGATGCAGCAAGCACTCAGTGTAAGAGTAGACTGACAACCATGAGTTTCTATTTTTTTCCCACAATAAAATCCTTAACATAAAAATTCTGAGGTCGAGTTTGTTTCTAAATACATACAGTGGGAAGGATTTTTTTATTTTTTCCCTGAATTTTTAATTCTTCCTGAGGGGAAGACAGGTTGCCCTTGCTACACAAATATCATTAAATAGTTGACTCCACACAAAAGAGGAAGGAACAAGATCCTTGATATTAGGCCAGAGAGCATTTTTCAGCCATTCCTTTATCTTGGTGGTCAGCTCTACCAGTGGCTGCATGCCCTGGAGTCACCAGTAGCCATGTGAGAGGGATCACAGGATAGGTCTGAGTATTAGCCAGCTTTATCCTTAGACCTGATTTTTCTTATAACCTTCATATGAAAAAAGCTAAATTGTATGCCAGGGAGCAGTGTTTCCAAGGGAGCAGAGCTTTCTTTGCTCCATTCCCCAAAAGAATGCCTCCCTTTTGGGCTGAATTCAGATCATTCTGTCACCTCTAAAGGCAGTAGGAACAGCTATAAAATAGACACATTTTTGGGAACTAAAAAACCCCAATCTGTGTTGATCCTGGAAAGTGAAGTTTAACAAACCTAACACATCAGGCTGAAGAGAGCCAAACTTGTCACACCGATAATCCTTTTCAGGTGCTGCTGGTGAAACTGTCAGGCGCACTAATTTTGCTGACATTTTCTAAACATCTCAGCTGAAACACCTGTTTTCAGCCAACACCATTTATTACACCATTAAAACTTGAATGCTATAATCAAGAAAAAGGAACAACAATTTTACTATCAGAGGTGAAGCTTGTTCCCTTATATCATTAATTATCAGCACATGTTTTACAGAGCATCTTGCAGCGTAAGGGCCTTTATCATTAATTTCAAAGCCATGCATTAAAAAGTCAAGAATTCTATGTGGATGTTCTGAGTGCATTTTCAGGAGCATATTTAATTTATCACAAAGGGATAGAACTATTTTCCCAGGCTAAAAGAACTTTTTCCCTGGTTGTGCCAGGTTTAAATTCCCAGGAGTGAAGAAGTCCCGGTGATAATGTTAGCACGCTAATGGGCTTTCTCTTCTAGATATTGGAGACAATAACCTATAGAATATTAATTAGTTTAGATATTCTGTTTGGCAGAAAAGCTGCTGTAAGATGTTAAAGCAGGAAAAAGAAAAGTAGTGATAACTTCTGGTCAGTAATTCCATGTTAACAATCACACTCTTCCAAATATGAGTGTAGGTGCTGCCAGCATCTCTTTTATCTCTTTCATGCTTGTGGAAAATGTAGACATTAATCCACAACTAGTGATCACTAAAATTAGTGATGTATGACAGATTGTGTGCCAGGCAGCCCTTACATATTAGTGATTGTCCTGTCAGTTTTTGTTCTTATTTGCCAGCCAAAGTCGCTGCTTGACACTTTTATGAAAACACTGTCTAAAAATTTGAAGTGTATTCCTTCACTTAGTCCTCCTGCACCAAGAGCTATGTTGTAAAGATGTATAGAATCATAGAATAGTTAGGGTTGGAAAGGATCTTGAGATCATCCAGTTCCAACCCCCCTCCCATGGGCAGGGACAAGTTTTGGTAGGGAAGCTTTTCAAGTGCAGTGTGGTCAGTTCTTAAAAATGAGTTTAAAAAGAAATTCAGGACTGGGAGCACAGGACACCCCCATGAAGGTTCTGGCCTGGATCCCCCTTTATTTTCCATCCAGAACAGATCAGTCTACTGCTTCATCTCTGCACTCACAGGTGTTTCCATCTTTTATCATTACCATAGCCAAATACCTCCCTCCTATCCCATTACTCATTTCTGCTGTCATTAGTCAACAGCATGCTGGGGAGTTACACCACAAGCAAGAGAAAAGATGTGAGATTCTATTTCTTTTGCCTCCACTTACGCATCCGCAAATATAGATGTGCTGTTTGCTGCCAAGGTACACTTTGCTAAATTTTTATTTTTAGATAATCAGTCAGGTTTTTTCAGCTGTTGAAAAAGCATAGTTGATACATTTATTCTATGACCCTGAAGTTGCAGACATACCTAAGCTGCACGCAGCACAAATCAAAGAACCAAAGTGAAGTAGGAAAAGACATACATGAAGTTATTTAGACCTAAATACCTGTTTTCCCTTAACAGTTTCTCCTAGCTAATTAAATTGTTTATTATTACTCTTGTGACAATGTTTTATTACAACTTGGTATGAGAAATTAAGTGCTATGTGGTTTCTATATGTTTGGATATTCGTGTATTTGTTATTTGTGTGCTAGAATACATAATGCACTGGTGTTGGTAGTCAAAATTAGCAGAAGAATATTTTGAATCATGAGATTCTTTACTAAAAATATGGCATAACCTTAAAGCAGATGTAATTTATGGCAAGAACATGGAAATTAGAGAATTAACATAAGCTAACCCATTTCATATAAGAAGGTTAACTAGCAGACAAAGAAACTGAAAATATATGCAATAGTGACATAAAAATCACAAAAATATTAATATTCTATTTTATCCTTTTAAACAATAGATTTTCCTATTCACAAAGATATAGAACCATTTATTGGATTTGCATAGCAAGGTTTTGGAGCAGTCAGTGCCTGAAGGACTGCAGTCCTCAGAAGGCACCCACACTGCAGCAGTTTGTGAAGAACAGTCTCCCGTAGGAGAGTCCCCACCCTGGAGCAGGAAAAGAGTATGATGAACTGACTGCACTACCATTCCCTGTCCCCCTGCACTGCAAGTGTGAGGAGGCAGAGAAAATCATGAGTGAAGCTGAGCCCAGGAGGAAGGGAAGGGTGGCAGGAAGGTATTTTAAGGTCTGGCTTTATTTCTCATTAACCTACTGTGATTTGGTTGGTAATAAATTAAACTAATTTCCCCAAGCTGAGTCAGTTTTGCCCATGATGGCCATTGGTGAATGCTCTCTCCCTGTCCTTATCTTGATCCATGAGCCTTTTGCTGTACTTTCTCTCCCTTGTTCCAGCTGAGAAAGGGAGTAATAAAGCAGCTTTGGTGGGCACCTGGTGTCCACCCAGGCCAAAACAGCAAAAACTTTATGCAATAACCTCAGGCAGTGGTGGCTCTAATGTTTATCAGCTAATGGGGCTCTCAACAGAAAATTCAGTAGTAGATTTCTGTGTATATTTGTATACGTGCATGTATGCACAGATAATTTAATAGAGATCTAAGGGAATGCTTTCTTACAAAACAAAACTGTTATAGTTTGCTTATTAGTAAGGTAATAGTAACAAGACAGAAATTTAGTTGTGATATTCTGGAAAAGAGTAAAAAAAAAAAAAAAAAAGGAGAAAAATTTGTTAATCTATCAAGCACTTCATATTTTTTTTTTCTTAGGTAAACTTCTTTTCATGTTTGGCATCAGTTGCCATGTGCCACTCTTCATGAGCTTAGGGATGGTCAGTGAAATCCCCAAAGAAGGCACACAGGAATGTCTGATGACTGTGATGTTTCAGCATTTGAGTGGGCTGGTAAGAAGACAATTTGGTTTTGTTTTTTTTCTGTAAGAGATTGTTAGGTGTTGCAATTCGTTACGCATCGTAACAAATTTGTATGAAGTTTGTTGTTACTTCTGTTGTGTTACACCACCTATGCAGATCAGGACAGACATACAAAGACTTTAGTGATGTTTGTAATGTGCCAGAGGGGATGAAGCTCACTTTTTCCAGTGTAAGATCTGCCTCTGACTTCAGGGATCTACCTATTTATTTAAATATACATAAATCTGTATTGAAAAAACCCCACGACATAATCTGTATTGAAACATGCCCTTTTTTTCTCCTCACCTTCATTAGTCATGTAGGATCTAAAAGGGTTAAAAGCTATCAGTGTTCCCTCCAGGCAACAGGGAAACCATTCAGCTAAGGAAAAGGAGGAACAATACTGTTTTGAGCTTTCCAAACTGTCTGCAAATGCTTTTTGCTGAATTTCAATATCCAAAGGATAGGTAGACAAGAGGGGGGTGGTCTGATAGGAGGAGACTTACCCAGGTGGCCCAGCAGAACATGATGATATTCTGTTGATCATATTCCTGGAAGAGGGTTAGGTATTAGTCCTTGTAGGTCTCAGACTAGAGGAAGCTGTATTTTTGAAAGGGCAGATTAACAACTGGTCTGTCAGCTTGATGTGAGGGATTTTTCTGATGTTTATCATGTGTGAAGCGCCTCTGCCAAACATTTTAAATGCTAAAATAAGCTGTGAGGATGAGGGCTAGTGGTGAAAGAACAAATAATGAGATGTGCTTGAGAAAGGCAAATGGAGACCTGTCACTTGTCACACAAAGCACAAGTAGTCAGACTGCAAAAATGGTTTTGTAAAATCTGCTATTTTGAAATGTTCTCCTCCTTCTGGTGGATTTTTCTAATAATAAGAATATCGTTTAAAAAATGAATTCTGACAGAACTGTACATATTTTAAGTGGCTCCACTGTAAGTGTATTTTTCAAATCTTTTCCTTAAACATGTTTATTCATATGTTGTAAATATGAGAATTTCTTAGAAAGTGAATATAACTGATGGGATATTTTTAACAATATTCTACTGCTTTCCAGAAATTACAAACACGAAATCAGAAGCAAAACCCCTTATGTTCTCTATAACCCCTTTATTACTGGCCCATTCAAGCTTTTAGGCTGTTCTTTTCAGTTCTTTAGAGAAAGGATGCTAGTGAATACAAGTAAATTAACAGTTCACCCTGTGAGACAGTTTTGCCTTCTGTTGAACCTAAAAAATAAATTGCTAGAAATATTTTATGCTATTGCCTACCTATATTATGCAACTGAATCAGTCTTTATTATTGGCATAAACATTCTTTTTTAAGGTATTCAAACTGTAAAGTCAAAAAATTTTGCAAAAAATTAAGTTTATGTAGAAGGATGGAGTGTCATAAGTGTCTTCTTTTGTTCCTTAGTACTGCAATGCTAGAGGTGACTGCTCGATTGCTACAGTTTATGCCTACCATACATTTAGACTAATTAGCAAATGAGGTCACCAATTAGATGGCTGAAGCGGATAAGTGCATAAGCCCAACTATGCCATAAGGGCTATAAGGAAAAAAGCACAAGCTATGATCTTCACATTACCCTTAAACCACAGTAATGCAATGCCAGCAAGAAGACTGCCACAAAACTTGCTTACAGAGGACAGAAAAGCCATCTGATCAATGGCTTTGATCATTGCAGTGGCTGGTCAGCAGGCTAATGATGTGGGAAATTGCATATTCATTGCACATGTCCCACACATCTGCTAAACTGACCTCCTCTCTGGCAGATGGAATTGGCTGGGCAATGATAGTAGTCTGGTCTCTCTTGAACTTGAAGGAGTCACCACAGGCTGCCTATGGGGCAGTAATAGAACCTGCATTAATAAACAGCACATCTTAGCTCATGAATGTTTTTTAATCCTCATTTTGTTTTTTAATCCTCATTTTGCATGACAGTGTACAACCTCTGTTTCCTCCATTGCCTGCAAGCTAAGCAGGATAGATGGTCTAAAAACCATCACCCATTAGCCCTCATCTTCAGATAGTCCTGGAAATATTTCAGAGTGATGTTAATCCAGTTCCTCAACAAGAATCACAAAGGGAGGAACATAATATGAAGGGATAAAAGAGAAGCTGTCTTTAATCAGCACACACGGCTCTCTGTCATAATAAATTACCCTGTGATGCTGATGATTAATTGTGCTGCCACTTGTTGTATGGCAGCACAGTAATGCAAGCCAAATAAGCACAATGCAAGACAGTCTGCAATATTAGAAAGCTTTTTAAATTTAGTATTTATCACTGTCTGCCAGCTGTGACAATCCTTCGACATGTATGTGATCTTGCCTGTGGTGTGCTGAATTAAAATGGATCACATGGAGCCCTGAATTGGTGGCCAATGAACCTGCACAAGCTGATGAGCCAGAAGGTGCTACAAATTAAAATGAATTTGTGCCAATCTCTCCTAAGCTAGTTGTGATATTATTAAGTTCCACGGTGCCTCTTTTTAAGATATTCTGTTAGCGTGCTTTTCCATGCTGTTATCTTCTATGAGTACATTTTCCTCTAATTGAGATATTTTTTCTTTCTCATACCTGGTATATATACTACACAATTGTTTCCAGATTACTAATATAAGATTGTTTTTAAAATTGAGTTACAATAACACTAGAGAAATCCCAGTCCAAACAGGATAAAAATTCTTTGTTCAAGTCAAAATATTAGTTATGGGTGAAGATTTCAGCAGGCATTCTGCTTCCTGGGCTTGCGGTGTGATCAATTTTCCTCAGAATAAGATATTAAGATACATATTAAGAAGAGCATATAATCTGCACAAAAAAGTTTCTGAAATACCACATCAAGATGCTTATTAATAGTTCATTTTCTGGTGCTTTTGATTATGTTGACTTTCATTATATTTCAAGGGAAAGAGAAATTACTCACTGTTTTCAGTGATAGAAATGTGGAAGTAAATTTAAAAAATAAGTCCATTATGGCAAATTATATTTCTGGAATGTTACTAGGAATTTAGATAGCCTTTGAAGATTTGGGCTTTGATACTTACTCAGGTTGGCTCTCTGTTGGGTCCTACTATGGGAAGGACAATTCAGTCAAACTGAGTGCTTTTGAGAAATCCTCTTTCTAATACTAAGGGAGGCTACAGGCTCAGACATAAAGGTCTTTGGTTTCCAGCTCCAAATTTAATGTGCAAGCAATAGAAGCTAGCATCATTAAATATTTTTCCTCTTGTACAAGAGCAGGTCAATAGTGATGTTTCTCTCAGCACTTTATTCACTGTGCAGCTAAGCTGTCAGTCATTCCATCTGATTTTACACATTGTGTACACAGACCTAGAAGGGTCAGGTTTTTAGTTGTCAGCTGAAGAATATGGTGTTTCCATTGAAAAAATCACTTTGCAAACTGCAAACAACTGGGACAAAGTAGTTTGCAGAGTTATGCAGTAGAGCTAACTAGGACCGTGTTACATGGACCAGAGTCTATCTCAAAGAGCTCTAACATACAATTCTTCTGTCAGTAAAAATGATACAAAGGACTGTGTTTTTCTGCTCAGGTAAGTTATCCCCAAAATACATAGAGAGGGGTTTAGAAGAATTATTACGGCTCAGAACTTCCTCCAAGAAAGAAAGAGATGGGTTTGCGGAAGGAACATTGAAGATCTGCTCCTGGAAGGAAATGCTTTAATTAGCTTATTAATGGAAGGTATAAAAGCAACAGACTGAAAACAACAAAGAAAGTTCAGGATAAATAGCTGTAAAAATAGTGACTTTAGTCCTTTTCTGTATTTTTTTTTTTCAATTAACTGGAGGAACCACTAGTGAAGTGTAGTAGGGAAATGTTCAGCACAGACAGATGGAGATATGAAAGGATTTGTCAATTATCTGAGATATCACTTAGATTCTTTAATACTTGAAACAGAAAATTCTGTTCTCTGGAAACTTTAAATTTACTCCTTTTTATTTTATGATTTTTTCATAATGAATTCCGAAGTAATTTGGTGAGTAGACATAAGGTTTACATGCAGTGGGTTTGGACTAGCTGACTTTTGAAGGTCCCTTCCAACCCAAACTGTTCTATGATTCTATGATATTTATGAGATGTGGAAATGGAGTAGGGCTGACACAGTCCATATTGTTTTTTCTGCAGTTCTGAACTGTCAGATAAAACTTATGAACTCTGGATACATGATAAATTGGGTGAGTTAGAAAGGAATCCACTGATGCCAGTGGTCCATTAACAAGGGAAATAATGAAATATATGTTTAATAAATTGTCATGGTTTAAGCCCAGGTCGTAAATCAGAACCACGCAGTCCACTTCCCCCCCCCACCTTTCTTCCCTCCGCTTCTGGAGGGACGGGGAGGAGAATCAAAAGAATGCAACTCCCACAGGTTGAGATAAGAACAGTTTAATAACTAAGGTATAACACAAATCACTACTGCTACCACTAATAGTAATAATGATAAAGGAAATAGCAAGCAAGAGAATACAACCGCTCACCAACTGGTACCTCGCCCCCACCCTGCCATGATCCAGCCCTTCCGGGAACTCTCAGTTCTACATCCTGGGCATGACATGCTGTGGTATGGAATACCTCTTTGGCTAGTTTGGGTCAGGTGTCCTGTCCCTGCTTCCTCCCGGCTTCTCCTCCTCCCTGGCAGAGCATGAGACTCACAATGTCCTTGGTCAGGGTAAACATTCTGACCAGCAACTGAAAACATCAGCTTTATCAGTATTATTCCCAGGCCGAAAGTCAAAACACAGCACTGCACCAGTAGAAATAATGACCGCTACTGCTAAACCAGGACATAAATCCAAGTCCATTTTTGGGCTTAAGCACTTTGCTGACTGTAACCCCCTCTATATTACTCCAAAGACAAGAAAGTCACAGCTCAATGTGATGAATATAGCAGCCACCATTTACTTAAATAAAATAGAAGAGAGATAGGAAATTTTCTAATGCACAATGGAGAAGCAAACAACATTTTTATAAGGAAAATCAGTAGCTGGGGCACAGCTTTCAATCCAGAACCTTTAAATCCATAATCTGTTATTTTGCAGCCTGGGCTAGTGGAAGGTGTCTCTGCCAATGGCAGGGAGCTGGAACTAAACGATCTTGGAGGTCCCTTCCAACCCAAACCATTCTGTGCTTCTATGAACCAAGATATCCAGATTGAATTGCCAAGAGGGTTTAAGTGCACACCTGTCTGTTTGTAAAGTAGTCTTGTGCCTTGGCCAAAGGCTGCTCTGAAGCTCGAGAGTCTTTCTTCACTTGTTGAAGCCTTATGCTGCAAAATAAATCAGGTTCCTTGGGGCAGGAAAGATGTGCCAGACTGTTGGGTGGCTATTCATTTGAAATAAAAGGAGAGATGGTTTCCAGTAGCTGGGCTTGATCATCCATTTCATGCAGTTGCTCTTCATTCTTTAATACTAAAACTGTTTCAGAGCAAAGTCTGAAAGCAGGACCCAGAAGAAAAGTGCAGGCTGCTATCCAGCTGGATCTCTTGCCCCATGAACCCTGGCTTCTTTTCCGCACTGTGGGAGAACAAGAGAATGATTTTCAACCCCATCAAACCTGAAATGCCTTTAGGTTTCCAGGCAAAGGGGCTTCAAGAGCACATCAAGAACAGAGGTATCTATGGAGTCTGTGTATTGCAGGAGTAGTTGGTAGTTGATGGAAGGCTTTTGAATGTGTGACCAAATCTCATGTGAGGTTCATAAGCCCTGTTTGGATCTATATGAGTTTCCTATGACTTGTAACCTACCTCTGTTTTAAAAGTGCCTTTTAGAGAACCTAAGCAATCTTGCAAATAGACACAATGTAATTTAGAGGGCATTTTTTAATCAAATCAAATGATTTTTAAAAAATCTATTGACTAATATCTTACCTGGGGCTCATTAGAACAAGTATTGAAGTACTTGTCCAAAATTATTAACATTAATTTGCCTTTAAACATCTTCATTCCATGATTGGCTAAATCCCAAACTACAAGTGACCACACTTCACCAAAATATTTTATATTCTTCCATACAACTCCTACACACGTTTTCATAAAGTTGGGTTCCTCAAAGATCAAATCCTGTCACTCTTGCTCAGGTTAGTGACACCTCACTCAGCAAAAAGTCTCATTAATTTCCTTTTCCTCTTCCCCTTTTCAGACCTCTCCTGAGATGCAAAATCACAGTGTCTTTCAGCAATGTACTTGGTGCCAACAGCAATTAAATCTGAGAAGTTCTGCCAATAATCCTTCAGTCCTCAGAGTGCATTCACTTTATTGGGGGGGCAGTTTGTACTGTCAGGCTGTGCACTGCCCGGAGCAGGAGACAGCCCTTCTGGCAGTCCTTCAATGCCTCATTTCCCAGGTTGAGTTATTATTTTCTTACCTTGCATGTGAAAACTATTTCTTTCATGTGACGCACTATGTTCAGACACCGCAGTGGTGAATACCAAGGAAACCCATTATGGAATAAAATGCGTAGGCAAGTGATGCAACAGCTGCTGCTAGCCCTTCTGTCTGTGTCTGGGTTTTGCTGCTACTAGAAGGAAGCAATGCAGAAGGTCCCATTATGCAATGCAGAGCCATAGGTTATGTAAAACAGATGCAGTAAAACCTGATACCAAGCAAAGTGTAACTTTGACCCTGTCCCAAATCGATTATTAAACACCACAGTTAATTTCCTCTATAACACTGAAGCCTGAATCAATCCTAATACAGACATCACTTACCCTAGTATGACTATCGATTTAACATAATTTTACATCAATGGGGGCAGAAAAAGGTCATGAAATTAGCTGTAGGTGACTTCGTACAGTATAATCCACACTTAAACACTAAATATAAATGACTAATTTCAGATTTATTAAGCAACCTTCACTTTTTAAAATAAAAGGAATTTTGTATTTCTCAAAAGCAGGTTATTCCCAGCTATGGGTTTAGTTTGCATTATGTCTAAAATATCTAAATGTCTAAAATATCTAAATGTTGTTAGAGAAATAGTGGGTTCTTTTGAGTTCGTAAGCATGAAAAACTCAATACTGTCTAATGCTACAATATAAACATACTGTGTTAGGAACAGCCCCTAAGATACTGTTTTATTTTATTGTGCTGTCTTCTGCTTCATACCTAATCTTAAGCATCAAAAAAATAAGGATGAGCCTTGACATCTTGCTGATTCTTTATAATTATCCTCTGTCAAAATCCTTGTGATTATATTGATTAAAGTTCTCTTTCAGTTTTGCCTGTAGCTGAAGCACATTTCTCATTTATAAAGCTTAACTTTATTCTGCCATTTCATTGTGTCATACGCATATATTTAATGTTTGTTTATAGGGATGAAAGTGAATTCTATTACAGCAGAATCAACTGCATTTTCCCTCAGCATTTTCCTGACATTGCTGAATTCTGGTTCTCTGCACATGAGAGCAAGCTTTATTTGTGAATTATTTTCTTCATACTCTAGTTCCTGGCCCTCCTACTCTAGACATCTTGAATGTTCCCAGCTACAGCTGTAGCATTACTAAATCCTTAGTAAGTATGGACTAAGGGAAGGTCAACAAACTAAGGGAAAATAAACTGGGGAGAAAACACTCCTTCACCCTCAGGCCCCGCCCCCTATCCTTCGCTGAACATTTGAGAATGCTCTTTCTGTTTCAGGCTGACAGACTCCTACACCCAACTAAATATGAAGTCCAATTATGCTGCAGGCAGCATGTGTGTCTTAGCAGTGCCAGGGTTTTCTAATGCAGTTGCTCCCAGCAGATCTACCGCATTCCCTTAGCCCACTCCTGGCATCTGCGGAAGCCATCCTTCATAGCACAGCCAAGCCTGATAGCAAGCCCTCTGTCTTCCTGAGTCGTCTTGAGTCTCTATACCTTACCTTTCATCATTTTTGGCTTAAAATATTAAATGAGAAGTGTGTTAAGAAACACTGGGGAAATAGGCAATTCCATGAAATTGAAGGGTTGTTGTTTTCATCTGACTGAAAAATGTGCTGCGGTCTGGCCCTTCTGGCTGCCAGTCAAGATGCTGTAGTTCACAGTTTGTCATCTCCGAGATGCATTGCTGCATACACCCCCATCTCACTGGCAAGTGGAAAAAGGATCCTATCAATTCTGTATGCACACCCTGTTGAGCCATCAACTGCCAAATTCTGTCTAAACCTCCTTTCTCGATCCATGGATTCTTCAATAGGCTACACCTAAAATACCTCTACCTGTTTTACAGCAGTTTTCTGTAATCAGCCAATATGACCATTAAAAAAGGTGAAAATTTATTCGTCTAAATAGTTTCTCCTCTAATTTATAAGTATTCTTTAAAATTATAAATAAAAAAAGCTTTATAAGTGCTGCTTTTCAGTACTTCAATATCTTTTCTGTAAATGATAAGAACAGGAAATGAAGTTGTTTCATTTCATAAACTTGCACTCGCAGGAAGTTACAGCCCCTGTGTTCATTTCACCAAATTAAAGTTCAGTTCTTAAATTCACTATGCCAACACATATCTTGGTCATTTTCCAGTTTTCTAACATTTTAAATTTCAAACATGCATTGTTAAGTGCCTGGTGTCTATTTAAATTTTAATTTTGAGACCTACAAAAAAAGTCTTTTTGTTTACAAGTTAGCAATTCTGATATTACATTCCCAGCCATAGTATTTTCTCTTAAAATTAAATAAATGCCATCTGTATGTCATATCAATATACATACATATTTCATATGCAGAATATCTCCATCTCTAATGTAATCTATATTTTTCATTACCAGAAAGCAAAGGATCTATATTTATATCATAAATATAAGCATGCCTTTCTTGTGTTTTACCTAAATTTGTCTAATTATACATAACAAAAAGCTACATATGTCTTAAAGATTTTTCTAACTCATGATGTAATTCAATTTACTTTTCATAAATTAACCCAGCCGCAAGACTATGTTAGTTTCACATCAGATTTCTGGTTTTTCTAGGAAAGAAAGGAGGTGGGGGGGGGGGCATTTTTCCCTCTCTTCATAATTTCCATGTATTTTGTCTCTAACAAAAAACCTTGATGAAGCAGTTACAAAGAAAGGAAAGCTTTGAAACTCTGAGTCATAGAGCAAAGGGAAGAAATGTCTAGGGCCTTTCTGCAAATACTGTAGAAGTCAGGGTTTAAGGGCTCCTGGAAGAATGCCTGTGTCCACACCCCAAGGATATTGCTGTTGTCAATAATAACTGATCAAGAAACAATTTAGTATAGGGAACTTTACTTTCTCCTGTCAGTCCTTGAATATGAATTTTCTCAAAGATTACTACAATTCCCTGAATACTGAACTCAGAGCTGAAGTCCTCTATTATTCAGCTCCATGCTTTGTTCTTCATTCCCTGTGGCAGAAAAAAAAATTAAATGAAAGCAACGAAAGGCACATACTGAAATAATCATGTTGAACGGCCATAGCTAGGTTTTAGACTGACACCCACACACACACACACACTGAACGCTGACAATTCTTAGCAATGCATCAAGCAATTTGATCATGAACTTAGCTGCCAAAATATCATCACCACCTAATACCTTAGCTACTTCATTGACATTTGAATTACTATCCTTGCTTTTCCAAGCTTAGGAAATGCTGGATTACCAAGGTCATTATTTTAAATATTGCTTGTTAAGGAAAGAAAGAACAGCATTCAGGTTGAATGCATATTCCAACAGTCCTCCATAGCACTGAAATCAGTATATATACCTATAGTTAATGCAAGGCGAATAAGGTTTGTTAATACCTAATTCTGTTTCTAGTAGGAATTAGCAGCTGTTCATAGTTGTTGTCAAATTATATCAGTAAAAATCACATTCTTGATAAAAATAATTATACCAGGATGTAAATCAGCCACTAAAAATTGTACAGGTAAATACTAATATCAATGAGAAAAAGTCAAGATATCCTTAAAATCCTTTTTTTTTTTTTTTTTAATCAATCTCACTATGTGGGCAAGTAGAGTTGCATCTATGCAGTCTGAACATTGGTATGGCTTCATAAACCAGCTTGAATTATTCAAGAGTTGCCACCTACAATGCAGAGGCATTAATTTCATCAATGCAAATGGAAAAAGGAAATGTTCTTCACTGAATCAGTTCTCTATCTTTGAGATCTACATCAGGCACCTTTCTAATATAACAGATTAAACTGTCTAATTATGATTCTTGTTAAAGAACTTCAACAATGCTTTAAATGTTACCTCTGTGTTGTGTTTTGTACTGTTCGGGTCCTTTTAGGGTCCTTTTTTTCCTTTTTAAAAGTTTATCTTAATTTCAGTGTGTGAAATCTGCTCAGTGTGTGAAGATGTAAGACATGATTCAGTGTGAATGTATTATCTTGCCTTTGAGAGAGTCACTAAGACTTTGTTCCTTAGCTATTATATTAGATATTAAGCAGGGTTTCTTTTATTAGTGCTCTGCAAAGATTCATGCCAAAAGGATGTTCTCTGTTTTAATATTGTTAAATTGCATTTAGAAGATAACGTAAATATTGATCTTAGTAAGAGGGAAACATTCTGCATTGGTCAGGTCAGCAATGATAGATATTACATTTTTGGCAAGGCTTGGTAGTTTTTATGGTTTTTTTATTGATCTTCCTTCTGGTCTAAGTTGCTGTTCAATACCTGAATTACTAAACTAGTTATTTCATTATAACAAGTGACAAATAATACTGCCTTTAGACCTACAGTGCACTGTTTTATTTTCAGGGATCTTAACACAGATTCAGTCAATACTGGTTCAAGCTGAAGGCTATTCCTCCTTTGTGAGGAAAGTTTTAGCCTCTTCAGATGTAGGGTCACAGGATGGACACATCCACCACTCATATTTGCCAGCAAAGGTCAGAATGCAAGTATTAACATTCAAGAACATTACAGTAGTTTGGAAGCTGCCTGGGGGATATGTCTAGCAACTTGAGACTCAAAATCCTGCCTCCATCTGTCTCCTGCCAGAGCACTGTAATATATGCCTATGCTCCTTATGCTACCACTCACGAATGTCAAGAGAGTCACCTTTCAGAATGAATAAGGAAGAATCATTTCTGAAAACAAGCACATGATCTTCTGATTTTCTCCTGTGAATAACGGTCTGTATCATAAGAATAATAAGCAAATTTCATAAATTTAATCACCTAACAAAATAGCTAGAAACTGCTTAAATGTCAGGAGAAGGTCTTCTATTGACAATGTCCTTCTCAGTCAAGACCCAGCTGTAACATTGGTTGAATGTAGACCCTAAGGCATTAATATGTCTTAAAGCTGAAAACATTATTAATGTATCTAATTTTTCTGATGTAGTATTGTTTTCTCAGCCAACGCATACAGGATTAGATGTGGTTTTTTACTCTGAAAAGGTTTAGATTCCCGTAAGTGTTGTGACAATTTGTGTCATCTTCCTCATCTTTTCCTGGCCAAGTAACCTCAGGAGAGAAAAGAAAGAATCGGAACGGGTGATGGCACATTTTAAGCAACAAAATTGAGTCCAATAGAAGGAAAGGGCATTTGGGCACATTTTTAGTGTTATGGTAGTGACACTACATTGACCAGAGTGATCTTTCTGCTGCCTCTACTGATGATCTAATGTCATCAGCTTGTATTATATGCACTGAAGACAACACCCATGCAACCAGTGTCTTCTTTGTCAGGTAACTGAGAAAAACCAGAAAAGATCAGTCCTTTATCAGAGTTTTATGCTTTCATAAAAACCTCTGTAACTACTAGGACACAGATACTTGCAGACAAAACTACTCATATTTCCTTTTCAAGTGATGAAGAACTTGGCTGAACTGGCTTGCTTTTCTGTAATTTCTGTGTTCAGCAAAATAATATCTTAAGCAGAGAAGTAGACTTATAGCTGAAAGGTATCCCATTTTTCTGACCAAGGCAACAACCAGTGACAGCAATCTACTCTTCGTTCTTTTCTCCAGGTCTTATCTTTCTGCCACCCTAAACCTTGCACTGCCTCACTAAATTTTAAGTTAACTGCAGTATATCTATTTTTTAGTGATAGGAGTAAAATGTTTCTTTCTGACCTACAAAGATCACAGGAGACAATAAACATTCTGTTCATGAATGTGATCTTTTCAACAGTACAATTTACCACTTGCATCACTTAAAAAGTAAATATAGTTACCACATACCCACGTATGAGAATGAAATACCCAGATGGGAGCATATGCTGACATTTTCCTGCATCATCATCAAATCTAGCTTAGTTAAGCATGTAAAATGAATAATCTCATCCTCACCAAGGATTATGTTGTACTTACTAACCACAAACATGAAATAAACAATTGATTACTTGTCAAGAACTTGAGCTCCTGTAATCTCTTTTTTAAACTAAAATCAGTGCAAATGAGACTAAACACCTTAATCACAGTATGCGGCTATTATTCTGCATTGTTTTGTTTGACTGCCTTTTCCTTCATGAGACCCTCAGTTTGTTGTAGGTCCCCTCTTCTCAATACACGTGCAACAGAATTACTCAACCCTTTTGGCACCTTAAAGGTGTGGAGCTGGTTTTGTGGAATGTAAATTTTCTCTCCACTGCCGACCAGACAGAAATGATAATTTTTCTTAGCCTTCTTTTAAGGGTAGATCCACAGCATAGCCCCCAATGTAGCATAGTTACCCAAGTAAGTGTTAAACTTCCAAGAGTCAGATAAAGAGGTCTGCATCTGCATTCTGCTTGTCTGTGTTTTGCCTGCTGCCTGGACCAAAGCTAGCAAGAATCTATCAATAACTCCACATTGCAGTCTGCCATAGAGAGATGCTGTAAGACAGGGAGAGCAATACAATGAGAAAATTGAATTACTTTAGGATTTGACAAAGTGGTTAAAGCCATTCTTCCTACCTATACTGTTTTGGAACAGAAATCTTACTATTGGCCACCCCATAATCATCCATCCTTTCTGTAGCCACCAAAATCTGTGTATGGATAAGAATCTCATCATAGGCCACATGTTGGACAGCTGAGGAAACAGAAAGGTCCTGATGGGCTTGAACTTGAAGGACCTGAACACTTTGGAATACAGCATTTGTCCCAGCAGCCTCTTCTGTCTCTTTCTGCAGCAACAGGTCTGTGCTATAGGTCATGTGCCCAGGCATGGTCCTTTTGGCAACAAAATGCTGGGTAATACTGTCTTGTCAAAACTTGAGCTATTTAAATGCCATAAGATTGATTACCTTTTCATACAGCCATTCTGGTCCCATTCATAGCCTGAGGTAATATTTACCTAGGTGGTATATCTAATTAAAAAAAGAAAGAGACTACACTAAAAGAGGTTAGAAAGGAAGCAGATTATTTCTATTGCCAGAATTTTCTTCAGCAATGTCATTTGCCTGTTAGATTGCATTACAGTGAAGAATAGTAAAAAAGTAGACAGCATCTCATTGATATGTCTCTGTGAGCCACCTAAACACCTATGAAACTATCATATAATGTTATACATTACATTCGATGCATTAAGTGAAACTATTTAGGCTGAAATACCTTTTTTTCTCTTTTCCTACATACATAGTTTACATGGATGTTACCAGGTAATCAGTTTGAAAGCTGGTACAGCTGAAGCTTGATGGACAACTGGGAATGGAAAAGGTGTTTTTTCTGACACTATTGTTTCTTTAACAAGTGTATTCCTTAGATTGTTCCAAACTACTCAAGTTTTGACTGGAATAAATCACATGTGCATTTAAAGTATGTCCTTCACCACCACAGTAATCATTGGAATTTCAAGATTTGATCAGCATAAGGAATTATGCATGTAGCAGTGGAGTTCAGTGAAATTTAAGAAATGTTATATTTTCATCAGAAAATTTCCCCTGTTGCACAAGTATTTGCTTCTGTGCTTTCCCTAAGCTGATTCTATCTTTTCAGGAAGGAACAGTTTAATGCTTAATTAACATTCATTGTTTACGTTTAATGTTAAGGTCTGTAATTGAAGTCTTAAGAGGCCCACCAACTCACTAATAAATACACCAAGAAACATGGCAATATATGGTTGTTTTTACATCAGCCACCCTGGGAACAGTATAGACAATACTGTCTATAGAATTTGCTGGTTAGAAAATCTTCCTCAAAGTATAGCTGAGCCAGGTTCTTTAGCTGAATTGGTTCAAATCCATATAATCTGGAAACTGCAAGGTCCTAAAGCCCCAGCTAGCTACAAATGAAGATTATTTACCACTTCTTTGTAGACAGGGATAGCACTGCCTAAATAAAATGAAATCAGTCATGATCCTTTTTTTGTCTCAACCAGAGAAGGAAAAAAGACGGATCATGATTCTATAGCTCAACACTGAAGGCACTAACCTGACATGGGAAGATCTAACTTTATTCTCTGCTCCAAGTGTTACATAAAGAAAGATGAATTAAATTTGCACATCAGTACAGCCTTCAAAAGAAAGTTACATATCTGTGAAGAAATGCTGTAATTTCATATCATTTGATCATGATATGAATGATACGATCATTCACCAAATTTATATCTGACGTTGAGAGTTATGGTTTTTTTCTTCTCTGTTCAATATGCAATGTCTGTACTTCGCATCATGAGACTGTTCTTCAGAGGCAATATACACCTGTTTGCCAGTTTTCCCATGCCTACTCTTCTTTGAGATTCCATATTTCTAAACATTAAAGAGATGCTTGATGGAAAAAATCATTTATAGTCAGCATTCTATGCCATGCCTCTTTATTTCAACACATCCAAGATCTACAGAGGTTTTTATTACTGTAAAAACAAACTATAAATAGAACTTCCCAGTGTTAACAGAAGTTAGATGTTGACTGTATTTCAACAAGAATTGTATTTTGAAACATATGAAAAGATAGAAGAAAACTGTCCTGGTTTAGCAGTAGCAGTTATTTTTATTCCTTCTTAGTAGCTGGTGCAGTGCTGTGGTTTTGACTTTCGGCCTGGGAATAATACTGATAAAGCCGATGTTTTTGTTGCTGGTCAGAATGTTTACCCTGACCAAGGACTTTGTGAGTCTCATGCTCTACCAGGGAGGAAGGGAAGCCGTGAGGAAGCAGGGACGGGACACCTGACCCAAACTAGCCAAAGAGGTATTCCATACCACAGCACGTCATGCCCAGGATGTAGAACTGAGAGTTCCTGGAAGGGCTGGAACGCTGTGGGGTGGGGGCGAGATACTGGTCGGTGAGCGGTTGTATTCTCTTCCCTTGTTATTTCCTTTATCATTATTATTATTGGTGGTAGCAGTAGTGATTTGTGTTATACCTTAGTTACTAAATTGTTCTTATCTCAACCCGTGGGAGTTGCATTCTTTCGATTCTCCTCCCCGTCCCTCCAGGAGCGAGGGGAAGGAAGGTGGGGGGGGGAAGTAGACTGTGTGGTTCTAATTTACGGCCTGGGCTTAAACCACGACAAAACAAATTCATTAAAGGAATAATATATCTGGAGACAAAGTTAAAAAGTTCTAAAAGCATGACTTGTCTCCATCTCCTTCAAGGAAAACTAGGCTGCCAGGTGAATTAGTACCAACACTCAGATGAATTAGCCAATCAAAAATATATCCAAACTAATATAAATCAAATGATCTCATGGCCATGACTTCCTTCTTTCTCTAAGAAAGCCCATAAAAGTGAATAAAAGAGTTGATTATAAGGCTGTAGACACATCATCAGAAAACCTACCTTGCAATCTACTTCCAAAGTTCAGAATCAATTACAGTAACAGAATAGAAAGTCTCTGTGCTGATAATATTAAATTGAATTAATTAAAAGCATAGCTACCTGAATGTACTAAGAATAACTCAAAATAAGGGTGAGACTTGGTAGTAGAAAAATACCATCTTACTATGGATTGTGGGAAACAATTTGGCTCTGGGGAGCTTTTCCCTTTACTCTTTGTGTGACAAAATTTATGGGGAATTGCAAAGTTCGAGAGGGAAAAAAAAAAAATCTTTGCAAAGAAAGGAGTTGTACTTTCAGTTCTAAAGCACACAAACCAAAGATCAGTTGAATATATTGGTCAATTCTGAATGTCCAGTAAATCTAATTAGTTGGTTCTCTGATATATGTAGGCTATTAAGCACATCAAGAAGAAAAACAATCAATAGGGATCACTGTAGGTTCGCAATATTTTTTCATTTTGGTCGTATTTTTCAGTGGTAGCAGGATGAGAGTATTAACAAACAGATGTATGGTACAGGAGACTGCTTGTTAGGTTTCTGCCACCAAAATGATTCCCCCTGCATTAATATGGCTCCGGTTGATGTTCAGAGATCAATGTTTAATTTAGGTTAAGAAAGTTCACAGGAGAAGAATTCCTCTCCATTTACATTTTGTATTTCACTGTTACACTAAAATAAAAATTACAATGCTCATTCTCTTTTTTACCATATAACAAGAACAATATCATTACCTGACTGAGTTATCTAATGACCTCTGAGCATATTGCTAACACTTGTAGTCGTTCATGCTGGCAAAGTATTTCATCTACTTACCTATCACTAATCATTATTTAACGGTAAATATATATCAACAGAAACTCTTACATCTGTGCTCTCTCCAACTGTCTGATTAGCAGCCTATCTATTGCTTAGTGATGTTTAAGTATTTTATTCACTAAAATCTATTTGCAGTTCTATTTTTCTATAGTTTTAAAATTCTCTATTTAAAGAGATCAAGGGGAGAAAATCACCCTTTTAATTCCATAATAAAAAGAACTGCATATGGCTGTTCCAATTGTACATTATTTAAAAAAACCCAAATCCTAGTGCAGTAAAACTGAATTTGGAAATAACTCTACTTGATAAAGAGTTAAATATACCTAAAATGGTTCAGGAGCTGTGGCTCTCTGAAAGGGCTACTTTCTCAGGTTCTTACCAGGCTGATGTAGCAACTGTGAATTGTTGCCATCTCTATGTTACTACTGTACTTAAAGGAATGAGAGGTAAGAATGTTGTACTAAGTTGTGACATTCAAAATTCTTTGTGTTTTATGAATTGTTTATCAAGATAATGCTATGTGATGGTAGGGATTTTAATGGAATAAATATAGCTCTACTTCCACAGAGGTTTGTTCTTCCACTAATTAGCCCTTTCTATATACAGGTTTGGCCATTCATAATAATACAGTACTTTTAAAAAACATTTAATACATCTAAGTGAAAATGTGTTAATATAATTGTCAAACTAATAGTAGAAATGTACTCCTAAAAAAATATATATGGCAACATCTTAATTTAAATTGCTTGTTAGTTTTATAACTAGAGAGTTAATAAAAGCTCATAAGTAGACACTTCTGTTGTGCTGAACAAAAAATGTTACAGCCTAGATAACTATTCATAGAAATTAACAAGAAAAAATGTCAGATCTTTAACAGGGCAGTTGAAATTAAAGGTGTTTAAAACAGATGTGGCTATGGGACCAAAAGAAACCCATTACTGGATGCTTGGCTGACTGAAGTAATTTTGGGAATTTTTGTCCAATTCAGTATGTTTCAACTACTCACAGTATCACAGTATCACAGTATGTTAGAGATTGGAAGGGACCTCAAAAGATCATCTAGTCCAATCCCCCTGCCAGAGCAGGAACACCTAGATAAGGTTACACAGGAATGTGTCCAGGCGGGTTTTGAATGTCTCCAGAGAAGGAGACTCCACAACCTCCCTAGGCAGCCTGTTCCAATGTTCTGTCACCCTCACTGAGAAGAAGTTTCTTCTCAAGTTTAAGTGGAACCTCTTGTGTTCCAGTTTATACCCATTACCCCTTGTCTTATCATTGTTTGCCATTGAGAAGAGCCTGGCTCCATCCTCATGACACTCCCCCTTTATATATTTATATACACTAATAAGGTCCCCCCGCAGTCTCCTCTTCTCCAAACTATAGAGACCCAGCTCCCTCAGCCTCTCCTCATAAGGGAGATGCTCCACTCCCTTAATCATCTTAGTTGCCCTGCGCTGGACTCTCTCCAGCAGGTCCCTGTCCTTCTTGAACTGAGGGGCCCAGAACTGGACACAATATTCCAGATGAGGTCTCACCAGGGCAGAGTAGAGGGGAAGGAGGACCTCTCTTGACCTACTGACCACCCCCCTTCTAATACACCCCAGGATGCCATTGGCCTTCTTGGCCACAAGGGCACAGTGTTGGCTCATGGTCATCCTGCCATCCACTAGGACCCCCAGGTCCCTCTCCCCTACACTACTCTCTAACAGGTCGTTCCCCAACCTATACTGGAACCTGGGGTTGTTCCTGCCCAGATGCAGGACTCTACACTTTCCCTTGTTAGATTTCATCAAGTTATTCCCTGCCCAACTCTCCAGCCTGTCCAGGTCTCGCTGGATGTCAGCACAGCCTTCTGCCGTGTCAGCCACTCCTCCCAGCTTAGTGTCATCAGCAAACTTGCTGACAGTACACTCAATTCCCTCATCTAAATCATTGATGAATATATTAAATAATACTGGTCCCAGTACTGACCCTTGAGGCACTCCACTAGATACAGGCCTCCAACTGGACTCCGCCCCATAGACTACAACTCTCTGGCTTCTGTCCTTCAGCCAGTTCGCAGTCCATCTCACTACCTGATCATCCAGGCCACACTTCCTCAATTTAGCTATGAGGATGCTGTGGGAGACTGTGTCAAATGCTTTGCTGAAGTCAAGGTAGACCACATCCACCGCTCTGCCATCATCCATCCACAGTGTTATTTCCTCATAAAAGGCTATGAGGTTGGTCAAGCATGACTTCCCCTTGGTAAAGCCATGTTGACTGCCCCTCATAACCCTCTTACCCTTGACATGCCTTAAGATGGCATCAAGGATAAGGTGTTCCATCACTTTCCCAGGGATGGAGGTGAGGCTGACCGGTCTATAGTTACCCGGGTCCTCCTTCTTGCCCTTTTTGAAGACTGGAGTGACATTTGCTTTCCTCCAGTCCTCAGGCCCCTCTCCCGTTTCCCAAGACTTGGTAAAGATGATGGAGAGTGGTCTAGCAATGACTTCTGCCAGTTCCCTCAGCACCCGCGCGTGCATCCCATCTGGACTCATGGATTTATGGATGTCCAGATTGCTCAACTGGTCCCTAACCCATTCCTCATGGACTAAGGCAAACCGCTCCAGTGACCTGACTTCATCTGAGGTCTCAGGAGTACAGGGCTCTTCAGGACTGCCTCCGGCAGAGTAGACAGAGACAAAGAAGGCATTCAATAACTCTGCCATCTCAGTATCTTCTGTCACCAGGGCACCCATCCCATTCACCAGTGGGCCAACCTTGCCTCTGGTGTTAGTTTTATCAGCTATGTATTTGAAAAAGCTCTTTCTGCTGTCCTTGACCCCTCTGGCCAGATTTAATTCTAAGGAGGCCTTAGCCATCCTAGCTGCCCTCCTACATCCTCCAGCAGCAGCCTTATATTCCTCCCGAGTGGCCAGCCCCTCATTCCATGACCTATAAACTCTCCTCTTCCACTTGAGCATACCCAGCAGTTCCTTATTTAGCCACGCAGGTCTCCTGGCCCTCTTTCTTGACTTCCTACGTGTCGGGATGCTTTGCTCTTGAGCTTGGAATAAGCAATTCTTGAATGCCAACCAACTATCTTGGGCCCCTTTACCTTCAAGCAGCCTTGCCCATGGGACTTCCCCTAGCAATTGCTTGAAAAGGCCAAAGTTTGCCCTGCTAAAGTCCAGGGTTGCAATTCTACTTGCTATTGTACTGGTCCTACCACACAAGATCCTGAATTCCACCATCTCGTGGTGGCTGCAACCAAGGCAGCCCTCAACCTTTACTGCTTCGACCAGACCCTCCTTGTTAGTGAGGATGAGATCCAGCAGGGCTCCTCTCCTGGTTGGCTCATCCACCATTTGGATGAGGAAGTTATCATCCATACACTGGAGGAACCTCCTGGACTGTGGCTGGGTTGCTGAGTAGTCCTTGCAGCAAACATCAGGGAAGTTAAAATCCCCCACGACGACCACGTCCTGTGACTGTGAGGCCGCTCTCAGCTGCCTGTAGAAGGCCTCGTCAACTTCCTCACCCTGATCTGGTGGCCTGTAACAGACACCCACAACAGCATCGCCCCTGCCAGCCTGCCCCTTAATTCTCACCCACAGACTCTCAACTCGCTCGTCCCCTGTCCCTGGACAGAACTCAGTACATTGCAGCTGCTCTCGCACATAAAGAGCAACCCCACCACCCCGCCTGGCTGGCCTGTCTTTCCTGAAAAGGACATAGCCCTCCATGACTATATTCCAGTCATGTGAGCTGTCCCACCACCTCTCTGTAATTGCCACCAGATCATAATCTCCTGACTTAACACAGGTCTCCAACTCCTCCTGCTTATTTCCCATGCTGCACGCATTGGTGTACAGGCATTTCAAGGAGGGAGCTGAGCTCACCGATTTCACCCTAGGATTATAGGAGGCCTCCCAGTCTTCATCAATTCTAGAGTGCTGCCCCACTGGGGCAAGCCCAGTTACAACCCCATCCCCCTTCGAATCTAGTTTAAAGCTCTCCAAATGAGCCCTGCTAATTCATGCCCCAGCATCCTTTTGCCTCTGTGAGTTAAACCTTTCCCACGTGCCATCATCCGGTCTGGAGCCTTATAAAACCAGCTGTTATCAAAGAACCCAAAGCCCTGCCTGAAGCACCAGTCTCGTAGCCAATTGTTTACGAACTGAATTTTCCCATTCAGTCCCACATCATCACCGGAAGATGGAAGAAGTGAGGAGAAGATCACTTGAGCCCCAGACTCTTTCACCATCCGCCCCAAGGCCCTGTAGTCTTTCTTCATCCCCCTCAGACCGCGGGAAGCAGCTTCCCCCCCACCTGTCCGGAAGACCAGCAGCGGGTAGTAGTCTGTCGGGTGCACCAGGCTGGGGAGCGCCTTGGTGATATCCCTGATCCGGGCTCCAGGCAGACTACACACTTCCCTATGATGAGGGTCAACTCTGCATATCGGGCCCTCTGTTCCTCTCAGAAGGGAATCGCCTACAACAATGACCTTTCTTTCTTTCTTGTCAGAGGCAGTCTTGAGGTGCGAAGTCGACCGCCTTTTCCTAGGTGACCTTGTAGTCTGGCCTTGCACCACATCCTCACTTACCTCTCCATCAAGATTCAGGGCCTCAAACCTATTACTGAGGGGCACCTGGGGAAACAGGGCAGGAAGGGAGGAGGGTTGCCCACGGTTCTGAACTGGAACTTGTTTCCAGCCCTCATCGTCTTTTTGGTCCCTTACCTCTGCATGACAGCTACAGAGCAGGGGCTGTCTCGGGTCATCCCCCTCTGTCTGAGAGGGCAGGGGGTCCATCCCCTTGTGGGGGGTATCTCCCTGGAACCGTTCCTGCTGGCACACCAGGGAGTTACTCCACCAGTCGATCTCCCTTTCACAGTCCCTGATGGTCCTCAGCGTCTCGACCTCCTCCTTAAGTTCTGCCACCAATCTAAGCAGATCTTCTACCTGCTCACACCTCACGCAGGTGGAATGCTGGCCTCCCTCCCTCGGCAGCAGCAGGCTCTGGCACTCCCTGCAGCCAGAGACCTGAACAGCCACGGTTTGGGACAGGATCTCTGTCTGAGTTGTTACAGTCTCCTTACTGCAAGCTCTCCTTCTGGAGGCGACCATATTGGTCAGCAGTCTGGGACACCAGCAACAGGGTTCACAACACGACCTGCTTGTTCCTCCCTGCGCCCGGTGGGCAGTGACCGGTCGCTGCCCTCCCAAAGGCTCTTTCAAGGCAAGGGGCAGGGGTGCGGTCGCCGTTACCGCGGGAACGCCCCCTGCCACGTCAGCCGCTCTCTCGCAAGGGCTGCTGGGGCTTCTGGGATCGGGAGATGTCGGGAATCGCGATGTCTCTGCGCTATCCCCTCTGCTTTTCCTAATCTCTTCTGACCCTCGTGGTATCTGAAGCGTGCCGGCTCCGGCTCTAGCTGTGCTAGCTCCAATCAGCTGACTGACTCTTGTTATATGATAATGTGATTGAAATCCCAGAACAAGCACTCTAATCTATCAAAAGGGAACAGTATTCTATTCTTCAGGGTTTATCTAATCTTACTGCTTATTTATTCTAATGTGCAAATGTTATGGTTTTGATCAGCCACTAACTGAGTACAAAATACGCATGACATTACAATTAAGAATTTAACCACCCACCTCATCCACAGACGCTGAAAGCCAGGCATCTTATTCTCAAACTCAATCTCACTTGAAAAGAAGGAATGGAAGAGCACCCAAGCCCAGTGAGTAATGCCATTGCACTATCTGGGTGTAGGAGGTTGTTAGGGAAATGAACTAAAAAGAAAGGAAGAAAGTGGAGTAAAGGCACAGAACAGAAGCAAAGATTAAAATGGCAAGATTGAAACAAAGCTGAAGTTGGTAGAAACTAGAGCAGAGAATTATGCTGGCACAAAAAGCACATCACCATGGGTGAGAGCAATACATTCAAGTGTAAATTTCCCTTTTCTAAATCTAGGTAAAAGTAATTTCTTGGTTTCTTTCCTACTGACTCCACAGTGCAGTCTTACAGTGAGGCTGCAGGAGAGATGGATGGATATATTAATGAAATCCCATTGTTCTACCACTACAGGTTCTCATTCTGATTTTTAAATTCACACATGAAATTGCCAATTTATGAGGAAATGAAAGTGTCTGATCCTGGCTATTTATTCGTTCACGGTCAGTTGTGTGGCACAAACATCTGACTGAGGTGTGCCCTTAAGCTGTTGTGCATTTTGCAGGGCTCCATATGAGAGTGCATGGTTTTACTTCACTTGAAAGTACTGTATTAGAGGGAAGCGAATACCTCCTTAGCATGTAGAATGTGAGGAGAAAATGTATTAAATTAAATGAAAACATTATATGATAACACAACATAAAACTACCTGAGGAACCATTGAAAATTGGGACTTATTGATAGACTTAAAGCTCTATCCTCAGGTCAGCATTCTTTATAATGCAGACGCATTATAGTGCCTCCTGGACATATTGCTAGAAAGTAATTACCAAGACATAACAAGGCCAAAGCTGCATGACAGACAAGCATCCACAAGAAGACCAAAACCCGCTTGCCTAAAAGTCTGAACCTCTGGAGAATCCATCAGACTGCAGAACCGCCCAGAATGAGTTACACTGTGATCCTTCTTCCCTCTAAAACAGTTTCTTAAAAGTTTGGTAAATAAATACTTATAACAGAAAATACATTAAGAGGAAGTAGCCTGGGATTTAGAAGAGGTTGTAGAATTTTATTCCACCTTTGGCTACAAATTTCCTGTATAAATCACGCCACCTCTCCATGAATCTGATACCTTAATTGATAAGATCATTCATGCTATTTCTCTGTTAACCTCCTGTGGTCTGGTACTACTATAGTCACCACCTTGGGTAAGTAATAATTATCAGTGCCAGTCAGGGTAGATCTCAGGATCTCTTATTCCTCAGCCTTCATCACATTTCTGAGTCAAAAAGCATGCTGATAGACTCCCAGAAAAGCAGAATGATCTCTTCTAACGATGCACTTTTAAACAAAATTGCGTTCCTAAATCAACCATAAAGCCATTGTGCCTGACTGGAAGACATTTGGAGTGCTTGACGGTTCTACATGAAGTACAGTACCGAACCAGCACATGCAGAGAGTGCACAGTTCATAAGCAAAACACTTAATAAACTCAGGAGAAATTTTATGCATGCAGGTGGTTCCAAGGCCCATTGGCAATGGGAGGAATTCAAGCTCTTAGTCAAATCATAAGTCATTTGTATGAGAATACACTTTGCATTATTCCTCACCAAAGATTTTACTCAAGCACAAAATAGACATTCTTAAATGAGCTCAAACCTAACCTTGTTAAAAAAAAAAATAAAAAAATCTTCCCTTTTCAGTATGATACAGCGTTTTCCCTTAGCTTTCAGCAAAATGGAGGGAAAAGCATTTAGTGAGTATTTTGTTTTGCACTGGTCTGGGTAGGACTGTTATTGTATCATGTGCCAGACAGGACAGGGAGTCTCATATACATAGCTGAAAGAGACAGTCAATATGTATTTACATTTATGCCTTAAAGGGAAACATACTTAAATACACACTTTACATCTCTGCAAAAAAATAGAATGACTGTTACAGAACAAGTATAAACAGCACAGAAAAAGAAAAATTTTGGACTACACTAAAAATTACTATGTACAACAGAATTGTTTAGGGGGGGTTGTAGCTGGATGATCTTAAAGTCCTTTTCAACCTGAACTATTCTATGATTCTATTTTCCAGTGATCCATATAACAGCGACAGTGAACACCTTTGTTGCTGCTTCTTTGAAAATAGTCTGGTTTATGTGCTTGCTACGAGTTAGTCATGCTCACTGCTAAAAGAATCTAGTAAACCACCTCAAAACACACTGGTTAGATATTCTGAATTTCAAGTCTGAAAGCACCTTGTTTCAGAATTTACATCAGCCTCTTTCCTTGATCTGTCAGAAAGCTCTGATTATTGGATGGACACCTTGCTGTCATTCCTCAGAAAACACTCTAGAGAGGACGCAGCACAGCTTCAGGAATAACATCAAATTGACAGGTACCAGTAATGAAACCCCTTTAATCTTTAATGTACTTTGTTTCTCTCATTTCCCAGCATAAGACTGATGATCCAGGGCAGATGTGCTGCAGTGTGGATCTGCAGAAAGTGGTCGTCTCTATAGCCAGGAAAAAAAAATTTACTTTCAGAAGTTGCTGTTAGTGTTGGACACAAAAAATAGCTATCCAGCAATTATGCATCAAAAGTCCCTGTCATATGTCCTTAGTCATGCCATCTGCCACCCATTTCTTATTTCTTCTTTTACCCAATTCATGGATGGATGTAAAGTTCTGCAAAGCACATTTTGTGCCTAGACCACTGTTGAAAGGTTTCTTTCTGCCACCTATGTGACGATCTATCATGGTGATAGCTGAACATGTATAAACTCTTAGAAAAACAAAAAACATGTTGCTGAAATGTTAGTCCACCAAATTAGTGCTTTAAAAGTCAGTTTTGCACTTTTAAGGCTTATTCACATTATTTTTCTCTTTTTTTCAGTTTTCACATGTGAGAAGGGCATAGTTTCTAATCACACAAAAACTTTGGCATGACAGATTTTTCAGTACAACTTAAGATATAAATATTCTGGACTGTTTGAATGCAGGAATAGCTATGTAAGAACATTGCAGAGACTGCAGAAAACCCTGAAGGGCTGGCTGTATTCCACCTGATGCTGCTCTTACACATAGTGCCTCCACTCCTTGTTGTGGTGCAGCAATTGTCATCTACTGTTACTTCCCTCTTCTTCCTCACAGGAAGAGTAAGTAGTATGTGTTGCAGAAGTTTGCTTCCACCAAATGCATTAAAAAATAATGTTTCCCAAATACGGGTAAAGCTTCTTAAAAGGAATATTCAGTACCATCATGCCTACTTGGCTGCATACGAATTCATGATAAAAAGAGCATGAACATTTATAATAAAAATTCTGACCAAATTGCAAAAATAAAGAGCAAAAGGAACTAACAACATACTCAAAGGTATTTAAAGCTCCAAAAATAAAAAAGGCTTGGATTTCAGAAACTGGAAAGCTAAAGACATATAAGTCCTTTAAACATGATTTCAAATATGTGTAGCCGTTATATCTCGTTTAACAAAAAAAAAAAAACAAACCCAACAATCCATGCGGCTCCACCTCAATTCTTAAGTGTCTTCCAAAAGTTTACCTCCATCTTCTGAGACTAAGGATGGACAAAACACTGAGATAAGCCATTGTATGATTCCATCGCCATTAAAATGCATTTGTGTACCTTTATGTGTATAGATGTGAACAGTACTCCAGAAGTAAATGGGACCACAAAAGCAAACACATAGAAAAGAGTTGCAGAATAAGGTTGGTTTATTACATGGAAAGAGTTTAGCTAAATGCAAGTTTCTTCACCTAAAATGTTGATTTTAGAGATGACTGCATTTTCAGAATGTCATTTTAGGTTCTTGGTTGCTTCTCTATGAATCCAGTATTGATGATGGCTTGGCTTCGCAAACGAAGATTTGGGAAGGGCATTACCCACACTCACTACAAGCACGGTGACTAAGGGCAAGTGGAATAGGCAAAACTGATTGGAAAAAAGCTGCCTAGGCAGTCAGGAAGATTCCACACGAGACTGTCATCTCCTGGATCAAGCTCGAGCAACCAAAGGCCTGAACCGCCCACAGGCAAGGTTGGACCTGCAGCTTCCAGTGCACCTTGTCCCCTGCCGTTTCGACCCTCGCCTGTCGCTACAGGGCTTTGCAAGTGTGAGTAAATCCTTCCAGCCTGCGCAATGGATTTTGTAGGTGAGGCGCGGTGTGAGCAGAACTGGCCCCACACTTTACACTTGGGGTTTATCTGCCGCAGCCTAGATAGCTAGGACGGTGACAGCAAAGTCCTCAGGTCGTAGGTTTGGTTAGAGTGTCCTTCTCTTAGATGGAAGACCTTACAAGGCTAGACGAGCTCCATCAGCCCCGGTTTGAAGATAGGAGTTTTCCTTCTCCTAAGAGGATGGCATGTCTTCGCTAACGAAGATTTGGAAAGGATTTTACCCTTGCATTCTGAACAAGACTGTCATCTCCTGGGTCAATCTCAAGCGACCAATGACGCAATAGCACAACATCAAGCGTCTAGGTGGGATTTGGAGTTAGAGGCTTTCAGTCATAAGCCCGCAGATGGTAGCCTCGCGCCAGTGGCTCCTCAGCCAAGTGCACGCACCAGGGGTCTGAAACATTTGGTTCCTCTCGTACTGATTAGGATTACTGTTGCAATCCAGTATAACCACTGCATTATCACATGAAAGTTTTGTTATTATTGCTATTTAGTAATAAATAATTTTACTTAACAAATATTATCTAACAGAAATGGGTTAGTTTTTATATATATAGCGTGATTGCTATTAATAGAGATATTGTAGGCAATGAAGCATATAGGAAGGCAGAAAAGTAAGTATACAGATCAGTTATGATTTTTAGCCAATATCCAAAGATCCCTGTGGGTACTATAAAGAGATTACATTGTAGTCTCTAGCATCTTCTCTCCAAGAATCATTTTGGTGACATAAAATGATACCTATTTATACATGCCCAGTCTATTTAATATAGTTATCCCCAGTGATACCATAGGATGACAGTCTCCCGCTCTGCCAGCTGGTGTCCTAGTTTCATTTTATCCCTGTGAAACTGTCTGTTGATCAGTGGGCTCTGTCTGACCCTGGTTATCCTCACTAGGCTTGATCCTGACCTATGGATTGACTTCCCAGCTTGACCTCGGACCTGCCTCTTCACCACAGACTTGCCTGATGCCCCCTGAGGTGGGGCTGTCCTTGGCTGCCCCCAGTGTTGCCTGCCTCCAAGGGGATCCCGCACTGCACCCTGCTACACCAGGACACTTCCATTAACCTTCAGATACTTCCTCCTGCTCAGATGAAGAAGCTCAGACTGCTCAACTTGATTGACATCTATGACAATTGTGCACTGGCCCTGTAGTCACTGTAATGCGTGTCTTCTCAGTCTCCATCCCGGTAGGTTTAGCTTCTTCCTAGCTTGATTGACAGTCAGAGAGATTGGACAGGCCATGTAGCCAAAGATAGAGTCTAGACCTGACAGCTCTTGAAATGGCTCCATTTGATGATGCAGCAAGTTGGACATGTTTGTCAGTAACTCTGAATTCAAGCAGAAAGGGCAGAAATTCCTCAAAGCAATATTAGAAGAAATTTTAAAGAAATGTCCTGTTCTGAAAAGATGCTTTGGTAAAAACTGGATCTTCTTTAAAAAAAAAAAAAAAACAACAAACCAACAAACCTGTCTCCATGCATATTCTGAATTTGCTGAGTCTGGAAATAAAAATAGATGTTTGATGCTTTGTGTTCCCATTTGCCCTGCAACAGCATCACAGCTAGAAGACTGAACTAGATTTTATTCCTTCCTGTGCATCTTCAAGAGGTTTTTTTGTAATATACCTAAACACTTAGATGTGTTGTCAAAGCAAGTCTGGATAACAAGGAGTTTGTTGCACAGCTATCACTGATGCTCTAATTTGGCTTCTAGTAATGGTTAGGATGAACAAGATAGAAAGGAGTCAGCTTGATCGCTAGAGCTCACACTTGATCACTAAGGCTAAATGTTGTAGGAGGAAAATTATGTATAGCGGCTTCGATCCAATTAAGAGGTTAGCCTCATGATTAACATTAAAAGTAAGAGGAACTTCTCTGCCTTGTCACTTTGCATGTTTGATATACCACATGGAGGTTATACATTTTCTGTATAACATTTCAAAACTAAATTACAGAGAGGTTAAACTGCTGATGAATCCAGTTGCCTATTTGTTTGAAATTATCTTACAGACCATACACCAGATTAAAAGAAATGGCTTGATTTCCTTTTCTTTTACATAAAGCATACATCAAACAAGTTCAGCCTTCCAGACAGATATACTTCGGGTTGGTTATTTTTCATTTCAACATAGAAACTAGTTTAATGTTTTTCCAAAGGTCACCCTAACTGCTAGTTTGCATTTTTGCTGATCTGATTTTAGAAATCTAAAAGTTACAATTTTTGAAAAAAAAAAAAAAAAAAAAAAAGGCATTTTCTGAATTGGGTTTTACTTTTTACCTGCAAGTGATGCCAATTTACCATCAATCAAATACTGACTTGCATTTAAAATATCTTTTACTTGACTGCAGGAATTTTTTCATTAGGTAAGAAATGCAAATATTCCTCAGGACCAACCAGGAGGAAAATGTGAGAGCACTGCCAAGATGCTGACTATGCTTATAGCACCTTGCTGACAACTGTTTTCTCTATGCATTTAGCAGGATATACTAAACAGCCAGGTGACATCAGCTAGAATATTTTAGATATAATGAAGCAATATCCCCGGCTTTAATAGATAATGCAAATACTTTTATAATGCAGCAGAAATAAATCAGTGCTGAAAGCTGCAAAGGATACTCATATGAATAGATGCTGTATTCCAGCCAGTAATTTTTCATTTCTTCTCTAATTAGCTAAGACCATAGACTAACCACCTAGCTGAGCATTTATTTTCCTTCTCAATATGCTTAGCATAGGATGGGAGGGCTGAGTGGAAAGGAATCATGGTACTTAGGAAGATGCTCTAGCATCATCTCATCTGAAGTTCAGTTAGTTAATAGTCTGTGTGATGTCCTAATACTATGAAATAATTGCTTATTAACCACAGAAACTTACGCTTTGTGCTATGTCTGATGCTCCCCGCTGCCTGGATCTGAAGTTCCACACTACAGCAGAAGTGCTGAGAAATTTGTGTTGGAGGTGTAGGGTGGTAAAAGATCTCTTCAATTTGGCTAGTCTGGTTCCAAATAGCCCTGTAGTAGCTGGGACAAAACTGCAATAATATAAGAGCATTCCCTTCAGCAGTCTGAAATCTGGGATGTCACTTTTTGTATGTTTTAGGCAATTTCTTCTGTTTTGTAGCATGACTCAGCTATTCCTTGCACAACTTTATTTCAATGATAGAATAATATATTAAAGTTGCTATTTAAACAGTTTTTAGGAAAAGTCAGAAGATTTAGTCAGTGAGAAAAAAAAACCACAAATGCCCCCCATTATAAATAGAAAGTAATAAAGCCACTGCAAAAAGATCTATGTGATTCAACAAATATTTTAAATGGTCAAATTAACAACAGAGAATAAAAAATCTTATTAGGAAACCTTTTTATAGTCTTGCTCTATGAATTATAATGAAATACTATCACTAATTGTAAGAAAAGTTAATCATAAGTAACATAATCATTAGCAGAAAAACACAAGAATGCTGGGGGTTTTTAAGTTATTCAAATCAGAAACTGACTACTCCTGAAGTTTTTGAGCAATTTACTCTAGTACTAGATATAATCTAGTAATCTCTTAAATAATCTAGTAATGTCTTAAAAATGCCAAGTCTGTTTCTAATGTGGACACATTGTTTCAGCTCAGCAGCAATGCCAGGATAAGTGTACTGAAATCCAACTTTTTTGATGTTGAGAGAAAAAAAATTGTCTGAGCAAAAGCAAGTTTTTGTCAAATGAAAGTGTCAGAGAGAAACTGTGAGAAATGTTAATTAATTCTTTAAAACCACACCTGAAATGACAGTTTAAATCATTATAGTTGTCAAGCTATACTAAAAAAGATCTTAATAGTATTTCTTAATTTGTTCTAAAGACTAAGATATGGAAAGAAGTTAATATGTTGATTTCACTAAGATGTTCTATTTGAAAGTAATCATATAGTTGTAATTTTCCAAGCAGCAGAGCTTGAAAAACAATTCTCTTACAACCAGAACATCAATTTATTCAAGTAAAATTGTTACTATCTCATTCTGAGGTTTCATGTCCGGTTGACATATATGTCTTAAGTGCATTCTTCTGGGCATTGGAAAAAGCTTGCTACACATGCTAAAAGAATACATACCATTGGTAGGACTAAAAAGCTATGTAATAACAGTCTGGAAAGTTTGATCAGCTTCACTCTCCTACCTTCACTTCAGCCTTTTGCCTACGTCCAGGTCCAAAATAACTGAGGATTGGTAGCTCATTATTGAGGACAAATAGGATTGTAGGCTGTACATTTATTAGGGTAGATGAGGAACACTGCAGTAAATAAAACACTTCAAAATATTTGTTATGCTTCTACTTGAAGCAAATTCAACAATATTTCTACTGTAGTAGTTTATACACTCTAGAAAGTATATATAGTCCTTTTATATAATATAAAAGTATAGGCTAATATATATATATATAAAGCTTAATTAAATGTAGTTCATCAACTATAGGGTGTGCTCTTAATAAATGAAGTCTAAAGTTCACATCTTAAACTTTGATTTGAATTTTGTGATGATTTTGGTCTTTCTAAAAATGGGAATTTTTGCTAGTTTCCCACAGAAGTTTTCCACAGTTTTCCACTGGATTACCTACATGAATCTGCTATTAGAATGAAGAATCCCCAGCAGCAACCTTTTCATAGAACCATTTGGCATACCACCAGTGCAAGAAGAGGTGCATTTTTTGTTAAGCATGAATAAAATTTTGAATTCAATGAAAAGATAAATATATTTATTTGAATGAGTTGAGCTGAAACAGGAAGGGTAGACTAATGCCTTTTGCATTAAGAAGAAATTAAGAAAACCTTTCTTAAGTGTTTTGATTTTCATTTATGTCTGGTTTTCTTTAGTTACAGTACAACAGTAATTAGAGACAGCTGCATATATTAGAGTGGTAAATGGCCTCAGTATGTTCATTTAGATGCCCTGCTTCTTAAGTCTGTTACATAAAGCCTTTTTCCCCCTTTTTGAAGATCAAAAAGAAAATCAAGTTGTACAACATCAAAAGAGGCTGATGAAGGAATGAAGTGAACTTGGAGTTTTCCTCTAATTGCAAAGTAGACAAACTGCAATCTTATTATATTTTTCATGTCCAAGACAGTGATAATCACAATGGAGAATGACTTAATACCTATTATTCACAATCCCAATTATATCTTGATAAGCATTGTTTGCTTATTGAAAACTTTATCTATATACTGAATAAAACCTTAAATGTAATCTCTGGTTTTCTGCATGCAGTATTTTTTTCCCACCCATTTCAGCTCTCAGAGGCTTTCTAGATCTTAATCTATGTACTCCTGAATCATATGCAGATTCATTATTCACATATAAGAAATAGTACTGAAGTGTCCCGGACCATTTTGTAACACTTTAATGCTGGACCAGAAAATAAAGTTTAACTTTAGTCAAAAGAAAAAACCCTAACAATAGAAACGACAGTAAAAACTGTATTTTGATAACAGAAAGACATCACTGGATGACTTTTATCCTTCTGTTTGTATCTTTTCATGCAGCGTTTGGACAGAAGAATTGTAGCTAGATCCACTCAATGTGGTCTTGAAGACAGGATGGCTGCTGTCTTTAATAATGGTATGAAAATCCATGAACTTCTCTTCTTGAAGGAATTCTCTGATGAAAATGATGCTTCTTCAGAAATTTTCTCATCATCTCAAAAGCTTTGTTGAATGAAGAAAAAAATGATTCAGGTAGGACCTTTCATCAGAAAACTGCCCATGTGATGCATTTGGTGTGATGCTAAGAAGCTGCCAGGGACTATTTTTACTACTGAAAAAAGTTTTTGGAAATTATATATGTATGTGTAGCTTTTAGGTATACTCAGCATTTGCTTAGGACAGTAAAACATTCCCTAACACTTGTAGTATGGCATAGCTTGTAAAATGTGATTCCAAAGTAATAAAAGGACAGAAACACATAAATGCAAATTTAATTAAAATAAGCTTGCCTATCCTTAAATTTATGGTCATGGAGGGAGAAGGTGTTTTTTTCATATTGCAATATACATTCGGAAACATGATTGTCATAGATACATTCACTTAGCAATACAATATAAAAGCAAACCTTTCACAGTCTACTTGTGTGCATATTTATTAAATGTATAGCAAATTCTGGAAATAATAATCATCCACGGTTGCATCATTATGTATTATTAACAGGAGCAAACCAGGTTAGCAAATAGAGCTTTTCCATCCCCTTTATAAGCACATTTTTAAACAGACTGCAGTGACAGCAGGTGCTCTACAGCCTTCTCCTTCCTCACTGCATTCACGCTAGGCACCCACCAACATACTTTGCATTTAAATAGCACAACTGCAGGACTTGCTCTCTCCTGACTGAACACTCAACCTAATTTCCTTTGCCTTTTCTGCAGTCACTGTACTGGCAGCATGTGAGAAAATCAGAAATTTGAAAGACTATTTTGTTTCTTCATCCAGATCAGTGCTGTTTATTCCGCATAGTCAGTGTTCTGCAGTTCGTGTGGATGGATAAGCAGGAATGGCCCACAGCAACATATGAGAGCTACAAATAGGATCAAGATATATTTTTATGATTGCTGGGCTTTTATTATTGTCATGGTACAAGTTTGAGAGGCTGTTTTATCTGTTTAGCACTGTGTGTTCTGGACATTGATTTTTACAATGAAGCATTCAAATATGTAGTTTAACCAACCTTTGGGCATTCATCATTGACAACCATGTGAGAGGCAACTTATTGATCTGTTAATTGAACAATCATTGCCCCATCTTTATCACGTGTGTCCTGCTATTACTGCTTTTACCTTGTGACCCAAAATCCCGTTTTGAAGATCTCAGAATCTTCACAGACCACAAAAAAAGAAAAAGCCACAAAACAATGGTAAAACAAAAACTGCAGAAATGCATGAATACTCTTCAACAGAAGCTTTATGCGTTACGTAAACTGACCTAGAAACACAGCAAAAGCAATTTCTTTAAGTATGGAATCCTTGCTGTGCAAAGAGTCTGCTAAAAGACATAAATGATGATAAAACCTGCCTTCCTGACATTCTCTATAGGGTGAGTTTCACTTCAGGACCTGTGCAATGACATCTTGTACACCTGTGTAAGATTACTTTGACACCAAAAATTCAAATGATAACCAGGTCTAGACTTATACTGATAATTCTATTTGTTATTTTCCTTATAGTTCTGAAAGGTTTCTGTATCTGGACTGTTTGTTTGACTTGTGGAGGAATGTTTGACTTTTTAATTTCACTCTTCTTTCCTCTTGCTCTCCCTTCTTCTCCAGTGAACTGTTTCATATTATTTCTCCCTTAAAAAGGGAGGACAAGGTTGTGTCTGCCTGTGTGCACTTACTAGCAAACTGGAAAGGACACTATCAGGCTCTGACATCTCACTTTATCCCTACGTGAGCAATGAGCAACTGTTTTTGACTGTTACCTGAAGCTGATGAAAAACTTTCTCCTTCCTGAAACACTCTCAAAATCTTCTGAACTGAAAATGCCAGTGTAATCCATAATTCATGCCAGTGAACTATGGTCTCAGTGAATTCTCCAGTGAATTTCTAGATTCCCTAATTTCTAAATCGGTGCTGGCAGGACTAGAGTTTTAAATATTTTTTATGCTACTCCCCTCCCCGACCAATTTCTTCCACTGATTAAAATATTCAAATGAGAAGAGAAAGTTGATACTAGAAGGAAGTAGAACTAGAACTGGAACTAGGAACTAGGAACTAGGAACTAGGAACTAGGAACTAGAACTGGATTCAAAGAAGGCACATCAAACAGAAATATCTGCATTTATGCGCATTTTGATCCAGATTCCTAGTTAGGGTGAAAATCAGCTCAGTTCCATAATTTATACCAGGACATACAGAATAGAGTTTACAAGATAAAGGACTTGTTTCCTTATGTCTACTCCCTGTCATTACAGGTACATTAAGGTTTTGCGTTACGTGAAGAATGTCAAAGCAGATGTGATTGTTAACAGGGACAATTCAAGATATTTAATCAACAGTTAAAGTCATCAGGTACCACAAAATATAATCTTACTGACTGTATCACAAAATAGACATAAGTAGTCTGCTGTTAGCTTTGTAGAAGGGAGGATTACTAAAGAACTAGCTAGTAGAATTGAGACAGTATAAAAAACAGGACTTCCTCTCTGTACTCCATTTCCATTGGGAGCTAAATCAAGAAAAGGGGTAGACCTGTAGGAATTGATCACTGCTGTTGAGCTGAACATCCAGAAGGACAGAATTGCCTATGTACCATTTTGACTACATGCAGTCCAGGACAGGGAGGCATAAAACATCTCTTTTTCACTAGTGCTACACCTGAAGGCTGCGGGTCCCTCACTGAAGTGCTTCAAGTTAGGCGATGTAAATACACATTCCCCTACATGCTTATCGACAGAAGTCAGAATTTAAAGAAACTGTACATTAATGTTGTGGTTGAAGCCCAGGCCATAAGTCAGCCACGCAGCCCTCTCTCTCACTCCTCCCTTATCATCCCCCCCCCATCCCCTGGTCCTGGAGGGACGGGGAGGAGAATCGAAAGAATGTAACTCCCACGGGTTGAGATAAGAACGCTCCAGTAACTAAGGTATAACACAAACCACTACTGCTGCCAACAATAATAATGACAAGGGAAATAACAAGGGAAGAGAATACAATACCACCCGTCAATACCCATCCTGACCGAGCAGCGAACCAGCCCTTTCGGGTAACTCCCAGTTACATCCTGGGCATGATGTGCTGTGGTATGGAATACCTCTTTGGCTAGTTTGGGTCAGGTGTCCTGTCTCTGCTTCCTCCTGGCTTCCCCTCCTCCCTGGCAGAGCATGAGACTCACAAAGTCCTTGGTCAGACTAAACATTTGAGCAGTAACTAAAAACATCGGTGTTATCAGCGGTGTTCCCAGGCCGAAAGTCAAAACCACAGCACTGCACCAGCTACTAAGGACGAAAATGACTGCTACTGCTGAACCTAGGACAATTAACCAATATGAGTTACATTGATTTCAATGAGATGGAATTAGGCTCTAGAGAAACATTTTTTGGGGGAAAAGTTTACATAAGGAAACTTTTACATAAGCTTACTTGCTTTGTTTGAAGAACAGTAAAGGAAAAATTGCCAAATTCAGAAAATCTGTTTATTAAAATTGAGTAAATGGAGCCCATGCAAAAAGAAATGGACTAACATGTCAAATACACCGACAAAATAAAAGTGACATAAATCTTTCATAGTGTAAGTATTTAAGTATATACTTATATGTAAGTATATACTTGTACGTGCTATATATATGTATATATACCAGTTATACATGTATATAATTTAATTGCCCACCAGGGTCCGAATATGCTGAGTTCTGCTCTCAGCAGTCCAGGAACAGCAAGGTCACTAGCTTATTTCACGCTATCCCTTAAAGGCAATATTGGAAACTTTTGAGGAGGCTTTGTTGCTTACACCCCCAGCATCATCTGGTTACCCTTAATAAAAATTTGTTTTTTCCACAAAAATCAACCAGCAGTTTTTCTGATAGATTCTGCTCTTTGGCATGTGCTACTATCAAGTAGGTATTTCATTACGTGCAGAGAAAAGGAATTTCAGTGGTGAGTTAGAATGAAGGATAAAACAGTAAATCCATCCTTTTAAAAACCAGAATCAAAGATAGTTTAATTCTCTGATGACTACGGTCCTCCATTTCAGTTAGTTCTCCTACTTACACACAGCCTCAGCAAAAGACAATTGTAGATTTTCAATTTTTTTCCAAAATCTAAATGAAGACATTTTATATTCAGAACTAGTCTCAGACATCCCTGTTTACCTTATAAAATACAACTGAGATGAATGAATATATTGCTACATGAGCTGATTTACATTTTAAGTGTTCCAATGATCCCATGTCAATAAATAGAGAATTAAACATACAGATTTCTACTAGCACTGATACACTTTCTGTTATGACTTTGGAAATGAGAACTACAGGCTCTTCCTTCAGAAAACTCAGCTTACAGCCTATGAACAAATTCTACAAACTACTCAGCTAACTAGGATCTAACTAAGTGAAGTCACTTAAAAAGCTTCAGTTCTTTTTATTGAAGGGTGGAAGTGGGAAATTCAAGCTCCACAGAAGACTGCAAAAATGAGTCACTCCAGATGGAGTATATTGCATTCCTAATTAAAGAGCACATACAGTACTTCAGGATTTTAGTGCTCTTAAACAATCTCGCTGCCCATAAACATTATGCTAATGTCTGTTGAAGGGAGAATCATTTCTCATAGCAATAGAATATGTTTGGGTGGAAAGCAACAGCATCATTTTGTGAAGTTTTCTTTTCCTACAGATAGTTCTCATATGTCTTTGGTTTCCAGAGAAATCTAAAGCATCTGATGAGAAGCTACTAGGTATAAATTAGGATGTAAAGCAATAATGTGCACATTAAGGTCATTCACCTATTTTAAGATGAACTTGAAAGTAACAATGACTGTGAATCATACACTTCGTTTTATTTCATTGCTTACACTTCGTTTTATTTCATTGCTTACAAGCAGGACTCGGTGATGTTTATAGTATCCAAAGAAGAATAGCATATCTTTTATTAAAATTGACATTACATATGCACATACATAAACAGGCACCTTGAAGCACATATGGAACGCTCCAGACATTGCTCCTGGTCTTAAGCAGCAGTCTGAATTACAGCAGCTGAGTTATTTAATTTCCATCTAGTTTTAAATCCTCTATGTGAATTTCTGAGCAACATGAGAAAATTTAGGTTAACACTTCTGCTGGCTAGTAGAATACCTGTAATAACACCAGAACAAATGGGGGCTTATAGATATACCTAAAGCAAGGACTCCTTTACAGTTCTTGGTTTATTATCACTCCCAGTATTTATTGAGTTGGTCATGGTTTGGGTTGTTTGGGGTTTTTTTTGTTTTTAGTACTTTTTGATTTACTGTAGAGTAGCCCATTACTTACTTGTAGAAAGACATTTCTTACTAAAAAAAATTCACTTTCTCAGTGCTTCCCAGATTCTTTCTAGCTTGGAATAACCTCAATAATTCCGACTATGAATCTGAACTGCAATATATAGGCAGTATCTGTTCTTGAACAGGATAAAGAGCAGAAAAGTCAGGAAATATACTCTCCGTCCCTAAACCTATCAAATAACAGCAAGCAATAATTACTTTTTCAACCAATAGGAGTAATTGGCTTAAGCAAATCAAGGCCAAGTTCAAACAGGACCTATAGCTAAAGATACTGCGGCATACATCAACGACCTGGATGAGGTAACTGAACGTACCCTCAGCAAGTTCGCTGATGACACTAAACTGGGAGGAGTGGCTGACACACAAGAAGGCTGTGCTGCCATTCAGTGAGACCTGGATAGGCTGGAGAGTTGGGCAGGGAGAAACTTGATGAAATTCAACAAGGGCAAGTGTAGAGTCTTGCATCTGGGGAAGAACAACCCCATGTACCAGTACAGGTTGGGGGTTGACCTGCTGGAAAGTAGTGAAGGGGAAAGGGACCTGGGGGTCCTGGTGGATAGGAGGATGACCATGAGCCAGCACTGTGCCCTTGTGGCCAAGAAGACCAATGGCATCCTAGGGTGCATTAGAAAGGGTGTGGTCAGTAGGTCAAGAGAGGTTCTCCTCCCCCTCTACTCTGCCTTGGTGAGGCTGCATCTGGAATATTGTGTCCAGTTCTGGGCCCCTCAGTTCAAGAAAGACAGGGAATTGCTTGAAAGAGTCCAGCGCAGAGCCACAAAGATGATTAAGGGAGTGGAACATCTCACTTATGAGGAAAGGCTGAGGGAGCTGAGTCTCTTTAGCTTGGAGAAGAGGAGGCTGAGGGGTGACCTCATCAATGGTTACAAATATGTAAAGGGTGAGTGTCAGGATGATGGAGCTAGGCTTTTCTCAGTGATGTCCAGTGATAGGACAAGGGGTAATGGGTGTAAACTGGAGCATAAGAGGTTCCATGTGAACATCAGGAAAAACTTCTTTACTGTGAGAGTGACAGACCACTGGAACAGGTTGCCCAGGGGGGGTTGTGGAGTCTCCTGCATTGGAGATATTAAAGGCCCGCCTGGACAAGTTCCTGTGTGATGTACTCTAGGTTACCCTGCTCTTGCAGGGGGGTTGGACTAGATGATCCCTTCCAACCCTCGGGATTCTGTGATTCTGTGATACTATCTATTGCACTATGTGGGTGTCATGTCAGTCAAATAAACAGATTTATTTTAGTGTAATCAGGTATAAAATTTTGCCAAGCATCTATGCTAGCAACGAGAGGATACTATGCTGGTAAATATATTCCATACTCCCATGACAATTTCTTGACTGAACCGGGAAAAAAAATAACAACACATAATTTGAAAAGAAAAAAAAGATGTTACTTAAGCAGGAATCAGAATGCAGGTATTTCCCCAACCAGAACCAACTGCTAAATACAGACTTGAACTCTCTCTTGGACAACGAGATATGTTTTGTGTGTTATCTCTGGTTTAATTGCAGCCTGGGATTAAGGCATTTTCTTATTATGTGAGCTATACATTTTAGTCTTGTCATAAACAAGTCAATCAAACACTAGTTCTATACCTTTTGGGCATGGATCTTACCCCTTTATTTGTGATATGAGATCATCAGACATCAAGCCAAACAAACATCCCCTAGATACACAAGGAAGGGTCAGTCATTTTCCTGCCTTATTTGGAATAATAATGTTAAAATTTGGGGCACAGAAAATCTAAGCTTGGTTATGCTCAATTTTTCCTGTTTAATATGTTCCAATTTACATAAATACATCTGAATTACACCAGGAACTTGCATGACATTCTCTTACATGTGTATCCCAATAACTCGGTTAGAGTTATAATGTCAATCTCCCTTCCTCCTCTCTTATCCAACTCAATAATTTATGCAAACTAGAATAATTGCAGTAAATGAAAACAAGAAGCATCTGCCCCTCCACAGTCCACTGATTAGGGCATAATCCTAGGAGACCATGAGAAGCATTAACTCACATAAAAGTCTCTCTAAATGTATTTCCACAGTGGTATAAACTACTTTGAATTTTATCTTTTTATTAGAGGCAACATCTCAGCAGAAATTATCCATTCACATAATTTCTTTTATATGTACAATGATATTCATCAGTTGTAACAATAAGCTTGATTGGTTTGTTCAACCAAGCTCAGCACCTGGAGAGTGATGTCTATTCTTTCTTTCCTGATTTCAGCTATAGTTTTCAGCTTTTGAAAAATGCTAAAGAGTATCTGATTTCAAGCCAAATTTTGTGAGTATAAAAAATTTAACCTTGCTTCTCATGCTGATCACTTCTCCAGCAGAAAAATCTTGCATGTCCTTATAGGTAGAATGGACTCCTTATAAAGTGCTGCATGCAAGTACCTAAAGACACCATTCAAGAATTTCTATCAACTGAAACACTGTCTTTGTAATTCAGAATTTAAGCATAGTATCAAGTATTATGTTGTTTTAATTATGGTTAAATACACTTTTTAATTGAAATACATCAACTCCTTTTCTCAAATGGACAAAATGCAGGCAGCATGCACTGGAAGTATTTTGGTGTTACTAAGTGTTAAGAAGCCAGACAACCACTCAAGGGAGCAGACTGGAATAGTGTGCCTTCTTCAGTTATTTGGAATGGCTTTATTTAAGAAAATATACCACTGACTTGAGTACATACAAGAAGCTATTTTTGTTTTGAAAGAGCCAGATGTCCACACTCAGAAAAAAAGAAGCCATATCAAAGAGATTGGTTATGGTGTATAAATCTCATATAAAGGTCTGTATTTTCATATTTAAGCATTTTTTAGACCAAAGGAAGCAAGCAGCCAGTTACAGGTTTACCTGAAAACATGTAGTATGACGGTATCAAGAAACGGTTGTCAGCGCATCATACAGCAGTATGAAAACATGCAGGTTAAGACGCTTAACAAAAAGACAGCTTCCTGCCACAAAATGATGGTTTCATTTATTATCTTGTGTATCAGTGTCCTGGGTTCAGCAGTAGCAGTCATTTTTTCTCCTTCTTAGTAGCTGGTGCAGCGCTGTGTTTTTGACTTTCAGCCTGGGAACAGCACTAATAACACCAATGTTTTTAGTTACTGCTCAAATGTTTAGTCTGACCGTGGACTTTCTGAGCCTCATGCTCTGCCAAGGAGGAGGGGAAGACGGGAGGAAGCAGAGACAGGGCACCTGACCCAAACTGACCAAAGAGGTATTCCATACCACAGCACGTCATGCCCAGGATGTAACTGGGAGTTAGGTGGAAGGGCTGGTGCACTGCGGAGTAGGGGTGGGGTATCGGTCAACAGGTTGTGAGGTGTTGTGTTCTCTTCCCTTGTTATTTCCTTTATCATTATTATTATTGGTGGCAGCAGTAGTGATTTGTGTTATACCTTAGTTACTAAACTGCTCTTTTCTCAACCCGTGGGAGTTACATTGTTTTGATTCTCCTCCCCATCTCTCCAGGAGTGGGGGGAAGAAGGGGGGGGAGTGAGTGAACGAGCTGCATGGCTGGGTTTAAACCACTACAATCAGTTATCCCTATACTACTTTGGTGCTATGAGCGTATGGATATTTGTACCAGGTGAGCAAAAAGCAAGTTGAGAGAGTGAAAGGCAACTTTCTTGCGATACTAATAAAAAGGTAAGATGCAACGCAGAATTTGTAAAAATTATGATTGGTAATCCTGTTTATTTAGAGCACTTATTTTTGTATAATAATTGTTATATAAAGCAAGTTAATTGCTGTCATAACTTCGTAAGTCATTGGAAAACTGTTGTCAGAATCCTTAAAAAAAAGAGATGAATTAAAAGTAATTACCTTTATGTTGAGTAATTTCCAAGATATTTCTGTCACAGCCATTTACCGTGAATTCCTCCACAACACCACTTCTAAAGCACAAATATTTGAAAATCTGTTCTTCTGTGATAAGCTCAGGCAATTTTGAACTCAGCTTTCCCTGCTGTGTGTCTCGGACACATGCTTTGTGAGTATTTCAGCAAACGTATTCACAGAATCATTAGGGTTGGAAGGTACCTCTGGAGATCATCCAGTCCAACCCCCTCTGCCAAGGCAGGACCACCTACAGCAGGTTACACAGGAAAGTGTCCAGGCAGATTTTTAATGTCTCCAGAGAAGGAGACTACACAGCCTCCCTGGGCAGCCCATTCTCCCTGGGCAGCCCGTCCCAGTGCTCTGCACCCTCAACATAAAGAAGTTCTTCCTCTTGTTGAGGTGAAACTTCTTATACTTCAATTTATAGCCATTGCTCCTTGTCCTGTCACTGGGCACCACTGAAATAAAGCTGTTCATGAGATGGGTACAAGGGGGAAAATTAAGTAAACTTAAAATTTTGTTCATTGCTAAAACTCCAGACGGTCTTCTCTTTGAAATCATTTTGGTGGAAGAAATGTTTCCATTTTGATGAAAGGAAAAAATTTACACCAAGGATGCTCTTCGACAAAAATAGCAAAGGGCCAAAGGATGATAGGGCCCATGACTGTAGTATGTCACGAAGAGGCATAAGAAGGCTGGAGCAAAGAGATGTGGAGCATCAGAAAAGGCCCTAAACAGGATTTGCAGAGAATTGAGGTTGAAATGTTTAGAGTTAAGAGATTGACAGTGGTAGTGTGCCAGGAAAAAGGTGCTTGATGGAATTGTGGGCTGGTGTAAGAGACTGAGCTATGAGATCGATTTACAAGGACAAGTGATAGATGAGTTGGCAACTGTTGCTGTGCATTTTTCCCCCCAGAATTTAGAGCTAAATCCAAGACTCCTGAGCCTCACCATTCCTTTGGCACCAGTAAACACTTGTCAAATCCATGGGCAAAACACTTGTTCAACAGCAATTTCTGTCCGTTCAAATACCAGAATTCCCCATGATGCCTCTTGCCTTGTGTTTATGGATCAAGTATCACCAGAGGATGTTCAAGACTGCAGAGAGGCAAGGCTGGGATAGAAGGGGGACAGCCGAGCCTCACCCCCAGTTCCTAGAAAATAATCTGTGCATGCATGTTGTGCCAAAAGAAATGTCAAGGGCTTAGAAGTAGGGTGGTTCATGCAACCTTAATTTAGCCATTTAAGCAGTGCAAAAGTCATTAACTACAGGATTATTTTTATCCATGAGACATCTTAATCAGGGCAGAAAGTAGACCTGCTCTAAGGAGGTTCCTCCTCTAAGGAGGAATCAAAGATGTGTGATAAGGAACCTGCTCATAGGACTTTTATTTATTGCACATATGGAAAGAAAAGTAATAAAGCAGGAGTAGGTAAGATGGTCTCATACATAAGACAGCAAATTTTCCCTGGGGAACTGGATCCTAACCTTGCTTCTATCACAGGATTCCTACATGACGCTGGGTCAGCAAGTTATTTTTGAAAAAGTAAGACATTATATTACGCAGTGCTGTAAGGCTCAAAGAGATTGAAACTTGTAAAAACTCAAGCACTACATTTATATATGCTTATAAGCATACATAAATGTATATATTCATAGAGGTATAAAAGCATACAACCACCTTCTGATCTTCCACCCCCAACCCTGCAGAAAGTCCTTTTACCCTTGCAGCAAGCAGCACTGGGATCCTTCGATAAAGGCAACATGACATCCTCTTTGGGGTAAACAAAACACATCTAAGTAACCAGATCAGGCAAAAAGTATCATTACTACTCCAGTCTTCTGATAAACACCATAGAACATCTGTTCTTTAAAACACAGGGTGGATCTGAAATGTTTTCTCTGAGTACTCACAGTCACTCATACAGGTCAGCCCCTAGGAGTTTACAGCAGGTTAGCAGATCTGGAGTTAGCAGATTTGTCTTCCAGACAAGCTTCAGGCACCTTCTGCACTACACGTGCAGATAGATGCAGCCTCTATGCCTTAAGGCCTGCATCTGTATAATGTAATTAATATAATCCTTGTTCTCATACACAAGGTGCCATGGTGAATTAACCACTTTCTCATGTGAAGCACTCTGGTATTATGGCAATACAGAAGAGCACCTGAATAAACTTCCAATTTTCTCTTCAGAGAGTGTTTGAACAACATGCAGTCAACAAGGCATGACACCTCACATTGTACAACATGCACAAAATATCAAATTAAGATTGTAGGGGCAACATTTATTCTGACATTTCCTATATTGTGAATTCTCTACTCTGCAACTTAATGTTCTTTTAATATTGTTTCTCAGGATAATGCTTGTATAAAAATGCAGTCTAAGTACCCACCTGTATAATAATATTATATTATTTTGTCAATGTCAAAGCCAAAATAAATACTGAGATTTCTGACACAGCTAACTAATGGGTTTTTAAGTGGGCTACACATAGCTCTCTTGAGTACCTTAAACTAAAGAAGAAACTCCATCCTCCATGAAAATGTCATTGAAAGTTCCTGGAAACACCTACAAATACAGATTGGGAAAAAAAAAATCACTAGCATTGCACTCAGATTTTAGAAATATGCTCCTGTGATTTATTTTATAGAGATGTTATAACTCATTCATTTTCCTTAGCATCCTTAGGATGTTCCTTTGTTTGCATTAAGCTCAAACAGGAATACATTTCTATAAGTCTCATACTGCATTAATTGATTTCAATGAGAACAAGACTTAAAATATTTACATACAGCTGTAGCAGAAAATTTTACTCATAGTCCTGTCTCAACAGAGCTGTAAGCGTGAAGATCGTGTTTACGATAAAAATGAGGGGATGAAACAGCTTTTGCATTTCCTGCAATAGCATTAAGATACAGCAAAAGTCATAACTTTCAAGGATTCTGGCTGGTTCATCAACAGCTGCACTTAATTTACCCTTCTGCTAATTAGCAGTACTTAAAAACCTATCAAATGACACTTCTAATCGACAGCATACTTTCTGATTATAAACTGATTAAACTACATGAACTCTCACGCCCTTGTAAATACTTCTGTCACCTTTTCCAACAGAAATTAGTCAGAATTATTTCCTATGCATGTATGTTGTGCTGTTTTATTGAGCTAAATCTCACCTCCTAAACTCAACTGCAATTGCCCATTTTATTATCAGTATCTAGTCAGTAGAGAGTTACTTCTGTTAATGTTTTTATATTTACAAAAGCAAAGTGTGAGTGTGGTTGGCCTAAAAAGAGCAAATAAGGATGCCTTTTTTGTTAGGAAATGCTTCCTGAGTTACTGTACCATAACAATAATACTCCTGGGCTTCCAGTTGCCTATTCTCTCAAGCTGAGGCAAGTTATTGCAAGTTAAAGCATTTGCAGACATGTCTCTCAAAACCAGATAAGTTTTTTCCAGCAGTAATTTGAAAGTCAGACTCTTTTGGGTGGCTTTTACCTTACTCGGAGAAGATTTATTCTAGCCTCTTTTATGATCTTTTCCAACGAGTATCATGGAACAGTTGAGTTTGGAAGGGAGCTCTGGAGATTGTCTAGTTCAACCACCTGCTCAGACTAAGGTCATCTGGAGAACACCAGATTTTGTGTATTTCCTACTTCTGGGCAACCTGTGAAAGTTCTCACAGTAAAAAAAGTTTTATTTATGCTTAAGCTGAACTTCAAATGGATTTCAATGGAACGTGATGGGTGTCAATACTTTGAAAGCAAAAAATGCCTCAAGCCAATTGTCTAGTGTTTGAACTCAGGAGAGCACGTAACTGTGTTCTTTACCTTAAACCAATTGGGGTTTTTATTCATGGCAGTTTAACAGAAGGTAGTATTTTAAAAAATCTCAGTAGATGTTTACCACCATTTTTAGGTATATAGCACATTCAAAAGGATCCAGCTTTCACCAGCCTTAAAAACAAGGATCTGCCTTTATATAGTGCAATGTAACTTTCATACTTATGTGTTAATTTGCTGCAGATAGATTTATTTTTTTTAGAATTTAGCTGAATAAGTGTGACTCACCTGTATCCCCAATTCATGGAATTCAAGCATTTAAATAAAGGAAACTTATACAGAAAGAAATGCTCATGTTTTTAGAATATCACTTTTGTAATGCAAATTTGAGAATAAGCAGACTGAAGGTCAGGTTCTGAATGTAATTATGGTCACTATAAATAAATCATGAAGAATATTAATTTGAAGCAAAGGATGCTCTTTTCTGATTTAATTTTTTAATTCCCCATGGGTCATATTCTAAAAAACTATTCTTTCATCTCAGTGAAATCCACAAAAATATCACTTTGTAAAAATAATTTTAAAACTGGGTGTTGGATTCTTTTCTGCTTTGCCTCAGTTGCTGCCGTTCTTTTTCCTTATGCATGTGTGCTTTCCCATGATAGGAAAAGGAATTCCAGGAAACATAATCCAATCAGGAAACATAAACAGTACTTGTCTACTTAAGACTAATGACAACTTGCAAAACATTTAAATAACTAGTGTTTATAGTGAACTTTAAGGCAGTGCATGGGTAAAGTTCTTTATAACTACAGTAATATCGTAAGAAATTGTAATCTATACTGCAAATGCTATTGCAGAAGGGAAGACAGAATACACAGACAATTCACAATATCTTTTACCGAATTTTAAATTTGCCTGTGCCGTATCTGCCTTCCTGTCTACATAACCACTGTCAAAACAGATTTCACAAATATTTTTAGTATAAAAGAGTACTTGAAACATTTGTAGAGTGACAAAATACATAAAAACAGGAACATGGCTTTCCACATCCCAGTCTTACCACCTCTGCCTCCCTTGTCACCCTTAAGGGTCCATCCAGACTAAGATGAATGATTACTGTATACTACCTTTTCAGTTGTTCAATTGGCATACAAAAATTTGCTCCCTCTGCCCTCCACCATAAATCTGTTCTGCAAACATAAAATTAAATATTTAACTTTATGTGCTAAGACTTGGGGCTTTTTTTCTTATTAAAACTGTCTTTTTAGGGCTGAGTTTTGCAGTATCTCAGCCAATGTCATGATAAGACTTTACAAGATACCACAATTCTTGTGAGAGGCTGATTTACTTCCTTGAAACTTATCAGCAGAAATGCCTCATCAGTTTAGCAGATCTGTACTCTTACAGTATCTCACAAGTATCAAACTTGGGTTCTTGAAGAAGAAGCCATAGTGGGAGACAATGAAGAGTCGATGAAGACAGTAGTACTGGTGAAACCAGCAGAGGTCTGATGCATCAAACATTGCTTGTAGACTGGAAGGTACAAATCAGGGACAGGTCCTGACTTTGTATTTGGTATAAAGTACAAATATCACTATTTTTTACCCCTATTTTCCATGAAAACAAAGATTAGGTGCAAATCACAGTCAGGTTCCCAGGCAAAGTCACCTAAATTACTTCTGTTTCTTGCCTGAATACATTAGGACAAGAGATGTTTGCCTCACCAGGCCTCCACAGTTAGCTTGGACACTAGTGGATTTTGTTCCATGTCTCTTTGGTATACACACTGACTATATTTCTGCTTACACTCTGAGAGCACTCTTTTGGTCCTCGAGCTATGAAAACTGCAAAATGGTGGGTGATAAGCTGAAAAGCTGGAAGGCAACACTTTGTTTCTGTGAAATGAAATGATGAACATAAACAGAAAAAAAAAAGTGGAATGAGTAAACCAAAATGATTGGCAGAAATCATGAAGTATCTGTATTTTGCATCATTCCCCAATAGAAAGCTTTGTGTTACTACTGTACTGAAGCTAGCACAAGGCCTCGCCTCTAGAAAGTGAACTGAAATTGTAAGTGAAGGTTGATTTTAATATCCAAAAATTAACACTAAACCAAAAACTCTGATCTTAGGATAACATAGAAGGAGGAATAAACCTTAGCAGGCCTCTACTTTTTCAGGATTCTCTAGTACTTGTTGAATTAGCATGAAAAAAACTCCAAAATATCTGTTCTTGTGTTTTAATTCTTTTGGGTATCCCAAAATGGATCACAAGGGACATCTTATGCCAACTTTCTGACAGCTACTTGGCACAACAGTAAACTCTCATTGGTTTCTGAATAAAGCATGTGCCTATCCTGTAGTTCTCAAACTCTCCACATTATGTCAAGTACTTCAGATTTAATGGAAAATGTTAACTGCACTCTGCCTGCTTGCCAGGGCTTAAGCTAGTTAAGGCTTTAATTAAATTTTTTGGATTTATTTATTTATTTGTATTCCACTTGAAGTGATCCTTTAGAAATACCCTTCTCTGAAAGACGGCATTGTTGAGAGTCTGTATGTGGTCGAGGAATATAGGGTGGTTGCCTTGTAATAACACAACACAGGAAAAAAGAGCACCCAAGCCTGAATGAAAAGAAAAATCAGACATATGGGGGGGTGGAGAAATGGGGACAGGAACAAAACAATCTTGATTTTCTTTTTAATAATGTGGCCATAGATACTAGGTGGTTGGCCAAATATTCAAGTCTTACAATTACCAGTTTAACTATAAAAAAAATAAAGTGTCTTGACCTTTAGCAATACCTCAGAAATACAGTTCTTTCATAATTTGAGTTACTGGATGGAATTATGCAAGCGCATGGAGTGATCTGTCATGATGCATTCAACTAAGTCAAAGCATAGGACAGACAAGATTTATAATATTTAATTCATACTTAGAGACATCTGAGGTTTGTAAAGCCTTTGCATAGCAAATCCCTTACAAAGGTGTATGAAGTTGGGTGTGGTTTGCGTTGGTTTTTGGATTTCTTTAAAGGAGGAAATGCAGATGGAGTGGGACAGAGGGAATGGCACTTGGTAGGACAATGAGAAGGGGTATTTGACGCTGGTGCAGTAGAATACAGAGGACAGAAGCTGGGAAGGTCAGTTTCAGGAAAGACAGTGAAAGTGGAGGCTATACAAGTTGACAACATTAATCTTCATGGCAACAAATAGGCACCTCAGGTAAATGAAATACTGAACATTAGAGTCTCTCAGTGGCTCACAGCAATGCAAGTTATTTAAAAATTGAGGCAACAGCAGAAAAAGGATGAAGTGCTAATTAAGGACTTGACATTCAACAGTTATTTCTAAATAAAGTTTAGTTTGTATGTATTTTTCCTAAAAAATTAAACAATATATACTGTCATGTAAGCAGAGTGGAATGGTTAGGGAATTAGACAGGAACTAATTTCTTCATTCTGCAAGCTGGAAGACCATTGTCTACACAGCTGTAATTCTCTGAAGTTTTATTTTGTCTATAGACCTGCACAATCATGCTCAGACTTTCCCAGATGGTACTCAAATATTCTTTCATATGAATTGATTTGATTGGACTCCGGAGGAGTCAGTTGTTTCTCCAGTTTTGTGCTTACACTGTGCATCGCTATGATCTGAGAGAATCAGAAACCCTGGACAGGGTCCCTTATTCCCCACATTACTTACTCTACGTGCCATGACTTATTTTAGTACCATCTTTTATTTGGGATGTGTTCTCAGTTAAACTTTTTATCACTGGTTTAGCATAAATTGAAGCAAAAACTTCAGCAAAGTTACCAAGAATCCCTATTTTGTTCCTGGTCCTTTTCCATTACTACTGATAACTAAAACAGAACTCTGCACAATCAAGTCCCCATAGAGAAAAAGATACCCCTCTGTAGATAGAGATCAAAACAGATTGCTCCATGCTTGGGGTAAGTGGAACTAGGCAGAGTTGTAACTCAGTCATAATCCCCTTCCTGACATACTCCCTGGGTATTACAGCAGTGCATGGCCCACTTTCAGGACATATAAATTCACCACATCACCCTTAATAATTGCTATGGGCTTTTGTGATTTGCTCTGTCGTTTTATAAATAAGAACAAACCCATGGTGCCCTGATAACTGAATCAGCATTTATAACTTTGATCCTATTTTCAGTGTAGTATGTATGATAATCTCTTGGTACTGCTTCAATTTCACACAGTGCTGCAGTATTTCATTTTCCATGTTTGCATGTATAAAATACTGGAGAGGTAGCTGGCCTCCAGCAAGAATAAATGTCATTTGTACTCCAAAAGGCACTTTCTGAAAAAAATGTATTTGAAACATCATTTAATGTGGTGGGAAATACCAGTAAAATGAGGATTTTAGTAAATTTCAAGGGATGTTACCTCCTTGGATATTTTCAGTTTCACAAAAAATCTCCTCCAGAATAAATTAGTAACCCTACAAAACCCTAGTCTAAATTTCATGGTTTTCTTCAATAAATATTTGGATTTAAAATCTGCTGCAAAATAAATGTTTTCTAAAAGGCAGGTCTCAGAAAATTACTAGAGAGTCCATTGGCTAGTGGTTCTTCTGTCAGTGATAGTCTTTGCTTTTAACAGTGATTTAAAAAAATTATATTAATACATCTATGGTAAATTTTGTACATGAATCCTGGAAAATAAGAAAGGAAGCAGAAGGGCCCGGTGTTGTTTGAGATATATGCCAGTCAGATATATGCCAGTATAATTAAATACAATATATCTAAAAAATAACAACTATTTTTATAGAATGAATGTCTTAAAAAACAGTCCCTCACAAATTACTTACATGCTATTGTATGGTTCGCTATCTCAGTGTGAACTCTTCCTGCAACGTCTTGCTAAATAGGCAAGTAAATTCTTTACAGTGTTAAGAAAAGGAGCGGTGTCAAATGAAAGTAGGAAAGCACTTGTACCTCTATAGATAGTACTAGTAAAAATCAATGCTAGAATATATTTCTGGAATGGCCCAAGGAAAACAAGTAAACACTGAGAAAATGCAGAATAGAAGCCTGTAATTATTAAGTGATTATAAAACAAACATAAAACAAACTTGTGATGTTGGGCTGATCAGGTTTAACTATTCTGTTTATTCAAGAGGCTGAAACATGACTTAATCACAGTACGTAGTTATTTCCACATGAAAAGGACGTTGTATGAAAGACTTAACAAGGCTTAATGGCTACAGTAAAAACAAGGAGAAATCCAGCGTGGAAATAAACCTGAAGTATATATAAGCAAGTATCAAAACACCCTACTGCAGGAGATTGTAAACTCAGCCCTATGCCATCTTCATGACAAGATTATGTACCGTCAAAGCTCTGAAATCTGCTACTGCTTGAGCATCTCTCTATTACCATTTAAAGAATATTTATACTTAATGGGCTGTTTCAACTTGTCAATTCCTCCTAAGTAAGAGGGATCTACAAAAGCGTAAATATCAGTTGGTTAAAAGTATTTAACAGAAGAGCATTCATTTTTCCCTATTTTGAGATTCCTTGTGAAACTCTGAAGAAGAACCCTAAGCAGTATAGTGTTGGTTACACTACCTAGACAGACAAAATTCATAAACTATACAAAATAATATTAATTATACAACAGAAGTGGAAGAGTTCATTTCTTAAAAGTGCCTGGAGGGATGGTCATGTTAATACTGCTCATCTCTCCTCAGTGTACAATCTGCTCAAATTCCCAGAAGCGGTATCTTTGGAACAAAATTGCTCCTAAGGTAATGATCCAAACTTCCTGATAACACTGATTACCATTTAATCTCTAGCCACTCATTATTTAGATCTCTCACACTTATCTAAAGGAAGATTCTGTGCACATTATGCAACCCAAACCCCCTACTATTCCTTCCCCAACAGCTTGTTGGCTGCTTTCTGCAGCACTGAGGCTCCCTCAGGTGCAGGAGTTTAGCTTTTCCTCAGCCCTGGCTGTGACAATAGCCCTCACCTGGCATACTTCAGTCCTCTTGCAGTCAATAAAAAGGCCTCCCCCTTGCTTTTCTTTTCCCCTTTTTTGTTTTTAAGAGATTTCTCAGAGTGTAGACAGAGAAACAATTTGAATACAGGTAGAAAGCCTGTTCTCTCAGGCTGTGGGAGATTGTGGGCTTAGGATCTACTTCCTCACAGCAGAATCTGGTCCCTGGGAAGGGGTATAAGAGGAACTTCTGTTGCTGGTGTTCCAGTACTGAAGTGAGTGGTTTAGCCACAGAGTTATTTTTATTTAGGCATGTAATCAGGGAAATAACTATTTTGACTACATGGGTTTGGGCAGGTTAGCGTGTTACTTGTGGTCTGATACTATTTTTAATTTTTCTCATAAAACCACGTGTGAAGTGTGAGGATACATATGGGTACACGTTTCAGGTGAACAACTGTTTCAAAACTATCAGAGGCACAGAAATTATGAAGCAAGGTATTGCTGAGGACCTGAATAGTAATGCCTCAAGTTCTATTACTGATCCTGCCCTTTCTCATATTGGCAAAAAGAGAACTGAACCAAGTAGCAGCTAGCAGCCCCCATGGCTAGGTTTGCCTGCATGCGCAGTTTCACTAGCTAAGTTCCTGGTGGTGTGTTAAGACAAATATCCCCTCATTACTGACTATGTATTTCTCATTTTTGCTACAACTAAAATATCTCTAGTTGTCCTGAGAAATGTATTTCTGTAATTCTTGGTCATTTCTAGGGTTCTAGGAAGTATCAATAATCTAAACTTACAAGCGGAGCATAGTAGGATTTAGGGGAAAATGAATGCATGTAATCTCTAACTATATTCAAGCATTTCTGCCTGCAAGAATGGGTTTGAAGTTAAATTTGACAATAGTCATGACGCTATGCAGATAAAGTCAAGCCTGCTTCCATTGACTGTAGAGGAAAAGACTTAACTTGAAACTGTTTATACCAACCTTCCTACTGATCAAAAGCCCCCACATAACTAACATGCAATAAATAACTGTTCTTGTGAGAGGTGAATAACTGACAGAAAGTAAGAAGTTTTAAGTAACATCTTGTCAATAACCGAAGGACACCTGAAAAGCTAGCAGATAAAGCTCTTGATATAAACAAGGTTAGAAAAATTCCATAAGGGAACAAAACAGACCTGTGCTGATGAAATGGGTAATTACTGACAATGCCTCAGATGCTAATGATAGAGACTGTCTCTAAGGCATAGGCACACATCTAGGCCACAATAACTTTCAGCTTCCTCTTATTGCACCAAATCAGCAGTAAAAGAGGCTCCCTAGTGATTCTTTTGCAGAAAGCAGATAATAAAAATCTGAGGGAGAGAAGCAATTTTGGATTCAAATAAAATCTTTCACACAGAGTAAGGTGGTTCTGGGGAAGAATACGTGGACTGGATCAGACTGTAAAGTTTGCTTTTGTGGTTTTAAATCAGCATTTTAAGCAGCATTCACACAAATTACACAAATTATCTAATGTCACCTTGGCCAGGGTAATTTTGTTCTATGCATGGGTAGGGAAGAAATCCCACATCCTGGGATCATATTGTATATGCCAATGTCTCAAGACCTGACAGAGTACTGAAGAAGAATGAAAGTAGAACTGAAGAAATTATGCAAGTGGCCAGATACTTGTGATTATAAACAGAACAAGTTTTGTTTGCACTTATACTGAAGTTAAGTTTACCACATGATCAAAAATAACCTTAAGAGTTCTGTGTGATAGAAGCTGAAGAGCACCTTCGCTCATGGGGCATCGCAAAGTCTTTGGGAACACTTTCTATTGGGAAACCCTGCACATATATGCAGGTTCCCCATGTTAAACAACTGATTAATCGCTAAGTATAAAGGTCATCTGCGCTGAACATTACATTTGGGTTGTTTTCAAGTGCTGTCACTTTTTCCCTCACTTTTATTTGCCAGAAGGAAAAAATAGGAACTTGATTATACTTGGGTTTTCATTGTGATCTTATAGACAACAGCTCCCTGAAGCAGAGAGTCACAATAGTTAATATGTTAAAGCACAAGCTGCTGCTTATTCATGCACCATGTCATAATATAATGGTACTCTTCACCCCTTGTGAAAGTAAGGAGTGACACTCTTATGGTTTAAAATCCCTCATCAAAATCAATGATCCCAGGGTCTGCAGAACGAATACAACTGGCATGGTCCACATCAATAAGCTGCCATTCATTATCTTTGTATCATTAGGGTGAGCACCAAAACTATGCAGCCCGTGCAATCAGCCAATTGTCAGTAACTACATCACTGAAAAAAGCTGTTAAGAATGGAAGAGTTGTTGCAAGACAGAAGAATCTTCTGAGTGATTTCAGTGTTGCACGTCTTTTACTGTCATAGTTGCTGACATAGGAAACCATTTAAAAAACCAATTTTGAAACTGGGAAAATATTAATTGAAACTTCAGCAGGGTTTTTATGTAGATCTTGTAATTTACTTAGCCACCTTACTGTAAAATGGTAGCACAATTCTAAAGCTAGGAGGCTTGGATGTTTTTCCTATACTGCAGCCACCTATGCTTTTCTCCGGGCATGTCTGTGCGTAAGGCACTTGAATTTTAGAGACTTGTAAACTTTCTTCAGAAGGCACAACGCAACTTGATGCTGAGATGAAATGCTGTACTGAGCCTAAAAATGAAAGCCTCTCTACAGCAGTGCTGTGCACAAGCAGTGCACTCCACAGGCATAACTAACCTGGCTTTGGTCCCAGAGTGACACTGCTTGTCATTTCTGTGACTGCAGGGCCTCTGTGGTGGTTTGTCCACCCTAGGTAGGGATGTCAAAACCTTTTTATGTTATAGTATCAGATCACTCTAAGGAAGAAATCGATAACCAGTGAACCGCTAGTTTATCTATCTTGTACATTTAGTAGATGGTATCACTGTAATGTTCCTCACTTTCTATGGCACCACAAATATGATTGTATCGCTTTCTAGATAATGTAGATGGAGATAAAACACTAACTGAAAACATGGGCTGACCAATGTGAAACTGTGTGCAAGATTACTGATCAAAAGTACTTCACAAAATATAACAACCTTGGATGGTTTTTTCAGGTAGTACAGTATACATACACTAAAGGAATATCACGAATTTGAGATTTTAATGAGGTCTGGTTCTATATTTTACTACAATTACTGCTGCAAGGACTCCTTTATGGCATAACATTTTTCCAGGAAGAATTACAGCTTAATCAGCTGTGTTTCAGAAGGTAGACATTTTATTGAATATCTTTTTTAAGGGACTTTTAAAATATTTCTAATTGATACTTACGTATTCTTCTTATAATGCCAACATCCAGGTGTGCTAAGTAAAACCAAAATGAAGAAAAAAAAATACAGTGTAATAAACTTAAATGAGATAAGACTAGTTTTGAAGGCTTGCTCAACTGAGAGGAAAGGGAGCAGAAAAAAAATCGCATCTTTGTGAGATTTGCTATGAGAACAGATTTGTAGAACTAGATATAATCTGATAATTAGGACTAAGTATAGCACAGTCTTTACCTTCACACTGTCTCTCTAGGCAATATTGCCATAAATAATAAAGACTAAATATCTTTCATTTCATCCTTAGATGCAGACACTAAGATCCTGACCCACTGATAACAAAGTTTTGCCTGTAATAGGGACAGTAGTTTTAAGGTCAAAATTTCTGTTCAAAGTAGGTTTCTGTTCAAAGTTCCAAGACAATTAGCTGGCACTTGCTGAAATGTATAGGCAAGAGCACTTCACCAGGAAAATCCTCCATCCATTTTTAAAACTTGTCATAAATCTATTTTCTAGATAGATTTTGAACAGCGCTAGTCATAGTTCATGTCAAACTAAAGTTTGACTGTACTTTCTAAATATCAACAGAGCTTTACAAGGTATTTGTTTTTCAGTGTTAAGTGGGACTTTGTGAGATGTCGCCTGCAAAGATTATGCTGTGAGTTGTTAGAGTGGAGAGGGTTGGTTCTTTGTTGGGAGGGGGGATTGTTTGGATTTGGTTTAGGGTTGTTGTTTTTTTGAAGTCAGCCTGTGCTCCTGTGATCAAGAATGCTGCCTATATTTTTAAGAAGACATTTTCAACTAATTATCTCAGAATGCAGTGGCAGAGGCTCTGCTTTGGTTGTGCACTTTGGTACAGCTGAGAAATCCAGGGAAAAAAATTACACCATTTAAAAATGGCAGGAACGGGAATGTGAAAGGCATCTGAACTAACACACTTTTATGGTTGTGTTGCTTCTGCCTAGTCCATGTTCCTTTTTATTGTCTCCCTATTAGGTTTCAAGCAACTGGGGAACCAGCTTATTTATGAATTTAAGAATGAGGGCCTTTCACCTCTAGGTTATGGTTCAAATTCAGCCCACATTATCCTGAATCATCCCTTGGTGACTGAGGGCATATGAAGTGCATTTGGTGGAACCAATTGCCTGTGCTGGCTGTCATGGGTGTCTTTAATTGGTCCCTTAATATACAATCAAAACTGTCATCAAATGACTCTCTTGTTACCAGCCTTAAAGCAGAGGTGAGTTTACACAGGGACCAAACAATTCTCTTAACTTACAAGATCGGAATCCTGTAAATCAAACTGATGCACAACAGAGGAAAGCTGTAACGCACCTCTTGTGCCACAGCAGGCTTTTACCTTAGGTCTTTTCTTAGGGCAGTAAACTTTGCCTTTCATAAATACTAAATTCATTCTTGAAATGATTAGAGAACTATTTTCATGTGGGGTTTTTTTTTCCCTTTTGGTTTGAAAAGGAAGTTTTTCCTGGCGTGAAACCTTACAAGCCAAGGTTCAGTTCAAAACATGCTTTATGGTTGAGTTATTGCAGACCATTTAAATTAAGAATTTATAATGGAATTGCTGACACAGCCTTAACTCTAGCTGTTCGAATGGCATCACTTTAATTATGTGAGAATTTAATGATTTCAGCTGCAGCTGAACTGACAAACAGCATAACCAAATAAACATCAGCATTTATACAGGCTATGAGTGAGGCAAAACATAGTAGCAGACTTGGGTAAATACACTCATAAGAACCTGATGGAAATTTTGATAGGAAAAAATGATCAAGAATATTTCAGGCTATAAATAAATACCACCTTAATTTCCTTTTAGAGTGAAACAGTATAGTCACGATGCAATTGCACAGTCCTCCTCTCCTTTTATATAAAAAGCATGTGAGACCATGCAGGATGTGTTAAACTACAGACTGACAAGTGACTCATCAATAAGATAAAAATAGATTTAAACTGAGAAATAGAGCTGAGAGAAATGGGCTTAGCAGTAAGTAGCAGACAGGGAAAAAATGGGAAATTAAAAAAAAGAAGGAAGTAGGAAATACTATTACAGAACATTAGTTTTGTTTCTGGCATTCTTTCCTATACCACATTAACTAGAATTAAGAAGTCTGCTTAGCAAATGTTGTGCACTCTTCTTGCAAAAGCAAAGTTCACACAGAGACTTGTATCCAAACACCCCCCCCTCCAACTTCAAAATTATGTCCAATTTATTAATATTGATACTTGTATACATAACTTTGCTGATCTCATGCTTGGATAAAGCTGTTTCTAATAGAAACAAAGTTTCTCATATTCGCTAATTACATTTCAGTTATACAGGTATTTTTTTTATTTTTCCAAACCAAGATAAGGCCAATGAAGCAATATTAGTGTCACCTAAGCAAGTTTCAGGTCAACAGAACCTGGTTCTTATGGCTGACTTCAACTACCCAGACATCTGTTGGAAGAACTCACTATGCACAAACCAAGAAAGCCTGCTTTGTCTCAGTGATCGCAATACCTGGCTGAACATGCTGAAGGTTAGTACTAAGGCAAAGGTTTCAGAGTTTAGAGGAGTAAACTTCAGCTCACTCAAAGCTTGGTTGGGAGGGATTCTGCGGGAAGATTCCACTGAGGATAAGAGAGCTAATGGGTGCTGGGAGATTTCCAAGAGTACTCTCCTGAACGCACAAAATCAGTTCATTCTCTTTAAAGGCAGGAGTAGGACACACCCCCACCCCCCCCACCCCCCGGTTTAATTGCAAGCTTCTTAGTCTGGTAGAAAAAGCAGAAGAGAAGTATCTTGGAGATGAAAGGCAAACAAATACCCTTTGAGAACTACAAGGGCATTGCCAGGGTGTGCATGGCACAGTTAGAAAAGCAAAAGCTCAATTTGAACTGAAATTGGCCAGGCATGTCAAAAACTAATAAAAAGGATTCTTCAGGTATATAAACAACAAGCAGAAACAGAAAGAAAATACTGGCTTGCTGTTAAGCAGGGGAGAGGAATTAGTCCCCAAAGCCCACTGAAAAAGCAGAGGTACTCAACACCTTTTTTACCTGTCCTGTTGGCTCCCAGGCCTTAGGAACAAAAATGCAGGTTGATGTAAACATAGATCCACTGTCCAGTGAAGGAAGAGCTGAGGAGTTTGACCCCTACAAATTGATGGGTCTTGGCAGCATCTGTCCAAGGGTGTTAAGAGAGCTAGCTGGTGGTGTTGCAAGACCACTCTTCATCATCTTTGAGAAGTCGTAGGGATTGGGGGACATCCCACAAGACTGCAAGACGCTAATGTCACCCCCATCTACAAGAAAAGCTCAAAGGAGAATCCAGGAAATTATAGGCCCATCAGTCCTACTTCAGTCCCCAGGAACATTATGAAACCAATCCTCCTAGAGAGTATCACAAGTCAAATGAAAACAAGATTCATGAATCCATACTGTCCTTTCCTTAGGGTAAATTGTGCTTAACAAACTATTTGTCAAGCAAGTGGTAAATAGCTCCTTTTCAAACTGGTAACCTGTCACTAGTGGGATCCCCTCAGGGATTTTGGTATTGGGCCCAACACTGTTCATTGTCTTCAAAAGTGATCTGAAAGGTGAGGATGCTGGGTTACACCAACAAGGGTGTCACCAGCATAGATAAAAAAGTTGTTATCCCACTCTGCTTGATGCTTTTCAGGCCACAGCTGGAATACTGTGTTCAGTTTTCATTCAAAAAAGATGTGGACAAGCTGGAGAGGGTTCCAAGGAACAGCCACCAAGCTGATCAAAGGACTGGGAAGCCTGAAAGATGAGGTAAGGCTGAGAGAGCTTGGGTTGTTCACCCTTGAGAAACGAGGCTCAGAGGAGACCTTATCACCATCTTCCTATATTTAAAGGATGGCTACAAAAAAAAAACAGACTTCCTTTTTACAAGGAGTCACCTGGAAAAAAAGTGGGGTAATGGGCACAAGCTACTCCTGGGAAGATTATGACTGGACACAGAGAAGTGGTGGATTACCCACATTGGGCGTTTTTAAGGTTTGCTGAACAGGGTGTTGGGACATCTTGTCTAGACCATGCTTTTTGCCAAGAAAAGTTGGACCAGATGATCCTTGAGGTCCCTTTCAATCTGGTATTCTATTATTTGAATTCTGAAGGTATCTCCTCTGTGACTTATTCCTCTGCAAATTCAAAATCCCACTTCACACCTTCAGGGTAGTATTTAGTATAACACTTTTTAAACAAAGTTTTCATGGAGTCTTCTCAAGTAACATCATATTCTAGGCGAATACAGCATCTCTTTCATGCTTCGTTGAGCAAATAGCTTCCCCTCCCCTTTACAATTTTCTAAAATTCTCTTCATAAGGTTTTATCTGAGCATCCATGACTGACAAAAATTTGTGTGCTATATATCTTTTTTGTTGTTGGGGTTTTTTTTGTTTGTTTTTGTTTGGTTTTTTTTTTGTCAGGCGTCCTGATCCTCTTATATCAATGGGAAATTATGCCTTTATTGATGATACCCCAGAGGCTTATACAATTTCAGTTTCAACCCTTTAGATCAGAGAGCTATAACATTGACTTCAGTGACTAAAGCATCCAATCTCTATTTTTATCTCCACTATTTTGCTGTTCAGCATGGAGAGCAACACACCAAGGCATAAAGAATTAACAGCCAAAACAATAACAATCTTATTTCTACCCTCATTAAAAAAAAAATCGTATGCTGCTCTTCCACTTAAAAGGAAAATATAAGTTCAGTTCCTAAATTCTTTATTTCTTAGTTCAAGCACCTCAAATCTATGGTTTTGCTTTTCAGTATGTACTACAGCATCTTAGTATTGACAAGAGTGACTAGATTAATATCTGCCTTATGTCTAAATTTAATCAGAATCCTGAAATCAGGTTTCTCTGCTGCTTTCTAGCCTTTATTATGAGGGCAAGTGATGAATTCTGCTGTGGGAGATACCAGAAAATACATAGGAACAGTTCTCGGAACAGGCCTGGAAGGTAGAATTTCTTTGACAGACTGATGGTGTTAGTCAGGTCATGGAGACTTCAATTGCTCCACCTTGCTGGCACTGTCTTGAATCCTATTCTATTCAGTGGCTTGTGCTCAATAAAAGTGACTGACATGAGAGTAGAAATTCCTTGATCCTTATCCTTTGACTCCTGCTTTCTTGGATTAATCTGAACCTAAATATTCAAGTGAAAACCAGATGCAGCTGCAGTGACAGAATGAAACTGTGGTTACTTTTAATGGTGAAGAGTGCTCAGTACTAATTTGCTAGATGTATGAACACTGTTCAGGAATTGTACTGGGGATAAATAATATATAATGGTGAAGTGGTAACCGTTGTCATTTGTGTAAACATGCAGATAATTAATGGATTAATATAATCACTTCAAAGTTAAAAGATAACAGCATTTGCAAGAGGAGTTCATTGCCAGGGATCCAACAGTAGGATAAAGAGCAAATATGAGAAGAAAAAAAATCAATGGATTATTGGCTATGATGAAAAAGAGCAATATGGTGTACAACTCCCTTTCTTCCTTGTGTTTCATTTTTATTTCAACCTTAAGCAGAAAGGAGACCCCAAAGAAATAGGAAGACAAACATTAACACATATATGCTTTTTTAAGCATACCAATTCATTTCTCATCCCTGTTTTTCTCTGAGCACTTCTGATATAGTTGTAAGCTTGTTGTAATGAACTACAAAAAAAATCCTCTAAACTATTTTAATAAGTCAAATTAAGACTAACACTGATATCTGATTTTAGTCTGGGTGTTCTTGCTGTTGTTGTGCATTTAGGCTGTGTAGTGATCTGAAGGGGAATTTTAGCTACACTAGTACTGCAGGAAAGTCAACACAAAAATGAGATCAGTAATTATCTAGGCAGGACATTGTATCAAAATTTGCCTTGAAGGCTACTCCTACTACAGTTTCCTAAGAAAATTCAATATCCTTATTGTCTTTAACAATTTTTCAAGACGTAAAAACATATGCACACAGACATAGGAAGAAAAATTGAAGAGACTAATAGTTCAAATTCGGTGTTCAAATTTAATATAAATATGGAAATAAACCACTTTTGAGTGTACTTCTCATTTTTTGTCACAGATATCATTATGTAGCCCTTGAGTTTTGAAATATTTTCTATCTCCCCTTCCACAGTAATTGACTGCTAAAACAAGTGCCTAAGTACCAATACTAATTGAAATAAATCTGTTGTTTTGTTATGATGAAAATGAACAAAAGCTCATCTCTTTTGATAAAGAGTAGATGAGATATTACCTGTACTGCAATAATTTGATAGCATAGTGCAGAATTGCTATTTTTAATCTTTCTTAATTATCCTTCATTGATATAAAGGAAGATAAATTTTACTGTGTTTACCTTGTTTTTAATAAAATTACAGATGCTTCACTATCATAAGATTGCTATGTATTATATGTAGAGAGAGTATATATTATAGATAAATATGAAATATTGTGCTCACCTACTGTAGGAAAAATTAATAACAGGACTTCAAATTGCTCAAAACCATTTTCATCCAAAAGATTTACACAATTACTGCTTCCAAAATAACAGAATATATTTAAAATAATGTTTTTATTAAAATTAGTATTTACCATATGCTATGCTAAATCATTCATACAATAAAAAATTATAAATATTAAATGTTTAATTTTGCCTAATATATTTAGTTTATTTGCTGATGAACTTTGAGTATGCAGAAATTTGTGTGTATTTTTTTTCTAAGGCAAATAATTTTTTTCTTTCTTTTTTTTTTTTTTTTTTTTTTTTTGATTCTACAAAAGTAAAATGGAAAGCAGGCATTCAAATTAAAATCAGAAAACCAGAAATTCATTCATCTCTCTTTGTTTATAGTTTTTAGAAGTTTAGGAATATATATTTTCACTAGAAATTCACTAAAATTGTGTTTCAGGGCATGCCTATTATTGCTCAAATTTAAATCAATAGTTTTTCTGGGTGCCTTCATCTGGATTGAGTAACTCAGTTCTGTATTTTTCTTTGGCATCCAAGACCTGATTCACTAAGTGTATCCGCATTGAACCTACTTGACCAGGTGTTTTGATATATTCTGGAGAGAAGTCTCCTTTCACTTTATGATTAGCACTGTCATTTGGGATGCTTGTCAGAAGAGTGTGCAGGCTCTGGTTGACAACAGCCAACTAGATGGAGTTATTACTTCAGTATTGACTGAAGCGAATATTAGAAATGAAGTCTGATCTCATATGAGTGCCCTGACCACTAAACTATGGATTCTCTCTGGTCTAATGAATTTAATTATTCTGTTCAAAGCTGAGCAGGAGGAAGAGAGAGCCCTGTGCCAAACATGGCTGGAATTTGCTGTTTGCTACACACTGTGATTTGTGTGTTCACAGATCACAGTGTGTGATTGTATCACTTGTACTCTCAAATCAGTGGTAGTCATAATCTCAGAATACACGTGATGCAAGCAATCAAGGTTCTGTCACAAGCACAGATGTGATTGTATCACTTGTATTCTCAAATATCTAAATTTTGCCTCATGTAGAAACCTTGCATATTACGTTCTGTTCTTCAGATGCTGGAAGGGATGTGCTTGCTGGGTTTTGCAGCTACTGACTTTCAGCTTAGATTTAGGTCCAGTGTTTTAAACCACCTTTGCTCCTTATGCACTTGAGGTTTCTTTATTTTCCATGTCCTGTGGGGAGCGGTGTAGTGTAATATACCAATTCCATACCAAATGTGATTTTAAAGAGAAGAGGAAAAAGACAGGAGATGAAAGTAACAGTAATAAGATCACAGAGCTGTGCAAACCATCTATATGCACTGCTAATGTGTTCTGTTATATTATTTTTATCACTTCAGATTCTCAGATTACCCATCTGCTTTTGTTGACTAGTTTCTGTTGCATTTCCTGGAAGCTGTTTGTTCTGAGAAGTCTGGGTGTGAATGATAGCCTTATATATTAATTCAAGATATTACAGTACAGTACAGGGTCTCCAGTGTGCTAGTTAAACAATGTCGAAGAGCAGATTCAATATGTAGCACAGTTTACAGTTCTCATGACACATGGTAGCAAAGCAGTCATTAGAATTCTAGCAATGTTTTTGCTTATTTTCAGAAAGTATGTAAGCTGTAAAGATGAATGACAGATAAGCTATGCATTTTAGGCAATGTGTGATTAAATTACAGCAATTTAAGATAAAACACTTGAGGTGTTATCATTTTGGCATGGTATTTGCTAAAGAAAAAAAAAAAATCCTCTCTTCATTACAATACAGTGCTGTATAGTGTCTGTGTCCCTTATCCAAAAAGGTATGATTCCTGTTGGAGAACACAGTATCCAGTATTACCTATTTCACACTTTTTTTTAACATCTCCTGTGTGAAATTATCAATTTCCTTTTATATTGATGTAAGACTTGAAGGGTTTGTTTTTCAGAAGGATATGGCTTCTAAAAGCAGGAAAATTATGACAAAAACATATGCAAAATTTTAAAGGTGTTTCTATGAACAGTGAGTCTTTCCAGTGAGGATTCTCTACTGTCTGAAACCACAGCTGACCTCGCGCTACTGCTTCCCATTACTGTGATACAGACCTTCTTCCTCAGTTTTGCTGTCTGCTTTCTCACAGTTTGTGGGCAACTAATTACTTTGAAGCATCTACTTAAATGTGTCAGAGATTTTGAGTGCAGGTGACAAAAGAAAAAAAGAATTTTCTAAGGAGCATGTGGCAGAACCATTGCTGCAGCTTTGTTTTAGTCAATGAGCTTCAAAAAAAGGGGGAGAGAAACACTGATGTGGAGCCACAGCTTATTTTCAAAAAACATAATTAGTGGGAGAACTTTGCTGTTGCTGCTATGGTTTCAGAGAGAAATTCAGTGAATACAAGCCTTTATCCAAATCCTATGAAGCAAAAATTATAGCCATATAAGTTAACATAAATTTTACAGATTAAAGCTTGTTTCAGTGTTCTACAGCATCCATTAATAGACAGGTGATTCAGCCTTCTTTTTGTATACTTGTGTGTGTCCTTTGCTCCCTTCTTCTTGACTTTCTTTTTCCAATTCTTCTCTAAATATAAAACTCAGACTACTGTGTTTTTTTCTGAGGTTTGACTGTCAGCTGCTGGCTCTTTTATGTCTTCTACTTATTGTCTCTGCACATGAGAGCATGAAAAAATTGACAGAGAAGTTATTTACTGTTTATGCTGCAGATAAGCCCTTAGTGGTCAAGGGGAGAATGATTTCTAGTACTTTAAGGTTTAAGAGAAGGACAGGCAGAAAGAGCTACCTTGTTCAGAAAATATTCAAATCTAAATGTAAGGGTTAAAGATGAGTAAAGCACATAAAACATGATAATAACCACTTACTAGCTTTGGACAAAATATAAACTCACACTACAGAAAGGATTTTTACATAGTATCTCTCTGATGTGATCAGATTTCACTTGTGTGAACTCTTATATGTTGTTCCATGTAATGATTTTTTGGGATGTCTGTATTTATCCTTTCTCTACTTTTGGAACCTCTTTTACCCATTTCTGAAGAGGTGAATTCTAACTAACTTATGATGTTATGATTGCTTCATATCAGATCCACCCCAGATTCTATAATAGTTCTATAGAATAGTCCTATAATAAATAAATAATATATCCTCTCAATAAAATAGTCTTTCCTCCTTACTTAAACACTTCCGTATATTGGAGAAATAGAAAAATCTCCTGGCTGCATTGAAACTGGTGTCATGGCTCTCACATAATGCATAAGTGATCAGCTGAGGTAGAAAGGTTATTATCTCAAAATTAGTTCAAGGACAAGAGAAGGAAAGTAAGCAAACAATATATTTCAAGAAGTTGGTCAATGGTTTAGTTTTACTTTAGTCTGATGGAATGAGAAGGAAAATCAGACTGAACTCAAACAGTACAGGCATTTCTGCAATTGTGGTGAGGAATCCTTTACTCCATATTGCAGAATGCCGCGTTTCGTGCCCTCAAGCCTCACTTTAACTTCCTCTCAATGAGAAATACCCAGTGTTACCATGTGAATATAACATACCTTGCTCATTTTTTCTTGGAGAGACTTTAGAAAGCCCAATTTAGTTTTTATTCGCTGGCTGCATCAGAAATCAAACCATTGTGTGCCACCTTCCAAGACGGCTGGTCTACATATGACATTACAGACCAGGCTCTGTTTTGTAGAAACGTCTTTTGCAGGGAGACATTGCAGTTCAGACCTCTATTCCTGAAGAGAATTGTCTTTGAGGTGAAGGTGACATAGGTGAAATTCAAAAGATGTCTCTTCCCTCCCAGTGTCATCCCCCCAGCCCTTCCCCGGCTCTCCCGCCTCCCCAGTAAACCACCTGAGATTTCAATACAAAACAAATTAAAGATGTTTCCATATTCCCCTACAGAAACAGGGAAACAAGGCAACTAGTGGCTCATGTTGTAACAGCCTTTCAATCTTGATATTAGAATGATGCTCTGACACCTTTTTTCCACTGAATAACCAGTTAAAGTGCTGTGTCAGAATCCAAAACTAAATTGAGAAATACTTTATAACAGATTATCCTTCTGGTGTGTTTAAAATCTCTTAGTGATGTAAAGACATTAGTTAGTGACACTAAGAGATTTACCTTAATGGTGTTATTAAAAAATGCCTCTTAAAACATTCATGGAAAATCAATTTAGAGCTACTGCACTATCATAATTAAAAATATTTGAAAGTCCCTGAATGCTTATTTACATAATAGACCATAACAGCTCTCAAGTGATCATTTTAATCTACCACATATATAACATGCAGGTTTAGCTTTTCATAACATGCATTTGCCTGGATGTCCCTATTGGCATATGAAAATATTGCTTTTATGCATTTATGAGGTCATTAGAAAATTTGATCGTTTATTTGGTGCTTTCTTCTCATTTCTGAACAGAAACATGGTTGTTAGTTTACTTTCTGTGTGTACTCTTTGCACAGGCACTCTAGTCACTTGATAGCATTTGTGAAATTTAGAAAGAGGCATGGACTACCTTGGGATAAAGTTCTGACAATTACAGCTTCAGAACTTACACTAATGACTAATTTTTTCCTGTGATTATGAACCAAATAACTGTGTCATTATTATGCATCTTCAGTTAGGATTTTCCACATATTGATTATAAAATATTTAATGATATAACCACACAGGACCATGCTAATTTACTAAAATATAGCTAGACAATGTAGCTACAAGGTGAAAGTGGTTCACAGAAGTTTTAGTTGCTTGCTGGCGTTAGCGTACAAGGACCTCAACTGCCCTAACTGGATTAAGTATTTGCAAAACATAACACTGCATCTGAACACTGAAAAGCTTTCTAAGGGTCCTTTCCAACCTTAACTATTCTATGATTCTATGATGTGTGACATTTGAAGGAATGACAGAGATGCAGATAAAAACTAGGAGCAAAGCACCTAACCCTTCTACGTGTAAATTGTGCCTATGATGTCAGATGAATACTTAAAAACCCAACATCTACTTAACAAAATATAAATGTGAAGTAACTTTCTTTTTCCATTTATAGCCATGTTCTATGACAAATAGAAGGAATCTCATTAGAATGACTTACTATCAGCTTCTGAATTCAAAACTCCATTCAGTTACAGTTTAAAGTCATCTGCAAGAGCAAATAATAATATAATTTGCTATTTATTATTGCATAATAAAATAATGCAAAATTTATCCCCTGGATAAATTGGAAGTCATAGTAAACTAGTTACTTTGAAAGACTGAACAGCAATGCTAGGATTAATTACATTGTCAAGGAGACTAATCATTACTCAGTTCATGTGTCCTTTTCTAAAAAAATTGCAATAAGCTCTTTTAAGTCCTAGATCTGCTACTACTTACTCCTTCTAAGGCAGTACAGTTGGTATCTCTATATGCAAAGTTGATGCAGATGAATGTGCGACAGATCTAATTACACATAGAATAGTATTTTTTTTCTGAGCATGAAAGGAGAAATTATCTTGCCAAGTCCAACTGAAACAGAAAGACTATGAAGTGCTATTAAACATACCCTGACTCAGAGCCCTGAAAAGTTAGTCTCACTAAGCCCTGGGTAAGAATTCTTTTGTACATTGACTCAATTGACTTCATAAAAATTGCATCAAGTTATGTAATTTTTTTGTTAGGTTTTGTTTGTCTGGGTCAGTAAAATATCAGCCATTTGAAATGGGCTGAGATTAAAAGTACAGGAAAAATGGGAAATGTTCAAGAAACCTACTATATAAAATTATCAACATAATTAAGAAGCTCAGACATAGATAAATAAATAATAGTGAAAGGTAAATAATGCTAGTAAAACCAGTGATCTGAAATGAGTTGAAAATTCTAGATAACCACACTACAGAGCTCACTTGTGTTAACATGTATTCTTTTAGTACAAAAAACTAAGCAAAATTGTAACTAAATAAGTGTTTGGCTGCTCCTAAGGTGTTTATCTGTTGAAATTTAATTAGCTGTGTAAGTAAGAAAATACATGTATATGAGACACATATATCCTGCTATCCCTCTGGAAGATGTATATTAATTTTCTCAAAGCTAATAAATGTATATCCTGTGCTAGAAGTACAGTGCATGTGAAAATAATTAAATAATTATTTAAAATTCCAAAGTAGTATCAATCAAGAATTTCAAGCTGCTACAATCTTTACCTGTGTGTTTCCAGATCAGGTTACTGTGCTTTTAAGTTCCCTTCCTTACCACTACAATAAGAATATCTCTCTGTCATGGCATAACTCTTCTGGATTCAGTACATCTATAGCGTCACCAAGATTATACAGCTCCTGCCACAGATCAGAAATGGTCTTACTTGCTCTTTCTTATTGGCAGAACTGGGATCTAAGCTGCTGTAAACTAAATACTGCTAACAAATTTCCAGGTAAAATAAAGCAGTTGATAGCTTTTTCAAATTTTGAAGCCTTGAAAGTTCAACTCTAGTTCATAGAATCATTTCGTGTAGATTTTTAATTTTTGTGTTTCCACTACCAGATTTTCCCTTGAAACCGTTCTTGTCTGTCATACTGTTTTCACAATGACTATCGACAAAGTTGAACTTTTTAATAGCTATTTCATCATTAATCTTGAAAATATCTGTCAATAATTAAGAACAAAGTACATGCTTGTGAACAAAATTCATGCTCAGTCTCCTTTCCAAGTTCATAAACTTATTCTGATTTCAGAAAAGATATTCTGTATTTCCTTTGTAGTTATACTTGTAATTTGATTCCAAATATGATAATTTCTTTAAATTCCCTGATAGCAATCTGTCCCTCTAACTTTCCACAGAAAGATGAATAAGCCAGAGCTATTTAAGCATACTTAACACTAAAGCTCTGTGAAAGATACATATTCATTTTCATGGTAAGTTTTGGGGTTTTGCTTTTTGCTTTTGAGCTATATTAGAGTGCAAGACAATACTTCTTAATGTAGTATCAAAGGTGTGCTGAAATATCTATGAAGAACTGTTACTAGATTTGCTCTCACAATTTTTTCTCATTTTCTCAAACATTGAAAGATAACGGAAGGCTCAGGATGAAAAAAAGTTATTCTCTGTGAAAAGTTTGCTGAATCCACTGTGTCTGTGACGCATCACATCCAAAAAAACATGTTTCAAGGAAATTTCATTTAAATAAAGGAAGTCAGTTATCTCTTTTTATTGCTATGCATGTCATCTCTCAGAAGACATTATAGCTTACTGCAGAGAGCACTTTGGCAAAAATTAGAGGGAGGGGGCAAAAAATTTCAGAGTAAAGATTCCTACATCATTACACGTTTGTTCTAATGCTTTTCACAATACTCTTTCTCTGAATCCACAGCTTTTTTTGTCATTTCCATATAGAAAGTAGCTCCTGATTTGCAGACCTGAATTTGTTCCCTGCTCCAGATGCTCTTCCTTTTACCCATCTTTCTGTCTCTAGCCTAAAATAGTACCTCTAGATGTGGTGGGTACAGATGCACTGAAATGCATCCAATTTTTGATGTCATCTGGCATTCCTTTCTTCTGTAATATTTTCTACTCACCCCAGTTTTAGATCTTAGCTCATGTATACTGCCAGAACAGATTCTGTCCTTACTTGGAACCTCATACACACCTAATCTCTGAGCCTGATCATGCACCTCTCTCATTCCTGATTTGGTGATGAAACTGGGAAAAGAACAGAAATTATTACCTTGCACTAAAATATTATTCTAAGTAATTTGCCCCACAACTATTGAGACTAGATGTTGGTAAACAATACCCTTATTTTCCTCTTTTCCTTAAGTATTTTTAATATCACATATTCTTTTCTACAGTTCTGAAAGCGAAGCACAGCTACAAATTAGCTCTGAGATTTCAGTTCCATTTATTGGAATTTTCTTAATATTCACACTTCATCATGTTATTTTGATGCTCACAATAAAAGATGCGCATTTCTTCAAGCTCTGTACTGCTGCACTAATAATCATGGTCTGCCTGCCTCATGACTACCAGTTTGAAAATTAGTTTGCAATAATGTGTTTTATTTTCCAGCTAAACATGCATTTAAATATTGCATGAACCTGGCTCCCTTCCAGCACACGTTTTACTAAAGCCAGCTGTGAAGTAATTGTTGAACAGCCTAAAAATGGTCTTTGAGTGTAGAACAATATGAATTTTGTTCAATTTTGATTCACATACTGAGTTTTGACTAAATACCACAGTCTAAGAGTTCACTCTCTTATGAAATGGAGTCTCTGAACAACTTCAGAAACATAATTTCTGAGAACTGTGAGAATCTAGGTCAAGGACTGATTGTAGCAGAATTTCCTGACATAAAGGAGTGTGCTTTTTCCTAAATAAACTATGTGCTTTCAAGCACCAATGAAGGCAAAATAATAAAGAAAGCACAAACACGGCAATTCCGCTTGAGAGTAAAAATATACCATATAAAATGCTAACTGTACTGCATATATAGTTTCTTTTTACAGAAGTATGTTTTCTTTCTTTAGCATTTGTAATCTAGTCACATTCTGACGGAGACGTTACATATTTCTGATGGGTTTTCCACTGTTTCTATGCTTTGCAGGCACATTTAGATGTATCTTTTTATACCATATGAACTTCTCACATGCATTTGCACAAATATGAGGCATTTGTTTTTAAATATAAATGATTGTCTCCAGGAGAAGCATAGCCTAATTTTTGAGTTTTTTATGATGACTCATATATTTTCTAAAAAATAAAATCCTCTATTCTAACAATAAGATTCTATTTGGTTCTGTATTTGCATATTAATGGACAGAAGTATCTAAATTCCTAAAGATATCTATTGCTGGCTAGATGCTTCTTAGCTGCTCCCTGTTAAAATGGTGATTAGAAATTAATATAACGGTCCCATGCATTCACAGCTTGAGATTTATAATTTGTAAAGAACAATCATTCATAAAGGGGCCATGCTTGTGAATGCTGTATTTAATTAATGCCCAAGAGAAAGAGCGAAAGTAGAGGTACTGCATCTGTATTCTGAAATTGTAGTGATGTTAAACATTGCATGGCAGGTTTAATGACATTTACACATTTAGCTAGCATAGTGTTTTACTTGCGACAAATGGTCCTGTCTGCCTTCAGGAGACCAGGTTTTTGTAGTGAATTTGGGAGCATGCTATAGATTTCCATTTTATTTTTTCTGTTGATTTGTGCTAAGTCCACCACCACAAATAGGTTTGTGATGAGAAAGACGCCATGCAGCAACAATCTGTACAAGTCATATCAACCATTTATGTTGAGACTGACACTTCCCTTTTTATTCCTACCTGCTACTAGTTCATGTGAGAAGATAAAAGTATATGCGGTGTGAAGAAGTTTCATGTAATAGCTACATTTAGAAATTTTTGCTGCAGCAAATTGAAGTGAAAGATTGAACTTTTGTGCTCATCCCAAACAAATGGCTTTGTATTATAGGGAGAGATTTAAATACCATTAGAGAAGATAAAAGATTAAAAAAAAAAAAAAGTAAAGCAAAACCAATGAAATGCTACTATACCATGCAACTATGCATTAGTACAGCAGAAAGCATCTTATCATAAAATTATAGAAAGTTAGGGTTGGAAAGGACCGTAAGATCTAGGGCCATGGGCAGGGATGCTTCACACTAGACCATGTTGCCCAAGGTTCTCTCCAGCGTGGCCTTGAACACTGCCAGGGATGGAGCATTTACCACTTCTTTGGGCAACCTGTTCCAGTGCTTCACCACCCTCTCAGTAAAGAACTTCTTCCTTATATCTAACCTGAACTTCCCCTGTTGAAGTTCAAACCCATTATCCCTTGTCTTATCACTACAGTCCCTGATGAAGAATCCTTCCCCAGCACCCTTGTAGGCCCCCTTCAGATACTGGAAGGCTGATATGAGGTCTCCACGCAGCCTTCTCTTCTCCAGGCTGAACAGCCCCAACTTTCTCAGCCTGTCTTCATATGGGAGGTGTTCCAGTCCCCTGATCATCCTCGTGGCATGCCACAAAGTCAATCCCACGCTAGACTTTGTTTGGCCTAGAAGTTGCAGCTGGAGGAATGCAAGAATAGAACAATAACAAAATTAAGTCCTACTTGCCCAAGTTTGGCTGCTGTTTGCTAAACCAGTAGAGAAGAAGCCCCAGCTGAAACTAGCAGACTTAGTTGTAAGTCAGTCACTAATGCAGCGGTCACCTTAGGAAAAACAGACCAGACTGGTGTCAGTAAAAGAAACCCAAGAGATCAGGCAACACAGTGCTCCTTACAGCCACTTCTGACCTCGACACAAATGAAACTGTTACCAAGGCTGGACTTCTTTGCTTACTATTTTTCAAAGCTCAGCTGAGACTTGGACAGAGCAGGGGTACCAAAGGTCTTATTGTGTAAGAGCTCATTTTGTTGAAATATAAATCTGGGAAAATATAAAAGTTTAAGCCTGAATATGTATTTCTGATCACATCAGTACAGCAATGTTATTACAATATGTAAATGCAAAAAGATGCCTTCCTTAACTGACTCCATCTTCCCAACTAACCATTTATGCATTCAGAGTAGCAGTGGGACCATCTAGTGGACACCCTTCCTGAGGACATATATGTTCCTGTTAATCTGTGGACATCTCTTAGCTGCTCACCCTGGAGTAAGCCTTGGTAGCTTAGGCAATGTGCTTGGCTTCTTGCCGCCTGCAGTAACTGGATGTTATTCCCAGATAGCTTTCCATATGCGTGCTTTTAGGCAGTACATGGATGAGCTTAGTATTTTATTCATAGTTTCAAAATGGTTCCACTTGAGCAGCATTCACTCTGAAGAAATGCTGGTGCTGGTCTTTGTCCTTCTCTGTTTGGAAATGCTATGGCAATCAGCAGGCAAGCTTGTTTTCCATCTTGAGATGGAATTTACACCACAGCTAAAGGATGTCCCTACTCATTTCAACACCCCCAAGCTAGTGTTAGATTTCTCCTTCAGGTGTGATGCAAGTACAGCATGGAGGCACATTCAGCTTCAGACAGATTATCTGTGGCAGAGAGTTTCAGATAAAATACCTGTGTGGGTCTTCATCAAGGATCCCTCCCACAGACCTTGTTGAGCTCCCTATTGCTGCAGATTCGTCAGATGTGTCATCTTCATAAGCTTTACTTGTAGTTTGGTTGCAATATAAAAATATTCTCCAAGTCATCTTTCAAAAACCATCTGCTTCCTGCAGTAGAGAAATAGTATCTGAGACCACTGCTCTTGAGAGCAGCTATTTTCATGCCATGGTGACTACTTCGGTTTACAGACTGCTGTAGCTATATTGCCATATTGCTATATTACCAAAAAAAGTCTAACTTTTTGTCCAATTTCTCCGTCAACAACATGGCCAACCCACGTCTGCTGTGGTGGCAGATGTTGATGTGATTCATTCAAACTCTAAAGCTGACAGTCTCTCAATGGAGTGAATAGAAGAATGCTCTTTGCAGCTGGGGGAAAAGGATTCCAGCCCATGTCACGCCAACACCTTCAAAGCCTGAATCAATGACCTTAGGACTGATCCTAAGCTGATGATTAATTCTGATATTTCAAATTTATTTTTGGCCAGCCAGCATTAGGAGTTTGCCTCACGTATCAATTGCAAAACAATGTCTCAGTAACACTATAAAAACTGGAGAAAGGGAGGCTTATTACCATGACAAGGAAAAAAAAGTGTTTTGACAGCCACTTAGAAAATAGAGCAGATAGCTATATTTAATTTCTGAAGGTCTCAACTTTTATGTCACCCTCAAATAATCATAGCACAGTAGCACTAAGATATGCAAGCATAAAGTAAAATCAAACCTTTTCAGTAATCTTATTAGTTTTTTTCTGCATTTGTTCTGTGTTAGAAATTAATAACTTTTCAGCATTTTTTTAGAGGAATATTTCCTCATTTTCTGCCAGGATATGTACTATCTTGCAAAGAGATACTGCATCAGGAAATGGCAAAGCCTCTCTGAAATCCTGCTTTTTCTTTTTCAGTAAGGCTTAATAGAACTGGTAGAAAGAACAGTAAGGTAATAGAAACAGTATATATTTTCTCTGTGGGGAATGCAAAAAGAATGTATTGCTTTAAATTTCATACGTATTTTTTTAGCTTTTCATGAAAAAGCAATAGGACATCTGCGATAGTCTGCTTAGTCTGATAAAATTATTAATATTGTTCTTTAAGGAGGCCATTTTCATTCTAAGATTTGCTATAATTCCTGTTGGAGCACTGACTGGCAGTTCATGAGAAGGAAACCATTCCAAATCTGCAGGATCTGTCTCTTTCCCTATGCAACCACTATGTTCTCTAAGCTAAAAAATAAATAGGACAACTAACTGTACCACTGAGACTGAGTCAGGCTCTCTGACTCAAAATCCTTGTTAAGAAAGGTAGGTTAATAACATTTCCTAGAGACATTAGGAGGTGAGCTAGGGCTTGTGCGACAGCAGTGTACAGGTAATGTACCCTATTCACCTTCTGCCATATCAACTAGAATCTCACAAGAACTATACAGTGATTGTGAGTTGTATGTGTAGCATTTAGAAAGCTATTTTTTGGCTTTTCTGCATTCTTCTGAGGCTGAATTATCACTTTCTTGGTTGTTCGTTGACTTTCAGGGCCAAAAGGACAGGAATCAGACATAGCACAGTACAACTAATTATGGTCCAATAGGCATCTATGCTGCAACATGGTTGTGTTTTTTTGACATAAACCCAGTTTAATGTTTGAAATAAAATACCTGTTAAAAGAGTCCCAAAGAGAAATAATCTAATAGTCAGTGCATAAACACTGTATTTAAATTAAAAGAAAAAAAAATGTTGATGAAACAGCTTGTAACTCTGAGATTCATAAAAATGGCAGGTACTGATTTAAGGGATTCATTTAAGTTCATTGGCCATTTTTAAAGTCTTCCCAAACAGGTTATAATTGTGTATTGTTGTCAGTAGGTGGTTTTATGAACTTGCAACTACATGCTTAGATGCTAATATCTTATTAACCTGTTTAGGGGAAGCACATCATGAACAGCTGAGAGGAATTTCTGAGAAACCTAAGACAAAAGACTGGATCCAGTAATTGCACTGTTGTGAGAAAGCAGCAGAATAAGTGACCTTTCTGAATCAAAAGCTACGACTCAAGAGAGCATAAGGTGGATATCTTTTTTTTATTATTATTGTTAACATTTATATTTTCCTCTTTTTACTGTTTCTGCTGTAAGAATGCCTTTACAGTTGATTTCTTGAAAAGGGGCAATTTGACTGATTAAACCAGGCTGCTGCAGTTTAAATATGCAACTGGTTACCATGGCAACAGTTTTTCTTTGACACACAGCTTATCTTGTTTTAAGGAGTGCATGCAGCCTGTTGTTATGGCAATTTGGAGCACCATTATTTTTTTTCCCACACACAGATAATAAAACACTAGTTAAAATGAGTTCAATAATTAAAAATCCAAGCCTGTTTTAATATCTTGTGGAATGCTGTAGTTTCTCAAATTTTACAAATGAAACTTAACTGGAACAGAGAAAGAAAGAACAAAGTTCATGAAGAAATAAGGATAAAGGATTATATTTTATAACACTGAAAAGCAAAGGTAGATTGTAGAGGCATTTTGCAGCAGACGAAATTTCACTTGTTAATCCACTCTTTTCTGCCTTCATGAAGAAACATTACTTCCCATCTTGCAGTTTTCTTCAGTAGGAAAATCTAAATAAATAGATATAGAAGGACCAATGTAAATTATCACACGAAGTGCTTAGCATTACAAGCAGGGTGAATATTCTAATTGAAATTTCATAAACAGTAGCAGTAAATGATCAGAATTCTGCCCTAAAATAAACCTTTTTCAAAAAAACCCCATTTTTTTAAGAACCTAAATATACATTCTCCCTAATTATACATACATTTCACATTACAAGATAAGTAATGATGCAGAAGCCTGAATATTTTAAATAAGAATGAAATCTATGTGTCTTTTGCTACAGGCATATTGAATAAGTCCTACACTTTGATTTTCAGAAAAACTCAATTCATGTTTAAGCAAGAGCTGAAATGGTCCTGGAAGTAAAGAAGACATCTGAGGGACATCCATCCATCCATCCAATGAGAACCTGGAAATAAAAGAAAAACAGGAAAAAAATTTTGATCCAGCTATCCAGTCCTAAAAAAACGCAATCCACCTGCTGCAGTATGGCTTCATCAGAAAATTACTTTAATGCTTTTGAAATGAAGCTTGTATTTTTGAACTGCTCAAGTTTGGAAGCAGGTAACCCAAATATATTAGTCCTATTTCTACTTAATTTCTTCTAGAAAAAAAACTATTTAAGAGTTCCACAAGGAAAAATGGGTCATCAGAAGATCCTCAGCAGATTCTAGGCAGGACAAATTCTCTTATTTACCACTGAATTTTGTCTGCAAGTGTGCCATCCTGGAGTTTGATTCCTGTAAATATGTGAAATGTATTCATACTGTTCTTTTTCAAACCTCTTTCAATACCATAGTAGCTTTATTGGTTTAACTGGGTGGTTCATCTAGTTCAGTATTCTGTCCCCTAAAACAACCATAAGCAAACATTTAGTGGAGACTAAGGTTAGGGAAAGAAGACCTAATACTCATCCATTATTTGTTTCTTTTCAGTTCAGGGGATTTCTTTGAACTGTTCTGATTTGTCTGTTTAATAACATGCCACAGACTTTTCTTCCAGCTACCTGAATTCTCATAATCTTCTTCTACCCACAATGTTTCTGCACATTCTGCTGGGTCCATATACACATACACTGGCCCATATACAACAGAGGAATGGCACAAGATTTTTTTTCAGTAAGAATTTTATCCTTTCTTCTCTGCAAAATTTATTGACAACATTCATCTGCCCTTTGCCTCAATAGAGTATTTACTCTAGATAAAAAATATCCCACCATTTTAGACTGCATCTGAAATAATCTGAGATGATTCTCAGTTCTCTGGAAGATAGCGGTCTACGTTTCTGCTACAAAGCAGGGCTTTGAAATTTGATATTAAGAAAATGTTCTTTCTCTGTAAGAAAAGACATGATTCAGTGCAGTAGTCATAAACTCTGGATTCAATTTAGGTCCAACACACATAAGGACATAGCTTCTCAGCATTTGCTTTTGGAGATTTTGAGCTAGTTTACATGTATCTCCTTTTAAAAGTGCTTAGTTTTTCCTACATGTGTTATAAAGAAATGAGACATTTTGAAGTTAATGCTGCCTAAGTCCATCTGCTTTTACAAATTCAGGTTTTAGCAGGTTTGGAAAATTTTGGCTGAAATACTAATGGGGGTTGTCATTGTTGGTTTTTGGTGGTTTTGTTTATTTGGCTTTATAGGTTGGGGTTTTTTTTAAGAAGTCTGATTTAAGTTATACATGAATTTTTCAGTATTTGCAATATTTGTTCTGGGATAGTTGCTGGCAGTTCTCAACATCCCTATCACTATTTCAGTTTTTACTATGAAACATAAATTATTAGTACGTGACATTTATCAACTTAACTTGGAAATTCCCCTCTCATATGTAATTCTGTCTGTAAAGAAGCAAACCAACTTTCATAGATGTGATGTCTGCAAAGATGTTTACAAACAATAGTCTAGATTTGAAAATGTATGTAGAAATGATGCACATGATGAATTCATTTCTTGAATAGCCATTTGAGAATCAAGCATGAAAAGAGGGATTTTAGATCAAATCTGAATGTTGTGCCTCAGGCCTCGCTCTTCTTTCCAATAGCATCAAAGTTGCTTTGAGTTTTCCAATTAATTTCTTTAAAACAGTGTTATTGCCTTGCTTTAATATTTCTTCTCTCTTCTATGCCCTTTTTCTCCCCTCCTCTGATAACTATCAAGAAACTTAATGACTTTTAGTACCACTCTTGTCCCCTTTCTGGTGGTATCTGTGGATTTAATTTCTTTCTGAGCTTGTACCTTTGAAAGCTTCATTCCCTCCAGCATTCTGCCTCCTTGTTTCTGTTTTCGGTTTTTTCTAACCTTATTCATGATACGTAACATCAGATAGGGTTTCAGATCTTCTTCTCTTCTTTTAAGAAAATCCTGCTGCTGCTTTCATGGCAGGGAACATGAATTATAAAACACAGTGCGGGAACCTTTTCCTATTCTTTATATATCCACAGAAAGGATGAGGGAAAAATTACTCTGAAGCAGCCCAGCATAAGGCTGGATGTAGCACACAAGATAAAATACATATGGCTGGCCATGACAAAGGTAGTGGAGGCAGCTAAATGTCTTTTGACTGTCATTTTATGGGTGACTGCAGATGTGTGAAAGATGGATGTTTTTCATTTTGCCTAAAGCTACGCAAATCTGTGAGCTGACAGTAAACTTGAAAATGAAAGAATAAACCACTGAGCAGCTCATACAAGGTATCAGCTTTAAGTACTTGGTATTTTTAAGTACTCTGCCATTATTAGCTATTAGTTCTTACTATAGACGTGTGAAGCAGAGGATTCCTGTTGACCCCTGTGTTCGAGTATACAAAAGAAACCCAGACTCAGGGGTGAAGCAACTCCATAGATGCCCTTGAATCTCTTGGTCTAAGTGACTTGTCCAGGACCACTCAGAGAAGCAACAGCAAAGGGTGGGACTAGCACTCAGTAGCTGTCTGGGCTTTACTCAACATTAAGCCCCTAGACTTAAAGCTCTTCAAAAGCTGAAGTTTTAAGTGTCACCCCTGCTCTCTGATCTTTCTATCAGTGGAAATTCAGCATTAAAAAGCTGGTTTGAATTACAGACATGTAGCACCTTCCAATAGCCATGTGAGCAGACAAGGGAATGCAGTTTATATTGAACATCTGAGAAATTCATCTTATCGTTAAAGATATTAAGCAACAGCTTCAAAATTTCAGATTATTCTTTTACGCTACTTGGATATCAGCCTCATGCATTCCTAACTGGAATATTTCAGCAATATGACTGTTCTTTCTGAAATTAGATTTGCTTATTACTTATGTCCCTTGACTGTTATCACTGAATTTCTGCTTTCTTTTTGATTTCTGTTCTTTTAGCCTTTTCTCTTGTCATGACCTTTCTCTTCTGTGCTTCTTTGAGGTTTTGTTTTTCAGCAACAAATTTGGGAATTTAGCATTCCACAGATAAAATTATTAAAATGCCATTTAGTAAGATACTAATGGAAGATTAACAAGTGATAACAGAGAATAAACACATTTTACTCATTGATTCAATAAACAGTTAATTTCTGCTAAATACAAGAACAAACCTTTACCAAGCCCACATATGATTTCTCTATACAGCCATTAGTTTTATGATTAAATAAGTAGATTTTAATTTGTATGTCTAAAATCCTCTAATTTATCTTTTACATGGCAGCCATGCAGTCAAATAATAGGCAAACTCTTTGCTCCAGCTAAGCAAAAAAACCCAAAACAACCAAAGATGCTTTCCTCAATTAAAAAAATATCCTTTAGTTCTGAATCTTATTTATGCCCACATCTTTAGATCACTACAACTGATATCCAAATTCCCATTTATAGATGATCATTACCTTTACCACATTCTCTAACACTGTCACAAACACTTACCTCAGTAGTAAATCTGGATGCCCCCAGCAATTACACTGAATAAAATCCAATTGCAGAAGGAATGCTGGTGAGCATGATACAGAGGTACAGCAAATTGAAATGGCATTTCAAAATTTTGCTAGATCCTTTCTACTCCGGCTGGGCCAATTACTCAGCTTGTTCTCATTACCTCCTTTGCTATAAGTATTTGATGGTTTGCTGCTGCACACATTATTACATGGAGCTCGCAGCAGTTTGCAGTTGCTTTATGAAGAATCATTTCCATAAAGAGAGAAAAAACCCAACCCTGTGTAAGCTAAATGTGGAAACCATAGGAATCTGGTTGCAAATCTCACTTTTGCAGTTTATTGTATGGGAATGGAAAAGTAAATTTGACAAAATCATCATGCTGTCAGGTTTCTGTTTCAAGGACAGTTGGCCATCATTGCTGTTACTGCTCCACTCTGAATCAACAATAATAGCAGTGAGACCTGAGATCAACCTAGACAACTGTTTCCAATAATAGTTTTACCTGTTTGTTGAGCACAGTAGGTTTTTGATAGCAGGGCATTATAGATGGTGCCACTTACAAACAGTACGTGGGTCAGGACTAGTGAAGTAAGCAGGAAGAGCTTTTAACTACGCTAGAAAACTGGAACATCAGCTGTACATGATATAGAAATCTTTGGAAGAGTACAATGTGTCTGCAGCTTCATACATTCCTATAGTGTAGAACAGAATGCTTCTCTGGGGCCACTTGACTTCTGTGTCTCTGGTACCAGTGTAATGTTTCTTCTCCTTGCTTTCTGCTCACCTCCTTCACAGCACCCCTTAGCACAGCATCCTGACACTCTCCAGAGGATACTCGTAGTTTTACTCAGTCTTTCTCTCAGTTACCTTCATGCTGCAGAGCCGGCTGCAGGGTGTAGTAGGAAAGGTTGCATATTCTGGGTGCATATAGAATCAGAGGCCAAAGCATCCAAAAAAAGGCAAGAAAATAAGGGTCTCCTTTCTTTCAGGGAAATAATTGTTCAGAAATTCTGCAACATGCAAAGAGTTACACAAAATCACCTTGTTAAAATACATAAGTGTGTACAGAAAGGGGAAAATAAAAGGTGGAAATAATTATGAAATTGTTTTTTCCTTTTTTAGAATTTGATATATTAACATTCAAAGTTATTCAAAAAATAAACAATCGACCAATTCCATCGGTACAGGAATAGGGAAGCCTGTGGACTTACCAGACACACCCTTGTGTTTCAGGACTGATTTTTTCTTTTTCATTGCAAACTGAACTTGCTCAAGTCAAGGTTTTTCAGAAAATGCATTCAAATACATTAATGTTTCTCTGTATTATTTTTATTTCATATTTTCTTTTTTTCAGCATTATAAAATGACTGAACATATTTTGCCTTAAACATGAACAAAAATACCCTTGCCATTCCAGCAGTTATACTGTGCAAAAACCTTTTTCCATGTTCACTTTTGATAATTAAAGATAGAATTTTAGGTAGGTCTCTCTCCCTTGCAACCCTGGACTATTTATTACACAGTGCAATGCCATCTCAAGACACATATATTACTGCAGAATGAGTTAGCAGAGATATGAGAACTAATATATGACAAATTACACCAGGTTTCACTTTAAGGTAACCTACCTATAGTGCTTCTGATACTTAAGCCACCAGGGATGCTACCCATAACACAGCACTCTGATATATGGATATATGCTTAGTTTCTTCAGATTAGTCTCCAGCCTTAGGGAAGCAAATAAGCATTGTTAAAGACATAAAAATAATACTGCGAAGAGGAGGTTTTTTTAGCTCCCAATGCTGCCTCACTACTTTTTTTAAACAAATGAAAGACATTTTAGAAAGTCAGCTTGATACAAGTTCAAGTGGAAAATACCTGGCAGTCTACCACAGTGGGAAAAGTTCTTAAACGGTTATTGATTTCCAGCAATGGAGGTATCTCTTTTAGCAAATGTAAACCTGAACATAATAATGAATTAGTCAGAAACTGAGCTAAGAACACGCAATGGGAATATCTCTAAATTTTGGCCTATTTCTTTTCCCCATTTCATTCTCTTGCAATATTCATAATTGTTCCAGTGGGAACAGAGCAAGGCAAATGCTCTGCTCCTGAGATTTGCACTTGGACAGACCATTAGTCAGAATGGATGATGGATATCTCATTGTCTTCCACGTTTCAGCATTTAGAGTGTATGAATACAAATTAATTGAAATTGATTCATATTATTTCAGAAACAATGAAAGCACAGCTACAATATATCTAGGCTTCTGTCTATCTATTAACTAACTCAGTGAGATAGCTTATGCATATCAGCTCTCTAAAACTGACCCGGCTCAATTAGTTCTTTTGGGGGAAAAAAAAAAAATCACAGTTAGAATTAAAAATACATTTTTCCCATAACCATGACAGTGGAAAAATAAGGAAGCTTGATCACTGACTCGAATATTTGATTTAACCTAGGCAGAGTTTAAACTGAACATATTAGAATAAACATTTTAGGTACGTAAGTCTCTTTGTTGCTTTTATTTCATATGATCTTGTGCCTATAAATTCCGTATATAATTTCAGACTATAAAAAGGGCTTGGGAAATAATACCATGGTAGTGACGATTAGAAAAAATATTGTGAAAACTTTTATTGTTTCAACTCAAGTTAAAACATTCAATTATAATAGCTTAAAAAAAAAACCACTTTTTTTTTATGGCATACTTTTCAAATATACTTTTGATCTTTTTTTCTCAAAGAATTTTTGGCTTTTTTTTGACCAGATAAGGTCTCAGATTTCAAATATACCTGCACACTAATGACATCTGTTTACCATGACAATAGCTTTATTAAAATTGCGTATGTCAGTGACTGGAATGAGAAAAGATTCTAATCTAATGTATTCATATCCTACCATCTTTTATTGAAACTGGGTTTTTTAAAAGCTTAACACATAGTAAGACACCTAACACTCTGCAACAATGAGGCATTTAAGGATTCCAAACAGTGAAAGTACTGTAGCTTATAAAGCTGGCTTACTCTTTTAACAAATAATTCCCACAAACAGAAGAAACAGTCCAATGGCTCTTAAATGCTGCCAACTATATCTGATTGTGAGGTAATTCTCAGACAAAATTTTGAGTGGAAATGTACATTTCTCATATTTTCACTTATCATGACCTGGATCAAGATTTTCTGACTTGCTTTGTGGGTTTAATTTATTTAGCACTAAAATTTTGCTTTATATTCATTTTTTTTAGGAGGGAGGGGAGAATAGGTCTTGGTGTTCATTGAGGATTTTTTTGCAGAATGAAGTGGAAAAGAGGATTAAATTGACTAGAGAAGAAAGAAGGAAGCTTTAAATTTAGCATGACCTCTACGCACTTGTTTCAAGGATCATTTCTATCTTGTTTTATAGCTCATTTCAATTTTGTCTTGTGAACAGTTACGCAGAATATTGGTTATAAGGCTACTGTCTGCAGGACTGGCCATAAGCCTGTGGAAGCAAAATCATGGTGCTTTGCAGACTTAAGTTCCAGCAACTTCTCCTGTGTCATGTCTGAGCTCTCATTTTTCATGGTGCACTGTTCATCCTTTTTTTTGAAACACTGTAATAGAGTATGAATTCCAGCAGTATGATATTGTTGGCTCATTGCTCTTGGGACAGTTTTTTAATCCTCTCCACTCATTCATCAAATCCTAGTAATTTCACTTCTCTCAGTTTTAACAATGGGATCAGTAGCTCCTGATTTCACTGTCTTCAACTCTACCACACTATTCTTCCTTTCTGAATGCAATTTCCCTCTTGCTTCTCTCTCATCTTTCTAGAATACAGCAGGCAAAATAATTTCACGTCTCACATAAGCTTGTAATTCTAACCCACATTATAGATGCTCGACAATCATAATCATCTGAATGTCTACTTCTGTCTCTTATCAGTTTCATAAAATGAGTCAGACCTCATCTACCCTTTTGTCTTCTTATTATTCCTCTTGCTCCCATACTGCCCTTTTACTTAGATCTCTTCCAGCCATAGATAAAAGTATTTATCTAAAACATTATTTTTTTTCAAAACCCATTTCTAATAGACTGCATTTCATCCTTTCACCAGTCTCCATCAATGCAATGTCTCAGTCATGCATTTTGTTTTTCTTTTTTTAAAGGTAGTTTTAATTCATGCAGAATTCTGCCATAGCCCATCTTTAATTAATACTGTGTTATAGTGTTATATGATCATAGCTGTCATTGCCTGGACTGTACATTGTATCACCTACCCTGGATTAATGTAGGACAGTAATACCTAGTGAGTGTCATGTCTGATGGGAAGAAAATGTGGGGGTTTTCATATTCAGAATGTTTTGAAGGTCCCTTTGCCAAAATATGGCCTTCAAAAGAATTCAGAGTTTTCTGTCTTTTATTTCACAGCAAGATTTATCTGCTAGTCCAAATTCCTCTGGATTTTTGTGTTTCAGTCTTGCTTCCTGTTTGAACCTCAGGCAACTAACATCCTTTACAGTAGTTTTCAGCTACATCCATCTCAATCAAGAGCAGTTGTCATAGCTGTAGTGTCAAAAGTTCGATAACCAAGCTAAAGAAAGTCTTGCAACAAAGAGCTTCTACGTAACTCAGCAGAGAACAACCATAGCTGTAATTACAGTTAGAAAAAGATTACAAATTGGTAAGATAGCCTCCCATGGCCATTGGTACTAGTGAAATAAACAAATCCCATGCTCTTCCCTTTACTTTTTTATGATCAATTGAAACTCCATCCATCTTGCAAGTAATTCTTTTTTCTTATTTTGTTCTGGTAAAGTTGTGACATTGCCTAGAAAATTAGTTTAAAAACATTGCCTTCTCCACTCCTATTAATTCAATGTGTGAACTAACTGCAGAAAATTCTACCCTCCTTCACTTAAATTGAAGGCACATTTTTAAATCTAAAGTATGCTTAGCCACAACTGTCTTACTACTGCATTATAATTAACTAAAGATTCAGATTACACCCCAGTATTTTTCTCAATATTTTGTCCCAATGGTTATATTACTGTGATGCCCAAAGAATTTAACTATGAACTTTTGACTTGTAGGATACACTGCCATTATTTCACCGGATTGTATGCAAACATGATTAGCATACATTAAAACAGATTATTGTTGCTCTAACTTTCTAGCCAGTGGTGGATAGATATAATTAGTTACAATACTTCTCTTTTTCTCTACTCAAAGGTGATCAGAAAGGGTCTTATTTTATCAAAACCAGCAAATTTCAAGCATATCATGGAGGAGTGGTCTTTTATTTTCAGTGGAGGTGGGAGTCTCCTAAGGAATTTAGATTCCTCTTAAATGAAAACTCCATTCCACCACTCATTTTAAATTCTGACTGGACAGATTAGTCAAAAAAACCCACAGTGTGAGAACAATTTCTGGTACTGGAATGGAATCTTAAATATAGTGTCAAATAAACTTGTGATACAAGACAAAAAAATATCCACACACAATCTGAGCTTGACAGTGTTTGACTTGTATTCCCCATCCTAAACCAACTAGTGCGCCTTTTGAGATAAAAGGATGGGAACATTGGCAGGTCATATGCTAGCAGCCTGGTGTTAATCTGCAGCCAGCAGCTGGAGGAGGGAACCTGCCTGACATTTTTCTCTCCTTCTCTGAATCCCCAGACAGACCTTCTGAGGGCTAGTTTGTGGCCTGGGGCTGTGAGGAGCATTAATAAGCTGTTCTCATCCTGAGAGTGGAGAAGGTGAACCTCTCAGCTCAGTAAGGGCGGAGGGAATACCAAAATCTTGCTCTTTCCTTCTACTTTGATGAATTTTTCGTATGCTAGCATTTGGATTTTGAAAAACAAGACTTGTAATTTGTGCCTAAGCTCTGTACTATGAATTAAATGCAATGCTTGTTAGAGTGTGATGGGGTTCTTGACATTCGCTTTATGTAATGGAGAACAAAAGTCCTGCTGACCTGTGGAAGCTACATGGACTGATAGATTTGGCAAGGATAAAGAGCCAAGAGGCTCAGCAGATGTCATAAGGACAGAGATGTATATTCTTTCAAAATCCATTTCCAAATAAATATGATCTAACAGATGCAAGAAACAGACTCTAATATACAGCTCTGCTTTGCAAAGTGACCGTGCCTGTGCACTAAAACCAGCCCTGCTGTGCACTGTGATTCATGTCAGTTCATGTTGGTGAGAAGTTTTATACTTATCTATAGCCTTGCAAAACCAACACCATTAAGTCTGAATGAGCTGCAGTACCATTCCCTATCCTATACCAATAGAGGTGTTTAATCTTTTTAAGCATATCAGTGCCAAATATACTAAGGTAATTGCATCATGGACCTAACAGAAGGGCATAATTTCACTTGCAGCATTTTTATGACAAGTGATAATGTGCAACATGGAAAGAAGCCAAGAGTTTCTAATAGCCAAGAATAAGTTTGCTGAGCTGCTTTTATAGGGAGAAAATCCGCAGTTCTAAACATTATTATTTTCTGTGCCAAAATAAATGCATACTTCTGAATTTAGAGGATTTTATTGTGTTGACCACATGAGTAGGAAGCACAGCTAATGCAGAGGGAATAAAAGCCTCCTAATGACAAGAACACAAAAAGTCAAAGGTCAAATACAACAGCTTTCCATGTATCCAAACCAGATTTGAATTAAGTCCCTTGGAGATCGTGAAGACAAGCCAGAATAGACTGGTCAACAGAATTTATCTGTGACAGAGGAGAGCATGGCTGTACTACATAACAGCACAGAGCACTGACTGAAGGTGACATGCTGAAGAACAGGATGGAGGGCATCCCAGAGCCTTAACCAATCAGTAGACTGCAGAAACCTGCATTGGCAGACCACTGACTTCCTTGGTAATGCAGGCAATGTGCCAATCTGAACTTGCGCTGTCTCTTTGCCAAGTTCTGCTTCTGCACAAGTATTGGCAAGAGCTGCTTCCATGAAGCTGGAAGATAAATATAGAAACTGCTTTTAAACCTGAAATCCAACAGCTGAGCAGCTGATACCATTACTTAGTGGGAACAGAACCCCCAAGACTGGTTTGCTTAAATTTTTGCCAGGACATGTAATGCCACATGCAAAAAAAGTCATGTTTTGACTTTGCCTATTCTAGCCAGAACAAGTTGCCACTACAGTGAAATATATCATTCTATAACTGGTGTGAAACCTGTCAAAGCTCAAAGAGAGATGCAGAATTAACGATCTGATCACTTCAAGGTCCAGCAGAGGTGTTTCTGTATTCCAGAGAGCCTTTCAAATTGTTGGGTTTGAAACCAGGAAAATGAAATGCATGAAGAGTTGATAACTGTCTCCAACTCCAACCTATTCCTAAGTCCTTCATCACTATTTTAGGGTAAAAAATTGCCTGAAATCAGTGGTTCAGATTTGTAACATATCAGGTACATTTTATTTGGCAGGATGCGAGATACACAACTGCTAAAACCACAGTCTATTCAGCCATAGTCAAATGGTAAATACATGACTACTAAATTTTTTCTTTGGTGTTCTAGTGTGTTCTGTGGAACTTTTCCAAGGTCCAATGCCAATGACATTCTCTCTTAGTGCACAGAGACTCAGCAATTTTTTAGCATCTGGTAAGAAGAAGGAATCTTTAAACCTCTGTTGCAACTGCCCTTTGCCCTCTCTGGTGGAAAAAAATGATCAGCTACTTATCAGAGTATTTCCAATGTCTATCTTAAGCAGCTATGGAATTCGTATCCCTAAAGGGGAGTGTTTCAGCTTAGCTAATCATGGCATGATCACTTATTATATATACATCACTAATAGACTTTTTCCATACTGCATGTGTTGTACTTTACAATACTTGTTATGATTATTACGTTTTTATTGTATGCCATTGTGGGTATGGTAATGTTGTTGGGTGGATGCCAGAATCCCATTTTGTTTCCTCATATTTTATTTGTCAGGGGCATCTGGTGCTTTGGAAGGACATTCTTTTTATGAAGATACAATCAATTTACATAAATGAATACCTCCTTACACTATACATGATGTCAGGTAAAGAATAGCACAGAGAGAAGCAAGAGTGAACTATGCTAAGAGAGGAATAGTTACTATGATACAATACCTGTCTTCTCCAGTTGGCACTTGGACAATTAAGAAGGAATGATTTTCATCATCGGCAATAGCAACTTTGTCCTTGACAAATGTGATCTCCAAAGGCTAAGGTTAACCCAACTCTACATGTAATATCCAGGAGAACAAAAGTAACCTTGAAGAAGGCTCTAAGTTTAAATTTTTGCATTCTTTTTTAACTTGACTGAAAATGAGGTTTTATCCCAAAGGACACAAAATACGCTATAGGACACAATTAAAGAAAAATCATGCTAAGAATCATACACACAGACTTTTAATGTCAAATTCTTGAACACAAAACCCAACCTCTGGGAAGAGGAAAATTAAATGTATGAATTCTTACAAGAACTTGTTTTTAAGATCTTCTCTGAAGATCCTTTAATTAGCTAGCCTATTTATGCTATTTATTATGCTTAGCTAGCCTGTTTATTAAGCTTTTGGACTTGTAGTACCTCGGTTAATGGAGCTTTAAGCTTACTTCTGATCATATAGCTTTTGCTAAAATGTTTGAATTTTTATATGCTGATTGGGGAAGAAGAAGAGGATAAACTGAAAACAAAAATACAAGTGTAAAGACTGAAGATAGCAGGAAGATGCTTTAATGGCACTGCTACTGTTTTCTGTAGTCATCTGTATTACAGAGCTTATTGTAGTAGTGCAGTAGTGCAGATCAGAACTCCTTTAAACACCTGTGTAACTAGCAGCATTTGAAATCTGATAATTATAATTTTGCATTCTCTTTAGAGAGAACAAATTTCTTTGTGGAACTTGGAAAACTTTTGATTATTCTTGTATTAATTCTGTAGACTCTTACTGTACTTACAATTTATTATTACGAATTTTCATAGGATAAAACTAGAAATGTAAATTGCACTGTAGACCCTAAGAGCTTTATTAGGTAAAGCAGTATTCCTCTCATTAAAAAGATAACTAGTGGAGGTGTAGGCAGGAACTGATCTAAAAACTGTAGTATCCATTAGGCAGCTTCAGAAACGTCTAGGATGTTCAGGCAGCTAAAAGAAATCTTCTCTGGTAAGTATAATGTTAACAGTTGACTGAGTTTTTTATCTTCTTACAGTGTTTTTCTATTACTGCAAATTTATATTTTTAAGCACCATTCTCATTTAAATCCAGCTTAGACCTGAACTCTTCATGATCTAATTCATCAAAGACATTTATATAAGAAGGAGATACCTAAAAGAATATTACTGCAACAGCAATGGTTTTTTCCAGAGTTTCCAAAGAGTTACAGGGTAAATCTCCACCCAAATTGCACAAGCTCATTTGAGAGCTACTAGTGAGAAGTTCAGGAAGAAGTGGGCTCTCGATAACCAGGAAAACCCCTTGGCATCATGACAAGGCAGAGATGAACACTCCGGAATCTGAAGGTTCTTATGGATTTCATAGCAAAGATGAATGGTCAGGCCCACAGCTGATGCAAATATTGCTTCAGTAAAATGAGCCAAGTCTCCCATCACTGGAGGCTCTGTGCCAACTTCCTCTGTTCAAAATCTCCAATTCAAAATACTACTTTTCCTGGCATAAGCACAAAAATGTACAGAACAAGAAGAAAAATTACTAAATGCTTTTCAAAAGTGTACCAGTATCCCTCAAATTAGATTATCAAAATTCATCTGGAAAAGAAAAAAATTACTCCAGAAATCCCCAAGGGACTTTGTTTCTTCCTTGAATACCTCGTTTCTGAGATTTTTAAGATGAGAACCTCAAAACTAGAAACCAGTTGCATCAATTATTTTTTTTAAATGCTTATATTCTCTTATGTGAAGTTTGCCTTCTAAGAAACAAATACTCTCAGGCTGACAACCAGAGTCACAACTAGTTAGGGATATGCACTCAACCATTATTTCAGAGGATTTATGTAACCTTTATATCTCCTGTTCATTGATAGACCATCTTCTTAGACAAACATACATAAATAATTCTATGAACTGTTCATAGATCTAATTTTTCTGGTATTTGCCTTTAACTGCTAACAAGGTCACCTAGCTTTCTTTACTATTCTTGGTTAATTTGTTATCCTCAGCATGGTCTCTCTTATTAACAAAACTATTAATCTAACTGTCCTTTACAGATAATGTAATACCTTCACAACCAGTTCCCTTATCAGCTAAATTTGTTGCATTGAAGCAACCACATAGATCTTACACTGTAAAATGAGATAAGATACAAAAATGCAGTCACGATGATCTATGTGTGAACACATTTTTGATAGCATAAAACATGATTTTGAGAAAATTTGGAGGTTAAGACTGTATTAGTGTAGTAGGCTTGCAGAGCGAATTAGCTGGTGTGTATGTATGTTCAAGTATGCATATAAGTGGTCCTAAAAGTGCATCCTTTCAGTTTCTTTTCATCATGAAGTAATCAATCTTATAGACTCCAAAATCATTCCACAGTGTGAATCAAAAATCAATAAATGTGGATGAACAGTATACTCCCTTCTCTCTTCCCTTTGCACACTAATGTAGATGCATCTTGATTTGCAGTTACCTTGCAGGGTTCCCTCAATTATTTACTTAGAGTTACAAAATCTCCATTTCAGTGTTACTGGAATGACACAACCTCATAGATGAAGGGAAGGAAATCACCTTCAAATCAGTGTTTTGGAGCAATGGTTAGAGGCGATTACATTGATAATGGAAGCGGAGAAATTGCAGAGGGTGAAAAACCAAGAGATCACACAAGCATCATAGATCCCTATGTACCCATAAACTAGCTGGCAAGAGATGACAAAGAGAGAACTTTATTTTTTAAAATAAGGTATTCAGAAAGTGACATTGACATTTTTTAGCTGCAACACTAACACACCAGCTACCTGCAAGATAATCACCACACAGGGTAATAGATCACTGTGAAGCTGAGGTGTAATAGTTTTTAATGACCTCATGAAAAAAAGATTCAACTATTTGTAGTTACAGTAGACAGAACAAGACAGTTTTTTAGACTAAAGTGGTTACTCAGTCTCCTTGTGGACTCATGATTATTTGATAGACTGGTTTATTCGACACAAGTGGTTTTCAATTAAAAGAAACAAGCAAGTTTACTGGCATTAATTGTGCTTACATACTTCAGCTAATAATCATCATATCCCACAACAGCATTTCTAATTATTTTGCTTGACCTTGATATCAAACTAAGCATCCTACAGCTACTCAGGTCATCCTCTTCATTTTTAGCGACCATTGCAACTTTCCCCGCCTTTTTCTTAATAGGAATTTTGCCATGTTATAAGGTATATTAAATGCTGGCTTCAGCAGTTCAAAATGATCATCAGCAAATTGGTTTAAGATTTTTCAGCAGTGATTTTCCCAAAGAGAAGCAGGGCTGGTAGTATCCAGAATAGACTGGATATGTGATGTCTGGAATATGAAAGTGGAAAAGGACAAAGTGACCAGGTTAGCCCCAAAAACTTTAGGTGGAGACAGAGAAGGCTAACATCTGCTTTTACACAATCTCATGTCCTCTTTTCAACCGCACCAGAAAACTGAGGTCAATCAGATTTTAAAGTACTTTGGCAAATTTGTTTGTGGAAGATGCTATATTTTTCTGTACATTATAGAAATATTTGTAGTCCACTATTAGTTTCTGAAGTAAATCTAGAAGGAAAAAATCTAAATTTTCTGCAGCTGTCTAAGTGGAAACTTTCTCTAATGGACTATGCCCAATAGCAATTTAATTTCTGAAACTTTTAACATAAAATCTTTGGCTATTTTAGTGACAGACTTCTTTATAGAAACAGATTTTAAAGCTTAAAACAAGCAAGCAAAGAAAGAAAAAGAACTTTGCCTTCTAGCAAAAATGAAAAATGTCAGTCAGAAAAATGTCAGTACATGTGGATTTTTTTCAGAGGAAGCAAGTGTTTCTGAATGCTTTCTGGAGACATTTCAAGGTCATTTTCCAAATATGCAAAGTAGATACTCATGTCTAAATCGTTAGCAGCATTAGCCACATTGCTACAACAGCAAGGATACTTGATACTATGGAATTCACACATCACAGTTACAAGTTAGGAAGAAAGTGGAGCTTTGAAATCTTGAGGGCTAAGGCCTTCATACTGACTTGTCATTTTAAAATACTTTGTTTTCTAAAAAAGAATATTCCATGAAAGCTGACAAAGAGTGAGAAGGCTTCCTTAGCCAGACACTGTGCACAGGAAATCTGAATGTCAACTGTTCTCTTAAAATGTGTATACCTTTTTGGCATGTTGTTTTCCTCTTACACTGACAACCATTCACAGTGATTCAAAGTTGCTTTAGCTCAAAGAACAGATTCTGAAAATTACTGAAGAAAACTCAACGAGGAGGTGCAATTGTTTTAGCTTTTTGAAAGTCTTCATTACTGTTTCTTATAATCCATCCACTGTATATTTTAGGATATTATTTCCTTCTTCAAAAGAATGCACACCCTGGAGTTCCTTTTCCAAGCAACTGATTAAAACCACACACTCAGCCTGGTACAGCAAGTGCACAGAAGGTAAAGGATGTTAGAAACATAGCTAGTTTGCCTATACTTTTGTTATTGCTCTGGAGTCTAAAGAGACATAGCTGTCACAAAAGTATCTGTGCAGGACCTTTATGCAAGGATGAATTTTATTTCATCCTAAACAGACTTTAAAGGCAGTGAAATGCATGACACTGATCTGCATCCTGGGAATCTCTCCAGTAAAAGCAGGCTACCTATTTATTAGGAACTGATTATGTGTCACACAGATAGTCACTCAACCTTGAATTATATTAAATAACCTAAATACAAAGTATGCTTCATCTGAATTAACCTGGAAAGTCCAGAGGAGGACCATGAGGATGATCAAGGGACTGAAGCACTTCCCATATGAGGAGAGGCTGAGAAAGTTGGGGCTGTTCAGCCTGGAGAAGAGAAGGCTGTGTGGAGAACTCATAGCAGCCTTCCAGTATCTGAAGGGGGCCTATGAAGATGCTGGGGAGGGACTCTTCATTAGGGGCTGTAGTGATAGGACAAGGGGTAACGGGTTAAAACATAAACGGGGGAAGTTTAGATTGGATATAAGAAAGAAATTCTTTACTGTAAGGGTGGTGAGGCACTGGAATGGGTTGCCCAAGGAAGCTGTGAATGCTCCATCCCTGGCGGTGTTCAAGGTCAGGCTGGACAGAGTGTTGAGTGACATGGTCTAGTGTGAGGTGTCCCTGCCCATGGCTTGGAACCTGATGATCATAGAATCATAGAATAGTTAGGGTTGGAAAGGACCTTAAGATCATCCACGGTCTTCAGATGACTTTATGGTTTTAAGATCATCTTAAGGTCATCTTAAGATGATCTTACGGTCCTTTCCAACCCTAGCTATTCTATGATAAGATAATGATATAAAATCTTGGATAAGTTATAGACACCCTTTTTAGAGGTACAGAACATATGCTAGAAGAATATGTAAGTAGCATCTTCAAAGAGCTACTTTGGCGAATAAAACTTTCTAAAGAGAAAAATTGGGTTTTTTTTGTATTCTGATCAGGTTAACTTCTTTTGTCTTATGCCTTTTATTAATACAGATTTTCACATATTTTTATGATTCATTTTTAAAGGCCCCAAACTGAGATCAAGGTGACAATAATTCTTCCCTCTTTAAAGAAACAAAGTGCACTTTCTTCCTCCTCCCTTCCTCTCTTTCTCAAGGCAGTCAGGTGTCCAGCTTCACAGGGCTGAGTTCCCAAATTCACTTCTATTTGGAAATTTCCTCAATTAAAACTTTTAAGAACTTTAAAATTATTTTGCCTTGGGACAAAAAAAACCAACAAACGAAAGTGCTGCCAATTTGTGTTAAGAATCTATGTTTCCACCCCTCGCTTGAAGATGTGATTGATTCAGTAGACTATCTTGCAATTGGCACTTCAACCAACTACTTGCAGAACTCCTAAAACCAAGGCTCATTCCAGAACAGCTGTGTAAGTTCCTACTTTGGACATGATAATTATAATTTTTAGAACGCATTAGACACCTTTCGTGATTCCTATTGCATTTCCAATGAAATCACTGCTTTTTTATCTCTTACACTGAAATGTCCTAGCATTCCACTACCTGGTATTAATGGCTGAAGTCTGTCCACTTGCCCCTATAAAGACAAGTAAAGTCTGAACACTCAGCTGTTCTCTATCATTTGAACAGCATTTAGTTGCCTTATTGTTACAGCAAAAAAACTACAATGACTCTCCAAATGTGGTAGCAGTACACATTTTTCCACTAACAGAATGTGTAAGAAGCCACTGTTTTTTAACATAACAATAGGTACCAGTTCCTAGTAGTGGCAAGGAGTGATACGATATGCTCAGTGTTAGGCATGCATGAGCATATCTTCTGTCAATATTAATAGATGTCATGAGGCAAATTGCCTGAACAGCACAATTAAAGTTTTCCCATGAGAGTAGTTTAAATCATGCTTAAGAAGGCTTGGTACTTCAGCCACTTAAAACCACTTCAGCTTCAGCAGCTTTCCTACTCAAGGTTATTTTGGGGTGCTCAGCACATATCAGAGATACTTCATGCCTCTCCAGCTCACATTCATAATAATCCATTTTTTTTCCCTTTGATAATTTTGCTTACACATGTAATCAAACAGTAGAAGCTGCATCAGAACATTACTCCTACAAAATGTCTAGCATGGAAAGGTTAATTCAGAATGGACAGAAATTAAGGTCTAGTAAATGTTGCTTTAACTTAGTACTTTAAACAAGTTCAAACACCTTCTAGTGAGGAACTTTCATAAGACAAAATGTGATTTAAATTCAAACTTCCACTGAGTAGTCTCTTGATTTTGGATCTGAGCCAGACTCACAGGCACTAAATATGTGCTGCTGTAAAGCAATTTTTGTTAAATTGCTGCTGCTTCTTCAGTAATTTTGCAATCTTGGACGACCACTAATTCATCTTTGCTGTAGATTATCTAATGTTATGTACCACAATAATTGTTCCTCTTGACATAAATTCAAACATAGTTCAAGAACCTTATATTGAACTCTTTTTCCATTTTTTCATCTTTAAAAATGGCTTTTTGATTTTTATCAGAGCTTTTAAAGTGATAGATGCCTGATACTACTGTAGTTGTTGCAGAGGTTCTACTGTTCATGCAGAAGACAGAAATCATAGACTGATAGAATCACAGAATGGTTAGGGTAGTAAAGGACCTTAAGATTACCTAGTTCCAACTCCCCTGTCATGGGCTGGGACACCTCACATTAAACCAGGTTGCTCAAAGCCCTGTCCAACCTGGCCTTGAGCACCACCAGGGATGGAGCATTCACAACTTCCTTGGGCAACCTGTTCCAGTGCCTCACCACCCTAACAGTAAAGAACTTCTTCCTTATATCTAACCTGAACTTCACCTGTTTAAGTTTTAACCCATTCCCTCTTGTCCTGTTGCTACAGTCACTAATGAAGAGTTCCTCCCCAGCATCCTTACAGGCCCCCTTCAGATACTGGAAGGCTGCTATGAGGTCTCCACGCAGCCTTCTCTTCTCCAGGCTGAACAGCCCCAACTTTCTCAGTCTGTCTTCATATGGGAAGTGCTCCAATCCCCTGATCATCCTCGTGGCCCTCCTCTGGACTTGCTCCAACAGCTCCATGTCCTTCTTATGTTAAAGACACCAGAACTGCACACAGTACTCCAAGTAGTATTTGTACTTGTACACAGGAGCAGAGTAGAAAGGCAGGATAGAAGTAAAGACAGAAGTAGAGAGTGTAAGGAATCAGTAAGACAGCTGTAGATTTTTTCACAGGAAACAGCAATAGAGGACTTTGTCTACCTTAGATTTTTCACCAAAATTCTCATGATTGTTATCAACTATGCTGTTTTCACAAATGAAACCACAGGCTAGGGTCTTATTGCTGAAAAGCATTATTGGCCATTGGTATTTTAGCTGTTCTTTTCTCAGTTCCCACTCATGACAATTGATTAAGACTCTGCAGACATCTGACGGCAAGAATGGAAAATCTGGAGGTTTGAAATATGGTATTTATGCAGTCACAATAGGTTCTGAATTACACTGTCTTAATTATTTTTCTCTGGAAACAGCTCCTGGTTTTGTGAAATCAGCTGAAAAGAACAGAAACATCCATAGAAATGTTTTAATTTCAGTCATGCTCCCCTTACAAGGACTCATACAGGTCCATCAGTTGGTGTTCCTGATTCAGACTGGCTTTGCTTAAATTAAAGGACAAAATGTCCAAGATTGGCTTGTAAAATAATGGTCACACAGGAATTACAGACCAGATGGATGTATTAATTTAGTACTTTCCATAGCTTCCTATGTCTCCTGATCTTTGCACTGGATAAATGTATTTTCAACCAAAATGTTATAAAAGTATGTCAGTTCTTTTAATGGGGTTAGCTAATCCTTGAATGTGCCAGCAGATACATTAACGATCTTGAGGAAAATAAACCCATTTGATTCAGAATAACCATTTATGATACTTTACATGATTTTAAGCCAAAGGATCACACGGACTGTCTTTAAATCAAAGCAGGCTAAGAAGAGGAAAGGAAGGAAGTAATAGAAGACATTTGCAATTATCATCCTTTTAACAGTTGTGGTGAATTAAAATCATAAATTCTGTACATTGGAAAAATATCACACTGATATTTCTTGTTCAGTTTCTGCACAAGAAAAAAAATCCCAAGTTGTGTCAGGCCCAGTTCTTTAAAAGGATAATTGTAATTGTTAGCATACATAGCAATACACCTCTGACATTAGCATCACAGCCAGCCAGTGCCTGCCTCTTTCAGCATCTTCAGTGGAAGGCATGCTGGGGAGAAGTGGGTCCCATATCAGGAATATTTATGCAGTGTTTAAACATTGCACAGCCCTTCTACTGCAAGCTTCTCAGGTAATGTTTCAGCATTAATCGACAGTATTTATACTAGAAGGGAAATTCAAATGTAAAATGCAGTACTAAATACAAACGTCAAATTGAAAAAAAAGATCATCTAACTGGAATCAAGTAGATCTTTTAAACCAGCACAGTATCCTTGCCCTTACTTTAACAATTTCCTTTGTTAACCTTTGTTAATGACTAAACTGGAGGCCCCACCAACAGAGGAGCATTATATGTGCCAGGTCGAAGTGTGAATGGCTTTAAATTGTTAGATCAACCTTCCGATCTCAATGCATTAGCTGAAGCCAACTACAGCGACAGAAAAAGTCATCACTAAAATAGTTACTGAACACATGAAATAATGCAAATAGTTTCCAATTTCAGTCAAACTGGAACAGAAATTCAGGCAGTTTTTGAAAAATCTGGTGAATCTAGCAGGCTCCAAAAGTAGTTTTCTTCTAGTTGAAAAAAAAATTCTTTGCACAAGCCTACAGGTTAGTATGGCGAGAACTAGTCAATATTCCCAAACTATTTTAAGCCTTTAGAAATTTTGAACTTCTGCAAGCATCTACTTGTGAGCAGTTGCAAACATAGTTTCCAGAGTAGTATTACATTTGAGACACTTGGGCCATGGTGATCCATTTAGCTATAGGTCTTGAAACTGAGACTATTTGAAAAGAAAGTTAATCAAAAGTTTTAAACATGTATTTCCCTGACTCCATGTAGTGGCTGCATTTCAAGCAGAGTGATGCATGCCTTCTTCTTGCATTATCTGTATGGTAGACAAGCGTCACTAGGTGTCAGGCTCAAAAATATGTAACTGAATTTTTAATAAAAGTTAGATTTGAGGTAACTGGTTTCAGTGACTGAAGTATGCAGCGTGCCACATGGGGAAACACAGCTCCAGCAGCCATCATGATGCACACAGCAATGTCAGACTCTACATGCTATTTGCTCCATAGTTTCATAACTTTTAAGGCCAGAAAAAAGAAATTATCCATCTCATTTGACATGTAGTTCATAGGTCATTGTATTTCACTGAAACCAGACTCAAGAGTTTTATTTATACTATCATTTTTCAATTCTCCAAAGATTTTAAATGACAGATGAAGTGTAAGAGAGCACAGTGCTTCATGAATGTAGCTTGACTCAGAAGAACACCACGCCAGCTCAGAGTACAGCTTATCCACCACTGACAACCCACTTTTACTTTTGATAAAGCCTTACTTCTCTAAAGAGAGGTGAAGAACATTTGGGCAATTGTGCCTCATCCTGCGTGATCCAGGCAGGCAACCCACTACAGCACAGGACTTCCATGCTGGCACAGGCACCAGCAATTTGCACAAGTATCTTTTGTAAAAGCTTCTAAAGCTTTAGTGGGTTAATGACAGTTCAAGACAAAATATAGAAAAGTTGATTGGGGGAAAGATCCTAGAAGCAGTGCAGATTGCTTATCAAAAATATGGCATGAAAGGATACAAAATAAAGCAATACTATATTTCTTGACATACCCTACTGTCAAGTCTATTTTGCACACTTTGCCAGATTGGAGAAGAAATAAACTCTATATTTCTTCATATTGGTCCGATTTCACAATTGCAACCAGGTCATGCGGCTGAAAAACAAAACATGATGTTTTTCTGGTAGCTAGTGACAATTCTCTTCTGTGCTGCAGACTAGAGACATTTGTTGCTGTGCACTGGATGGTAGCTGCATTCCTTCAGGGCTGTATCTCAGCTAAGAGAGTAGCTCTCCCTTACTGTGAGAGAAGGTTCCTGATTTCCAGAGTTCAATGTGGAAAGATAGGGAGAGAGAAAGGCAAAGATTAGGATCAGCAAGAAGGGTTACCTGTGGCTGTTTTTCTGCAGAAAGAATCCACAGGGCTTACTGTAATTTTTCTGCTGGTTTATTGCATACTCTAATTTTGTTCTTTGCTGTTTACATTATGATACAAAGAATTCACTTCCAGTGCATTTTTCTCTATTTTTCTCTGAATATATATAAATACAGTCAGAAATGTAGTAGGAATCTTTCCGGTCTCCTTTCTGTCAGAAAGAATTTATAGATATTAACAACTTTCACTTCCTTATAATGTAGTTTTCTGAAGAAAAAATAAAGGAGCTGATTACTATTCATGGAGCAGCACCCCATTAATAGTAATTGTTTTTAAAAGACTAATCTGTTTTAAAGCTTATGCAGTTATTAGAATGTTACTCCATTTTCTTGGACTAGAGAGGGAAGACATTTTAACCATGCATAACAAATTCAAGCCCAGTAAGTTACTGCTATATGATTCAATAATTTATGAAACATGTAGAGTGCAAAGAAGTATTGTCAGGCTGCCCAAAGTTTTGAATCTGCATTTTGTGTTATACTATACAACTTGCAGTCTATGCAACTTTTGATTAGGATAACTTGGTATCATTCCCTATACCCATGTACAGAGCTTTTATACAATATTTAGTTGTTCACTTGTAAATCACTTTCTGTAACAGAATGAATTTCATGAATGTAGAGATTTTTTTTTTCCTCTTTTTTCTGGAACAGGCTGAGGCAAAAATCTATTGCTTCAGATAAGCAATTTCCTTGTCCACAGTTATACAGCATGGGTCATATCCTTGTGGCAACCTTGCCATTACAGGCACATTGTGATGTGGCCATTACAGGGCTTTTCAGTAGCAGGGCATGAAAGCATTGTTTTGTCCAAGTTTCAACAGTGCTGAAAAATATATCAGTCACCCCTTGTTAGCAAGCATGAGATATAAGTGCTAAGAACTGTTGCAAGCCTTTGCAAGATCTTGCCTGGCTCATAGATTTTCATAAATCATTCTATCATAAAAGGAACATTTAAGCAACTCTGGCAATACAATACTTGTTTACTTGCAAAAGAAAATAGCTAAATAAAATCTAAATAAAATGTGATCTCTTCTAAAAATGCAGTTTAGCTGCCTTAATAGCTGTCAAAAATTTCACTAGAAAAACATAAGCCATTTCTTATTGCCTTTTGAAGCCCATTCTGCCTGCAGCTGTACTGTTGGTGATGCATATAGAAGGTAGATCGTGTGCCTCATTAGGAGGAACTTTATATCTCAGATTCAGACACTGATCTTGCTAAATCAGCTGCAGTTTCCTTCTAAGAATGAACTATAAATGCTATTTCTCAAGCAACTTTGAGTAGTGTTCTGGTGGTTGAGCAAATATCAAACAATAGAATCTGTCTCTTGAAAGTTAAATAAATAAAGCAATGTTTAGGTATCTTTTGAAACAATGAGAACTTTTCTCTCTGAAGTTTTAATGTATCAGTATACCTCAAAAGCAAAAGAGTGTGTATCACATTCTAGTGAGCCCTATTTGTTTTGGTAGTTCTCACGAAAACCTCATGTAGGAGCATGGGCAAATATGACCTTTCAGCTCCCTTCAAAGACTTTCAGTTTTGATGCCTGGCAGAAGCTATGAGCGAGTTTACTAGCTCTATTGACAGTGTGCTGGGGATATATGCAAGCTTTCTCTGCCTAAACCACTAGCCACATATACACTGCTTTTGGTTAGCTGGAGAAATGTTTAACTTGCTTTTAAAAACACTCCTTAAGTGTTTTTAAAGCAATTTCCTTTCACTGTGTTCCTACAGTAAAAATGTTCTGTTTCATGCCCAGCAGGGAAAGTTTACAATGACCTAATATCCAGTGGTACAAAATTTGTCATAGTCCTTTGGGTTAGGCAAGGTATGTACAGCAGTTCTCAGAGTTCTGTAAGAACATCTCAGGACCCAGAAATATACAAACACTGAACTTTTACTTGACTTCGAAGCCCTGAGGTAGCACATACCTCTAGTAGATCTATTTTTGTTTGGCTTCATCTGAAACCTGGCAGGCTTAAATGTGCCTTCCTTTAGCAAAGTACAAAGTTCCTGAGGACAAGATTGCAAAAGAGAAAAATAAGACAATCAAGTGACATTCTAGATTACACTTAACAAGAAAAGACTATCTGACTTGATTTCCTATTTTTCCCAGTCATCTGCCACTTCAATGGACAATAAATTTAGCGCTGACTTTTTTTTCCTTTAAGATTCTATCAATTTCTCTTCAATACTTTCCCCCCCCCCAATTTGCATAAAACTCCTCTTTGTCGTTTTGTGAAATTTTTAAGACTGTTACAATGCTTGCAAGTCATACAGCAAGAGAAGCTTTTGCTGTTAATACACCTTGGAAATGTTGCAGCTTATTAGCACACTTTAATTCCCATCTAGGAGGCCACATGTGACAGCTGAACTGCACAGATGGAGATCTGTCATAGTGCTCTGTTTAAATCACCTCTTCTTTCAACCCCATTGCGTCACATGCTTTCCCACTAAACTGTGGCTTTTTGACAGCAAAGATGTTGTGAATCACTAGCACAAGGTTGTGGAAAAAAATGGGACAAGCTAGAGCCGAGAGCTCTACTCTGTTGTAGCCTAGAGCTACAACAAAGCATAAGGAAAATAAGAGGGTTTCTCTCTTACAGAAGGGCTTGGTATCTTTAGTGAGACATCAGACTGAGCAGGAAAAGCTGTCTAGAGAAGATGGGCAAGGCACCCAATCTGACAAGGTTGACTGCATCTAGAAATTACAGCCCAAACTTTCTCCCCACTCCTCTGTACCTCTATAGCTGTGCATCTGATCTGTGCTGCTGCTGTTTCTGAACAGAAGCAGAGTAGAAATGACGCCGTAAGATAGTCGGGTTTTAATAAGACACTTCTGCTGTCGTAATAATCAAGTCTGTTCCAATGATATTTCCAAGTGCATTGCAAAACCAAAGGGTTCAGAAGAAACATCTGAAAAAAATAAATCATCAAACTTCACAATTGTTTCTTTTAAAATCAGGCGAGGTATAAAAGAATTAGTGCTACCTTTATTTGGAGGTTTGTTTAATTTTAGTCTTGTATTTTGTGTTATATAATACCAATACCAGTAAAACTTTGCAAAAAAAAGAAAAAGTTTCTATATTTTTGTGCAAGTTTGTGCTTAGAGATTCAGACTTTGTCCTACTTATAAAGCCACTTCAGATAAGAGTAACCTACTTGCATCTTATTAGTTTTCCAAAATAGCACAGAGGAAAAAAATATTAGAAGAAAAAGGAGTGAGTAGGAAAAGGGAATCTCTTTCCTGGAAAATTATTCCAGATGCAGGCAGCAAAAAGTCCACAAAAGAAGAATAAAAGCCTTCACTAAAATATCTAGGGAAGCTTACCTGGATTCTAGAATCTCTGCAGGTCTTCTATTTCATCTCTCACTCCAACATTTTATCAGTGCTAGGCCTCAGAAAATAAAACCAAGAAATTTCAGGGAAGACAATGATAAAACCAGAAACTTCAGAAATTATAACTGCACATGAGAACTACCTGAGAGCTGACAGTCTGAAATAATTTCAAACCTCATTGAACACTTACTAGAAATAGGATTTTTTTCTGTATGTCAGTTTTTCTTCAAAAAGGAATAGCCAAAGTTGTCTTCTTCAAAACACTGGGTTTAATTAGTGAAAAGACAGCTAGGAAATACTCGCATGTTGGGTATAGTGCTGTAAGTTCTCATTATTTTTCACAAGGATATGTTGATTTTTTCAGTCCCAAAATTGGGTGTATTACAGGAATTAGTTTCAGATGATAGGTGGATGCAACGAGAATGTGGATTGTCCAGAATTAGGGGCCTGAGACTCTCGGGGTAATAGGTTAAGATAAGCACATCACCTAAGTATTTCAGGGCTTCTGGTAGTTCCCAGCTCACATCTACTGACAATTCAAGTCATTTTTCTTTATTCCAGTGATGGATCATGGCCAGACTAGATGTTTCCCTCCATCAATATTAAGATCCATTAATTGTTTTGGGTTTTCAAAACGTGATTAAACTGATTAATTGACTCTCTTAATCAAGAAAACCACCTCCCTCTTAGAAGTTCAACTACATCCAATAAAAATTTAACTTAATTCTTTTAAATAAACCTAGGAATCCTCCATTTTTGCTAACTGTTTCTATCATAGTTGAGCAAGGCAAAAAAGGCAGAGTTGTTTATTAGAGAGGAAAAAAAGAGGAAAAAATCTCATCATGGAAGTTTAAATTCTCTGGGGATGTTCAGCCCTTACATACAGAAAACACAGTGGTTGATACATTAATTTCTTTCCCGTATTTTTCAGCACAGACTAAATTTTAATGCCATAATAAACGCAATGCAGCAAAACTTTCATATAGGTTTCCAGAAAAAGCTGGGTTCTTCCCCCCAAGCACTTGATATCAAGCATTAGACTTTCATAAGGAGAATGCATATCTAATAGAAACATCCATGTTATTGCCAGGGGGTGCTATTAGTTCACCACTGTAAAAACAACCAGAGAAATTAAGGTCTGTATTAACACAGATAGGCTGTAAATCATCTCTGAAAGTCGCTAATCCAAGCTCTGCAGTTCTGACATTAAAGGTGCCTGAAGTGGTTACTGGCACTTTTAAAGCAGAAGAATCTTTAGTCAGTGTAAATCTGTAAGGACCTTGTACATTTCAGTGCTCCTCAGCTCATTTCTGCAGCACCTCAGAACATCTATGACCCTGACTAGGCACCTGCTTTCCATTGCTGTGCACAAAAAGGATGAGGTCTCATAGAATAAGACTCCTTGTGTAGAGCAAACTGACCTTCACAGGAACTGCCTTAAGCTACAGTGATAGGGAACATGGCTATAGTGCAGGGTGAAGACCCTGTGGTGGAAGAGCAGTCTTTCCCTCCAGCTCCTAGCTGGCTCAGGTGTCAATGCCCATGCACCTGGTGACCACTGTGCCTGCTGCTGCTGGAGGGTGACATGGTGACATACACGAGCAGACACACTGCTGGCCCCCTTCCTGGCAGAAAAGCGGGGTGCCAGAAGTTACCTGAGCACCACGATCTCCAAGAAGCTGTGCATCTCCAGAGCCAGCACACAAGAGGGGGCAGGCTGCTGGGTATGGGCAATGACCAGCCACACAGTTCAGAGACTGCTGGGTGTCCTGCTCACTGATGTGTTTGTAAGAGCCTGTCAAGGATGCACAGCCCCATAGCAAATTCCTTGTGAGCAAGAAGGTACTAATGGGTCTCCTGCATATGATGCCACCTACACTCTGCCTCTTTTTCTCTCACCTGCTGTGTCTGAATTAGATGAGTCAATCTCCTCTGTTATGCTACTATAAAACAAAGGAACTCCAGAGAAGATGAGAAGTTCCTCTAGGTGGTATTTGAGGGTTAATGGAGTAAAATTTGCTTCTGTGCCTGCAGCTACTGCCACTCCTCTGCTTGAGTAATAGAGCCTTAAACATTCAAGTGATGGGTGTTATTGCATGCCAGCTGCAAACCAACAGAGCAGGCTGTAAACACATTTTACCTGTTTCCCTCTTTGTATTTTAATGTGCTCTTTTTCTCAGCTGAGATCCTTTTGCCTCTCCAGCATTGTATCACACTGACATGAATGGGCTCAGCCAGTCAGGGTAGGGGATGTACAGTCTAATATTACTCACAGCATTCAGCAAGTTTTAGTCATCAGGCTTACAGTACAGCTATGGTTAGCATCCTGATCCAGCATTTCAGCCATTTAAAATTTCATCCCCTATTCCTTCAGCTGGGACAAGCCATTCTTCTGTATCTGTATGATTTGTTCATTAAGGCTGCTGGTGTGCAAACATATGTATGCTGACATATCTTTCAGTAACAACTTCGAGACAAACATATTTCTAAACCCATTAGATCTGAAGCTGAAGACGTGGAAGTGATTTATTTTGGAGATGCAGGTACCTGCTTCCTCACAGGACAGGACTCGAGCTATCTGGGGGCAAAATCTATTTTTGCCCTGTGTTTGATGTGGCTCTATTCCATAAATCAAACTGTTTTCTGTGTAGGTAAACTGTTTCATCAGTAGAAAACATATTTCTATGCTTAACCTAGAAGCACAAGGAACCTGTGCACTTAGATGATACCCTCAGCATACAGTCACTCAGATCCAGGCTTGAGTGCGTGCATTGCCACCTTATTTGTTCAAAAAACCCATAAAATGGATAAAGAGTGTAATGGCCCAGAGGGCACCAAGAGGCCTTAACTGATTTGAAGCACCTCACCTGGGACCTCCACCCCTGCACCATCTGCTTACAAGCCCAGGGCACCATTTAAGCTCAGGCCTGAGCCTTGCCTGTTTTTTCCCTGGGCTGTGGAGCAGGTGTGCTTGTCTCCAGCTATGCCTCCTAGCTGCACTATAAACCAGTGCTGTCAGTAGCTTGTCTCCTGGCTGGACCTTGGACTTGTGTTATAGTTCAGTCCCTAGCCTGTCTTCTGCTGCTCCTGGCTGGACCCAAGGTTCATCTTCTCTGCTGAGGTTGTTGGTGGACCGTGTTGCAACCCCTGGCTCTGCCTGCCGTGTCCAGACCTGTGGAATAGTGCTGTGTGAGAGCCCTTAGGTCATGGCTCATTGTCCATGAGAAAGCAGAGACAAAGCTGGTGAAGGATCCTGGGGACAAAGTATGAGGTGCTGCAGGTAGGAGTGCTTTGTAATTGTTAAACTAAGGTGTGTGAAGCTTGTTGGAGACAGGACTTCTCTTCCAGGGTAGCCACATTGCTAAACAGGGGGTGGCCCAAGGTAGGTGTGTGTCCAGCTGAAATAATGAGAACAAACCGCAGATAAGATGACTTGATTTCATTAGAGTGGCCCAACTAAGCATCTATTATTCTGTGTTAATAGACTCCTCTGTAGGTGCATCTTCCTATTCTTATATGCATTCTTAGTGGCTTATTTTTCAGCTTCTGAGTTCCAAAAATCAAACACCTATGTTAAATTTGACAACTGACTGAACTACTGTGCAGTGCTGGTTGTTTCTTGCCCTTTTGCCCTATTTTCTTGAACTCTAGTGCCTTTAGTGTGATGAGTTAGTTAAATACTGAGGTATTTGCTGTTCGCCTGTTCTTCCACTGGGATCCCACAGTACAACACAAACTAAAATGAATTCTAATGGATCTTTAGTGCCATTTATTATTTCCCGTTCTTACATCTGCTCTTGGAGCTTTTCAGCTCTCTCTGCCCTGGAAGCTTCTAACTATCTGTAAATAAGGCTTGTAGCCTAGCAACATTGAGTGAATGCACTTTCCTTGTTGAATAATGCTGGGCGTAATCAAATCAGCTTGTTATGCTATCTGCAGCATTAACACTGTAAGTTGGAGACAATTTAAAATATTTCTTGTACATTGGCATCATTTGGAACTGGAAACTTTTTTCAGCTCTTTAGAAGACAGTATGTACCCAAAAAGTGAAGTAGAAGTGCCCAGCTTAGCAGCAAATAAACCAGTTCCGGAAACGAGTGCAGTCATCAAACTGAGTTGATTGATTGATTAATCTGACCCCTCAAGGAGACTAAAGAGAAAGGAAACACCATATCTGAGCATTTGTATCCACCAGCACAGACAACCACACAGTTTGGAACTACCTTAGCTATCTGACAGGAAGAGCTGCCTTGTGGTGCAGTGGTTTGGGTTGGAAGGCATCTTAAGGGTCATCTAGTTTTACCCTTCCCATAGACTATGCTGCTCAAAGCCTCATCCAGCCTGGCCTTGAACACTTCCAGGGATGGGGCATCCACATGATATTTTTCTAGGCAGGAAATCAGCTCATGTCACAAAAAATGAGCGAACACCTATATAGTACGTAGCACCATCTATAATCCTTAGGACTGTCCCACTTTAAAGGGGAAATTTGCGCTGTCAAACTGCATTTACTGCAACATATTTGAGGGGTGTAAGCAAGGCATAGCCTTCTCCCCTACTCTGGCATGCTTACATGCATGTGAGGAATAGCACCGTTCTAAAGGATGCATCGCCTGTTCTTTCTATGCCCTTCTGTATTAGGTTATTCACCCTAGCATGAAGAAGGGTGGCATAGGTCTGCTTTAGTCCCATACAGTTATACAAGCTAGAGCATGAAAAGCTGCTTAGTTTCATATTGAAATGAAGTCAGAAACGATTCTTCAATTTGTAGCATGCTGTACAGAACTGTAAAAAACTGTATTGTGTGTGAGTAGAACTTTGCATTTTCCAGCTACTGCATCTCTTCACTTCAGAACAAGTAAATCCTTGTTCTGCATTTTTTAATTGACCTTTTTAATTTAAACAAGTTTGACTGGGCAATGAAAGAATGGTTCCAGCATAATGTTATCGCAAGACAGTTGGTGATGTCAAGCACAAAAGTAGCTGTGGCTTTTTCTCTCTTCTCCCCTCCCATCACTGATTAGCACAAGCATTAGTAGATAGACAGTAAGAAATTTGGTTGGTTTTAGATTTTATAAGCTTGAGTACAATGTTTTTATTGGCTGGGAAGATACTTAATTCTATTAAGAAACAAGTAACCAAGTACAAGAATCAGAGAAACTCAACCCTGTCAGTATGAGGTTCAAATAGATATTTCATTCTGGTATTTTTGCAAGCTTTACTGATAACTTCATGCAGGTTAAAATACAGAATTTTAATTTGCATTGATAGAAATATTGCTGAATAAAAATATCACTTTCTTTTCATGTTTGGTTCTACCTAACTAGCTTATACTGCTGAAACCTGGCACAGAATGTGATTTACAGCCACACAAGAACTTGGTTTGGTTTTGCTACAAGCTTAAAAGGCATTTAACTCTGCTTTCTTAACTTGGTACACTTCCCAGCATGGATAGGACTGAAGATCATAGGCTTATAAGACAAATGCATTTATTCCCTGATAGCTCATTCTAGGCTCTGGGAGCTGACACTATCTGCTGCAAGTAATTGTATTTACAATCGTTCTTTATCACAAGGTGGCAAAAAGCTTTCTGATCAGTAAAAACACTGCTTGCCACCCCGAGACAGAGACCTAAGAATTGGTGATGTGCATGCCTTGCAGTTGCTGTAACCTGGGAGGTAAAAACTGATCTTGCTACTTCGGATGAAATTGGAGTTTCGAAGCAATTTCACAGAATCCCTCAGAGATCTATCTGCTTCTCCCTTTAGCTTTGAAACCTGTCTTGCACCACAGCCTTGCTCCTCTCTCAATGATCACTTCTTTTGCTGTCAGCCTTCCCTTCCTTGTTAACTGGTGAGACCTCAGCAGAGTTACCAGGGGATGGCTGCAGGCAGGCATCTCCTAAACAAATAGGAATAAGGTTCTGTCTGACTTTGAGAAAATCTAACAGTAAAGGGAAAATTGTCTGTGTAAGGGAAGGTGCACAAAGATGAAACCACAAGTGTCTTTTGGATTCAGAATGGAAAGTGAGAAACAGAGTAGGAGACTGGCAAGCAAAAAAGGATCAGGGAGACTTCCTAACAAAATGGAAGATGAAAGGACAGGACTGTAATGAGAGAGGAATAAGATGTAACAAGATTTACAGAGCAATAACATGGAAAGTGACAGAATAACGATATATTAAAATGTCTGAGTGGAAGGTAATTGACAACTGGAGTTGAAAAGGAGTGTAAATGCTGCAGGTGGGAGGAAAAGCAAGAAGATAAGGAGCTATGTTTTTCGATACATGTTCTGACTGTAAAGGTAGGAATGCCATCACACCTACTCACTGTGTCTCTGCTTTGCTTTTGAAATTCACAGGAAGAATTTCTATTAAAATGACCTTAAATATCCCCTTAATCATTTCTGTTCCCGTTTTCAATATAGAGAAGCTTTTTTTTTTTTTTTTTCTTCCTTCTGTTTCTTTGCTGGTTCCTTAAGCACGGGAGGGCCATCAGCTCTGATGAGATTCTCTCCTTCCCTTTTAGCTCATAAATAGCTGCAAGATGTGGCTGGAGAAGTAAGGGAAAAGCAATGTGGCACCTGCTGCAGGTTTTTAGGAAAACATTATTGAGCTAAAGAACTAATGACCTAATTGAGGTTTATATTGTGGACAGACTGAATAACATGCTGAAACCGCAAAACAGACTCCTTCCCCTGAGGGAGGCTTTGTGTTTTGGGTGGGCAGAATTGGCTGTATATTTTGCTCACTAAAATCTCAAACAGCTGTAATACATGGAAAAAATCAATTCAAGTGCTCAAGGAATATGAGTTTACTGGAAAAGCACGTATCTGAAGCTACAGAGCCTCGCCATATAGAGGTTCACCTAGACCTTTGGAGGACTATATATAAAGCTGTAACGCTTCTAGCTGAAGCGGGACTGAGTGTGCCAGATCAGTAATGAAAGACTGGTGCTTTGCTGCCTTCTGATCCCTCCGTGTCTTCTCATATCTGCAAGCCGTCATTATTTTCTGGCATGTCCTTTTTGAAGCACGTTTCTTCCTCAGTGCTGCAGTGCCCTCCAGCGCTCAGAGAAAATACTTCGGCTTCCATTATCAGGAATCTAAAGGACAGACACCATTTTACATCCTACTGTAAGACAGAACTCTTCATGATATTTAAGATGACTCTTATTTGGTTTTCGAAGCATAAGGGCAGTAGAGTAATTGTACCTAGCTAACTCTTCCTAGTGTCCTCTGTCACTCTCGTCCAGTAAGCTGCCTACTGTTTAGAAACCTGCCCCAGAAGCTGCAGGACATTAATCAGGGATCTTTGCATCTACCTGCACCACGGCCACAGAACAAGGCTGTGGCTTGCTGAGTAAGTCTGGTGTCTCTGTAACCCAGGGCATATGCCTGCTGCAGGGCAATGACCCCCAACTTGCAGTAAATTTTCTTCTCCAGGGCATTAACTTTGATGTTGGAAATACTTTCCACAATAAAAAGCTGCCTGAGGTGAATGATTATCACCTCAGTGAGTCATATCCCAAAAGTGGTAAAAGTGCGCCTCTAATAAAAGTACTAGAAGTAGGATATTGGCTGTAGTTCAAGGGTTGTGTTTGGAGTAGTAAAGTTTTCCTAAACACTTGAGGTTGCAGGTTATTTTAATGGAAATTTCTGGTTAAGGCTGAGTGAGAAAGGCAAAAAGTGAGTCTAAGTTTCCTTTGTGAGTTACTTTTTTACTGTTGTATATCTCTAGTACAGAGGTTTAATAAATTCCATCTAAAACATTGCAAGTGCTTTCCTAAATACAAGTGAGAATCCATAAGTCCAGAGCAACTCAAAAAAACGAACACCTGGTTAGATTCAAAAGTTAGGGTGGGATTTTCAGCAGACTAAAGGAATTCAGTTTTGGGCTCCATCAAATTATAGTCAGAGCTGCTCACAAAAATATATTCTAGTAAATTGTGTTTAATGGGGAGAAGAATTTCAGCACACTCTCTACTAGGTATTTTTTCATTCAAGAAAGCATCTTTTCAGAGAAGTTACCAGGTGAACTGAAAGTCATACAGATAGTCCAGAGAGCAATGTCCCTCCCATATTTTTCATTCTCTTCCAGAAATGAAGTATCTGACTGATACCCACAAAGCTGGCAAACTTCTGGTCAATTCAAACACTCACATATCGAATATGCAACATTCTCTTAAGCAAGATCAGTCAAATAAGGGGGGGGGGGGGAGTTGTAGAGTGTGTTCAGAGAGGGAAGTATACACAAGGACATAATTAGAAGAAAGGAGGTCAGAGATTAAAATAAGTACTTGTACTCATGGGAGAGCTATAGAAAGGACAAGAGAGCCCATCAAATGTCTTGCATTTGAAATTATGATCTTCTATCTCCCTCAATCTTTTGAATTCACAATAACATTTTGTAACATTATGACTAAGTCATTTAATAGCATAGTCTTTTGGGGAAAGATTTAAAAAATTGCCATAGAGACCGAAAGTGAACATGTGAACTTGAATATTGACAGCTAGTGGTGGTAGGCTTTGGAATTGACAGACTATATTTTCCTCAGAATTTAAATGTGAGTCTCATCCGGTCCTTTCAAGGCCCTTTTTTCAGCAGACTTGTTAAATATACTAGTAGAGGCTCTAACATAAGTGGGCATGTTGGTGTTCATAGCTGATTAGGAGCAGATGTTTGAGAATTGGGGTGGACTGCATTTAGCTAAGTTATGCTAGACAGGCTCTCAAAACTTGTGCTTAACCTTTTTCTTGTTTATAAATCAAGAAAAGCTGTAAAATCTGACCTCTAACAAGTGCATTTGGATCCACCCACTGTCTCCAAAACATTATCCTCTCCTATAAGTGTGTCCTCACCATTTGTGCTAGGCACTTGCACCAGGGCTGGGTATCATGGGGATTCCTAATTTTAACAGAACTGTTGGAAGTTTGCAGAGCACCCTCTGGCTACAGCTTTAAAGCACTGTTATCGTTCATGTGATTTCACTTCTGCACACTGTGAAGCAGTTCCTGGCCAAAATAAAGCAAAGCCTGCTCTAATCCAAACCTGCAAGGACTAATTTAGATATGTCACACTCCAAGCCTTCATTGAGTTGTTGGTGAAGCACAAATAAAAGTTGCACAGATACTGCACAGGAAAGGCTGCTCCCCAAATGCAATATTATTCCAAATATTGCAGATGAGCTTGAACGGAAGTAAAAATAAAGGGTATACTCATTCTGTCAGTAGCTCAATATAGTATATTGTATAGATCAACTCCATAAGCAGTTGGAACTATCCCAGTCCATGGGTACTGTCTTAGGATTTGAGACTTTGAGGTTAAACTGGCAAGCTAAAGCATTTCCCAAAGCCATGGGCAGTAAAGCTTCAGAAGTGTACATGAAACATGGGCAAGCTTTGAAGTTATCTTAGATGGAGATAATGCTACAACTATAGTTGTGAATATAACCTTCAGTAGTTAACCATCAGAACCAAACCATAAAAGGTAATGCTTAAATTGTTACCTGATCACTTCAAGTAAAGAATACAGTAATTTTTTCCATTTTTTTTTTTAAAAAAAAAAAAAAAACCAACCCAACCCTTATCATTTGGAGATGAATGCAAATTAATGTGATTTGTATTTCTGCATGTGTCATTACTCTAGAACAGCTTTGACTTACAAATATAGAAATCCATAATACGAACAATTATTCTCTAATTTTAAACCTACATTAACATGCTGTAAGTAAGAACAGATGCTAATTGCATTAATAATGCAATGCAACAGTGATTATTTGATTTAGGATGGATTACTTCTATTTGTCACGACTGCCTTTATTGTTCAATCTGCCCTGGCTACAATGGTCTAATGTGGTAGACATCACTGTTTTCATGGCTCTGACCCTATTTCTTCTATGTAAAATATTACCAATGCACATCTTATTACACCATCTAGAAAAAGGTTTTATACTGGCATTTGTTGATGGTTGACCTTTGAAGAACTATGCTGAAGTAATAGCACACTAACCATAGCACTCCAGGGTTAATGTATACCCTTCAGTGTCACAGGCAGTTGGGGACAGTTATGTTCCTGCTGCAAACATCCTTTTCAAGTACCACCATCTTCAAGTACTTTATGATCCTTGACTGACCCTTGAAGGGTCTCTTCTAATTTCTTACGTTTATAATAACCACATACGTGGGCACTGTGTTACAAATAGATGCTTATGCTCACTTCATGATCAGTCAATCTAAACTAAGATTATTTTAGTGCTTCTTCAAAAAAGCTTGCTGCCATAATGATTTCATGTTGTCAGTTATTTTGTTAGGTACCAAAATACTTTACAGATACTGTCTTAGAGCAAGTATTTTAGTTTTACACTTTTGATGTCGATGATGTGTATAGCTATATTTATAAAGCCAGTTTTCAGATAAGGTTTAATGGTTGCTATAGCAAGAGGGTTATATTTTAAAAAAAACAAGACTTAAAGGATTTAGGAGTTTTAATTTACTTTTTTAAAAATAGAATTATAACTTATGGCTATAGATCCCGGTCTTAAAGTATAGCAGGAAAACTGTTACTGAATTGTTACAGTAACAGTAAAATTATATGCATTGGACTTATTTGTGCAAAGATAGTAAAATATTCCTAAAAATGAAGTCAGATATGTCTTCCACTTAATATGGTGCAGCTCTTTATGTGATGCATTACCTGCAGGCTGTCAGCTGTACAAGTTTTATGATCAAAATAACAATCATAGGTGAAGTTGAAAATATTTTGTAACAAAACATCATCTTTTCTGTTTAGTTGGTAGGCAGTATTTTCAGGTGTTAGCTCATTTGCGTGTCCTCAGATCTTAGAATCATAGAATAGTTAGGGTTGGAAAGGACCTTAAGATCATCTAGTTCCAACCCCCCTGCCATGGGCAGGGACACCCCACACTAAACCACGCCACCCAAGGTCTCATCCAACCTGGCCTTGAACATCGCCAAGGATGGAGCATTCACAGCTTCCTTGGGCAACCCATTCCAGTGCCTCACCACCCTTACAGTAAAGAATTTCTTCTTTATATCCAATCTAAACTTCTCCTGTTTAAGTTTGAACCCGTTACCCCTTGTCCTGTCACTACAGTCCCTGATGAATAGTCCCTCCCCAGCATCCTTGTAGGCCCCCTTCAGATACTGGAAGGCTGCTATGAGGTCTCCACGCAGCCTTCTCTTCTCCAGGCTGAACAGCCCCAACTTTCTCAGCCTGTCTTCATACGGGAGGTGCTCCAGTCCCCTGATCATCCTCGTGGCCCTCCTCTGGACTTGTTCCAACAGTTCCATGTCCTTTTTATGTTGAGGACACCAGAACTGCACACAATACTCCAAGCGAGGTCTCACGAGAGCAAAGTAGAGGGGCAGGATCACCTCCTTTGACCTGCTGGTCACGCTCCTTTTGATGCAGCCCAGGATACAGTTGGCTTTCTGGGCTGCGAGCGCACACTGAAGCCAGCTCATGTTCATTTTCTCATCGATCAACACCCCCAAGTCCTTCTCTGCAGGGCTGCTCTGAATCTCTTCTCTGCCCAACCTGTAGCTGTGCCTGGGATTGCTCTGACCCAGGTGCAGGACCTTGCACTTGGCATGGTTAAACTTCATCAGGTTGGCATCAGCCCACCTCACAAGCATCCCTGGATGGCATCCCTTCCCTCCAGCGTATCACCGAACCACACAGCTTGGTATCACTGGCAAACTTGCTGAGGATGCTCCCAAATGGCACATGATTTACGACATTTTTCCAACAACAATATTAGAACATATAGTTCAATTTTGTTTTATAATATGCCTTTTCAGTCTACACGAAATAGTGTTTCTTGTTACTGTGCTGAAATAGACCAAGACTCAGTCGCAGGGCCGTGCAGTTCCCATTTTCAAGGAAACTTCTGTCCTGATTCTGCACTAAGCAAACCCCTGAGAGTATCGTTTGGTTTGCCTTCCTCTGCAGTGACAACTGTAGAATAGCGTGCTGATACCCACTTTAACTGCCAAAGTAATTTGTCACCTAAAATGGCCATTTCTTTTAACGGTTGTAATAGACAAAGACAGTAGATGGCAGCAAACATCTTAAAACTAAGCCTGTGTGTTGCCTGACCCAGTGTAATAGATGTGGGTAGCCAGCTGTGAAATCTTTTGGGATTTCTTTCATGGTTCAGCTGTTAAAAAACCATCTTGCCAAAAAGCTGGCGTTTTCTCAAGCTCTGAAATACGTTTTAAAGTCCAAGCTTTGCCAGTACAGCTTCCTGGACTAAAATCAAAAGTTTTTCTGTCAGCATCAACCCCCTCCCTCCCCCACCCCCCCTTAATTTTATATTAATGATATATAATGGAGTAGGACTGAATTCAAATGTTGTTATTGGAAGAGCTTAGCTCTAATGTATGCGGTAACTTGGGCTACTTGCCCTGTTGAAGTTTAGCAGTATTGTATTCAGTATCAGTTCACACTGCTCAGTATTGTCTCACTTACTTAACACTCTGTTTTCCCTACTGCAGCCACTTTAGGTGCACTGAGCAAACATGTCCATTTTCCATGAGTGCCTTACTTGTCAGTGCAATTTCCCTGAGCAAGATGATGTCTACTGCTTTATTAAAATACTCCTATTCAAGCTAACAAACACTTCTTAAGCTGTAGTTGAGGGAGTTAACCATGGACTTCCTACGCATTCTGGAAAGCCAGATGTTTCCTAAAGATTTGTTTTTCCTTTATTAGGAAAAAATGGATAATATAGGTTTTGTATGGCCCTTTGTAAAGTGTTCTTTCACTGAACTGATTCTTTAGGCTAACTTTTCAAGGGCTATTTTTGTAAATGTGCAGTTGTAAACTAAGGGTGTTCAAAGTATAGGACTGAGTGTTTGCAAACCTTGAGATGTTTGAGAACTTTCTATTTGCTTGCTTCATGAGGGTGTATTTTGTGCATTAGTGTACAGACAGATATTGAAGCAGCATGCAAACTCTTCAGTTCCACAGGAAGCTTTTAAATCTGTACATGGTCCACTTTAAATGTGCAACACAGACCCCCTGCAACTTATTAAAATCACTACTTGAGCATCACTATAATGCTCAAGGTGTATGCAGGAAAGGACTCAGGTCCAGCTTTCAACAATTATGACAGCAAATCCAATTAAGTGTCAACTCTTGCCAGTCTTATGTGTTTGAGTGATTCTTATTTCATCCACATCATCTCTTGAGTGTCTTCTCTCCAAGCAAAAATGGAGACCCTATATCTTTCTCACAAAGCTTGGGGGAAGTACAAACCTACGAAGGAGGAAAGTGTACAGGAAGAGTAACCTTTCAGGCAGGAGGTTAGGTGTGAGCCCAATAGCTTGTTTTCACTACTCCATAGAAACATCATCCTTGACTGACAGCTGAGACTTCACCTTTTCATTTTTCAGTGCAGGTCATGGTCAGACTCTTCTCTCATTCAATTTTATTTCCCATATTTATTTACCAGCCTTCCAATCAGATTTTTTTCCATGAGTTTTAGTCTGCCCCTTAGCACAGTTCCCTTTTGAATTAATCTTTCCTGTTTCCAGTTTTTTGACCTACTGTTGCTCCAAAATCGTGAAGCTTTTTCCATCAGCTTTGTTTCTTTCCCCCTCACTGGAATCTTATCCGTCTTCAAAATCTTCCCTTTGCCTTAAAGAGTAATGCATGGAAAGGTGAAGGGTTAAAAAGAATTCTACCTACATGCTAACCTCCAAAGAAACTAGATAATGCGTCATGTTACGTTATGGCTTTATCCCAGGCCTTCGGAATAGCTCCTGCAAGGAGCATGATGTCAGACATTTAACAAATGCTTGAAGACTTACTTCGGATCTAAATTCAGAGGCAGTATCAATCAATGTAGCATCCAACTTTTCACCTCTTTCCTACAAGGCCATTTCTGGAATCGCTGCTGTTCTGGAAGAAATACTAGTCAGCTGCAGCAAGTTAAAAAACATTTTGTCAGACTGTGCAATGAAATATGGGGTTTATTATCCTCTAAATATTTATAGATCAGCACCCATTAGTAGACTGTATGTTTTCTGTTATCACTGCAGTTCTGTCTTAAGCTGAACCAATGCAGCTTCAGGAAGCATTTTATTAGGAGGATTTAAGTATTATTAGGTTTAGATATGCAATTATTTACATAATTTAAGAAATTACTTTTGACATGGCTTGTTTATTAACCACTAAGAATGGACTTTGAAGGATCTGTTAAAGGAATAATCTTTGTGTTCAGTATTACCAGGCACAGAAAGATGCTTACTTCTGCTTCCCTCGTCCTCTGATCCTAAAAAGAAAATAAAACAACAAAAGCAAACAAACAAACAAAAAAAAAAAAAAAAAAACAAAAAAACCAAAAACAAAACAACCTTGATTTTATCTGAAAATGTAGTGAAAGGTTGGAAACTGTTTGCCAAGTTAAGCTTGTTCCCTTACAAGGAAATGCAGTTTTGGGAACAAATAACATTCCAGTCTTTCAGCAGTCCCCAGTGGGCATTATGCCATTGTACTTGCAGACATTGTGTCATGGAAATGTGCAAGGCCTGGAACAGCTAGGAAATGTGTTTATTTATATATTTATTTTCTACTACTTAAAAGCTGGTGCCTACTCTTATTCAACAATAGAATAGGACGCAAGCTGAGACTTAAGGATTACTGTATTTTCTGCTCTATTGACTTAATGCGAAATTTGTCCTTATTGAAATATATTAATATGGGTAAGAGCATTCTTAAGCAAGCAATTCTGTAGGCAATTCCCACGCTGGCCAGAGTTAAACTTTTCAGCGTGAACAAGGAGCACATTCGGAATTAAAAACAAAGCCTTTTTGTTTTAACAAAAATGTTATTCATTAGCAAGAATTTTAAAGACATTTCTCCTTTAGCACTCTGTGCTTTTACACCAGCTTTTAATATGCACTTGATAAAATTAATAGCAGATGCTCATCTTTTCTTACTTTCAAGGTAACTATCTTACTGAAGTACTATCCTAATTAGAAGGGGTTTGTTGGTGTTCTTGACCAAATCTTAGGAGATTACTTTTTTTTTTTAATGAAAAGTATGATTTCTGCTTTGAGACCTTTGTTTTATTCCTTGATCTAGTAAAAATATGGTTTAAATCCACATGAGTGTTTGGCAATCTATTGTTTTCTTGGGCAACACAGTTTTTAACAAAACAAGCTCCTTTATGGTTCTCTAATTTTCAGCAAGCATCAGAAAACATCAGTTCAAGTTTAGATGTCAAAAATTATTTTTCTTTATTACGTAATTCAAATTAGTTCTCAGCAATGAAGTGGTTCTTGTGCTTTCTCCACCATACTGCTATTTGCTTATTTTTTTTTGGGGGGGTGGTAACAAATTTCCATGCAAGTTGGATATCCCTGATTACACTATCCTCTCTGCCACCTTGCTGACAATGAGATATAATTGAGATAAGGTCAAGGGATGAATGAAAACCTGTATTGGCTCACAAATAACTTCCATAACACTCAGTTGCTCATGACCTCTTCAGCATCAGGAAGAAATTTTGGTCTCAAGTACCTTTGAAACTTCAGGTTTGTTCATTGGTACAAATGGGGTGCCTATCATTCATACCACAGTAATATCTGGAGGTATGCAATATGTCTCTTGAAATATTTGGAGTAGTACTTGGAGAATGAAGAGGATAGTTTGGTGAACTATGTGGTACAGTTTGTTCCCAGGGAAAGAAGCTTCCAACAATACATTGGAGAGCTACCAGGGGCTGTCTCTATTTTTGCTGTCCAAGAAAAGGTAATCTGTGAAGTTTATTTGACCATTAAATTAATACAGATCACATATTCCATTAAAGCTGAACACATCTACACATTCTGTATGGTGAGTCAATATAAATTCAAAGCTTTAGAAAGTATTTGGCACTGTTCAAACAGGACTTTATGCTGGCTATTGGAAAACATTTAAAGCACCAGCAGGAAGTCCTTGTACCTTCTCCACTCCAAAATGTGCACAGAGTATTTTGCTGATAAGCACTTAAATTTATTTCATAATATTGCTATCAATGTCAGTGCACATTTTTCCTATTAACCCACATTAATTGTAGGTACAAGCTAGCCAGTTCTTTAAAGTTTTGCCAAGAGTAAAACAAGAATAGATGAAAGCTCACAAAATCTCATGGTCAAAGTTTACGTTTTCAGTGCCCTGCTTTATGTGGCATTCAGAACCTTTGCATGCTTAAGGGAAAAAGTGACGCTAGTGGACGCTTCAATTGTTAGTACTATTTTGGGCTTAACTCTAGTGTGAGCTGCAATTATATCAGAGCTTCCTTAGGAGGGATGTGGATGATGAACTTAATGTTTCCTTTTCCTTAGGCTTAATATTCTCTTCAGTATCATGGCATTTTTGTATATATTAAAGACACAATATTTTTAACAGTTAGGGATGTTCAGGATTTTCTTCTATTCAGCCCATAGACTTCAATTCCATGACAGACATGGCTGTGTCACCACAAGAGACATGTCTTTGCATTCTTGATAATTACTATTTGTTGGACAAGTGTTTTTTCCCATAATTTCTATATAAATTATTTCCCATTCCTGTTTAGTAGCTTGGCAAGTAAAAAAATTTAATTCATTTCACACTATGCTAATTCCAGATAGCAGTTTCAAGATCAAGTCCTCAGCGGTATGCAAACAAAGCAGCCATGACTTTGCACAAGTTATCTAAGTGACAATTAGTAAAAATATTCTGCAACAGTCATAAGAATATTTTTGATCCTTTTCAGCAACATTCATGTGAGCCCTGAGGCCTGGCTTTTAATATCCAAATTTAAGTGATAAATACGGATATAAAAATCATCAAAGATGTTAATCCACTTTTCAGAGAAAAAAATATATTGAATGGTTTCTCAGTTTCCTTCAGCTTTTGTTCCCAGTAAAATGTCTGGGTAAGAAAGCTCATGGAATAGTCCTGTTTATTAAATTTTATAAGAGAGATAAGTCTTTTATTCTGGGAACTTGTACACTCCCTAGCAACCACAAATTCGAAGTGCACATTTTTTGTTCAAAACGGCTTATGTTTAATTTAAAAAAAACCCAAAGAAAACAAAAGAAACACGAGAAACACCTGAAGTTCTTATCTGTGCTGGTGTGCAGCACATTAAAAAAATGCAGCAGACTGAAAAGTGCCTTGCTGTCAGAGGAAAAGAGATTAATGTAAATTGGTGAATTATCATGGGATATACAAATTAAATTAATCTGAATAGAATAACAATCCTGTTACAGATCCAGAACATAGTCACTGAACAGTTATCAGAAGCTATTAACAATGTCTGTACTGTCCACACACTTATGAAGAATAAAGTGCAGAAGCATTTGTGAAGCTGCTAAACCAATCTAAGAATTGCAACAGCTTGTAAATTGCCTTCAGTGAAGGTCTGTGATACTTGTGGCCACTAGTGAATACAATGAAGGCTCAAATTGTCACTGCCACATCAGGATGCTTTTTTTAGAAGGTCATTCTGTGTTTCCACAAGTAAAGTATTATTTCCAGATTTGTCTTTCCAGTCATAGATTGCAGTCACTGAGTAAGTTGTGTGACAACAGTTTTCGGTCTGCAACTAAACATAGGTCTTGGGATCTTGCAAAACTAAGTCTTCTCTTCCTTATACATGCCTAAAGGGGCTACATCAGCCCATGGAGCAGAGGTCTGAAAGCAGTGCCTATGTTAAGGGTATGCCACATCCTGGGTGTGGCTGACAAAAAAATAGCAAGCTGTTGGCAGCCATCTAAATTTATGTCTCTATAGAAGTCAGGGTCACCAATTTGTCTCAACAAGGCACGTATGCTGAATACAAAAATAATGCTTTCTTAATCCATTCATTTTTGGCATTTCATTCTTGGTATAGTTTTCCTCAGAGCAGGACTCTATTCAAACAGGTGTTTTTTCTTTTTTTGTAAAGTTGTTGATTTTTGCGGATCCTTTGGAAAAACTTATCCATCGAAATGCAAGCACTCCAAAATCGAGGATTCTCCAGCTTTGTGACTTGCCATAACTTCATGAAAGTAGAGCTGTCAGGAGGGCTGCAACAACTAATTGCCAGGCAGATGGTCATTTTGTCCCTGCCAATACCTCAGGTAGACCCAAAGCAGTGCTTGCACAGCATCACAGTTTCCCCATTCCTCTCCTCACAGGTGCCTTAGCAGGCTTTGATGGAAGCTGCTAAAGGCAACTGTAATATAATTAATAAGTGTCAGTATTCCCCTATATATACTAACAGCTTGCATGCAAGTTTGGCACACTTAAACTCTTACATAATTTAGCTCATTATCATTTTGTTTCTAAAGCAGTGTTCTGACAAAACAAAGCAGTATTATAAAAGCCATATAAGCACACTGATGGAACAATGCATCATTTTCAAAGGCAGGCGAGCTTTTAAGGTACAATTCAGAAGGAGGTGTTACTTTTGCTTATGAATTTTCATTACTTATCTGTCAAAATTACTGAATGGAACATCTATATTATTAATTATTTAGTAGCCCCTGCTCTTTTGCTTTTTATTCTCTGGTCAATCCATCAGTAGTTTTTTCTATTAGTTAAAAGATGAATTACACCTAATAAGGTTGTTGCTCAGCAACCTAGACTCCTGCTGAGTCTGCCAATGGTACATGAAAGAAATTTCTTGAAGCTTTTATCTGCTAGCTGAAGGGAAAAAAAGCTTATCTTAAATAGCCCTGTCGTGAGCGTCTAAAAATAACAATGAGACTTCCAAACAAAAGGTGACCTTTTTTATTTCTTCTCAAAACAGGTAAAATATTAAGCAGCTCTGTTGTGAGGGTGGCAGTGAAGGGGACAAAGGAGTGAATAAAACCAGTTCGATTTCATACGACATTTCTACCTTTTCTTTCACAGGTGTCTGTACTGTTTTCAGAGTATTTTCCTAGTATCTATTAAATGAACTATGATCATGAAACAGTAGTAATGAAATAGAAAAACTAAAGCTTCAATTTTGTATGTGTGTGCATGTATACTTGGCCCTGACTTTCATATGGATGTTGGTATCAGAGCATGCTTCCTGCGTCCTCTGTGTCTTGCCAGCACATACAAATAGGAAATGCACAGTAGTTCGTGTACTGCAAGTGGTCCCAATTCATTTACCAGCTGATCAAGTATGCCTCAAAGAAGCCTTTGCAAGATGCAATTAGTTACAGGATTCTCATAACATTATCTTCCTGATAATTTTTCAAGCATATGTACTGGTCTAGAACAGATATAGTGCTGTTCTGCAATGCTATATTAAAGTCCTGACTGAGCACAGACCTGACTTTGGCCACTTGCCTAATTTCTGACAGTTTGCCTGACCCATTGCTGAAGAATCTAACTTTGCCAGCTTCCTATGAAGATAGGATTGTCTTATATATTTATATAAGATTTTCTTATTTAGTTTGCAAACTTTGCAGAACATAGATGAAAGATTAATTGTTCCTTCACTCTAATAATGGAAACCATGACTTGTCTTTGAAGTTAATAGTTATCTGTGTATTCTTATGTTGTTTCTATCACCAAAATGGTAAAAAAAAAAAAAAAAAAGAAGTTGCTCTCTAAGCATTAACTGTTTTCATTGGAATGACTCCTATTGTAAAAAGCTGTAATAGAAGTCTACAAATACTCAGTATCTGCATTAAAAAATCAATATAACCACAGTCTCTGCATTCTGAGACTGTAGGAGTTAGAAAGTTTCATTTCATAACATCTATTTGCTGTGTTATTCAACACAGGTAATTTAAAATGGAGTACGGTATTAATATGGGCAGGTAGCAATTTTCTTTTTGCATTCATTGGTAAATAAATTGGTGTCCAAGAGCTAACATTTGAGAGTTCAATGTGATGTAGTGCTCTTCCCACATTTGTCAAATGTTCTTACTGTAGCTTCATTGATGTCTTCAGAGTAATAGATGATTCCTTTTTCTGTGCAGTCAGGAAGCTGAGAAACATTTTCATAAGTCTTTGATTAAAGACACCAGTGGCCACAGAGCAAAACATCTTTATCTGCCAATTTTTATTTCTTCAGCTGAGAGATAAGCTCGTATATAAGTATTACATAAATCTCAATCTCAAGCAAGATGCATCAAGTCATTTATGGAATCTTGGGAAATAAAAACATGTAATTTATTGTTATATGAAAATAAATTACCCGTAGGTAACACTGACATGCTTTGATCACTTCTTCAGAGGCCATCTTGTCATTTTCTGTATTTTCACATTTCTACAAATAGAATGCCTAAAATACTCTTGGTTTTGAAACATTTCTAAAGTTATTTCCAATATCTACATCTTTGGAATGATGCTTTGTGTTGGCAGTTTGTTGTCAGCAACTAGAGAACTTCCACATAAATCATAGAAATATCAGTAGCAATTATTATGGATTCATTAGTGAAAAGTGAGCTCACTCTTTTTTTGAAACACATCTGTCCCTCAGTCAAAGGTTGCAATTGGACTACTTGATGATATGTTCACAGTCCAGGCAGAGCTTATTCTGAGATACTATGATTTCTAAAAATATTTAGTTCAGGATCAATACATGATTTCTTTAAAAATATCTTTCGATACCAAAACATACAGAACACTGAGAGAGAATGAAGTTCACTGAATACTTCATGGACTGAAGATATTCAAGAAGTGTTTCTGTGATGACTGCTGACAGTTCTGAATAATGCCTGATACGAAGCACAGCATTATTTGCTTTTAAAGTTTCAACATCCAAGTAAACTGCAGAGGTAAAGTACATAGCACTAATGTTGGAATGAGAAGATAGTTGAAAGAAATGAAACAGCGTGTAGTAAATAGCTCAGATTAACTCACTTAGATGCCTGCCTGGAAGAATTAGTGCTTTGCTTGGTCCTTCTGTATGCTCTGTGCCCATATTCTTCAGCCTTTAAATACACTGTTAATGCTGCATCTGGGGGCAATCTCTACCTCTGGCTGACTGGATTGGGTTTTTTGGGTGGAAGAATGGCAAAGTTAAATATAGTAAGTGGAAAACAGTGGGATTGCTATCAACTTTTGGAGCCTACTGTGTAGGCTATACTCCCAGAACTGTTTAAATAGAATGTAGCAATATGTCTATTAGGCCTGAATTTGTGATAATGAACTTTTCCAAAAGCTTCCCTTTTTGTCTGTCATTTCATTAACCAAGCTATATATCAAAGGAGAGAGAACAGTGTGTGGTTTTAGGAGCAAGTTTCAAGTAAAGAGTCATATCCAGGATTTTTATTTCGATACTATCTCAGCAAGTCAATCTTATCTCAGGATAGAAAGACTATTATGAAATAGAGTTATTGTTTGTCAGCAGATCATGATTTAAGTAAAAAATTTCATGTTTTTATCTTTCTGCTCAATTATGGAATAAGTGAATAAAATACATTTATTTTAGAAAGATATGAATGATTTCTCTAACACTTGTTGAATGAGTTGATGAAAGAAGAACGGAGAAGAAAGTTCTCATTTCTAGATAAGTTTGTTTTCACAAAATGATAAGAGAACCTGAGCAGTGCCATTTGTGGACACCACTTCTGGATCCCCTGTAGTGTTGACAGTAGTCTGACTAGATATACTGCCTGATGCCCTCCAGAAAGGCCAGTCTCTTTTCACAGGTCAAGATACATTCTCCAGAATGGCTCAAAGCAAAAGCATGAAGGGAAAATTTTGTGTACCCTCCATGGCCCTTACCAAAGCTTGCTGAATGCTCAACTCTTCTTTCTGTCATCCTTGACAGGCTTTTGAGCAGATTGTTATGGAGCAACTTTGTTTGCTGTAGGATTCATGGCAGAGAATCAGTTTAATTCCATTATGTCTGATGACAGTGGTCTCAGTGCCTTATAAATTGCTGCTACTCATTGTGACAGGGCACTGTTACATCAAAATTTCCTATCATTCTTATATAACTTGCATCACTGCTTATACCCTATAGTAAGACAGAATTGGATTTTTGGAAAAACTAGAGTTTACCCTTAAAAATTTCAGCCTGGCTTAGGAGTTTTTGCTTATCTGCAGTATATGCAGCTAGCTCCTTGGAAGGATATCCACAAGAATTGTGATAAGTTAAAAAGGGACCATCAGTACCCTGTGAACTGGGATAAATAGGGAGATTTTGCATAGCTACCTTGTATTTCATGTTAAGATGGTCAAAAAAACCCTATTCTGCAAGCAGAACTTGAGCATCCCTGTAATAACCAACTTTTCAATCTGTACCATTTCTATAATCTCAAGTGTGTTAACATTTGTTGGTAAATTTGTTTTCCACTTGGTAAAAATCAAAGGTAGAAGTAGGTGACAGAACATTACCAATGTCAGAAAGATTCCTCTGTGTCAATTCTGTAGTAGCATTTCTCATTCTTATTCCTCCCTCGTCTTTAAAATTTTTCCACCAAGTAATCAAGCTTCTTAAAAGTGCCAGGAGCTAAGCAGAGATTTGAAAGCCACAAACACAAGGCACCACTGTAGATGTTTGTATAGATTAATGCAGAGGTAGTGACTCTGAATGTTGAAGACATATCTTTCACTATGTGAATATAGATTATATGCATTTTTTGAGAGATCTGAGAGTGCTCAGTTTTTTGTCTTCAACGATTTACGAAACGTGTTCAGCCACATGCAGGAAAAGTTTGACTTGAGGAATGTGTTTGCATTTTGATCTTTTTTTTAATGGTCCATACTTTTGCATTCTGAATATGACCACTGTATGAAGAGTTGCTCATATCTGTCTTTTAAATGCAGTTTTGACTGAAGCTTTCAATACCACAAACCATTATACATTTTGGTAGAATACAAGAACAGCAAAGGAATTACTGGATTTGATGCAGACATTTCAAAGAAAAAAAAATCCTTGTTTGGAGAGGGGACTTGAGGTTAAAGCTACAAGTTTTACATTGTTTTCTGCTCTGCCCTGTCAGCTCTTTGCTCTGCTGACCTAGTGGCAGCCTTCACCCTTTGACATTTACCAAATGCTTGCTAAATTAGCCAAAAATCTTAAAGGCTTCCAACTGGACATCTTCAGAAAACCATCACTGATGTAAATTATAAAGATACACTTGGGGAACATCACTCAAAGTTAAACTTATTTGCTAACAGGAGCTTCAAAAATCTCAGATCAAGGAACTAATAAAACATTTTGATTTCTGTGTAATGTTTGCTCAGATGAAGAACCTTATATTGCATATGCTTAATCCAGCTCTTTAATTAAGGAAAAAATGATACTGTATTTTAACTCATGTTAAAACATCAGTAAATTTCAAAGGTTGAAGTCACAAAAGCCTTAATCTTGTGGTAACCATGGCAACACATGGCTGCAACTAAATGAGTCCTGGACTGCATGAGACCTGAAACCCAGGGCATTTTACACAGGCAGAAACCCTTCCAGGTATCCTAGAGTTCCTGCAATTGTACATTAGAGATCATCAGAAAACAATTTCCCATGCTCAGCAGTTTTCCTTGGTGAGGAGAACAGAAGGTCCATAGGCAGATTACAATGTTACATTAGTGAGGGTTTAGGGAATTAGTGAGAGAATAGAATAGCTGACAAGTCACAGACATAACCTTCAGAAGGTACAAGAACCTCATTATTGTTCACTGTGAGAAAAGAAGTTATTCTTTTTCAGCAGTTACAGGGCGAAACCTGTCTTACTGATCTGGTATCTCCATTTTTTTTTTGGGGTGCCTGAAAGGAACTCTAAGCCACACAAGGTTTGCTTGAGCAAGTTGGGAAAACAAAAACATATATAAGACCTCCAGGCTTTTTCCATGAGATCAATTGTCAGCTAAAGGCAGTCTTCCCTGTGCATGCCATTTTTCAGATTTAAGAACGGCCCTAATTTTCTCTTTTAAACAAACTGTCTTGCTATGCCTTAAGTTGTTTGCTACTGAGGTACTTTTTCTGTGTAGGGTAATCACATGAACTTCCAACACAAAAGGACATCTTCAGCAATATTAGCTGTAACTGCCTACGCTAGAAATATTAAGTGAATGTCATTGTGTTCTACTGCTTTTGTCCCAAGTATATTTCTAAGTCCGTGAGAGACTTTAGCAAAGGGCTGTGCCTGCAATCTTCATAGAAAAGTATCTTTAAGCCTCTTTTTTCCAAGGTTAGGTTTCCTAATGTGCCAGAAGTTCTATTTCTAGCCCCAGGGCAGCACTGGCTTTGTCAGTCAAGTATTAACTGAAAATCTACTAGTGAAGACAGTCGAAATGCAGCACCCTTTTACAGCCATCCAAGTCCTGTTCACAGTTACATCTATTGCTTCAGGACATTTCACTCAAGCCCAGGAGAACAACTGCACAGGTTTACTAGAGACCCCCAGGCATTACAGGCAGACTTACATGATGTGCATATAAATATAAATATATTTTAGAGCGGGCATTGGAGTAAGACATAAGGAATTAACTGAAACTGAGCCAGTGTGTCATGAACATGAATACAGTGCTGTGTCTGATGTGAGGCATGACTGTTGCAGAAGTTCACACACAATCGTTTACTATGTTTCTTAAAGCTTAACATGTTGCCCCATGTCACAACAAGGGAAGAAAATGCATACCACAACTACATCAGACTTTCATTTAAATATCAGTTGACTAACACAAAGAAATCAGTGATGGAGGAATGGCATTATGGAGCATGAAAAAGTCACTGGTGTAGAAGGTGAATATCTATGCATCCTGTCCAGAGAACTGTTTTAGAAATAAAGATATGCTAGAAGCAACAAGAAAGGGAGGTACACATGCAAAAAAGATTCTACACAAAATGTTTCATGGCAGTGACTGAACTAAATAGTTTTAAGAGAAAGATACACTGTGGATTATAATGGTTTGGTTAAAGTAGTAGGTAGAGTTTTTTTCATTACATAACTAAGTAATTTCACACTAAATCTAACAGAGAATGTGAATGTTTGTCACCTCTTTCTGTTTGTATTATACTACCCTGTGCTGTTTATTGTCTTGACACAGGGTGCCTGATACTGAAATGAAGGTGACAAAAGTAAAGCAGAAACACATAGTTTCTCTCCATCTCTCTTTGATATAAGTTCTGTCTTGTGATTCCAATAAAAATAGATTAGAGAATTTAGCACCTATTCAGACAAATACGAAACTAATAAAAAAATCAAAACCAATTAGAAAATCTGATGGGCACATTCACAGGAAAAAGAAGGCTGAAGTGAGAGCAGAGTGGACTAAAAATATTTGTCTTTGATCTGTGTTTTCAAGATGAAGCTCTGATAGGAGTTTGGAAACTTTAATTTTCACCCACTGCGAGTCTGAAAATGACATTACTATTAAATTGCACAGCATATTTCAGGTGTGTTTATTTTGAAGATGCTGGAATTTTCTGTTCTAGCCTTCTTTCGTGGCACATCCTTACATGACTGAGGGAGAAGGGTCCACTCCTTTTCTTTCCCTCTGTCAAAGATAGGAGGTTTTAACCTTCATGAATGGGCGTATGTGCTGACAAATCCTATGCCAAACTGTTCAGCCCTAAATATTGAACCAGTGACATTATGAAAATCGCATAATTTGACTAAACTATTTCTAATTTATATGAGCCACAGACAAGAATTCAGTGTCTTGATTTCACTGTTTCTTTCCTGATTTCAGTTCTCTTGAAGTACAAAAATCCAAGCACAATCAAAGTAATCCTACCCCGACATGTGTCCTATATGTCCACAAGTCTAGATCCTCCTTGTCTATGTGGAAGTGATATAAAAAATCATTATGGTAGAGTAAATCAAGGAATGTAGCACACATAGCAAATGAACTGTACAAAAAAGGACATTAAAAAAAAAATTGCAAGTTTTATTTAGCCAATTATCTGCAGGTCAGTATTGTACTTTGTAAGATTAAGAGAGAGGAGGATGATAGTGGTGAATTCATGCTAACTTTCAGGCTCACTTTAACAGAGTGAGCTGTTCAAAACTAAAAACTGCCTTACTAAATTCAGTATGGATTTAACAGATAGCAAATTCTTACTCCTCCCTCCAGTTTTCTTTTCTCATAGTTAGAAGTGATATTCTGAAGTGTGCTTTCTGCACAGATCATTCCTTTCACACACTGTGACCACTGCCATGCTTATAAAAATATTATCCTTGTGATTTTAGCCTGATAAAGGCTAATGAAGATTTGACATACAATCTCCCTCTGAAAGCATCATAAATTTTTATCTCAGACACTCAATTCTGTTTAATCAAAACCTGGAAAACAAAAGGTTTTTCTCAACTTGAAATTGGCACTTCCTAGTCATTCCTCAAAAATGGCATCATTTTGCCTTTCTTCCTGCAGATTACCTTGAGGTTACATTAGAATGATAACAGAAACAGCTAAGCAGTTTTTTATAAAACAAATAAGATAAATAGGAAGCATATGGCAAGAGTGGCTCTAGATAAAAAAAGCACTAATAAGTGCCTATAAAGTCACTGGATCCTCGCTTGACCTGCTCTAAAAATATTTACTAACATTAAAAGCTATTTCCACTTTTGTAAAGGGACAGCTCAGTGTAACAAAAATAACTTGCTATTCATAGGAGCAGGGCCAGAGAAGTAGCCACTTTGTCCAGTTATATGCAGAACTGAATGGGGAAAAAAGGCTTTTCACACAACAGGTAAAGGTTCTACTAATCTAAATCTGCTAATGTTTTGGATAACCCCATTAGCTCTAGTTTTCCTCATCCCTCCAGTGTTTCTTTACTGGCAGGTATAGACTTTGAGTAACAGGTCATTCTTATTTTCTCTTGGGACTTCTTTGTCTAGGGCTGTTCCTACCGCGGCCAGGGCTGTCTGACAGACAGAGCCCCACCTTCAGCATCTACCATCCAGTTCCATACCAGATCCTTTGGTTCATCTCACTTTATAACTTTTTCAACCAAAAGCAAGATTGCATAGTTCAATGCAGTTAAATTTCAAACTGTCTTTCATAGCATATGATAACACTTGGTTTACTTGAGAAGGCTATCCTTTGTCCAATGTTTACAGCAGTAAATTTATAAAGAAGTATTTAGAAAATGGAATTCTTATATGCAGTCAGATGACGACTTCAGCAAATGCTAGTTTTTTCCACAGAAGAATCCAGAATTAGAATGGAAATAGACATAATCTCCTAATAGGGTCTCATTTCTACATATTCCAGAAGAATTCAGTAAGCTCTTAGCTAGAAGCTTTGAAGAAAACACTGCTAAACACAAATACTTCTATTGTAATATTCCAGCTATTCTAATCGGAGGAACTAACAAAGCTTTTGTGTTTCCTGTGCAACCACCCAGTTCATAGGTTGTGCAGATAATTCACTTTTGGAAATATTGCTTGATTTCAGGAGTTACAAAGATGCACGAAGATCCAAAATTTATTAAGAAATCCTGTCTTCATGGCTGTAAAAGGGTTAACAACATTTAAACACTTGATCTCAAAAAACTAGAAATCTTTCTTAACATAGTCTCAAATGCTTCTCTGTAATAATTAGTACAGTAGGTTTTCTTCTGGGTGTGGATATGGAGCTGAGCCAGCTTTCCTCTTTTGTTAGCTTTTAAGGTCCAGTTATGACTGAACTCATAACCTATATTTAGTGTTCTAATTTAAGAAGTCAGATTTCTGGAACACTGAAAAATATAGAAACTTTTCAGTTCAAGGGAAAAAACCCGAAGAAGGATCAGTGGGAGCTATAGAATGCTTAGAAAAAAAAAAAAAAGAGAAGCCATGTAGCTAGGTGTCTGAAAATAATTTAGGAGACTAACTTAGGCCGCTCAGGTTTTTTAAGTTTATTTTAGGCCTTTTTTAAAAAAAAAAGGCCATAATCATGGCCAATAAATCCCTCAGTCAGGGCAGATATTTCCCAAACATCCAGTCTTATAGCAAGAATATATTTCATTAACCTAACTTCAAAATTTTCTTTTATCCTTAACCTTCATTCAATGTTGATGAGTAATATTTATTGGTTTTTTTAAGATTGTTGTTGTTGCTTTAAGTGACTTTTTAGGATACACTTCTACCAGACATTGCACTCTAAAGCAATGGACTTTAAACTGCTTAAAGAACTGTTGTGGTTTAAGCCCAGCCAGTAACTCAGAACCACGCAGCCGCTCGCTCACTCCCCTCCTTTTTCCTCACCCCACTCTTGATACTATGAAAACCTACCTAACAAGAAGACTGAGACATTTGTGGATGTAGTAAAATAAACCATGAGCAAATAGATTCCCTCTCTGGTTTACATGGTAATTTTTCTCTTAATGAGTAGGAGTTATTTCAGATATATGTTATTCAGAACCTAGGGACTTATAAATTCAAATATCTTAAAAACTGTAGTGACAGAAAAAGCATTGAGACATCTTTCCTCTACACAGAGTGAACAAAAAACAGATTTCTAACTCTGCGGCTTCCTAATATCCCAGGAGATTTTTTCTTCATTAGCAGTGACATTAATTTTCCAGCAGCTGTAGTAGGATAGGTAAAGTGCCCATTTGTCTTCAAAACCTCATCACTGTGGTTCTAGTGAAGCATTCTCTGATGGCCATTTGTTTGAACCTCTAGTACATGATTGGTCATGACAAGTAGCTCTTTAATCAGAAGCAAATTATAACAGTGACACCACTTAGCTCTTGTGTGTCACTGCTGCCCCTTTCACCTCTTCCCACAGCTACCACTATTCCCGTAGTTTTCTTTGGCATTCACAAGAGACATTTCATTACTTTCTGTTCTGTAGTCCCTAGTCTGGGAAACACTTTCTTTTCCGTTGCATGGGTATAGAACAAATTACCAGCAGACAGGCAGGTATCATTAGCAACATTTACAGGTTGAAATTTATACTTTTATATGGATTGTGCAATGGTTTAAGGTCAAAAGAATATTATTTTGGCAATTCTTACTGCCAAGGAAAAGTTTGTATTCTAGATTCTCAGAGCACCTTTCATTAAATCACATAAAAATTCCTTAATTCGGCAAAACTGCAGTTGCTACAATGGTATTTTTTCAATCCAAGAGATGTGTGCAACAAATAGATGAATGAGTTTATAGAAAAAAAAAAGAATTTTTCCTGTTTCTTTTAAGCCTGTTCATTTAATATACGCTAGGTAATTCACATCAGCCATAGACCACACATGCAAAATCTGAGCTGATATGCAGAAATATAGCATATGTATACCAAACTTGGTGATAATCCCTTAAAAATTTATTTGGAAGACAGCTACGTTTTTCAACTAACTATTCTAAGAAATTTAGGGGAGTTACTGTCATTTCAGAAGTTCTTTAAAATATATTCCCTATAAAAACTGCCTTACTGATCCATGATATATATCCACCTAATGTAATGCCACAACTTCACTCGTCTGTACTTGATGTTTGGAGAAAAAGCATAGAAACCCATTATATTTAAAATAATCTTGGTATACCCTTCTGTTTTCAAAATGGCAGCGATTTAAGGGCTTCTTGAGTGAGAGGCAGCATACAGAACACTGTTTCCCAAAGAGCCCACCCTACTACACAAACACATCTAACCCTTCAGCCATTTGTGTCTACCACCCGGGCATAGAAGAGGAGAAGGATAGTGATAGGAAAAGTGAGGGAAACACAGGGCAGCTTCACAGCGAGATAGAGCTGGAGAGACACAGGAGCACTTCACTGATGAGAATCAGCAGCTATGTAAACTCTCCTTAGCCTTTAGTCTTTGCACCCTGCTAGCCTGACTTCACAGCTGGTCTATCTCCTGTACATGTGTGGTATGTTGCGGTCATAGAGGAGCTATCAAAGCCCACTGAGTCAAGGGTTATGCTGCTATAAACACACAAACAACAGGATTTAGGGCTCCTGCTGAGGTGCACACAGGTCAGATGAAAGCATGCAGGAAGAAAAATCCTAATGGAACAGGATGTGGGTGCTAGTTAATCACCAAGTCCCCATGTTACAGTTTATCACTAGACTTTGACCCATTGCTTGTCATTTTTAGGGCTGTGGCATCTTGTTAGAGAGTCTCATTTTCAGGCCCATAAACCTGTAAAAATTTAGACCTTTCTAGTGTCACAAGTAAGCCCAGTCAGTGGCTTGTATCAGTCAGTTGTATCTGAGTCAGCTGATCTAATTATTTCTTGTGGTTTAGCAGGGATTTCAGACATTCATAGTTGCTTAGACAAGGCATCACCTTTTTAGTGTGCTAAAATTTCACATGATTATTACAGCTCAGGCTGAAATGTTGCCGGTTTATATTTGTCATCACATATTTGCGATTCATCTAACACTTCTGTGCTCCTGCCCTCCTCATCCTAATTACTACTTTTATAATTTACGTTACTGTTCTCCCTAAGGCTCAAAACACATCCAGCTCTATGGTCAGTACATCTGTGAGATGACTGTCATGACAGTTAGAGATGAAATATATACACAGTTCATCTATTGTCTTTGACAGTTTTAGATCTGTTTTATGAGAATTTAGGGTTTATTGTGTGCCCACATAACCTGCAGCAGTTACAGAAATGGTGCCCACAGGTTCAACAGCTTCTGTAGTCCCTTCTGACTCTGTCCCTGACCATGTTCTTATGCAGGAAATAAAATGGTGCCTGTTTTTCCCTCCTCTACCGTACAATGTAGAGGTAAGATTTAATACTGTAATGAATAAACACCAATTGGAATTGCTGTCCCATATCTTTCTCAAATGAAATTCTTGCTCTGAACAAAAGTTTTCTGTGATGGAAAGAAAGCAAAGGGAATACTATGGGGTTCACCACGGGTGCCACATGGATGCCACCTGCCTCCACCTGGACATGCATATCATGGGACCCAAAAGCCAGGTCGCAGCTCCCAGCCCTGATGGGGCCTGGAAATATTGTGAATTAGCTCCCAGCCACAATCTTGGCACTTGGCAGAGGCCAGTACTGGCTCCTGCCTCAGCTTTGCTTAGGCAGTGACAGAAACTGGGACCTGGACAAGTTTCTGTCAACTACCAAGCTAACGTGGTAGGTGTGCTGTGATATGAGAAGCACTGTCTTTCACTGTCAGGTATTGTTTTATTTGCTCCACACTACCACTGCTGCCATGCTGTTCTCCCTAGTTACATTCTTATGAGCATACTGGTTCACCATCTCCCAGAGTTCATAGGCTGTGACCAGTTATCCTGTCCTCATTATACTTAGCTAAGGAATGCGCTCTGGGATTTTTTGTTTTTTTCCTTTTAATTTTCTCTTACTTCACATCCTAACCCTCCACTCAGTTTTGCTGCTTCTTCCTGAAACCTTTCCAACTTATCAGTGCCATTCCTCTAATGTAATGCCCTGAACTCCGTGTGATTCTTTAAATTTAAATATAGTCAAATAGATTAACACAGAGAAACGCAGACCCTTTCTTGTTTAATCAGCTGGAATTCTGATATAAGCACCTCAGCAAGGATGTGCAACTATCTTTTGCAGCAGCTGTAGTGTTTTGAAAAATCAGTTCAACTTTGGTATTCTCTCTCAGATTTAGGCTCTGTTCGTCGCTTCTCATTAACATAATTCTTTTCTTGAGAAATCTTAAAATCCATGCAAAACTCCCATTTCTTCTAGAGATTTTGACTTTAAAAATTCATAACTTTCATAAATATGTGGGCCTAATTCTTTTCCATATAGCAGCATTATTTTCTGTGAATGCTTGTTGGTCTTAGATTTTGTGATTTTTCCCTCTCTTCATTTCTATTTCATTGCTTCCAATAGTAATTCACATTTTTATTAATTAGTTTTATTTTATATCTTAATTTAGATCACCCATTACAAAATCCATTCCATGTGAGAATTAACATTAAATTACTGAATAGAAACATCTGGGAAGAATATAAAGCACGTGTAAATTATCTCTTCCTTTGCCTTGCAGTTTTCAAAAGGGAAAAACTGAGGAAGGAATTCTTGAAATAAGGACTTTTAAGAACAGGATTACACTTCACTCTAAATATATTATTTCTGGATTTGTTCTTGAGATATTTAGGATTTGTGAAAAAAAAAAAAAAACCAAACCAGAAGATTAAACAATACAATTATCAGTCTTTCCCTATGCTCCAATAGCAACCAATCAGCTGTTTTTTGAAATTGTAACAACTCTAAAGCCATAGCAGAAAATGGAAGTGAATATTCCAGGTGAGCAGCTAGAAGGGGAATGAGATTCAGTAAAAGATGCTTGCTTTCTTGGCAGCAGCACTGCTCCATGTAAGTACCAGCAGTAGGAAATACAGAATTGAGTACAATGAAAATGGTAGAGATTCATATGTATTTATTGTTTCCCTTGGCTCAAAAGGACACTCAAAGGTGGGGAACCAATGCTGAGATATTCCACCAACTCAGCACCCCAACATTTACATTACAAAAAAAATGCTGAAGTGAGCATGTTATGAACAACTGTAGGTCACTAAAGGCATTAGTAAGTATTGACATATTTATTTTAATTAGAAAATAATGAATAGCTTGGGTATCCCAGCAGAATTTTTCATGTCTTGAATCTATCCATAGAGGTGGAAAAGCTAAAATACATTTGGTCTTGCCTGTGTGGGAAATTTTTTTCAGTGTAAATTATATGACTTTATGTCAAAAATTAAGGCAGAAAAAACATGTGGCTTTAACTGCCATATTTTGTTCTAGCTTACCCTGTGACATTTCAATAGGAGTTTTAGTATGCACAGCTGTGCACCTTGGCTCCAGTGGTAATCATGCTTGTATAATCGACAAACTCTCTCTTGCAGGCAAAACCTTGGTTTGCCTAGATTTGGTGCAAGGCCAATATCCTGAAACCGTGACCCTAACAAATCTTGCCTAAACAGTGTTTTAAACTATCTACTGGGACACATTAAATGACGTGCATTAACACATTAAATAATGGGACATTCTTATCATTCCAATCAAACCAAAATACTTAAGTGACTAGCCTTCCAATTTTGCAGCTGTACCCTTCTTACAAGCACCAAAAGATCCGTGCCTGCTTGAATGAGCAGTGACAAAGAAAAAAACCTCTCTTCATTTTCTCTGGAAAATGAAAGCCTCTATGTACTCTTGCTATAGTTTTGATATACATCCTTCAGCTTATCTGGGATTTCCAGTGTATTATACATATTTCACTAGACCAGCCACTGCCCCATAGCTTTTAAAATTCCATCATAAAGAAAATGTTAATCATCAGTCTTAACTTTCCCATAATTTTTTCTTCCCTGTAAGCAAGCCATTACATTATGTCTGATTATTAGGAACAAGGAACAAACATTTCCTCTCTGTGAAGAACAGGAAACAATGTTTGGAGAACAATCAAGTCAATTCTCAAAGGAAAATAAAATGTAGCAGCAGGGGAGAAGCTTGACCCTTTTACAATTAGAAAAAAGAAATACATTTTCATCTGAAGAAGAAGAAATCAGCTTATGTATTCACCCAATCTGACCTCTTTTCTAAAGACGTATTTAATCGTAAAGTATATTTAAATAATCATGCATAACCATGAAAAGAAGCCAAAACACTAGGAGTTTTAGACTAAGTATTTGCTTTCATCTTGTGAAGTTCTTGTTTGCATCTGCCTGCCATTGTAAATTATGTTTTCAGCTGAACATGAAAAAAAATGCAAGATACATGGAGCACACATGAACATGCACTGCCACCTGCTTGCAGCTGTAGTTTGTATGGGGGAGTTAGCCTGGGAAATAGCATTGGCAAAGGCAAAGCAACTGCTCTGCCTGCAGTCCAGCTGAGGTCTTGTAAACATCAACAGTTCTCTTCTCTGATTGGAGTTTTTGATTTGGTTCTGTATTTTGTCCAATGTTTATTAAAAATCAGGAAAAAAAAAGAAGAAACAAATGTGCATGGTGCTGGCACATGCAGTGGTGCATTGACTTCCTTAATTTGATAACAGTTTAGGTCATACATGTATGCATGCCTCCTATCACCTGTCTCATCCTATCGCATTGCGTACTCCAGATTTCTGCATCATTGTATACTTCTTCTCTTTGGACTAATAATTAATTCTTCAGTGTGGGGCAGTATGTAATTTTGTTGCCACAGCAGCTAAGGCGTCACTATACGGTTCCCAGTTTGGCCCAAAGGGTGGAAGTAATTGATGCCAATTTTTAGCTGATGAACAATACTTGCCTGTGTGTCAGCTCAGACATGTGGTTTGTGCATCTGGGAATTAAACACAAGGTTTAAATGTTCCCATTTGCTCCCCACACAGCAGAAATGCGATGGAAATTTTTCTCCTTGCAGTGCTGTGCAACAGCTGCACCGACTGCCTCAATACTGCCATTAAATCCCTGAGTCGGCACTCCATCTCTGGCCCCACAAGTGTCATGAGAACACTGACACCTCAGTGCAGATTTACCAGTCTTATGCAGCAATGCCACTGCCAGAGATTATGGTTTTAATATTAATTTTGTCCTGTTGAGCAGTATTTCCCAATTTGCTGACCAGCAACAGAACCTCAGGGAAGGAAGACTTTTTTTCCCTCTTTTAAAGCACATTTCTAGATGTTTTGGCTAGCAAAAGAAAAAAAAAAAAGAGCTTGAAAACATGAAAAATACGTAGTTGCTGGGGCACAAAAAACAGAAGGCCAGAGGAAAGAAGCTGATGTTAATTTGTCATATTTTTTAATTCACTGTTTCTCATCAGAACTCATTTCCATAGAAGAAATCACTGTTTTTTAGACACGTTGAGTCCTGTGTCACTGAAATAGCAAATGCTCCTTGCAGTCCCTCTGTGCACTGTAAACTTACACATTTCTACCACCGAGCTCCCAGCCTTCATGTCTAAAGCCAGGACAATGAAAAAGGGCAACAAGATCAGAACTGCTTATCCTAAGGAAGAAAAACACATTGCAAAGGAAAATGCAATGAGTGGTGCCTGTCAGGTACAATTTTCTACTTGGAGTTCTCAGGAGACTGAGGAAACAATGTTCTTTAAAAGGCTGCACACTTAAAAGTTGCCATGAGCTTATAACCTGTGAAACTCATTGCCATTAGACATTACAGAGCTTAGAACACACCAAGAAAAAGACTAGTTCATATAAATGAGTTCAAACACTGACATGCACACAGACATGAAGAAGCTGGGGAGAATTTGACCTAGTGAGCAGGAGCGTATGAAGCAGTACCTGCAGTATGTAATGATTATTGGGGATTTTTCCCACAGAAAATAATGCTCCATTGGTGCTTGCCAAAGCACTCAGCCACCATCTGACATCAGGCTGAGAGCTTGTTAATTAATATGTATAGGATAACCTTTCTGGCACATTTCTTTGAAATTACCAGTTGCATTGTAGTTGTGTTTCAGATTTTACTCCCTCTAGAACCAGTCTGTCAAACACATTCAGCAAATAATATATTTACTGAATTTCGTGATGTATTAGAAAGCTATGATTCAAAAGAATGTTTTCAATGGTTCATTCAGGTCTGGTCAAGGCTCTGCCATATGGGCTGTTGTTGATTGAATTTGCAAATCCTCCTACACATGCAGCAAAATACTAAGGCATCACAAGAACAAGTTAACTTTATAAATCTCAATCACCTTTTCCCCTTGATTAAAACAATGCTTCTATTGTTTTATTTGCAAAATTCCTCATGGTATATAATGATCTTTAGTCCCAACATATCACTGTACTACCACAGAGATCCTAACTTTTGCAGTTCGCTGGCAAAATTAAGCAATTCATCTTGCAAACCCAGAACTTCCCAAAACATTTTTCATCTCAGAAATCTGGTGTCTGGGGGCTACTTTATAAAACATAAAGAGCAAATTCTGTTGGTAGTTGTGTCACATTGAGCACAGAGCAAAAGACTGATAGCCGTATCTTAGAGATTTAGCTATACATTTATTGTAAACTGTGGGAATATTCTGGCAAGTTATAAACAGTATTCATTAATCACAAAACCGGATTAATTTCCCTTTTTGCATTCCATCCAGGTTTTAATGCATATTATGGACTGAATTCCACATACTTTTTTGGTCTTTTCCATTTTAACTCATTCAATTTGTACAGTTAGACTTAAAAAACAAAACACAAGTTGGAAATTGTACACTCCTTCATATCTCTGTACTCATACTAAAGAAATTATATATCATCTTGAAAGTTAACTTTCATTTCCCCCAGTACAGGAAAAGCATTTCTAAATTAGCCTCACAGTAAAATAATCACCGTCACTCTGTTTTATGCTGTGAGGATTTACTGCTGGCTTTGTAACCCCTTCCAAACATTATAAGACTTGAATACTCCTGGTAAGTGTCAAATATATTTTGCCTTTTTGTACATTACAAAATTAGGGCTATCTATGGACCTGTATAAGAGGCAAGCCCCAGCCAAAACAATAGTAAAATGCTTGTGACACCAGTTCTAGTCTGCAATGAGCCTGGCACCACAGGCTGGTCAGAGCCTGTTGAATTTGGCATCAATTCACAACAGAATTTGTCATAGGATCATGCCAGAAAAGTTCTTAAAAGGAGAAACAATGTTTGCATTTGGTGTGCTAGAGAATTGAAGGCCAAGTGACATTAGTAAAATTCAAAAAGAGAGCTGCTTTGGTCACAGCCTTTGCTAGTACTGTTATGAATGGCTGCATATATGGCAACATTGCAATTAGCAAGCATACCCCAGAGACTAGTGCGCTTCAGGACTCCAGGCATAATGTAAAAGCTTGTACAAAACTCTCAGTTGTGGTTGGAGGAGAGAAGGTTGTATTCTACAGAAGCTGCACAGAACTGCAAAGCTGAATTTAACAGCAAAGTCACAGGCCTGAGTGACAAGCTGGCTACTGATGTTGTCCACAGTGACAGAGGAGCTGTCTGGAGCATTTGAGGAAAAAGATTAAAATCTTCATTAAACTTTAGCTGCTGGCAAGAAATCCATGAGATGGTATCAGGCAGAGGCCAGTCAAAACAAACTGGAGGCTTGGTATTTCAAGGCAGTTTAAAAAATACAGACAATGAGGAACTGTTTGAAACAATGGTAATGTTTCAAATTCTTTTTATAGTTTGTCTTGAATTTTTCCCAGAAGAGCACTATCTTGGTGTGAAAAGTGGCATGCAAAAGTGAAAACCTCACACATTTCTGCATTTTCAAAGAATATAAAAGGATACTGAATTAATGTATATTTGGTGCAAACTTCTCAGAATAACCATCTCTATAAGGTTTATATTAAACATATATTGATTGCTTCAGAAATCTATCATTTAAACCATTAAGCTGTTTACTATTTACTCATTGTCATAACTGAAAATCCTTCTATAGCAAGAGCATGACTTCACCTTAAAAGCCTTTTAGTTACAGTTTCTTGTAGTATTTTTTTGGCTTTTCCTGTCTTTCCCCAGTTTAGCTTTACCTCATCCCACATCCCAGCCCTTCAGTGACAGAACATGGGAGGAAAACTTTATACAGGGCGGTTGGAGAGGAAGTGGAGATGGAGACAGTAAGGCGCAACTAAAAGGGTACGAGCAGAAACAGAACTTTGTCTTCTAAACCCTTTTGCCTTAAAAAAATTGCACCTTAGATTTACCTTAAAGGAATTGCACTTCCAAGTCCATAGGTAGCCATGACTGCCAAACACAAGCTGCTGTACCCCCTCTTGCACCAGTGCACACACCCTTGGGCCTCCCGTCTGCTCCTCTTCAATGAACCTTAGTGCCCCTCCATTTTTCTGTCATCTCCCAACAGAAACCTTGAAACAGAAATGTTTTATGTTCTCTCTCCCTTCCATTGGAGAAAATTTGACTTTAAGCTATCCTGTACATATGCTATACTGTATAAATTCTGTGCCTGTCCTTGCACCTGTCTTGTGACCAAGAGGACTTGCCTCATGGTCAGCATGCTGTTGGCTGAAGTTGGTTTCACAGGACCTGTTCTGTCCCTCCTGGCTAGGGATGGGGGGGACTGCACTCACCCCTGGGGCCAGCCTCAGCTGCCAGCTTGCCTCCACTCCCTCAGGCCCCTGAGATAAATGGCTAGGGACAACCTAATCCTCTAGTGTCACTCCTCACCACTTTCCCCACTCTCAGGTAAACAGTTATTTCTCTATGGCTATACTAGGGACCTGACTTTCAACGCGATGCATTCAGCTGTCTTGTGTTGAAATACTCTTAATCTTGTTCCTATCTTTTGTTCCATTTTTGAGCTAGCTCTATGACAAGCAGCCCAGCCTGGATAAACAATCCCATACATCATCTTCATCCTAAAAAAGACAATTGTTTCCCAGTTCCTCTGTTGCTGTATGGTTACACAGATGGTGTGAACACCCTTCTGCATGAAGATTCTGGCTCTGGCATAGTTTGTCTCACAACTGCATGCTCACTGTCCCACGATGTCTCCTTCATTTACACTAAATTGTTCAGTGGCTTCACAAAGTCTTGCCTACAGTGCCTCCTTCAATTCCCAGAAGAGCAAGAGGCTCAGAGGAAGCTTTTTCAAGGAGATGCTTTATGGTACTCATTTTCCAGTGGCAGACTTGGCTTTCCTTCTCCATTAAGACAGCCTTGTATACTAAGAAAGCCTCAGAAATGGAAAATTGTGTCTTACAGTAATTTAGAAACCAGCACCCCCAAAAAACAAGATTAATTCCTATAGGATATGTGCTGGCACAGCTCCAAGCAGCTGGGCTTGCATAAAGCAGCTCTTTTTTCTTTAATAGATTCTGGTGAAGTTTTGTCCCTGTCTGTAAAAATTGCCTGTATTATCCTGAAAAGAGAAGCAATTGAGCTTTCCCTGACTTAGTCTGGAGGAAACATAAAAAAGCTCATTGTGTTACAAAACCTAATTAATTTATTCTCTCAAAGTTCATCAAAAAAACTTCTTTTTTGAAAATAATTTGGGAAAGCAAATGAGCCCGCTGTTACTTAGCATCCATTGCGTGGCTGTCACCCATTCTGCTTCCCAGGGAGTATTCTGGAAGTTTACTACGTGTGACAATTGCACAATAGTATCCAAACCAGACACAGGATTTCCTAATGTTCTCCAGTTTCATACTGGAGAACTACTAAAACCAACTATTTGTATGGCTTTCTGGGGTACAAGGCTAGGTTCCACAGCACCATCACATTGCTTTTGCAACTGCTAGTATATATGCAGGGCTGTCATGTACCCTAAACAGGAATGCTCATCTTGCATGAGAGTTTTATTTTACACCAAGCATTAAAGTGCTCTGTATTTTTCCCATCCATTGTATTTCATAAATTCTGCGCTATGTAACAAAAATGTCTTGGATGTGTGAGAAATTTTACACAATTGAATTTCTGAACTCAATCAAAGCTCCAGGAAACAGGCCCATGTAAAAGGAGATAGTTCTGTGTATCTGTAGATAAACCACCTGACAGAAAAAATGCCTGCAACTATGATGCTGGGCCTTAAAGCTGGAAGTGCTGGCTCCTGAAACACACTTTTGTCTGTTCTCAGAGCTACAATAAAAATAATCACTACAAGAAAGCAGCTGCCCATAGAGATACAGGAGAAGAAACCCACAGAAAAGTAAGAGACAAAGGGAAATGTGTATTAACAAGAGCCAGTGGAAGCACACAGGGCTTCATTAACAGCCTTCTGGTCCCTTAGGGGCACTGCTTTGCAACTCAACACCCATGCCTGAGACAACCAGCTGGCAAGTGTCACCCATTCCAGACTTAGTTCCAAATAAGAATGGCCTAATTAAAGATTGATGCTTTTTAATTAATAACTGCTTTACATATCTGAGAGAATGAATCAAAGTATTTTCATATTTTTACAAGTAAATTAGAGGTGTCTAATTGGATTGAAGTTTCAGGGGTTGCAGGTCTGGACACCCTGTGATGACAGTTTCAAAGCTGATTTGAAGCTGTATTGTCAGACACAGGGCTATTGTCATCACCCAGCTGATCAGCTTTCAAAGCTGTTTTCAGATTCTAAGTCATCTGTAACTCAAAGAAATTTAGGAAATATTTTTCAATAGTAACTTTATGCTTATGCAAAATCTTCCAATTTGAGTTTAAAAAAAATGTATCACCCTCACAAGGTGAGAAGTCAAAGGGAATCCAACTGGTTTAGTATGTCTTACTTTAAAATATATGTAAAATGGTAAGTAATGGATGTTCATTTCAAGAACTGTTTCATTGCAGTATTTTGTAACTAATTCATTAATTTGATGTGGCATCTGAAACTATGTCTTCAATGAAAGAGAAATCAAGCAACTATATGAATGAGCCCAGAAAAAGGTATTATGAGGAGGCAGCATCAGGGTCAGGGCTCACTTTTGCCCCTTGCTACATTTTTCCTCTGTTGTACCAGGCAGAAATAACTCCCATTTTATGACTAAGAGAAGTTCTGCTCTCAGGATTCATTGTGATGCTCACACACACACTCTCAGTATGGCTTTTGTAACAAACAGGAAGATAGCTTTTACTTTTCAGATCCTTTTTGACCACTCTGAAAAATGTTGAGTTCAGAGTTTCCCAACATCTCTGTGTTGTAGGAAAATTCACCCACAGAAAACTGAGCTTTCGCCAAGAAAACTGCCTAGTTTCTAAATCTGTTTTATTCATTCATCTTTTTCATTATTATATTTAGACTCAGTTTGCTGCATTATTTTAAACTTTTTTTGGCTTTGGCTTTGGCTTTGATTGACTGGAGCAAATTTCCTAATGATCTTACTCTACTTTGGAAATCAGAGATCAAACACACTATGCTGGGGAGCACAGATTAGCCTGACTCTCAAGTGAGCATTCGCTATCACAAGTCTGAGCCAATGGTTACCACATTCCCTGGGACTACTGCCATTGGTCTTCAGGGAATGTTCTCCCAGATTTTAAAAGGGGAATGACCTTAAGATAAAATGGCAGCATCCAAAGAGTTTAGATATCCTGTTTTAGCTGGAAATGTATTTTGTATTTCTGACATAAATATTCTGCTATGCTTGATTCATACTATTTCACACCTAAAAACTGCAGCATTATGTGAAATGTAGCACGTACAGTTTAGCAGCTTTTGACTTGATTATGAAACCTGAAAAAGCAGAGACCTTTCCTTAGACAAAAAATTATATTACATATTTATATAAACTCAAAGGTGAATGATTTGCCAGAAAGCATTAATGTCCTTCCTCATGAACCATATTAGCAATTTTTACTTTATCGTATCCTTCTACACAGGAGGCTGCTAAATTGGTTTAGATGAAAAACAATTCCAAATTGTATATGCAAAATGTGTGGAATAATATTTGTATTCTTTGTTAAATGAAAAGTATCATTAATATAACATGAACCACAAGTGAAAACTTCATGTATGGATAAGAATATAAGGTGTTTATTTGCTTGTGTTCTTGCAAGACCCTCAGAGAGCATTCACAGGATGTCTGAGGGGTACATTCTGTATCTGGAGTTAATGGAAAGATGTGTCACACCATGTCAAATCTAGCAATTCACTGTTATCTGTTGTGCTTCTGAGAAATTATTACTTATTTTAGCAAGTATAGAATATATCTTGGGATCATTAAACATGCTGAAAAACCTTACGCTAATGTTACTGTAAAGAACTCTCTACTAAAAAGCACCAGTATAAAAGAGAATCAAAACCCCATTAGGGACACATAAAGAACTAATGTGGATCATTCAAAGTTTCCATTCCTGTGAAGTTATGCCCAGGGGTTTATTTAAATGTTGTTAGTATTTAGGAAGGAGCTGGGTAAACTGAGTGAGAACCTGGATACAACTTCAAATTACCTAATCTTCCATTAGCTATCTTCTTTCCAAATTACACGGCTAGCCTCTTCTTTGTCTGTGATTCACAATGTGAGAAATTGCCACAAAACACAGCATGCTGACTGGGCAATCTCTTAATGTTTCCAGAAGAAAATGCTGAAAGGTGGAGGAAATCACCTGTTTTTATGGGAATTAACAGCTGCAAGCTTGGTCAAAGTGGTCCTTTTCCAAAGGATCCTAATGGTTAGAGCACACTTGTGAATTGAGAAGTACCTGGACTGAAATCCTTCACTGTTAAATAGTGTTTGAATGTAGGTAACCTTTCTACAGGGCAATAAACCGTTACAGTTGGGAAGGAACCATTACAATAGCCTTTTTGAAATGGATATTTCTGAATTTCTTCTGTGGAGCCCATTCCAACTAGCACTCAGAAAATTCAGACTTTTCAGGTCAGAGCAGATCTCTGAAATCTGGAGGAACCAAGCTCTGATATGAGCAATGTTCATCATCCCTAGGAAAGAGGTGCACTACTTTCATTGGGCTTTAAGCACAACTCATTATGAAGAGCAACGGTTTAGGTTTACAAGAATTTCTGTAAATAGGAATAGGTATTTTAATCCAATGAAGTTGTATAATACATGCTTCATTTCTGTCCAGAATGCTTGAACAGATCTTGGTGATATCTGTATGCCAAGTGAGAAACACTTGAAAAGCTTGGGAATATGACATGTAATTACAGAAGTTTCCCTGGAGCTGGAGGTTCAGGTTTGAACCTTACAGGACACAACCTTTGCTTCCATTAATGTCAATAAGGACTTTGTTAAGGAGGTGAAATATACACAGGAGTGGAACAAAATCTAGCAAAACTAACCATAGACTGTGTTGCAACACAATCCTATGGTTGCTTCAAGAACTGAGGCTGCTAGAGTGGCCCTCAGGGAGGTAGTCTGGGGGAGATGAGATTAGAGCTGGCTGAGAAAGTGTGGCCTCCCTTTGTCTAGATCCCACAGTGAAAGTCATCCAAAGTGCAGGACTTTTCCAGGATTTTGTCATCAGACATTGGCAGGGAGGATGGCAACTTACAAAAACCTTCGTTCAAGGAAATTCACTCTCTTAAACACTCATCCAGTCCTTAAAAGTAGGCTAGCCATGATATTGAGCTCCATAAGTTGTTTTTGCAAAACTGAATGAATATCAGATCATTTTTTCAGACCTCCACTTCTGGCATATGCTCTTCTCTGATGATTTGCAGTCCCTCCTTACCAGGCCTATTTACACAGGTTTTGGCAGGACTTCTTCCCCATCCAAGAGGGAAAATGGTTTATTTGTCCCTGCTAATTACACTATTACCTATAGTTAAAATCAGGGAAAGTGCATAGGCTGAAAATTTGACCCTAAACTATACGTAGGAGGCAGGGTGCCAAGAACTACTGAGACACATGTAAGTTCTGTTTTCGTAGCAGGAAAGGCAGCAATTGTGAAAGCTCGAGTAAATCGATACTGGGTGGTAAAGCTGACAGCAGAAAATCAAAGAAATCTTAGCACTAAGGCAACAGTGTAACAAAAAAATATGCATCAGCTCTCCATGGCCATGCAGATTATCACTCAGATAAGACTGACAGAGGTGAAGAATTCTTTTCCAGTATGCTGTTGACACTGCATAAGCTTTACTCTGTTGTTCTTTGCCTTTCGGATCTCTTGCTTCGGAACACAAACACTAACAAGTTGACAAAAGCTGTATTTGCACATTATAGCTACTTGCAAACTAGCATTTCAAGTTCAAGTTTAGACATGAGCATGTAAAGCAAAATGAAGTGGAAAGCTGTGATTTTAATGGGGATTTAATCTCTTGTGTTCTTTGAGCTTTTGTGGCTCTCAGAATACATCAACACTTCTGTCGCATGAGTTGCCTTATTGGCTTAGTTCATGCTGATAACAACCAAGCAAGCATTCAAGTATGACTAGGGCTGGGGCGTCTCTCCTAAGAAGACAGGCTGAGAGAGTTGGGCTTGCTCAACTTGGAGAAGGCTCCAGGGAGTCCAAGGAGCAACCTTCCAGTACCTAAAGGGGGCCTACAAGAAATCTGGAGAGGGACTTTTTACAAGGGATGGAGTAATAAGACAAGGGTGAATGGCTTTAAACTGAAAGATGGAAAATTCAAACTAGATATAAGGACGAACTTCTTTACTGTCAGGGTGGTGAGACATTGAAACAAAATACTCAGAGAAGCTGTGGATGCCCCATCCCTGGAAGTGTTCAAGGCCAGGCTGGATGGGGCTTTGAGCAATCTGGTCTTGTGGAAGGTGTCCCTGCCCATGGCAGAGGATCTTTAAGGTCCCTTTCAACCTCAACCGTTATATGGTTCTATGATTCTATGAGTAGAAGCATAGGTTTTGATGGTATTTTGCAATCCTTCTAGCAGCAAGTACTGTAACACTATGCAACAGGGTATAAATCCTATGAAGCAGCCCAGGCCCCAGCTGCCATCCCAAGTGCAGTGACTTCTGCAGCTGGACAGAAAAATCCTCACACCTCACTTAGAAAGCAGCTCTAGAAAGCAGCTGCTCAGGTAGCTGGCAGTGCACTGAGTATGGAGGAATCACCCAGTCTGCTGAGCATTTTCTCTCAAGAAGGCCAGAAAAAGGCAGAACAGCACTTGAACAGAACTATAACTTCTCATAATCCAACTTTTTCAAGTCTGATTATTAAGAAAATGACACACTGCATTTTTAGTGTATGTAATAGGAATTTTTAATTTCCCCTTCCCTTTTATGCTACAAAGCCTCCTGTAATGGAAGTCTTGTAGTTAAAAGTGAACAGGAACTGAATAACTGCAAAAGAAACAGACAGCAGAAAAGGAACCCACAGCAGGAGGAATGGGCTAGCTGGGGTCCTCTGCAATTGTGATCAGTCAAGATGGAGCCAGCAGTAATTTGTGGATTACCCATGAGATAACAGGTTTCATATTCTCTTACAGCCCACTCACCACAGGTTATCTCTGACCTGTGCTCTCCTTTCAAAAATTCAGCTAGATACACTCTAATAATGATACACATGAAATAAATTAGGAGATTCCCTCCAGGCATTTATGTAGCCAAGCTGCAACTGCAATTCTAGATAGTAGCAGTGTCTGCTATAATAGGAATATTATATGGAAGGAAAAGATACGGAAAGAAAAAAAGATGTTGCTTTCGTATTTGTAATCTGAGAGGCGACTGGTGCTGATGCTTCACATCACTAAAGATCATCAAGAGAAAAAAAAATATTTATTGGCTGTAGAAGAGGCTTGCATCCTGTAGGGACCAGGTGTAAAATAAAAACTGCAGGTGCAGCATTAGCAGTTTTCATCTAAGTGGTTCAGCCCCAGAAGGAGGAAAGGTTAAGCATATTACATCAGCAAGATTTGAGTATCCTGGGTATTCAAACTTAGAGAGCTGTCTTAAGTTCAGTAACCTTCATATTATAGGCCAGTGACACCTGTGATTATAGGATTGTCCATGTGATCATAAAAAAAGGTAGCAGAATGAGTGAATGGGAGTTTGGGGAGAGATCTGTTACAGCTATGCAGGCCTGAGCACCCTATCTAAGATAAAGAATCTCAGATGCTTTTCTCACACAGTGAGGGTTTTTTAAAGCTAGGTCTTGTCATATTTAACAAGATGAATCTTTTTGTCTTCCGTCAGCGTGATGTTTTTTATAAGGCAGGTCTAGCTTCTGTTTGAGTATCAGCTGTTTACTGTGACTATGTCACAGCTGCCTACAGAGTATGCTTCAGTCAGTTTCATCTTTAACATTTTGACTGCACATTTCTTTCTCAGGAGACCTAAGGTAGGAAAAACCCTAGGTTACCAGAAAAGACCATGTCTTAGGTATGTAATATATCCATGTATATCTGAAAATTAAGATGTATGACCTGCAGTTGTTTCAGAATTCCCAGCGCAGAGCATCTCACTGGACTGCCAGCTTTTACCATCTGTCAGACACAGTTCTCACACTTCATAAGGCTGGCTTTCATACTGGTGCTATTTTCCTTAACAGTTAATAAATTCCATCCAAATCTCAAAGTGTTTCACATAGCCAGCTGAAGAATACCTCTGATAAGCCGTGCTTGTACAGCTTAACAGACCTCCATGGAATGCCATGCCAGCTTTTCCATGGAAGGAAATACAGATAATGTTCCTGAACAGTGAACACTGAAACCAAATGATTAAATAAGAAGTTAACGTACTGCAGAAGGCTAAAAGGAAAATAACACAGGAAATAGCTACTGGAACCGAACTAATTTTTAGAGAAAGCCACTTATTTCAAGATCTGATTCAGTTAAATAATGGCATTGGTAAACCCAGTGCCAAATACAGACAGAACAATGCATCGCACTGGACAAAAAATGTTTATGCATTTTGTCTGCATTTTGTCTTTTACAAAAGAACAAAATCCAATTAACTGCTTTTGGAAAACCGTCCTTAGGCATTAGATTGTTGCCATCTGCTTTCTTTATTTTCTTTCATTGATGACAAAGCAGACTCACCATACCAAGCATCTCTGTTCTTACAAGTAATTATATATATTCTTATAACTAGTGAAGAAGTCTAAACAGCTTACAACATTGTAACTGGTTGAACAGCCTTCAGATACAAGAATACATGGAATTCCCCTCTGGGTCTCACCAATGAGCTACTTAGCCAACTAGTACTGTGGCAACTTGAGGTGAGCAGGTGAGCTTGGAGCAACATATGTGGCCCCTTCCCCTTATATTCCCCAGCATCTAGAATTGTTGTACTAAGAATTTTAGAGGATGAAAGCTTACCTAATTCTTACAAAATCCATATGTAAACTTTCTGTCCTTCAATCTAATTCCCTTTGAACCTCCCGGTGCTATCAGTTTCCACAGTTCCTCATGGCAGCAACTTCCAGAAGCTCAATACCTGCTATGTGAAGAACTTTCTTTTATCCGCTTAAAAGTGATACTAGTTTCACTGGGTGCTCCACACCTCTGTTATTGCAGGATTTGCTGAATAACACTTTGTGTATTCACCTCATCCATCATCTTCATGATTTTGTAAACCTAAACTATTGGCCCCTCCAGCTTTCTCACCTTCAGACTGAAGAAATCTCTTCTCAAGACAGCTGTTTCAGAACACTTCAGCTGCTCTTCTCTCTACTGACTCCAGCTTCAGTTCATACGTCTTGAGATGTAGAGACCAGGCTCCACATACAATCCAAGATTTAAAACCTCTCCAAGGTTTTAAACAGCAACAAAGTAAAGCCTTTATATTAATCCATACTGAAGCTCATCTGCTGGGTTGGACCTACTCCGTTTCATGAGGTTCTTGCATGCCAAGTTCTATACCCCTGCTATATCTCAGGCAACTCTTCTTATTTGTCCCTCTCCTAAGGTCACCTTTTGGTCTTAGGGTTCATTCTCTGATCCCTCTGCATATGGATTAACCTAACTGACTTAAACTGTATTATTTGGAAAGGGGATAATTCAGTGGAATTGTAATGAATTTACACAAATATATCTGATAGAATTTAGCCTGAAGTATTCAGTAATGTGCAAAAATAAATAATGTTTTTAATAAAACAAACCAAATTACTTTGTGTGGGAAAAAGAATGTTGAAAAATGTTTCAACATTTCTGTGTTTCCCATTAGTCTCTCTTGGATCATGGAAAAAATGTAAACTTCAGAAACCAAAAGTTCTTGGGCTACTTTAACTCTGTGTTTCTATTTGACGCGGAGTTCAGTGTCATTCTCCTATTTCTGTACTTGCTCATGGTCTAACATTTACCAGTCATTAACCAATACTTCTGTTCTGGCATCATAAATGGGCATGGCCTTTTCTGCTCAATGTTTGTGTAAGCAGGCATTGTCAGAATGGCTAAAGAAGGCAATAAATGCTAGTGCTGCTATAACCAGAAGCTCCATGGCTACAGTGAATCAGTTTAGTAAGAAAGAGTTACAAGTCTTGTGAGTAAACAGCTAGAGAATATTTCCACAGGAAGAGCTTCATAATCTGGTTTGGACTGTGTCTCTGAGAAGCAGTTTCTAGGCCATAGCTCTTTCTAAACAATATCTAATGACTCACATATTACATTAGTATGTATTACAGTTTTATTAAAGCAACTTACAGATCTGAACTGACAATCTGGTGAAGATAACTATTTTATTTTATATATCCCTGGACATTATATGGCAATAGCAGCAGAGATTCGAACAATTAACTACTTGTGATAATACTTTACTGTTACTCGTAAAAAAGACAAATAAATTGACTTCAAAATTCCAAAAGACAGTGGAAATTCAGTATCTAATATAAAAAACAATAAAAATATCTGAGTTGGTATCACTCTGGCAGTTTAACTCAGATAAAAACATATTGCTGTTTTTCTCTACAATCGCTAAGTAGAAAACTTTCAAGATTATATAAATATCTTAGCAAGGAAAGAGTTAATTCTTTCAGAACAAAAGTTTCATTCATAATAATGTTGTGTTTAAACTTCAACTTGTGTACATTCAAAATTGGACTTACAAATACAATTCTACAAGTAAACAGCAAATTGTATGAACAACTTTTTATTAGCTGAACTGACCATTTTATAGAAACAAGCCAAGGTATATATACATATAGATGTATGTTTGTGTTCACATACATGCACTTACATTAAAGTGTTCCCAGAATTGCTACTGGAATCTTGTCCCTTAATGTACCCTAAATCTGTATTTGCTCATTTGAAACCATGGAATTTATCTTTTCTAACATATTGCGTTATAGAACACACACCAAAAAAAAAAAAAAAAAGAAAAAAAGAAACAGAAAAGAATAAAGAAGGAGACTGCTCTCACAGTGCTCCACGAAAGTTTTCATGTCCTCAGCTTCTGAAACATTTAAGATTATTAAATTGTTGGCAGGCTCCTGAGGAATTTTAAAGCATCTGAGCCTGTGCTACTTATTTTAAGTTCTGTCTTCCACTGTTATGAAATCAGCAAACTCTCTTGACTTTCTTAGTAATTCCATTTCATGTGGTTCTGGCTTTCAGGCAGACTCAAGAATGACCTAACTGTCTTTTCCTACCCACAGGTTTTGGGCTGTTGCCGTTGGTTACACCCTTCTGAGTAATATGCAACATGAATCTTTGTCTGATCCCTTATGCCCATAAATGGAAGACAGCCCAGCAAAGATGACTAAAACACAGTTTCTTGGCTTTCTGTCAGTCACCACTATAGGTAGAGTAAGGCTTCTTCAGGTTTTTTTCCTGTCAATTAATATTACTTAGGCTACAGTGCAGGAATGTCAGTCCAACATCACACTGTTTTAAAAGGAAGTGGACTGATTTCCCAATGAACTTTACTCCTGTTACTGCAGGGAGAGCAGATATCTTTAATGTAGTAGCAGCAAAGTGTTTCTTTTGTATTTTTTTCACACTGGAGCATTTATACAAATGCTCTCAAAATTTACAAAATTCTTCATTTTTGTAAAAAACAACAGAACTTGGCTAGTATGAACCCATAAGCACTATCGCAATCACACTGGATTCAAGTACCAAGCTTCACGGCAACAGGATAAACACTATGGAGAAAAGGCACTTTCTGGAGTCTGTTATCAATGCTAGAGAATTAGAAGCAATTTACAGTCCAATTCCACTGCCCAATCTCACAAAGCCTCTCTTGACTTCCCTGAAGACTAAAAGAGTGTTTGTATGCATAAGAAATACAGCACGTTAACACAGCACAGAAAGCAGAGCCTCCAGCTGCACACAGAGCAACACTAAGATGCCATTGTAAGGTGAAAGAAGGATACAGAACTCTCTGCCCTAGACCCAAATTCAGACACTCAGAGAAAGTATTCCCTCACCCTTGGAAAGTGTCATGTGTGCAGCGCAGTCTGCCTTGGCCATTTGCTCTGGACTCACTGGTGCCTGCAGCAGCTCTGAGAAGATGATGCCTTTATGTGCCTTTCTGATCCATATTTGGCAGCACAGGGAAATGCACCTATCCTTCTCCTTGTACTTTTTATGTAAGTCTAGATATTGTTTTGCCCTGTAAATTAGCTTTAACGAGAACTTGATCTGTATGCCTCTGCCACCAAAAATGTCTAGTAAAAATTACCATTCATTCCCTAAGGACATTCATTTGCAGGATTTGTCTCCACAATATCTTCTCTTTACAGTTATGCTTTTCATGCTTGGTCAAATTTTCAAGTACTGCACAGCATCATGGCTATTTGAACCTCTTAAAATCAGGACTACCAGGAGACATTGCTCCAGGTCAGCTTCAGGGCAATTACTTACTAGCTGGCAATTACATTGCTGCTTTAAGAGCTGGCACTGAACTGCCAGGCAAATAAAAAAGGATGTATCATGCTCAAGGAAACAATAGTCCATGTCCAGAAGAAATGGAGAAGAATGCATCAAGTTATCACCATAAAAATAAATTACCTAACCTGAAAAGATAAAAAAGTCCTGATTTCTTTCTCTTCTTGGGCAATGAGTCAATTCTGGAAAAAAATACAACTGGGCAGTGTGAGGCAATGACTTGGCATCAAGATGTGCAGTCTAAAGATAGAAAGGGAGAATCTAGAAGTCAAAGCTCTCATGGCACTTTTTTCATGATCAGGTGCATTCTTGTATCTTCACTTAGCCCTCATCAAAGTTCAAAGCATCTGAGAGTCATGTCTTTCTTTTACTCCCAGCAGCATATAATAATCCATTTGAACAGGTATCTAGCAGGAAGAAAACTGATAGGCTAAAGAATGAGATAAATTGATCATAATGAACATCAAAAAGTGAAATTTACTGAACAGGAATTCCATGTGAAATGGATCCAGCTGATTATTTCATTCTCTAGGCTCTGTTCACAGTGCAAGCTAAAGTAATACTTTTGTTTCTGTGATAGAAATTGCCTGGCTAATAAATTACAATATTTTAAGAAAGGGATAACATGAAAATCCTATAAAATTGTACTTTGGTGCTCTTAAGAAGTCCAAGGACTCTAAAATATGTCCTCTCAAGGCAATAGTTAAGTTCCAGGAATTTTTTACAAATTTATCTGCCTTTGCTGACAGAATAAAACAAAAGATTATTTAGATGGCCATGCTGTTAAAATTTTACCAAATATTTTAACTCTGCTAATACTGAGACCTATTTCTTCTAGTAATGCAATTATTGTTAATAGCTCCTCTGATACTAATAAATAAAATCTATTTCAGCTGCAGTGGAACTGTAGTTACTTAAAACATTAAATTCACCCATCCACATTAACATTGACATAATGCATTTTAGTTTCTCATTAATATCATTACACAAGCACTTTAGAAAGTATTTTAAAATCTAATACACCCTATATTTTTTTACTATATATAAAGAAAAAAGTAGCTATGAAAGTATTCAACTTCTGCCATTATCTTATGGCAAGAAGATAATAGATATTTCTCTAGAAAGAAAGTATGAGTATTTCTAAATAGATAGGTAAAAGGTATATGTCATGAAAGACTATATCAGTTTGCATTTTATTTCTGGAGTAGATGAAGGCTAAGAATCTAAAGTGCTTATTGAACCTTCCCTAACTAGTTTACCTGCAACAATACTTGGGGTGAATCATCAGCTAGAATCATTCCCCTGCAGTAGTCAATCTTAATGGAAAAACAGATCCTGAAGTGCTGGTCTAGAGCTGAGCAAGCAGCACAAATGTTTTCTGTGCTGAGTTTAACAACACTCACATTCTTAGTAGGTCTGCTTTTTGATAATAGTCTAAAAAAATGTTGACAAGAATGTTGCAAAATGTACACTTATTTAGCACCATATTCACAGAAGGCTAAAGCTGAATTTCTTTTTTTAAAACTAATGGTAATAAAGGACAATTCTGTGAGTTAATCAATACACAGTTAATCAAGAGGCAGAACATCCATCCATATAGCCAAACAACCTGTACTGAAAATAGTACACTGTAACAAGCGACTCATGACAAATTGTACTCCACACTGGACAGCTAAAAGCTTTCTCAAATTAATTATTGTTGTTAAAGCCATGTTGTTCTCACTGTTTCAAATTTCTCTCATGTCCAGTGCAAACACTCCTACATTTAAAAGAGCCAAATTCAGTACTCAGATTTCAAAGATCAAAATAAAATAAAACAAAATAAGCCTTCGGAAAGGTTGGCATTTTAATACTTATAATCAAAAAAACCCAAAATAAATTCCTGTACTAGATATGTTTCAGCAAGACGAGATGACAGTTTTCATCAATGTATTAAGTGCTTAAAAATATCTGCTCCCATTCAAATTTGCAATAAAACTTTTACTGACTTGAACGAGGAAAGTAAGAGTAATTCAGCTTAATGTATTGAAAATCCCTTTGCTAATTTTTCAAACAGTTTAACAGAAGTGTTCATGGTACCTACATACTATTACATTATTTATTGTACCAGTTGGTTATTTTTCATTTCATTTCACTGGTGACATAGACTGCACTGAGTTGAGCTGTAGCTGACATTTAGATGTTGCTTTTAAAACCATGTAAGATTTCTTATTTAAAAATAAACTCGAAAGTTTGGGGGAAGAAAAATTAAATAATCCTATGAATTAAATTAATTTTACTGTCAGGTTTTGGTTCATACAATTTTTTTTAAAGACTCTCAGACAGAAACAAAACTGCTTCATTCATTCATGGGCAATACTTTGGCTCCATGTGCATTTATATAAGTAAGAAGAATTTTGGACCTTCTTTCTATTACATCAATAAGTTTTTCAATCCCATTCCTGCCTCCTTGGCTCTCCCAGTATATTTTGTCAAGGAACAAAGACTGTAGCAGCTTCTCACGTAAACGCTGGCTCCTAAGCACTGAAACTGCAGATTCAGGGAATCTGGAAAAACACAAAGAAAGTCATCAGCTTTTCCATCACTCTGAATTGTAATATTTATGTTATGGTTTAGCAATCAACTCTATGAATATAGACTGTGACTCAGCAAAAAAGTGCATGCATGCCTAATGATATAAATGTTAATTGTATCTTTTAGAGCAGTGGGATTACTTATACACTTCTAGACACATTTTGTGAATGTCTTAGGCCAATGATATCTATTTCAGTAACTTAGCGTGTCTCCTGCTCAAACTGGGAAGAAAATATCAATCTTTTTACAAAATTAATAAAACTTACTCATTGATTCCTTGCAGTATTTTGAAGTCAAGATTGTCCTCGTTTCTGTCAAAGAAACCCTTATTGTCTATAAAGACCAAGTGCCTCTGGTCATGGCGTCTCTGAACTATGTGTGTTAGGTGAACAGCATCTTGATCACTACATTTCAGCTTCAGTCCTTGCTGCACGCAGGAATCCTCCCTGAGAGGTCTGAATCCACAGCAGTTTCTATCTAGTCGGCTATAGATCTAAAACAAAGTACAGCAGAGTGCCAAGTGAAAACAGTATCAAAGTATTTGGGGCAAAGTGTCACTGTGAGACATTGCTCACTAACACAGGTGACAGGAAAACAAGCTCAGGATAAGTATAATTAAAGTCAGCAGTGAAATGGCATGAAGACCTGGTCCCCGTACTTCATGTATTGTCAGAAGAAATTTCTCAGACTATATTTCATCTATGCTATAGCCATGATTTCTGTCAGTAGAAATTCTTTGGAAATAGTGGGACAATACCACTGCATAACTGGAATAAAAAGATGGTGAATACAATCCCAATAGCACAGCCTGACACACACACAGAGGGTCTCCATTTTGTGAGACCTAGCAGACTAACAGTATGCAAAATAACTCAAAATATTAGTAAGGGGCACAGCAAACCACCAGAAGCTACAAAACGCAAGAAGAGTACATTTATAGTCACAGAGCAGACTCCCTGAGTTACACTGTGGTATATACTTTAACGACATGACAATCTAGGCTATTTTTTCCTATACGAACTCTCGCTTATTCATTGCACAGCACTTAATGGGAAGGAATACATCTGGTCTAACTTTAGCGGTGTAAATGTTAAGCATCTCTTCTGACTTAGTTGTTTATGTTCCCTTTCATAAACAATGACAAGAGCAAGGCACCCCCAGAGCAAAGGATGCCATTTTAGGATAACCATCTAATACAGGAAGAGTAAATCACTCCTTGAAAGTGCTTCTAGCCTTGTTGACAAGATGGGAGTAAATACAAAACACTGCCAGGCCCTGAGCACACAGATAGGCCTTAAGTGCCCTAATCAGCCTCATCTGGGACCTCCACATGCACCCCCTCTGCCCATGGGCGCAGGAGTCCCATTTAAGCTCAGGACTGGAACTGCAGCCTTCCTCTGAGCCCTTGAGAGAGGTAGTGTCTGCTGCTTGTCTTGCTACCTGATGCTACTGCGTTGCTGCTTGGGATTCCTGTTTCTTCGCATTGGAGTTGGCTTGCTGCTCTGTCTGTGCCTTATGCTTACTGGGCTATCAATGGACCTGCAGCTTTCTTCCCTGTTGGGTTGCCTCTACTGCTGCTGACCCTGCCTGTCCTGCCTGCAATGGGGCTGTTCCAGGCTCCAGCTCCTGCTGGCAGGTGCTTACAAAATGGAAGCCTGGCTAGTGCAACTAAGTCTTAATGAGTAGCTTAGCAAAGGTAAATAATTATTTCTGTTCTTCTTTGTTGTATGCAAACTCTTCAAACTGCTCTAAGCATAAAAGCATTAGTGTTCACATAAGACCGCTAAAATTATACTTTTATGTTTGTGACCAGCAAAGTGTTAGGACTCTTCTGCTGATGTAGAACTATACCGTGTTGAAAAGGCCTCTTAATTTTGTTCATCAAATGAGAGTCTGAGAGTTGTTTTGCTTTTTCTTAAGTATGTAGTGCTATGCCACTAGTCTTGTTAGCAATGTTGGTTTACAGAAGTGAAAATCCTGATGAAACAAACAGATTTCTCTTCCTCTTTCTCCTTTCATGAGCAGTATTCAGCATCTGCAGGTACCAGAGCCCTGCTTGCTTGCAGTGTTCTAGCTCATGTGATCTCATTCAACTCATCTAAAGGCTTTGCCAAAAAGTGAGGCAGAGTTCCTCTAGACACTTTTTTGATGTATAGCCCTAATCCAGTTGCACCACACTTTACATGCATTAAACAGATGAGGAGACCATATTATTACAGCCAGCCGCTTTACAGTATCTTGCATCATTCCTGTGTTAAGACAGAATGATGGGAACTCTGGAATTGATGCTGCAACCTTAATATTTTACCATTGTTTTTTGTCATATACTTATGCACATCAGAGGAGCCATTTTACTTTCAATGACCTTATTTTACTTGAGTTATTGCAGAAGGCAAGTAAAAGTCAGCAATAAGCATTTTTCAGCCTGCTCCCATGTTTTATAGTATTTGAAACCAGAGATTAGGAACACCTATCACAGGTACCAAACTTGTTCTTCTGAGGGAAGTAGATTTAACAGAGAATACTTTTCATCATTCTTATTTCTGAATGGCTCATGAAGCACAGATTTTTTTTTTCCTCAAACTTAGAACCCCTTCTTGGCATTTTTTGGTTTAGAGTCTTCAGGTTCTATTGCTGATAAACTTTAAAGTTAAATCTGAAAGAACCCAGATAAAATTTTAATCTTTAAGAACCATAAGATCCACTTTCACTTTCTCGTATGCATGTTCTTGTCTGGTATGTGGCTGGAGGTATACATTACTCTAATACCAGCTACTATTACAAGTGTAATTTTTTTGTCAGGTAAAGCTCAATCCTGTTGTGTATTATTTTAACTGAATGCTCCTTCTGGATAATAGGAGTTTAATTATGAATAATAAAAACTTGTCTTAGAAGACCCTAAAATTAAAATCAACACAGAAATTGAGAGAATCTTTAAACTGTTCAGCAAGAAGACAATGGCATGAAAACACTGACACAATCTGTATTGTTCCTATAGGGGCATTACTATGTTTAGTATCAGAGTAATCCACATATGACTTTATACTTGTTTCTAAGAATTATTTGCTCATAGTGAGACTAAAGATGGAGTCATTAGATAAGCGATAATCTATTTTTAGAGAAGACCCAAATGTTCTGTTTAAAGTAACAAGTCTGCAGAAATTTAACTAGTGCTAGCTGAAGTTTTAAATAAATCAGCAAGTGCTGCCGGAGGCTCAGTCACCTGGACCTGTCTTAGCAGGTAAGGACAATTGGAAGTAGTGCCATATCTCAGGAAGCCATAAAATTAGCTTCCAACCAGGTGTTCAGTTCAATCCTTATTACCTGGAGTGTATTAATACTCTGCTGTAACTGCAGCCACACATGAACCTACAGGACAGAGCGCTAGTTGGGTGTTATTTGGAGAGCTAATGATTATGTGCAATACCTAAGTAAAGAACAGCAGCCATATCATTCACCAGTTGCTGCTCTATTCTTTCCTAAGTCACTGGCTATATTTTTTAAAGGAAGGAAAATTAGCCACTCTAGCTGTTATCTTGATCCAGATTTCAGCTGACAAAAACCATTTAAATGACCTCAGGGGACTGGGGAGGGGCAGGAAGCACCACTCAGTTGAAAGAGGCTTACAGTGGTGAACATAGTCACAAACTATATTTGGAGAGACAAAGGAGTCAAGAAGAAACAGTATGCCTGCCTCAAGGTGAAGCAAAGTAAAGCAAAGACAAAAGCATTTTCTTCCTTTTTTAAGAAAGTGAGTCAGTCAAGCTCCCGATCTCATTCCCTGATTATAGATCGAATTTTGGATATTTTAATCATAAGAAACAAATGGAATAAAAGTTCAAACTGTACCAATACCTCTCTTCCTCATTGAAAAAGAGTCTCCTATGTGTGCTCATATGACTTTTGCGGCAGATAGTTGCATTCAGTAAATGTTTTACCTGCAGAAGAAAATCAAAGAGTGCCATCTTGGACCATTCATGATGATGGATTTCAGTACAGCCCCATTCAGCTTTTGGAACTTTACCATTCTGCCAGCATTTCTGCTTCAATAGCTGCTGATATTGCCCCCAGGTTAATCCCACTGAAGAGTGGGTACTGTTATCTGTTGGACTAAGTGAGGAATCCCAGAGAATAACAGGACAGGCTTGACCATCTGAAAACAGAAAAACAGACCGTCAGTATAATGCAATACTGTCCATCTTACTTGATTATTCTTTAGATATTGCTCAAGATCAGCAATTATGCTATTTTACAGATGTGGCAGGAAAAATGGCCACAGACTAATAACTTGACATTCTTTGGTTAACATGGTCTTATTCTATATCTAAAAGCAGATACCACAGGAATGGAAAAACCATTGACATTATGAACGCCTTCAGCATTCATATAGGAGGCTTTCTCTGAAGGAAGAGATGAATGTACAAAGTCATATATCAAACCAGACTATTAAAAAGCTTATAGATAAAGAGCCCACTGTGAGATAATGATGTAATTTCTCCCTGCTTCCAGTGAACTGATGATGATTTTCAAGAGTTGAAAACAAATGTCAAAGAATTTTTAATGCATAATGCACAATGCCCACAGAAACACTACAGGAACAAACCTCAGCAAAGAATTTAAAATTGAGCTTTCCCAGTGTAAGAACTGATAAATATATTTCATGCAATATTAAAAAGAAGCACTGAGCACTCCTGAAAACCAGGCTTCTTCCACTGAGGTGCCTTAATAAATATTTAGGAAATTAATTTGTGAAATCTTACCTATTTCCTGACTCTGGCTCCATCACTTACAATGCAGATTACTTTAGCCAAGTCAGGAGAAGTATCAGCTAAGCTACTTTTCCAAGCCAGTTGGAGAAAGTCTACATAAACACTGGGAATTTTCACAAAAAAAGCGACAGCTTTCTACAGGATCAAGTCTGATCTATTATATCTCAAATAACAGCTTATGTAGCTATTCATGAATTCTTCCACAAACCAAATACATAAATGGTCTCCTAACAAAATAAACATCTTCTGTCTACACAAAAGGAACATGATAAACAATAGTAATATAAATACTTGAAAAATATGAATAATATCTTGCCAGTTTCCATTAAGATACAAAAACATTTTTAAAAGACTGAGGTTAAATACAGGAAATGTTTGCATTTCAGAGGAAATGGGAGCAGAAAAGATGAGCCAAAATAAAATCTTTCAACCCTGTAACATAAGCTGAATTACAGGAATATGAAATAGCAGCTTCAGTAAAGAGCAGTGGCTCAAATTTTTGACAGCTGTAGGAAAACATAAAGGTGCTGAACTACAGCAGATAAGAGGTCTGATTTGTAGCTGCATGAATTGGCACGACACCACTGAAATCAGTGGAGCTTTTCTGATTCAAACCTCATGAAGTCACCTGAATAGTAAAAAGTAAGGGCTGGCTAAGAATTAGAGCTTCCAGATTGATACAGCCAAAACTGAGGAGGCTGAGTACCCTTCAGATTAAGTTCATAATAAATGTCCATAATAGATGTATCACAGTATCACAGTATCACAGTATGTTAGAGATTGGAAGGGACCTCAAAAGATCATCTAGTCCAATCCCCCTGCCAGAGCAGGAACACCTAGATAAGGTTACACAGGAATGTGTCCAGGCAGGTTTTGAATGTCTCCAGAGAAGGAGACTCCACAACCTCCCTGGGCAGCCTGTTCCAATGTTCTGTCACCCTCACTGAGAAGAAGTTTCTTCTCAAGTTTAAGTGGAACCTCTTGTGTTCCAGTTTATACCCATTACCCCTTGTCTTATCATTGTTTGCCATTGAGAAGAGCCTGGCTCCATCCTCATGACACTCCCCCTTTATATATTTATATACACTAATAAGGTCCCCCCGCAGTCTCCTCTTCTCCAAACTATAGAGACCCAGCTCCCTCAGCCTTTCCTCATAAGGGAGATGCTCCACTCCCTTAATCATCTTCGTTGCCCTGCGCTGGACTCTCTCCAGCAGGTCCCTGTCCTTCTTGAACTGAGGGGCCCAGAACTGGACACAATATTCCAGATGCGGTCTCACCAGGGCAGAGTAGAGGGGAAGGAGGACCTCTCTCGACCTACTGACCACCCCCCTTCTAATACACCTCAGGATGCCATTGGCCTTCTTGGCCACAAGGGCACAGTGTTGGCTCATGGTCATCCTGACATCCACTAGGACCCCCAGATCCCTCTCCCCTACACTGCTCTCTAACAGGTCGTTCCCCAACCTATATTGGAACCTGGGGTTGTTCCTGCCCAGATGCAGGACTCTACACTTTCCCTTGTTATATTTCATCAAGTTTCTCCCTGCCCAACTCTCCAGCCTGTCCAGGTCCCGCTGGATGGCAGCACAGCCTTCTGGCGTGTCAGCCACTCCTCCCAGCTTAGTGTCATCAGCAAACTTGCTGACAGTACACTCAATTCCCTCATCTAAATCATTGATGAATATATTAAATAATACTGGTCCCAGTACTGACCCTTGAGGCACTCCACTAGATACAGGCCTCCAACTGGACTCCGCCCCATAGACTACAACTCTCTGGATGCTCTCCTTCAGCCAGTTCTCAGTCCATCTCACTACCTGATCATCCAGGCCACACTTCCTCAATTTAGCTATGAGGATGCTGTGGGAGACTGTGTCAAATGCTTTGCTGAAGTCAAGGTAGACCACATCCACCGCTCTGCCATCATCCATCCACAGTGTTATTTCCTCATAAAAGGCTATGAGGTTGGTCAAGCATGACTTCCCCTTGGTAAAGCCATGTTGACTGCCCCTCATAACCCTCTTATCCTTGAAATGCCTTAAGATGGCATCAAGGATAAGGTGTTCCATCACTTTCCCAGGGATGGAGGTGAGGCTGACCGGTCTATAGTTACCCGGGTCCTCCTTCTTGCCCTTTTTGAAGACTGGAGTGACATTTGCTTTCCTCCAGTCCTCAGGCACCTCTCCTGTTTCCCAAGACTTGGTAAAGATGATGGAGAGTGGTCTAGCAATGACTTCCGCCAGTTCCCTCAGCACCCGCGGGTGCATCCCATCTGGACCCATGGATTTATGGATGTCCAGATTGCTCAACTGGTCTCTAACCCATTCCTCATCGACTAAGGCAAACTGCTCCAGTGACCTGACTTCATCTGAGGTCTCAGGAGTACAGGGCTCTTCAGGACTGCCTCCGGCAGAGTAGACTGAGACAAAGAAGGCATTCAATAACTCTGCCATCTCAGTATCTTCTGTCACCAGGGCACCCATCCCATTCACCAGTGGGCCAACCTTGCCTCTGGTGTTAGTTTTATCAGCTATGTATTTGAAAAAGCTCTTTCTGTTGTCCTTGACCCCTCTGGCCAGATTTAATTCTAAGGAGGCCTTAGCCATCCTAGCTGCCTTCCTACATCCTCTAGCAGCAGCCTTATATTCCTCCCGAGTGGCCAGCCCCTCCTTCCATGACCTGTAAACTCTCCTCTTCCACTTGAGCATACCCAGCAGTTCCTTATTTAGCCACGCAGGTCTCCTGGCCCTCTTCCTTGACTTCCTACGTGTCGGGATGCTCTGCTCTTGAGCTTGGAATAAGCAATTCTTGAATGTCAACCAACTATCTTGGGCCCCTTTACCTTCAAGCAGCCTTGACCATGGGATTTCCCCTAGCAATTGCTTGAAAAGGCCAAAGTTTGCCCTGCTAAAGTCCATGGTTGCAATTCTACTTGCTATTGTACTGGTCCTACCACACAAGATCCTGAATTCCACCATCTCGTGGTCGCTGCAACCAAGGCAGAACCTTTACTGCTTCGACCAGCCCCTCCTTGTTAGTGAGGATGAGATCCAGCAGCGCTCCTCTCCTGGTTGGCTCATCCACCATTTGCATGAGGAAGTTATCATCCATGCACTGGAGGAACCTCCTGGACTGTGGCTGGGTTGCTGAGTAGTCCTTCCAGCAAACATCAGGGAAGTTAAAATCCCCCACGATGACCACGGCCTGTGACTGTGAGGCCGCTCTCAGCTGCCTGTAGAAGGCCTCGTCAACTTCCTCACCCTGATCTGGTGGCCTGTAACAGACACCCACAACAGTATCGCCCCTGCCAGCCTGCCCCTTAATTCTCACCCACAGACTCTCAACTCGCTCATCCCCTGTTCCTGGACAGAACTCAGTACATTGCAGCTGCTCTCGCACATAAAGAGCAACCCCACCACCCCGCCTGGCTGGCCTGTCTTTCCTGAAAAGGACATAGCCCTCCATGACTATATTCCAGTCATGTGAGCTGTCCCACCACCTCTCTGTAATTGCCACCAGATCATAATCTCCTGACTTAACACAGGTCTCTAACTCCTCCTGCTTATTTCCCATGCTGCACGCATTGGTGTACAGGCATTTCAAGGAGGGAGCTGAGCTCACCGATTTCACCCTAGGATTATAGGAGGCCTCCCAGTCTTCATCAATCCTAGAGTGCTGCCCCACTGGGGCAAGCCCAGTTACAGATGTATTCTGCATGTATGTTCTGCATGTGCTTCTTTCCTAATCAGCTTTATATATAAACTCAAGGGGCTACTGCCTTTCTGTTGCTGCAGCTGCATTCCACTGAATCTTGCCCTAAGATGACTTACTTCATGTTAATCTGCCATTTTATATCTATATATCTACTTCATTATCTAAAAATGATCTGCAAAATTGTATGAGAAAGATTTTTCAAAACTTGTGTTGGAACCAGCCTCCTAATAATTCATATACATTTTTAAACATCAAAATATTTCTAAAAATGTCTTAGGCCCTTAGGAGCTACTTGCTCGGATATCCTAAGTTGAATAAGGTAACACAAAGCAAGCCTCAGACTGCTGAGACTAGACTGCCTCAAGGTACTCAAACTGCTTCATGTGCAGTTAAGTAATGAATCACTGCATGGTGGCTTCAACGTAAGCATCATGGTAGATATCCACACCTCACATCAGTTTCAAAATGGTCAAAAAAATTTCAAACATGCCCATGAGAATCACTAAAAAGAGCAAATCTTTCATGAGGTACTTTAAGCCCTTTCTCAGACTTCTCATTGTTCACAGTAAAGCAGTACAGCTTACCACTGCCACATTTGAAAGTAGCAGTTTAGTTGCCCATGTATTAGCAGGAGAGGAAAACTTAGTGTGGAAAGATGAGAGGGACTGACATACAGAGGGGGAAGGAAGGTGGTTGCCAGCGTGCAATAGTTGAGGCCCTCAACTGTTGTGGTTTCGCACAAGAAAACTGCACAGCAATGGTATTTTGTACCAAAAGCTGAATGAAAAGCTCAGCCTTGTTGCTATTACACAAGGAGCCAGAGTCCTACCCCTACAGCTGCCTGGTGCAAAACAGACACAAACCTGCTCCAGTCCATGTTACTGCAGTTGTAGCTCAAGCCCTTACACTGGCAGCATCCTACCCTGCAGATGCTGTTGCTGAGCTAGGGGCAATACATGCAAACTAATTCAGGTAAGGCTGTGGCACCAAGCAAGGTCACATATGTCTCTTCTGTTCCTCAGGTTAGGTTGATAAAATAATGAAGATTCTAGGTCCTGTGGTATTAACGTGACCATCCTAAGACTCAAACACACAAGGGTCAGCCTCCATTTTCTCCACATTAAACACAGTTTTATAGATTCATAGAATGGTTAGGGTTGGAAAGGACCTTAAGTTCATCTAGTTCCAAACCCTTTGCCATGGACAGGGATGCCTCACCCTAGACCATGCTGTCCAAGGCCCTGTCCAACCTGGCCTTGAACACTACCAGGGATGGAGCATTCACCACTTCTTTGGACAACCCATTCCAGTGCCTCACCACCCTCACAGTAAAGAACTTCTTCCTTATATCTAACCTGAACTTCTCCTATTTAAGTTTGAACCCATTACCACTCATCCTATACGATTATTTCTTGTTGTTTTACAGGCTTATCTTTCTTTCTTTATCGGTGTTTTGGAGCTCTTGACATTTTTCACACCTTGTAGGTAGCAACTGGCATGACTGCTTGGATATGCCCAAAATCATGCTTTCCTAGAATGTAATACTCCCCAGAGGTTTTATGTTTGGTCAATTCATTTACGTGAGGGAAAAGTTCTTTATAATGATGGTGGTAAAGCACATGCACAGGTTGCCCAGAGAGGAGACTGATGCACCATTTCTGGAGACATTCAAGGCCAGGCTGGATGTGGTTTTGGGCAACCTGATCTAGATGAAGATACCCCTGCTCATTGCAGGGGGGGTTGGGCTAGATGGCCTTTGAAGGTCCCTTCCAACCCAAGCTATTCTATGATTGCAAAAATATGAAAGCATTATACCTGATGGAAAAAAACAAACAAAAAATTTGGTTAGCACTTAAGAGGGTTTGCAGCGAGGGAATGGAAGGGCAGCAGACAGAGGACTTGCACACAGTTATTTTGCTAGACTTCAAAAAAGAAAAAATCAGTGGGGGATTTGTGAGAATAGGGGAAACAGAACCTGCACAGGGATTTGCTAAGCAGTTCTTTGAAACTGCTTTTGACAAAATGAATGACAGTTTTGAAAAGCCCATTTTTTAAGATTTTAATGCTACATCAAACATGTCCTGTTAGATCACATCACAACTGAGGCAAGCTAAAGGGATGTGTAGTGAAGAGAGATGTCAGCCCAGAAATTGTGTACATTCATACACACATGCACAGTCTCTTAATCCTGCATTGCTTTCAATTCCATGTGAATAACCATGATTCACACAAGCTGCCCTGTAAAAAACTTTACAGTGCCCAGCTAATCTTAACTTAAATGCCTGTGGGTTATAAAAATGAGCTCACTAATTGTTCATACTATTTTAAAGAATATATTTTTGCTCATTTGCTCAACACAGATGTTTTTCAGATTATGCCAAACATAAGCATGTAAATAGAAATGAGTGCAAGTAGACATTAGGCATCTGAGCTCCAGCATATTTCCAGGCCAAAGGAATGGTGAGAGACAAGGTACAGTAACTGTTCTGAATGTTCTGCTCACCCTTTAGCTGGAAAAAATGAAGTGAGACCAATATAATATTACTTCTCTTCTCATCACCTAGCAACACTCTTCTTGCTATAGGAACATAGCCAGTTATGAGAAAAAGCAAATTAAAGAGAACACTGTCTCAGACAGTCCAAAGCATACTGTAAGGTGACAGACACTGAGCAACACAATGCACAAGTAGCCTAATAGCAGTTTTCAGAGGCTTGCAGTCTGTCATCTCTGCAGCCACACTCTGCAGAATTCCTCCCACAGAACTATCTTAATGCCTTATGACAGCCCTGTAGCAATAAATCTTGTTCCTAAAAATAAACTATGCATAATGTATCTTCCATTCTCTGGAAGTATGAATAATATTCAGAAGCCTCCAAACTGTTTTCCTAGAGATTCATTCACATTATTGTACAGGCTGCCAAAGGGAAGATCTACAAAGCAGGAAGAAACTGGAGATCACTGGGTTCTCTTCCTGCTGTCAGACTTCAGAAAGGCATTCTTACTTTATTTTTTTTTTAAGCAGACTGATACAAAAGTATTTGGTATAAGCTAGATTCAGCAGCAAGAAATGAACAGCAAAAACATAACCAGCCACTTTAGCAATGATTCATTAAAATGCAACATACTCCTTTTGGATTGTGATCTGTGACTGTACAAAAATAGCAGTTAGGCTGAAGACATGTTTAACAAGATAACAATTTTAGAAGTTACATTACATGTCTGAAATCTACCTTTAATTTCACTAAAGGTTAAAAATCAAATTTCCAACTGAAAACTTTATGTCAATCATGTAACAGGCATACTGAGAGTATTACTGTGTATATTTCTTTGCATAACATATAGATGTGTGTAGTGAATCTCAAAAAGTAGCAGCAGAATTCACTGAAATGTAAGTTTGGTTTAGCGAGAGGGAGGAACTTTTTAAAACTTTTTAAGGTCCCAGAGGCATTAGTATCAACTTTCTGCAGGAAGGTCCCCTACATCTCTGAGTAGGTTATCTGACTAAATACAAACCTCCTTTCCTACGACCTGTTTGAGATGAATTCTTGTGCTCATCTTCAACAATATTTCATTAAAGCCAATTCTAAACAATGAGAAAACTTAAAACCAGAAATACCCACTGAATCACAGGTTTTTCTGGATTATTTTTCACCAATTTCTCTCCAGGCAGTCTGTACAATATCATGCAATCTGCAGATGACTCCCTCTCTTTTTTTTCTCATTCCAGACTCTTGTGGAAGGGAAACTGCTACTGCCCTCAGCAGCTAATGGCATTTGATCTAAACATTGAGGTTCTGCATTCTGTGGACAGAATAACTGCACTGCAGAAATTGCACACAGACACCAGCTTTATTTCCCTGTAATGATGGGGTTAGTTCTCAGGTTCACAGGAGTTAAAGGTCACAGCTGTGGCCCCATGGTTAATGCAAGAGGAGGAAGGAAACCTCAGCACCCAACCTGCAAGCTGAAAACCACAGGAATGTGTTACCTTGGAAGAATTTTGATCTCCTGCTTACAGAAGGTAAGCTCTTGTTTAGTCCCAAGATCCTGTCCAAATGAAAGGCAAACACCTCGCTCATGTCAAGGGGTCTTTTGACGATGCCACAGTGTCCCTGATTACAAGCAGTTCCTGTGGTGCTGGTACCTCCTGCAAATACTACCAGGACTGCTTTGTGAGAAGATACTTCTTGAATGCTTCCTATCTGAGAATCTGCTAGCATGCGCATGTTTAGGATGTCGTCCTTGCTCAGCCAAGGGGGAGAGCTCTCACTGTAAATCCTGATATTGCTTTCCTCAGGCTGGGGTTGTGCCTTTATAGCTCCAGAATTCCCTCTAGGTCTCCAGTGACCTCTCTCCCTGATTGCCATTCCTTTATGCCTATGTTCATCCTTGTGCTTTCTTGTTTCCAGGGCTATTGGTGCTCCCATTGTGCCAGCAGCATACGTGGCCTTCCCTGGCTGTTGAGCAAAGGCCTCTTCCGGGCCAGTAAAAGTGGCTTTTGGAAAGTGCTGCCTGTAGGACAAAGGAGTTGCATGTTTCTTCCTGCGCTTTGGCTTCACTGTGCCTCTGATGTTGGCAGGCTTGCTGCGCTTGGACCGCAAGGTGATATAAACTACATTGGGTGGCAGCAAGGTCCCATTGCCACCCAGCTGGGGTTCCTGGAAATTGGGCGGTGACAGGGTGCCATCCAGTGGGATGCCCAGAAAAGGAGTTTGGGCTGCATCCTGGAGACTTCTGGAACCGATCTTTTGGTGTCTTCCTTTGTGCTGGGGTAAAATGTGACCTACTTGACTGACGAGGAATCCCAGGTAGATCACGCATGCAGTGCCCACTAGCAGGTTCCTCCTTGTCCTTGGGCGCCTGCAAGTCCAGAGCCTCAGCAACCGTGCAGGGCACGGGCAGCAAATAAACAAGTTTTTGATTTTACTTGCCTGATCAAAGGTGGTCATTTCTCTAGTGAATCCACATGGTGAAAACAGCATAAAGTCTTCCATACACTCCAGCCAGAATGATGATGCATGATTTCCCTTCCCCAATTTCTATTTCTCCTTTTCCAAATAGCTTCCAGCATGAGTGATGGACAGAGGCTACTGATATGCCTGGGAAAGTGTTTAGCACTAAGGATGCTGACACTCCACCTTCTCAAGCCGCGGAATTCTTATCAGCCACCACAGGGGAAGTGATTGGCTTCAGAGAATGAATGGAGCTGGCTGCGTAAGCAAAGTTTACTGACTTGTAGCATAAAAGATCTGAACTATCTCCTTTGCAAACTGCAAAAAGAAAACAGCAGTATTTCATTACCCACACATGGCATCTGTGGTTCTGTATTTTTAAGAGGCAGAAGTTTTAAATGAGACAGTATGCATCTAGAAATACGTCAGGATACATCTTTCACTTTCTCATTACAGTATAATTAAACACCAAAATCATTAAATAGAGGCTCAATTTGTAGTCTCAGCTAGCTGTTTTCAAGCGTTAGAAGAAAAGCTTGTCAAAGCCAGATTATCATCTTTTTCTTATAAGACAAAGTCTTCACTAAACCTCAAGTTATGGAAATGCTGTAAATTATACAAGATTAACCACCAGTAACTGTAGTAGTTAAAATATGTGCATAGTAATATAAAAACACATTAGTAGTGCCAAATTTCCCTAGATGAATATTAATATAGTTCACATAATTCATAAACAATTCAAAATTCATTAAAGATGAAAGATGGTTAATTCTCTTCGCTCTTGTGAAGCATAAACAGGATCTAGCTATAGTTTTTTCAAATTAAATGGCAGGAACATATATCCTTTCAAAGAAACAAAGGTAGAATAAGTGCATGTTGTATATATAGCTATAAAAATATAAAATCTCTTACCTATTCAGCTTGACACATCCTTTGTTCTGGAAAACTCCTTAAGTTAATAAAAGTAACTTAGTAAAAGCTGGCGTTCTCAAAGTATTCTAGCACATATTTCAGTTTTAAGTATAGTTCTCATCTAGGTCTTTCATTGCTGCAAGCTACATACCTTTTGGAAGCTAACTGTACTGAGAGGTGGTTTGCATATGAACTGCTATAAACTTATATGAACCCCGTGTTATTTAAAAAAAAAAAAAAAATAAAAAAAAAAGCAACAAACAAAACCAAACCCCAGCAACTTCTATTTTCAATTCTGTAATGAAAAGTCCTGTGAAGTATGTGCCTTCCAAAACTGCATTCCATCCATTTCTAACTCCTGAGGGCCCTCTAGTGCACTACACGCAAATGTACTGCAGAAATTCACACTTTCCACGCCTGGTTGTTTCGGGGTTTTTTTCATTTAAAATAAATCCCCTGCCCCCTGAATTTTAGCACTGTTGGTATTCATATCTTCTTGAGATGAGAAATGAAAAATCGATAGTGGCTTTTAAAATGCTATTAAATATGCTATTAAGCAGCTCAGGAGTGTTTCCTATTTGTGCTTTCCAAAATGAGGCATAGCATAGTCACTACACAGCTGGAAAAGTTGAGGCAGAGAGAAGTTAAGGGCTTGTGCAGAGTTAAGCAGTGAGACACTGGCAAAGCTCAGACTTCTGCCTCCTTGCCTAGTCTTAGTGCAAAATAATATCACAGTATCACAGTATGCTAGAGATTGGAAGGGACCTCAAAAGATCATGCAGTCCAATCCCCCTCTCTGAAATTCAACCTGAAAGAAAGTATTCTCTTCTCAATTAATACTAAAGGGAATAGACAGTTAAAGAGTTGGTTTATGTTTTAGATGGGTCCAATCTGAAATTATAAAACTTTGTGATTGGATTTTTTCACTGGATATCACTTCACTTTTTGTCTAAATATGTACTACTGAGTTCAGACTCCAGCAACTGTGCCTTTCACCAGGAAAAGAGCCTTCATATCTTTATGCTTTTTTTCAAATCTGAGGAATAGAGATTGTAAGAAATCCCTCTGGCCACTTAAGTGGTTTGTTGGGTTTTTTTTCTTAAATCAAATTTGAAGGGACATATCCCAAACAAAGATTAACTGAAAATGCTCCAGACAAGTGTTATCAATAGTCAGTAAAGAAAGATGTGGCTATAGCTGCTTAATGTTTTTTATACTTTAAACAACTTGCCAAAGATGGACATTATTAGATCAGCCTTAGATGCTTGAGGGTTCCTTTGAAAGATGAAGGGTCATATTGAGAGGTACCAAGTTTGCAGCCCAAACAACAGACACTGTACATGACTCTCAGAACAGCCTTCTACATCCTTTTTAATATCAGTGCAAAGTGAGTGCAAAATGCTAGCAAAATCATATGGTTAAACCCAAGGTAAATACAGGTAACTGGTCATTGCAGCCTGAGAGCAGAATTTCATTCACTGCACGGGTTTACGCACACTCATGAAGAAATTGTTTTCAAATGTTCAAAGTAGGCTCCTCTCCTTTAAGGATCAACAATGATTTTGACAGCAAATAATTCAGCATGAAGTTTTTACTCCATGTATTTCTTCTAAGTGTCTTTGAATTGGTTTATTTTTTTATTTTACTTTGTGTTGCTAATGGCACAGACTTGCTCGAGTTGGAAATGTATCACACTGCAGTAGCTGTTTTCAAACATTCAGTTCTTGCATGTAGACTGCACCATGACCTGTCCATTAAAATCAAGCAGTGCCAAAACACAGTCCATTCCAGTCACTAACACCTTTCCTTTGCTACAACATTTTTCTTAAAATAAATTTTGGAACCTATATAATCTTTCTACTGCAACTCTTCACGGATTACCTTTAAATTAGAGGAAATTACAAAAGGATATGGAGAAATCTTATTCACTCCTCGTTTGATTTGTAGCCTTGAAATCAAAATGGGGTGTACCCACTGATGTACAGTGTTGACTGCTCAGGGGGTTTTGAGGCTTTCTAAGTGTGATAATGGCGATGACATTTCCTTTATTTTTTCATGTTCAGAAGGGAGAACTCATTCCTTAAATGCTGCACCACTATATTGTCTGGAATGGATGGTGGTAGGAATTCAACAAAATAGGATTCAGTATCTTCTAATGTAGCAGATATTTGCCTCTAATTTGGATTCTTTAAAAGGTAACATATCAAGAGATGTTCCTTATTTCAGCTCTTGTGGTATACAGCTCCAGTGTCCTACTAGTTTTCACAAAATAATTAAGGCTGGAATGGTTACGGACTTATGTGGAAACCGAACATTTCCTTGTTTTTCAGGAAAGACAAACAAAATGTTTGTTGTTCAGGAGGGCAGTATTCTTTCTGGAACCATTACTAACCCAATGCTGCAGCAGGGCACTAACGGGCATTACTGAGCTGAAAGGGTTTTTCCTCTGTGGTCAGAAATATTTAGGGACCCTTTTTTTAAAAAACAGACTGAAGAACGCTAGTTTTCTGATCAAATTCTGGCCTAGGTTACTGCACTTCGCCTACCTATACTTAAGCCTGTAATGTCAGTCAGATTCTGTATTTATTCCTTGCTCTAAACTCTATCTGTGTTATTGCCATCTGCATCCATTAAACACAACTCATGTTATTTCTTTGTATACGCATATTCTGTGCTCAGTATTACCCTTTCCTTAGGTTAGGAACACGGGAATATCAAGTCCTGTGTTCCTAAACATAAATCATCCTCTTCTGTGCAATCTCCTATAGCCTTTCACCTTTGCATCCTTCTTAATTCTATCAAGTACAGCTTCTTACTTCTTGTCTGAATTATTATTCATACTCCCTGTCCTGGGTTCAGCAGTAGCAGTCAGTTATATTATATCTTATATATATTGTATATATATATTATATATATATATCAGAGATAAGAACAGTTTAATAACTAAGGTATAACACAAATCACTACTGCTACCACCAATAATAATAATGATAAAGGAAATAACAAGGAAGAGAATACAACCGCTCACCAACTGGTACCTCGCCCCCACCCCGCAGTGATCCAGCCCTTCCGGGAACTCTCAGTTCTACATCCTGGGCATGACGTGCTGTGGTATGGAATACCTCTTTGGCTAGTTTGGGTCAGGTGTCCTGTCCCTGCTTCCTCCCGGCTTCTCCTCCTCCCTGGCAGAGCATGAGACTCACAAAGTCCTTGGTCAGTCTAAACATCGGTGTTATCAGCTCCATTCCCAGGCTGAAAGTCAAAAACACAGTGCTGCAACAGCTACTAAGCAGGAGAAAAACTGACTGCTACTGCTGAACCCAGGACACTCCTTTTCTACAACTTTTTTCATTGGTGACCTTCCTTTAATCCAGACTAAGTACAACATTTAGGGACAATGAATACTACACCTGGAGAACTAAAGAAAAACACAGAGAAAACAATTTATAACAACACAGTGATGCATTACTATTAATACAAATATTATTAATACAAAAATATTAATAAATATTAATAAATAATAAATAATCAAATATTATTAATACAAAAAACTACTTTGCTCTCCAAAATGCCAGAATGATGTCAGTTTTTACAAGTATCAGGTTTGTATTCTAAACACATCTCCTATTTCTTCATCTAACCCTTCCTTCTTGCTCCACTCACTCATTTCAGTTTTAAAAGATATGGAATATAAAGATGCTTATTTTTTCTCTTTTAGTTTTCCAAGATGTCTCTGTTTGGTTATTCCCACTGCAGTTTTGTCTGCAGAAGTTGCTGGAATTCAGCAAAGAACAAAATATTGTTTGTGCTGGTTTGCAGAGCATTTTGCAACAAAAGACCCTCTTTAAGTGGACACTTGTTATATTCATAGAAAGCTCTGAAATATGAATGTGGCCATTTTCCATTTTAGTAAATACTGTGCATTCATGGTCCTCCTTTCCCACATACTTTTAAACTTCAGTAACCATGAACATGTTCCGGCAGTGTACGCTCGCAGCCCAGAAAGCCAACTGTATCCTGGGCTGCATCAAAAGGAGTGTGACCAGCAGGTCAGAGGAGGTGATCCTGCCCCTCTACTCGGCTCTCGTGAGACCTCACTTGGAGTATTCTGTACAGTTCTGGTGTCCTCAACATTAAAAGGACATGGAACTGTTGGAACAAGTCCAGAGGAGGGCCACGAGGATGATCAGGGGACTGGAGCACCTCCCATATGAAGACAGGCTGAGAAAGTTGGGGCTGTTCAGTCTGGAGAAGAGAAGGCTGCGTGGAGACCTCATAGCAGCCTTCCAGTATCTGAAGGGGGCCTACAAGGATGCTGGGGAGGGACTCTTCATCAGGGACTGCAGTGACAGGACAAGGGGTAACGGGTTCAAACTTAAACAGGGGAAGTTTAGATTGGATATAAGGAAGAAATTCTTTACTGAGAGAGTGGTGAGGCACTGGAATGGGTTGCCCAGGGAGGTTGTGAATGCTCCATCCTTGGCGGTGTTCAAGGCCAGGTTGGATGAGGCCTTGGGTGGCATGGTTTAGTGTGGGGTGTCCCTGCCCATGGCAGGGGGGTTGGAACTAGATGATCTTAAGGTCCTTTCCAACCCTAACTATTCTATGATTCTATGATTACAATAAAACTGAACAGCACGAATGAGTCAGATTCTGCCTATATTTGAGTTACTTCATTCGAACCGTCAATGTCATGTCAACTGTTGCATTAACGACAAAAACAATGCTCCAAAACCAACATGGTTTGAAGAAATTGCAAGGAATAGATGAACAGTGAGGAATGGGTATTAGTTCAATTGGAGCAGAAACAGTAACTAGAAATCATTGCCGATGACTCCTCTGAGATTCATTCTTCCAAATGAAACCAGAGGCAGGATTTTTGGAAAATGTTTTATTCAATATCAGGATTCTTTAGAAGCCAAAGCTCATCACCCCTCTTTGTCCCTGGACACCTGGAAGGATGTAATTTCAGGTTAGGCTCCTTATTATGCATACTCTTGGTTTCTATGTGTGGGCAGTTCAATGTAAAAAATTAATGTTGGGTTTTTTTTCTGAATAAAATAATGTAACACAAAGACACACATTGCCTTTATAATAAAAAGCACTTCTTTCTTCCCAGGCTACATTTGTGATTATCATATAGGATGTTGTTCCTCTTGGATGCACTACAGCTAAATTGTTTCCATAGAGATGTTCTGCAGTTCATCTCTCTAAATGTCACACAAGCAGACATTTACATTTAAATGATTGATAAATGGTGCACTCCTAGCTTTACTGAGTCCATGGGACTGGGAACTTACACTCTGGAGAAAAAAACATATGTCCTTATTATGGATAATGCAGACTTGATTTGCAAAAGATGAAGCATTACTTTAGAAGGCTTGTGCTGTGTTCATAAGGAGATGAATTTGGGCTGCCATCTGGAAACTGTACACCAAGAAGACAGAGAGAAATGTTTGCTTCCTGACTAAACATGCTGACTAATAGTCTGCGCTTTAACTGGTCTGGGCCAAATCCTTACAGGGAAATCTGCAAAAATCTCTTCTTGACATCATGCAAACCATGAAGGCAGCTTCCAGCGGGCAGGGAGGCCTCCGGGCCGAGGGAGAAGTCCCCCTCGGGCCGCAGTCCCCTCAAACTGTGTCCGTGCTCTTCGGCCAGAAGCAGGGCGCACAGCACGGTACCAGCGACAGCCTGTGAAGTACACAGGTGCACTTCCACTGAGCATAAATAGCGGTCTCATGGGCCGCGTTTCTGCTCGGAGAGGCGTAGAGAAGCTCTTATCACGCCCTATTTGCCCAAATTTAACATTTCTCTTAGTGTTCCACCCTCCGCCAGACGGGCAGACGGTGCCCCGGGAGAGCCCCTGCGCCCGCTGGGCTGTCGCAGCCCGGGATCGCCGCCTCAACAGCTGCCGGCAGCGGACGAGAGACGCGCGGAGGCCCACGTCGCTCTCTGCCCGCTCGCCTCCACCCGCTCCCGGCCCTGGGAGCGATGGGGAAGAGGCGGGCCGAGGCGAGGGGCGGTGCAGCGGGCGGTGAGGCCCGGGCGGGAGGCCGGAGCGCCGGGGAAGGCCTGTGGGCGACTTTGGTGGTAGCGCGGCGGGAGCTGGCACGGAGCGGGGCGGGCAGCAGAGGGGGTCGGGGTTTAGCGGCAGGCTCAGGCAAGGGAACAGGCGGTGCAGGAGCATTGCTGGTCACCTCCCCCCTGGCTGCGGGAGCGGAGCGCTGTGAGACAGGCCGCGGCGGCCAGGGAAAGGTGTCTGCGTTGGGTGGGGGCTCTCGAGTTTCCTGTCAGGGCGCGCTGCCGAGCGGTTGGCCTTCCCAGGACCTGGCGCTGCCTTTAACGGCGGCCTCGGCCTGTCCCGCCTGTGTGTCCTGCTTGCAGCCTGTGCCTGCCCTGCGGAGCCAAGCCCGGGCGCGTTAGCGTCAGTAGAAGCAACATCCGCTTGGCTGCGTGTTTTCCTTGTTTCCTTTACTGAAAATACTGCCCAAAGAATGTCCTTCAGATGCATTCATCTTAGGGAAGCAAAGAAACGTTTCCTGAGCAGCTAGCAAGGGATTGTGGTGTCACTTGAGGATGTCGCTCTGAGCCGTCTGGGACTGATGGAAGTCTGCTAAAATAAGGAGGAAAGTATCCACCCATGATGACAAATAGATGATAGGAGAAACAAATAAATAGTATGACACGCAGCCTCTAAAAATACCTTTCAATTTGTGTAAACAATTTCTTTAGTATCTTGACAACAGCTTGGATCTGTCTTGAGGTGACAGTTCTCAAGGGCAGGCTTCTTGATTTCATGCTCATCTGTGGAGATGGCACCAATGTGTTGCTGTGAGTGTTGTAATTTGTTGTGTCTCTGTGCAAAGGGAGAAAATGGTGTCATATTTCTGAGGAAACAGGGAAAATACAGAGCACAACCTTCCAGTAAGATAAACCAGTGAAGTTAGTAGCATAAGGGCAACGTGTGCCAACCAAATTAGACTGTATTTCCTCTGCAACTTGAATTGCCCTTCAGTAAGGGCTACGTAGCAAAAAGAACTCTTCAATAACAGCAACAATTCCAGTTGTCTCTGCTTGAGTTGCAGATGCAACCACTATGTTTTAGTATCTTGGCAGCTTCAGGAAGTGCTGCTGGTTTGGCATTTGGTAGCTTGTATGCTTTGGATGCATGTATGCTGCAAGTCCACCTGGCAGTAACATAGGATTGTAGAGAAGAGGCTTTTAGTGATCTCTGAAGCTCTGTGATGTGCAAAGTATGTGCAAAGATGAGCAAAAAAAGTCAGTTTAATGCTGTATGCCAATTCATTGTTTGCTCTTGACATAGAAACATACAACTGCAGAATAACTCAGCTTCAGTGAGACCACTGGAGTTCATCTACTTCAACTCCATGCTCAAAGCAGTGCTATCAGCCAAGTTAAAGCAGGTTGCTTCAGGCTTTGTCTGGTTGAGCTCTCTCTTGAAGGAGATGAAAACCGTGTCTGAAGTTTAGACAAATTTGGAGCTAAGTGCCCCAAAGTTTGAAAACTTACAGTTTTAAGCAGTCTGAATGAAGCATGCTCTTCCATGGTTAGTTGGAAGTTGTGTTTCCTTTCTGTTTTTTGGTGTCATGATGTTGGATCTCCATTTGTGCAACAGTCTTCAGTGTGCACAATATAGCGATTTTTGGAAGATAAAGGGCAAGCAGAAAAAGATATTGCCCCTCAGCATCCAGATTTTCTCTTAGTAGTTACAAGACTGAAATATTTTAAAAGTAATATTTCTTTGTCATTAACAAAAGTCAAAAAGGCTGATAAACCACTTTAAATTTGAAAGGTTCTTAGTATCTTGCCTGGATAGTGACTTATTTATTTAAAGGGTAAAGTACTGAGTCCAGTGTTCGTAGAGATGCAGGGTAATCAGATTTATTTCCATGTTCTTAACTGCATGAAGTTCTTCCCATAGAAAACCCAGCTCTTGTGCCTTACTTGTCCTCTAAATGAATTGAATGTATTCCCTCAGTGAAGCAAGGCTGATGGAATGAAGATAGCTGATGTAAACCGTTATCTTTCTTAATCCATTCCTATAGTAATACAGTGTTTCTTAGCCCGTGAAGTCAGTCTTTGAAGAAATCCCAGCATTATTGTTTGCACTGCTTAGTGTCTACAAGTCCTAGATAAAGCGTACTTTATAGAGGAGTCTTAAACACAGTGAAAAATTCTTGGAGAAGCTTATCCTCTAAGTAAGCAAGAAAGATGAAGAGAGAAGGAAAAAAGATAATAAGATAAATGAAAATACCTGTGCCATTGTACTTTACAGATGTGTCTTCTAAATGTCATCTGTGTTTTTCTTAAGTGCTCAAAAATATACTGACATCCTTTAAGAGGAAAAAAAATACAGAAACTAAATGGTTATATTAGTTATGGGATTGAACTTTTCACCTGCTAATGCAAATAAATAATTTCAGCTGGTACTGATGGCCTGTGTACGCTGTAGATAAAAGCACAATGTCAGTAGCTGCACTTCTCAGTGTCCTAAAGACTCCAGAGAAGGTAAGACTGGAGGGTAAAACAAGATGAAAGGATGTGCAGCAGCTCAGCTCTTCCTTTTGTGCCAAGTGTAGTCACAGCATCCTTTACAAGACTTGGCAAAATATCTGCCATCCTATTTCAGTTTTTTTCCTCCAGGCAATAGCTAGTCCACCTACACTGGGGAATGTCAAACTACATTAAGATGTCATTTGAGACAGTATAAATAGCATTACTTCAACAACAGGATTGCATGTGTATCTCTGTAAGTATGCCCCTTTATACTCACAGCATATTAAGTATCCTGCTGCCATTTGAAGGTAAATTTCCAAACACTTTTCTTATATTTAGTCTTTTACGTGTGTCTTAAGAGTGTGTATACAAAGATCATATTGTTATAGGTGTCCTTAGAGCCACTTTTTCTGTGAAAGTCACAATCTGTATCAAAAGTATGTATGTAGTACTTCTGTTGAGTGTAACCTGAAGATGAATCTCCCATTCAAAGAAAAAGAGAGGTATTATGAGATTAAAAAAAGTCTTTGCCTTTCTTATTATAGTGATGTGGAACGAACTAAGAAACTTTAGAGGCAGCTTCTTCCTTTGTTAACCACAGAAAAAAATGAACCTTTATTCACTTTTCATATCAGCTAGAGCAATCCCTGTGGTTCTTACAATCTATTGATCCCACTGTGGCATCTATAGAATCTCTGTGCCTGTTCCTGGCACCCAGGAAGCAGGGCTGCATGTTGCCATAGCTTCTTCTGCCAATTAAGATTTTGTCTAATCCCAGCTTTTTCACTTATCCCAGTGTGACCCCCCACTTTGGCTACAGGAGTAAGGAATATTCTGATACCGTATCTCCCTAAAGGGTCAGGTCTCTCAAATTCAAGTCCTCATAACCTTTGAGTGCATCTGTATGTTGGTATTGTGTGTTTTTAGACATGCTTTTCTGTGAAGCTGATTATGAAACACACAATAGTGATTTGTGTATGTGTGCATCTGTTCTTATGTTACTTCATTCATGGTTTGTGGCAGCTTTCTGTGGTATTCTACAGTATACCTCCCTGTTCCACCCAGCTTCTGAGAGATTGATAAGTAGGATCCTTTAAATTTCAGATTTCTGAACTAGGTTGGTATAATAGAGTGGTTTGGGTTGGAAGGGAACTTAAAGATCATCTAGTTTAGCCCTCCCTGCCATGGGCAAGGACACCTTCCACTAGACCAGGTTGCTTAATACTCCATATGTTTAATTCCACTCTCTGATTTCAGAACCTGCCAGGTCCCTCAGCAAGACAACTTCACAAAAAGAGGCACCTTCAGAACAAAGATGAACATTGGGAAAGCTTACAGTACCTTTAACATCAGCAATGGAACGGATCTAGCTATTGGCTTTACCTCCTCCACAGTAGCTGTCCTTCTATTTGGGACAAACTTTGTGCCTGTTAAAAAATTTGATACCGGTGATGGTAAGCTTACTTATATTCTTTTATTGGTTTTGCTATTTTTGCTAATAGGAATAATATTTTGTCAGCAAATATGAGAGTTTCTATAGTTAGATTTATAAAGAACCTTAATGTTTTAATTTTCTTTGCTATTATTGTGGTATGAAGCAATAGTGTATTGGTTTAGGGTGCGGCAAATCTTTAACAGAGCCTTTTTATGTGTTGTTACTCACTTCAAGAGTGATGATGCGCATTTCATGACCATTTCACAATGAAAATTTAAATTTCATTTTTTCTACCCTTGTGGGGGTTCTCAAATAAATATGTTATTTATATTGTAAAAGTTGTTGAACTTCAGAGTATTGCCTTTCCATTGGGGACCTAACATAAAATCCATCAAAAATTGAATTTTCAATTTGATCTAGTGAGTCAGTGAGAGAAAACAATCACTTCTATTTCCTAATTGTAATTTTAACACTTTACTAGGTTTGTGTCTTATTTACACATTTATGTGATGCATAATCAATTAACAGATCTCTAGATGAATAAATCTGCCATTGTGTTACTGCAATAATAGTATCTGCATTACAGGCTGGATATAACCTCTCTCTCTTCTTTGTGCCAATAGAGTCCTAACAAGGCAAGGCTAGACTTCAAAGCAAAAGTCTTTGCTCAGCTGGTGTAAAGTCAGCTGGTCTGCCTTGCTGACCCTTAGAGAATCTACAAAGGTAGAAGAGATTGGTCCAGAGTTTTTGTCATCCTCAGTGTCCTGGACTAGTGGAAAAGCCTGAGCCCTGAGCTTTGAAAGAGTTTTGTCCTGTGCAGTCATCTGTGTTACTTGCTTCTAGGGTGGTGGGAGAAGTTTGCAGTAACTGAACATCCTCTTTGTCAGAAACCTGTCAAAAGTTTCATGTGTTTGAGAATCAGGGTTTGTTTAAACTTTATCCAGCAAAATATCTTTTGCAGCTGCATATAAAGAATGCATGGTAAGGAAAAGATTGACAGAATTATAACATCGCACCCTAAAATGTATCTTCTGAATATATTGTAACATGGTTCCCTGAAATTCACGAAGGATGTGGGCACCTTTCACATTTTTCTGTACTATTTTATCTAAAGCATAGAATGTTAAGAGATTCACACATGCAGTATTCTACAAGTTCTCTTTTGTGTGCATTTGATTTTTTCCATAGGCATGTTCTTCCAGTGGATTCTCTGTGCCTCTATATGGATAGTTTCTTTGGTGGTCAATTTAATTCAGAATTGCCCACGGTTTTGGCCTCTGGCTATGGTTGGGGGTTTTGTGTGGGCTACAGGTAAGGATAAAGAAGTTCTGTTTCTTGAAACCCTAAGTAATCCTAACTCTTCATTAAAAAACTGATAAAAATTTGTCAGTATATAAGGTAATAGTTACTTGGTAGCTATTTGTCTTTTTAAAGTTTTTCTACTACTGGAGCTGTATCTTTATAGAAAACATTATTTTATTATGCTTATTTTTTACAGCAAATTCACACAAAAATAACTTTTAAAATGGTATTGAGGAAAGAAACATGTTTAATATATTTATTTTTATAAAACACTATTTCCTACCACCTTTGGTTGCCTAAATTTCTTTGCCTTTTGAATAGTCACAGAATCTAAAGCAAAAATATACAAGATTACAGTCTAGTTTTTCACTGATTTGAATTTTGCTTTTTCTATTTCAGGCAATGTTACAGTTGTCCCTATTGTTAAAACTATTGGCTTAGCTCTTGGTCTTTTGATATGGGCTTCTTTTAATTTGCTGACAGGTTGGGCAAGTTCAAGGTAAGTTAGTTTAAATCTCAAGTCATACATAATTAATATTGCCAGTTCATCGTTAATGACTGCAGTGAAAACACTGTCACAAATAAAGAGGATTTATCATACATACAAGATCTTTTTTTCATCTCAATGGAAAGTACGCAGATTAATTATTTTATCTTTTTGTGTTTCCTCTGTCTCATTAAGAAGATGAATGCCCAGTGATGTTCACTAACATAATTGAGGGAATAAATAATGTATTTGTTAAATGTAAAACTAGTACACTGCTTGTATTTTTTGTTCTACAGCACAGACTGATAATTTAAATCAACTTCAATTTTTAAATAGATTTTTAAAAATCAATGTAAATTAAATTTAGTTTAAAGATTATTTTTGTAAAGTAGATGTAGCCAACAAGCCAGCTGAAGCACTGATCTGTTATTGAAAATGTAAACTCAAGCAGAATTATTTATATAAGTAAAGATTTCCAAGACTGGGTTATAATTTAAGTATTTGTATGCAGTCAAGGCAACTAAGTGAAACTGATTAAGTATTTCAGGTTTGGTTGGTTTGGAATTGACCCAGAAGAAGTATCAAGACCAATCTTAAATTATATTGGAGCTGGGCTTTCACTGTTAAGGTAAAAATCTATTCTTATAATAAATACCTGTAATGTAAAATATATATTTAATAACCATGGGGACAATTTACCTAGAGGGTACATGTTTTGAAGTATTTCTTGGAAACTGATTTACTGCAGAATTTATGAGCTATCCATACCTAGCTGTTCAGAATAGAAACATGTATAACACCCAGTACAGTGGTGAAATGGTTGTTCATAAACAGAGAAATATATTTTTATTCTGGTAGGCATGTTCAAGGCAAAGCAGTGATATGCTGATTGTCCCCCTAGCAAAGTAGTTCAAATGGTTCACTTTCCCCAAATTTTGCAAGAGGAAACACTGACTAGAAGAATCTTGGTGAGGAAACTCCTCTGAGATTTCTGATCTGACTTCACTCAGGGGTACAAATCCTTCCCTCTGAACTGTAGAATATGCGACAGGACCCCTTCACAGTTCCTTTAAGTTCCATGAAAAGCCAGAGGCTTTGTATTGTTTCTTGTCCTTAATAACTCCCTGTCTTGTAACTGTTAAACCACACTTACAGCAACCCCCAAACAATGTCATCCTTTAGGATCTTCCGAAAGGCCTTCTACTCTTCTTTTCTGTTTATATTATTTGTATGAGTGCACGTTGGTACAAACACATAGGAAGGATGGTCTTTGATATGTAGCAGTGTTCTTTCTTTCTGACTGGGTGGCCAGGAAGGTCTTTCCAGGAACATAATGGTGGTCCTAAATCCAAGGGGCAATAGGCTTGCCATAAGCATGCTAAGCAGTAGCTGAATGTAATGCCTTTAGGAAAAGAAGTGTGTTAAGAACATGGAGATGATGGAGCCATTCTTGCTTGCTAGGAGAGAGCCAGTGCCTTAGATTAATGAATTTTGCTTCTGCTCTTCCTCTTTTCTAAGAGCCTGCAGCTATTTACCCATTACTGTTATATGTAGCACGTGATTTTGTGAGGTACTTAGAAAATAGTAGCAGTACTGTTATTCCTGCCTGATGAGTTCACTCAGCTCACCACCTGCTTCCTGCCTGTTTCTGAGATATCATGGAGAAGTGATCAACAGGGAAAAAGATCATAACCAAACACGTTTTCCTGGCAAGCTGCACAGTGCCTGTGTATGTTGCTCTGCGGAGTTCAAAAGCATGTATTTCATTTTAGCCTCCTGTGTGGAACCTGTATATGATTTTCTAGTCCCTCTGGAGGAAGCTGACATCTTTTTATACCTACCCTTATTCTTTTAGTAAGAGATGAATCATTCTTCAAATGGAGACATTCTGTTTACAGTTATGAGAAGGAATTCCTATATCATTAAAATATCTTTCATAAAAATAAAAAACAGATCCTGTACATTCTGATTACACTTATTTACCTGCAAGCAGTAAAGTTACCCTTTCTTCTTTATTTTACTCACTTAGTGCACTGGAGCACAACTGGGCAATACCTCTTCTCCTTCCACCTATGCATGAGGCCCTGTAGGAGCAGTATTTCCTCACCCACTTAGGACAGACAACTGAAAACTAACTTTTTTCCTTGAGCACAAAGCCAGTGCTGTGCAGGTTTAACCTGTTCCATACGGAATTTTCAGGCAGATGTTCTATTGTATGTGTGGTTTAGTACAAAAAGACAATGTTAACTAAAGCAACGTTAACATGTGGTTGTAACTACACACTGTAGAAAAGAGACATTTCAATCCTGCTACATGGAAGAGAGATCTGTGAAGTGATACAAAGACTAATTTATTTACTTACTGTCGCTTAAGTTGTTTATTAAGAATATTAAAAGCAATTGCATTTTTAAAATCTATTGAACTGACTCTAAGGCAATAATGAAAATAAAGTAGTGTGCCTCCAAATACAACTTTTGTCTCTGAACGCTACTTGTTATGTCCTTAGGAGCTGACTTGGTATTTATTGGTCTATTTTTCTCTTCTAAGTGCTGTCATATTTCTTTTTATAAAAACTGAAGTCCAGAGTTCTTCGACTTCATTAGAAAGCACACCTTTACTGAGCGAAAGTGTAAGTACTCTACAGTTGTTATTTTACAGCACTGAAAGTACATATCCATTTAAAAACAAAACAAAAAAATGCTTAATGTTAACCAGATTTGCTAGCATTTATGGTAGACTACATAAAACTACATAATTATGTGTTGATTCCAGCCCTAACTATTCTATGATTATATTTAATTTGAAAATCTTGTATATACAACAAAATGTGATCAACAGAAAAGGTTTTTCCAAGTGTTTTTTCTCTATTGTGAGGTGTACTTTCCTATCTGAGAAGAGGAAGCAAGTTTAATTAAAACTTAACTATACAACTGGGAAGGTACTTAGATGGAAAGCAACAATGTATAACTGTTATCCACCAGATCTTTGCCATGTTATTGATCTAGGAGAATGTCTAGGAGAATTCTCAGCATCAGCTGAGATAACAAATCTGTGGCACAGATTGGAGGTCAATGAGGGGTGCCACATTTGCAGCAGAAGGTGGAGAACAATAGGCTCCTACTACCATTGTCCCTTACTTTTGTAGGTCAGTACTCAGTTGCTACCTGAACAGAGAGTCCCTCAAAGTTTTCTAGCTGTGCTCGATGCTCACTAGAGGTTCAAGTCTACCAGACAAATCATAGAAGACAAGCCAATTACAGGATTAGAATAAAGCAATGTTGTAATTTCTTTATGCTGCAGACGGGCCTTAATTTCCCTGTTTGCAAATAGTCCTAATATTCTGATAGTAACGCCAGAGCTATCAACAAAAGGCAAACCCACATTATAAATAAAATCTATAGATAAAATTGTTTATCAAATTTAAGAAAGGGCAAATTCTGAAAGTCAGATCTACCTGCATACAGATTAAAATAAAATGCTAGTGAGTGCTCTATGATGTAGTAAACCCAAAGTGCATATCCAAACTTGCAGACTTCAACATAGGTAGATCTAATTATTAGTTGTTTTATTAAAAGAAAATTATTCTACTTTCTTCAGAGTACTTCTGTTAATTCCTTTGTTTCTCTTTCTGTTTTCTTTTTATTAGAGAAAAACTATTCTGCTTAATACAATGTTTGAGATTATTTGTTTTAAACTAAACTTGTGTGAAAACTCTTGGGTTTTTGCAGTCCATTAATGTTTCTGAAGATACCTCTGATGATTCATGGGTGAACAGACTTTCTCCAGCAAAAAGGAGACTCACGTAAGTTATTAACAGTTCTTTTACTGATACTGATACTGGCCAAGTAGCCAGAGAAAGTAACTGAACACAGTGTTAAGAGCAGAATTTTCATCTTGTGGTTTTTCTAGCGCAGTCATGCGCTAATAAATTACAGGTTTTAAGGTACTAGTATAGTGTACATACCTATATATGAATAGTTGCACAACTAATTAGGTTGTTTGTACTGTTGAGTGTGCTTTACCTTACCAATTAAGTATTAGTTACTACTGTAAAAGAACAAACATTTGGCAAAGTAAATACCAATAGCAACTAAGTAATCATAGGACTGCTTTTTATCACCTGGTTGATTAGCACTCCAGCACAGAAGGAGCCTATACAAATAGCATGATTTCAGGTGTGGTTTCCAAGTGAATATATCTGGAGAAGGCATGGTGGTGTGGTAGAGAGACAGAAGTGCTTTAAGGTAGAAGCAGCAGCTAGCAAGAGGCCACCGTGGGAAATGGAAATAGTCAAGAATGCAATAATCTGGGGATTAAAGAGGCAGTGAACCTCAGGAGAGTTATAAGGAATATATAGACTGCAACAGTGAAGCTAGGGGTGGGAGCATTTTAATTTGTTTGTTTGTTTTCTCCTAGGTTTGCTTTCAGGAAAACCTAGTTAGTTGGTTTTTCTTGTCATTAATCTATAGTGCAGACTTTTGGGGCAGGAATTATCTGTGTTACTTGGCCACAAAGCATAGGAAAACTAAGTTACTGTGTTGAACCATTTCTACACTAGAAAATAAAAATATGCTAAAATGTATTATTTTTATGGTGTTGCTAGCAATGTTTGTATCCTACAGTCTTTAACTGCAATACTGGATTTGTCTTAAATGTGTTACTGACTTTTATAACTAACACTTGGCTTTTTTTCCAAATTTTGCTCTTTTTAAAGAGGATGTAGCCTAGCTGTAGTAGCTGGAATACTCTACGGTTCCAGTTTTGTACCAGTACTTTACATCAAGGATCATGGAAGAAGAAATGAAACTGTATATGCAGGAGCAAGTCAGTTTGGTAAAGGCTAATAGATCACTTCTACTTTATTTTGTCAGTCTGTTATGTTCTCCTGCTTTTTCAAAGGCGTAAAGTGAAAATACTGATAAGCTTCAAAATATGCTATACAGCGTACCAGTTTTGCACTGTTATATGTTGTCATAATCATAGTACTAGCGCTCTCTTTTTCTCAGAGGTGCATTGCACTGTTAAAAGAACAGTGAGAAACAGCCCAGAGGATACCATGCTTCACTCACAGCTATGTTCCAGAAGGTATTAAATACCAGCAATCTCAAAATACAAAGTTTGTATGCCTGGAACATGAGGTAAACAAGGGCACAAGCTTTCCATTTGCCAAATTAGTACATCAGTAAAGGAAGAGAAGAAGGTTGATCATAACTCATGCGGAGAAGAGATATATAACAATATAAGTAATTAAAACCTTGTAGGTTTCAAAACAGAAACCTTTTTACATAAGCTTAATTGCCAATTTCAAACATTTCCACAGAATTTTTTTTCTGAAGATTTAGTGTATAGTCCCATCAGGTAATACCAGCTGCAGTTTAAGAGCAACATATTGCTGAGACGGCATAATACTGCCATTAAGAAATTGTTTGTTATGTCACATACAGTTTCTCTTGAATACTGCAGCCTGTATATTCCCCATCTAGACATAGCAGATGTTAACATTACTATAGCTGCCTGTCCTGTTGAGAATTTACAACTCCAAGGGGACAGCAATCACCTTGCTAAATATAATCATAGAATGGTTTGGGTTGGAAGGGACCTTAACGGTCATCTAGTTCCAACCCCCCTGCCATGGGCAGAAACACCTTCCACTAGACCAGATTGCTCAGAAACAATCTCTTTAACCCATACAAAGTCCATAAAGGATTATTGTTATTGATTATAGTGATAAAAATTGTGATACATTCTTCAAGATAACAAAAGGACAAAACTGTGCTGTGTCTGGCTTCCACAGTATGTACAGTTGTCTTGCTCTTAAATATACAGAAAAGAAATGAGGCTATATACAGGAGTACAAATGTAGATGGTCAGGAGAGGATGCAATTATGTAAAATCCCTCCCCCCAGTTTTCTAGCCTCACCTGAGGATTTTCTTAAGGTTTTAATAAATTATTGTCCCTGCCCATGGCAGGGGGGTTGGAACTAGATGATCTTAAGGTCCTTTCCAACCCTAACTATTTTATGATTCTGTGATTCAGTACTTTGACTAACAGAGTTCCAAAAATAACAACTCATAGAAATATATAAAAGCCTGTAATAAATGCTAAAGTTAACACAGCAGTTAATTCACATTTAATATATATGTAATTGACCACATCCATCCAGTCAGACTCATAGCTATGTTGCTCACAATCACAATTGAATTTGAGTTGTTAGACGTAGCACCATATGGGGTTTTTATCTATGTGGATACTGTCAATGAAATTAGTTAAAATTAATAACTGATGGTTTAGACTAATGTAATTTCATGATTTCTCTTTTAGATTTGGATTATGTTTTTGCACACTTCAGTGGAATATTTCTTACGAGTACTGTCTACTTTTTGATCTACTGTGCAGTCAGGAAAAATAAACCTAATGTTTATCCCCAAGCCATTTTGCCAGGTATGACTGGTTTTCAAATTATAAATTAAGTTCAGTTACTTGTGGCTGTTTTCAGTAATCAGTTTAAGCTATGTGTTGGAATTGTAGTTCACCTTTCAAGTCTCTTCATTTGACCTTTGTCTCTTTTGAAAGATCACTTCTATTTGGTTAATTAATTAACTAGTTAATAATTAATTACGAAACAATGATAAATTTTGTTCTAATCTGAAACTGGATCAAATAACATTGCAGATTTTCAAAAGCTGACTGCCAGAGTGTAGAGCACGTTGCCCAGAAATATGTGAATTTTAATTAATTTGCTACTTCAGTTAATGTAGCTGATTTTGTCCCTTGAGCTTTGAGCTTTGATTTAGATTATCAAAGCCAGCTTGTTAAAGTACTTAAAAAAGTACATACATGCGGTTTCTGTACTATGCTATAAATATAAATGTTCCACAAATTGCTGTCTATACCTTGCTGTGCATGTTTTTTATTGGGATTTATTTTTCTAGGGTTTGTTTCTGGTGTGCTTTGGGCAGTAGCCAATTGCTGCTGGTTCATAGCCAATCACTATCTCAGTGCTGTGGTCAGCTTTCCAATAATTACTGCAGTAAGTATATAAAAATAAAATCTGTGACTAGAATTAAAAGTGAAAGGGTTTCTTTCCATCACATTTGTGGAATTAAGTTGAAATTATGACATGTCTAGAGCATTTTAATCAAGAGTATACATTGCGTGTTTGTGCCAGCCTTTGGGTTTTTAGGAACATACATAGAATCATAGAATAGTTAGGGTTGGAAAGGACCTTAAGATCATCTAGTTCCAACCCCCCTGCCATGGGCAGGGACACCTCACCCAACCTGGCCTTGAACACCACCAAGGATGGAGCATGACTGTGACAAGCACCATCTTGGTTGGTGCCAAGCATAAAAAAACCCAAAAAGAATAGAAAGTGTGAGTCTTCAGCTTATGTAAAAGTCAAAACTGTGAAACCAGAACTATATCAATTCTAAATAGTAAACTGAAATGATATAAAAAAAAAAAATTTATGCTTTCATCCCAAGAAGTAAATTTTTTCTGGATGTTTCAATTTGTGATTATCCTCTAGCAATCATTTTCCTTAATTAAGTCGGCTATTTTTCCTTTTGCAGTTCTTGAACAAACAGAACAGATTATGTATTGCTGAAAATAATGTTATTATGCAAATGAGGGAAAAATAGGTTGGCCCATTTTGTCTGTTTTAATCCTGTGTATGATACTCTACCTTTAAAGCACTGTTAATTTCCAGAGGTTGCATAAATTCCATCACTAGGTAAAAATAAACTTTGTGTTTACTTTCTTGCCAGTCTACTAGATGGTGATGCAGAGAGGGATGACTTCTGGCAAATGAGAGTTCATAAATATCAAAAACAAAGTTTACTGAACAGCAGTTATTTTGGAAGCAAACTAGTGAAACATTAATGGGGATTAAGCTTTGCCTCAAGATGCAGTAAATCAGAATAAACTCTGCAGTATGCAATATAAAAAAGAGACTTGGGATCATTCTAATTAGAAATTGAAGGATTTATGGAAAGCAGCTTAAGTAACTTAGTTATCAGCATGCCTAAAGGGCAAGGATATAAAATCACGAAATGAAAATTTAAGGACGGCACTGATGAGAAGCTGCCTATCTGGACCGCAGGTTCAGAACTGCTGCTTTCCTTCACCCTGGAGAGAATTTCAGACAGCTATTCATCACATGCCTTTAACAGTCTGTTTCATTTTAAAAATGCATTCCTCTTGCAATGTACATTATTTAGGAAATGAAATAACACCTTAGCTATTATTCAAGTACTAGTTGGCAATTTCACTAGGAAACAGCACCCACAAATACATTCAGAATGAGACACTGTTTCCTGCTTGCCTAAATCTGTGTCCTATCAGCTGTACTGAAGACGGAGAGATCACTATCCAAACACCTGTCAAGTGGTTCTGAAAACAGCTCTAATGGGAAGCATTAATAGAGCCAGTTTTTCCTTCATATTAAGATAACATTTTCTCATCAGTCATGAAAATTCCAGTCATTACTCCCACAGGGGAAAACTATATTACCAGGAGTGCTTGGAAATTATCATTGTGTATCACTGTTTGCTATTAGCTGGGAAATCTGTGCAACAGTATCACAGATAATCAGTAGTTTTCCTGACCCATCTATCTGGCTGGCTTTGTGCTTTGTCCAGATGCCTGCTATACAGGAAACACATTTATGTTTCAGTCTCTCGATATCATACTGTGTAATAAAATCAAACTTTGTCCAGCTAGTTACTCATGCTAATAAAGGAAATGTTAGGAATATCCATGGTACCTGCCAATAAACCTGAATGGTCCTCTGAAATGTGGTAACATCATCGTCGACTCTAGTTTGGACTTAAGTGTGTCATATTTGAAGCCTACTAAAAGAGTGTATAACAGCCAGTGCAGACTCGACAGCATAATTTAGAAAGAAATTGTGCCTTCTTGGGGGTGGAGGGAGGGGGAAATATAATAAATAAATAAAGTCTCTTGCCTCTTTAGCCCTTCTTGAAGATTTTACTGTGTCTTACTTCATAGAGATTGCGGTGATACTTATGCTTTTGCTATGAGCGCCACAATTATATGGAATGTAAAGGCCCAAAATTGTTATCCAGACACATTTCAAGCACCCTGAGAACAATAATGAGAAGATGATGCATTTCATGATGCTTTAATGTACAAATGAATCTTATTCTTTAGGGTCCTGGTCTTGTTGCTTCAATGTGGGGAGTCCTTGTATTTAAAGAAATCAAGGTAATCCTACTATGTCTCTTACCTAGTCTTTCTTGCTTGTCTTTATCTCTAGGAACAGTACGAATTGGTATACACCTGTATCTCTTAGATTTCTTCTCTTTACAAGTATTTCAGTATGAAGCTAAAAGTCATATCATGCAATATTAAGGTTTCCAAGAAAGCTAAAAAACTGAACAATCTTTACAGGAATGAAAATTTAAATTCCATAACTATATGAGCTGCAGTGAGAGTAAATGAAGACTGTATCAGGGCCAGGAGGCAGGGTGCCAAGCAAAGCCTGAAAACAGTATTTATATGAGCAGGTTCTTTCGGTGGGGCAGGAGAATGAGCAGTTGTCCTAGTAATTACATAGACAAGTAGATTAGACTTTTCGGGTCAGGTTTAACAAAGGACTAAAAAATGAGGCGAAGGTTAGCTGGCATTGCTAATTACAGTATAATGTAGAGCCCTGAAACCAATACAGCAGTGACTGCATAGAAGAAGCTAATTTACTGGATGTTAACATACATAGCAGATACTATTTTTCTAGTGGAATATGAAGCATTTAATGCTAGCAGTGTAACTCTCGGGTTCCCTTAGCTAATCTGTCCAGGACCCACAGGTACCTAATATGCTGTTAAGAGATCATCTTTCTCAGTATTTTTGGAGACACTGTAAAATATGTTAGGCATCCCTTCATCAAGAGCTAGAAAGTCTCTTTTACTCCCCCACTGCAGATTAATCTTGCACCACAATAGAAGACCATCATGTTCATTTTCTAAATATCTGTGATGCACTAAATCTTTCATCCTTTCCATACATTCTTAGAATAGTGTCTTCATAGCTGCTTACTACTTAAAAATAATCTGAAAATAGGCAAAGCCCTTTAAAAATACTTCTTAAAATTGCTGAGTTAGTTTTGTATTTTATTTTAGTGTATGGCATCATAGATTACTTGTATTAAACTGTTTTGAACAGCAAATATGTTACAAACTTATGAAATTTACCATTTCATGTAATAGATTTATGAATTTTGTCATAAAATGAAACCCTGGTTATTTATTTTACTTGTTTGGGCTTTTTTTTGTGAAGTTGTATCTGTTATAACAGCCTGATATTTTTCTTTTTCTCTCCCTTTGCCTATCCAGGGACTGAAAAACTACATTTTACTCTCAGTAGCATTTTGCATTATTATGGCTGGATCATTCTCCACAGCTTTTTCTAAAGTTTGAAAGGATCTTCTGGACCAGTAGATGGTGCTGCTGTTTAATATGCATAGAAAGAAAGTACTGTTATATAGCAATACATAATTCAAAATGAATGTCCAACATTTACTCAATAACTTACTTCAGGCAAGTGAAAAAGAAAACCTTTGCTCCCATTTGGCATGAATACCTGGAAATGTTTGCTTCTGCATTTATTGGACCAGTAGCAATATCAAAGGATTTTAATAAATAAAGCTAAATGATTTTATAGTTATTAACTTTTTTTCCAGTTCAGCTACCATGTCATCATAAATTGCAGTTCACTGTTGTTATGGTGGATAAATGGATTTTGATTCTTAGTCTGTAATTATGTATTTGCAAGCTGATTTGTTTTATTATAATGTCTGTCTTACTGACTTGAATATAAAATATGTCTTGAAATATTCTTTGTGGAACTGATACACATGAAGATATGAAGCATTTTTTAATTTAGAAGCATTATTCTTTAAAGTCATCGGTTTACATAAAGATGTTACTTCCAATCACTTCAGAATTTTGAATAAAATATAGGAAAAAAAAAAAGGTGCTGTAAAATAAATCACTTGTGTTTGCTACTAAACTGTTTTGCTGCAAGAAATTATGTAGAAGTGAGGACCAGGGTACAAAGTTTGGGTTTATTTTGGTTGCAACTAGACATTGCATTTCTGTGTTGAAATATTAATTATGTGGTCCAAATAACTTTGGGCATTTTGTGAATACTTACTTTTCTATGCAGCATATTGAAATATAAAAAATTATGTATGGCAATATTTATTACATCATAGCATCATGCTAAAACTAGCCAATCTGCCCCATAAAGGAAATTCCCTATGAGGGATGAGGAATGTTGCATACACTGTTCCATGACAACTACTGTTTAGTTTCTTACCCATGGCAGCTAAGATCATATATGCAAAGCATGTTGTCTGAACGTTCCCATAGTCTTTCCTTCAGTATATTAGACAACCCCAGCTCCTGCAGTCTTCCCTTGTTTGTAACATGCTCATCATTTTTCTTGCTCTTTCCTGAACTCTCACTAAGTATCTGTCTAAAAATATTGGACATGGCAGTCAGACTACAGTCTTAGAAATAAAACGAGCAGCAGCAGCAAAATTTTTCATTCTTCATCCAATTTGCAAGCTCTGGTCATGGTTACGCATCATAGTATGACGCCGTCACAGCTTGATATTGTTAATGTGTTCGGATTGCAATTGTAATTTCTCCTCTCTCCCTTACACTCTTCCTTGCCTACTGTTTATCAGTTTTGGTCTCAGAACTGTTACTTAGCCTGATTTTTTTCCTCTCTACAGTTACTCCTACCCAAGTGTCAGAGCTTGCTGCCTGATAGGTTTTTTCCCCCCTTAAGCCATTTCTCTAGTTTTGCTCTGTATGTTAACCCTGTCCTCCAACAAGTTGGCAGCATTTTCCTGCCAGATGTCATCTCAAAATTTAGTAAACATACTCTCTAATTACTGTAAATAATTTATGAAAATGCTGCATGATAGTGGCCTTCTCTTACTTTTTGATACCTAATGTAATACTTCTTTTCACTCTGTCAGGGAACAATTGACTACTCCTTTGAGAACAATTTTCCTATCTTGCAGTGGTTTTATTTACACTGCATTCTCCTAGCTTTTATGGAACAGTTGTTCAAGATACATGACATGTCCTACCTTAATCCCTGATATTGGAAAGAAAACTAATTATTTTTCTTTCCAATATCCAGGTCAGACATAAGTTCTTCCTGACAGATCTTGGACTGTTACTTGCCTAGCCCTTACTCTGTTGACTCAGATATGAGTAATTTGTTCCCATGTTTGTGAAATAACTTGAGTTAAATTGGATATTTATACTTCTCCTGGATCTGTTTCCCTTCCTCCTAAAGATCACAAGAACTTCTATATTCCTGCAATTTACCCCTGCCATAAAATTGCTGATAAGGAAGGATTTGACAAAACCAAAATAATGTTCTCAGGCTCCTCTACTTTACAGGTAGGCTTTAATATGTCAGTTCTTTCCCAGTCAGTTCTTATTCCTGTATCACTGATTGCAGTTTGTTAACACTGACTGTGATCTGTGTAAGACTGAAGGAACTGTAACTCACTGATTTGCTAAAATAATTACAATGCAATGCAGTATTTATAAAGATAGTGTGATTACAGCACCAGTTCACTTTGATACACCAGTCAATTGCTCAGCAAGGATCATCTGTTTAGTTTACTACTGTATGTAAAGTCTGCAAGTACAGTCCACACTATTCAATGAGGTATTCTCTCACTAGTTTATGATAAGCAAATTACTAATGCCTTCATGTTGGAAGATGTTGAGCCAGAACTCAAAGAGGAGAACAATGCCTGAGTGGGCTTGAACAGTGAACTAGCCTGTTCATACTACCAGGGTAGAAAACTAACTTTTAAGGAGCACCACAGGTCTCTCAGGCCACAGAGACCTTCAGAGCACCTTCAAGGGAGACCAGGAATAAGCAGAAACAAAAGGTCAGAGAATGAAAAGATACAAGAATGCATGGCACGAGTAATAACTGAGCTAAAGCATCAGAAAAACAAAGACGCCTTGTCTAGTAGAGCAAAGCCCTGAGAGGAAATTGAAGCAGGGGACCAGACAAAGCCGAGTGAAGATGTTACGAAGTTGGGTGTATCACAGCAAAAATATATATGGTATCTTTTAGTTGTCTTGCACAGCTGGGCAAGCTACTGTACTCACTGAAGAATCAGTGCAGAGGGGCTGTCATGCAATTGCTGATTGCTCTGCAGCAACTGTGATGGTAATTTGCATCTCCAGCTGTGTGAGGAGTAAAGCAGGATAGCTGAAGCCTAAATACTGTGGGACCTAGTTTATCCCTAACCTTGGTCAGCTGCTTCCCATCCTATGCTGCAAGGAAGTGCAATAGGCCTTGTCTACTACTTGTAGTACCTTGAAGCTCTGGGGTTTTTTGGTGCTGTTAGTATCCCAAGTGAGTGCTTCTTGGGTTTTTCAGAATTTTAGTGCACAGCTTATAGTGATAGGACAAGGCCCGGCTGGACAAGTTCCTGTGTGATGTACTCTAGGTTACCCTGCTTTTGCAGGGGGGTTGGACTAGATGATCTTTTGAGGTCCCTTCCAACCTTCGGGATTCTGTGATTCTGTGACAAGCAGGCTACTTGTGCTATAGTGAAAATGCTATATAGAAAAATTTGTCCTGGCAGTACCTGGTTTTACTTCCCTCAGTTCAGATTCTGTCTTGCTCACTGCATTTGTTGTGGTTTGAGATAAATCTGAAAATGGACAATGAAACTGAATTTGCTACACCCATTCCCTATTAAAGGAGTAGCTCTGTCACATGCTGTCATGTGCAAAAAATGAAGTTGATCTCTACCTTGGCAGTAGAGATGCATCTATGTTTCAGGCTTAAACTGTTCCATATGCTTCAGTTTGCTTTAACCAAAGTCTTTTCTAATATCATCTTGAGCTTCTATTATCTGTCTTGAGGGGTGCTCCTAAATTAATGGCTGTTATGGCCCCAACATGATTACAGGGAACCGTTGAATGTTCCAGGGTGGGAGCACATTTACCTTTCCTGTTTTCTTTACAAGGTCATTGGCTTTCTGAAATAAACCGGAACACTAAACTCCTGACCATGGCAATTGCCACATAAATGTGCATAGTTTGATGCAGTTCTCCAGTCTATATTGTAAAGATATCAGATGTGCAAACTCAATTGCTGAATGCTAATTCTTGTTTGTGAAGGCTCAAGTATGACTTGTATTAAATGCTTTCTTAGATAGCTGCTAAGAAAAATCTCAAGACAAAGGATTTGTCTTGAGAACAGAAAAAAAAAAAAAAAAAAAAAAAAAAAAAACAACAAAAAAAACCAAAGCCACCTCTTGCAGCTCTTTTCTGTAAAAAAACCATTGTGGTAATTCATCAGGATATATGGTTTATATGTGTTTCATGTTCAATATGTATTTATCCCAAAATATTTTCTCAATATGTTCATTTGGCATATATTAGATAACTATTCCGCTTATTTCTGAGATTTTCTTATTGTTGAAGTTTTGAGTTTGAAGTAACACTGGTACTGCTTTCATGTTAAAACACTGGATTAACAGATATCTGTTTATAGAGCTGTTTATACAAAACAGTCTGGAAGCCACTGAGTTTAGTTAGAGAAAAATCTACAGCTAATAAATTATCATGGCTCTGTTTATATCAGTGTGGTTTTGTATCATTGTAAGAACTGACCAGAATAATTCTTTTTTTCTGGGGGGAGAAGGTGCAGGAAAGGGGGTTAATTCTTTTTGTATCTATAACTGAAGGAAAAAACAAACATAGGACCAAGGTGAAAGAATCACATTTCTTGGAGAAAATTATACTTCAAAATATTTGATTGTGCCTGTTTAAAAACCTCTAAGAATTTATTTGAGCTTGCTTAAGATTTTTTTTTCTGGCAATACTTAGAGGCAAGCTACCTTTAAAATAGAGGTAGCCTGGGAATTTCCAAGTAAGATTTTTGTGCAGTGTTGGGAACGAGGGAACTGAGTGTCACCTTTTTTAGAGATCCCTTACCTGCTTATTATCAGTTCATTTTCTGAGGCTCACTCAGTGCCCTTCTCCCAGACTTTTATTCCTTCGTGTTCTTAGTAAAAAATATTTTTGTCTGGAAAAATAATTGGAATGCATTCATTCATGTATCTTCAAATCTAAACAGTGAAAACTGGCTTCTTTTAATCCCTATATAAAGTTTTATATTTTACCTATAATATAATGTTCTTCCTCAACTGATACTCAATGTTGATTAAATGCTTGTTCACCAGTCTGACGTGATCCATGAGCTTTCCTGCATCTGGCATGAAAATAAAATGACAGCCAAGATGATGCATGCTAGCAATTACTGTCTTTTTTGTCTTTTATTTGTTTCTATACTTACCTTGCTTTCAAAAAGAAGACCAAAGTTTAATATGTATTCCATAATTAGTGAATGCCTAATGGATTCCATTCTCCTTTAGCTATATATAGTGCTGATAGATAGTGACTGTGTATTTTAGCTGATACACTTGAGGTGATGGTTCTTACATTTTTCATGGTTATCACAAAATATTTTTTTAAAAATCTAAGATATATTTTCTCTTTAATGTGAACACCAAACAGTTCTTGTGCCTCTTACTGCACCGAAGGACCTGCTTGAGAGTCTAACCTGAGAGGGGGATAAGACTCAAAGGAAACAGGAGGTGCATTTGTCCTGCTAGTATCAGTGACTGAGGCAGTTGGACACCACTGCTCATTTTCAGATTGTGTAAGTAACTCCTAATGATCTTAGGTTTTGGTATTTCTGCAGGAACCAATACATTAGTGACATAAATTACGCATGGATATAGATTAGTTGTTTCCCATATCCTAGTATTTTCATGAAGTGGATCTTCTAAAGACATTTCCTGTAGAACTAGGAGACAAACCACACAATCCCCAAGGCCAAAGCAGGGAAGGGGTGGGGACAGAGAGGATCTTCACCTCACTAGTTAAAGAAATGGGAGAACTGGTAGCAGTAATGTTCCTGTACTATTTGGTTTGCTGCAGTGAGGGAAATAACCATGTCCCACTACTCCAAACTGCTCTGAGGCCATAGGCAAGCCTCAGAGAACATTGTTTATTGTTACCATTCATGAACCAGAGAAAAAAATATAGCCTCTAACTTGATGAACCATTTTTCCTTTTCCTCATTTGCAGATGGAGACTGGGGAGAGGAGCAGTTCAGAAGCTGCAGAATGATAGATGCTCCCCACCTGTATTTACACATCTGAGCTTTGATCCTAGCTGAGGAAAAGCCCCAGGAATGCAAAGGTTACAGGCTCTTCACAGATCCAGCTTAGGAGAAGGGCTGATCCAGTAGTTAACTGGATAGTAATATTTCACATGAAGCAATGCCTTGACTCTGCAGTTCATTTTCCAATGGATTTTGTGTACAACTGAAAAAAAAAAGCTTGCATAAAACCATATCATGGCTTGTGTTCCTTGAAGCATACTGTGCTCATCAAGTTCAAAGGAAATAGTTTAGACTCTTGGCTTGTTGTGAGAGCTCCAGATGTACTTGCAGGGAGCATGCATAACCTCATCTTCAACTTCTGCTTCAGATGTTTGTGTCTAGCATTTTTAAATGAAGTAGTTGAAATTTAGTTCATACAAGATGCTACAAATCCATACAAAAGCTACTATTTCTAGCTAACTAAAGCTGTATGTGATTAAAAAATGTTCTTATTTGAATATTTTTAGGGGTTGGCAGCATTTCATATTATGCAATGTTTATAATAGGAGAAACAAGATATTTTTTAAAACTTGTGACTCTAGCAATGTGAATTGTATTTTCTTGGCTTTCAAGAGGCTAGTCACCACAAACCTTTCTTCTTGCACTCTTCTAACTTTGCAGATATTGAAGTAAAATGCTAGCCTTTTTTTCTTTTCCACTGATTACACTTACTATAGTTTACTGCCTGATATACTCTTAACTTAGTGAGCAATAATCCATTCAATGGTTTATTGTGAATTTCACAAAAAGGAGGATAAGTGAACTACATACATGTATTCATGCATGTATGATCTTATGTCTTTGGTGATATCAAGCCATGCTATTTTTTAGTGGATCATGCCATTTGTTTTAAATTACTTTTATTCAGCAATTGCCAGTCTTGCTGCATCCCTGGCATCTCCTTTGTTTAAGGGAAATAGTGGTACCATCAAGATGGGCTGATCCAGTAATAGACTTCTGCCCCTGAATCAGGATTTCACTTGTGTTTCTCATAATGTGTGTCATGTTAATTGAAGGTGCTGCCACTGCCAAACTGTTTGCTACTAACTGACACCTCACAGCAAAACCAGTGGATAAGATTATGAGAGTTTTTTGTGTACTTACGGGCAAAAAGTCAGGTAGATTAAGTTGCTGTGAAAAGGTCACCTAACACAATTCTGGGAGCTGTGAATAGCACCTTAGTTTAGCACATTAAGAAGAGTATGTCTTTGCTACTTCTTATCCCTCAAACATTTCTCTCTTTTTATTTTCCTTTGGTGAGAAGATTTAGCTTTACTTTTTACCTGAAGATAAACTCTTTTCAAATATCTGTGGATTTACTATGCCCTGCTCGGCTTGCAAATGTACTTGCTGCTTGTCCTATTTAACATAATTTCCTTGCCTTTATAGACAGCATCTTGAATTTATTAGAAATTCAAAATCTTGATTGCTGTAAACACAATTTTGCATATGACTTTTTTTCTTTATTGGCTATGTCTTAGACAATATTTAGTATGCAATGACATACTGCTGCTTAGGGCTGCTTAAGGATGTGATGTGTAAAGTTTGGAGGTCTCTTTCCATCAATCTGATAACTGGAGCTGAAAATGCAAGAAAATATCTCTCCACTGAGCGTCCATGAAATACACCCCGACCAGGATTTGGAAAACTCTTAACATTTCTTTCATAAGGGAGAACCAAAGCATCATGGTTGGATTCCAGCAAATATATCTTTGTTCACCTAGAATACATAAAGAGCTGCTAAACCATGAAATTGCTTCTGAAAATTTAAAACAAAGAAAATACTTCAGCAAAACTATCCCCTCTGTCTTACATTAACTTGTTATGTCTTTGTATGTGTTGCTTGAAGCATTAACTTTTGGATTAATGACAACTTGCTGATGGAAAATTATTGAGAGTATCAAAATTTAGGGCTGCCATCAAAGCATTACAAAGAATGTCACAGATCCAAGTGGCTGAGTTGTGTATATATAAAGGTGTAAATATCAATGTCTGTGTATAGACATACAGAGATACACTCTAAATTAGATGCTCATGATTAAGAAAGATCTGGGAATTGTTGCAAGAAGCTGTCTGAAAATGTCAACACAGTCATTAGCAGCAGCTGAAAAAATGTTAGAGTGTTCAAAGTTACTAAACAGTAAATGGAGAAATGTCACTATGCCAGTGTACGGCTTCAGTTCACTGATCTCCAAAATTCATGTATAATAGATTTTTTTAAAGTCATAAAGATACAACATAGTCTTCTCTTGTACACAATAATTCCGTATTTAAATAGAACAGGACTCCTCAGCCTGAATTATAGAACCAAAATGTGAAACTGAATGCCAATACATTAATAATATGAAATACATAAGTAAGGAATGATTAGTCACTGCAGGTTATGATACAAGAACAATTGAACACACTGGAAAGTTATTAGATGGGGTTTGAAATACTAAGGAAAATGACTTTTTCAAAGAAAGCATAATCTGCATTTTGAAACTTATTCTCTGAAGATGTAGTATACATTGGATTATAAATAAATCTGTGACTACAGCTAGTCAGAGTGGACCTATGGCTCAGGCTTTTAAGCCACCCTAATAGAAACCTTTTAGACCCAGTCATAATCACTCAAAGACTAATATTTGCAGACTGCAGCTACTCGACTACGTATTCAGAACACTTGATATTGATTTCATTAAGATGGTCACATCTTTAATATAAAGATAAGATATCTTTATATTATACTTACTTACAAATACTTATTTTTATAATTTAAAATCTGTTTCTGTTGACTAAGAACATTAAAGTAATATTTTTATTAAATACTCTGAAATATCCGTTCTGACACAGAACCTCACACAACCAGAGACTAATTCTAACAGATGTGTGTAACTCAGACTGCACTGTGCCTAATAAAAATTACACTGTTTGATGACATTACATCTGATGTGGCTTCTGTCCTGCTTCTTTGCTGTGCAGTAAGAAATCCCTCCATGGAATCCGCATGTGATCTCTTAGCACAGGTGGGGAACACTTTTGATTAGGGGTAATTGTGTTTTTTCTGTAACTTCTTTCAAAATTTGTTACAATGGTTTGTGTTAATTGTGATGGTAAGCACAAGGAAGAGTATAAATCAAAAGGCGAAACTCCAGAAGGCAATAAAACAGAAAATACTAAAGAGAAATTATTAAGAAAAGCAGAAGGAACAAGCTAGTAGAAATGTGATGAGAAATATAAGCAGAGCATTCATGTAGGACTTCAAGTGGAAGGACAATGAGCTTTTAATTAAGATACAGGAGACAGGCAAGTAATTCAAGAAGTATGGATGACAGATCAGACCAAGAGGAAGATATTAATCTTTTCAGTACACTTGTAGTAATAAAATTAAAAAGCAACAAAGTTACAATAACAGTTTCTGATTACCCAAGGTAAGGGGACATTCAGCATATCAGCTTGAACCTGACATGTTGAATTGATTAGGCTTCTAATTTAGGAATTGTGTCATTTCATCATAACTGGGCTCAGATAACAACTCTGAATCTGTCTCTTCTAGCCTTGCACAGTGAAGTACGGGATGCTGAAAAGGGAAGAGCCTTTGTGCGTTTCTGCTGTCTGAGAATGCTTTCAGACATTGTGATATGTCACCAGCATATTTATTTTCCTAGTTACTAAAGTAATAATTCCATTATTTATCCTTGTGTCTATTCTGAGAAAAAAAAAAAAAAAAAAGAAAGAAAATGAACTCGGCACAAATTTCCATTGTGCTTTAGAATCTTCATTTAGAAATCTGTGGGCACTAAGGCTGGCTAATGATGTTTGACCCTGTTAGAGAAGGACATAGCAGAAAAGAAAAATAGTGGTTTAGTCCTCTTATGGCTATGTGAATGACTATTAGGAACAAAATTAATTGGTTTGGAAAACATGTTCTTGTATGCAACAGAAAATAGTAATTTGAAGATTCTTTTCCTGGTACAGTTCTTAACAAATAGTACTGAACTGATCCATATACCATCAATTATTGCTAAGGCAGTATCTCATGCAGCTCTCCTAACATTATCAGAAAAAAAGAAAAAGTAGTTATGGGGGAGAAGATACTTCTGTTGCTGGTGCTGTGATCCCAACTGCCCCTTTTATAAAGGTAGGGAAAGCTGTGCATGAGGAAAATGAAAGAACTGGCCTGTTTGCCAACTTACCTTATCTTTTAACTCAGGCTCTACTACTTCTGTATAAATTCTGTACTTCCGTGCCTGCTGAAGCCATTTCTGAGATTTTTAAACATTTAAGTCCAGGCCCATAGTCAGTTCCTGGAAACAGCAGGTACGTGCCTGTGGACCACACTGGTGCCAGTAGGAAGGGATTAGCTTTTTTTCCAGAATTTTGTCTTTCACTTTAAAATCAGATTTAAAGCACGCCCTTCAGCTGGAGAAGTTTCATAAGAGGAGCCCTGATCTGAATAGGCTGTGTGACAGGCACACCAGTGGATGAAATTGCAGCCTTTTGACAGTCTGTCCACAGAGACATTAATAAGGGAGACTAAGATGTGCCAGTCTTGACAGGGGAGAGAGTCAGATGGACAAAATGTATATACCTGACCTGTTCCTGCAGGGTGAACTGGACTGGGAAAAGGAAAAATTGTCTTCTAAGAGAGGATGCATTCAAACCAACTTGACTGACAAGAAGCAAGAGCTCAGTAATCTTAAATAATAACTGTGGTTTGGTCAGGAAAAGATAAAAACTCTCTCTCAGTAGCAGAGCTGCTTTAAATTATTAGGTAAAATATTCTTAATTGTGTCCATGACAGGGGGGTTGGAGCTAGATGACCTTCAGGTTCTTTCCAACCCAAACCATTCTGTGATTCTATGATTTAATTAGAGCAACAGAGTTTCTGTGGATGGAGACAGAAAGAAATGCTGGCCTGGGAATGGGCAGCTATGAACACTTCTCAGAGCATCCATTCAGAAAAGGTCAAGCCTCAGTGGGCCCTGTGTCTCCTGGTGGTCGGTTTCCGTGTTTCTCTGTGGTTACCACAACAACATAATTGTTTTGTTGTAGTTCACTAGGGAAACAGGTGACTTGCTCTCAGTAAATCCCGGTTATTCGACTTTTATTCTTTTATGTGTTAACATCCTCTCTTTCTTTTGATTATTTGAATGTTTTTGAAATTAAATTGAAGAAATAAACATTCAATGCACATTTTCGTTTAATTGTGCAGAGGAATACAGTAAGCAAGAACCCCAAAAATGCATCTCAGACAACCTCTTTGGATTACTCTTCAAGAATATGAAGGAAATTTCCACCTCATAATTATTATAGGTTATTTGCAACAGTTATTTTCAGATCTTTATTATGCAAAATAGAGGCTTGTCTTTTTTATGTTGGTAATATATCCTGAAGATGAACTTTTTTCTATTCTACCACTGTATATTTCCCTCCTCTCTTTTTTTAATAATTTCTCCAGGCCTTTGCTTTCTAGGGTATTAGTTTTAATTTTTTAGCCTCTGAAGTTCAAAGCTGCCATAAACCTCTAGATATCTCTACTCTTTCTTGCCTGAAAGGTCAAGTCAGTATGCCAACAGCATGCCGGTTGTCCACTCAAGCAAGAGGAGCTCAAATGAACCGTATATTAAATCTCATCTACTGATCTACATGTGGCACTATACAGATACAGATATTGGACCAACAAACCAATCTGATTTTAAATTGCAATCATTAGAAAAAAAGTGGTCATATCTTTGAACCTTATACCATCTCACTTTTTGCAGTTAGTATTGCTTGCTATACAAGAGTTAAATAATTTCTGCTATGAAAAGCAGTAAGAATGAAAAGACTTCTGAATAAAATCTTCATATTATCTTAGCAAAAATCTCAGAAACTAGCGATTTCTATAGCTTGCTGAGACTTTGGGATCGTTTTATGTCTTTTTTCGTTCTTTCCTCTCCTTGCTTTTTTACAGTGCCAGCAAATGTTGGCACAGGCATTTTTCCCAATCACTGGAACCTACTTCAGTTTAACACTTCTCCTTTATTGACAGGTTAATAGAACAGCCTTATACTGCTGTGGGGTCCAAAACATTGTGGTCCTTCTCCAATTGAATTATGCCAGCAGAAGTCATTAAAATTGAAAAGCTGGACCAGCAAAACTGTGTTTTTCTCAGCAGAGCTTACATAACCCATTTACCACATCGGTACAGTGTAACATCCTTAATACACCTTCATGTATACCAAGAGTGTTTTGCTACTGCAGTACCCAACTATGCTGGTGTGGTAAAGCACTACTAAAACTGAATACATTTGAGAACACAAATGCATACTATTTCTCAACCTTAAAAAGCCCTATGTGGACAGAACAATACACTCCATCGCGAGCGACTTAAGCAAGAGGCGTGTTTTCCCAGCTCTTTTTTCTATTTGTTGTCCTCATTTTAGCTCACAGAATTTTTATTTGTTCCCTATTAACATTATTGTTGTTATTGCTGTTGTTATTTATATTCATAGTTGTATTTTGAAGGCAAATTTGTTTCTGTAGAGGAGATTTCTGTCAAAGAGATTTTATCAACAGGACTAGTTGCTTTTTCTTCATGTTTTGAAACAAAGTCAGCTTTGAAAAAGTCTTATCACCCTACTAAAGATAATGTTGCAGACTGTTAAATCACAATCTGATTACTCAAAGCAGGTTAATTAATCTTCAAATGTATATTTAATCCCACATCCTATGCATTTCAGCACAGCTCAAGCATTAAGTACATTAGTCATTACTTTTCAGTAAAAGGTGAAATGAACAACATATAAGATTTGAGAGGTATAAATTTTAATCAAAAGTACATTAAAAATATATCATTTGGGATCTGCAAGGCTGAACCTCCAGATGACTGGCTTCATTACAGCATTGCTGAATGTTATTATTACTTGACAGCTGTTCTGTATCTGACATGAATGAGTTACTGGTCGCAGCTCATGTCAAGCTGACAAGTCTCTACCTAGTAATTACCACCGACTGCCACAAATCTGAAATTTACTTTGGCGATTCAGTCCACAGGACAAAGATCAAACTAAAGGCAGAGAGGCAAGACAAGTAGGCAGGACAGTGCGTGCTGTCTTTCCCTGTGACGCATTTTCTCTTTCAGAGCCAGTAACTCAGATTATTTTTAATTTTTTTGTTGAAAATTCACATAGAATTTTTTTCAGGGAACTTTGAAAACTCTTCAGCAGGAAGAGGGTAGATTTAGATCAGACATTAGGAGGAAGTTCTTTACTATGAGGGTGGTGAGGCACTGGCACAGGTTGCCCAGAGAAGCTGTGGCTGCCCCATCCCTGCAAGTGTTCAAGGCCAGGTTGGATGGGACTTTGAGCGGTCTGGTCTAGTGGGAGGTGTCCCTGCCTGTGGCAGAGGAGACGGAGCTAGATGAGCTTTAAGGTGCCTGCCAACTCTAACCTAATCCATTCCGTTCTATCTCTATTCAATTCACTTTAGCAAAGTGCATTGTATTAGATGTCCTTTACCAATATATCCATTTATTTTATCCATTTGCTTTAAACAGGGACATTTCTACTAATGCTTCTTCTTTTGTTGCATCTTATCATCTTTCTGCTATTTTAGAGAGATATTATCAGGTTTTTATTTTTAAAAGAACCAATTTATAAACCCTTGGTTTGAGTAGAGCAGCTGTTAAAAAGCATTTGTCTGGTTTTAAAAGTAAGTTACAAAGTACTTTCTTTCTCTTTACCATCTTTTTTAAAGTGTAGCAATTTTCTCTGCCACTTTAACTAATAACAGGAGTTTTTGTTTTTCAGCTTGATGACCTCCTGTATAAAAAGTCTGCTTTCAACTACTCCTCATTGTAACGAAATAACCTCCTAACAGTTTTCACAGAAACATGCTATGATGTAATTCCTTTTGGATTATGATTACCGTAAGAAACTATGAACAAAAAATGTCTCACAAGCAAAGCAGTAACTAAGCATGTTTTCTTTGTACAAATATAGTATATTTCAAATGTTTGTATGTGAAAGTTTTTCTTTAATAAGCATTGTACTACAAATGTATGACATTGGTGGAAGATGTGCTTGTCCTGAGAGCCAGGAGAATATTTAAATTCACCATTCACACAGCTATTCCTTAACATATGAGAGAAATGAGCTCTCTACATTGCCACCTGGAAAAGGTTTAATTAGATTAGCAGCCACCTGTAAAGCCAATTAGGCTATTAGTTATAAATAAGGCACCTGACAAACACAAGGTTTCTTTTTTTAACTCAAGATTTTATTTGTGGTGTAGTGCTGTGTTTAGGAAGATCGTTATTCACAGCCACCCATTAAAACAGGTTCTTTGGGTTCAGCTCTTGGAGATTTCACAAAGCTATGTGATGATTAGTAAGTATTATTTAGAAGATAATAGTAATTATTTGGGTTATATTGTATCAGTCCTTTTCTTTAGTTGGAAGACTGAGGTATTTTAGTTGTGATACCATGTCTAAAATATTGCTAAGAACCTTCTGTGTTTTACATACATATTGCGAAGAAGCTGAAAGCTGTCTGTATACCTACAATAAACAAAAAATCAGTGAATTCCCTTACTGACTTTTTACCATTGCTTCAAGAAGAAATCAGATCTTTCAGGGTACAGTCTGAGAATGCTTTTAGTTATTAAAGCTACTTAAGTTGGAAAAGGAGTTGCTGTTACATATTTATGATGTTTTCTTAAAAATAAAGAGAAAGATGAAAGCAAGAAAACCCATTATCTTTTACTAGAAGAGAATTAGGTTATTAATTATGAATTATAAAGCCTCTCTAAACTAGGAAGCTTGTGAGTCTGCTGAATTTACAGGGAGAATCTTCAGAAAGATATAATGGAAGAAAAGCTTTACACAAAGAGAATGGCCTTTGAGAAGGATGAATTAAACACAAGTTACAGAAATCATTTTTGGTTTCAGTCTGTGCTACTTATTTAAGGGGATATATTTGTCACGCAACTTGATTTTCTTTGCAGAACGCTCCTTCACAGTTTTAAAGAAGGAGAGACAGCTACTAGGCACAACCAATGTGCTGGTTGTCACAACATTTCTTAATATAGAGGCTTCATTTCTTTGTTTTCTGTCTAATCATGTACTTTCAAGTGTAAGTACTAGAAAATCTGGATTTTAAAAGCTAACAGCTTTTGTAACTACTGAGATCAAAGTATCATATAATTTGAGCAGGTGCACAAGATTGTATACATAAATCTTGGGCATTACTTGCCAACTCTTTTGGAAATGTTTATTTACGTGTTATGGAAAGATTGGTTGCCCCTTGTTCTAAAATACCTGGTGCTGTCCTCAGATGTGAATTTGATAAGATAGTGGTATAATTTAATTAGGTATTGATTTGGATGATCATATCTTATGGTCACTTGGCAGCATTCCTTCTTGGAAGCAATTTAACCTGCTTGATAAATTCTGTTCTCTATAATTGCTTGAAAATCTATTCTGTGAAAACATTCAGCTTTCCAAAGTTTAACTGGGGATGAGTCACAAAACATCCAAATCTGCCTTCGCTCCTATCGGAACATTGTCCACCACGTGTAATTGAAGTTTTTGCATGTGAATCTTCTTGTGACACAAGAAACAAATCCCTAAGATCAAGAGTTAACTCATCATTGTGGAAAGAATAAAGTTGACTCTGAGAAGGTAACCTCTAAAGTTGCATAGGAATTTTTACTGCAGCAATAAAATCCTCTGTAAGTGGAATTTGTTAAGAACAGAGGTGTTCAACATCTGGCAGAATTAAACCTTATGCTTATGATCTATTTTTATTTTTACAGGGTAAAGGAGCCTTTTTGTTTACAAATCAAAAGCTGGTTGCATCTAGAGGAGGTAAGTATGACTTCAAAACCCAATGGGAGCCACATAAGAATTTTTTTTTCTAGGAGTTGGATGTTAGATTTTTCTTGTGCATTTTAATTGTGCCTTTATTAACCGTACAGTAGCATCCCACAGTCCTCAGCTGTAAGCTCTTCTGGCACTATGTGGCAGTGTTCAGGAATCGCCTGATAGTACTGAAGTTAGGCTCAACTGAATGGAATAACTAGTTGTTACTATTGTTTGAGTCAGAATAAAAGGTTTAGAAAGAATTAGAAAGGCATCAACACTATACAGTGTTTAGTCAGTTTTTATGGGTATTTTTAGTTGCTGTGTTACCATATGGGATAATTTAAACAACAGCTTATTGCTGTGCTTAATCTGAGAGACCACTTAATTTCCAAATTAATTCCAACCACTTAATTGCCAAAATGAATGGTGACAAGGAAAACAAAAGTTGTGCATAAAATTAACAGTGAATAAAGAAAATTTTGGACAAATATGAAAAATCAAAAGTTATATTTGCATAGTTATAAAGCTACTTATTCTCACCTCTGTATTGGATTTATGTCTATGAAACTACATAAAAGCAATCAAGTCTCAGCAGTTGGAGTGTAACATCATTCAAAGTTTTTAAGCAGTTACAATGGAAATACTGGTGCCAACACAGCCAATATGTAAACATTGTCTGTGAGGGTAACCACAGGCTTCCTCTTCCATTGTTTAGTTCTAGCATACAGACCTATTTTTCAACAACATCAGTGTTGCTCTGCCAGACAATCAGTCAAATATTTCCTTTCAAAAGCATTTTCATTCTGTCCCTCCTCCTGTTATCAAATGAATAAACAAGTTTATCTTGTTTGTAGAGAATGAAGGTGCATTCTGTTCTGCTGGTTACCAAGAAATAAGGTACGGAAGAATCCTTCAAGCATCCCCTTTTTGGATGCAAGCCCAGGAATATGAGCACTGGTTAGGTCTCTGCCCTCTGTAGTACTTAAAAGCCAAGTTACCATTCAAGCCAATGGCTATTACTCTAAGACCATACTTTGAATGAATAAGAGGATAAAATGCCCCTGGTTCCATCCTGTGTACTGGCTGGAATATTGGCCTGGACTAAGCTGTTGCTATGTCATGAGGAGATTGTAGGTTAATGTCAGATACAAATTCTGGTATCCATACATCTAAGGCAATATTTTTACCTTTGTGTTTATGCATGTATGTAAGAGCCAACATTAAGAAGTTCTTTTTATCCTTTCTAAACTCTTGATAACACTACAGATAGAAGACTGTAGTAGTACTACGCAAAGAGAAGCACCAAACTCCAAACTTTTTTTTCTATATTTTATGCTTTTTGCATTTCCAAATCTCAGCACACACTAATATGAGTCTAAGAGTTATTAGACAAAAGTAATCTGATAACATCTGTTATCTTGCACAGCTATCTATATACCTTCTCTTTTTGATGCCAAATGTTTTAATCCAAACTTTTCTTAAGATTAGCAAATACAAAGTGTACAGCCTCATCCACTGCCCACCAAATCCTGACATAAGAGTTTAGTTCCACAGGCAACACAAACAATGCACACTTACTTGCTCTATTATTCTCTGTAGATAAAGTAGAAAAAGTATGTAATTTTATTCATATCTGCCTAAAAGCTGTACATAAAGGTGTCATTATTTAAGAATTCTGTGTTGCTCAGGGCATTTTAAGTGTGGGAACTTTTTTTAATCACTGATCTCAGCCTTTTTAATCAGTCTCAAGTGATTCAAATTACTCCTACTGGAAGTATACACAGGAGAGAGCACTTCAAATATTCAAGGATGTACTCCAGACCATAGGCTCTATACAAGTGCTTCTCAAAAGGCCACCTGGCTCTTTTTTAAGTGTAATAAATATTCAGTTGCTAACAAAATGTTACTTGGAGCATGCTCTTCCTCTGTGCTAGGTCATCTCTAGCTGAAGGGTGTCACTTTAACATCAACCAACAGTGTGCTCTCCTTGTAGTATGGTTAGTAAAATGGTCTCCGTGCAAGGAAAAACAAAAAGACTCACTGAGATCTTTTCCGCTCCCAGAACTTTTCGCTCAGCTTTGGCACAGAAAGAAAGCAGAAGTGTGCTGTTCCCAGTGACCAGTAGGTATTCTAAAGTACTTGTAGAAACTTGGAGGTCTGCTGGAGACGTCAGTAATGTAGATAGATCTTGTATTTTGCTGTAGCCGGAAGTGAAACTCCTATACTTTCAGTATTGGAAGATTTGGGTCATTTTGACAGATTTTGACTTAGTCAAAATATATCTTTAACTCAATATATTTCAACATAGTGACCAATAAAGATGCATGGCTAACCGATATAATGTGAAAAAACTGTGTTAACCCTGACCTTGATCATAATTCTAATCCAATTCATTCTAATTCAGGAATTGTGTAAGTCCTTGAGCTATGTGAAGTTATTCTTCACCTCTCCCAGGTGAAATTAGTACACATTTCCTTTAAATTTCTTAAGTCTTTTTTCAGGTTTCCAGATCCTTAATTATTATTGACAAGAATGGGAAAAATCCAAAAGGCCATGCATTAAAATGGAAGACTGGAACTCCAGTTACATTTCTACTGATTTGCTTAATGATCCATACAGTATGAATACTGCAACAGATAATGGAGCAAATTTTGTCAGTTCTTTTTCACATCTGCTTTTGCTTACCTTTACCTATAAGCTTTTCACTACATTAAGGAACACCTCTGAAAAGCACTTTGTAGTTCAATTACACATCCTTCAGATATGTTGCTTGGAAAGTTTTGTTGGTATGCAAATTCTGGCCTTCCATAAAGGGAATAAGAAAGATGCAAAATTTAAAATAGCATATATAATGAGAAAACAAACTCTTAATCAGCAGTTTAGTACATCAGAGAAATGTTTACTAGGCTAATGATCCAAAGAAGGCTCATTCAGGACATGCAGGTGCTCAACTAAAGCATAGTTTCACATTTTATCAATATATGCTAATTAAACCATTATTAAAGAGCACAGTCTTTAACTGATATCTAACCATTAATGTAAAACAAGAAAATATTTTCTTGCTTTCAAGAAACATAACTGAACTTGCCAGATAGATAAACTAAGCAGATCCACATCTGAGCCAAGCTGCTGGATCTTGTGTCTTATCTAATGCTGGAACTGATCCAATGCTATTTGCACAACTTTTGATTTACCAGTTGTTCCATAAGGGTATAAGTGTTTTACAAGATCGTTTCTACAGAAAAGATATATTCCTTGTTGCCAAAAAAACGTCAACAAAATAGGATTAAATTGCGTTAGACTCTACTAGAGTATTAAATGCTTTAGCCTTCTTCATTCTGTATGTGCGATACTAACAAAGACATCTGTTTTAGGAATGAGCCCTTAATGCAAGTCTTATTTTTGGTGCAGAGTTAGAATATTGATTGCTTTCCTGTTTTCAGCACTAGAGAAGGATCTTTTTAGGCATAGTCTGAGAAAACACTAAAGATGCAAAAACATGAAAGTAAAAAATAAAAACAAAAGAAACAAACAACCAGTGTTACCTACCAAGTATATTGATGGTTAATTAACTAACAAATGCATTATTTTAAATTTTTCTTCTGATACATCTAAGTTAGCCCCTTCTGCTTCAAGAAAACATGGATGCCACTGTTTGATATCACAGAGGAGAGAATATTGGCACCACTGTATTGGAGGATAAGGGTGAAAACAAAACCGAAGTTTGTGTATGTCTTGGGGTGTATTCCAGTCCACATAGGTTTCTCTGCTGAGTGGGTCTTTTTTGCATTTCAGTGTTTCCCTGAAGTGCATTTAGGAATGTCCTTAATGTCCATCATGTGACTATTTAAACATCTTCTCTTCTGAGGAAAGAACAATGTGTTTCAGTTTAGTGTTCTATGCTTAGGAGTTCTGGTTTTAGGCATTTGATTTGGTGGTGTTTGCTGTTGATTTGGTTTTCGGGGAGGGGAAGATGATTACCATCTTTGTCATCTTTCTATTATCTTTTTTTTTTTTTTTGACATCTTCTTTTAGTCATGCATCTGTTGGTCAAACACATCTTTCCTTCTTGTGAGTGGCTTTGCAGCATAGAAGTCAAAAGTAATCTAGTGGTTAAAGGGCAGGGGTACAGAAAGGAGGGAAAATAGAATAGCTGAAATCCTGTTAGCCTCCTCCTTTTCAATTAGACCTGCTGCAGTATAGCATGAGCACGATAGAGAAGCAAATCAAAGAAATAAGCCTTTCATTGTAACAAAAATTGGTAATGGTTTGATACATCTTTCTTTCCCAGAGAGGATACTTCCTTCTTCAGAACTCCTGAAATTGGATCTCTCATTCTATCACCATTACGATTTCTCTGGTGCTTTGCTTTAAAGGTTTTATTTCTTTAATTTTATGGAAGCCTTTGGAATGTATTCTTTCAGAAATGTTTGGGTTTTACCTGCCATCTTTCTCTATGTGTGTATGTAACTTCCTCTGGCATTGCTGAGGTAGAAATCTAAGTGTTTACATAAATGAAGCTGCGTTTAGTTTGAAAATATATAATCTACCAAACTTTCAAGTGATAAATATTTAAATTAATTAAAATAATTCAGCATTAAATATCCCCCGTTTTAAATAAAGCAGCACTGATGTTGCTTTGCAAATCTCTTTCCCTTGGTTGATAGGTTTTGAGGTGGTTTGTGCATTTCTTTTGGATAATCCAGGGTTGCCTTTTCCACTCTATAAAGGAAATTGCCGATGTCTTTTCTCCCACTCTTGGCAATGAAGAAATGTGGCTGGTTTCCATATTTTTTACATTTAAACAGCAAAATCTGTACTTACAATCACAACTCTAAATGAACTAGCAGTAACTAGAAGTGTACAATTTTAACCATGAATGTAAAATATAAGGAAACTCAAGCATATATGTTATAAAATGCACTAAGTGCGCTGGAAAAAATATAGTCACCCAGTTCCTAGTATAAATCAACATAACTTCATTATTTGCAACAATGCTGGATCAGCCCAGCTCACCTCATAGTATGAGCTCTAAAATATTTGTTGATAGTGCACTTTGTCCCCTGTTGGATCAGTGTTTTCAGAATGTATTTTCTAGTGTGAGAAGAGAGTAACACTGCTTTACGCAGGTGTTGATATGTACCCTTTAATGAAAGGAAAACACAGTATTCTCTTAGACTGAGATTTCTGGGAGATATTATTCCTGAATAACTAAAGGAAGTGAGAGGGAGGAATCCAAATTGTAAGCAAACTTGTGTTCTGAAAGGCTTTGTTACTGCTAATCTGATGAGAAATGTAAATTATAATGTCCTAGAATTGATTCCTAAATTATATGAATGTCAGCATGAAAATATGCAGTTTTGTTGGTCTTAAGGGTTTGGCTGCGCAGGCTAAATTAATTTTTGCAAACACAACAGTAAAATGTAAATCTTCTGAGGGAGGCCTTGTAATACCTAGAAGACAGCTTAATGCTTGTTTGTTTGTTTGTTTGTTTTTTCCTGGGACTATAAAATTTTAATGTTTGCAGGAGAATTTTCATTTTCGGTAGATAAATAACTGAGCATCGGTCAGATTCACACGGGACAGAAGCTACAGATTTTTTCCTTTCTTTGATCTGAGGGCTGGCTTAAGTCTGCTCAGATCCCATCTCACTTCAATTCATTTGATGACTGTTTTCAGCAAGCCCATTCTGAAGCTGAAGGCAGGTACAAATCAGTGATATGGTCATATCAAAGGGTCTGCATAAGACAGATCTGGAAGGTCATGGCATAGCACTGGCTGTGCTGGCTGCCTGCTTCCTTAGGAGTCTTCTAAACTGTGGAAAAACTCAAGAAGCAGAATAAACAATCTTCTGTTTTCCACCTGCCAGTACATAGATAATTAATCTTAGAAAAAATGGTTTGTGATCTGAAATATATGTTGTGGAGAAATCTGGAGAGGGACTTTTTACAGGGACATGTAGTGATGGGGCAAGGGGGAATAGCTTTAAACTGGAAGAGAGCAGGTTTAGATTAGATATTAGGAAGAAGAGTTTTACTGTGACAGTGGTGAGGCACTGACACAGGTTGCACAGAGTAACTGTATCTGCCCCATCCCTGGCAGTGTTCCAGGCGAGATTGGACAGAGCTTTGAGCAATCTGGTTTAATGGAAGGTGTCCCTGCCCATGGCAGGGTGTTGGAACTAGATGATCTTTAAGGTCAGTTCCAACACAAACCTTTCTACGATTGTATGCAATTCTTTTCAGTCCATGGACCATTTCAAAATCATCTGTGAGACATAACTGCTTGATAGTAGGCTTAAATTTTCTGTAAATGATTTACACCTTCTCTAGTTAGTACTCCACAAATCAAAAACTGTTGTACACTTCCATAGAGAGGTTTTGCGATGTGTGGAAGGGGAAATCTGCAGCACAAAGCTGTTGTTCACACGTGACTTGGGCTGCAGATACATGAACAGATGCGCTATTCTGAACAGCTATGTCAGAACAGTTTGGAAAAGTTAACCTAAAGGTTTGAGAATATTGCAAATATTCATCCCTTGAGAAATAAGGATAAAAAAGGAATAAACCAAATATTTTTCTTTAGGTTATTTTATTCCCTCCCTCTAAGCGGAGGCAAACAGTTTATTCTCTAGAGCACTGAAAGGCTAGTCACTTGGAAAAAAATGGAGATGTGAAGAATAGCTAAATAAATAGAGCTAAAAATGTTAGATGCCTGGGGATAAAGAAGATAACAAAGCAAATACTTCTGTGTTTTTCAAATTGATGGGTAGTGTGTCTTTGTGAAGACAAGTGTATTAGTTTAAATAATACCTTATCTTTTGTGTAACACGAATTGTCACTGGATGAAAAGGAAAAAAAAATCAATTCAGACATTGTGAAAAACTGTGACCAATATTCAGCTTTTTAGTGAGCCACTACAATTCAGCAGACTGAGTTCCCCTGCTGTTGGAAGGCACTCTCCCACGCGTGCCCAGCAACAGGCAGCACCAGCTAAACTCTTCCCAGAATTGCCGAATCATGAGAGTCCTGCATGAGAGGACACTCAGGAGGTTAATGGTAGAGCGTATTCAAAGGTTATTATACAATGCTATTCCTAACCATCTCACTGGGGTAGGAAAGGTAATTGGATCATTACACATAGGAACCTGTTTCAAAAAATACCTTTTCTCTCCATGGCAGCCTTGTCTGGGTCTTTCCTGAAACGTTAAAAGGAATGATTTTTGAAACTTGCTTAGAAATCCCCAGGATAGATTTTCACCTGAACATTGCAAAAGTATCAGCTGGAGACATTTAACGTGTAGTATTTCATCTGTAACTTAAGGGCAAGGGGCAAATGAAGACTTTTTCAAGGTATATAATAGAATTCCTGTTATCTAGTCTCAAATGTCTCTCGAGTAGATTACTGTAGTTGCTGAAGCTTTTGCTAGTGCTGGACACTGAAAATCAGTATGTATTTCACACATTTTGGATGTGGGGCCCAAGAATGATACAGTATTTCTAAATTCTGGTTGATCATTTCAGGAAGCTGATGTTCAAGTTTCTCTAGCAAAAAAATGCCTAGCATTAGAGCCTTGTGATTTGCGATATGCACTTGCTGTTGGTCTTGAAAAGTCTGGAGATTTGAGGGGTTTTATTTAAAAACAAAAAAAAAAAGGTTGCTTTTTAACTACTTTCTTTGTGCTATTTTTTTTGTGCTGCTCTCAGTCTCCATGACGCCCATGGCCAAAACACATAAAAATTTGGAGAAGCGTGTTTGCAGGAGTGCAAATTTGACCTCTGTGTTCTACTGCTAATTTTGTCACTTTCTAATCTACAGTTAAATGATTAGGAAACGCTTCCTTAGTTGTAAATACAAATTTAATGAAAGATGTTCTAAATCATGTTCTGATTATATACTCAAATCTGCTTTATAAGACTTGTTCCTGCTACACAGGAAAAGTCTGCTTTCATTCACTTGATTCTTACAAACCACTTAGTATTCCTACAAACCAGTTAGTGTTCCTGCAATCCAAGCTGATTCCAAGACACGCAGAAAGAGAATGGAGGTTTGGCTGCAGGCCACTACATGGCTGACAATGAAGCCATTTGAACAGAAAGATCCTTTTTCACATACTGCACTTTGTGATGGAAACCAGAATTGTTGCTTAGATGACCTGACCCTTTTCACAATTGGGCCCAATTTGGTTAACTTTGTCAAGGACTATACATCCTAGGACAGCGTGTCCTCCTGATTTGGTAAATGATCTGTCCTACATTTTAGAGGTTTCAGAGCAACCTTTTATTAAAACGCATACGTTCTGTATAATGTAACAACAGAACCGAGGCCAGTCCTGGCTCCCAAGGGATTTATCTACACTAGCTAAAAGTTATTTTCCCTCTACACTGTGTAACTGTTTCTTTTATTAAACTTATTAAAACCACTTTAAGCTTTGATGTTCTGCAGCTTTTTGGCTAATGTTTTCGCCAGATGTTATTCATCCTCCTAAAGAATATATTCCTTCAGAGAAGATAGTGACACTACTTAGTACTTTATTCTTGTTTAAGTGCATTTAGAATGCATCAAAGTGACAGAGCTGGAGATGATAGTCTGCTATCCATTTTATCCACAGGACAGAAAAGAGCAGAAAAGACAAAAACTAATCTTAGTTTTTGCTTGTACCTGTGAGATGGTGGTTTGTTCCTTATACTCTTGGTCCTTCTTACATCCTCCTTATCTGGAATCTTGGCTGGTGTCTTCTTCTCTTAGCATCAATTTAATGATGTATTGCTATGAATATCCTTGTATCTATTCTTGCTGTAAAAGTTTATCAGACAAATAGATTTTGTACAGGCAGGAAACTAATCACAGAGGATGATCCCTTTCATTCTTCTGTGGGCAGGCATAATCGAGAGGCTTCTAAGGAACTGATTTCAAAGTTGTTCCTGGTAAAGAAATCTGATATTCTGTGAGGCAAGGGTTCTACATTGAGCACCAAGACATTTTTGGAAGCAGTATGAATGCAGTCTGCAGAATTATTTCAATGATAAGATAAAAGTTTAGGCTTCATTGAAAAAACATTTGTCTGAATTTTAAGACCATCTTATGAAGAACATCTAAATAGTCTTCATTATAAAACCAATAAATGCAACTTCTTACTTTGGAGATATGCATAACATTTCTAGGTTTTATAGTTGTTGTGAGGATGATGTTGCAAATCTCCACATACAAATACAAAGAAATTCATTGTTTCTTCAGGCCAAGGGCCACTATTTTTGGTGGAAGACCTCACATGTGCTGCAGGGGTTTATGGCTGGTGAAAGAAATTGGATTTCGGTTGCCAAAGAACAAACTGCATGTTTAAGTGAACAAAATACACTGGTCTTGTGGTTAGATATCATATTCTCCTTTTCTACACCAAAACTGGCTACGTGCTTGTTCGTTGTCTCTGTTACAATTACAGATAACTAATAGTTAAAATGTGAAGCCATGTACTGTAGCACCTTTTTTTTTAGAGCACCAGATAGTTTTCAGGTGGGATAGATTTCACAACAGACTTCACTTCTCTTTAAAGCACTGTTAATAATACAGCAGCTTTGTAGGTTTAGACTAGCATTTTCCACTGCCCTCACTACACGAAACAGTGCTGCGTTATCACTTCCAGACGTATAGCAAGTTCTTCTTGACTACAATCCGTTTTCTCATCTCTGCCATTTCTAACAGATAGAGGGTTCTACAACCTTCTTTCCATCATGATTAGAAACTTTCTTCTTACATCTGTCCCAAAAATGCATATGACCAACATAAGCTCATTTATTCTTAAGACAGTACTGGTTTATAGTTCTTTCTCTTTAGTGTTTAATCCAGCAGATATATCTAGAGGCATTAAGTTTTTATTCCCTTTGGCCTTCATTTTTTCAATATTAAATTATCCCAGCTTCTTTTCTGTCCTATTATATGAATAGACTGTGTATCACTTCTATCTGTCCTAGTAGCCCTTGCACTGCCCTAGCCTTGCACTGACATTGCTTTAAAAATTATTGCCCAGAAAGCCAAGTTATTTCAGGTTATTATTTTTAATTTTGTGTTTTCAACATAAGTGAACTTTTGGTGGGGTGTGTGAACTGAGAAGTGGACAGCAGAGGATTACCAGTCCTAAACTGGACTCACTAATCTGGACAAGGAGGCAGGTCTGAGGGAAGCAGAGGGAACAAAGCAGCTGTCTAGAAGCTGAGTAAGGGAAACGCAGGTAACACTTCAGGTGCAGTAGAGGAGCTGCCAAACTGTGATGATGGAAAGAAGCTGTCCTGGTAGGTGGGTGGGTTTGTGTGTGTGTGTGAGTCAGTCAGAGAGAAGGTATCTAAGTGACCCGAAGCAAAGCCAGAAAATTTAACCAAAGTTACTTTCTGCTTGGAGTTTTTCCAGAGCTGAGCTATGACCCCAGAAAATACGAATCTCTTACAGTGTGTGGAGTGGCTCTATAAAGGTTATTGCAGAATGGGAGGGTAATGTGATGGGACAATATGGCTATGCGAAATAGCTTTTTAATGGCTAGTATACTTTAAAAATTGAAGTACACTCAAAACAACACATCTGAGAGGTTCCCGGTGGGGAGGAGAACTGAAACTGAGCATAAAGAGTTATTTGGTCTTGATGTTTAAGAAGTCAAAATGTGCTGCAAGTATTTTTTCTTAAGAATAACTCTAAAAAGAGTCAAAACATGTTTGATTGAGTCTAGTCTTAGTCTGTAGTGTCACAGCCAAATTCTAACTCTGGCTATTAACATCTGCATTTTCCCTGTAACCTGCACTAGAAGAAACAAACTTCCCAATTTGTCTTTAAGATCTTGTGGGCCTTCTTGAACTTTGCCACATAATTTGCCAAAGGTACACTGCTGAGGAACGGCTGATGTAATTAGTCCATGTTCCTTTGAGATGGAGGAAGAGATCTTTGGAAGTACAGGCATTATGTAAAATGTTATTTTCTTATCTTCAGGGTAAAAAACCTCCTTAAGGATTATTTATGTTTAGACCATTGATAAATCTACCCTTTAATTACCAGTATGTGATAAATTTGATCGTGTTCTAGACTTAGCCTGTTCAGTGGCTGTTTGTATTTCTGTAATTTATTTTGACATATTCCTATTACAAAAATATAACAATTTACATATAGGTGCCTACTTTTCTTAACTATGAGAGCTGCTGCTTGTAAACAGAGTGTTTTGATGGCTTCAAGTAAGATCTAGAGTTCTAACAAACACAGACCACAGTTTTGTGTATTTGTATTTTTCATCAGGGTGGACTTAATAGGAGACAGCATTCATGTAACTCTGGAAATGAATACCAGCATCTAAGTAACAAAAGCTGGGTATGAAGTGGCTGGGTTATGCTGACCTAAATTCATAATTAACAGCTCTCCATTTACAAAAATTATACTGGGCCTTCATCTTGACTTAGTTCTTCTAAATTGCTCTGTGGGAGTTTTGCTCTGTGGAGCAAAAAGAAATTGTAAGCTATATGGAATTCATGGAGGCAAATTTTTAGCCTTCACAAGAGATAATAAATGGATATAAGTTGGGGCAAATAACAAGAAATTTAGTTAATCCTCTGCCTCTTTCTCCCCTCCAGTCACTACCACCACCCCTGCCAGCTCTTCAGACTCAGTCTTTTTCCTGGCACTGCAATTGAAGGTGCAGCTTGGTCTTCTGCAAATGCATTCTAGATATGGTATGAAATTAGTTAGTATGCTAGAAAAGAAACAGACTGAATGAATGTGAAGCTCAGAAGTGTTGCCTGACTTCTGGCAGCTGTTGTACCTGCCCATAAGCCATGTGTGTGATGTCAGCTCTTTCCCTCTGTCAGCAGTGGATGCAGAACACATGGGAGGTGTTTCAACATCCCTGTGCCTGTTTCTCACAGCCCCAGTTGCCGTCAAGTTCATGTTGAGTATCTCTGCAGAGTATGCACCAGGTGTATTTTCTGATGCTTACCTTTTATGATGACATTGTCTGGGGATTCTTCTCTACCCACACTGTTGTTTGTGATCTGAGAACACTAACAGCCCTCAAACATTTGACCTTTTCTGCTTTTCATTTCTGAAGAGCTAACAACAAATACTTCTCTCATCTAAATACTTCTTTCCCAAGAATCTGTCTTCTTTTTTTCCAAAGAAAATAAACTGTTTTCTTACTTTATAAACTGCTCATAATTCTGACTGGTGTTCTTCTGAACTCTATATTTGTCCTTTTCTCTAAGAACACATTTCAAACTGGATGTTGCCTTAGCCAAGCAAGATCCCACCAGTATCAACTAGAGTAAAAGAATAACCCCTTTCTCATATGTTTATTAGTATACCCTGAAGTGTCATGTTGAGATTTGCCTTTCTTGTGACAACTTATCTGCTTTGAATTGTTTAGTTCACTATAACACCAAAATTATTTTCTGCTTTATGGCTCGTAATAAGTTATCTCCCCCTGCTTCATCTGTGCTTCTGTTTCCTTCTGAAGTGTAGCTTTTTGTCTTTGTGGCCTTCCAACGCAGACCATTTCTGGACTATCTGTCTGAGATATCAGTATCGTGTTGATCATCCTCTTTAAAGCTATTAAAAAAATGTTGCCTGTTTTCTCTCTCTCTAAACATGCACCTCTTTTGTTATTCAAAGTACTAAATAATGGTAAACATGCAAACTCTTCCTCCCATGGGACATCTAAGGGCAACTCATGTTTTCGTTCCTTTAGGATGAGGGGTATACAGTAACGTTGTCCAAATCTTTTCACTTGCTTACACAGTTCTTCTTGATATTCTTCTAAAGTCTTGCCACAAACAGGCTATAGCTACACTTGCCCCTTTCCATGGCAGGAAGAATGATGTATGAAACTTCATTAAGACATAATAATGTGTCATGAGTCATAATAATGACATAATGCAGAAGTAGAAATAAATTCTGGTAACAGTGAACAGGGAGGGGGGAGAAGCTTAATTTAAGCTTTGTCTTAGAAGCTGTTTTTTTATTGTACATTTTTGGTTTGGTGATTTCGTTTTTGTAAGAGTTAGGATATGTGATACTTAAAGTTATTAAGAATTAATGGAAGAAAATCAGATTACTGTGGATAATTTACTCTTTATGCAAACTTGTAGTTCAATATTTCATATCTCCTGTTTTCTGCTACATTTGCCAATAATTTTGTGAGTAATGGTAACACATAAGCACACGCTTGCAGCAGAGAGGTTGCACCAAGTGATGCTTTCTTGCTCCCTATGTAGAAATCATTTCTACATTTCCAGGAATTTCTTTTGGACAGTTCACTTATTTTCTTGTTTGAGATACAAAAACCAGTTCTACAGTGTTTTAATGAGGCCCTTATTTGAACAAATTCTTACTGCCTTCAGGATATTAGTGAACTATGAGACCTTACTGATTTTATGTTGGAGTCCATCAGCTGTGTGTTGAAGGCTGGTTTGTTCTGGTTCCTCAGCAGTCAACATCATAAACAATATTCACTGCAGCAGTGAATGGGGTTAAAGTGACCATCTATAAGTCCATGTAAGTGAAATCGTTATTTATCTATCAGAATTTGTACCAAATTAGCAGTAATTTTTGAGATCATAGCTGAAGGAAAAAAACATGGGTTTATGTATTCTGTCTTTCTAGAATGATTGTGACTGAAATCAAAAAGTTCAGACTTACATTTGACCAAAGAGGAACAAGCTTAATTTCATTGAATTAGAAAACTGGAGTTATTTAATTAATTCAGAATACTCATTCTCAACTGTTCAAAATCCTTCAAATAAAAACATAACTATCCTTTTACCTAATCCAGGTTTTTAAAAAGGAAAAGAAAAGCTCAAATACCTTAAACTTCACTGCCATTTCTGCTTTAACTGGAATTTAATGAGATCTCCCTCTCTACAGGAATTGTATTCCTCCCTCAATGAAACTAACAAGCAAGAGTTAGCATTTCATCTTGTTTGCTAATCAGTCATCAAGCAGTAATTTTTTCTCTAGCTGCTTAATTCTAAGTTTCACACTCACTATGCTGGACCTGATAATAAGAAAGTCCAGGTAATTTAATGTTACTTTTATCATTTTTGTGTGGTTGGCAATTTAATAACTAAAATAATCACATAAGAGTTCTTGCATTTAATGTCTCAGCTATAAAACTTTCCATTCTTTAATGGATTTAGAGGGCAGTGTGCTTTCTTGCACTTTGTCAAACTTTTCAGAGCAACACCACTTCATTTTCAAGAGTCTTAAACCACGAAAACGCCGTCATCTGCTTTCTTTCAAAACCATTTTATGGGTTTTTAACACAGAAGACAGTTTCTTGGAAAACTGAATATGCAGTGTTAGCCTGCTTTACCCTGTGAATGTTAGGGTCTAGCCTGAACTACATTATGATTAATGATGACTGTTATCTATTACCTTTGAAGGAGATTTGATCTTCTTGCCCTATATCTACTCTTTTCTTCCCCCAGAGAGAAGGGCTATGAGTATATATATATGGCATTAATGTCCTGCTTATGTGAATTATGTTCAGAATTTTGCTGCATGTCTACATATTACATAGTTCATTTGCTTAAGGCTGAAAATGTAGTTCTTCTATCCATTGCCTATCCTGTGTCATGAAATAAAACAGAATTTCCTTCCACTGGAAAATAAGTAGCTCTTTTATTGTGATTAATTGGAGGCAACAGAGCTGCTACTGAATATTGTGCATTGTTAAATAATACAATGTTGTTATTAGAGGTTTTAGAATAGTTTCTCAAAAAACAACATGCTGCATAATTCCGTTTGTATAGTAGCTCCCTCACATTCTTGAAATAGAGGAAATATGATGCTATTTTGGGTTATTTGAGCAATTATGCAAGGATCTGAAAGAGTTCTCTGAAAAGAGCATTTCCAAAAGGATTTGCTATTTCACAGCAACTCACACTCTCCCCAGCATGTTTTGACATGCCATTGAGTAAACAACCAAATCAGTACATTGTATGAAGATTAAAACCTTCTGAAGCAGTTGCTCAACAAATGGTATGGCTCAAGAAGACAGTTTGATCCCTAGCTGTACAGGAGAGCAGTGTTCTGTACAATAAAACTAATGAAAATAGCAAACAGCTAGAGACTGTAATAACAGGTATGTTACAAAATCAGTCAGGGAAGCGTATGTTATTGTTAAAAGTGACTGGGCAATTTCTACTGCAACGTGGAGGGTCAGCTCCTCCAAATCAGCGAAGCCATCCTGCTCACCAGACACAGTGCCAACTGGCTGGAAATGCCAGCTACACTCATCAGTATCTATTTTCTTTTGTCATGCACTAAAGGTTGTCAAGAATTTTTTACGTAGATCTCAGTTTAATTTGAAGATCACAAATCTGAATACAGTTGTGCTGGATTTATTTATTTATTTAATGTTATCCCATTGTTTCCATATTGAAGATTTCTGAAGCCATTTATGCAGAGAACCAAAAAAAGATGTGTTCCTTGTGCTTATGAGGTTTCACATGTTGCTCTCCTGTCATTTTTAGAAGAAGCCAGCCTGTTTCTCTGGGTGCAGTTGGTTTGCTCTGTGCGTTGGCATAAGGGAAATTAAGCCATCATCCTCCTTCATTTTCATTTTCTTTGGGACTGAAATCCGTTTTTCTTTTACAGGTACATCACAATGGATGTGAGAAACAGGAACTGAAACACAGGCTGCATTTTAAAATCCATTTGCTACTTTTTATTTTAATGTGTGATTTCTGAATACTTGGACTCTGAGTAGGGGAAGGAAAGAAAGGAAGGAACAAAAGGTATTAAGCTGTAAAACTTAACTAGTGTTCAGTCTGTGATGTTTCCTCAACGGGGGTGATGTAGGGGGAGGTGCTCATCTCCTTTCTCTGGTGACCAGCAACAGGACACAAGGAAATAATCTGAAACTACATCAGGGAAAGTTTGGATTGGATATTGGGAAAAGGTTCTTCACTTGAGAAGGTGTTTGGTCACTGGAACAGGTTCCCCAGGGAAGTGGTCATAACATCAACCCTGCCAGAGTCAAGGAGTATTTGGAAGATGTTCTTAGCTGGATGATTTAGCTTTAGGTACAGCCTTATAGCTCCCTTCCAAATTGAGATATTTTGTGATTTTGTATCTCACAAATAATTATAAGGCAAAATGAGTGTAGGAGAACCTTAGTAAATTACTAAAAACAGCTGAGAAAGAAAATGTCCCAAGTTTCTATCCTAAAATTATAATTCTCTGATTTTCTTTGACAACTACCATTGCACAAATGTGGTGGTCATATAAAAAAAGAAATTTATACAGTAATAACTTGGCTATAAATTCTAAGCTGAGCTCTCTCATCAAGAATTCTTCTTTATTTAGACATGTATCCTGGATATAGATTTCTTTCTATTCCTGAACATTACTCTTTCACAAAACTATGGCTTTGTAACTCTGTTGCAGTACATTCTAAGGATTGCTGCAGACAGCATCATGAGTACAGCATTTCCCACTGTTACCACCTTATTGGCACTCAGGATTTGTAAATCTATTATACAGGGACATGTCAAGATTGAAGCAAATAAATCATTCATTGATAGGCTTTGAGGATAATTTAAGAATTTTATTTATTTATGAAAGTTATATGATTAAATTTTGAGGGATTCAAAAATTAATCATTCCTTACTCACAAGGAAAAATCAATAAAGACACACAAAATATCTGTATATGTTCCTCACATCATTTCCCTTATCAGTTCTGATCATCTGAGACGGTTCAGTCATCAGAAGTCTCCTCTTCCATCTGTGAGCTGACAGAGACTCCCTTATCTTTCTGCAGCTGCAGTCTCTTGTCTGGTTTTACAGCTGTCTGTTGAGAAAATTATGCCTTGCTCTTTCATTCCCTGCCTAAGCATTTGAAACTAACATCTTTCCAAGTATTTAAAAACTTGAGATCCTCGAAATAATGGGACTTGAAATCCTGAATTAGCAGGCATCCTATTTGTCCTGTTTCCAAGGAAATACCATTGTTTTCTAAAGTCAGAGTAGACTGGACTGGTTTTCCTAATCCCAGTCATTCTGTTGTTCACATATATCCTTCTGACAAATGCCAGAGCCTTGGTGACCTTTCTCTTTCCCTGGTCTGAAAGAAATGTGACAACAAATGGTTGACATGACATGCATTAAGAAATAATGTATTCAAAAGGCTAACAGTTTAATATCCTCAAACAATTGATAAACTGCACACAGGTATTCTTTTTTACTGGGAACTCCTGCATATTAACTGTTTAGTCTTTTTTAAAGGGTATTCTGTTATCATGAGGAAAGAAACAGTTTTATTTTATTCCATGTTTAACTTAATTTTACAGTGAATTATCTTGGAAGAGACAATCAGTAGTTCCAAGTCCCTGCAAAAGAAAATAAGAAAAGATATTAAAATCATGTCTACAGCCTTTTAATGGGTAGATATAAATGTGCTAATCACTTTAGCTCCAAAACCATCCAAGCAAAGGCACATCAAGTAGTAGAGGTCCATAGGGCCTAGATAAAAGTCCTTTTCAAATATTCTGTTAGTCATGTATATGAATTTACATTCTAAAATAGGCTTAGATATGCACAAGAAAAATAGATTCAGCTCTGGGTTATTATCATGAAATATTGTGGCACATCTATTAATAGAAAGCAATTTTGATATCTATTTATCTAAAATCAGTACCTAAACACGTCAACTTTAACACAACACTAAACTGCATGGTTTAGTGGGTGTGGAGGGACTTGGTTTGTTCTTCTTTGCATCTTGGGGTGCTTTTGCAACATATAGGTGAATACTGGACTTCAAGAGAGCAGCCCTGAGGAGAAAGACTTGGGGTGTTAGTTGATGAGAGGCTCAACATGAGCCGGCAGTGTGCACTCACAGCCCAGAAAGCCAAGTGTATACTGGGCTGCATCAAAAGAAGCGTGACCAGCAGGTCAAGGGAGGTGATTCTCACCTTCTGCTCTGTTCTGTAATCCTATGTGGAGTACTGTGCTGAGCTCTGGGATCCCCAACATAATAAGATCATGGACCTGTTGAAGTGAGTCCAGCCACAAAGATGACTGGGGGCTGGAGCACCTCTCCTACAAAGACAGGCAGAGAGAGGTGGGCTTGTTCAGCCTGGGGAAGAGAAGGCAGGCTCTGTAAAGACCTTATAGCAGCCTTCCAGTGTGTACAGGGGGCCTTCAAGAGACCTGGAGAGAAACTTTTTACAAGGACAGGTAATGATAGTACAAGGGGGAATGGCTTTAAACTGAAGGAGGGTAGATTTAGATTAGATATTATGAATAAACTCTTTATTATGAGGGTGGTCAGACACTGGAACAAGTTGCCCAGAGAAATGTTGTTTTCTGGAAGTGTTCAAGGTCAGGTTGGACAGGGCTTTGAGCAACCTGGCCTACTGTGCGGTTTCCCTGCCCGTGGCAGGGGGGTTTGGAACTTGATGATCTTTAAGGTCCCTTCCAACCCAAACCATCCTATGATTATATCTCAATATTCAAGTTACCCATGACAAATATATGAAAGAAATCCCTCTGCCACACTCACTTTAACTTTTTTAATTAGCTTTTTTTTGTGGCTTCCTGATTTGATCTGAGTTCCTTCCAACACTGGATCTGCAATGCCCTGATAATCCTACAAATGCATCTGTATTGCAGTAATAGGAAGAATCTTTCTCTGCAGCTAAGTGCTACTTAAAAAATGAGGTTATACACACCTGAGATATGTGTTATAGTAAACCTGAGAATAATGAATTCATCCACTTATCACAAGTGCCTTTGAAGAACTTTGATGTAACAAGGATCTAACAGCTTAGTTTTGCTGTCTCTCTTTTGTTGTGCTGTAAATATTCAACCTCTTTACATTTTGTAGTCAGAGTCAAAATGGTATGTCTTGTCTTCCAGTCAGAATAGTATTTTTCTACTCTGAATAGAAAAGCTCCCAAATCATCTACAGAATTATTAGCACATGGCTTTTTCAATAGTGTCTGTAACAACACAGCTGGTTTGGTCATGAGAGCAGCCTCCCCTTCGCTTTCAGGTTTTGATGACATTTCGTGAGAAGACTCTTGGGGAAATTTTTTTAATTCATATGTAGGGAATGCCAGAAGGAAATTAACTTCAGTCAGTCTTGGTGCATGATCTCAAAACCTCACAAAAGTCATCCTCAAAGATAAGAAAGAATCATGCTCTGTAGCTGAAGACCAGCTTTAAAAAACTCTTTGCTGATTTTTTTTATATAATTTTAAATATTTTGGCTTTGTATTCCTTTTGACAATAAGAAAATGTAGCATGTAGTTGTTACTGGTTTAATGTGCCTATTGCCGACTAGCAAATGCTTCTGCTTTCCTTTTTTTATAATGCTATTTGAATACATATACGATTTCCCTCTATTCACTACTCCATTATATATTGCCATGCTATAAGCATTGCCGAGGGGACACTGTTAAGTAGTAATGTGCAAGTAGTAAGACATCTCCATGTCCCCTTAAGCCTTAGCCATAGTGCTATGATGTTACTGATTAAAAAAAAAACCTAGAACGGAAGCCTGAAAAAAAACCCTAAATGTTTCATTTATGATCTGCTATAGATTTCCCACATTCACGTCTACTGATTTAGAAGGAAGCTTTTGGGTTATCTGACCAAGACTTATGATTGTGCAGATAACTATCATAAAATCCATCCCAGACTCACTGGTTTTCATCTTAAAATCACTTTGGTTCCCTTATTCAAACTTACTTGGAAAGCTGTTCTAGAAACTCATTGCAGTGATGGATTGGTACCTTTCAAATAACACCGTAATATTTCTCTTTAAACTTTTTCATACCAGTTTTAACAATGTATTTGCATGTGAGTGTGGTCTGTTAGCTTAAACAGGTTTTTCCCACTTTCTCAGTCTCTCACAAGGACTTCCATTCCTGAACCATTACCAAGTATTCTCAGAAAGTAACCCACCTACTTTCTGCCTGTTGTTTATGAGGTTAATAAATAGGTTCCTTTTGCCTCTTTTCTCCTAAGGCAGGTTTTCTATTCTGCTGGAAATAGCATTCAGTGAAATGCTATTTGGAACTCGGAATAGCCTTCAGTGCATGAGAAGAACTCTGAACAGCACCGCCTATGACAGTGTTAATATTTTCCTGATATACTAAAAATAATACTTCTGAAGAAAAATGATAAATTTTTTTCAAGGCTGCACATTTCACTATTGATAAAGAAACTGTGTTTCTCTTGTACTTTGAAATGGTCAAAGTGTAGACAAGCTAAAATCAGCTGCAGTGGTATCATTGGGTTCACCTGGTTAAACATAGTTTAAAATTCTCTAAAGCCACACAGTTAATGGTTGGGGGAAAAAGAAACTTTTTTCATTTACCCAAATCCAAATAATTCTGCATTTGAATCTACTGACCAAAGAACTTCGTTGTGTTTTTTTGGATGGAATGACCTTAATTTCAGCCAAATTCAACATGATTTCGGTAGCTGTAGCTTATAGCATGCCTGAAATTGGCCACAGGTTTCTTTTGTGTTTCTGCGAAACTTTTGGTCAAGTTAACTTGTTTATATGTTCTGAAATGCTGAAACTATTGATAGAAAAGACAAGAGTCCTGATGCTGATGGGAGCAATGTTCTACTATGACTTTTTTTCCTAGAAAACCTTAGTACAAAATAAGTTAGCACTGCTATTGGGGGGGGGGGGGGAGAAGGAAAGGGGGAAATCTTGTGAGGTTATGTGATGCTGTTTTCTTCCAGAAAATCCTTTCATAAAAGCAACATGAAACCTGGGAGTTTCATACAACAGAGGAAATAGCAACTACTAATTTGTTCAACTTGTTAAATTTGCAGTTGGTCTTTTTTTTTAGACTCTAAGCTAAAGCTGCTTTTAGGAACTTTTAGATATTCTTCATTTTATTTATTATCATCTCTATCTTAAAATTATGTTACATTCCAACATGCAGCTTTAATCCACATATAAATCTCCTGGTCACCTCACGTAACTCTGGGCATACAAAGTTATTTTTGTATCTGTACCAGATGTAACAGTGTGTAACAAAACACATTGTCTCTAAAACAAAGCTTATAGGAAGGAAACAGAGCTTAAAAGAAAGTGGAGAATTATTAAAAGCATGAAGTACTGTGAATAAAGATGTGAAGTTTAGGTTCTAGGGGATAGAGGAGTAATAAGTAAAACAACCAAGAGGTAAATATGACAGATATAAGGTGCAGACAGTCATTTATGGAGTTCCAGGTTTGGACAAAATAGATGAAAATGCAATCAGGGATGATTTTGGCAAGAAAGTTTCAATGATAGGATAGATCTCACACCAACAAAGTTGGTATAATGCGATGTCATTTTGAAAGAAAATAGGGAAGAAGAGACTAATAGAAAATTTTTCAGTGTAAGTCATAAGCACAACAAACAGCTGAAGAGTAACAGAAGCGGGGCTTTTTCACTTCACAAGGAAGCATCTGGTGATTTTCACTTCACAAGGAAGGATCTCCACCTGTAAGAACAGGTGGAGTGACAAAGACAGAAGCACTGCTGGAGGAGGCAACATATTATACATGGGAAGTAATAGGCACACTGAGGAGATAGAATCACACCTCAAACATTGATTTGAAGAGGCCATTAGTGTAGGAGAAAACAATTTCAAGGTATAAATAACTATGAGGCCAAAATGGAATCAACAAGGTATGGACCCTGCCCATGGGAAGAAAAATACCTTCAGCCCTGGTGGCTGTGAGAGGAGTGCACCCCTCAAACCAAGCCATGGGCGCAGGTCCCAGAAGTGGAACAAACAGCAAGCAGGTCTTGTAGCTTTCTGGGACAGATGGTTCAGATCCTAAGAGCCTGCAGTTCATGCAGACCTGGGTGAGGGCACTGGCAGCTCTGTTTTCTGTACGTTATGCAAGCCCCTTCACAGAGGGTAAAAGGAAACTGGGGACTGGAGGGAAATACAAGAAAGGCAGGGACATGAAAACAAGAGCATACAAAAGGGACAGCAGAGGAGAATATGTAGGCACTGATAAAAAAAGAAAGAGAAATGTTACAGGAAAGAGAAAAATGGGTTAAAAATTAAGGGAGTAGAATAAGGAAAAAAAAGGGTTTAGGAAGTAACAGGTTTCAATGGTAGAGCATACTATTTCTGTAAATACTCCGAGAACTATAAGGGAGGTAAAAAGAACAGTCTGTATCTGGTGTTTGGGAGTGAGATGGAGCTGAATAAAAGGAAAATTAATCACTCATGAAAAGCAAATGTTTTATTGAAAGCACAGAGTTATAATAAATGGTTTAATTAAACATTGCTTGCTAGGTATCTTGTGCATGCAAGTCATGCAAACATCTTCCTTATCTGTAAGCCATTTTGTTAACCAATTATTAAGTTTTGACTGCTAGTTTCTGAGAGGTAATATTAAAAAGGGAATAAGAGGCATGTCTGCCATGTCGGTGCCAATGCTCTTTAAAGCTTAGCTGCTGACATTATAACTTGCAAGCTGGCCAAATGGCTGCTATGCCCATTCTTCTTGATTTTCCCTCCCTTCTCCCTATCCTTTTTAAGGTTAGCAATCACACAGCAAATAGACACAGCAGAAGGATTTGTTTATGGAGGCCACACTTCCATACCACCTCATTAGTTTCCATTCCTTCTGAGAATGTTCAGTAGATGCTGCAGAAGGTCAATATCTTCTAAGAATAGTTCAGTACTAGTCTGAATCCTCTGCTAATTGTTCTGTACCCTTAGTCATCCAACAAACAGCAAACCAGGTTGTTAGAGAGTGTTTTTTATTTTACCTTGGGAACTAGGGTGAATTTTGGAGTGAATATTGATTTTTACATGCCTAAGTCCCGCTTTCGAAATTCTGTATTGGGGGGGACACAAAAGATATAGATTCTAAACCCATTTATTCTTACTGTGCTGGCTTTGTCCTGCATTTCAAATCATTTTGCTAAAATACAACTGTTGAGGCATACAGTTTTTAATACTAAGCTTTCCCATCTTTTCAATGGGGTTGAGGGAAAAAGAAGAGAAAATTAAATAGTTATCTTCAAAGCACCTTGCACAGAGCCAGTATGTGACCTGAAACCTACTTTGGGGGAGCTGATGAATAAAAATTGCATCATTTGGTTAGTATTTATACTAATTTATACTAGTATTATCTATTGCTATAATAAAAATTGTTGAATTATATCGAGATCCTTGGGACAGTGAGAAGACCATGCAGCAAGCTCACTGCCCTGGACTTCAAGAGAGCAGACTTTGGCCTCTTCAGGAGCCTGCTTAGTAAGGTTCCATGGGATACAGCCCTAGAGGGCAGGGGGAGCCAAGACTGTTGGTTGTTATTCAAGGATCACCTGCTCCAAGCTCAGGAGTGTTGCATCCCAACTAGAAGGAAGTGCAGCAAGAGGGCCAGGAGACCTCCTTGGATGGATAAGGAGCTGCTCAGGAAAATTCAAAGGAAAAAAGAGGCTCATAGAAGGTGGAAGCAGGGACAGGCGGCCTGGGAAGAATACAGGGATGTTGTCCGGGAAGCTAGGGACCAGGTTAGGAAAGCTAAGGCCCAGTTAGAATTGAACTTGGCTAGGGATGTTAAGGATAACAGGAAGGGATTCTACAGGTATGTAGCGAATAAAAGACAGACTAGGGACAACACAGGCCCTCTCTGGAAGATATCTGGAGAACTGGCTACCCGGGATTTGGAGAAGGCTGAGGTTCTTAATGACTTCTTTGCCTCGGTCTTCACTGGCAAAGTCTCTGACCGCACCACCCAAGTCTTGGAAGGCGAACGCAGGGACTGTAAGAATGAAGACCCTAGGCCCACTGTGGGAGAGGATCTGGTTCGAGGCCATCTTAAAAACCTAAACGTACACAAGTCCATGGGACCTGACAACATCCATCCACGGGTCCTGAAGGAGCTGGCAAATGAAGTTGCTAAGCCACTGGCCATCATATTTGAAAAATCACGGCAGTCAGGTGAAGTTCCCGACGACTGGAAAAAGGGAAATATAACCCCCATTTTCAATAAGGGGAAAATGGATGACCCGGGGAATTACAGACCAGTCAGTCTCACCTCTGTGCCTGGCAAAATCTTGGAGCACATTCTCCTGGAAGGCATGCTAAGGCACATGAAAAATAAGGAGGTGGTTGGTGACAGCCAGCATGGCTTCACTAAGGGGAAATCCTGCCTGACCAATTTGGTGGCCTTCTATGATGGGGCTAAGAAACTGATGGACAGGGGTAGAGCAGTTGACGTCATCTACCTGGACTTGTGCAAAGCGTTTGACACTGTCCCACATGACATCCTTGTCTCTAAATTGGAGAGACATCAATTTGATGGGTGGACCACTCAGTGGATAAAGAACTGGCTGGATGGCTGCAAGCAAAGAGTTGTGGTCAATGGCTCGATGTCCGGCTGGAGACTGGTAACAAGTGGTGTCCTTCAGGGATCGGTGTTGGGACCGGTCTTGTTCAACATCTTTGTCGATGACATGGACAGTGGGATTGAGTGAGCCCTCAGCAAGTTTGCCCATGACACCAAGCTGTTTGGTTCGGTTGATACTCTGGAAGGAAGGAATGCCATCCAGAGAGATCCTGACACGCTTGTGAGGTGGGCTGATGCCAACCTGATGAAGTTTAACCATGCCAAGTGCAAGGTCCTACACCTGGGTCGGAGCAATCCCAGGCACAGCTACAGGTTGGGCAGAGAAGAGATTCAGAGCAGCCCTGCAGAGAAGGACCTGAGGGTGTTGGTCGATGAGAAAATGAACATGAGCCGGCTTCAGTGTGCGCTCGCAGCCCAGAAAGCCAACGGTATCCTGGGCTGCATCAAAAGGAGCGTGACCAGCAGGTCGAAGGAGGTGATCCTGCCCCTCTACTCTGCTCTCGTGAGACCTCACTTGGAGTATTGTGTGCAGTTCTGGTGTCCTCAACATTAAAAGGACATGGAACTGTTGGAACAAGTCCAGAGGAGGGCCACGAGGATGATCAGGGGACTGGAGCACCTCCCGTATGAAGACAGGCTGAGAAAGTTGGGGCTGTTCAGCCTGGAGAAGAGAAGGCTGCGTGGAGACCTCATAGCAGCCTTCCAGTATCTGAAAGGGGCCTACAAGGATGCTGGGGAGGGACTCTTCATCAGGGACTGTAGTGACAGGACAAGGGGTAACGGGTTCAAACTTAAACAGGGGAAGTTTAGATTGGATATAAGGAAGAAATTCTTTACTGAGAGGGTGGTGAGGCACTGGAATGGGTTGCCCAGGGAGGTTGTCAATGCTCCATCCTTGGCAGTGTTCAAGGCCAGGTTGGATGAGGCCTTGGGTGACATGGTTTAGTGTGGGGTGTCCCTGCCCATGGCAGGGGGGTTGGAACTGGATGATCTTGAGGTCCTTTCCAACCCTAAGTATTCTATGATTCTATATAAGGAGATATATGCAAATAAAGAATATAATGACAACATTTGGTATGTAGATGTTGTCATGACGTTGTTTTATGACCTGAAATCATAGTGTTATGCACTGTCCCATATGCCTAACTAGAAACATGTGAACAGCTCTGTAATACTTGAAGAACTCAGGACTTAAGGAACCAAGTAAACATTAGAATGTACATTATGCAAAAATATTTTCAAATGTTTGTTGCAACTCCCCATCTTTGTTAGCAGAGACATACTGTTAAGTGTTGACAAGCTAGACTTAGAAGCTGAAAGGAAATGAATGTCAGGAGAGAAAAATATTGCATTTTTTTTGTCCCAACCATAATAAAGCAATCATTGAGGATATAATTCTTCAAAATATGATTAAACCTTTTCTATGGAGTCAGTTAAGTTCATTCAGATGAATCTTCCATTCCAAACATGCCTTTAATGTGCCTGAATACTTTTGGCTGAGGAGCTTGGTATTCTGTTCACTCTTGCACCAAATAAAGCATAAATCATAACTATCTCTTTATATTGGAAGTCTTCATGACTTACAACTACTATATTCTATTAAAAAGTGAAGCGGATGTAAGTGCTAAATGATATTCAAAGTGCCAAACAACATTCGAGTCAGGTGTGTCTCAATCAACACACCTGACAGAGACAGTAGTGTGAATCTCATGCTAAGATTTCTTGGTTCACTTCACAGACTCATATAGACATCGGACCATCATTATAAAAATTACCATAACAGAGGCTGTCATTTTAGTGCACAAGCAAACCCTTTGTTAGTTACAAGGTGAAAGATTTTTGCCTTTCTCAGTCCCAGGACCAAAAACTGCATACTTCACAGCAATCCATGTGCTTGTGTGATATACAAGAAACTGGCAAAAAGTCTGTTTGTTTGGGTTTGGTTTTTTTTCCTCTCTGGTTGTAAGAACAAAGGAGAAGGGGTAAAGAAAGTTTGGAAATTTAAGGATTTTAAGTCTTACTGTAGATAGGAAAAGGTTATTGCTTGAAGGATACTTTCTACATGGCTAGTGTGGTAGAGAGAAACATCGCTGAAAACAAAGATGAGCCCTATTCAGCTAGACTGGCAAGATGCTAATCCATTTGTGTGCTGATAAGGAAAATAAAAACCAAGTCCATTATCAACAAAGGAAATACTATGGAAAGAAAAAGATGGAACAAGCTGAGAAAATAAGAGAAGGTGTCTGTGTAAGCTAATCTTATTGAGTATGCTCTTACAACTGAGAAAGGCATTTCATTGGTTTAGGGGAAGTTGGCACTAGTTAAACAATGCTGCTGTGCACTGAAAATGATGGTGTGTCCCCAGAAGAAAAAAGAGAAAGCTTATGGACAATGCTAAATGATGCTCATGAGTGCAAGGAACTTCCTAGCAGGTAGCTAGACATTCAGGGGAAAATGGAAAGGACAGGGTTTCTTTATCTTGTCTGATTTCAATCTCTTGAATTAGTCAGAAAAGGTTCAGAGACATTAAACAGAATTTCTTGGATATGCAAGTGGAAGGAGCTTTACTTTTCCTGGCAAACTTCATGTTAATTATAAGAAAAAGTTTGGGGACTGAAAATCTCTGAATGGTTTAGTGAGAAGGTTATGATGACCCATTAAGGAAAAGTTTTGCAAGTCTGTCTGCGTTAATCATTGAACTGTTTATTTCTGTTCTCTTTGATTTTAATGATATATTAACACATTCTATAGCGCTGTGGGATATGTATTTTTCACATGCTACTTCAGGGAAGTGATTTAAGGGAATATCTGAAATCAAAATTCCTGTGTAAATCAATGACCTTCATCTCCTGTGCCTTTACATAAATTAAATTATTAAATAAACATAATATACTTTGAAATCTGGCAAAACCAAGGATAGGACTAACTTACAGATGGGTAGTTCATAAGTTCAAACCAGAAGTCTTCCTTTTCACATGTTATGATAACAAGCTTTGAACATATAGTGTCTATATGCAAACTTGCCAATGCCTGAGTTGAGATACAGGAAATCAGTCTTCTTTCCTTCTTTCACTTTGAAGCCATGTTTAGGTATTAGATTATTAACCCTTTCTCATTACCAGTGTTTCATACATTACTAAGCTATGTTGCCTGAAAACAAAATTAATTGAACCATCTAGTACAAACATACATATCGTTGCTATAAAAATAACTGATTTGGGATAATTGTGAGCATTCTTTCAATAGGCCAGGATAGTATCTTCTGGAAAAGGTATTCATCATTGCTATTCACCAGTGAGGTATGGGGAGGAAACAGAAGCACCTCAGCTAAATAAAATAACAAATGTGGCTTTGATAGCTACCACTGGACCTATCACAAGCATATCTCTGTGACATAGTGTAGGTCTGTGAAAAAATACTCCTTTGGAAAACGTGCTCCTTTTATTCTAATCACTTACAAAGAATTATCTTCTTAGGTATCTTCTACACTATATAAATTTGTCTAGCAAAATGTAAACATATGAGTATCTTCAAATAGGATTCTGAAACATGGCTTGAATTTTTGTTACCCGAAGCAGATGGTAGAAAAACAGTTGATGTGACTATCAACCATAAGCACAAGGCTTTGAGGTAGGTCTTTTTGTGTACTGATCCTAGTGGCTTTTCCACAAAATGCATGTTACCTCCTGTGAAAGTTTTAGGGAGTAGTGTGGGAGATCAACTTCCTTAGCTCTGTATGAAACAGCTGCTACTTGCCATCATGAATGCAATAAGCACAATTTTACTAAGGACCCGTTCAGTATTCGCCATTCAGCCTATGGTGGCCGAGTAATCTTACAGGAACAAAGACTTCTTGAGGATGTAGTTACATTACTATACAAAATGTTAGGTGATAAGTGTAGGTACATAATAAAGGCAAAATCAAACATTTTTCGAAGCATCAACCACTGTTCAGATATCAGACAAAGAAAATACAGCAAAGTTAATGAAAATTAACATAATTACTTCAGACCTAACAACATTCAAACCAAGACAGTGCAATTATCAGATGCTCAATATTCCTGGTTCATTATCTTTCTTTTTAATTAATCTCTATTACCAGAAATTACTCTGTTTAAAGTACATTCTGCTGTAAGACACTGTGCATTAAACAGTTATTAAATATCTAAAACTAGGAGATAGCCACTAAAACACATGAATGGACACTAATGACAAAGCAGCCACTGTCCAGACAATATAACACAAAAACTATTGCAAGGAATGCCAGGGTCACACTGAGAAAATACTGATCAGAAAATGATTTCCTTCAGTCCTTTCCCTTGCTAAGAGTTGTCAATATAATTATTCTTCCCCAATGGTTTTGCTTTACATGTAAGTAAACAAGAAGTGTGCAAAAAGCGGTTTAAAAAGGCCTTGCTTTCTAATGCCTTAACTTTGTATTGAAGTCCTACATGGATTTGGGATTTTGCATCCTTTGTTTTGTGTCTCCTGTGTGGTCTGAGATAATTTAATTACTTCTATGTCAAGGAAAGGATATGTTGCTGTTATTTAACATACACTTTCAACTAAGCACAAGAATACTGTATTTGAGAACTCTGACATACTAAACATTTGAAGACAACTCTTAGGGTAGGTGTCCTCTTTCTAGACATTAACCTCACTGCCCAGATTAAAGAAATGCTAAATTAGCTTAATAGCATGGACTTTTACTCAAAACAATAATAAAAAGAAGAGGTAGAGGTTTTAATACTTTACCATAAGTATTGAAATTTTTAGGAATGGAAAAGGAATAGGATTGTGAAATTCAAGTAAAGTTTAAAAAAAAAGAAAAGTTTACATTCATTTGGAAGATAAATTGCATTAAAAAGATATTTTTCTTGCTATCAGTGTGACGTAGATATTTATATCAGATATTCTGTGAAAATGAATTTGTTAACATTTTTAAAATGATTAGTATTTAGCACGAGATGCTGATTTTTCTTTTTTTTACCATTGCCAGTTAATATTTTATTTGGAATTTAGTATATCTTTTTATAAACCATATTGTCAGTGTTTTTATTGTGATAACAGGCTCAAACACATTGTATTCTTTATTTATGAAACAACTAAATATTCTATGATTCCCTATTAAAAACAGTGCAACTACATGATTTTATTTATTTATTTTTTTTATTTATTTAAATGCTAAAATCCTGGAACAATCTTAAAATGTTTTGGGTTTTTTTCTCTCACTTTCTCTAGTGTGAGCAGAGTAGTCATGTAGCCCGTGGAGCTACTACCACTATGCCCAGCAGCTGAATCACACACAGGGATTTGAAGCACAGCCCTCAAGAGAGAATCACGGTGAATTGATTTTTGATCAATAAGAAAATCTATTGAATACGTGGAGGCAAGAAGAAAGTATATTAATTAAGAAGATCCTGTAATCTTGTACCAAGGAGTCTTTTATTGTTTCTTTAGGATACTTATTATTATGACATTTTAAAAGAAAATAAACCTAAAGGGAAATTAATTAACTCCTTATAATATTGGATGGTTATAATTCTAGAAAGACAGCAAAACAAAATCAAAGTTATTTCACATCTCTGCCAGAAACAGATGTAAGTCTACAGTAACAGTATGTAAGTCTAAGTTCATTAAGTCTGGAAAAATGATGAATGGATCAATAAACACTGATTCCCCATCTCTATCAGTGCTGACTGTCCAGTATACCTGAAAGAGAGACAACATAGTGATTTTTAATGGCTTTTCCTCAGTCTCAGAATGAATTGGCTGAGGAAAACATTTGCCCAGGACAGTGCTGGGCTTTTTAAAGAGTCCAGAACAAATCTATTTTTCCAGTTCTGCAACTTTGTATTATTCCAAACCTAAGTGCTAGCTAGAATTTCATGCTGCCAAATCTGATTGCAGGATTGAAGTCATAATTGTTTAACTTTCCTCACAGAAGTATTGCACAAGATGTAATCTTTTTCATTCATCTATCTCTTACACTTAAATTGTGTATTCCACGAAAAGAGAAAGAAAAGAAAAAATTCAAATCTCCAGAGAACTCACTATAGCTCTTTAACCTAAAAATTTCCACTGCTATGTCACAGTAGTTCATGGCATTTTTCACCTGCAGACCCAAATATTGTTTCAAGCAAACCCTAATACTATTGCTATGTCAGGTTATCATGGGAAGCGTTTGCCACCAGTTTGAGAGTGACTCCTTCTTTCCCCTGCTTTTCTTTCTCTTCATTTACACACGGGAACCCAACAAGGAGCTGAATAGCAAACTAGCATAAAACATGTGCACCTGCTCAGAGTGGCTTTTGCACAGGTCCTGGAGGACACTGCGCATTTGTTGTGAGAAATGGATCATGCCAGGACATATGTTGCACTGTAGAGGACACACAAAGAGGGACATCTGCCTGGGAGACTCTGCTCCATCTCTTCCCAAGTAGCCACTAAAGCAGTTTTCCCTTTCTCTTTTCTTTGTCCTTTGTTTCTCCCCTTCTCTCTCTCCCCCTGCCCCCTCCCCCTAAAAAAAAGAGATTTTCACCATTAGAGTCTGTATGCATAATCAGCCATGAACCCTCCAGTCAATCTTCGTGCACCTAAGCCTGTATAAGAAACAAATAGGAACACGCTGTGATCACTCTAAAAATCCATCTTGACATCCCCTAGGGCTAGTCTAACTACAACAGCATAATGCTTCCACTGGCAAGTGGTGTCTTGATGTTAAACTGATTTTTTATATTCAGATGTACTCTGAGGATAGCAGTTTCTTTCCATGAGTTATATTACATCTCTGCTATTTTAACCATCATTTTTTACTTGCAATGTAGGTACCATGACTAACAGCTAGAAACGCAATGCAAAAAGTGCTTACCCAACATGAAAATATGATTGCACACAATCCCATATACCATGTAAAGCAGCAGATTTCAGGGTAACTAGCCATGTTTCTCTTACTCTTTACTAATCCTTTCTCTCTGAGTCTAAACAAGAATCAAAGTAATATTCGAAATACAAACAATTCAGAGGAACAATATTAAATAAAAATTATGTGTTGCTTTTATCAAAGTATAGAGACTTAACTTTATAAACTTGAATATTATTTATTATGCTTTTATTTTTCTTAATGGACTGTCTGCAGACTTTCTCGCTGAGGGAATGAAACCACACAGATGCAATTAGAAAAAGATTGAGTTGGAAGCAGGTGAAGTTATATGCCCTCAGCAGCCAATTATTCTTGAAAAGAAAACTTAAACCAAAGCATAGTTGTTCTCATGTTTTTGTTACGCACCGTTAAAATAATTGTGTACACCCAAATATTTTACAACCCAAACTTGAACAAGTTGTACTACTGAATGCATATTTAGAAAAGAGCTTTGAAGATAACTCAGTTGATTTTTTTCCAAGAAATATGCTTGATTTAAAGGTAGTTCTGGGCAAGAGTGTGTATGGTTTCCAACACAAGGAGACTATAATGTGTCATACTTGCTAAGCGGGAATTCTTTTTCCAGGAAAATACATCTGGCCTGTAAGAAAGGATGCAATAGGTGAAGAGAAGAAAAAAAAGAACATGCTAGGAATGCCAAGATGGTTGTTTTCACCAAATAGATTAACTCAAGCCAAATTGAAAGCAGTCTGGCAGACTTAATGTGCGACGTTAGAAAGAGCATTTGGTGAGTATGAGTAAAAATGTAAACATAGTTAAATTTTACTTTGCACTCTTCAGCAGTCTCCAATATTTTACAATGGCTGTCTAGAGCTTCTGGGCATGCATATATAGAAGCTAAATACCCTCCCACAGCTCACTATAGTCAGTTTATCTTCTCAGAAGAAGAAACTGAATAATCCTTGTAAACTCCACACTATTCACAGAAACGTGAGGTTCCTATGACACATATCTAGACTAGGTGCCTAAAGCTGGAGTACTTGAATTACCTTTCTCAGTTTCATCAATTTGCATTGGCTTTTTTTGAGAGAACGAGCTATTGACCCAAGTCACCACAAAGAAGTCATCTTCTGATTCTATACATGAGTAACCAAGCATGATAAGTCTGCTACCCACATTTTTCGGCTTGGCTGGATTTCTTGCCAGATCAAATTGTCTAGATGAAACATTTAAACTGACCTAGTACCTTTACTTTGGAAAAATCCAGATTTAGAGCCCAGTCAGGATTATATGACTCAATTTCACCTCTAGTTTCTGCATAGTAGAGTTAGGAAGCCTTCTAGATTTTGCTGTCTAAATCTTACAGGGCAGTTGAGTTTCCCCTGATAGCCTTAGTCAAAGAAATTATGGCAGAGCCACATATAAGCTTCATAAGCATGGTGTGTGAAGAGGTTATTTTATGTTATTTTTGTGCTGGGTCTGAGCCTGAGATCTCTTTAGAAGTGCCTTGTGAGAATAGTCCAGCTTTTTTTGACTGTTTCTTGAAGAATTTACTATTAAAGTAGACAGTAAGGATGCAGACATGAAATATACGAAGGAATGTTGAATGTAGTGATTTCTAGTTTAACACCATGCATAAACTCCCATTTCTCTAGCAGGGCAAACCTAATGGCTGTCCTGTCATCTCTCAAATCAAGAACACTTACCATGTGTGTCCCAAAACTTATACTCAGTTAGGAAGCTGCATGACATTTAGAATCCCAGAACTATGGCCAGACCTGTTGCACTGCCTGCAATTGTTTTTAGACTCCTACTGGGAGGGCAAGACCTGAATCTGTCCAAGATGGCATACATTAACTGACTAAATGCCTCCTCTAAGGGGACCAACAAATGTAGTGACTGTAAGAGAAGCTTCATGCAGATACCATGGAAAATTCACTGCACTGTTATGAAAACCCCTGAACAGTCCACAACAGTAAAAGTCTGAAGAAACCTAGCATATGAGTATTGGCAAATGTTTTCTGTATGACTGTGGCATGCTGCTTCTTCCACAGTGTCTGTGTTCCCATCATAAGTGAGCCTAGAAAACCAGTATCCAATATAATAAAACAGGTTTTATGTCTCAGGGTGGCAAAGGAAATGAGATATGCAGCACACAATCACTGTCCATGCCACATGGGGAGATTCTGAATGATCAGCCACCATGTCACATGCCATTTTGCTGATTTTGAAATACAGCAAAACACATTGTACTAATATACTTCAAAGCTTTAAAATGCCTGCTGATTGTATTTTTTATGCCCCTACAGAGAGGGAACTGCTAATCTGTATGGGGCATATTGTATCTGGCTAATTTGATAGATCATGTTGAAGAGAAGCTCATGTCTTTGCTGAGTAAAATTGCAATTTAAATGTAACTCTCTGCTTGTTAGTCTAGAAAAGTAGAGTCTCATTTAATTGGCTTGCATTGATTGTTTGCAACTGCTTATTAGTTTAATACAGTGTTTTGACAAAACTGTAGCTTTCTGCTTCCTTTCAAATAAATGCAAAGAGAATTTCCTACTAACACAGAATTCTGTTCAATCTCAATTTCCCAATATATGAATGTAAGAAGGATGTGTTTATAACCTCTGAAATTTGCTGGTTTTTTAAGCTGTACACAAAAGTGGAGCCTGAAAAATGAAAACGTGGAGACTGACAGAAAAGCATTACTTTTTTCTTCTTTATATACTGCTTGATCTATCTGTGTCCCAAGGAAGTACTAATGATTTTGAACAGCAATGAGAATGGTGCACCAAGAGAAGAAGTGAATGGCAGTCTGCAATATCCCTTACAGGCAATTAAACATTTATAAAGGATTATGTGCAACACTGAAGACAAATAGATTGGTTCTATCTGTATAGAGGTTTTGCAAACCTGCTGACCATTGTTAGTGTAGCGTTTAAGTAAAAATTGCCTTGCCAACTTACTAAGCAACTAAATAGTCTACAAATAGCACCTGCCAAAGTGGGGGAAGAGAGAAAACAAACATAAAACTGATGAAATAAGTGCCACTTGATTGCTTGGACTTCATCTGGTCTCATTTTCAAGAACCCCTGCCAAAAAGAAAAGACAAAATCTGACTGGTCTGAACATTGCCATTAGTTTGTCTTCAGAAGAGCGACAATACTCAAGAGCTTTGCTGAAAAAATGAGGCTCTGTTGACTGTTTCCAAGGAAAGGATCCACTCCCTTGAAGTTACAAGCTCTGCCTTTACTAGTGCTCAGTAACCCCTTCATTATGGTGTCATTGCACAACCTTTATATTTAAGTCTTTGAGGTATACACTAAGGAAAAGACACTTGCTACCTCAGTAATAGTCTGGTTAATAGGGGTTGTAAGAGCTCTTATCATGGTAATTTCTCCTTCAAAGCAAATTTTCAGTTGTGCTATTGACTTGATTAAAGTTGTTTGTTCTATTTTTACATCAGCCTTGCCTGCTGGCTCCACATAAATTGCACATTCACACCTGAAGGTGCCCCAATCTTTTCTTCATCTCTTGTTCACACTTTTAATTGACATCTCTTTTGAACTATTGAGTAACAATGCCCACTAAGTTATTATGTGGACTGTACTATATTTTAGGTTATTGTATATGAAACTTGCACTTTCATACACTGGGTTGGATTTTTGCTCAAAAGGATTTAAAAAGTCCACGCTAAAAGATATGGAAGTTTTTGGGGTAGCATTATTATGGCTTCATTCTTTGAAATAAAGAAAGAGTGTTCTTCCAAATTCTCAGTGGCATCTACACAGCATCTTTGCATATATGGGATTCTATATATTATATATATAATACATGCCATAACTATATATTCATACTTGACAAATGACATTTCAGGCTTTTATAAGCCTGTTATAATCTAAATAAAATATCCACATCTTAGCTGGAAAGTAGTCAAACTCTGATCAGGTAATAAGCAATAAATGTGTATTCCCTATTCTGAGCTGCAGTCTAGGGCTTCTGTGTGGCATCATGGTCCCAGATAAAAATCATACTTCAGCCACTGTTTGCCACGGGGGCAAATGAGACAAATTTCACACGTTCTAAATCCACAAGCAATAGCTGTAGGGAAGAGGGAATATAGCATGCATAATTCTACAGAAATTTCCCCCAAATGAGCCCAGATTATATGTGTGTTGACTAAAGCATGGTTTATGTATTTTATGTAAAAGGTTTATATATCTTCCTATGGTCATTTAGTACACTAATTAATTATTCTCATTATTAGAAAACCATGTATTATTTGTTGTTTTCACTTTACTGGCTTTCAGCTCTTAATTGTTGCTCCATATTACATCTTTCTTTGTTACATTAAATAGGCCATTGGTAATCAGCAAAATTAACTGTGATGGAAAGTCAGATCAAGTTACCTTCTGATCTCTATTTTGACAAACTAGAAAGAATGACACACTAAAGCTCTTCAATTATTTTTTTAGCATGTTCTCAGCATATTTTCCTCATTTTTAACACTCTTTTATACAAATTTTAATTTATGCAAACCATCAGGAAAGTAGGCCAAGTATTTACACACTTGCCTGTTTCCAGAGACAATCATTAACCTCTCTGATTGACATAGCCAGATGTTCAAGGCACTTTAGGGTGAAGATCACTGGGCCAGGACACCAGGAAAATTTTACTCTATTTACGTATGCCCCAAAATGTTCTTTACCTTCTTGACCCTTTTAGTTGCTTTTATATTGGCCATCTGATCACCTTGAACTTCTGAGTGAAAACATCTAGATAAAGAGCATTAAACACTCTAAAGCACAATTATGCTAAATAGCCCTCATAATACTTTCATCAGTAAGCACAGACCCAGCCCTATCCTTTCTTTTTAAATTAAGTGTCCAACAATTTCTTGTTCTTCTTGATGTCCCTTGTTAGTTGTACCTCATTTTGTCCTTTTGGTTATCTGATTTTGACCAGCATGCCTGAGCTATACCTTTGTACTCATCTTCAGCAATCTGGTTTCATTTCCATTTCTAGTATAGTCCCTTCTTGTATTAGAGGGCAACAGAAAGTTACTGATTAAACCCAGCTGATTCTTTATTACTCTGCCTTTGTTCCCCACAGAATAATATTGTTTACACTTTCATTCTAAATACTGCATCCCTAAGGGCTTGCCAGATTTCTTCAGCTTTTTTTTTTTAGATCAGTATTCCAGAAGAGTTCACCTATGAAACCTCTGATTTATGAAGTCTGCTTTTTGAAGCCTGCTATTTTTATTTCCTACTGCACCAGCTTTTGAAGCCAACGTTTTCCTGCAGCTGTATTTTCTCCAAACATGTCAAAAGTTTCAGCCCATTTTTGGTTTTGTTAAATTACATGTGACTGCTATAAAGAAGCAATAACAACTGAGTACATGTAATAAGCATACAGGGAACAATGACTGGCAAAAGGCAGCAGCTTGTCAAAGTGTTTTGTGGTATTTTTTATTCCACCTCATCAGGAAATAAACAGGAGAGGGAAACTTGTCCCAAAGGAAAAACTGCATGTCATAGCAGCGGAGTTGCCACATTTAAAAAGTGCATGCAATAGTACACATGGCTAACACTACATGAACCAAACTAAACTGGAATCTTATGCCAAAAAAACCCCAAAATTCATTTAAAGCAAAATAGCATCCAACCTAATGACTTTTCAAGAGTCATGCATGAAGAAAATCTCTCAGAAAAATACTGTGCCTTGAGTTCTTTTAGTAAAAATTACTCAGACATATCTTGCTTCGTGATGAACAGATTTGACAGAAATGGATTCCACAGAAAGAGAAAGCACAGATACCTCATGTAATATCTTGAACCTTTCATTTATATGAAAGCTTGAGAATAAGTGCTAAAATTCTGAATTTCTCTTCCCTGATTACTGTCTTGTACTTACACACAAAGTCTGGGCACAAGTTCCTAGAATTTGCAACAATTACCAAGAAAAACCTTCAAAACTGTATTTAACGTTTGACAATCTAGTCCCTCACTCCTGTGTAAGAATTTTGATGATATAATACTTTATTTCCTTTATCCAAGGTTGATATTAATAAAAATACTCGAATTTCCCAATCCAAGTCTTATTGCATTTGAGATGTTTCAGAAACTGGAAGTATTTGTAAAGTTATATACTTAGAGGATAGGGAACTATTTCCAAAATTAAAAATGAAAAGAAATTATAAGTGTGAGCCAGATGGTAAGATGGGACTGACTGTCATCTGATAGCAGTGCATTTCTAGAACAGTAGCATGGTGTCTTAGGCTGTTTCCTTTCAAAGTAATAAGCTTCATGAGGCTGCAGGATGATTGAACTTAAGTCAACTCACATCCCCAGCTTCAACATGGAGGGATTATTATTAGCAGCAAAGAAAATGCTATAACAATTTGTGGTTTATAGAGGGCCATTTCCAAGTGCTGCCTGCATTCCTAGAATCAGATAATAGATAAGATTATCAGTGTAACACTTGCAGGTGTCTCAGAAAAGTATTTCTCTATCTGTGCTGAAAAATAGAATCATTAATTCCTACTGGTCAGCTGCTCAAGATGAGGAGAAGAAACTCATTAAAGTGTCACCCATATTCTTATTACTTTCAAATTTTTTTGTGTTGTCCAATCCATGCAAGATTTTTTTTTAGTCAGTTATTATGACCACTGGAAAAACAGACCAAAGGATTAAACTAAATGCAGGCCAGAATACAGGGAAAAATAATGAACCTTCCATCAGACCTTGAAAAAATATGTTACACTGCATATTATTCTGAAAATTAACTTCCATATTTAATATTTCTTACTTGTTTTTTAATCTGTTCTATAAGGAAGTAGAATAAAGGAAAAATTTTATAGCAAAGGTCATGTAGGAATAAATTAATCATCACACAAGAACTACTTAAAACCTTTCCCTCAGAAACCTTTCTTTTTACATGTGAAAAGGCGTTATTCTCTCCTCTTTGTTGTTTTTATATTGTTCTGAAATATAATTTTTCTTGGCTTAGATGTTTTTGTAATTAAAGGACAGTATGAAGCATGTTCTGCAACATTTTCAGCCATGAAAGAAGCAACTATTGATCTTCAGGAGCTGTGCTCATGCTTCTTAAACATGCTGTAATAACCATGTTTAAAGAGAAACCTTCATCTGGATCAGCAGTTACTAATAAGAAACTGATTTGCAGCTTGCTGATGCAGGTAAAAGCGAAATGAGCAAAGTCAGTGCAAACATATTGTGCTGCTTATCTCAAGAAATTAACCACTGACCTGGTACCTAGGCATGGTGTATACTGCACACAGAAAACAGATGGTATTTGGGCAGTTCACAGGAGTGCAGTGTATTGCCTTTGTATTTCTCAGCATCCAGAACTGCTGGATAAGGTGTGGGGGCATGCAACCCTGCCTAGACCTTCTGGAGACCACTGATGGCCGTGTTGCCTTTGACTTTACTAATCAGCTGCTCCACAGCAAGTTGAGCGTCTGCTGATTAAAGGATTTGTGCTGAAAGCGAATGCCCAGGCCCTGACCAGGCCATGCTAACTCACCAGGACACACAAAACTGCTGGACACAAGATGAGAAACTGTTGGCTGCTCTCTCCAGTCCCAGGGCAGGATGGTCTGTAAGGCACTTCATTCTCCTCAGTATTTCCTAATGGCCACATCAGGAGGGTCCCTGCCTCAGAGGATGCCATTTTTACCTGCTTTCATTTCCCCAAGTCTTTCACATGGCTGTGAAGTCCAAAAGGTTGCAGTGGCAAAAAGTTGGTCACCGTAATTCTACAGTGATTATAGGGATATAGCATCAGCTATGACAAAATGTATTGATGTAGTTGATAAAATGCAGACAGTAGCCTACATGACAGCCAAAGATACTGCTTTAAGTTGTGTAGACTCACTTAAACCAGCTTTGCATTAACCAGGGTAAGTATGGTTGCACTGTGGCCTTAGGAAAACATCCCAAAACCCTGACTAGTTTTGCACTTCAAAGTATAACTGTTGTCAGTTGCAGCATTACTAAAATCTAGCTGATTTTTAAACAGGTACATGTTTGTGTGGATTCCCATCACATTTTTAGATCACAGATTGCAAATACTTATTTAAAAGGTGCTAATTTCCGGCCTCGTCCTGGAAGGACACCAACGTACCTCTAGCTGTGCTGAATGTTGATGGTCCTTACACTGAATGTATTCTGCCTAGGTTTTCAGATTTATACCCTATATTACTGGAATTCTATTTTTTATTCTCAGACTATTTCAGCACACAGTTATTGATTTATCTTTTACAATAAAAAATTTAAAGGCTTTATATATTGATAAATACAGCTCTGTAGCAAGCCAACACTACAACCAAGGCATCTAAATGATGCTTGAATAAAGCATGCCTAGATTGGAAATACAATAATTGTTGCTGCTTAGAAGTCTACCCATCAGATCCTATTGAATTTTTTTAACATTTGGGGCAATTACAGAGTCAAAACCGGCATAATATCTGTTAATCTGTATTTCCTCAGCAGCTTGAAGATCAAAGCAAATGGGTAGAAATGTAGATAATGAAAAAATCTACATTGAATTGTGTGAGATCAAAACCTGGAAAAATTTACCACATCTTTTCTTTTAAGCAAGCAATGAGGGCTTAAGCTAAAAAGGGCATCAAATTGTCGAAATAACATCTATACCAGTAAAATTCACTGCTAAATTATGTCTTCCGGACCACAGGATTCAGTTCGTTATCTTCAGGTTAAAGCACCTCTAAGATTCATTTCACTTCAACAGGTTCTAGAAACTAGATTCATCTGCCTGAGCCCTCTGAAGACTTGATTTCAGAGCACACCCATATACAAATATAGTGTCAGTCTCCAGACAAAGCATGATTGCCCCTGCTGTTTCTTTAGCATAAGTGTGTGTCAGCACCAAGCAGTACTGATTGTATTGCCTCCTTTCATGTCATAGCCCAGTGTTTAAAGCTTTTGAGCAGAATGTGGAAGATTTTATTCAATTTTCTCATACCTTACAGGGGCACACAAGGGATCAAGGGGAAGAGAATGAACAGTTTCTTTTTCTGAAGCTACATTCCTGAACAAAAAATAATCCGAGATTGAGCCAGAGAGCGCAAGATATAGCATGCCACTGCAATGCTAGTGGTTCGAGCACTTGTCTAGGATTTTTGTCTTATTATTCCTACCACAATGATATTTGCTAGAATTAACATGGAGATAATCCTGGGATAAAATACAGAAACAGCCTAAATGCTTTTTTAAAGTTATCTCACTATCTGTTAAGATTATACTGAATATTCTTAATGGTATTAGTACATTCAAGATCATGAGGAAAAAATATGAAACGGAAAAGAAGATTTTTATAATGTTAGTCAGCCAAACACTGGGAGAAAAAAAGCCCAACTATTTTTGCTTGAAATGCTGATTTTTTAAAAAACTTAAAAAGCCCTTAAAACCTTGTAGTCTTGGTAATTTCAGCTGTATTTTAAAGTAAAATCAGAAAAAAGAAAAAAGCTAACGATCATAAATTCCTATGGCTTCACCATGCAGTCTGCACAGTCACTTTGAAAATGTTTTCTCTACTTGTATCACTCCCAGTGCTATAGAACTGCATGATTAATATTGAAATCAATTCCTCATTTTAGCTCAAGCTGCTCATAGAAAGATTGATTTATTTCATGCACAATTTAGTTGGAGGAAAGGAAGAAAAGCTTACCTAAATAAAAAAAAAAACACTGCTAATATAAGCTCCTTCGCCACAGGCTATCAGCTGTTCCCAAAACCAAGCTCTGTCAAGCAATTTTCATTTTATGCTTCTCAAAAGCTGCAGTATTAGATGCAGATAAATGCTACATTTTCTTTGCTGATTGCGTTGAATGTGTATCTGCATAAAAGAAGAAATCTAAATAGCACCCGCAACAATGAACTCAAACCCCCAGTCAATTTAGGTCCTGGATATTTACTAACATTAGGAAAATGTTATTTCACTGGCCACATGTAATTATATAGAGATGACCTTGGGATTTCTGAATTCCAAAGTTCCCTTCCACGCCTTCTGTTCTGTTTCATGTAGGCTATTGCAAAAACACAAAATTAGAATTGTAAATTAAGGTATTAAAAAGGCACTGGATTGAAAATCATACCTGCTTCACGAAAGACAGGTTCATTTTAAGTTCATTTTAAGTTTATTTTCTTCACATCAGTGCAGTAGCAAACTGCAGGTACGGATAGTCTACAAATAATATTTCAAATGCGTTCTTCATTTCAGTGGTTCCTACTTTTGATAGTGTCTTCTCATATTATGTATTTGCACTTTAATAATCCCTGCTTCCTCATACTGTAACTCTCCTCTTCTTTCTTCTTGAACTTGAGGGGGAATGTTTGGGATTTGGGGTTTTTGCTTTTCACTGTAGCATGTGTTTATCCTACATGTCCTACTGTCTGTTCCTTTTCTTGAATCTCAGTTGAACATTTCCTCAACGCAGTTCATACTTTGCAGGAAATGTTGTGGGTTCACATGTAAAGGCATGGATGAGTAGGCAAGCTGTAAGGAATCCAGGAGGTTCTTGGAGTATGTTGAGGATAATTTCTTAAGACAGCCCGACTGTATGACCATTCTGGTATCACACATCTATTTTTATCTGACTTTGAAGTTGGCTTTGGTTATTCTCTAACACAAAAATTCTCATAGCTGAGTTATTGAAACACCTTGAATCCTCAAAACTTTACAAACGGTGTATCTTTAGAGTTGATTCTGTCAAAGTATGACTTAATTGTCAATGATCATATGTTTTGTACCATCTCATGTTAAAATGTATTGCTAGTGAGAATTTTAGAAACTTCACATCTTCCAGTATTGTATATTTAGCTATTCATGCTTGGGAAGTTTGCCTTTTCTTCTAGAAGTTTAGGTGCTGTAAACAAAAATTGCATTCCCCCAGACAGGAAAAAGATAACATGGAAAAAGAGAATGTCATGCTGAAAAAAAGAAGGATGTCATATACAATTCCTATGACATTCTCAAATGGTAAAGTAACTTACCAAAGCTATTAACATCAAGCTTATAATCATACACAATCATAGAAATACTGTTACAATCTTAATCAGTCAAAAGGCTGAAAATGGCTGATTAAGAGAATATATCCTTGACAAAGCTTATATGTTTGGTTATTTCAAAAGAAATGCGTTATCTACATTCCAGCAGCAGCTTTGAGTCGGGCACACTGGTGAGCTTTGATCTGATTTAGTCAAAACACACAGCTGGAACAGACATCTAGAGAAAACTGGGGAAAATGAGGGAGCAGTAAGTTTGCTCTGACTGAGGGCCTGCCTCCACACCAGCTATAGAAGGAGAGCTGGACAGGGTCACCAAAGCACAGCAGCGGAGAATATCTTTTGCATAAATTCTTCAATGAGCTCAGAGCTTTCTAGCTGCTGCTGCTTATTCACTATTGTCTGCAGCCAATCTACTGTCCCATTTACAAACAGCAGAAGTCACGTAAGGGACAGTCAGTCATCCCTGAATCCTTCCTCTGTCTGCCTTTTTCTTATGGAAAAGTGAAGCTCATTGTCTGTGTTCCTCTCTATAGCTACAGCCACAGACCTAGCTGGGCAGTTAGTATCTCTCTGCAGTTGAGAGCTGGCACTAGAGCCAAACTTTGTAGAATTGCTTTAGCTTAAAACAAGGTTGGCAGAACTGGTTTCTGTTTTGAGATGCTTGGTGGATATACGTATGTACTGAAAAGAAAAAAAATCCTGTTCTGTCCCTGTAATAAAGCTCTTCAGGGGAGAACATCTAGCTCAGGTAGTTTTTCTCAGCAGGGGAATGTCTCTCCCCTCTCTCCAGGTGCAAATGCCAGTAATCCAAGCTCAGCTGCATCTGTGCTGATAAAGAGGGTCTGGAAAGGGAAGTGAGAAGTCAGGAGGCTCTGCAGCAAAGGTACTTGTGCAGTTAGCTTGGCCTGTTGGGCTAGGTGCTTCAGGCTTTTCAAGTTTTGGGAGGTAAATCCTATTAAATCTGTGCAATGGAGGGGAGTAGTCTTTATGAAAAGATAACACCTTCTTACAGTACTGATGGAGTCACAAGTGTATGAGATAGAGAAAGGAACTGCAGTACAGCCTACTGTTTGGAAAGAGCTGCTGTAGGTGAAGTCTTGTCTTATCTTTCAGTGCTTAAGCTGCTTAGATGTTCTTCCATTTTTATGAAGAGGTACTTTAGTTTGCTCCAAACTCAGGAAACCTAGATGTAGGTGTTAAATAAGAAATATAATCTCCAAATGCAACAGTAAAATATAAGACTCTTGTTCTTAGTTGCACTGTCTGCAAAGGATAGTGATGGAGCTTTGAAAGCCATGTAAACTAAATACAATTAAGCCAATTATGTTCTTTTGCACAGTTAAATCTTTTGGATTGTAGGACTGACATACATAATGGAGGATTTACATTTTAAATGCTATGTTCTCAAGCCTTGTCTGCAGATTAATTATTCACATTGTTATAATACAAAACCTGAAGTTTGGTCATCAAATGGCTAAAAAAGAAACAGATTCACTTCTTGCAGTGTCATTTCTAAATATGAACTATATAGTCTTCATGACTGGATGGCAACATGGGCCTAGTTTTACTTTCAGTGCCTCATTCTGCATTTCTTGTGTTTCACTAGGGCAGCAAAACTGCTGACAGCCTAGTCAGCATTTTCAGGTGAAAATCTGTATTGCTTATTGTACAGCTTTTGGCTATAAGATCACCATTGGCATGCCTACTGTCTTGTGGGTCTTTGATCTGATACGTGACACAAAGATTCCTTGAAATTATTTTTAATTAAACCAAACAAAATTCTCACATTACTAAAGAACAGAAATGTCTCTGAGCACTCAGTACATGGAGCACCATGGTGACAAGTAGAGTTTTTATGCATCTATCTGCCCCACATAAACTAAAACTTAGAGGCACCTTTGCTCACATCTGTGCTGAGTCTGCTTGAAGCTTATCAGCTGTAACATGAAGCATGCTAGAATCAGAGTTTAAGGTAAGATATTGATTGACCTCCAAGGGCGTAGCTGTAGTCTGCAGGTAAGTAAACTTTTTCTTCAAGTTGAAAAGGAATTCCATCATTTATACAGTAGCAGTGATTTACAGCTTAGTCTATGCTTATTCTTAATGGTGATGCATACAACTATGGTTTGGTTACTTCTATGAATTTCCTTTTATTTAGCACCTAATGCAAAATATAGAAAAAACCCCACAAGATGCTGAAACTTCACTAACAAAACTTACGTGAAAGTGCATCGTGGTCGCCATTATTCAACTCTAAGCCTTGTGTAGTCTATTTAATTTCTAACACTTTGTAATAGAAACATGAGGTGACTCTTCTCAACAATATAATAGCCATAATTATTGTGATTTAGAAAACAGTTCATTAATGTCATCTGTTAGTTTGCAGTGTGGGTGGCACAAGGTTGGTTTAATATTTGGGGGCAGGAGGTTTCCTCCAGAGATCTGGCAAGTAGGTACTCCTTAGGTACTCTTTAGTCCAGTGCCAGATAGCTGTGAAGACAGGAAGTGAAATTGCGACTGTTTGTCAGTAACCAGTAGGGAAGTCAAATAGCACCTTTTTGATTACGGTGAAGTCAGTTTAACTTGCTTATTTCTTGAAACTCAGAGGTAAACATTTGCATCATAACACACACTACAGTTTTCTGCAGTGTTTTGGTGATTTCAGCTGTAGAATTGCTGTAAGTAGAAATACAAGCAAGTGCTGACCATTCTAATGAAGTCAAGCGTTTTCTCAAAATTATTTGAAACAAAGATGTAACTCTGATGTGTTATTTCTTTGCTGTGTAAGGAGTTCCGTATAAAGGCTATTCTTTTCTTGAAAAGGGAGTTCTAAATCACCAAAATATCATAGCTTTTTATGTTTTAGGCAGGAAGAATGTACATATTGCCTTTCTAATGCACAGAAGTGTTTCTTCCCAGAAGTAAAAATGCTTTCAAGTAAAGTAAGCCAAAACTATTTTTCAAAAGCTAGTAAAGTCCTGTTTAATGTTTTGTTCTAATAGTGAACTTGCCTTTCCTCCCTTTTCTGCTCTGCATTCCAGAGTTCAGCAATGTGTGTTTGTAACTCTAGCTTCTTGGTTTAAACATAATTACGCTGAGAGGATGGGCATGGAAGTGCTGCTGCTTCTTTATGCATTATTATGAATGTATAAGAAATTTAGAAGTTCTCAGTGGATTTTCCATAGAGCAAGTGTTCGCAGCAAAATTAACTTTAATGAGTATCCTTGCTAAAGGTCCTTGAAAAAAGAAGGCGGCTGAAAATGATAACTCCCATTGGGCCAGATCTTCAAAAAATGTATGTGGGTGGTATGTACTGCATTTTGGGGTTTTTTTGTTTACCTTGAGGTAGGAAATCTTCAGCTTTTGTAGTGGGTCAGACTTCCTCTTGAAGAAACAGGTTGCTTGGTTTATTATTATCAGGTAAAGATAGCCTATTCCAAAAACATATGTTGCTCCTACATATCATAAATAGAGGTGACTAAATCAGAAGCAGAAAGCCACAGAGAAAACTATACTAAAAAACCCCACAAACTTTCTCAAACACATCAGTTCTTCCTCGTCCTGCAGTAAAGATCTTTTATTTTATTATCCCTGAAAGTATATTTCTCTTAGCCTTTACATTCTTGGTACAGTTTCTTTTCCTAACTTGGAAGCCCTTTTCAGCTCAGTCATTAGCCCTTAGGTATTAGCTTAATTGTTGAATAGTTGTTTAAGGCAAGTGTGGTTTTACTTGATATGCTCCAAAACTAGTCCTGACCTTATAAAAAACATCTTCTGTAGGTCCCTAATGCATTCTGCCTGTATGCTGCCTAGCTTTGGTGTTGGTACAGTAGATGCCAATATACATCTTGGGCTTCCATAGATAAGAATCTTGTGGTTTAACCTCTTCTATATTTTTTATTCTTTTCACATTAGAAATCATGAGACTGCCAGTTCATAATATCTATTTTATAGACAACTTTTCCATAGCAAAAATGTGGACTCTACTTTTGACTATGATATAGATTTTTCCCTTTCTCTGAATTCACCATTTCATGTATGTGTCTGTGCATGCACATATTTCCTTAGTCTGAGAGGCTTTCTGCCTTAGGTATCTGGCGTAGCTGCTGACACGTTACCAATGCTCCCTGACCCTTGTCATGCTGGCAAGCTGTTGAATCTATCAAGCTTGTGTTTGATTGGCTTTTTGTTTAAAGAAAAAAGATATTAAAATATCTGAAACTCTTTGAGGAGAGGTAAAATTAAGCTTCTTGTCTTGAGTTCATCTTAATTGGCCGACTCATTTTGATGTATTTCCTGCTGTGTGGATCAGTGTTAGCCTTCACATCATAAAAAAGATTTTTAACCATATGACTGTAAATGTGATGGAGTATACTATGATCTACTGGTAACAGTAAAGTCAAAGGCCAGATAGGAATGGCTCAAAGTATTTAAATAAGGAGAAAATCTGTGAAAAATCTTATTCTCGTACTGTATACGTTTTGGAACATCCTCTTTTACTCTTTCAGAATTATTTCTTTAGCATTAGTATTGAAGAGTGGTTAATATGTAAAAATAGTGATATATTGTTATTGGAAATAAGTTAAATTTTGCATTTTTCTGTATTTCAGTAAGTGATCAGAATGCTACAGAGAGACTGTGTTTACAAATTTCACTTCCCCTTACTTGAGAAACCACCCTTTTTTATCTTAACTCTAGCAAATGTTTAGTTTCAAACACATTTGCCTAAATAAAACTGTACTTTTCAGGCCTCTCACATTATTGAGACAAGGAAAAAGAAAGGGGGGGAAGTGGGAGAGGAATGGACAGAATGGAGCATTGATGTCAATTCTCTAGACCTGGCTGTGTTTTGTGCAGCAGCAGCTTTCCTTGGGGCAGATCTGTGTCCACACACACAGCCCAGCCTTTGCCTACCGCAGAGTAGACCCCATTCTGTAAGGGAGAGCCTGAGGAGCCAGTGTGATCCAGGAAACTTCCGTCTGTGTGTGCCAGAGAGGGGGAGAGAGGGAGACCTAGTGCAAAGGAGAGTAAGGGAGGAAGGCAGGGGAGAGAAGGGAGTTTGCTTCAGGCACTGCTGAAGGCTGTCAGAAGCAGACTGTTCAAGCAGCGCACTGGCTAGTGTGTGATTTAAGGGACAACATTCACTGGCTGCATTCATTGAATTGCTGAAGGACAGATATGACATCCGAATGCTACTTCTGTATGTTCTTGCTTATTGGTACCAAGGGTAAGTGTACCTGGCTCTTTTTCTTGTTTTGAACATTGCAAAGCAGATAGCTGATAAACTTCAGTTGTGCATCTTTTAAAAACTGATATCTCAGTGTTATTTTACAGCTCTTCATGGCAATCATTCTTTGATCGAATCAAAGTGTAATGCAGTCTCTCAAGGTTACTAGCTATGTGTAGGGATTAGATTTATTTTTACTTAATGATTTGAGAATTACTATGAACAGCTATGAGCTGAAATTAAAAAATAAGAAACATTTTAAACACTGCTTAAATACTTGCTGTAAATATTTAATGAAGGCACATATAGAACTGTCTCTTTTCAGATGCCGTGAAATCCACATTTTAGACTCAGTTCAGTAGTTTGCAGTTGTACTGTAGCTCTCAAAAAGTAGACTGTGGTCAGGTAGCAGGAATTTTTACCCTCTGATTCGGCATGATAGACAATAGAGCTTGCAAGATGGAGACTGAACTGAATCTAAGTTTTCCTCCGGCTGCAAGTCACTTCATTGTGGTGGGAGCTACACCTGACCTTCTACTTACTTTAGTAATGTTTTCTTCATTTCATCTGAGTACCCTGTCTGTAAGTGCTGCTTTGGACTTGGGTAAAGCTATCGCTGTGAAGCTGCTGATACTGATCTGTAGGTTGGATTTTCCTAATGGCTATAATTTTCTCTAGTTGTAATTTTATGTTAAAATTTGCCTCTTTTGTGCAATATCAATACAATAGTGAAATAGCTACTGTTTGCAATAACAAGTGTTTTGTTAAACTAAGAGGAGCATAAGGTTGAATTCTGCTACCACCTTCTCTGTTGAACAGCAGCTTGCTCTCTCTTCTGCTTTTAAATTAAACCTTTTTGAGTTTATGTGTGCTTACTCTGCTGCTTAACATAAGATTTGTAAGGGATATTGCCCTCCTGAGGAGTTTGGGGAATAGAGTTCCACTCACAGGTATTTTTACAGTTTCAAATCTTAGTTAAATCTGGGGAAAAACTCTAACCAGTTCTAGGATGTTTGGAGGAATATGTAATATGTGAGCTGCAAGCGTAAAAAAACAGTGCTATTAATTAATTTGGAATGAAGAACTCTATGATAATGAGATCTTATCAAGCCTGTGAGCAAAGTCTGGCTTCATACACAACCATGTTATCCATGCGCAATAATCCAATATTTAATGGTAGTACTTCAAGGTATGCAAAATAAAACTAAAAGATTTCAACAGATTAAGCTTTTCCTATTACTGTTTTTAAACCCAAACAGTCAAATCTTAAAACATGCATACAAGATGCGCAAATCATTGTTGGCATAATTTCTACTGGGTTAAATTCATCTCAGCTGTGGAATTCATGAAACATATTGAAATACGTTAAAGCATATTGCAAAATAGGATGGCAGATGAGGACTGTGAATGACTAAAGGCCTTCTAGTATTACAGTTGTGATGGCCATTGCCTTTTTAGGTGTTCATTGGTTCAACATATGTAGCATGTTATAACATTTACAAGAAAACCATATGGCTCATCTACATTGGTTAAAGAGAGAAGCAGTGCACTCACAGATTAAAGCACTGGCATGCCTGGAGTCTGTGCTGCCTACTAGTACTGTTTTCCTCCAGAAACAGTTCCTGTTTAGTGCCATTTCTGCTAACCTCGGTCAGTGCACTGTTCATAGCATCGCTGCCTTTCAGAGTTTTAGCCACCAATCTGAAGCATAACCACATCTCCAAGTTGGCTGATTTCATCTGCACAATTGATTTAACCTTTGTTCAAGTTTTTATGCTAGCTGATATTAAAATAAACACTCCTGGAGTAAGTATAGCTGTACCTAGAAATTGGGTTTGTTGTTTATGGACTGCTACAAGTTCAGCTGCCCAATTTTGCTGGGGGAGGTGGGGTGGTTTTGCTGTGGATTTTATTTCTGCAACACTCAGATGCTCATAATTCTTTAAAAATTAAAATGAGAAATGCCTATCATAAAAAACTACTCTTGCCTGACCCATCCATACCCATTCAGTCTACATCTGTCTGGTTTTCCACTCAACAACTAAAGCTGCACTAAAATAACTCCAGTAGCTCTTTTATTTTATTGTCTTCCTTCAAATTCTTGATTACATCTTTTTATATGAAAGCCTTTCCTTCCAAAATCCAAATAATCAAGCTAGTCCAAATAATCATGCCTTTTATGCAGCAGCAACTCTCAGCAACTACCTTACTGCTTCTCGTGTGGATTATATTATTCCAGGTAGAGGGTTTCTTTTGAAACAAAGCAGCATATGTACCATGGTTTTCACCATTGCAGCAGCATCAACAGTAACATGGACAAATGTAAATTTCACACTCTGATTGTTTAACTGGCAACATTGAATGGGTAGTCAGGATAAACATCTGCCTGGGTGGCTCACCCCTTTGTGAAGCTAGCAGGACACATAGGCATGTGGCTGATATTGCACTGGCTGCTGCCACATCTTGTTTCTTAGTAAAATAATCAGCTGTAATCACTGCAGCAAGCATAGTGTACGTTTGTGTCTTTACAGTCACTTTGATTAGCTCTCTGGGGACAAAAACGATTTTGTCCTTCTGGACTTTGGCTAAGTGCCAGACTCTCAAACAATTCATTAATCAATCATTAGGAAAAACAGAACATTTGTATATAAAACTATTCAAACTGAATTCCAACAGAGATTGGGCAGGCTTCTTGTGGAAAACAATTGTGGCTGCTATTTTAACCCTGTATGCTCTGTGCCCCTACCTGAAGTTTTCCAGTCCTATTTCTGCTTGTACCTACAGTTACCCTTCTCTCCTCTTTCTTTTCTTCCCCTCATATATATTTTTTCCTTCCCTTAAGCTTACTTCAAAATGAAGGGAAAACTGTCTTAAAACCATTAGAAACTTGCTAGCCCTTCCGGTGCTGCTTGCACGTGGCAGCTGTTTCCAAGGCCAAGACGTCTTATGCTGAATGCTTTCTGCCAAAGGTAAAGGGAAAGAGATCTTCCTGAATTGTTTGAAGTGTAAGTTCATGATTTTGCAGGAAACTGCTCTTGTTTACATAGCTTCTAACAAATTTTAAGATCCCTTCCAGGTTCGTAAATGGGAAAGTTAAATTAAGTCAGCCTTTGCCCAAGCTTAAATTACCATTGTGTAACAATAAGTTTTGGTCATTTCTTTTCTTCCATTTAATTTGGGCATTAATCTGACTGGCTTCCCTGTGGCTAGAAGAATAATGTGCATCTTGTAAATCTATGCGTACAACAAAAAAAAAAAATTCTCTACAGAAAATCAGGGATGAAGACTAAATTTCCTGAGGAAAATTTCCTTTAATGTCAGTTAGGAGGTAGTGAAAAATCAATGCAAAAATAAAATACAGCTCTGAAAGGTAGATCATTGCCACCTGTTCAGGTTGGGCTTCTTGCAATTGCTGCATGGCAAGGGTGCTTTCACCTCTCCATTGGGTGACACCAGGGGCTGTCCAACTTGCAAACCTATCTTGACTGTTTATAGCAACTCTACCAGGCTTGAACCATTTGCTCTGAAATTTTATATGCAGTATGGACTTTTATTCACTTGGAGCAAGAAGACAAAATTTACCAAAATAATTTCAGTTTTTCATAAATTGAGGAATTGGTACTTTGACGATGTTGAAGGATTCTGGGAATCTTGTATTAAGCAATGCCTTTTCTTAAAGGCATAAGTACTTCTGCTCTTTCCTCCATAAAATCGCTGTGTCTGACAGAAAGTCCTCTGACAGACCATCCCACTAGAGCTAATGAGCCTGTTCAAGCCTAGTTGCAGTAGCATAAAAATTAACCTTCTCTAATGGATGTTACTGGATGTTAGAAGCCAGCGGGAATCTGATCAGAGAAACTATCATCACTGATCACTTCACCGGTGATCTCAGTGAAGGTTTCCTGGTGATGCCATGTGTCCCATAGTCTGAAGCCATCAAATTAGACTTTGAAGCTAATGGTTCAAGGCAGGGTGGTGTAGTAAGCTGAGAGGATCAGAAAGTCCTATTGATTATGTCTGAAAGACAAAGAAGGTGAAAATATGTTGGGAAGGACTGAACAAGGAGACTGAAAGCAGGTGCCACAGGAAGAGGTAGGTGGGCCAAGGGGGCAGACCCATGAGGGGAAAAGCCTAATGCTACTTAGAAAGGGACAATGGAGATCAGAAAGGCTATTAGTCTAGGAGGCTAGAGACTGAGGAAAGGAATGTGTGAGAGGGAGCCAGCAGGCAACAGTGAATTAACTAAGGGAGGACAAGGAGCTATGAGAGTGGGGAGTGTCTAAAGAATAAAGTCAGAGGATGATGAGACCAGAACTAGGACCCTATGTGGACAGAAGGGGATGAGAGGGCGGGAAGCAGCTAGTGATTAGGCAAGAAAGGATGGAAGTGAGGTAAGCAGCCAGGGCAAGGAAAAGATGAGACTGACCAGAAAAAGGAGCTGTGCTTGGTGTGGGTGAGCACTATGCTACAAAACTGGAAGGAAGCTCAAGATTGCACTTTTGCTTATTGTGTCCTTGCAAAATACCCTCTTCTCCTTAACACCTCTGCCCAATGGATGGTAATTAATGTTATTGAACCACTCTACCCTTTTAGACACTAAAGGTCTGAAGAGCTAAAGGTTCTGAACTAATGATGCAACACGGTGTTATGAAATGTTGGTAGAAAACTGACTTCCTCTTTTAATAATCTGGGATGTTACTTGTATCAAAGAACTTTATTAATTTTGGAAACTCAGTGCTTAGGAATCGAGATGAAGGATGCAATCTTTATTTGACCTATGTGCACGTACTATGCTCTCTTCAGGCTCTAGCTCAACAAAAATTTGTGCTTTGTATACTGCATTTGAAGAATGAATCAGAAACAGTGAATTATGCTGCCTGTGTGACCCTTTATTCATTTGCTGTAGAAGATAAAGATAAATTGTGAGTGAAGCTGGGAATTACAAAATGATGGCTATGTGATGAAAGCAACTGAACTCTACTGTGGAAAACTGATTTCTGTTCCTGTTTCTTGCCCCAGACTGTGAAGCTCTAAATACTTTGTAAATTGATAATAATTATATGGCAGGTTTTCTAGAGTTTTTGGCTTGATCATCCTGATGTGGCAGCGTTCATTTCACAGCTGCCACTTGAAATCTGTAAAAGCTGTGCTTTAACTCATCTGTGAAGCTGATTCGGAAAGTAGAAACCTAAAATTGCCAGAAACACTCACCACACATATGTTAATGTCTCGGCTCCCCATCTGAGCAATAATACCATATTCTAAACTGTAATCTAAACAATCTGTGAGGATTTAAAAATGGGAAGTCTAATTATTGTAGGCTTATGGCTGAACGAATGAGGACTGTAATACTGTAGCTTTTAAGTGGTTGGACCATAGACTAAGCAGCAGGATGTCAGTAATCCATTAGAAGACTAATCAAAGTGTAGGTAAAATGCCTGTAGTATTGTATGGGGGTGTGATTGTAGAAATGTATGAAATTTAAAGATCTGTGACAGAATTTGAATGTATGATACTAATAACTGGTGTCACATAAAGTGACTTTGTATATGCAAAGAGGTAATGCAGAATATTATGCTCACTACCTGCTGTGTTGCCCTCAATGCTCATGGGGGATCCAGCGTGCAGTGGATTTGTGTGACAGGGTGACATACAGATACCAGGAAGAATGACTGATGGGAAAACATGGGTTTGAATGAGTATCTGGAGCCACCAGCTTTGGTCCTGGGAGGGCAAGTTGTCCCTGTATACATAATGGTAGGGGAAGAAGGTGGGCAGGCTGTGGAGAGGAAGAGCCCACCAGCAGCTGATCCTGAAGGACTTGTAAATGTGAGATCACTTAGCAGAGTTTATCCAGAAAGGATGTTAAATCACTCAGCCCTTTATACCACAGGTCATTGTGTTCCACCAGTGCACTCTCTACTCCCAAGGCTTTATTTGGTCAAATTTGGTCAAAATGTTCACTCTCAGTCAAGTAATTATTTCCTCCAGAGTAGAGCAAGGACCACTGCGGCACTACAAATGGCAGAGGCTGTACAGTGACTGAGACTCTAAGATGTGAGTAGGTTTGTCAAAGCAGGTGAACGTTGCATCTTTCTCCTCTGTTCTGCAAAGAAAATAAAAGCACTGACTTGATCTGGGAAGTAAGTCTTTTTCCCATCATAGACCTGATTGTCAGTGCTGTGCTGAACCTGAGGGGAAAAGCACAGTGCTTGGAAAGCTTCTGGTGGTGTTCTTTCAATTAGAAATCTTTTTTTTTTTATGTTTTACTTCGATTTTCAGTTGCTATTAAAAAACTAATATATATATATGAAATTCAAAAATAGGTGAGATAGCAACAGACCACACCTTCTTTGGAATCAGCTACTAAGAACACCATCCTTTAATCAAACATTAAGTTCTGGCCACAACTTAGTTAAAGCCAAAGTTTACACTGCATGGGAAAAATGAATTTTAAAACCAAGTTATTGTAGGTCAAATGCCTTGATTAGTCTAGAGAAATTAATAGTAATACAGTTGACAAAGATGAGAATACACTTTCAGATGTCATTTTCTGATCTTCAATTCCATGTTAAAACACGTGAATTAACTGTCTTACCTAGGAACTACAGACTCCGGTTTTCAGACACTTTCATTCTGTTCTGGCGTTGAAATAACACTGCAAGCTTCTAGTTCTTTTGGTATTTTCTTCATATTTCAAAACCTGTTGTATCATAACATTAGTTTCAAAGCATTTCTCAACTCATTCCTTACAAATTCCTCCTGTGGCTGGTTTGAAAATATTTTAATTTAGAAATGCTGCTAAATCTTTGGTACAGAGTTTTCAGCATCATGCAGAAGGATAAAACCTCTCTCTTCTTTTCAAATACATATCAGAAATGGCTATTAAATAGTTGGGCTTTTCTACACTCCTAACAGTTGTATGTCACACGAGGGTCTTCTTTTTCTTAATATGTTTTTAAAAATAGCTATTTTTTCTAATAAGTACTGATAATTTCTCTAGCCTGCTCACCTACACGTTTTTAGGTTTTATCATTATTTGATTTTATTTTAATTTTTTCTTTTTTAAATCATTTACATATTTGCTGCTTTCACATCATCTTTTAACCAGATTGGTTTCTAGCCCACAGAAATAGTCCTCGTGTTTATGGATGTGCAGCTTTGGAGAATATTAACAATATTTTTAAATTATCAGTCACATCCACAACTGTTTTAAGTGTGGGGATATGATCTTGTAAGTTACAAAAAATGTTATTTTGATATAATTGCCTTTCTAGGAATTACTTCTTTATTGAAATAAGGTATCACAACAAAATGTGTAAAGTTAGATGTGAAATTTTAAGATTTGCTCTCTGGACATGTCCAGCAACATCTTGTATGTTTTATGTAGGGAAACATTAGGAGCTAAGAATATTTAATGCATCTTCACTGGGTAAGTTATAGGTATTTGCTTATACAGAGCATGGTTTCACTTGCGTTAACAGTGAGAACACACTCAATGGCAGGCACACACATCATCATGTGTTGATTTAGCCGGAGTGGGGTCAAAAGGAAGAAAAGGAGGAGCTATAGACCATGTGGAGGCAAAATCCATCAGTAATCCATGCAAATGTACTGTTTAGCTGCATCTAAATACAGAGAAAGACTTCTGAATATAGTTTCTCACTATCTTTTTTTTTACCTTAGTTGGGAAAATTAATATCCAGGTAACTTACACCTATGTTCTGCTGTGCAACATTTCTTTATATACCTAACAATTGTATAAAATCTGAAAGTTATCATCTTAAAATCTATAACTCTCAATCTGCATGCACGTGCAAAAGAAACAATAAGCCAGATGTCTCCAATCATGGTTCAACCAGCAAACATTATTCACTCTAGGAAAGTCAAAAATCCTATTAGCTTGAGATAATTTCTGTTTTATGATACCTTAACTGACGTGTCACGATTTATAGCAGTGAGTTATGTTTACTCATAATAAAATACAGTAGGTATTGGAAAACTTGTGGTTTTTAAATTGAACCAAATATTCAGATGTATTTATTTAAGCACAGTGCCCTCAAACTGATTTTTCACATAATAGTTCCATAAGCTCTCAGGGAACAAAAAAAAGACCTCTAAACCACTTTCAAATTATATTACTTCAAAACAGAACAACTGTGGGTTCCATTTTTATAATACTTGAGGACAGGGGGACCTTACAGATTTGTAGGGCAAAGCAACCTCCCAGATTTGAACTTGTAGTTGTATGTAAAATTTAAATTCTTGATAGTTATAAATGGTTCTTGGTAACAAAAGTAAGTGAATAAATAAAATGTATTAAGTAATCCTGTCTTGGACTCACTGAGAAATACTATATTGTTACAAAATTAATCTTTAGTATGCTTCAAGCTTCATTTCATATTATGCTGGCTTAGTTACACTGTAAGAATGATCATTAAAATCCTTTCAGCCTTTATTAGAGGCCCAGTGTATGAAAAAAATAGATTATGTTTTGTATTTCAAATATTAGGGCTCCCAAAACAGTTTTTCCCATTTCTTTCTCTGAAGTCTTACATAGAAAAAGCTTGCCTGAGAGTATCTTACAAAGAATATTGCAGCTTGTTTAGTTCAAGCAAGTCAGTAGCAAAATAAGAGACTAAAGAGCAAAAGAAGATGGAGAAAGAGAAAATAAAATCTCCCACTGCCCCCCTTCTGGTTCTTTTCCTCAGCCTTGGGTCGGGCTGCCTGTTCTCAAATCTGTTTTTCTCTCATCAGTGGTTTTTTGTTGGTTTTTTTTTTTTCCCTGTCACAAGGGCATTCTGAAGTCAGTGTGAAAGAAGTTACAGCTAAGTCATGGAACTTGGGAGGAGACAAGAAGAGAGTTTTGCCCTTTTTGATCTAAGAAAAGCTAGGCAAAGTGTTACTTTGCTTAATCTTATAGATTGTTTTCTGTTGAGAAGTTAATGATAGTCAAGTAATTCTTTGCTGTTCTGCTCATTTACAAATAATGTATTCTCAGAACATCATACAAGTAGAATATCAGCAACAAATTCGCTGTTGCTGCCTGTCTAATTTCACTCCCTTTTTCATTGTAGCTTTTTCTTAGTGCTTTGCTAAAACTATTTTCTGTCTTATCTCCTGGATTTCTTTTTACTTCCATGCATGAACACAAACTCCTCTCCTCTGTATGGTATTGTGTCATGAAAGTGACCTAAATCTGCCTTTTCTTTATGGAACCTTAAGACACATATTACAAATGTCTGTTGTTTGTCAATGCTAATAATTTAGTTCTCACTAATCAGTGTTTCACGTTTGCTTACTTTACGTATGGCTGACTGGGTTAGGTTGTGCAAAGCGTCAAGTCTGAAGTTAACTTCTTTACTGTAAACTCTAATTATTGTCATTTTGTATTTAAACTAAGAATGCTGGTTATTCAGATGAGATGAATGATTGTTGCTTGAGGGACACTAATTTATTGATAACCAGTTGTCCTTGATCCTCTTGGCTAAAGTGCATTTTAAATTATTTGATTGCTCAGAATTAGAAAAACAATATAAAGCAACTTCATTAGGTTACTACTAGGTGTGTTATGAGACAGAAAAATAAATGTAAGATACATGGCAAGTACTACTATATATGAAACTTTTTTCCTCTAGGATTATGAAACATAAAAAAATGCCACTCCTGGTGTGAATATTATTATTTTTTATTCATGTCTTCAAATCATTAACTTACAAAGGTATTGTTTCAAAGGAGGAAATTAAATCATTATTTTAAACAGAGTTGTTTTATTTTTGGGACTCAAAGAACCAGCCCAATTGGAGGCCTCAGTGAAGAAGAATCAGCTCCTATGAGAGGAGTTTTCCTTGATCTTAATGGCTAATCACTGCCTTTCTGGGCCTTTCAGCTGGGATGGTACTGACAAGTACTGTGTATTTAACACCTTTACCTTGGTGCCTTCATTTTTGTTCTGCATCTAATGCCACCAAAACAAAATTCTAGCTTTTCATGTGTCCAGCTTTAAACTTCATATTGCACTGCTTTGAAAAAGAAATTAATGAAATCAAAGGGGTTACACCAATGCAAGACAACACTGGAGCAAAAGAAAGCCTAAGTGATTTTATTTTCTCTTGGAAATCTCATGTCAGAATATAGAGATAGAACTTCTAATACTTCAATATTATTTACATTCTGTGTATGTGGGGACAGGAAGAAAAGGGGAAGAGGGGTGCCAAAAAGTTTTGGCTCTGCTCATTAATTTGTGTCTTAGACATTCTGCTGAACTATTTTGTAGCAGATCCTCTGGGAATGCACTATAAAAATTGAGTTTCCAGACAAAATTAATTACAGTACATATGGGGCTTTTTCAAGTATTATCTCTTTCAGCTTTTTCTGTTCATCAGAATCTCTTTATTCTACGTTCTGTGTAAGCAGAACAAAAAGACAAATTAGTGAAAGGTATAACAGCCAATCCTCTGGCAAGGTGCCACATGACCAGTCTGAATTGCTCTACTGGTAGTTTCTGGCCCTGAAGTAGATTTATCTGGCAGTTATACAAAGAAGATCTTCCAGCACTATAGCTAGATTAATTAGACTAAATTATCTGTGGCATAACTGATAACTAACTTCAGTAATGTTGTTATGAGATTGGAGTCTATATTTTCAAAAAGATAGTACAAATTTTCTGCTTTGGAAAACACTTGTGAAATGGAAGCATTGTGAAATCCACATCAAGGCATAAAGGTACAAGATGAGATTAAGATCCAAGATAATGATGAGATTAGCAAGTCATATACATCTTTTGTGCTAAAATCTTTTGTAGTATATTGTGTTTAATGAAAGCAAATATTTTATATAGTCAGTCATAAACTTGCGTGTTTACTACATATTCTTAAAACATATAACATGGTCTACTAAAGAGAACTGTAATTTAAACAAAACTGAAAATATAATTCTGGTTTCAAGAGCAACATCCAAAATTTTAAAAATTGCTTATGTTCTAGAAATGAAGCTGTTGTAACCATTTGGAATTCTGAATAAATGACACTGTCATTTTCACCTAATAAAATATAGAATAATATAAAAATGCATGTGCTATGCAGATATTTAGAAAATGCTAAAGACATCAGGGCTGAACAATTAGCAAAGGAGGAAAGGAGCAAACTACTGCAAAGGCAATGTAGTGATAACAGTATAATTATACTCCCATGGCGATCTTGTACAAATGCTTGAATCTTTTAAGCTACTGATGCTTTGCCTCAAGGATTAATGTTAAAGTATCTCTCACCACTGAAGCAAGGTCTGTTTTGGGCTACAAGTTTTGTCATAAATTGCTCCAAAGTTCCCTTGTTTAGTGGGGAGAAGCTGAATAATTCAGAAAAAAAACCCAGAAAAATTAACATAAGACTGAACTAAATATTATTCATTTCAAAATATTATTGTAATGGACAAATTCAGTCAACAAATTATTTCAAAAAAAGTAAGATCTTTTCAAGATGTTATATATTTTTGGTGTTTTTTCTTTATGTGTTGATTAAAATGCTTCTGATCAGAGTTAATCAACCATTTGTCACTATTATTCTTTGTAAATTGTCAAGTATCCATCTTTTAAATTAAAGGAATTCATAGTTATAAACTTGTTTTTAGCCTTGTTCTGATGATTTATATTTAAAAATAAAGGCTACAGGCCTGCGAGATGTCCTCCTCTGTATTATGGTAAAAGTTTTTCAAAGCCAGTTCATGTGCCCTCCAAATACCTTTCAGCAGAAGAGAATTCTTTTTTAATCAACTGTCATCTTATTCAGGCTAGCACAAAAATGATGAGCAAAATCGATTTTAACTTTCATGTTTTCTTTGTTGACTCATTTTGTTTTGTTTGAAGAAAACATTCTGTTTCTAAATAAGCATTTCAAATGAATATTTTCATTCTTCTCTTCCTTTAGCCCATTTCCCACTGTGTCTAGATGTACGGCAAATAAAACAAGTTATGAGAGGGCAGGAAAGCTCCCACCACTTCATGCATTTGCATTGGTCTCTCCGAAAAACTGGGGCTTTTGTAGGTAAAATAGTTTTCCATCATGGTAAGTACAAGGTGGAGTCTTCAGTGCCATGGTCAATTCTCGGTCCTTATCATCTAAGGACTTTTTCTAAAATCAGCTGGATTTCCTCAGCCCCAGTACTTTTAAGCTGATAACTTTCACAAAGTAAACATGTTAGCTTATTTGGCTGATGGAATTTGAGTCTCATTTTGGACTCATGACAATGGGTCTTCATGAGATCCAAATTTTTAAAAATATAAAAATATTTTCCTGGTTTTATGATATACCCTTATTTGAACCTATGTGCAATACAGTTGAGGCTGTTGTGACTAGCAAATACCAAGAAATAAATAATGGTGCTTTGATTAGTTTAATTGCTTATGACTCCATCTAATCAGCCCAGTATTGTTCCCTTTACAGAGTCATGTTCACTTGTTTTATGGAAGCTACAAGTAATGGTTAAATTCATGTTCTTCTAGTGCACATGTACCTTATTTGGTTTCTCAAACAGCATTTGTGACCCATCTTTGCTTCCAAGACTTTGTGCCATTTTTCGAAGAATGCACAAAAACACTGAGCTTGATGAGTCAATTTAGTTGGAAGGAAAACCATGTTCTCCTGGGAATATCTTGTTCTTGGCTTTCCCAAATACATTCTCTCTTTTGATTTCATTTTGTGAGAGCTTTCAAAGGGGCTGTCATGTCCTTTCCCCAGTGATTCTGCATTCATGCAGGAGGAAAGAGCCTTACCATCTTATACTAGATGACAATCCAGCTCTTGCTTACTCCTTTAAAAAAGGAAAGCAGTGATAAATTAATCTTGTATTTTAAAGGCTAGCAGGAAAGAATTTACCCATTTTCTTCAAGTTAGAGGAAGGATCACAGATGCCTGACTTAGCAATAAATGCCTTGAAGCAGCAGGTCTGGACAATCTTAAAAGGTGTATAACATGAATTCTTGTTTTCTTTTTGAGAATTGGGGGATGAAGACGCATTTGCATCTTGATATGCATATGGAACAAAGACGAAACCTATGGATTAAAAAAGGGGTACAAATTACCATTTTTCTTCTTGATTTAACACTGATGTGGAACATCCAGTGGCATTACATGATGAAATAATCATTAATCAATATTTTTTAAAGCTATTCTATTGGGACATTTAGCTGCTAAAAAATAATGGACAATGAAACAAGGTACTAGAGGACTGGTTCAATTTTTCATACTGCAAAATCAAGAACAGGTAGAAAAGTTGACTCCTTTAATACTGCATCACAAATATAGTGTGGTAGCTCATTATCTTGGCATGGTAGACTTCAGTGTCAATAAAGTTTGTATTTGCAAAATAAAAAGCATAGTTATTTGCTGCTCTTGTTGCAGTGTTATCTTTATCCATTTTCCTCACATAAAAGACACAGTTTTAATTTCCTTAATCCAAAAAAGAATTGCTTGAATATTATCTAGCATTTTACAATGGATTTTATTGTCTTATCTCCTTCTACCTTTGTCAGCTTTGCCAAATATTTCTCAGAGGGTTGGGGGTTTTCCATTCATAAATCTCCCGTAATCTGCAGGATCCAAACTTCTGTCTTTTTCTGCATAAACAAAGTGATGTTAACAAGGCAATGGACGAAGACCAGTGCTTTCAACTAGGATGAAGCTGTTAAGAGTTGATGCCTTGTTATCTTCTTTCCCAGGCAGATATTTACACGCCAGGGTAATCCAACATTGCACAAAAATGAGTAATGCAGAGATTCAGAATAGATATCATCAAGGCTATAAATTTATAGAGAATTCAAAACAAACACAGTAAAGGATTATGTACTCTTTTACAAAGAATTTCTAAACTGTGACATTAAATCAGTTAATTATTTGACTAAGTAATAATAATTTCTGGAAAAAGTGGTGGTGGCAGAATTTGTCCCTCAGGTGCACTTGAGGGATGGTAAGGCATCATGTGTCTGCAAACCTGGGTATTTGGATCTGCTGTAGTACAGAGAATTGAGACCTCCTGTTGCCCTGGCTGTCACTCATCAGCATTCCTATACCTTTCTCCTCAGCACTGCTGGAATGGAGTCCCTGTATTTTGTGGAATTACTTCCTGTAAAGCATGGTGTAACAGAACAGCATCTATGTACATAAACTTTAGACTGATAGAGTCTGAACAATATCTCCAAAATTTTTGAACCAAGCTGACAACTCTTCCGAGAGGATTCATAATGGCAACTTCATGTCATCTTATTTCAGCAAAACTGCGTCACAGATTTGATCCTACTTTTCTTGTTCTTTGATCCTTGATAAGTTTACATCTAGTAATTGCTTTAAAATTGCAATACATTTAAAAGCATAGAATTTTGACTTTGTATAAAAGGGCTTATCCATCTGGGTCTAAAATTGCAGCACAAATTAATATAATCCGTATCTGCACGGTTTATCTGGTATGTTGCTACAATAAATTGATTTCTAGTGCAAAGTAAAATAATCCTTTTAAATAGTGGCCTTAGGTCAGTTGTCTCACTTCATTAACATATCCGTCTTATTGCTAGGACACATGGGGAGGCATTACCTGGTTGCTTTATATCAAAGCAAATTTTAATTAGTTGATGATATGGATGGTTTTTGCCAAGAAGTTAACAAGTTCTTAATATATTATTGTAATTGCATGCCCAATGAACTAATATGTATTTATCGCTTGATATTTACATTCAAATGCAAATGAGTATCTATAAAAGTGCAATCTCAAAGATCTTTCAACATTAAGAGCACATCTGAAAGTAAGTGTGTTCTTTCTGCTTCTATTTAGTCAACTGTGACTCTTTGGAAGATCATGTTTCTGGAGCTGGGATCATGTGCCCCCTGGGCTACTTTCCATGTGGCAATATCACAAAGTGCTTGCCCCAACAACTTCACTGTAATGGTGAGGATGACTGCGGGAATCGGGCCGACGAAGAAAACTGTGGTACGTGGTTGAGACTTTTCTTTGTGTCTATCAGCTGCAGTCACTGAAACCCATGTAGTGCTCACACTAAAATAGAGTTGTAGTGTTAGGAATAGGAAGTTAAATGTTTTGCAGAGTATACAACAGGTCTTTGGCATAGCTAATAAAGCCACACAACAAGCCATTTGCTAGGAAAGAAGGATGAACCACATTTTTGTTTGTGTATGGTATCAGTTTATCCAATTTCATCCCTGCCTTGAACTTGTTTGCACGTGTCATTTTGATGTGTACAAATGGATGTAGGTAATCTAGCAAACATCTCCGCTGAGGAGCGGTAGATGTATGTGCTAACAGAGTTTGTATGAAGCTTAATGAACTTCATGTGGGAAGCATAACTTAGAAGACTTTTCAAGGTTTTTCAGAAAACATCCATGTCCTAATTTGGGAGAAAACAGTGACTGTGTGAGTGTGCTGTGCAAGCTGTGCTGCTGCCAGGCTTTGGGGTTTGGAAGTGTCAAAATCTCAGGGAATTTCATGGACAGGTCATTGCTCCCTGCTGTTTCGATCCTTGTCACCCCTGGCCCTGCCAGATGACAGCCAGGAAAGTGACTTCGCTTGTAACCTTTACCCCTGCTACTGAGTAGGGCCAGAGCACGGCCTTTGCACTGGCATTTGCCTTTCCATCCTGCTGATCTGTGAGAATGGCCTCAGCACAGCTGTACTCTGTGCTGAACAGTATGTCTTACACAGTGCCTGAACACAGCTCAGAGGGTGACATAGACCTGGGATAGTCTGGGAAAGACCTCCTTATATTTTGTGAGAAGACAGATTTGCCATTTGGTTGTGAGCTCTGAACATAGGGAGAGAAAATTGGTCCTAGCATATTTTATTTAGTGGTATTGTCAGCTTCCTACCAGCCTGGTTAGTTTCAAAGATACTCTCCAGAGATACTGATCCATGGCAGATGGGGAAACTAGACTTCCTATTCCTTGGTAGCTTTCCTGTAGACATGGAGGGCAGCCAGATTCATGGTGCCCTTCTTCACACACCGCTTCCAGCTCCCTGGAGCCAAGCAGGTGAACTGTTTTGCTGTCCCAGCTAGGCACACTGCCATCAGAGCTGGCGGTCAGGAGGGGAGAACTCAGATATTAAGTGAAACTTCCAAGTATGCTATGTATAACAAAAGGAACTTTCTAAAAGCAGTTTCAAACAAAATATCATAAAGACATTTTTCCACAAGCATTCTCCAAAGTCAATGAAGTTTTGAAAATGGTTGTTCTCACTGTGTCTGTGAAGCTCATTTTGTACCTGCGTAGTATCTTATTCTTATACCTATCAAATTTCAGCATCTTACTCCATATGAAAGCCACTTTTAATTCTAATCACATCATATGAACCTGCAGCTTTTTCTAGTTTTATGTTTTTGCTGATGCCACAAGCATACTTTCCATTGCCAGTAATCAAAATTATGAACCAAACTGGTTCTTGTATTCTTCTCCTGTAATTATCTTGCCCTACAGTGGCAGAAACTAACAGTGGTGCCCCCTTCTGTTTGAAAGTCCAACCACAGTAAATGCATTTTTAATCCATGTTTCATTTCTGTATAGTACCAGAAAGTACAAGGACTTGCTGAAAGTGTACAGCTTGATTAGATGGCAATTAGGATATTCACAGTTTTGTAATGGGATGTACAAGACAGTATAGCCTGCAAGACAATTCATCTGTGATATTGAATCCTCTTCTGGGTATAGTAATCCAAGAATGAATTAGCCTCAATTTCTGAAAGCCTGAATTACACAAGATGAAGAGTCATTGTATTAAGTTACTGGGAATATCATGCCATCAGTATTTTTCTGCTGTCTTGACCCCATATTCTCATTTAGAAATGCGTGCCATGTATATCATATTAAGGTCATATTTAGCAGTAATGGTTTCTCAAAAACTTGTGTTGCAGTTTGAATAAAGGAAGAGTTGCTTCCCTGCCTGAGAATATTGAATGTCCTGATGAGATTTTTTCCAATGCCCCTGAACTGTAGTAAGCGTGGAGATCTTTGTAGGATAGGTCTGTTTAGCTCCCAAGACAAAGAAACTATCCGGCTATTTTTGTTTGCTGCAGTTTCTCAGGACCGCATTAGTATCCCCGCCTTATTGCAACACTTATATCCGGTTCTTTCCACTCTTTATTTTTTTTTAAATTTACAACTAGTTTTCAGTGTAAATCATTGCTCCTGGTTACAGAAAAGCAATTAAAAAATAAAATATTCCACTGTAGTAATTGTTGCATGCAGTACCATTGGAAATTTTAATCTTCTCCACAAGGTATTCAATTAAGTAGCCCAACTGTTAAATTCTTGCACACTTTCATCTTGCATAATTTGAATAAGAGCATGAAAGTTGCCGGTCTAAAACATTCAACCCAAAAAGTGTGGGGAGGGAAAAAATCAGCACAGACCCTGAAAGGAATTTGGACATTTTTAATATTTTTTAATTCATGTATCTCAAACACTGCTTTACCAACTGCTTTACCAGTGATTTCTTCAGTAATGATAAAGCACTACCTTAAGCCTACAGAAAAATGCTATAGTGAAGACTTGCACACACCTTCTGTACAAACTAATAGCATAACATAAGGAAACAAAGCAAATATCTGCCATAGACAGTAGTTCTCTCTGTGATGGAAAGGACCATGCTGATGAAGAAGAAAAAGAAAAAGAACAAACACTTCTTTTGAAAAACATAATGCTGCTGTTGTGGATGGAGGGAAACAAGAACAACAACAAAAAAAAAAACACCAGGTACTCTAAATATAAGAAAATCCAAAGTCCAGCTGCTCTATACAAGCCCTTAAGCATGCTGAACATTAACAGCAACTGCAATTACTGAAATAACCCTCTTAAGAAACATCAGTGAATGAAACAAGCAGAGAAGCAATCAGTGTAAAAAACACATGTAGCTCTTCTAAGAGAGTTACTTTATAAAAGTCTTTAAATGCCCTTGAAACAAAAAGCAAATGGCATCAGTACAAAAGAGACCAACATGATAGAAGCCTCTGAATGTACTTGTAGCCAGTGACTCCATCTTGTAGCAATTTTGTCTCTTTCCTTTTTTAATGAGTAAAGTTCTCTCCTTCACCACTTCATTCCCAAAGAGATATTTATTGTGGTAATCTTTGAGAGGATTTGCAGTGTTAGTCCTGTTTAATGCACTGCATGCCCGGTAACAGCAAAACATGATTAGAAGTATTTCAAACTAAACTAAATCCTCACTGAGAGATGCGTTTTCAGATGTGCTGTAGTCACTGTTCATATCCAACCAAGGCACGTAAAGATTGGCTTCATGGTGCGTTCTTCAAAACTGATTCCTTTTTCACTTCCACCATGCTGGGTTTCCAAAACCAGTAAAATACTGTGTGTGATATCCTGATGAGGAAGAGCTTGAGGCAACGTAGTAAACCGCAGTAAGAGGAGAAGTCTGTCAATTTATCATGCCCAAAGTGATGGGAAGCTTTTTGAACTAACCTTAAATGTGCATGGAAAAATGCAATCTTACTTTTTGAACTTGAAAACATAGTCCATCAAGAGTAGTGGGTGTCTCCGCAAATTTGTCACGAATATGATGCTTTTAAATAAAAATGATTTATTTAAAGTTCCATACTTTGTAATGAAGGCTTATGGGTTTGAGGATTTTCCTTTTTTTAGGCTCAAGTGTGGCAGTAAATTTTTCCCTGCTGTTCTGCCCCACACTCACCCTTTCTGAAGCACCAAGTTCTCAAAAACACTGAGTGCATTGTTGAACAGTTTAGCCTACATCACATATTTCACTTGAAGGGTTTTTTTTTTTAATCTGTTACCAAACTCAAAATGTATGGGGGAAAACCCCCATATATATACATATAGATATAGATACAATTAATATATATGTATCAGTTCTAACATCCTTCTGTACTCAAGCTCAGTCCTACTGAAGATTGATTTCAAACATGATGGTTTCAGGCTAATTTTCAAAGGAAGAGCTTTTTCTCTTTCTTTACAGCTGTAACAATTCTGTAGCTACTTGCTGTTTACAGATGGGAGATTAGAACATTTGTTTACTTCACTGCTTTTTAAACATGAGCAGGAAGGATAAATATCAGGCATAATCATGAATTCTGCTCACCTAACGCTATGGCAGCGTTGACTTGGGAATAGTTCCTGAAACGAGTATTTCTTACATGGAAGACATTGCTGCTACAATGTTAATGTATTCTAACAACTTTCTAGGCAAAACCCTTTGATGCCCAATGGCATAGTAAAAATGCCAAGTACGTATTTCCAAGTACATATTCATGGAAAGAAGCATTTTGGAATCTCTGTTTTGACAATGATGCTTAATGATAAGCAAAGCTAAAACTGACAGTAAATAGAAACATGACTTGATTAATGCAAAACAAAAACAATAAAACAGTGGCATTTATGATGTAGCTTTGCATGGAGTCCACATGTGGTTTGTTATCTTAAACTGCGTGTTTGCTTAGATGAGCAAATTCTGACACATGAAAAATTGCAAAATATATGAAAAGTTAAATCATAACAAAATGTACTCCACAAATTTGGACAGAAGACAAGCAAGATTGCCAGTAATCATCTATTTTTCAAAATACCAACTCTCCGAGTAGCTTTAGAGAAAAATATTCCTTAATCTTAAAATTCCTAATTCCTTAATACTAATTAAGTAATTAAATTTTAAAACTTACACAGAAGCACTTTATTTTTATTTATTTTTAGTTCTCTGATATGCCAACAGAACTCAGGGCTAAAAAAGGTTCAGGGCTGAACTTTTATCCTAGATAAGTGTCAACTTTCTCTGAATATTATTTTCCTAGTATTACATGCAGTGATAAAAGTGTAATGTTACCAGCCTAACAACATTTGTGTAATTACCTCTTCTAGATACACCACTGAGTCAGTTATTTTGTAGTCCTATTATGTTAATTACAAAGGTCTGTAAAAATTCAAATGCATTTAAATTTTAAATCATTGAGAGATTGAATATTTATTTCTCTTGTGTGATATTCTAAGATCTTTGTGGAACTGTCCCTAATATTCCAGCCATTCTGTTTGATAATCAACGTGATTTGTTCCTAACTGTAAATTAGCTGTGATGTTAATACGATGACAATTCTTGGGGAGAAGCCTTCCAGTAAATTGCAGTGTAGTTTACCTCAAGTTTTATGTTCCAAAACCACCCATCAGCTCTTGAATTTAGTTTGGTACAAAGTTGTAAGTGGAGAAATATAAAAACAATCAGATCTCAAAAGTCACTCAGCTTTTCTCCTTTCAAGGGAAAGTCTGGACTTTACATTCTACCTGGACACTTTGAAAGCATATTTTATTATATGTCTTGAAGTCTAAGATTGAGCCCTACTACTTTGTCTCTAATATGTTTAGCAGTATGTGTCAACATCCTGTAGTTACAGGTTCTGAAAATCCTTTGGCTGTCAAGTACAGGTGCACTCATTTCTTTATAAATATGCCTGCTTTCAGATTTAAAAGTTTTTTCCTAACTTCGATTAGTGCTTGATAGTACCTAAACATGCAGTCAAAAATCTATGTGGTTGGTTGATTTATGATGTTCTGTTCTAATTTAAAATGCAAACAATAAGACCAATATAAAATCTTCAGTCACACCACCTGGGCTTTTGACCACAACATAGATATGTGAAGCAAGTCTGAGCCTGATGAGAACTGATCTGGGCTGACTCCACTAAAATCAATGGAAAGGCTCCCGCTGTCTTCAGTGAGCAAAAAATTATAACTTACTTAAATTAGGAAACTAATGAAAAGCTCAGATGTTTAAAAAAAAAAAAAAAAAATCCCCAAAACCACAATGTTTTTTACTCATGTGTTAGCCTTCCAAAATAGTACTGGATATGACTGTTTGGAAGCACTGCACTAGCAGTGATTTTCTTTCTTTCTCTAGATAAGCTGAAGAAATCTAGGTTGTGATCTCCTGCAATTTGTAACAGAAACAGGAGATAGATACAAAATACGGTATCTTCCCATGCAAATATCTAAATCTCAGAAAAAAAATGTCTTAATACTTCTTTTTTTAAACTGAATTGGGAATTGAGTAGATACGGTTTATTATTTGTTTAAAATTATGGTTACTGTCATTTCACACTCCTGAACAGCTCTGATGCTTCCTCTCAGAACTGATTCTTGAAATAGGTTCTTCATTTATTACTAGTAAATCTCTAGGGTAAATGGTTATGTGCGAGTAACACAGGTATACGTTCATATTTAGAATTAGAAGTATTTTAACTTAAGAATTTTTAAAAAAGCAAACACCAGAATTCTTATTTATTTCAAAACTAAAGTCAGGTGCATTGAGTCTAATCCCTTGCACTTCTGTAGACCAGATTCTTTCACCATGAATGGGGCATTAAAAAGCCAGTGACTACTGTTACATATTTGACTACCACTCTACTTACTAGCAATAAACGGGCAATGGAAGGAACACCATGCTAGGGTGTTTCATTTTATCTCTTTTCACAAGCAGGGTATTTAATTATGTAGAGTAATGGAACAAAGTAGCATGAGCTATTTTGAGAGCATAAGTTTCCTTAGTGTTTAGAAATTTGGCTTCTGGACAATTTTGCAGATAGTTCTGCAAAGCTGATTTTTTGGCAGTTAGGCAATGGTTGTAGTGTGTCTGCATTTGTTTTTTAATCACAGTGTCATAGCCACATTTTTCCAGTCCAGTGAAGCGAGAACAGGCATGCAGATTTAATTTAAGATGTTTCTGACTCTCCAGAGGAGTTCTTCACTGGCTAAATATATTTACCATTGTGTTGCGCCCAGGCCTGAAAGGTCTCCAAACAAAAGGCAGCATTCAGCTCCCCAGTGGTTAAGCTCAGTTATAGATGTTCGTTAAGTTCTGTCTAGCTCATAGACTGGAAATCACAGAGGTTTCTGAAAGAACTGGGGCAGGGAGCGGCTGTTTGAAGTCTTGCACCTATTTACCTTTAAAAGCACAGGCCTCATCTGTTACTGTGCGTTGCACAGTCATCAGATGACTGGCTTGCCTCATTAAATAAGTTATAACACACCGCTTCTATTTTTAAAAGGGCCTACAATAAAATTCAACAGGATGAAAGTAATAACAATCTATATAGATGTCATGCTGTTTTCTTATGTGTTTCTTTGAAGGTCTATAAGCTTACAGAGATTGCAGTTCTGTAGGTTCATCAAATCATATTCTAGGTTCCCATAGCAGAAATCTGCATTTCTATGGGATGTTTCAAAACACTTATACAAAAGTTACATGTTTTAGAATCACAAAATTGCTCATAAAGGGTAAGAAATATCAGAGGGTGAGTTTCCCATTTTTGTCTCAGCACATTGCAGAAGGGCTCGGTGACTTTTTATTTCAAATTAATACAAATAATGAATAATTCTATAGTTAGTCTCAACTTTTCCTGGCATGGCTTTTTTTTCCATCATACTTAGAATGTGACATTTAAATGTATGAGACACCATTCAGTTTTGAGCCCTACATAGTAAATTCTGTTTATGAAGCAAAAAGAAAATGCTTGGAAGTCTGCAGCATGCTCAAAATGTGGTAAATACTTGACAAAAGATCAGATTTTCAAGCATCATGGGGAAATTTTTCATATATGGTCAAAATTTATTGTCTGTCATTGCCATTCATCCATGGTATGTGGGCACTGTAATAATCAGGTTTACACTGATGTGCAAATGTCAGCAAATGGAATAGTTTGCTGAGGTTCTGGGGGGGTTAATTTAATCATTGAGATCTTTGAATATTGTTAATAACTAAGAGGAACTTTTGCATTTCACTGGACTTGTGTCTCTTCTGTCCCGGATAAAGGGACTTTCAAGCAACTCACATTTTTATAGATGTATTAATTTCTCTGCATAATAATCCATGAAGACATGACCAAAAGAAGGCAAAAATCATATAGATAATGTCCTGTTCATAAGTTTATTAAATAAGAGATACATCTTTAGTTTAGCAAAGCTGATATTTCTTTGAATCTGTCACTGAAAAGATTATTCAAATCTGTAGTTTGTCAGGATTAACATACCCTTTCTCATTTCTTTCCCACCAGAAATAGTAATTGACAACTTTTAGCCAGGAACAGTGTATTAATCTGTAGTCAGATAAATCCAGTTTACAATTACTTATTTCACTTATCCTGTGTAGCGGAAGATTTCCTGTTGCCTCCTTTTCTCAGATCTCCTTTTTTACAGAAGTGCAGCCAACAATCTATTTTAGAACCGGCTTGAGAAAAAGTTATTTCTCATCTGAGCTGTACTCCCCCAAATGATAGATTTGGGATTTCAAGACCAGTACTATTACCAGTCATTCCTTAAAGTGTTTGGAGAACCTCGTCTCGACAGAGGTAAACAGGTCACAAACCTATCATATAAATTCTAAACGATCACAAAGTGATTTACAGTTCTGGCATTAGTGCTTCACCAAATGGCCATACTAAATATAGTTATTTGCATGATACGTTCTTCTGGGATTCGACCAAAGAGTTTGTATAAAATAAAGACTGTCCCAGGCTTGGCCACAAACCTTGGCCCAAAGCAAACATTTTTGAGGGTCAGAAAACTTCCAATAACTTGTTTTATTGTGTTCAAATATGCCTTTGAATTTCTAATAGAAAGCGGGAAAATCGAATGCCATGAGAAAAAAAACAGTCTTCGAAATGAACTCACCAGAAACTCAAGACAACTGGAATGCTTCCAGTACAAAATAATCCATCTTTTCTCTTCTCTGTGCTTTTTTTTCCCTTTCTCTTTTATGGCCACTCAGAAGTACACAGCTGCCTCTTGATTTCCTTGGAAATGCTGGTGAACTTCCCCTTCATAGTGAGCTGCTCCCTCATTCTTATTAATGTAGAAGGCACTGCTCATCCTTTTTCTCTGCAGATGTGAACTGAAGTGATGGTCACCTCTTGTACATGCTTTGTCACATGGCAAAGCATTTTAAAAATGCTAAAAGGTGGAATAAAATCTCATCTATCCATTCTTTAGTGTCAGAAGGAGGGAAAATGCAGGGAAATGCAGAAAAATGATATTTTTTATGTTCATTGTCTTACAGGAAGATTAGATTTTGTGGCTTTTAACTATATATTCAGAATCTTCAGGTAAGTGGTTAGTTGTCCAAAACTCTATGAATGTAATTATGAATTAGAAAGTCAAAAATATTTTGAGATTGTATTCCTGACTGCAAAATACTTATTTGGTATGATTATACTCCAAGAATAATCTCATTTTCATTATATCTTGACTGATTTCTGTTAAAAAATCCTCAATGAAAGATTCCTTTCTTCCATCTTACCTCCTCTGCATACATTGTATTCTGCACTGGTTTCTTCATGCTTCAGTTGGTGGGTCATCTTGCAAATGAAAGTCAATGGATGTGCTCCAGTTAAATATTGAGAAATAGTGATTGGGGAAACCTCATTACAGCACTAACTACAGGGCAGATCCGCTTGCCAAAGGATCTACTTCCATCTCTTCATCAATTACAGATTCCACTTTGCAGGTAGTCCTAAAAATGAACTTCTGAGCACTTAAAATAGGCAGGAGCAATATTTCTGCAGCTTTGCCAACACCTTTAATTTTGTCCAAAATGCATTAGGCCTCCTCTGAATATCAGTGTAATGATCTGAACTGGCAAAACTGATATTGGATCAGAGCATACCAGGTGCTCTTGAGGAATTTAGTGAAATGCACTTAAATGCCTTTTCTATGTGGGAAACTGGCATTCTTGTGAGACATAAACTAATTCACATTAATTTCCGAGTTTAAAAGGCACTTTTCAAGTCTGTCTTTCCCATTAATAGAGCAGTTCCTCAAGACAGATTTTTGTTTCCTTTGAATCTTTTATCTTTTGATTTTATGCATAAAAACTACTAACTAGATAAAAGATAGTTTGGCTGAAGTTACTTAATCTTTCATAATATCTATAAATCAGCTTTTCAGCTTAGGCAGCGAAGAGGCAGACATCTCTCAGAACAGCTCCATCTGCTGACACTCTGTAGGCAGGCTCCAGGAGATGCTTTCAAGGTAATTTCTCTACCTAGCTGAGAAAACAACTGCAATGAGACGAAAAATGAAAGGCCATTTCAGAATGGGAAAAGTTGCAAAGAAGTAAATGCATTTTATTTCCCCCTGGCTATTTTGAAGCCAACATATATAGTAGTAATGTTTACTTGAATATAAAGATTTATAGAGAAATATCGATGAGGGATTGTATTTAAGTTTAAACAATTACCATGTAAAATTGGTAAGGGGTGAGGAGTATTACTAGAATATAATAAAGGTGAAACAGAGTGTAATAAATAGCAAAGCAGAGCCATCCTCAGAGTTCTCATATAAATGTTGTTTGAGAGTAGGTAACAGTTTCAATTATCACTGGTGCTTTGACTCACAGCTAGTGGGTGCCATCCAAAGGAGCATTTCTGCTACTGGCTCATATTCATTAAATGAGATGCTTTAAACCAAAATGGTATGGGCAAAGCTGAAGAGAGTTCAGATTCAAATTAATAAAGCTAAAATTGGATCACAGCTTCCAAAGGAAAGTTTGAGGGTAATCTCTCAATATCTTCTTTTCTTTCTTGTGTTTATTCCTGCCCTGTTTTGGAAGTGGTTACCTGATCGGTAGATTTACTGATATATGACAGTATATGACAGACTTCTAAGTAACAGATCTGTAGTTATTTCCAGCACCCCTGTATCTGGAAATCCCTATTTGTGGAAAGAAACTGAAAGATCTACTCTTCACTTTTTGCCCCCATGGCTATAAACCACTCTGTGCCACTACATCTATACATAGTGACCAGACTGGTAATATGGAATACTTTGTTTAAGAAGATGAATATTAAGCTTAACTTAAACATACTGACTTGACTATGTTACACCACATCACCCATTCTCTTGAAAAGTAGTGATCACTTGGCCTTCATCTAGATTTTCAGGATGGAAATTATAGGCTGTGATAATGTGAGACAGCCCTCTGAAAGAAGTAGTCAGAGTCCTTGCAGTCATTTGAGCTTTCCTAGACTGTGAGAAACCCACATGTTTAAGGAGGTAGGAAAATAGGGTTGCTTCTCGTTTTTAGACTCCTACATAAACAAAAAGTTCTGAAATGAACGATTATATGATTTTGGTACAACTGTCACAGAAAATGATGAAGATATAACAAGCTGTTACAACTATGCAGTTCATAATCTCTATACATGCATGTGATTAGGCAGAGGTATAAAAATAAAGTAATTTAATGGTCTATGAAATGTCCTGAAAGAAACACATTTTATTTAGATAAACCTTGATGCACCTAAATTTAGTGAAGGTAATTCTACCTTCTATTTCTATTCTAATGTGACTTCTATTTGTGGTTTGCTTATTTTTTTATTAGAGGACTACAATGGATGGTCTCTGCAATTTGATAAACATTATACAAAGGACAAATACAATAAAATGAAATCTCTGTATGCATCTCAGACAAAGACACCTGAGTGCTGTAAGTAATTACAGATATTACTTGTGTGATTATTATTGATCATTCCTAGAAAGAAATACGTTGCAAATACGCTTATGTCATGGTTTAAGTGTAGTCAGTAACTAAGACCCACGCAGCTTGCTCTCTCACTCCACTCCACTTCCTCCCCACCCTGCTCCCAGAGGGATGGGGAGCAGAATCGAAAGAATGTAACTCCCATGGGTTGAGATAAAAACAGTCCAGTAACTAAGGTATAACACAAATCACTACTGCTACCACCAATAATAATAATGATAAGGGAAACAGCAAGGGAAGAGAACCACCCAGCACCTGCCGATACCCAGCCGGATTGAGCAGTGAACTCACCCTTCCGGGTAACTCTCAGTTTACATCCCTGGGCATGACGTGCTGTGGTATGGAATACCTCTTTGGCTAGTTTGGGTCAGGTGTCCTGTCCCTGCTTCCTCCTGGCTTCCTCTCCTCCCTGGCAGAGCATGAGACTCACAAAATCCTTGGTCAGACCAAACAACTTAGAAACAACTAAAAACATCTGTATTATCAGCTCTGTTCCCAGGCCGAAAGTCAAAAACACAGCACGGCACCAGCTACTAAGAAGGAGAAAAATTACTGCTATTGCTGAACCCAGGACAGCTTATCAGAAAGAGAAATATATGGTTCAGTTTCATTTATAGTAAACCAGAATTTACCTCAGACGAACAAATGTATCAAAGCTAATATCAGTTACATTTAGAGTGATTCATTTTCTGTAGGAGAAGTGTCAAATATATGCGAACTAGGAGGGCAATATAAATGTTATCTGAACATATCAACGCTTCTGGAAAGTCCATGAAGCATCCATCTTTCAGAGTGAAACAAAAGCAACATTCCTCCAAATTCACTTCTTCATTCATCAAATGACTTTTCAAATCCCTTCCATTTCTGTAGGCATTCATCCCTTTTGGATGGATTTTCTGATTCTGCTGTCTACCATGAGCACTAACTTACAGTGTAGAAATAGGGTGAAAGGGAGCAAAGATTTCCTGACACATTTTCATCCCATTTTCACTTGGACAGAACTCTGCTAATTCTAGTAAATATGAGGACTGGATAACCTGAAAAAGAGAAACAAAAAAATCCATGCCAGAGTCCTGTGTATCAAGCCTACAACTCAAGAGCTTTTAACAAGTTTTTTCACAGAAATCAGAATGTAACATTATCTTTTTTGTGTCTCTTTATATTTATTGTTAGGGTTTCCCAGGTCTAAATCAATTATGTAAAAACAGGTGCTTTAATTTCTGTTCAACTCAGCCTCGTATGTCTATCTTTTGTTCTATTACACTGTATTTCTTTTCTCCACGTCCCATCACACCACTCATCCCACCTTTTGCCATGACCATGCTCTTGTTCTCACACAGTGGCTGGTGCTGTGCCAGCAGAGTGCACCTGCCAAAGGCTGGAGATCTTCTGTGATGCTGCCAAGTTGCGTGCTGTCCCGTCAGTCTCTTCAAACATAACCATAATGTAAGTAGAACAGAAAAGTAGCCTCTTGCTCTGTTCAGGACTGACTACCAATCCTACAACATTTTCACAACTACAGCCTTATAATTATGACAGGTTGGCTCAGCTGGTGCTTGTGAAAGCATAATGTGTGTCTGTTGATAAATCCTTTAGTATTTTAAGTACAGATTCTCCCTGCACAAAAGAAGAGAAAAGGAACCAAAAAACTCTGTGTGAATTGATCGTTTCATGTTTGTAACTGTACTTGAACTAGCAACAGTTTCAAGAAATCTAAAGAAATCTTCAAAAGTAATGTTTCCTTTTAAGACACAATGCTTAAGAACTTTTTCTATGATCTTGGTAATATTCCTAATCTGTATTCCTGCCAATAATCAATATCCTTGAATTCAGTGGAACTACCTACTTGAGCAAATCTCTCTAGTTCTCATTTCATATTTCTGAATACACCATTATTTAAAAGAATTTAGTCTGGGTTGGGTCATCATACAGACCTGTATATGTAAGTCAAACTCTTTGAAGGGATCAGGGAATGGTTGACATTGCTCTTAATTTGCACATTACTGTTTGTGAAGCTGTTTTCTGTGTGACAAGCAGAAGGCAGCATCATGTGTCCTTACCTGAGGGTTTTCCCTGTACAGTAGGGGTATGAATCTTTCTGTTTGGTACCAGTTTGTGTTCATTTGTGGCTGACATTCTCCTTGTTGTGTCCATGTTCAAATACCACCGTACTTCATAATGAAGGCTGATATGGAATGTCAAATATATATTTAAACTGGCTGTTGGTTCAGGGTCAACAAAGACTTCAAAAATAATAGCTAAGTTCTAGCTATAGAAAACTCAGTAAATTGGTTCAGTTGAATTCAGGCTAGACTCTCTTCTAATCAAAACATGCCCTGAATGATTTTGATTCTCAACATGACACTTGAGTTGGTGCCAAGTGGAGATGGGGGCATAGGGACACATGCACTGGGAAATCAGCTCTCTGTGTATTTGAGATTTGAAATAAATCTGTGGTTTAATGTGTACTCAAATCTTTTTAACTCTTAGATTTAATTAGAATTTTGTCAGTTGCTCTGGTTACATGGAAGAGTATTTTTTACGATACAGTATTTGGCTTACTGCTTAAATAGATACAAATATTCAGATAGAGGTAGCATATTCAGATGTTTTCATGTTGCTTTTACTAGTTAGCAATATAAAGCTGCTCTTACTGAGTAATAGAAGTGGCAGCACTGTAGGAAGCTGGGAGAGTAGTTTTACTCTGTGCATTCATTCCTACAGGTCTCTTCAGAGGAATCTGCTAAGGAAACTTTCTGCTGACACTTTCAAGAAATACCAAGACCTTAAATACCTGTAAGGAGTGCTGCAATTTAATACACCTATTTTGTGTCTTAAATATTCATCCTTTCCCATACACATACACAGAGCTTAACATCTAAGTGACAACTGTCCGTTTCCACTTCAAATTCTGTTTTGTCTTACCACTCATCTAATTGAGTAACTCATTTGGCTATATACTAATCTGGCTATTTGGCTAAAATAGTTTGATTTGACATCCCCCATTTGCAAAACCATAATTTCCGCATATTCTGTTTTGTACCAGAAAAATGCTAAACTTTCATCATGTATGAAGGAAGTTACTTTTATAATGAACCAAAGTTCATGAAGGAAGTTACTTTTATAATATGCCAAAAGTAATTAAAGTAATTTAATCCATATATTCTGCAAAACAAAAACCTGGAAACTTTAACTTCCCATTGTCATGTGATGCTCACTCACTCCTAATTATGTCCTAATCATGTGACGCAACACACTCCTAATTATGTCTGGTAACAATTTAATAACACCAAAACTAGCCAAATTGTTATGGCAACACAATACTGCACTTTGTTTTACGATGTCTAACATATATGTTGTTCAAAAATCACAGCCTTTAACAAGTTTTCTTTGTATAGAGGTACTGAAAATCAGAATTAAATGCAAAATTTAGTAGGAGTAGGGCTCGAAACTTAGTGGAGTGTGTTAGGGAAAGTGTGCTGTACTGCAGCACCATCTCGTGTTCACAAAGTTAAGTGCTATTATGACCTTACAGTCTTGAAAGGTCCGTTTTCATTAAAAGAAATACATCTATATCTAGCTGTACAAAATATTTGCTTCTAACCCTGATTTCACACCTTTCTGATCGATAGCTGTAAATTTTCAGAAAGCTCTTGAGCAGTGTTTGACACAAACCCACTTTTGTAAAAGCCAGTGTCAGATTTCTTATTGCTTTTGAACAAGAATGCTTCTGGATGCTTTATTAACTGTAACTTGACTAAAAGGATTTGTAGTTAAACATTAACCAGAGACTAAGACTATAGTACTTAAGTGTTATTTGAAAAGGATTTAATGTTTGCAGTTGATAATTTTTTTTTACTCATTATTTCATCAAAGGGGTTAGAAGGGAAAAATTTGTAGTCTTTAGTTTACAGATTAGTGAGATTTGTTTTATGTTCTTATTATATTATTGTAAAAATGAAGCATTTTTAAAATTCTCTTATAGTATAAACAAAAATTCAAAATACATTATCATTTTGTATTTGCCATGCAAACCTTTTCTTGTAGTAGTGCTAAACACAAAGTTCAGGAGACACAGGTGAGAACTTCAAGGTCAAGGCCTAAACCAGGAGGTCACAAACAACCACTTTATTGTTCATCTGAGGCAAACCAAGTGTTCCTTTGAATGAGTTTATTAAATCTGCTGGGGGGGGGGGGGGGGAGGGTATTTCTTTTAAAACATCTTTGCACTCTTTGCAGCTGTAGCTGTGAATTGTTTATTATCAAATTTAAGGTGTAACAACTTTGACAGCTTCTTTTCAAGTATAACATGTACATTCAGTTTAGTTGATAGATTTCTATTGGCTATTTATGCTTGCTCTGACTTTGTGTGCTTGGAGAATTAACTCTTGTTGGTTTTGTATCTTCTTAGGTATCTTCAAAATAATAAAATCAGAGCTGTATCTGAACGTGCTTTTAAAGGTTTATTCAATTTGACAAAATTGTAAGTATTGCTTTTTGAATATTGAGGTAAAAAGCAGCAGGAAGAGCTCCAAGAGTTGTTATGGAGGTCTCTCTCTTATTTGAGACAATGTTAGGAAGTTGCAAAATGGTCCAAATCTTTAACTCAACAATTGGATTGAGAAAGCAGAGATAGATTAAGAGCTATCTGTGCAAGCTTATCTGACAGGACAACACTTTGAAAATACAAGTGAGCTCCATACTTCACTCCTATTCCCCAAATCGTCGGATTGGAAGAAGGCGACAGTATATAGCACCTTATTTACCCTGCAGAAAGTCAAAGAGACTAAAACAAAAGCAAGAGCACATGATGGTTGAAAGCTGCTTAACATTACATTTTGGTTTACAGAAGCAAACCAAAGTAACCAGTATCAGTAACCAAAAGAATGCTTTTAATTTGGCAGCAGCTTCTTGAAAAGCGTTTCTTAGCTTTTAAGGAAAATGCTTAGTAAAAGAGACAACAAATAAATTGCATTGTTTGGTCCAGGTTTTTGTTCCTGCAATGTTTTTAAAAGGAAAAATTTAGAATGTTTACCTCTTATATTTCCGTCACACGTGTGGTTTACTATCTGTTATTTCAGCTGCTATTATTACCTACCCAGATTATTTATATCATCCCTCCCCTTTCTTTTCTCAGCCTTTCTTTTTCCATGATTCTGGTATCAACATTTATGATTAATGTCCTTGGCAAAGTCTGAACGTGATCCTGGGAACATTAATGGAATGAATCTGTCCAGGTTTAAACCATGACAGAATCACTCTGCAAAAGAAAACCGGGAAGGGCCAAAAATATGACATAGTGAAAATGTTTAGCTTGCTGTGTTTTCCTATAGGTGAAACAAAATGTTCTACATAATTGCTCTGAAAGTCCTCACCAGTGAGAGTTTCACTTTGCTCTCAAAGAAGGGCATGAGAATTACTATAATCAAAACAATAATTATGAATCATTTTAATTGTATTCTCATAAATTATCAATGGGAAAAAAAATCTTAAAACCAGTTCTTATGCATCTGATACTAATTAATCTCTCCATTTATCTTTGTTTGGTCTTGTTTTAGATACCTGAGTAACAACAAAATAACTATTTTGAAGCCTGGTGTCTTTGCAGATCTCCATAGGCTTGAATGGCTGTATGTTGTTTTCTTATTTTTTTGTTTATTTTCTCAAGGAATAATTGAAGCAAGGCAAAGAAATATTTGGATTGCTTTCACTGATGTGCATAGCAATATTTTATACTAGATAATAACTAAGGAACTCCTGTTACATTGTACAGGGTAAAAAATCAGTTGACTGGTGAGAACAGGAACCAGTTCTTGGGCATTAATGGCTCCAATGACTGATGACTTTTAAAATACGAGATAATGTTTATTAGTAATTGCTTGTTACAAATCAACACATAAATCCACTACTGTAAAACAGTAAAAAGAATTTTTTTGAGGGACAGTTCTTTCCCTGTAAATACTGCTTGAAATATGCTTTATTACTGTTTTTCAGACAGATGAAAATGAAACACCAGTTCAGTAAAGTTATTCAAAATAAGCAAATAATAAGATGCTTTTGGAACTGATGCATTGCCATAGAACACCATTATGTGGTGCTGCTTTGTTTTCACAGATAATCCATTCAGAATATCTTGATCTAAGAATTTCAAAAACTCACAGAAAATGTTTTTTCAAAATTGAAAGCAATTATTTTAATTTTTTTTAATTATTATTAAATTAATCTGAAAATAAATTAATTAGATGAATGACCTGACCTGCTAAGGAGTAGTGTGCTAATTTTTTAAGTACTTTGAATGGACATTTTAAGAAATCCACTTCAAAGTATGTTAGTTTTTATCATCTTTCAGTTTAAGACTGCAGTCAGTTATCAATCTGATACATGCTTTGCTGTAATTTATAGGATAATTGAAAATAATAGGATAAATCGGATCTCTCCGTTAACATTTTATGGACTCAAATCACTTATTCTCCTGTAAGTATGGAATAAGACCCAAAAGTTTTATTTTAAAAGAACAGAACAGAATGGGCAGTGATATATAAAACCTTTTTATAACAACTGTGCTTGCTCAACTCGGAGTGCTGCCAGTACACATACAGCTTCTTCTTGCCACCAGACAAAATGTGCTGGAGTAGGAGGATTTTGGCAGCAGTGGACACGCAGTGTCTGAAAAAGTATAGGGAGAATGGTGGGAAAGATGGTAAGAAGATAATATCACTGAGAGGGCAAGGAGGTGGCAGCTGCAGCCATGGATGTTGGTTGTCTTCCAGTGCAGGAGGCAAGGGCCTCACAGCCCTGTCCACAACCCACTGCTGCCTGGTCCAGGCCCAAAGACAAGAGACCATCCTTCCCCTGTGGCCAAGAAGGAAACCTCCTTCCATATTCCCCTTCCTCTGTCACCCATAGGAGTTACATGTTATGACTGAATAGTCAAAATATTTGTATTGACTGGCTATGTTTTATTTAAATGGCTCTGAAGTGAACATCTTTACCTGGTAATCAATAAGTCAAGGATAAAATACCACTCCAAAGAATGTAAAAGTACATACATAAGAGACCTGAATATTTTCTATAATGTAATTTTTGGCAAATATAGCCAGCTATACTATTTCTCTTTTTTTTCAGCGAGATGATGAATAATTCTGTTGCTCATTTGCCTGATAAACCTCTGTGCCGATATATGCCAAGGCTAAACTGGCTGTAAGTCTACCTTATTTCACTAGCAAAATATTACTTTGTTGTCTTTGTATGGCACTTCCATGCCACATTTTCTAATGGGGCACTGAATCTTACAGCGTGCCTGCTGGGTCACTGCAGGGTTGATGACCTGAAGTCATCAATTAAGTGTGCAGAAATATTCCCGCCCTCTTCTGTGCAGTCATGAAGTTCTGGTAGTGTTTTTCTTCAATTACCTTAGAATAACTGCATGATTTTTTTTTCAGTGATTGATGTTTTGTTTTTATATCCCAGGGACCTTGAAGGCAACCATATCCATCATGTAAGAAATGTCACTTTCATCTCCTGCAACACTCTAACTGTACTGTAAGTAATAGGATATGTTAGCTAGCCAGAGTGAGATATGCTTGTGCTGAACAGTCAAGTGATTCATTACAGCTACTATAAAAGTTTCCTGAGTATCATGGCTATTTAGACCTCAAGGACATTAAATTAAAATGCTTGGTTTTAAATTAGTGCCATATAGAACAACCACTCTTTACATTTATAGCAAAGGTCAACACTGATATATGCAGCTAAAGTTCACTGAAGCAATTTTGACTGATATTAAGATTTAGAAATTTTCATTCAAACTTTTTGTTTGGAAAAAGAGGCAAAAAATCTCATAATAAAAAGCAGCAAATATACAAAATACATAGCTTGTTTCTTCATTTTTAAGTGTTTGATTGGCTGGTGTGCTGGCTAGCTCATCACTTTCAGAATACTCCCCAAAGCTTCTTCTGAAAGCCCCTTCTAATTTTTGAGAAATCAGTAGGCTCCACAGTAGCTGTCACTTTCAATTTTTAACTCATGTGCAATGCCCATAGTCTTGGCTTTCCATTTGCTTTTACAATACAGGTTGTTGTTCATTTAAGGAGTAAGTCCAGTGGCAGATAAAATAAGGGTGAAGGAGAAGTTACATGGCCATGGACGTGTGTCTGTGGTGTGGTTAGGTTACTTAATCTTCTGTTCCACTTAATGCTCCTCCTGCTGTCAGTCAATTTATACCAGCCTCACATGGGTATATATATGTGTGTATGTATACATCTGCACAAACACCTGTGTGCATAGGCATCAAATGTTATTTATCAAATGGTAAAATGGTAGGCTTCTAGATCTGATTAGCTTGTTAACTGAATTGGGCAAATTTTTGAAGATGCAGACAAGAGAGAATTTTTCAAGTCTACAGAAAGTTTTCTCCAAACCCAAAGTGATGTGCAGAAGTAGCAACAGAAGTTTGTTTTATTCTTTCAGGGTGTTGAGAGAAAATAAAATCAGCTCTTTAAGTGAAAACAGCTTTTCTTTCCTACAGATGTTAGATGAATTGTGAGTAGATTTCTTCTTTTACTTGTCCAAGTCACAAAGTTTTGTAATTTATGTTGCAAATACCACTTTCATTCTTTTTCATATACCATGCTTTGGAGATAGCACCCATCCTCAGGTTTTCTTTCTATATATTTAACAGGAAGAAATAGTCAATAAAATACATACTCTCTATCAATAATATCAGGAGGTTTGCTCACAAGATTGTTATTTTCGCTGAACAGAATAATCTTACATTACCACAGTCTAGCAGGATGCGTGTGCTTTCCTTATTTTAGACCAGTTTGCCAGTTTCAGGCAAACTGAGGCCTTTCTTCCTCTGTCCACAGTTATTTGGATGTATGCTTAGTGAAAATAAGGAGTAAAGTAGAGAACTAAGACAAAGATGTGCTGGTTAGCTTATGTAAAAGAATTCCCATCATGAAACCGTATGTTTAATTTATTTTGAAGTTCCTACAATCCAAGTTAAGGGTATTTTCTTTCTTTTTGATGTGAATAAAATACTAATAGATTATGGATATAATGGCATATCTGAACTAGACAAAAAGAGATCTGGTGGATCTAGCTTCCCACCTTGTTATAGCAGCATTCTTTTATAGTCCAAGTTTCTGATAACCTATATCATGAATAATATCTTATTTGGCAAATAGAATAAAACTTGAGTCTTCACATTGCAAAACTGTTGAGTAAAATTACTGAGCCTGATAAGAACTTATTGTATCCTACCTGTGGCTGTTTCTGCAGAGATTTGGCTAGCAACAAGATTGAATCACTTCCTCCATATATATTTAAGGATCTAAAGGAGCTTTCACAACTGTAAGGATTCTCGATTATTTTTATTATATTGAACTGTATATTACTCATTTGATATAATGCTTTCAGTCATGAAATTTGTGAAGAGCACCTTGTTTGTATGCCTTATTTAAACCTTGCCTTAAAAATACTAATCCCAAAAGTAATCCTATGCAACTTTTATCCCTGAATAGTTTTGTAAAGGGTGTGTATTTTCGTGTCCCAGAAGATAAGTTCAAATTGTACCTTTTTCTAGATCTTTTCAGTGTATATAAAGTCGCCCATGCTAGTCATGAGAAATTAGTAATTTTATGGGAATGTTTAATGTGATATCAGGATTTGGATCTAAAAATAGATTATAAACATGTAAGAGCATCATACAGGTGCCTTGTTTGCAACTGTTTTCTTCCTGTGAAAGAGTTCCAAAAAGCATAAGGTTTTTATAAAATGGGAAAGTCTGCCTCTGTTTTTCCAATATATAGGGAAATGCTGCTGGAAAGTCCCAATCTTTCTCACATAATCTGAAAGATATCACAAAATTGTCCAGAAGAGAGGAGGTAGTGTGTGGAATAACTTCTTTTTGTGCTTTCTCAGCATTGTTGGGATCTAGCACAATACACTAGGGCAATCGTGTGTACAGCTGCATTTACTGAGTTTACTCATTTTAGTTACAATATCAAAATGAAAACATAAAGAACAGTTATAGGGAGAAGAAAAAGGGGATGTACCTAGAAACTCTTGCACAGAGTGACAGCATCTAAGGCTAATGTCTATTTTTTATGTCCCACTGCCTCTGTCTCTTGAACTCACATGAATGATTACAAAAAAACCCCAGATTTTAACAACTAGCAAAAGCAATTGTAATTTATTTCTAACTACATGCAATTCAGCTAGATTGTTTTACTTGAAAGACAAGTCCAGGAAGTTTAATAACAACATATTGCTATACTCAAAAACTTTAAGCATCAGGTTAGGGGAGGCAGTTTAGCGTGTGTGTGTGCATGTGGCAATAGCATACCTGTGAAGTATCCGACTAGTCTTTCCACTGGCTTAGCATGCTGAATAGCACTAAATGAATGCTACCATTTGCAGTTGTAACTGCCAATTGTACAAGTCCTTCTTTCAGGGCTGGAAAATTGAATGGGTTACGTAGTTTGACTTTATTTTTAGAACAAGCTCTAAGGAAGACGTACAAAGTTACTTATGTCTGTGTTGTGTTTACAGGAACCTTTCTTACAACCCCATCAAGAAAATACAAATAGACCAGTTTGATTTTCTAATTAAACTCAAATCCCTGTAAGTATTACGGGTTTTTTTTATTTTGGCTATATTTTCTTTGTGGTTATGCACATTTCCTTCAGAAGGATAGATATGATCCAGAATATGTTTTAGAAGGTATTGCCCTTGAAATAGTTTATAGTTATGTCCATGATACCTAACAATTTGAGCCGAAAAAATAATTACTGGCAATACTCAAATTCTCCTTCCTGAAAATACCAGTTTCATAATGGAAATTTTTCCAACAAAAAGAGATGATAAATACGTCTTAGAGAGAGACATTATCTTTTCTGCTATTACAGAACAAGAGTAATGTAATCCTCATTTGACCTTGCATAATTTCATCACAGAGCTTAAGGGTCATATTGGGGCTATTAACACCTTGATGGGTACCATTAGGATAAGACAGGAATTATAAAAGAATTTGGTAGAAGTACAATTTGGGGACATACCCCCATTCTTACAGACTCTACTGCTAACACCATGAAAAGAACAATATAAACCAAGTATGATTAAGCTGCCCTGTCAGAAGGAAACTTTTACAAATCTTTTAAAAGAGTTTAGGAGAAGTTTTTGTGGGTACACTAACACGGCAGCTCTAACTGGAATTCTGCCAGCAGAGATCTTCCTAAAACTGTGTGATAGTGCAGTGACAATCTTGCAAATCTGAAATTAGCCTGTGGTAGATTTAAGTACATCTTCACAGGCCACTGCATGTCTGTAAAAACCAGCTTGGTAGACCAAAGCACTGGTTCTTGTCAGATCATAGAATCATGGAATAGTTTGGGTTGGAAGGGACACTTAAAGGTCGTCTAGTCCAAACCTGCAGTGAGCAAGAACATCTTCAATTAGATCAGTTTGCTCAGAGCCCCATGGAACCTGACCTTGAATGTTTCCAGGGATGAGGCCTCTACCACCTTTCTGAGCAACCTCTGCCTGTGTTTCACCACCCTCATTAAAAAAAAAAAAAAAATACTTCTATCCAGCATTAATCTCTCCTCTTTTAGTTTAAAACCATTACTCATTGTCCTATCCCAACAGGCCCTACTAGAAGTACTCATGGAAGTCCAAAAAGAGATGTTTCCTTGGATGCGAGCTTAATAGGAGATTATGATCTGACCCCTGAGCTGTAGCCAGCGGTGAACATACCTTTGTAGATCAGTCCAGCTTCTTCATAGTGATTTTGAATCCAGTGGCCAAATTCAACTAAATTTGGTAAATAGCTAATGACTTGAAAATACTAATCTGTACAAGCTTCATGAGAATAAACAGCTGAGCACAGAAAAAGAATAATTAATTACCTCCCTAATAGTCAGGCTGCAGCATTTACTTTATCCATTTTTTAACACCAAAGAACTTGTACAACACAATGACCACAACCTTCCATGTTTTAAAGTTAAGAAAGTATCTACATTTTGAGATAGATCTATAGGAAACTGTATATTTCAGCAGTTTGTAGAACACCAGTTGCCTCTTTGCTAGTTTGAAATAGTAAGAATATCTGGGGAAACCACACCCTAAGATTCAAAGATTCATTGCAGTTTAAATAAAACTAACACACTCCCATACTGGGGATTTTTTTCTTATCTCCTAACTAAACTGCCTACCAGCCCACAGCAACTAACCAGTAAGACTGGTACTTTTCTCCACTTCTGCCTAAATGTGCTCAGAACTCACATGAATATGGCACTCAAAGCATTGAACAGTGAATTTAAATTGGCTCCCCACAAGGAGAACCAAAGATCTCTGACCAGTTGCACATTCATTCAGTCAATGGATGGGATGGACTGGTTGGACAAGGCTAGGTTGGACAGAGACTTGGGCAACATGGTCTAGAGTGAGGCATCCCTGCCCATGGCTGGGGGGGTGGAATTACATGATCTTAAGGTCCTTAAAAACAACTATCATATGATTCTATGACTGGAAGAATACAGAAACTGAAGTTCTAAAAGAAGAATTTGCAGTTACTGATCTAGTACTGCAGGGGAAATAATAGTGCTATTTTCAATATATTACAAAATAATAAAAATAAAATAAGAAATCACATTTACGCATCACAAGAAAGCCAGCGTTTTTCCTTACATGCCCTGTTCCATGTCCCAGCTTCCTGCTGCTCTTGACACAATGAAGGCTGAACCCCTGCAGTGGATTGTTTGTCTAGTAGAGCACTCCCTGGGACAAAAGACAGAAAAGGCACGCAAAATATTACTATTGGAAGAAGTTATTAGCTTCCCAGAGATGATGAAAGAATCAGTAGAACAATACTTTGGAAAGGCAACATAATAACCGGAGCTTGCACTGCTGAAAGCAGCCTTCTTCATGATTTTAGGAAAAACAGCAAGCTTATTAGAATTAACTGCAATTTATTTTATTCCATTTGAGCTTTTATGCAGACCTCCTCTTTGAGTTTCAAAAGGATGACAGATTAGAGGCAATTCAAGTTTCTCTCCAGTTTCCTATAACTACAGAAGCACAATTACATGTTCATACAGTTTGTTCTTTTACTACCGAGTTTCTATGGCCTTTTACTGAGAATTTATTGCTTACAGTGGCTTGGAAGGCATTGAAATTGCAAACATCCAGAGGAGAATGTTCAGACCCCTGAGAAACCTTTCCCACATGTGAGTAGCTTATTCCAGTTTGCTTTCTTTGGTCTGAATTTTACAATTTACAGGATACTGGATAACTCAAAACAAGTGTCTGAAAAGCAGCACACGAGCAGTTGTCAAATTTGAAAAGTTTTAAATCAATTTTTATCCTTTCAGAATATGTTTTCTGAGTAGTTACTAGAGTTTTGATATTCTGGTAACCAAACTAGAACCATTTCTTGTCTGTTTTTCTTTCTCACACCCAGATATTTTAAGAAATTCCAGTACTGTGGATATGCCCCTCATGTGCGCAGCTGTAAGCCCAATACTGATGGGATTTCATCCCTTGAGAATCTTTTAGCCAGCGTCATACAGAGAGTGTTTGTTTGGGTTGTGTCTGCTATCACCTGCTTTGGAAATATTTTCGTTATCTGCATGAGGCCTTATATCAGATCAGAGAATAAACTCCATGCCATCTCAATAATGTCTCTCTGCTGTGAGTACTCCATGCATAAAAGAATATTGCTTTAGTCCACTCATAGCATGTATGACACTTGTTATTGTAACATAGTGACATATCTCCAGCACTGGATTAACTGGACTTTCATACTGTTGAGAATTACAATACAAAATGCTGTACCTTATGCACCAGGAGGTCTAGTTAAATGCTGCATTTGGCAGCTGATAAATTCCAAAGGTTTCATGTCTGATTTTTAATGCTGTGGGTATTGTGTCAAATTCCCACTTTCTTCAGAAGAAGAAATAGAATTGCAAATTTTTCTAAGGCCTATAAGCCTAAACTTTACTATGCATTTTTGAATAAATAGCAATTCGCACATGAAATCTTGTGCTCAAGATACTCTATTTTTTGCATGGTAGAAGGTTACTTATGCAAGTATAGAAAATCAATCCCCAGTATTAAGAATAGGGCGGGGGAATTTTAGTCCTAAAAGCAAGGCAAGTTTATGGATTAACTGTTTGGGAGCATAGTCACTACAATCTTGAATACCCTGTCTCAATACAGGAGAGTCTATAAGTATTAGCAAACAGTTGGACTTCATGATATTAAAGGTCTTTTCCAACCTAGTTGATTCTGTGATTCTATTTCACAAATACACTTAGTTGCATTTTGAAAGGTAGTTGTCAACAGTGTATAAAAAGATTGCAAAGTTTTTAAATACAGCATGTCAGTGTCAGTGATTTTGAAACTTTGTTGTTTCCATGGGAGCAATTTGAATAGTAGGCAGAACTAGCCAAAATGTGAGAAGCCTTCAGGTCTGCGTTGGCAGCTACTCTTCCCTTACCAGACTTAGAAGATTATGTGCATCAGTTTTGAACTAGCATAAGGTGGACAAACCAAAACTAAACTTTGAATCCAGCAGAGATGCCCTACTCAAAGCAAATGATCTAAAGCCAAATGTCGATATCAAAAGGAAAAAGACCCAGCTAAAAAAAGTTGCAATAATATTTCTATAAATGAAGCCATATCTTTTTCTGCTTGCGAACCAATTTTATCTGAACTTCAAAAAATAAGGTTGGAAAAAAGTATGAAACATAGACTGTCAGTCCAAATGAAAATTAAAAAAAAAAAAAAAGGTGGGGAGATAGAACTGAATTATATTGCTTTAATTGTACTTCACAATAGCATTCCAGCTATAATAGTGATTTATTTTATATCTATATATTAGCTGACTTATAAATATGTACTCATATATATGTGTTTATGTCTGTTTTCCAATATACATATACACAGAGAATGGGAAATTCAGATGTGTAAATAATGATGTTGAGCACTGTGCCCACAGGTGCTGACTGTCTGATGGGAATATATTTATTTGTGATTGGAGCTTTTGATCTTAAATATCGTGGAGAATACAACAAGCATGCTCAGTTGTGGATGGACAGTATTCATTGCCAATTGCTTGGATCGCTGGCTATTCTGTCTACAGAGGTGTCAGTCTTACTGTTGACTTACCTGACTTTGGAAAAATGCATCTGCATAGTTTATCCCTTTAGGTGTTTGAAGCCCAGAAAGTGCAGGACAATTTCCATTTTGATTCTTATCTGGATAATTGGGTTTGCTGTTGCTTTTATCCCACTAAGCAATAAGGAATTTTTCAGGAACTACTATGGCACCAATGGTGTCTGTTTTCCTCTTCACTCAGAACAAGCAGAAAGTGCAGGAAGTCAGATTTATTCTGTTGTCATTTTCTTAGGTAAGTTGCATTTCTTCTTTATATATGATTAGAGCTGTAATTGAACTTAATTTTCACTCAAATAAGATGGCTTTGCTGTGATGCTCACACCTCGTATTTAGATGTTCCATTAAGCACTTAAATACTTTTTCCAGTCTGAATATTTTACTATATTTAGATACTTATTTATCTTAAAATGTATGAAGGATTGAAAATGTAGAAAGAAATTTATGGCTATTATGTTCCTGAATTAATAGACTTTGTCAGGAAAGCAGAGACCAGAGGAGAACTATGTTGTTTGGATCAGATGGCAGCTATTTGTCAGGTGTCAATGAATGATATAAATACCTGAATAAAGGCAAAAATTCCATGCTCTGGTGGAAACAGACTCTGTTAACTTAATTCGATGGGGCTAGCAGTTTAGGTGAAACATTCTTCTTTACTACTCACCCTGTAAATAGGTGATGTGGAATTGCCATTATGTTGTTAAATTATAATCAATTTTAACTTCTTAAACAGGTGTAAACTTGGCAGCTTTCATCATCATTGTGTTTTCCTACGGGACTATGTTCTACAGTGTTCACCAAACAGCTATTACAGCTACTGAAATTAAGAATCATGTTAAAAAAGAGATGATCCTTGCTAAACGTTTTTTTTTCATTGTATTTACTGATGCACTATGTTGGATACCCATTTTTGTTTTGAAACTCCTTTCTTTACTTCGGGTAGAAATACCAGGTAAGTCCTTTCTTTTGTGAGGCTGTTTTAACTGTATGAAGAGCGTTGTTTCTAATTGATAAGAAAAAGAATTTAGTATACTGAACTATATTACTATAATGAACTATATACATGTACATAGAATATAACGAACTATATAGTTTTACTACTGAATTGTATTGCTATATTTATATCTATATAATATATATTGATATATATTATATATATTAGTCACCTTTGAGTCAGAAACATGCCTCCCCCAATATTCAAATCATTCATGTTTGTCTCCATAGAATATTTATAAAATATATTTGAAAGCCAAGGCTGAATCACATTGGCTTTCCTCCTTTTATGGCTTTTGCCTGTTCTGTTGCCTAAATAAGGCTCAGGACAATTCAGTGCTTCTTATCTAGAATTAACAATAGAATTGTTATCCTGAAGTAACTTTCTTCTACAATTTGGTACTTATAGTTCAAAAAACATCTCTCTTACCTTCTTCATGCTATGAATATATTCCCATGTAAAAATAACATAACCTAAAAGATTAAAAATTGCACCTTATTTGTTTTATTCTCTTCACAATACCAGTACATGCCAGAAAAAAACCAGCCCTGTTATGTAGGGCTTGTAAACCCTGTTAGAACATGTGAACATGAACATTACCAGCAGCAAGAGCAGATCCAGACTCAGTGTACAGATATGTGTCACAATACTACATTGGTGAGAAAACATTTTGTCTCAGAGGATGGTCTGATGTGTGGTATCGCTGCTCATGGCAGGGGGGTTGGAACTAGATGATTTTAAGGTCCTTGCCCACCCTAACAATTCTACGATTCTATGATTTTGTCTTCCGTGCTGACCAGGAGTGTTGGGAGTCAGTCACCTTTTCAGAGTTTTGACTGACGTTTCAAATGTCTGAAAGTTACATTGATTATGTCAAATATTTTCAATTATTTTAAATCTTCATGAAGTCATCAAACCACCTATGAAATTTAAAAAAAAATAGTGTGAAAAGTAGAAAGCAGATGTATTCTGAGTCAAGAAACCTTGAAGAAATCTTCAAGGTTCAGCAAAGGGTGATCTTGCGTTTAACAAATTAATGTGCTGTGTTAGATAAACCAGATTAGACAGTAATTACTCATTTCATAAAATTAGACATCACAGACAGTTGCCTGAATTAACAGAAGTTTTAAAGCTCGTTTGATAGTATTCTTTTTCTTTATGGGTACACTGTGACAGCTTTTGAATTAAGCATCCTCTTGTTTCCAAAACTGTAACCAATGTGATAGGCATCAATAGGAATGTATTGATATTGCAACAAAGTTGCAAAGCTGGGAGGCAGAGAGGGCGTTAATTAAATTGGGGAGTTCTGTAATTGTTTTATAGCCAAACAATGCAATGGAGGGCACCCACTAACATCTTTCAGCACTTTAATCCTGTCCCTTCTCTGCCTGCCCCTCAGGTAACGCAGCTCCCAAACAGTAAAGATGAGAAAAGGATGCTGTAGAAATGCACACAGACTGATATAGGCAGGAGAACAGGAAACCTTCAGAAAGGAAGATGGTGGCAACACAAATTCTACTGAAAGGGCAAGAAGGAAATAAGGAGGATGTGTATAGCCCCCTTTGTGGGGGGAAGACAGGAGAAGCCCTGATGCAGAGCAGAAAATCAGCCTCTGAGGGGATACAGGGACTGGAGGATACTGCTTTGCAGGATGAGATATCAGGGACATCGTTAGGACTGCACATCACTAGACATGGGAAGAGAATGGGGAACAGAGATCACAGGAAGAGACAGGGAACAAAGCAGAGACAAAAAGTTTTAGGGCAAGAAAGTGGGATTTAGCAAGAGCAAAAAGTGTGCCAGGGCAAATAGGAAGCTATGGTACAGAAAAGTGAGGATAAATGGAACCACTGGGAGAGTAAATAATGTCAAGTTTTGCAGAGAGTCCTGGAAACAGGGAGGTAAGAGGGCAGTGGAAGCATAACAGTGAGAAGAGGACCTGTTGTGACATGAACTTAGCCTAGAAGTGCAAAGCCACCTCTCTCACCAGATAGCTGTGTACCTAAGCATTAAGCGCTTGCATGAATTAACAGTACAAACGCTGGAATGCATATTACAGCTTCCTTTCTTTTTCCCTCCCTCAGGTACCATAACTTCTTGGGTGGTAATTTTTATACTGCCAATAAATAGTGCTTTGAATCCTCTTCTCTACACTTTGACTACACGACCTTTCAAAGAAATGATTCATCAGGTTTGGTATAATTACAGACAACGAAGATCTAAAAAAGGTAGAAGCGGTCAGAAAACATATGGTCCATCATTAATTTGGGTAGAAATGTGGCCAATGCACGAAATGACTCCAAAGGTAATGAAGCCTATGCTTTGTACAGACTCATCTGATGCTTCGGTGACCTCGCAGTCAACAAGAATAAATTAATACATGCAAATACATTTTGAATTTTCACAGTGACATCTGCACTGTTAGCTTCACATCTGTGGGCTTATGGCTTTACAGCAAAGAAGAAAAAGGAGGGAGGTATGGCACCTGGGCCCATGTGAACTAACGCAGGGAGAAGGAGCAATGTATCTGCAGGTAGAACTAATACAACAATAATTTCACCATCTCACAATGGTACCTGATACTTTGACAACTCATCTTAGACCAGAAGGAGAAGTCACATTGGTTTTTTTCATCTCAGAGGCCAGGAGCATGGAAAAAAAACCAACCTGAATTGTCATTTAAAACATCTCACCCTGAAAGCAGAATGTTTCAAAATTATCTATCTTTAGGGAGAAAAAAAAATACTATTTTCATTAAACTTTTTATTTAAATTCCCCATTTCAACAGCTGATTTTTTTTTAAGAGTTATTTGATTTCCTCAGTAAGAATTTTTTCTCTCCACAAAGTTTCTGACTAGGTCTATTCAAGCTATTAGGGAGCAACAGCCCTATGAAAAACATGTACATTTAACAACTAGACCAATTTATATGTCAAAGAAAATAAAGTGAAAATTTTAATCCTTTTAAAAATTTACAAATTTTTAACAATTTATCAACATATAAAAACAGTCCTGAAATTGTAATGATCATTCTAATTTAGGCAGAACCAGAACTGTAGGAAGGAAAAATAAAAGGGATTTTCTCAACTGAGTGTCCCCCAGCGGTAGCTGCTGGAAGTTTCACCCCTTCAGGAGAGGATCCTTCTCTGAAAGACTGGACTTGAGTATTCCAACATCTCATGCTGCTCTCTTCCTCACTGGTTTTTCATGGGCTACCATAAGTGGCCTCCCACAGCTTGCAGACTTCAACAAATTTCAGTCTTAAGATGTCTATCTCAGTGCATGGAATAATGGGAGATGACCATTTAGAAGATTATCAATCTTAATTTCAGTGTCATTTCAGTCACCTTGTGCATCTGACATGATGCGTTATGGTTAAAATGATTCAAGGACCACAGCTACTCAGCGCTTTTTGGAGCATTATTTTGCTTCCCAGTGTTACAAGGGTGAAAAAAAGTTATCCCGTCTGAAACAGTCCTCTAGTGGCAGCTCCTTCGCATATACTTCCTGAAGAGAACCTTTTTCCATTATGAATTGCTACAACTTCCCTTCTATTTTCAGTACCATACTAACAGTCCAATGGCCTAGAAGCCCACAAAGGTAAAAAGAATGCTGTGGTTTTGCATCGATTATTAGAAGCATTTTAAAATGAAGTTAAGAGATACTTCCAGCGTTTGCACTTGACTTCTTAACAGTGTAAGAAGTAGAATTTAAAGTGTGACACTTCACACTTTAACTGTTTACAGAACTTTGGATTATCTTGAATGCAAAGATTGTTAGGCATCTTGTTTCCACTACTGTATGTTTTATTGAAATAAAAGATTATCTGTTGAACAAAATGAGTTATTTTCCAACATTTTGCATTGTGGGGTTAAAAACAGGTAAGTGAAATCCTGCCACATGGATTACCTTTCACTGGGACAATTAGAACTCAGCTTAACAGAATGCGCACACTCTGAGGGACCAAGCCTTATCAATGTCTGTAATTGCTTCTGGTGAGATCTGGAAGGATGTCTGTCCCCACCATTGCCTCTGTTTTTCACTCAACTTGATTATGGATATATTCAATGTCATATTTGCTTGTATAAGTAACATAAGAATATTCATTTTGGATTTTTAGGAACATCTTTATTGCTTTGCTAAGAAAACTACAGTTTATCTTTTTAAAAGTCATTCTACCAGTAAAAATAAGGCTGACTAGTAAGTCATGGTAGAGCCATGTTCTCCTGCAGCCTGCCATTGCATTTCAGCATTACTCTTTTCACAGTGCTCTGGTAAAGACACAGGAGTTTCAGTATAGGTATTTATTACAGATTAGCAATCTTGCAGACCAAAAGGTTCTGTTAACAGTAAGCTCTAGACTAACTAGTAACTGCTCAAGGCAAAGATAAAAAAAACAGGACCAAATACTGAAAAAGCTTTAACATGTTTCCCAAGCAATATATTTCACAGGTTCTTTTCCAGCTGATGGAAGCTTTTACTTACAGTCCAAAATAACCCATCCTATCAGCAAACAATGCTGTTAAACTTCTATCAGGCAGAGATACACGGTCCACCATAAGGCACTTTATTACAACAAAAGATATTGTAAAATTGTTTACAGTAATGAAACATCTTGCAAAATAGCTGTAGCTTTATAGAAACATACTGCAATACTGCTAAAAATAGTAAGGTTTGGGATATAGGGCTTATCTAAAGCTTGTAAATGAGACACAGCTTGCCACATTATCCCATCCTCAACACGAACAAAAAGTGTGTTTTTCAGTTCAGAGGGTTAAGCCAAAGTGAATTTCAGCGAGTGAAGTTACTTCAGAGAGTTTCTCTGGAGTTGGCAGAGTTTATGCTGGTGACAACTCTTAAAAAGGAGCTGACAACACCTCCTCGCAGGACACCACTTCGCCACCAATAACGAGGTTTAAATGTACCACACATACTAACTTTGCATTCAATACGTAAAAGAGAGGAATTAAAAAAGGAAGGTTAAAGTATTTCGTGTGTGAGATTGCTTGAACAGCAACGGAAGAGTCCTGAAGTCAAAAGTGATTCTCTAAACAAAGTTATTCTACTCAGTGACTTACACACAGTACCCATACGAGCCATCAAGTACTTCTGAGAGACCTCCGGGCTCACGGGGCGCCGAGGGAAAACGGAAATTCACGAGAACTCCCTTAAAGGCGCCGCTCAACAGAAGGCGCGTCGCAGCCCGGGGAGCCGCGGCCGGGCAGGGTCAGTCGCTGGGCTTCAGGGACTCGTACCCCTCCCTCAGCAGGTCCCGCCATGTTCTGAGAAACCGGGCGTTTTCCGAGCACTTGGTGGCGAGCTCCTCCACCTGGGCCGACACGGCAGACGTCGCCTCCAGGACCTTCGCCAGCGAGCAGGCGGCCTGGAGAAACGGCACAGAGGTTGGAGGGCGCCGACACCCGTCCCGCGCCCTACGTGAGGGGACCCCGCCGCTCCCTCCCTCCCTATCGCCGCGCCGGCACTCACATCGCTGATCTGCATCTCCACCTCCTCCAGCAGCTCCCGTGTGTCACCTGCCAGCCACTCCGGCGACCGCAACTCCTCACTCCCGCCACACATCTCCCCAGGCCCCGCCTCGGCCATGTCCCGCTCTGCTTGTGGCACCGCCCACCGCCCAGCCCATCCCGCGCCGCGCCCCGCCTCCCGCCCGAGCTCTGCCGCTGGCCCCGCGGCGTGCGCTGGGGAGGAGCGCGGCGGAACCTCCGGGTGCGGTAGTCTTTCCTGCGGAGCGCCCCCAGCAGTAGTTGATCCCACCACCCCAATTCCTCCGAGCGCCTCCCGTTCAAACACCAGACGAGAATCGGTTCGTAGAGCCATTGCCCCGTGAGGGAGCTGAGAGGGATCTTGCCGCCGGGCACTCTGGGAGCTGTAGTCCTGCCAGTGAGGGGGGGCGGGACGGGGGCCTTCTTGCCGGTCGCTGAGTGCGCAGGCGCAGCGTGGCAAAGGGCGGTCTCGGGGTCCTGAGGGGAGTGGGTGTTGTCGCTATGCTGCTCTTCTGCTGCCCGTCCTCCAGCCGAGGTAACATGCCGGCTCGTGCCGGGGCGTCTCACTTTCCCCAGGGGATAGGGCTGGGGCTGCCGCCTCCCGACGGGAGGAGCGGGCCTGGTGAATGGCGCGGCGGGGAATGAGAGCAAAGGTCGTGGCTGGGGCGCGCCCGAGTGTCCGGGCGGCGGGGGCCGCGGGGCCGGGAGCGGCGGGGCTGGCGGACGGTAGTCGGTGTCGGCGGCAGTCGGTGTCAGCGTCAGCGGAGGTATGGCCGTGTTCCCTCTGCCCCGGCGGGCTCTGACCGGTTGAAGGTGCCACTGAGCCCGAGGGCAGCCCTTACGGGAGCGCCGGACGGGCCAGGCAGGGGGCTGCTGCGCCTCTGCGGCGGGGGCATGAGGGTGGAATTATCCTTGGAGCCATACTAGAGGTTACCCTTTTTAAGCGAGAAAATAAAACAATTAAAGGCAGTCTTGCTGACTAAATAAACAGCTTCCTGACAGCAGTTAATAAGAGCTGCGGGAGCGTAAAGTGCCTTCTTAGAGATTGTTTGCCTCGCCCAAAGATTTCACGTCGCGTTTACTGAGTCCTTAAGCTCTCAGCTCTCAGTAGACTGGTAGCACCAACTGAGTTCATTCACTGGAGAGAACTGGCCGTTCACGGTTTGGACCTACCTTTGTGATTATCAGCCGTATTCCGGGTCGAATTTCACTTCTTTTACATGTGTGTGAAACAACTGGCATTTTTAAACAATGCTATGTAATTCTTAGTACTGTCAGTTCTGTTCAGATACCTCAAAAATTAAGGTGTCATGTTCTATTATATCTGTATAGATGTAGTTGTTTATCGTGCTTACAAAATGCATTGCTTATTCTCAGACCCTGATTGCAAGTAAAAAATGATTCAGAGTCATGAGGTAGTATGATAATAATTTTTATGTTATTGCTGGTTAAGTACAAAATTGCTGTTATAAAACGGGCATAGATAATACTTAACTGCCTTGCTGTGCAGTTATAGTGGAAAATGTTTGTGCTCGCCTTACCAGATGCCATTCTCAACAGGACCTTTCAGTTGGTGATTTTACTTTGTGGCTTTGCAGAAATACTTTGTATCCTCCTTCACCCGTGAAACTAGAGGGAAGGAATCATTAAAGGAAGGGAAAATACCTGTCAGGGTGCATTAGTTCACAGACCTTTTAACTGTAACTATTTTTCGTGTTAACCATAGTAGTTTTTGTGAAAAAAGAAAATGAGACAAGAATGTAACATGTAATAGCCCTGTGAACAGAGCCTTATTTTGATCATTTTAAACTTTAATTTGGTCCATTTGCTTGAAAAGAAGTTCTGGCTTGTTCTTACAGCAATTACCATCTCTGCAGCTAAGATCAAGGTTAACTATATCCATTGTTCTGGCTTTCGCTAAAGCATACTTGGGCTTCAGCCTGAGATTTTCTTGTAAACCATGACACTTGTAGACCATGTTCATTTTAGGTGAACTCTCTAGCGTCAGTAGCCCAAACTCTGTGTCTCAGCATGTGTTGAGATGTCAGGAGAGATGAGCCTAGGGAGGGGCTGTTATATTTGTTGTATTTGAAAACTCAAGAAGTATGGAAAATTGCTGATTTTGCAAATTTGTTTCTTGTTTTAGCAGCGTATCAGTGCTTTCGTGCTCTCAAGTTGATAAACAGAGATTGCCTTCCATCACTGCATATCCCAAGATGTGCATCTACTGCCTCTGTGCCTCGCATAACTACACATTATACAATTCATCCTCGGGACAAAGACAAACGATGGGAAGGTGAGCAAAACAATTTGCATTATTTAAAAGCTCCTTTGTTATTGCTGTTTTACAGACACTGAAATATGTTGCTGTCTTTATCTTCTTACAGAAATTCTGTACTCTTAAATATAGTACTAATATTCCAAATTAAATTTTGTGGTGTGTGTCTTTAGTGCTATAAAATGGCATCAGAATAAACTTTCTCCTAGTTATGTAAGTAAAATATATAAGCGGCTTTTGCTTTAGTGACTTATCCCAAGATTTAATTCTATCAGGTACGTGCCTGCTGGATTTTTTCAGTTGTTCTCACAATGAGCGTTTGTGAAAAAATAAGATTAATACATATCTCTGGGCATTCCAGTCTCTACATTCAGCAATTTTAATGGCTTCAATTCCAGAAAAGAATGATTAATTAGAATAAAATTAAGTTGCACGTTCTGGCAAAAGGTTTGTTGTTTTTTTTTCTTTCTCCCTTACCGAGAGTTTCAGTGACCATCTTTGATACAGCTGCCCAACTGGGCTCTGAATTTAAACATACTAAGATAACACTTGTGGTGGATAGAGATTGAATACATGTTTTTATGGTGTATATAAAAAAAAGAAGCTAATTTTACTTTGGGGTGCTGATGTCCTTCTGTGCCTCTTCCAAGTACTGAAGTGGGGATTCTGTTCAATATTTAGCTTCCTTTTATGCAAAGTAATACTTCTGGGATACCCAGCAGCCAATGTAACAGAGCACAGAGTGAGAGAGAGACTGAGGGAAATTGGGTATTGGTTTATGTTATCTTTTTTTTTTTTTTTTTTTCTATCATAGGGGTAAACATGGAAAGATTTGCAGAGGAAGCTGATGTTGTCATTGTTGGAGGAGGCCCTGCGGGTCTCTCTGCAGCTATTCGACTCAAACAGTTAGCTGCTGAGCATAACAAAGAGATACGGGTTTGCCTGGTGGAAAAAGCTTCTCAGATTGGTGCGCATACGCTGTCTGGTGCCTGTGTTGAGCCAAGGGCCTTAGAAGAACTCCTTCCAGATTGGAAGGAGCGGGGGGTATGTATGAGCATATTAACCTTAAATTAATTGCTATCTTCTGATGAACTGCATTGGTACTTCGGTATCATTGGTACTTCTTACCATTTAAAAGTACACTGATGTAGCAAAACAAAAAAAGTCTGTTACCTCTAGTTTGGCAATGTTAAAGTTTTATGTCTACACAGATATGCTGTGGCCTTTGCTATTTCATGTAGTAGTTTTACTACATATAGGCAGTATGTCTGGTGCATCCTGGGATGCACTACACTGCATTTGTGCAGAGTCCAGCTCCTGTGCACAAGCAGCAAACTGTGCAATTCTTAGCAATGTCAGACTTCTTTCTGTGCAATTGTTCTTCATAGTCTTAGGAAATGGCATGTAGTACACTTACTTTTGTGTGGCGTTAGTGGTGTAACAGAGACCTAAGGTGCTTTTAGGAGGGCTGATAGCAAGAAGTGAGCTGCCATCTCTGCCAGAACAGCCATCTGACTTGCAGCCAGCTGCCTGCTGTCACCTGGGAGCTGCGAGACGGATGTCAGCTGGTTGTTTTGTCTTACTGGACTAATCATACAAGTTGGACTGCTTTCTTTAGAAAGGTCTAGAATATTGATGAAGTACAAGCCTGTGTGCAAACTGTAGAAGTTATTTGCAAGGCCCTGGTCCATTTTTTTTTGTGTCAGTAGTTGTGTTGATTCTTGCATGATGGCTGCCTCATAAAGTACTTAATCTTCTTTCTTGTGATACCTGCCTACAGAACTGCTTTATTAAACCTTTATTAGACTGCCAGTTGGATTGTTTTGTTTGTTATTGTTGGATTGGATAGAAAAACATAACTTTTCTGGTTTTTTAGAAACATACTGCTTCTATTTTCTTTTTTAATGTAGGCTCCACTTAATACTCCCGTAACTGAAGACAAGTTTGGAATTTTAACAGAGAAATCTAGAATTCCAGTGCCAATTATTCCAGGTAAAATTTAGTAAGGTGGTAGAGAGTCATCTTTCTTTGTGTCTTTTTCAGCTCTTTCATTACTCAAACAATTTTGATTCAGTGTAGTACAGCAAGTGTATGTAGAAGTAATGACTTAGTGATAGGGTCTATGTAGATGATGGTTATGATAACGCAGATTACTGTGAAGATAGTAGTTGTAGAAGATATGACATCTGATGTATACAACTTGTGTCATTTTGCTTGTTATTCTGTGGTTTATCTGTGTATGTCTTTCTGCTTAGGACTTCCAATGGTTAATCATGGAAATTACATAGTACGTCTGGGCCACTTCGTGAGCTGGCTAGGTGAACAAGCAGAAGCATTGGGTGTTGAGATATATCCAGGCTATGCAGCAGCTGAGGTAATAATGACATCACTGCAAATATGAAAAGTGGTTTTGGAACCCTCTTCACTCCCAATTATTTGTGCAATCACAAGATTCCTGTTAAGAGACATATATTGTGAAAATTGTGTTTCAGTGTCTAAATCCTGGCCCAGATCCAGCAAAGTGCAAGTGGGTTATACAGTATGTTACATAGTCTTCAAGTTTGACCATTAAAGACATAGAGCTTAGAAGTTCTGTATTATAACTTTTTATGAGTAGATTAAAATGACAAATCATTAAATGTTTTTGTCTGTTTGTTTAAATATTTCCAAAGGTTCTTTTTCATGAAGATGGTAGCGTGAAAGGGATAGCAACTAATGATGTAGGCATTCAGAAGGATGGAGCACCTAAAGTAAGTAGCTGTCTTCTCCATAACTAGGGGTCTGATTATAGAAATTGTGATATATCTGCTTCTACTGCCATCAGTCATCTTGCTGCTGGCTAAGAAAAAGTGTAAAATTCAATACCTGTCTTCCCTTTCTGTAGATAATTGAGCAAGTTGTGGCCTCAGAACATTGTAAACTTCTGAGATTAGTAGCAAAAGCCTTCGCAGAAAGGAGATTTGTTTGGGAGTGACTTGAAGGTGTGTTGGCATGTGTGAAATCAGAAAACAAAGGGAAGAATTCCAGGCAAGAAAGGCGTGAAGATGAAATAGAAGCTGTTGTGCAGCTGGTAATTAGCAGTGTGTAAAAGAGTGTATTTCTGGCTGATTATCTTTAATATTCACAACTGCAGTCCCGTTTGTTGACAGTCTGTCTGCCTCACTGGGGCAAGGTACACACTGAGTCTTTACACTTTTTGCTGGTCATTCATGTTTCTGTGTCTAGAAGGTGACTCCCTGTCCTAAGTGACAGACTTTGATTTTTAGCGGAATCCAGAGCCTGCAGTGTGTCTTTTCCCTATGCAATACATAGGGAGAATTTGGCACCACAGCTACTCAGAACAGTTTTCTCACAGAATTATTTGGCTACAGAAATTATGGGTACAAGCTTTTTTGTAAGAATTACATTCTTTCATGAGCTTTCTTATTAGTTATGTAGTTTCAGAGAGGTATTTACTTTCATATGAAAGCATGGGCTATTTTCCCTATTTAAGGCAGGAAATGAGAATAAAAGACTTGCTTTGAGAGAATATAGACAGTGGAGGAGGGAAGAGTAAGTAGTGGCGGGGGAAAATACTACTTTTTTCCAGTATGATATTGGCTGTCTTGTGTAGAGGACAGACGTGCTCCTACTTTCAGGTGTACGTTTTCTCCAGTAGGAGGCGCGGGTAATATATTTAGCTTGCTGCTGTGATACAGATTTATTGGCAATTTGGTTTTAAAATAGGAAGGAATTATTATTTTAGTATTTATTTTAAAGCATCCACAAAATCTAGAATTTTTTCCGTTTATTCTGGGTGTGTCAGGGTTTAAGCCCAGCCTGTAACTCAGAACCACACATCCACTTGCTCACCAGGGATAGGGAGGAAAATTGAAAGAATGTAAACCCCACAGGTTGAGATAAGAACAGCGCAATAACTAAAGTATAATAAACTATTACTACTAATAATGATGAGGGAAATAACAAGGGGAAAGAATATAAAACTAAAAAGGGAAAGGAAAAAAACCCCAATAAATAGAAGTGATGCACAATACAATTACTCTCCACCCACTGCCTGATATCCACCCCGACCCGAGCAGCGATGTGGGCCTTCCGTGTAACTCCCCCCATTTTATATGCTGGGCATGACGTGCTGTGGTATGGAATACCCCTTTGGCTAGTTTGGGTCAGATGTCCTGTCTCTGCTTCCTTCCGGCCTCTTGTGCACCTCCTCACTGGCAGAGCATGAGACACTGAGAAGTCCTTGATCAGGGTAAGCATTACTTAGCAGCAACTGAAACATCTGTGTGTTATCAGCATTGTTCCCAGACTAAAGCTGAAACACAGCAATGCACCATCTACTAGGAAGGAGGAAAAAATGGCTGTTACAGCTGAAACTGGGACAATGTGTCTCTTAACTTCTTTAATGTACATAATTAGTGTGCCACCACTGCAATTTTTTGAGTATTCAAGTGTTTCAGCTGTCAGTTAGGTCAGTTGATACTAACTCCAGTGTATAAAGATTCAGGTAAATAGATAGAGTTGTATAACCTTCAAGGCAAGAATATCTTCAGTGTGTTTATGCAGTGCCTAATCAGACTAGGGTTAATGAATAGGATTTCACCTTGCAGTCAGCACCAATCAAACAAAAATGCCAGTGATAAGACTGTGTAGTAAAAAGTTGCACAGTGATTCTTGTCTAGATGCTGGAGAAGGATGTTAACTGAAATACAACTTTGTCACGTTGTGGAAACATTTCAAATTAATGAATTTCTGGTATTTACAGTGTGGAATTGTAGTTAATTCATTTATATAGATTTACTTCAGATTGGACATTGTATGTTTTTAATATTTAGATCAAGTAGTAAGTCCCTGTAGTTCTCTTAATATTTTGTAAGATAATTCATGTAAAGATTGACAATCAGTAATTTCAAGAATATACCAAAAAATCAGCAAAATATTGTAAGATAATTCCTGCATAGAGGGAGCATTTTCATTTGCTAGCCTTTTTCAGAGGTTTCCAACCAGTAAGACACAAGCAGATTGCACCTGAGAAACAATTCAAAATCACAGCAGGAAGTTTCTCCTGGACCAATTGCTTACCTTGAGATGGTTTTATTAGGTGCTGCTGGGTATCTTAATCCAAACCTGTTTTTGTTATCTTTTTCAACATTAAACCTTTTGACTGAAATCAAACTTTTTTCTTTTAAAAAAAATTTGTTTTTTCCCCCCCTGCAATTTTATATATATTTAGAATCTTGTCTTTTTACATTGCAGATATAATCTAGTAATATTCTCATCCAGTGCTCACATATGCAGGTGACATGCTCATACACAAGTATGCTGGTTTCCCTTACCTTACTCTCAATCTCAGTGTTGGAACTTTTAATGAGTTTGGTTTTTTTTTTTCATAATGATACTTCATGTTAGTTTAATTTTACTGTAAGTTTTAACATGTAAGATTGGTGTAATATTATAGTAACATTATTCTAATGTAATGGGTTCTTTCGGGGGCAGAGGTGATGTAGGTTTTTCAGATCTGGTGTTTAATGTCTGTGGGGGGACACAGTGTTTTATTATAATAAGCAAATGAGCAAAAATTAAAGTGTGAAGTTCTAGATTAAGAGTCTGTGTTCTGTCACGGTTCTTTTGCATCATATAAATGATCAGATTTGGTATAAATATCCTCTGATCTAGAAGAGATTCAGTAATAAATAGCGATCCACTGTAGCGTTTGTTTTACTGGAATCACACAGCAGGATTTGCCAGGGATGCATCACAGTTATTAGGTGAAGACATCTGACTAGAGCCGCAACTTACAATGGCTATAGGTTCTGGACAGTGCCACAAAGGAGTGTAAAATCACTTTATTGCCTTCTAGTTTCTTGCTCTGAATTTGGTGCGGCACAGATCTAACTGCTGATGAAACACTCTCCTTTCGCAGGCTACCTTTGAAAGAGGCTTGGAACTCCATGGTAAAGTCACAGTCTTCGCTGAAGGTTGTCATGGACATCTAGCCAAACAGATGTACAAAAAGTACAATCTAAGGGAGAACTGTCAACCCCAGAGCTATGGCATTGGACTGAAGGAGGTATTACCTGCATAATTGTAACAATTAAGGAAAATACTATGAAACTATAAGGTAGTTTTTGTTTGCTTTCAAGTTAATCTGTGTAAGAAATGAGAACGATAGATTTTGAGTTACACTTTCAGACTTCAGAATCTTTGCTATTCTGAAGGTCATCAGAGAAGATATTCCCTGAATGTTGTGACTCTTGTTTCAGCTGCTTTTTCTCTTACATCTGTGTTATAACTAAAGATACCTGTGAATACACTCTGCTAATGTCTTAATTTGATTTCAGGTTATGTTAATTTGTGAAATCTGTTTTCAGTACTAAATGAGAGAGGGATTCATGCTGCCCAATTTTAGGGGTCTTTAGTGCCTGAGAAGGGGAGGAAAGGCTTTCTCTGGGTTTTGATTAGAGAGAGGAGCTATTCCAGATGAGTCATGATCTCTGAAACACCTTCTAGATGAGTTTGGGGTTTTTTTACCCCCTAAATGCTCTTCACTGGACTTATCAGGATAGAGATCCAGTTTGCTTTTTAAAATATTTTTTTTCTCAGGAAATATCAGTCATGAAAAAGAGCTGTGTTATTTAGAATATGGTCAGTTTGACTATAATATGTTCTTTATTACTCTAAGAATATGCTTCCAGTAGCAGAATATTTGTTAAATAATTAGTTTGCGCTTCTGTAGAGAATAACACATAGTCTTAGTTACTATTTCTAACGCCTAAGTTGTCATTAAAGCATGGGGCTTGCTGTAGAGTTCCTTTGCTTCCAGATGAGACTGCTTCAGCAAATAGTACAGTCCAATAGGAATGGTTCTGTAAGTGAAATAGCTGATGCTGATGAGCTGATATCCCCGCTATGCACATTTCAGGTTTATTTTTACGTAGGACTAGCTCTGATCTAATCCCATGGACTGAGTCCCTTTTGTGACTGAAATGCTTTAGATGGGCTTCTGGAGCCTCTTACAATTTATTTTCATGTGAAAGGAATCCAGTTCATGCCTTCCTGTACGATGGCTGCTGTATGATGTGAACCAAAGCACAGTAAGTGGGAGGAATCAGGAATCATGCTCAAAAATACACTCCTTGATCTAACCCGAAACATTAGGTTGGACGTACATTCCATGCCCTTCTGACATTAGACTGCACCTGGCTCTGTGGTGAAGAGATGTTTTGTGAAATGAGCAGAAAATTGACTTGCTAGTGGAAATATGAAGGTGCTTCTGTGAGTTCACCAAGGGTCAGATCAGCACTGGAGATGTGTAGGAGAGAGCAGAGAGAGGACAACCTGTTTGACTGCAGATATTTAGGTCAACTCAGGCATATTGTTAAGCCTTGACCTTGTGAGGAAATTGCAGTGATTCATATGAAAAAATAATGTATTTAAAGAAAAAAAACACAATGTAAGTATTGCCTTCCTTAGCAGAAGTATCTATTGAAATCGCTAATATAAAGCATAAAATGACAATTTTGGGTATAGTACTGGAGCCTCAGTCACGTTTTCTGATGCGCAACATTTCTAGAAAGAGAACTATTGTATTAGGAAATTCTTCAATGGTAACCCAAAAAAAAAAATGTACTTATTACCTGGTATTTTGCTGTATGAATTTATGCATTGGTCATAGCAGTAAATTAATTTTCTTCTATATGTAATTGCATATTTTTATATATATATAATATTATATTATTGAAAGGGCACTACTTTGCAATGTAAAATAATTTTTTTATCATCTTTATTTCAGTTATGGACTATTGATGAAAAGAAATGGAAACCAGGAAGAGTGGAACATACTGTAGGCTGGCCTTTAGACAGGCATACATATGGAGGATCCTTTCTTTATCACTTAAAGGAGGGTGAACCTTTAGTTGCTCTTGGATTTGTGGTAAGTGAAGCTGGTTTTTGCATGCTTGCTTTGTTGTTGTTTGGTCTTCTTTTTTATGCAGCTTCTTTTCTCTGTTTTAATATGAAGATGAAAACACAAAAATAGCAACAGACTAAATTTAGTACTTTCTCAATCTTGCATGCACTTATGTCCATATTAGAGAAGGTTAATTTGTCATATGAATCTATTTTAAATCAAGAGTCTTTCATTAAGAACAAAATGGAAAACTTAGAAATAATTTTTTTTTTGCAAACAAAAAGAGTTTTGGTAAACCCAAACCCAAATCATCAATCAAAACCATGCTCACAAGATTTTTTGCAAGTTAGGAAATGTCTAAATCGTGCACACTTTGTACAATTCCATTTTGTCATGTGTCAGTCTTGGGTGTAGCTGCTCTTTGAGAGAAGCATGTAAAGTGAAACTACTCTGCAGTTCCACAAGCAGCATTCCTTTTATTCCCAAGTTTTTCAGTATGTTCTTGCCATTCATATCACCCCTGTTTGCCTCCCCCTGTTTAGCAGTTGTCTCTGAGTTGAACAGGCAGCTGCTTCTTTCTTACTGCCTCTTTATGAGAAGAATTAAGATCACTGTAGATGGTCTTGTGTCATTCTGCCAGCCAGTGATGCAAAGAGCAATGGTAGGAAATGTTTTTCTAGCACCTACAGTCCTAAATGAAGCACTTATTATTATTATGTGCATGTGCTTCACATGCAGATGTTACATTAGTCAGGCACACGATCTGGGCTTTTACCAGCATAGGATTTAGGTCATGCTTTGACCTTCTAAATTTCAAAAGGGTCCCAGAATGTGTGTGAAAACTGTATTTTTGTCTAATGGTTTTGTAGGAAATACTGAAACAAACTTGTTAGCTTTTCTCAGACATGCATACTTATTCTGTTCAGATTTCTAGTCTTGGAATTAATAAGTAGAGACAATAGACATTTAAATTCTGTTTGCTTTTAGAAAGATAGAGAGCTTTGATTCTTAGAGAATGGTAATCATGAATGTTCATATTATCTCCAGTTCACACAGGAGAAAATCAACTTTTGTGTGAACATACAAGCACTTTTTATCTTTGAATTTTACACCTATGTCAGTCTGAACTGATTCTTCTAGCAGGATTATCTTGCAATTATTTTGCAATCATTAACTTTTATCTAGCAAGGAAATAAATGCAAGCAGTGCTCTAAAAGCAGTCAGCTGCCAGAGAAATTAAGGCAGAAATCAGCTGTTTCTTGCTGACTCATGATATGTGTTGTTATTTGCCTTAAATAAAGGTTAGAAACCAAAAAGCTCAAAAGAGAAAACTTGGCAGCATGAGTCCTTTTAAGAGTATATTAAAGATTGGAAATGCAGAGTATACCTTGGGACAAATTCTCACTTACGTAAAATAGGAATCTGGGCATCCAGCCAGTTGGCAAAAGACTTTTTCCTTCATTTTCTGCTTTCATCACTGATCCCCTGTGCTTTATTAAAATGGCTTACCTAATTGGAAATGATAATTGACTCTGCTAAATGATGTGAAGAACTGGTTAAATATGTGAGCACAAGGACATAACTATCTAGAAAGAATTATTCACCTCTCCTTCCAGCTTTTCTAGGGCAAAGAGGTTTTGAAAGACAAATTTAAAACTAGTTTTCTCCCTTATCCTGCCCATTAAACCATGCTTAATATAATTGCACTGTTTTATTTCAATGACAGATGGAAGATGTTTACAATGCAATTAAATATTTTCCATGCTTCAAGTTTCAGTGGGCAAAGAACAGTCTTGTAGCAGCAAATTCTCAGATATACTTCTCCTGTCCTATTAACAGAATGTATTTTTGGCAGTAGTTTCTCTAAGTAGAAGGATCCTGAGGTTGGTTTAGTATAAAATAGGAGTGAAAGAGTTGACGTAATATGCAATTGTTTTCTTTTCAAACTTCTTTTGCAATTTTGTGGTTTGTTTTCATTAATGTTGCGCACTTTTCTTTTTTTAAGGTTGGTTTAGATTACCAAAATCCCTATTTGAATCCATTTAGGGAGTTTCAGAGGTGGAAGCACCATCCTACTGTACAGCCTACTTTGGAGGGTGGAACAAGGATTGCCTATGGTGCCAGAGCATTAAATGAAGGTGGTTTACAGGTAACATTTTTATGATTTTTTTTTTTTTTTTTTACTTTGAGTTCCGTATAGCTGTGATTTTAGTGCAGTAGATTTGGGTTGTATGGGAAACACCTGAGCTATAGTAAAGTTGATTAAAGCCAAGAGTTTTTCTGGACAGAAAAGCCTTGTTATCTTGCTGGATACCAGCTGCTGAGATTTGCTAGGTTTAGGCTCTGTCATACTAAAAATCTTCTGACATAATCACTTTGTTTCTAAATTAAATACAGATTCATAGAACTGTTTAGGCTGGAAAAGACCCTTAAAATTATCCAGTCCAACTGTTAACCCACCACTGGCAAGTCCGCCAGTTAACTATCTCATTAAGTGCCACATCTACATGTCTTAAATGCCTCCAGGGATGGTGATTCCACTCCCTGGGAAGCCTGTTGCAAAGCTTGATAGCCCTTGCAGTGAACAAGTATTTCCTAAAATCCAGTCTAAACCTCCCCTGGTGCAACTTGAGGCCATTTGCTCTCGTCATATCATTTGTTACTTGGGAGAAGTGACCACCTGCCTCCTCTCTCCATCCCCCTTTCAGGTGGGTGAAGAGAACAATAATGTTCCCCTCTGAGCCTCCTTTTCTCCAGACTAAACAAGCCCAGTTCCATGTATTCACCAAGACTTAAGTTCAGTTGAAAGGGTTGGAACAATTTGCAGAAGAAATAGTTTTGCTTTTATATTTAATAGGCAAAGTCCTTCCAACCTTCTCATGTGGGAATCATGGAACGCAGGACATGGCTGCATGTCCTGGGCTCCTATTTGTAGATGTGCCTTTTGGTTTGGAGTTTAAAACTATCCTGAGTATTTGTGATTTGCAGCCTGTGTCTGGGGCCATTCCACTTTACCCTCTGATTACATTGTTCTTCCTTTTTGAATGTCTTCTTTAATATAAACATGACTTCATGCAGTTTTTGCAATACAAGTGGAATTTCAGCAGCAGTGTAACACTTGTCTCAGTCTTGTGGGTTAAGCTTTGTTACTAGTGTGCATACCTGGGACTGAGTCATGTGGGTTTGTGAAGCAATTTATTGATTAAATGTGATTATTTAATCAATCTGCAGGTTGGTTACTTGGTCCGTTATGAAGTGGAAATATGTCATATTACGTTGTGACATCGCTGTTTTACTAGCTTATTTCATAAACCACTGTCTGACCATTATTAACACAGATAAGACACAAAATACCAAGGTGTTTTAATCTAGAGTTACATGTAAGATGAGCTTCTTCCACCCTGTGCACTGATTTCTGTATCACAGATAATCATTATTGAATATCCTCCTTTCATGAAGTAGTAGCCAGATTGTGACTTCAGTTACATACTTCTTATACTGCTCAAAACATACAGCTGAAAGAACGTGGTAGTTTTTAAGTCACTTACAGACATTGTGATAAATTACACACATTAGGATGACAGCTCTTGTGCACCTCTGCCTAATCTTTGGACTTATTTGCTGGACTTAAAACAGCATGTACCTTACTTTAACTGTTCCTAATATAAAAGCATGGGGGGCAGTTGTTCAGCTTTTGTTTTTAGTTTTACTTATTTATTTCCTGTAGGTAAAATGGTCTAGTTAATGGTGAAGTCATACTTTAAATGGCCTTTTTTTAATACAAGCTTTCAGTAAAGAGTAAAAAAAGCTTTATTGGTGAATCACTGAAGATTTTAAATTAGCTCTTCTTTTGCATGTGTTGCTTTGATTGTAGCAATCTGACTCATTTGCATCACTAGAGTCCAGGAATATTTTCTTACGTAAGTTGTTGAGTAGCTCCAGTTTTCATTTTGGTGGCAATGTTGCATCAAATAGAATTACAGAATGGTTTGGGTTGGAAAGGACCTTGATAACATCTTGTTCCAACCCCCTGCCATGGACAGGAACACCTTCCAATAGACCAGGTTGTTCAAAACCCTGTCCAACCTGGCCTTGAACACTGCCAGGGATGGAGCATTTACCACTTCTTTGAGCAACCTGTTCCAGTGCCTCACCACCCACACAGTAAAGGACTTCTTCGTTATATCTAACCTGAACTTCCCCTGTTTAAGTTGGTTACCCCTTGTCCTGTTGCTACAGTCCCTGATGAAGAGTCCCTCCCCAGCATCCTTGTACGCCCCCTTCAGATACTGGAAGGCTGCTATGAGGTCTCCACGCAGCCTTCTCTTCTCCAGGCTGAATAGTCCCAACTTTCTCAGCCTGTCTTCATATGGGAGGTGCTCCAGTCCCCTGATCATCCTCGTGGCCCTCCTCTGGACTTGCTCCAACAGCTCCATGTCCTTTTTATGTTGAGGACACCAGAACTGCACACAATACTCCAAGTGAGGTCTCACGAGAGCAGAGGGGCAGGATCACCTCCCTTGGCCTGCTGGTCATGCTCCTTTTGATGCAGCCCAGGATACGGTTGGCTTTCTGGGCTGCGAGCGCACACTGAAGCCGGCTCATGTTCATTTTCTCATCAACCAACACCCCCAGGTCCTTCTCTGCAGGGCTGCTCTGAATCTCTTCTTTGCCCAACTGTAGCTGTGCCTGGGATTGCTCCGACCCAGATGTAGGACCTTGCACTTGGCATAGTTAAACTTCATCAGGTTGGCATCAGCCCACCTCACAAGTGTGTCAAGGTCCCTCTGGATGGCATTCCTTCCATCCTGCGTATCAACCGAACCACACAGCTTGGTGTCATTGGCAAACTTGCTGAGGGCGCACTCAATCCCACTGTCCATGTCACCAACAAAGATGTTGAACAGGAGTATAGGTGTATATAGGTGTATAAAATTACCATCAATCTCAGCTGGTTTTGTTGGCTACAGGTAACCTTCTGACCATAGTTTAGTCTTTAACATACAGTGAAGCTATGTTGGTGTGAGAGAGGGAGAGCACAAGCTCTTGGATAGTTAGCTGATTTTGTAGCTGATTTTTTGGGATATGTGGAAGGAGGAACAGGGTTTAATAGGCTACATCTACATAGCTTTTATTTCTTCTGTTTATTAAAATCGCAAAATCAAGCACTTAAGAAATTCCCATGCAACCTCTGTTTTGTCTCCATTGTATCAAAAAACTTTGAAAAGATTTCAGAGTTTTGTAGAAAACAATGAAGTGTGGCTGTTGTTGAGCAATGTGTATTAAAAGTATCAGAGGAAAAAACTTCACATTGGTGACCTATGCAAGTGTCAAACATTAGACTCACTTAAAAGATTTTCAACCCTGAGCTGAGCCGAGGGAAGCAAAATAGGGGGTTCCTGGTCCACTGGCAGTGAGGATGCTGCACAGAGCAGGCATCTTCCCTTCCTCTGTCCTCCAAACCAGCATTGTTTTATCTCTTTGCTGCCAAGAGGATGGTGACTTCTCATGGTTGAAAGGATTAAGTTGTATTTTCAGCCTAAATTACCTTTGCTATAAACCAAACCACTAAGTCTCTGATTAACCAAATTGCCCAAAATGCATAGGAAATGCTGTGTGTTACAACTTTATTTAGTGACTACTATACGAATATTCAGAAGTAACCAGCCCTGGGTGAATAGTAAACAGATGACAATCGAACAAGCAGAAGAAACAAAATGTTTGTTTCAGATTATCTTGAATTCCAAGGGATACTTTATTATTTGGACATTTTTCATTGATTAAAACTACTTGTTTGGGGTCAAACTATTTAGACTATTAAAAATGAATTATTTCAGCAGCTTTAATAAAAGCAGGATGCTAGATTCACAAGGGCTGCTGAGTACTGAAGACTTTCAGAGGAAGGCCATGTTCACAACTTACCTTCAGCAATTTGAGACCTGGGATATGATCACAGCTTTCTGCTCTAAATTCTGCAGTCTGTGTTTTGAAGCTATTCCCTGTCTAAAATCTTAATCTCATTGGATAAGGGTAACTGTCTTGATAGCTGAGGTATTCCTTACCTAATATAGGCATATAACATAGTATATTAATACTATGGACCTGATGTTTGCAAATCATCTCTTAGATTTGTGAGTTGACTGTAGTCAATGACATTGTTTCTTACAGAACAGGGGGTAAGGCAGTGATTTTGCACTGAATACCTATTTGTTGACTGCTGAGCAACTTCTAAAATAAGTGGGGAGAAGGGGAACAACAAGGAGGGCACTCTGCAGTTACATAGGAAAGATGTGTGGTAAAAAGCATTGGGTGGTAAGCTGTGAGAGGAGAGGCATGCAACTTACTCTGTTGGAAATGGGAACACAATTATCTCTTTAAAAAAAAAATATTTAAACTTGAAGGAGGAAAATGGTATCGGTGGGTGACATTACCACAGTCTTGTTGCAGATAAAGCAACTAGAAAGAAGATACGAAGAAAATGTTGTCTTGTCATTTTTTTATACTCAGCCCCACTGCAATGTCTGTGTTCTTATTTGCTTACTATGCCAAAATTTCTTGGCAAGTGAAGTAACTCTGGTGTATTTTTAGAAAGTGCACATGCAACTTTAAAAATGTGAACGACACTCAAGCCTCATGCCAGTTTCATTTCCAGAAGGTTATTTTCACTGTAAAAAAACAAGAACAAAGAAAGAAAACACTTTTTTTCTGCTTCTTCTTCAGTCAATACCCAAACTCACCTTCCCAGGTGGAGTATTAATTGGTTGCAGTCCTGGACTCATGAATGTTCCTAAGATCAAAGGGACACATACCGCAATGAAGAGCGGCATGTTGGCTTCTGAAGCCATCTTTAGCCAATTAATCAATGAAAATCTCCAGTCAAAGACAAAAGGTAAGATTGTTGTACCTCCATTTGCAATTACCCTGTGTTCAATTACAGTCACCAACAACTTAGCAGTAACTAAATGTGTCTGAATAAAATAGTTGGAAATGCAAATAAATCATAAAACGGGTGTGCTGGTTTGAAAAGACAGCTATTGTTTATTTACTATTTATACTGTTGAATGATTTAAGAAAGAAATTAAGTTCTGTTTAGTTATTCTTAAGTATTGATCAAGTTTGCTCTTCACTCCTAATTGCAAGAATACTTTTTTCCTTCAATCTTCTTTTTCTGTCTTTAATTTGATAGTATTCCAAGTGTGAGACTATGTATATTCTTTTTATGTGTAACACTGGCACACTGAAGTAATGGCCTGATCCTGACCACATTTATTTAAGCCTTGGTTGTTCCCTTAAATCTGCTAACAAAGGCTGTACAGCAAGAGAACCCAGTTAGAATTTCAGTTGTTCTGGACATGGATGCTGTAGCCTGGTGCCTCATGATTATTATTTGTAGTGTCCTAGTCAGCTGTTGTTCATCTAGAACGTGCAATACAGTATAACAGGTTAAAATGCTTAGAACCCCTCTGAAGTGATAAATGCTCTTACTGGGTAGTGTGCCACTCTTGTTTGGTTATGGACAGGTTTTATATGCTGTCTCCAGTTTGGTCATGCAGTAGAATATTAGAGCCCACCTTCTTCTCTGTGCATGGATAATAAGCTTTCTTCAGAGCCTTACATGCAACAGAAAACGTGGACTGAAGCATGTTTTCATGCATGGGCAAGGCTTAAAATTTACTACTTAGAACAACGGCAATGAAGAATGGTGAAGGGGAAGCTCTCAGAATATTTTCATTTGAAAAAACAGGGTTTTTTTTCTAAGATAATTACTTGACTTTAACTACACTGCAGTAGATGCATCATGTGCAGGTATCTAGTATGTGTAAAGAATACAGTCAAAGAGTTAAAGTCAAGTTTGTGGTCAAATATATCTCATTAACTTGCAGGTTACAAAGGGAGAAAAAAATGTTCTCTAGCACTGGCATCATCCATTGGGCTGTAGTCATAGTTACCAAAATCAGAATGTTTGTGGTTGCGTAAGTTGTAAAGAAAAAGCTTTTGAACTTGACAATTTTAAAACTACCAACCTGGCTCATCCCAGGTAAACTCTCCTGGTCAGTTCTTGGATTCTATGAGAACAGCTGTTCTCCCGTAAAGGTGCCAATGTAGCCACCTGGCCAGTTACATTTTACTGAGGTCTGAGGCAATTTAATGCTGCTCATGGGTCATTTCATACAGGCCATAAAGGAGCAGTATATACCTGCTGATAACTGCCAGCATAACAGATCTCTACAAGAGGCTGAAATAAGTTGACTAGTATATACCCAGCTTCCTATTCTGAAATTCTCATTTTGCTGCCTTCGTTGCTAACAGTTGTTTTATACAGCCATTTTTTTTTTTTACTTCAAGGATAGTCTTTATGTGCTGTAGGTACCTAACCAGTAATGTACTGCCTTAGGACTTCATGTGCAAGAATATGAAGAGAACCTGAAAAAGTCCTGGGTCTGGAAAGAACTGTATGCGGTTAGAAACATCCGACCATCCTGCCATAGCGTACTTGGTGTGTATGGAGGAATGATTTACACCGGTATATTTTACTGGCTGCTGCGAGGAATGGAACCATGGACATTAAAACATCCAGGTAATTTCATTCTCTCCTGAAAGAAGGTACTAAATTTTTATGTCAGTCTTTGCTGGTCTCAGTTGAAGCTGGAGCACATCTGGTCAAGTGGTGAGTGTAGAAAAGAAATGGATGATAAGTCATTGAAGCAGACTTTGTCATGATGTAAACGAAGATATCAGAACACTGTTCTACATAGCAGAGTTTTTTGTCTCAGAAAAAAGGTTACCTTGTATGAAATACTTCATTCTGATGACAAGGGAAGTTAAAATAGCTTTAATTGCATTGTTAGTTAAAATAGTTTAATTGACTTAATTAAATGTTCTTGAGTAACTGCAAATTAAAGTTATTCTATATGGAAACTTATTTATTTAAAACATACTTAGGACCAGATTTTGCTCAGCTCAAACCAGCCAAAGAGTGCACGCCTATTGAATATCCAAAGCCTGATGGAAAAATCAGTTTTGATCTCCTGTCGTCTGTGGCTTTAAGTGGTACAAACCATGAACACGACCAGCCTGCTCATTTAACCCTCAAAGATGACAGCATCCCTGTGAGCAGGAATCTGGCTGTATTTGATGGACCGGAACAAAGATTTTGTCCAGCAGGTGGGTAACAGAAATTTGTCTGAGCTGGTTTTGGAAGGTGAAAGACTGAGTACTTCAGTGTGCACCTGGCCTACTACTTACTTCATGCATTCTATCCAAATCCTCCTCCTAGAAAAGGGTTCAAGTGCAGGTCTTAGTATGTTATGTGAACAGTACTTTCATGATGAAATAATTCGCAAAGATGGAAGGCAGGTGAATCACACTAGTAATACACTTCCCTCTTTGCACTTGCTGGTTAGTAGAGCATACGTGAGGGGGAAAACTGTTCAGTGAAGTGACAGCTCTCTCTTGCTCTTCACAGGAGTTTATGAATATGTTCCCCTGGAAACAGGAGAAGGATCAAGACTGCAGATAAATGCTCAGAACTGTGTCCACTGCAAAACCTGTGATATTAAGGACCCAAGTCAGAACATTAACTGGGTAGTGCCTGAAGGTGGAGGAGGACCAGCTTATAATGGAATGTAAACTGACAGGCAGTCTATTCAATGACTTCTGATCACCAACAAATAAGCTTGGGAGTATTTTATGCTGCAGTGTAATTAAAAGTACAGCACTAACTTGAATGTGTAAGAGTTTGAGGCTAATGTGCTGTTCTGAATTCTAGATATGACCGTTGCATTAAATGGAAAGTCGGTGCCTTCTGGTCAAACCCTTAGCCTTATTTAAATAGGACTTCTTTACAGGAGTTGTGTGGCAGGCAGAAGAAAGTTCTTCTCAGGACTGATGCAGGAACTTTGAATCTTGGATTTATTGCTGAAGTTCAGTGATTAACGAGCTATATCCAGAATTATGGGTATGGTGGAAGAATTTAGTACCTACCATTGAAAAAAGCATTCTGTATCTGGAGTGATTTACTATATGTAATCCTACCTTGCAGTACAGGGGGGAGACAAAAACAGCGACAACTTTCTACACTGATGTAAAGTGTTACACATTTTACATCAAATTTACAGTTGAGATTTTGTTTTCCCCTGATGGTAATATGGAGCCCATCTGCAATACAACCTGTAAAGTGCTTTAAAAAAAAACAAGTGTAATACCTGCACCTTTGTTCTATGTAGCATTTTTATTCCGTAAAAGACATCAGGCCTCCTCTAATAAAAATTCTATCAGAAACCGCCTAAATTGTCTTGGTGTGAAACTATGCTTCTTAGGAAGCACTGTTAAGCTGCAAAAACACACCTGAGTGGCAAAACACAAGTTACAGCTTGAAAATAAAACCACCTTTGAACAGTTTGTCTTTATTATTAGACTTCTGAGTTGTAAACACTGAAAACTGCAGCACAGGGCAAATGAATGAAGCGGCTCCGTTTATCCTTTTGCATGAGTTAGTGCATAGATTTAGAAGTTTAGGAAAAAAAAATCAAGCAAACATTTTAGCATAAGCTGCCTTCTCTTTCTCCTTCTGGGCTTTTATCTTCTGCTTGATTTTGAGTGTTTCCGTCTGGATAGCTGCTTAGAAAGAAAATCCACGATACAGTTATGGTAATCTCTTTAGATTATGTCTCTTAATATGTCAAGACCAGCTCATACCGCTGGAACTTACCTATGTTATTTCATTTAATAGAACTGCATTAATCTTCAATTAGGTCAGATACACTAGCAGCAAAAAACCTTGTCCCTATGATAAAGTAACCAGGTAGAGGAGGATGTGGCAAGCACAGTACTGGTGCCAGCACAGAATTCATGTGCCAAAAATCTTGTCCAATTAGACCAGGAAATTAAATTAGTAAGACCGCTGTAACACAGGGAGATGGTTCAGGAGGCATGTTGTTGACCTACATCAGCAGGTTACCCAGAGCAACAGAAGCATCACTGCTGTATAAAATCAGGTGAGAACACTTCAAGAGGGCTCTTGTCAGTGCTGCAGTTGTTAGAGGCCAGCATTTTGGGCATGGCACCGGTATGAGTTCCTACAAAATACTACCCTGGTTAATTTGTTACATTCTTAAAAGTAAAGAACTTGTAAAGAAACAGTTTTACTTTACCTTTGTCTTCAGGAGCAATTTCATTAGCCTTTTTAAGATCAGCCTTAAATAAAAGAGAAACATAAATTAATGTTCTGATGAAGTGTTTAGCTAAGATAAAAATGCTACTAAATATTATGATCATTACCAATGCCTGATCGAGATCTTTTACTCCCTGCCATCCTTGAGCCCGTCTGTAGAGAGCTTTAGTATTTGCTGGATCTATTTTAAGAGCCTGTAAATTTAATAAAATTGTCACGTTAACATTTCATATACTTCACAGCCTCCCATCTCCACAAATGGCACAGTTCACACCAGCAGACAGTATCTCCAGTCGGTTTGAGGGTAAGCTGTCAAAACATTAACTGTGTAAAAAGGAATGCTCTAATGTAGCACACTGAATAGCCAGCTAATCAGTTTTAATACCATTGCACCAGAAGTGGCCTTTTGTGAAGGGCAAGCATACATTGAGGATAAAATGGAATATCTGTGTATGTATGTGCTCATATATGTATATATATGTTACGTCTCTGTTAAGGCAAAGTTGTTACTGCAGTTCAAATTATGCTAACCTTGAGTCTCACAGTGTAAGTCTGTATTGCAGCTCCTTCCTTCACACCAAAAAAAAACCTTCAAATGGTGTCATAAATAAACCACACAGATTTCCTGTAAAGCTTTTTTCACTGGAGGCTAGAAAGATGCATCCAAGCAATCCATCCCATGCTTCAGGAACCTTGCCAAGTTCCAGTCATTATGTCTCTTTTGAGCTGAACAGTTTCACTAATGTGTATATATGCCAGTTCTAATATGGCAATATCAAAATAGGAAATGGTGGCTGGGCAAAGAAGTTGTTCCACTATTTATGATCACTTATTTTTTTGAGGTACCTTAGTGAATTTGGCTAGCTAGCTGTTTCCTTTTCTTGCCTGTGAAGATCACATTCTTTTTTCTTACTGCAGATAGCTCTACAGTGTGTCTTTTTATTATTTTAAAGAATATATTGGAAATCTGTTTGCATTAATGTATGGCTTCACTGATTCCACTTACTAACGTTAAATCGGTAATTAAGAATTACAGACACTGGACAATGCATCCAGATTTTTTTACATCACTTCAGTACTGGCTTTTAATAAAAAGACAGTATTACTTTGGGCACCCCTCCTGATCTCTCTGCTATAAAGCCTGCATCCTCTTCTGTGTCAAGAATTAGGAAATGAGGTGTCTGTATTGTGTACACATAGGTAGCATTCCTTGGTTTTAGCTTAACCACTGTGCTTACAGCTATTTTAGAGTGAGGTTGGTTTGACCATGTTCAGCCATTTGCAATTCTTTATTTACACCAAATAACACATGTATTACAGGTTGTTAATTTAAATCACTGTGGGCCTTAGGAAATCACAGAAGTAAAGTGTATGGTTTTTCATTAACAATTGCTTTGAACTCTCCTAGTTAACCTTAGGAAACTGGTGTTATTAAAATTCTGATATGCTGTTTAACACTTGCTATGAGATGTAAGCTAAGTACCTTACAGAAATCTGTTGCAGCTATGGAGCTGCCTTTATCTAACAATTCTGTAATCGTAAAGTGTGGGGATTTTTTTCCACAGTGGCACATATTGTGGTTAATAATTTCCATCTGTAACATTTAAATGCGGTTTCAATTTTTACCATTCTCTAGATGACAAATATCACACTACACTGTTGTTGGTTTTTTATTTTCCTCATTCCCCATTTGTCCATTCTAAATATAGGTTTACGAAAGTTTTCCATGTGCTAACACTATCAGCAGGCTAGAAAGCAAGCCAGCTCTCTGAAGACCCTCACACACAGATCATAGAATCATAGAATAGTTAGGGTTGGAAAGTTCCTTAAGATCATCCAGTTCCAACCCCCCTGCCATGGGCAGGGACACCCCACACTAAACCATACCACCCAAGGCCTCATCCAACCTGGCCCTGAACACCACCAAGGATGGAGCATTCACAACCTCCCTGGGCAACCCATTCCAGTGCCTCACCACCCTCACAATAAAGAATTTCTTCCTTATATCCAATATAAACTTCCCCTGTTTAAGTTTTAACCCGTTACCCCTTGTTCTGTCACTACAGTCCCTGATGAATAGTCCCTCCCCAGCATCCTTGTAGGCCCCCTTCAGATACTGGAAGGCTGCTATGAGGTCTCCACGCAGCCTTCTCTTCTCCAGGCTGAACAGCCCCAACTTTCTCAGCCTCTCTTCATACGGCCGAGACTCCTGCTTTCAGCATGAAGCCCTGGGAGGTTCTGCTCAGGATCCTCTACTAACAGAGAAGAACATTCTTCAATCAGTTCATTCAAAATTTCAGAGTTTTACTGAACTATTTAAAGTTTCCTCAAATGTACTAAATTCTGACAGTATGTCTATGTCACTGTTCCTTCCCCTCCACCCTTTCATTCTATTATTTTTCAATGTTTCCATATTTATTATTTCCTTCTTTTCTCCTATTCACTGATTTCATCTCATTCCTAAGCCTACCTGAAAAGGGTTTTAGTTAGAATAAGGTACAAGACCATCAATCTAAAAGCAAGTAGAATGTTTTGCTCGTGCTAGTCTTCCAGAGAAAAGTATTCTTCTTTCACTGAAGACAGTTTAACTTTGTAATATAAAAATCAGCTCTGCAAACCAAACTGACAGCGACAGTGTGCATTTTATCTGGCAGTAAGCAACACCGCTCTTTTGTTTGATTCTAATGAGTCATTTTCCATTTCAAAATCTTTTTTAAAAGCCATGTACTGGAAAAGTTAGTAATAACTTCACAATCAGCCTTCCACTTTGTTTACTTTCAAAACATAAAGCTTGTGAGAAGACTGTAAAAAAGCTTTGCAGTTTCAGTCTCCATTTTCTATCTAGGACAACTGTTCATCAAAATACTAGACATTAAATTTACCTCTGAACAACTTTCAATGGCTCCCTGCCAATCCGACAGTTTTAGTTTACAAGCGCCAATGTTTAGAATGCAGGTCAGAGCAACAGTTTTTAGCTTTCGTTTGTCTGCCTCCTCTGCCAGTGCTTCAGAAGCTTCTACATACCTGCAGAAAAACAGATTTACAAAGCACATATATTAATGTTGCAACTCCCATTTTGTTCTGCCCTTAACCATCTTTCTACAGGTATGTGCAAACTGGCCTATCCAAAGTTGTTTTTTTAAAGCAGCTTCAATTCCACCCATCACAAGTATCTATTAAACTAAATATACAAGACCTATCCTGACAAGAAAGATTAACTCCTTGGTGGTGAATGTTTTCCTGTAACTCCCAGTCCTCCACTGTACTAACAGCATTCTTTTTCTTAGACAAATGCACTATTTAGATGGCATGAAACCATTAGGATTTCTCTCAGTGATTGTTTATTCTCAAAAACATGTTCTCATTAGTGGCAAAAAGTCAGCACTACCACTGCACCTTCCATGTTCATGGGAAGCTTCATCTCTTCTTCAGCTCCCTCAGCAGTATTTTAATTGGTGTAGGAAGCTATGGCTAAAATCAGAAGCTAACTTTACCTTGTAAAGGAGGGTGGTTTATAAGCATTAATAACTCCACCTTCTTTCCACTGCCTTCACAACTTTCTTCTTGAACTTCAAAACTGACACTAGTTCAGGACTGAGCCACATCATTTAGAACATCTCTGTTTCACAGGAAAACTGGTAGGCAAGCTGTATCTCATTCTTCTTGAATTATGATGTGCTAATGCTATCAGGTTTTATGTCAAGTTGCATACGTTCACATTTTGAGCATGCCATGATTAATGCTGTCTTTGCAGATCAGTGCCTATGTAAGTTCTGGTTTTGCATGCCTTATGACTGTTGCATGGTATGTATGCAACTTTGGATCACAGAAATAAGCAATACTTAAAAAGATGAGAACCAGCAGACAGAGAAAAGGGCAAAAAGCTAAGGAGAGTTATGTTCAAAACGAACATCTCTAATATTTATAAATCACACCAAAACATGAAAGACAACAGGAAGTAATTTTTTTTTTTGGTCAGTTCTTACACATAAAATAAATAAATAAATGTGCTTAAGCACCAGTAGGAGAGGAAAAAGAACATAAAGTTATAATGGTTACTGTTGGTAAAAAGAAAAAAACCACCACTGCCAGGATGGTTTGCTGGTGAGTTGTAGTTAAGATGTAGGAGATACCTCGCCTAGAGCTATTCTGTGCCTTTCGGTTCTGATGCAATGCCAGCTAACATACACCACTGTACATAAAGGTGTATACATAAAATACAGAAAGTATTAGATTTTAATACAAAACAACAGGGTATGTCCACAAAAATCTGACCTATAAAGATCAAATTTGTTTACCCCACAAAAATTAGTATCCTTTCAATCCACAAGGACAAACAAATAGGGACCAAATAGAAACCGTCTACTCAGATTTGAAGAGCCTTCACTGGGTGTGCTTAAGAGTAAGCAAGGCAACTATTTGTAAGGGATGGCATAATTATACCCGATACTGACCTAAGAATGGGAAGAAGAAATGGACAGATACAACACACAAAGCCCTAAAGATCCATTTCAGCCTCTTTTCTGGGTGATTTCTGAAAGGCTTACATAGAAATCCTATTTACTTTAGGTTTTCTGTTGGTCTATGAGGGGCTTTTTGAAGGCAGGGGGAAACGCTGCATCTTGGGTTAATATCTGTAATTAACAGATACACTTTTATGGCTCAGAAAGACATGATTTGTTTGAATCCCAGTCAGTTAAAAACTCAGCTGAAGCATTAAATATGCCCAAATCCTTTTTCTTTCGTTGTTGTTACTGCTAGTTAACCAGTGATCATTGAGAAGGTAGGGATAAAGGTCAGTATAACTTGAAAAAAAAAATACATACAGGAGAAGCTCATATACATAAAGCAAAAAGCATGAAAAAAAGAAAGGAGCAGTACTGAAACAAAAGCAAGACAGCCATGATTTTGAAGGCATGATTCTGAAGTATACATGGAGTCAGGATGGTGGTATGAAGCCTCAGAAAATATAATGGCAAATTAATAAGGGTCACATTTGGGGTACTCAAAGTGACCCATTTGCTAAACCTACTGATTTTTAGAAACTGGAGAAAAAGTATCTCCCTCCTTTCCTGTCCATTGACTACTCTGTCTACTATTGTGCTTTCTTCCCAGTTACGCACCAGCACACCAAGAGTATTAAAAAAGAACATTTAGTCAGTTCTAAACTATACTTCCCGCCTATAGCCCTTACCTACAGCAATGAGTAGAAGACCTGCTTGAGTAAGTAGCTGAAAAACAACAAGATCTTTTCCAGATTTAGAAGGCTCTTTGTTTAAAAAAGAAGAGAGCACAGCAACAGGTACTTTTTAAATGCACATATCATTGCTTGATATCAGTATTAATTTGGGTTACAAGAACTACCTGATTGAATGATGATAGCCTTACCGTAAACTTTTACTATACTTTTTAGCTGCCAATGCCCAATTTTGCGATTTGAAGAAAGTATTTCCTATATTCTTTATGTCTTCTGCTATGGCCACAATCTTGTCAACCTAATAAAATAGATGGAAAATATAAAGTATGAATGTACTTATGAAAGAAGTCTTGAATAACTTAATGTTGAACCTGGTCCATCCTCTCTCAAAGATTATAAAATCTTAGAATAAAAACATTCCAATTGTAGTCAAAGACTAGCTTCAAACCACTCCCATAAAATTCTCTACTTTATGTAACACAATAGTCTGAAAGCTTAAATTCCTAATGGGTTTTCTACAGTATAAAGGGTGAGAAAATACCAGAAACAACATAGCAGTTCAACTCCTTCCCCTAGATGCTGCTACCCACAGAGAGCTATATATAAAGGTGTTGACCGTTACTCATGTAAAAGAAGACATGTTAACAACCAAAGTATTCAACCAAGACTGACTTATTCTCCCCAGAAAAAACTTGTCTTCTGCTTCTCAGAATCGCAAGAGTCCCCTGAACTCTGCACATACTCGAACTAGAGGTTTTTTTAACACAATTCTTCTATCAAAACACTTAAAACACCTGTAGAAGGAGAAAAAGAACAACTGCCTGTCTTTACTGAATCCATCATTTCTATTTCCAGAATGGCATACATTTCCAGTATTAAGTTACTTTTCCAGTGGCAATGAAAGTTTATTATTACTGCTGTCTATGGCACAGCTGTCTTAAGCTCTGTCAAATGTACATATTGCCATTTGTAATGCTATCTGTTTACCCTTCTACTCTACTAGAATCAGTGACCTCGGAAAACAACTGATTACAGCATAAGACCAATGTCATCATGGTTTCTGTAATTAGTTTATATGAACTACTTTAAAATTAAAGGCAGGCACCTGCCAACTTCAGTTCTGAACCACAGCAAATGCTATCCTAAAACAATTTCACAGGCTGAAGTTGTTTTCAGTGGCCTTATACAAGGAGTGTCTTGGTTTCTCACTGTAATGTTTCTTTACTATTCTATTTCCACTACTCTATTTGGAACCTACACGTGCAGCCTCCTTTTTCTGCCCCTCTGTAAATTCACTGATTTACAGTTTATCTATTTCACTTCATGATAAAGTAAAAACCTGCAGAAGAGCTGCTTTTACCAGTCTGCTCCCTAACTCTCACCATCAGGTCTTCCTTCAGTTTGAACAACCTGAGCAGCAAACAACTACTGGGAATTGAAAACGACTAGCTCTGATGTAGTGAAAATCTTTTTTAAAGGTTGATCTTTTACTATTTCTAGTAAGTGAAGCAAAATATTTTTAAGGATGGATATTTTAAAAGTTGCACAGAAAAAGTGTGTAAGTACAACATTTAGTCATCTGCAGGAGGGAGTTCCAGTAATTGCAATTTGTCACTACAGCACAAACAAGAGTAGAAAGAAATGAAGGACAGAAAAAAAAGTGCAGTGACTGTTAAATAATTGTTTAAGTTAATGGGGGGAAAAATCAGCTGCAATTAGTACTGGAAAAAAGAGAGAGCAATCCACTCCCACAGCATTCTCTTTCCTAAAACTGACTGTCACCATTTAATCAGGACCTTGACTGATTCCTAAGAAAAAAAGGCTTAGGGAACATCATCACAGATACCATGTAACTGAGATTACCTACCAGGTTTACATTCTGTAAAATACCTTAAAAGAAAAATACTTACATCTTTCAAGTCCATATCTGAATCTTCAGGAAAATCTGGATGAGCATCTCCAGATCCATCCTGGGGCACAATTCCCCAGTCATCTCCTTCCTTTAGCTCTCCACATTCTGCAATGATGCACAACTGAAAAAATAAAGTATAAACAGCAGTGTTAGTTATTAAGACAGCTTCCCCCCAAAACAAAGTTACAACTGATGACTGCTCTTTCAAATTCAGTAAAAATGTTTTCTCATCAGTTGTTTGGGTGCACTGATTTCAGAAACCCACCACTTCATCAGCCTGTCCTCATCACAGAATCACAGAATGGTTTGGGCTGGAAGTGACCTTAAAGATTATTGAGTTCCAACCCCCTGCCACAGAAGAGACACATTCCACTAAACCACGCTGCTCAAAGCCTGTCCAACCTGGCCTTGAACACTGCCGGGGATGGGGCAGCCACCACTTCTCTGGGCAACCTGTGCCAGTGCCTCACCACCCTCACAGGGAAGAACTTCGTCCTAATATCTAACCTGAATCTCCCCTCTTTCAGTTTAAAGCCATTCTTCCTTGTTCTGTGCCTACATGCCCTGAAAAAAAGTCCCTCTTCAGATTTCAAAAGGCTTTTGTCACAGAAAGCATTATGTTCAGAGGAGCAGCATTCCATGAACACCATACCCACGCTCCATGGAGAGGCTGGAAGAGGAACTGGCAGCAGGCTGAGCTGCAGCAAAACACAAGACATGGAAGTTCTAGTGCATTAGAGAAGACGGTTCTTTCTTAATCTACTAAGTCTTTTAAAGTTACAGAGGTACTAATTTTTCAAACCACAGACTGAGTTGACCTACACACCAACTGCTTTTCCAGAAATACAACAAGAATTACATATCCCTTAGGTAGGCTTGTGAATTCCACCTGTTAATTTCACCACCCACCCTACACTTCTAGCTGTGCATTTCCACCTTCACCCTGGTAGAGGCTTCCACCCTCACAGCTGTGTTGAACAGTAAATAATTTTTTTGTGCAGGGGAAATTTACAGCAAAAGAACAAAAGCATCTGTACAAGGACAACAAAATGGAAATTAACACTGTTCATAAAAATAACTGGCTAACATTTAACAGTTGTAAACATTACACCAAGCATTTAGAAGAAATGAATATACATCATATAATGGAAGAATAAACATCATCTGTAGGTGCTCTGGATTTTACTTACCTTAGCAGGAGTTTCTCCTTTCACTTCAACATTTTCCAGTATTTTAACTACGCCCATTCCTTTGATCACTTGGCCAAACACTACATGTTTCTTATCCAGGTGAGAAGTAGGAACCGTTGTAATGAAGAATTGAGAGCCATTAGTACCAGGTCCTGCATTTGCCATGCTCAGCAGCCCTGGTTTATCATGCTGCGTTGGAGGAAAGAAAATCACAACATATAGAAGATCTACTATAAAACCATACAGAAGATCCTGTAAGGCAGTTAATATATACAGCAAGGACAGCCATAACGGCAACTTGGTAAACCAGTTACGTATAGTTAGCAATTAATTTTACCCATCATGACTGAAGAGGGCAAATACCCAGCTCTGCACCTTTACTTGCCACACAGCAGTCCAGCAAGCAGAGCCACCTGTGTGACTTGATGCTGTAACATCTGTCTGCTTCTGGTACACTCAATCCCTGCAGTGCTGCCAAGTTTGGACAGATCACCTGAGAGACGTGAAATTCCTCCCTGGATTACTCAAGACTACTGGCCTTGAGAAACAAAGCTAAACACCACTTAAACCAACTTTAAAGTTACACTCTCAAGATGAGTATGTATTGTTAATTTTATAAAGGCTGCTCACGCAAAGTATGTTGTAGAACTGTGGGGTTTATGGGTCTGTGGTCTTTATTATTTAAAGGTTGGGGGAGTAAGGGGGGAAGGTTAACTCCCTCACTTTCATAGAGAGCCAGTTTTTATTCTGTTGGGATTTTTAACCATCTAATTATTTTGGCTTATGCTACCAGGCCACAAACTAACAAAAAATTATTAAACAGCCCACCATGAGAAAATATTGTTTATCTTGTTTCCTGCAAGAACTTTTTCCTTCTTTGAAATAAGAATTATCTTGTACCACCACACAGACTACTTCATTTTCACTTGTACTGCAAAAATGTACTTTTCATATGTCTTGTGATTCTCTTGTTAAACTGGCATGACACAGCCATTAAGATGTTATTCTCCCCAAGCTGATCTGTTATTAAGTGTAAGGAACTCTGTTTAACGTAAATCAGCATGTTATACCACGCATATATACTGAAGCATGCAAACTGTGGTATTCCTAAGAAACTTGATATTGTGGGGAGAAGGGGAGGGAGACCACCATAGCAAGTGTCAGACTTCAAGGAACATCTCTCCCAACTGTAATTAAATCTATGATGAATGTTTGGGCTACATTTCCAGCTATTGCTCCAAACCTGGTAATGGACTTTGACACCTGACTAGTAAGAGTATTACCGTATTTTTTTTCCTACAATATTGTTTGGAGGCAAACACAATTGCAGTCAGGGCTTTGTTTTAGACACGGGTCAACAATGCCTGTAATTTTTTTAGTCAGTATTATTGAGGAGTCATTCATATGCTATCACATAATTAGACATATGAACACAGCTAATGCCAGTGCTGAGACTGTTACACGTACAGCTCCAGGTGTCTTGGCTGTTGTAAGGAGTACTTGAAAAACATGTTATTTTTGTTGTTTCCAAGTAGTACTCCTATCCAGGTTCAAGGTGTTCACAGTTCAAGCACAAGGGATTTTTTCCTGCCACACAATGAGAACACAGATGCGCACTCAGAAACAATTATTATGGTTGCAGTTTTTCTCCAGAGCAGCTAAGTCTGCTATCCCCAACATGTAAGTCACAGTGTACAGGTAGTACCTAGATTTGAAGATCTTCAAATACTGTTTAAACTGTAGGCTTAAAGTGCACATACCTGCTGCACAGCATGGTAAAAAGCAGTCTTCTTCCCTTCCTGGAACAGCCATTTTTAAAGCAAAGTAAAATGCTTAAAATGCTAAAATGCTTAAAAAAGATTTTTTCAAAAGTCAATTTATGTCAAAAGACAGACTCTGGAGGCATCAACTGCATTTGATTTTGATAACAACGAGAAGCCTGAAGAATGGTAATGGACATTTTGAAAGCTATGCCTTTGCAAAAGAAACAAGAAAAGATACAGGATACACCCTGAGAAAACTGCTGATCTAAAATTGTACTTGTGGTGTAAAGCACAGGCACTTGCAGTCTCGCTGGTGTCACTAGACGCTGATTTTGAGGACAAAGACTGTTTCAGAATTTCCTGCTCTTGCGGTGCAGCTCCTGCCTCTCTTCATGCTGCTGGGCTGACAAAACTGCTTGTGGGACTACAGTAATGGTTGCTAGCAATGAAATAGTGAGCTCTGATACAGGAGTGGGAATAAGTAATGGAAAGAGTAGGAATTTCTGTCATCAAAGACAGCATCTCTTAAAATGACATCCTCAAATCAAGGCCTTTGCATATTCAAAAACTTGCTTTGTTCACAGCAAGTTTTTCTAACATTTTGAGTGAAAAAAGGCCACTCGTAAACAACCATTTACTTTTCGTACCATTGAAAATAAATGTAGTGGGGAAAATGCCTTCTTTTATCTTTTGGATTAATTCTGCAATCTACCATGGGTTCGCTGCTTCTTAAGACAGGTATTTATCACATCTAATCTCCTGAAAGTTATTAGTATATGAAAAAAAAGGTATAAAATCCATTTAATGCTAACATACTGTATATATCTGAGTAATAAAATTTGCCACTCTCTTATAATAATACCCTTAATTTGATGAGAACTAAAATATTGTTTCAAATGAATTTCTGATGGTGCAATTAAAAAAAAAATTGAGCTATGGCTGACTTTGTTCAGTGAGGTTGACCTCATTTTGTGTATTCATACATGTATTTGCTCTGTACTCAACAAAGACTTTAAGGACAAACTAGTTGGGGCTTATTTACTGCATTCGTTTGACTGCTTAAAAATACTTGAACCTCAGACTAAACAGCGCTAATTCTGAACTTCAAGAAAAACAAAAATCATTGAAACTTCAAAAACTGAACACAACTAGTATTTTCAGTGGAGTACCTTATAATGAAAGTTTTCATCTTCAAATTTTTCACCATAGATACTTTCTCCACCTGTGCCATTTTGGTTTGAGAAATCTCCACCCTGGACCATAAACTGCTTTATAACTGTAAAAGAAAATAATTATAAAATATAGCAGCAAGGCAGGAAAGGCACGAAATAAAAATAATTTGGAGATGATGAGCAATCCCTGCCAGCAGCACCCACACTTAAATAAAACCAAAACCACCCTTTATTTATTAAGTGTCCCCTAAGTACTCCTTTTCAGTTGATATTTAATCCTTTACCTGAAATTCATTTCAACCTACTCACAGCGCAGACTAGTTTTACTAACTTAGTACTGCATTTAAATTTTACTATTGTCAATGCATGGTAAGAACATCTTGCCATTAGGAGGCTCAGAAAGTCAAAAACTTTACTTTCAGTCAAGCTATTTCTTAATAAGTGCTCCAAAATATTATTTAACATTATTTCAAATACTGATAACATAGGACTTCCGTTACCAACAGGAAATGAGAGGATTTCATAGAACTTACTTCTGTGGAAAGGACATCCTTTGTAATGGAGAGGTTTTCCAGTGGTAGGCCCCGTTCCTTTCTCTCCCGTACATAACGCACGGAAATTTTCAGCAGTTTTAGGTACAACATCAGCAAATAATTCAAAGACAATGCGTCCAACTGAAATGACAGACGAATTAAGTATATTTTTAAGTCCCATCCTTGGCATGGTGATGCATTACTGGGCAAATGAAATCAGTGTTTCAGACTTGACTGTTACACAATTTGCATTTTGGGGTTGTTCAATGGCAATTGCTGGCATAGATACTGTAGATTTTTAGCAAGATTATCAGCAACAATGAATTCCACTATCGAGAACACTTTAAGGGGAATAAAGACAGATTCTGCCAAAACTGTCAAATGCATCTTTTGCCACGAAAATGTACATAGGAAATTACACGTGTATTAAAGCCAAATTACATACTTTAACATGTATACTTATGTCTATTTTAACATATGTATGTAGTTTGTTCAATCAAAAATAGACAAAATTTAAAAAGACTGGTTTGCCTTTTATTTGATCAAAAAGCTTATGCCAAACATGTATACTAACCTTACTCCTCATTCCCTTAAACCCCAGTTTTACTAAGACACAGTAATACCTGAGAATGAATAATAGCTATTTACAGTTACAGATGCTGCAAGCAATTGTTAAATCAAAAAATGTACGTGTTTTAACTGAAGGAAGTGAAACCTGTGTAGCTAACAGATCCTGTAATAGTTGATAAATGGATTCTGTGTCAGACTCTCATCTTTTTGCAAAGTGGCTTCTCAGGGAGCTGTTTCTCACTCCTAGCAGCTGCCATCAGTTGATGATCCTGTTTTCTCATCAGCCTCACAGTCAATTAGTTAACATAACTTCACTCTACCGGAAGCTAAATGTAAATATATTAATTCTAATTAATACAGGAATGAAAACAAATTAGAGAACTGAAAGTCAATAACCACAAATCCTCTTGCAGACTTGCTTTTATTCTTTTGAGCAGCAGAACAAATACATGAGAGGTGCCGCCTTGACATAAACGGCAGCATCTACCTTCACCCATGCGAATGCTGAGAACCTGCACTCTCAAGTACCACCCCAGCTCCCATGTTGTTTTCTGATTTCCATTTTGACCATCCGCACAGGTTTTCCAGTGACCTCCTGCAACCCTGGCGACGGACGCCAAGGGAACAACCAGGCCCGCCTGAGCTTTCACCTCCTTACACCACAGCTGCCCGGCTCAGCGGGTCCTCAGTGACTGGGTGGTCACTGTCGGAAGGCAGAACCCCTTCCTGACCAAGGCCGAGCCCTTCGGTGGGGTAAGCACGAACAGGGGAGCGGGCCGCGGCCTGCACTCACATGGCGCCGGCTGGTGCGCGGCTCTGAGGGAAGCCTGTGGCAGGGGTCAGCGGTTGCGGCAGAGGTTCCCGGTCCCCCGCATCCCGCACGGGCGCTCACTCAGCTGGGAAGCCCCGATGATGGCATACCTGTGCAGCCATGTGGCCCGTTTCCCTCGGGCCTGTTGGTTCTGGTGGGGAAACCTCGGAGGGAGCGCCCAAAGCCCCCGGGAAAGCCCCTCCCCGTCCCACGGACGGCCGTTCACGGCGGGCCGTGTTTCTCCTCCTCCCCTGAGCCGGCTGTCTGTACTCCCAACCCGGCGGACTGCCGCCGGCGCGATGAGGCGCCACCAGGGCCCAACCCTAGTTGTTCCTCCCCGTCGAGAACGTTCCGCTCCGCGGCCTGGCCCGGGCATGAGCCACGCAGCTCCCGCCCGCTCCCCACCGCCCCGCCCGGCCCCCACGCGTTCAGCACAGGGGTATCCCAGTCCCCCCCGACCCAGTCCGGGCCCCACCGCTCCAGTCTCGCCGGGGTCCCCTCTGCTCCCGCCCCCTCCCCACCTCGCTCGCCCCCGATGTCCACATCGAAGAAGGTGCGGGGGTTGGAGGGCTGGCTGGGCCGGGCGACAGGCGACGGGTGCGACATAATGCAGCTGTCCGCCGGTGCGGTGGCTCCGCCTGCTCGGCCGCCCGCTATTCCGGCCGCCGCGGGGTCAGGGCCGCTCGCCGCTCCTCCCACCGGCGGGGCGGGTAGGTGGTGGAGAAGGACCGCGGGGCGGGAAACCTCGTCGCGAGCTAACGATGGCAGGGGCCGTTGCTGTCAGGCGAGGACGTGGGAGCGGGGGGCTATGGTGGTGTCGCCGGTGCCCCGGCACGGCCCCGCACCGCCGTCGCAAGCCGCTGGTGGTCTGGCTGAGGGGCCGCCCGTGGTGGCGGCGGGCGGAGCGCTGCGCGGGGTCCCGCACCGCGGAGCCAGGGCACCGCAGATGGCCGCAGGAAAGGTCTGCCCTTGCTGCCTGCCTCTGAGCAGCCTGAAATGACTGGGGGTAGTGTGCAAAGGAAGAATGCCCGCTTCTTTCTTGAGTTTTTACGCACACAGAGAAGGCCTGGAAAGGCGGGTGAGGAGAGGGATTTCTAATTTTGCCTGGGTTCATGTTTTGGGAGAGAAATGCAGACTTTGTGAAAAGCTGCAACCCCTGGAAAAATGGGCACATTGTCAAAAGTGACTATCACCACATGACTGTTCAGAAACCCCGAATAACTCCTGTTTTCTTAAGGTCTGAAAACAAAATGTGTTTCTTCTCGAAGTGTGAGTATCACAATAACTGCTACAAGGCAGTCTCTTTCAGCCACTTGCATTGACCAAGGGATGTGAATACCATCAGAGAACTTTGCTGGGCTCCTCAAGGTGCAGAATTCCCAAGTGGATGAATGGTCAACACGGCCACATCCTATGCTCACTGGCATCAGGAAGGCAAGGTATGTGTTGAGAGAAAAGCAGAAGGGTGCTGGGCTTTGACTCTTGCAAACTTACAGCCTTTTGGGGAATGCTGCTGATCAAAAGAAGCCTCTTCATTCCTTGGACTTCTCTAATCCATCCCAGAAAACTCTATATTCATCTTTTGATTCATTGTATCATCCAAAGGCTTTCTCCTTTAATTCATGTCATATTTGTATGTTTAGACTTGAGTTTCACGAAGCTGTTTTTCACCTCTCTCTGTGTTCTTAATATTAGATGTGTCAGAGGGTAGTTGTAATTCCCAGACTGAAAGAGAAGTAGCATTGATATTACTAACACTGTAGTCCATATACTTCATCACAATCATTCCCACAGCCTCTGTACAGATGTTGGATAGAAGAGGTGATTGGCACCATGTACTGTTGCGTATTGCATCTGGGAGCCCTTAACAGAAGGAAAAGCCATCTGCTACCGTCTGGGAATGCTTAGTGAGGAATCAGTGGAACCATGCTAAGGCATTTCTCTCTCTGAGCCAGGTCATGCAGCTGTGTTGGAGGTTTCACATGCTCCACAATGTCAAAGGCCACCAGAGCTCTGAGTCACCTATAAGTCACCAGGCATCTGGCTGTGGTCACTGGCTGAGATATTTTTATTGTTACGCTCAGCCTAGGTGAGGTGCAGTGGTGTGGGAGAAGTGATCTCAGCAAGGCAGTTGCTAGCCGAGTACGGTCTAGAAGAGATTTCTTTAGCAGACATCAGAGTAAATTGTGTTTTGTTGAGTGTGTCCCCCGCAAGAGCTGTTGGCAGCTTCCTCTCAGGAAGAAGCAATGATTCATGCTTCCAGGAGCAGGCTTACACAGTCGCTGCAGGTTTTTTTCCAGCCAAGTTGGAATAGTCTAGATTCTAGATTAGAAATTCATATTACAGTAGCTGCTCGGGAGTCCCTATGTGCAAGGTACTTTGCAGGTACAAAGAAAGAGGCAGTCCCTGTGGTAATTTGGAGAGGTGAGCTAAATGACAGAAATCAAGCAACTTTCTCAGTGTTAGTAGGAGATTCTGGAAAATACGTGAGCTGAATGAATATCTCCCAAGCACAGCAGTAGCATAGTTACATATTAATTTATCGTCATTGACAGATTGTAAAAACAAGTATAGTGTCACTTTGTCAAGAATTTACTGAGTGATTTTATGTTCAAATTATTACATTAAGTTATGCACAAAATTGCTAGCCTAATGCTGCAGCCTGATTGAATGCAAAGATCAGAGAAAGCAAGCAGCCCATTGTTTTCACTTCTTCTCTTCCTGACTAAAGAAGCTATCATTGATAAATGCTTAGAAATGCATACATATTTTAAAACTTGCACTCTGTTGAAGACACAAGAAGCAAATTTATTTCATAGTCATTCTAGCCTGTCAAACAGCATTCATGAAAGAATAAATTGTAAAATAAAGATAATTGTTGATCGTGTAAGCTAGGAAAATTGTTGCTGATTGTGTAAGCTAGGAAAATATTTAAACATTCGGATTAGGAGTTTTTGCTTTTTGTTTCATTTTCTTGCTCTTTTTCACCTCTAAATCTGTATTTGACACTGTGAAGAAAGTAGAAGCTTAAACATGTTCATTCCACCAGAAGGTGAGTGCTTTGGCTCAGTGCAGAACTGCCTTCTCTAGGGATATTAAAAGCCATTTTGGTTTGTATAAGAGCAGTTTTCTGTTTGTGGGGTTTTCACTGAACTGAACTGTAGCTTCAGAATATGGTTCAGTGGAGCCTGATGGGATCCACCTGAGGAGTGACTGAAGCACACACCTCACTGGCTTTTCAGAAAAGGTATTAAGAGACTTTCAATAAGCAGGTTTTTGCTAACAGTCTTGGTAAGGACACTTTCACTGCCTTCTGTGAAATGGAGCAGCCACTGCTGTGTGTCAGTGCTGTGTGACACACAGGGTGCATCATGTGCTATTCCCATGTGACCTGGCACATCAAGCGTGTCGTCTTCATGAGAGGGACATGAGACAGGAGAGAAAGAAATAAATCTGTTTTCTCATCATTAGGCTTATTATTTTCCAGCTGAATCAAGTCTCTTTCTGCATAAAACTGAATAAAGAGGTCCTAGATGAAACCCATAACGAGCAGTTACTGACTCTGAGATGATTCCTCTAAGCTGAATTAAAATGCAATGTTAAACAATGAAAGAACTGTATGTACTTATCTTGGGATGTTTTAAAAAGAAAAGTGTCTACACAGAGCTGACATAATATGACAGAAATTGAAAGAAGTCATGCATTTACTCATCACTAACTTTCAGATACACTGATTCTAAAGAAATAGTTTAGCTAAAAACCAAGCAAAAATAAGCAGACTTTTTAGCTGTATATTTTAGCTCTGCTTAGAACATGTTTCAGAGGCAAATAACAAAGAGTAACATTTAGGACCTGAGGAGGTATGGTAGAGGGTGCCTATGACTTCTGCTAACAGTACAGCCATGGCTTGCAAGGAGAGGCCCAAAGCATTAGCGAGCTGCTGGCCACAGTTGCCACAGTGACGATGTGGGATGACAGTTTTGTTGCTGAATTCCTGCCCTCACTTCTGATACAAATGTATGTCCTGTATATTACTGCACTTTCATGTAAATGCATACTGCTGTTTATCGTAGTTATCACCAAAAGGTATTAAAGGGCTTGTTCAACCTGGAGAAGTCTCCAAGGAGACCTTAAAGCTGTAGATGTCCCATCCCTGGCAGTGTTCAAGGCCAGTTGGACAGGGCTTGGAGCAACCTGGTCTAGTGGAAGGTGTCCCTGCCCGTAGCAGGGGGGTTGGAATTAGAGGATCTTTGAGTTCCCCTGGAATCCAAACCATTTTATGATTCTGTGAAAATATCATGGAATAGCCAGGGCCGGAAAGGACCTCAAGATCATCCAGTTCCAACCCCCCTGCCATGGGCAGGGACACCCCACACTAAACCATGCCACGCAAGGCCTCATCCAACCTGGCCTTGAACACCGCCAAGGATGGAGCATTCACAACCTCCCTAGGCAACCCATTCCAGTGCCTCACCACCCTCTCAGTAAAGAATTTCTTCCTTATATCCAATATAAACTTCCCCTGTTTAAGTTTGAACCCATTACCCCTTGTCCTGTCACTACAGTCCCTGATGAATAGTCCCTCCCCAGCATCCTTGTAGGCCCCCTTCAGATACTGGAAGGCTGCTATGAGGTCTCCACGCAGCCTTCTCTTCTCCAGGCTAAACAGTCTGTCTTCATATGGGAGGTGCTCCAGTCCCCTGATCATCCTCGTGGCCCTCCTCTGGACTTGTTCCAACAGTTCCATGTCCTTCTTATGTTGTGGACATATGTAGAGGACACCAGAACTGCACACAATACTCCAAGTGAGGTCTCACGAGAGCAGAGGGGCAGGATCACCTCCTTTGACCTGCTGGTCACGCTCCTTTTGATGCAGCCCAGGATACGGTTGGCTTTCTGGGCTGCGAGCGCACACTGCTGGCTCATGTTCATTTTCTCATCGACCAACACCCCCAAGTCCTTCTCTGCAGGGCTGCTCTGAATCTCTTCTCTGCCCAACCTGTAGCCATGCCCGGGATTGCTCTGACCCAGGTGTAGGACCTTGCACTTGGCATGGTTAAACTTCATCAGGTTGGCATCAGCCCACCTCACAAGCGTGTCAAGGTCCCTCTGGATGGCATTCCTTTCCTCCAGCGTATCAACCGAACCACACAGCTTGGTGTCATCAGCAAACTTGCTGAGGGCGCACTCAATCCCACTGTCCATGTCACCGACAAAGATGTTGAACAAGACCGGTCGCAACACTGATCCCTGAGGGACACCACTCATTACCGGTCTCCAGCCGGGCATCGAGCCATTGACCACAACTCTTTGCGTGCGGCCATCCAGCCAGTTCTTTATCCACCAAGTGGTCCACCCATCAAATTGATGTCTCTCCAATTTAGAGACAAGGATGTCATGTGGGACAGTGTCGAATGCTTTGCACAAGTCCAGGTGGATGACGTCAACTGCTCTGCCCCATCCATCAGTTTTGTAGCCCCATCATAGGAGGCCACCAAATTGGTCAGGCAGGATTTCCCCTTAGTGAAGCCATGCTGGCTGTCACCAACCACCTCCTTATTTTTCATGTGCCTTAGCATGTCTTCCAGGAGAATGTGCTCCAAGATTTTGCCAGGCACAGAGGTGAGACTGACTGGTCTGTAATTCCCCAGGTCATCCATTTTCCCCTTCTTGAAAATCGGGGTTATATTTCCCTTTTTCCAGTCATCGGGAACTTCACCTGACTGCCATGATTTTTTCAAATATGATGGCCAGTGGCTTAGCAACTTCATTCGCCAGCTCCTTCAGGACCCGTGGATGGATGTTGTCAGGTCCCATGGACCTGTGTACATTTAGGTTTTTAAGATGGTCTCGAACCAGGTCCTCTCCTACAGTGGGCCTAGGGTCTTCATTCTCACAGTCCTTGCGTTCACCTTCCAAGACTTGGGTGGTGCGATCAGAGACTTGCCAGTGAAGACCGAGGCAAAGAAGTCATTAAGAACCTCAGCCTTCTCCAAATCCTGGGTAGCCAGTTCTCCCGTTATCTTCCGAAGGGGGCCTACGTTGTCCCTAGTCTGTCAATTATATCAATTATGATGATTTTTTTTTCAGTGTAGGAAGCGTTTTTGGATTCATCTAATGTAGAATGGAGTTCAAGGTGAACTACATCATCATGGATTTAAAGAGCAGAGTGCAACCAGAAATAGGAAGTCCCACAACAGAATTCACCACTGAAAATCTGGGATATGAAAATTAATGTTTCATTACATACAGCAGTATTTCCCAGTAATTTTGAAAAATTATCTTGAATATTTCTCTTTAAACTGTCTTTCATTTTCAGCTAACTGTATGTGCTGTGTAAAAAGACAGTGAAGCTGCTTATCTATATTAAGGCAGCACCTCTGTGGCACTGTTCCGGGGCTGGGAAAAGTTGCTGCAGCAACAGCTCAAGTTATGTAATACTCAGTTCCATGATGGATGAGTAAGCCAGTTTGCAGGGGGCTGCAATCCCAAGCTCTCCACTCCTGTCAGTTTCTGCCCCTGCTTGCAAAGTAGAATGCATTTTATAATAGGTTTTATAATTCTCTGTGGAGAGTAATTTAGACTTGCTCTGATAACTAGTAATAATGGCAATATGGAGAGAGAATAATTCTAGACATATCCGGTATCACTTTGTACTTGGCATGTTTGAAGTGGCAATAAAAATTGGATTTTATTTATTTTACAGAATCCAAAATGTTGCTGAAGCATTGCAAAGTGTAGCAAGACTTAACCTGTGTTCATGTAACTTAGCATGCGTCACCACGCTAAGCAGTAAGTCATTAGTGAGCATCATGGATTAACAAACTTTTTGTTAAATCTTCAGAGTTTACTCACCTGTTCTGGCCTCTGGCTTCTTTCTGTGGTTCCTCCAAAGCCTAGTTCTGACAACAAAGCTTTTGGAATATTTTGGACTTGTGCATTCAGATCCAAGCAGGGGGGAAGGGAAGCAGCTGAAACAGAATTCAGATTTCATCCAGGTCCTAGTGATGGGGAGGCAGTGTGACTTGGAAGACTTGACTTTTAACCCAGCCTATCCTGGCTATAAGACTTAATCCCTGCTTTCCCAGGAGAGAGTCTTCTGAGAAATGTACACACTATGAAACACAGAAATACTTACCTGAGCATTCAGCTATTCCAGCTTTTGAATTATCTTTTTATGGTTTAGTGGTGGACTTGGCAGTGCTAGGTTAACAGCTGGACTTGATGATCTTAAAAGTCTTTTCCAATGTAAATGATTCCATGATTTTTATATGCCACATTTTTATTTCCTGTATTTCCTAGAAGAGGTGAGGGTTGTAAACACACCATCTTGCTGTAAATGGTCTCTTGACAGATAGTATGGCTTTTTTCTTTATATCTGCTGAAACTTCGCACAACAGTTTTGCTGTTCTTTAAGAAATACAATCTAGTGCTTATTTCTGGAGCTGAATGCCTAGATTCTCATTTGCATTGATTACTATGTCAACCAGGATGTCTTTCATCTTGTCCAGCCACACTCTGCTATTCATTTCCCTTTCGCTGTACTGTCATGTCCATGCCCTCACTCTTTGGTCCTTCAGCTTTGCTTGCATGGATTGATCTTAACGACTGGGGGCATTTGGTGATGACGGTGAAAGTAAAGAATCAAAAGCTGCAAGAATACCCAAGCTGAAAGGTTTAGACTGGGTATTCCATCTCACAGATGAAGTAGCTGAGAGCCTTCAAAATCTCAATGCCTTCTGAGAATAGATCTCAAGACAGGGTCAGCTGAGCACTACAGGATTCAGGCTAGGGTCACAGAGGGAGCAGCTGATCAGATTATCAGGCCAGTGGAAAGTCATCTTTTGATTTTTATTTTAGAGAGAAATCAGCTTCTCCAACCATGGAAAGGCTGGCTCCAAAGCACCAGCATGTTTTCCACCTCTTCTGCTGCTACTGGATGTTGAGTCTGCAGTCAGCTATTGTAATAGTCTGTTACAACTACTGCCATGATTGCCATTCTCCATGTCATGTCTCCAAGTTTTCTGAAAGAGCAGGAAGCTGTCATAATTCTGCTACCTACCTGGTTAAAACAGAACATTTAGAGTTGGATTCTCTTGGTGGTTGCATGGTGGTGTTGTCCTGCTGCTGGGGAAAAGCACACAAAGAGCCCTTCCCCCCAAATTAAACAACGCTCCAAATGACATCCATCCACCCCAGTACTGTAGCAGTATTTAATTATTTTGTGAATGAAATAGATAATTATAGAGAAGTGAGTAAAAATAGGCACCTTCCAAGCAATGCTACCGTAATAAAAAAATCGTAATGGCTTCGGTTGGAAAGGACCTTAAAGCTCATCTAATTCCAACCCCTTTGCCATGGGCAGGGACACCTCACACTAGACCAGGTTGCCCCATCCAACCTGGCCTTGAACGCTGCCAGGGATGGAGCATTCAACACATTTTGGGCAACCCATTCCAGTGCCTCACCACCCTCACAGTAAAGAACTTCTTCCTGAATTTTCCCTGTTTAAGTTTTAACCCATTACCCGTTGTTCTGTCACTACAGTCCCTAATGAATAGTCCCTCTCCAGCATCCTTGTAGGCCCCCTTTCAGATACTGGAAGGCTGCTATGAGGTCTCCACGCAGCCTTCTCTTCTCCAGGCTCAACAGACCCAACTTTCTCAGCCTGTCTTCATACGGGAGGTGCTCCAGTCCCCTGATCATCCTCGTGGCCCTCCTCTGGAGTTGTTCCAACAGCTCCATGTCCTTCTTATGTTGCAGACACCAGAACTGTACACCGTGCTCCAAGTGGAGTCTCACAAGAGCAGAGTGGTGAAATCACCCCCTTCGACCTCCTGGTCGCACTCCTTATGTTTGGGTACACGGGTTCTTACTACTGTGGATACACGAATCAGCGCCCGCTGCACTCGCATGGGCACTGCACGCGCCCTCTCAGCACTTCCCCCGCCAACGTCTCCAACCGCCGCACCTCAGTGCGAGGCAGGCGCTGTCCCTTTAAGCGGGCCCCCTGCCCCTTACCACGTGCTGGAGGCGGGGCAGGGAGCGCCGCGCAGCCAATGAGGGACGCTCGAGGGGCGCGGCGCGTTCCCGTACCTTGTCTCCGTTGCTGTCGCGCTGCTGCTGGCGGTGCGTCTGTGCCGAGTAGTGCCGTGCCCCGTCCGGCGGGCGGCCAGCTGTCAGCGCCGCTGGGCGACCTCGGTGGGCGGCCTCGGCCCCTCGGTCAGGTGACGGGTGGCCGCCGGGAGCGGCGCAGCTGAGCGGCCCGGAGCTCCAGTCACCTCACCTCGCTTTCCCTCGCCTCGCCTCCGCGCAATGCTGGGCGGTTCTGCGGCGGCGGCGGGGATGCTGCCGCGGCCGCCGACGCTTGCCGCCCGCTGAACCGCTGCGAGACGCGCGGTGGGGCCCCCGCCGGGCAGGACGGCGGAAGCAGCATGGCCCCTACCCTGCTCCAGAAGCTGTTCAACAAAAGAGGCGGTGGCGCGGCGGCCCCCCATGGCCGGGCTCCGGGGGAAGGGCCCGCCTTCAGGTGAGCGGCGGGGGCAGGGCGGGTCCTGGCTCGCCGGAGCGCCGGCACATGGGCCTTGGGGGTCGCCTCGAAGGGGCGGCTGAGAATATCGCTGTGCCTTGCCAGCAGGCTGAAGGGCCGCTGACCCCCGGGACTCCCGCTGCGAAGTTTCCGCAGGGGCTGGGGGAGCGACCCGCGAGGAAGGAGCACCCTGGGTGGTGATGGGGCGGCTCCTTCTGCTTTTCCTCTCTTTGGATCTCTCAGCCATTTTATATCCGACCTGGAAGGGTCAGGGTCGGGGGATGCCAGGCTTTTTCTTACCTTGTTTGTACAGGATTGCTGTGATAACTCGTGCTCAGGTCTCGCTCATCAGCGAGCTGGAAAAAACAAAAATGGCTTAATTGTTGTGACCTAAATACACGTGCTTAGTCTGATGACTCGCTAAGCACTGGGCACCTTCCACTGCTCTCCCTGCTCGCGATAGGGCAAATGCTTAAAGGTGAGATCTAGTCCCTATTGCTACTTTAGGGCTTGAATATGTAATCTTTATTTATTAATCTTTATTTAATCTTTATTTAATACTGAATTATTACTGTTTTCTCAGGCCTCGGGAACAGCATTTTGGTTTGAAGCTTTGTGATTTTTAGCATCTCTTCTGCTCACAAGACCAAACTGGTCCTGGTGAGCACAGCAACCATCACGTGCATGTCCAGTAACCTCTGTGTCTGTTTTTCTGTTCGGCATGAGTTGACTGATCTTGTGATCAGATAGTATATGGGATTGAATTGGAATGTGAGCTTTCTATACTGAAACTATAAGAATGGTAAGGGAGGGAGAAGAGTGGAAATTATCTTGATCCACAAAGTGCCAAGTACAAAAGATGACAGTCATGGAGCCATTATGATTTCAAAGATGGTCTGTGTGGGCCATGGCCATATGCTCGGCCAAAGCTGGAAGATCTTGGTGAAAAATGAAATAACATCAAAATGGCATTAAGATATTTGGGTTATGAGGCAATTCCTTTGAAAGTGGTAGTCACAGTGCTAGTGTTGCATTCATGTCAGAGAACAGGGATGGTGAATTTCAGGAGGCTATAGTCTATGTGCTATGCTTGTTAGTTACTTTTTGTAGCACTTTTCTTGTGACTTAAATAGTCTCTTTAATTGAAAGAAAACATATTTTCCACATTTAAACTGAGTAACAATTCCTGACTAATTAACATTTTGCCTTATATTTAAAATCTTACCAAGTACTCTGTATCTGAGAGCAATGCTGCAAGTTCTAGTTTTAGGATTTTCAGATTTGTCAAGGATCTCCATGAAGGCAGATGCATCCCCCCCCCCATTAAAATCAGTAGGATTGCTCCATCTGGAGTATTTTGTGATTGTATTAGTTTTCATCTTCCTGTTCCTTAAGTAAGATATTCAACACTTGGTTTTTAGTTTGAATGACATCTAATGATGTGACACTTCAAAAAAACCTGTAATAATTAGAATACTGTTGTAGGAATTGATCAGTCTTTTTATCCCACTATGTTCCCCCCATTGCCTTGCTATCTGGTTTGTTTGGGGTTTTTTTTGTTTTGTAAATTTAATATAGTTATTTGAAGCATTTTGCATGTGTTCGGGTTTTTTAACCTGTTAATACTGCATTAAGTGTCTTCCTTATGACCTCTGAATATGTTGCAATTCTTTTTCTTTCTTGTGATCTGTTGATGACCTGCAGGAGCATACTTACTGGTTCTTGGAAGCTCTTCTGTAGTGTTTGTGATAGACTTTCTGTTGAACAGTAATCTCTGAATGGAGAGGTGTGATTGGATTTAAGTAAAATCAAAGACTTGATCCTTTGGTAGCTTCTGTTTTAAGCATGTGCTGCTGGTCCCTTTTAGAGGCTAAGTGGCAGGATCATTTTCTTTCTAATGGCAAGCTTATATTTTTAGGGATTTTAGTTAGTTTTATTCCCTCTCTGGGTTAGTGAGGTCCTCCTCTACATTCAGTATGTCTTGCTGTGTATAGCTGTCTTTAGTGGCTCTGTAAGACCAGTAACAGTCTGTATCCTTGGACTTTGAATTGTTATGGAAGTCTTGAAAGGTTAAGTGTATTCAAGCACCATCCTTACAATAGTAAAATTGCAAACAATCTTTCTAGTAGATAATAACAACTCAAATAAATAAATTTGGCAGGTTTTTTTGAGTATGCTGGTAGGAAGCTTTAAATTTTGCAGTCTTCCCAGAAACACCAGGAGAAATTCTGTTGCAAAGGGCCATCAACCAGGCTTGAGGTTTGCCTGTAACAAGTACTGCAGGCGGTTGTTCTGTTGCCTTCTCTGCTTTAACATCTTGACTAAATGTTGGTGCTGCTTCCTCTCTTTGGTTCTGAAGAAAACAGCAAGCTCTAAAGTTCATGTTGCTTATTGGGATGAGCTGGCACAGCCTCAAAGAGAGACATGGTGCCTATAGCTGAATGTGAAGCCACAGGAAATTGTTTCTTGGGTACATGAGCATTAACATCGTAATTTGGATTAGGAGTGCTCTTTTAAAGAAAACCTCTCAATTGTCTCTACTTACTGTACTTTGGCTTATGTAGCCAAGTGGCTTCAGTATGTAAACTTGATTCCTGTTGAAATGAATGAAATAATTAGAAGGTGTGCTCCAACTACTAATGGGCATTCAGTTCCTGGGACCAGACTATGGCTGGTCAAAAGTAATACTCCAGTGTGGTGGGTCAGGTCCTTAGCACCAAAGTAAAACCCATAGTGTGGGTGTGAGGTCCTTAGCACCAGTTAATAGGTCATTAGCACTGTGGTTCTTGTCTTGTTGGGCTATGTTCAGGTAAACACAAGCCTTACCTGCTGGGTGAGGAGAAAGTAAATATGAGGTGTAGATGTTAATATAGAGCTATTTAGATACTAGGACTTTTTACTGACCTGCACCTCCCTTCAAAATAATGAGAGTATGAAATGGTAGTAGTTAGACTTGTAGAATATCTTAATTTTTTTTTTTTTTGAAGAGAAATTGTAAACCAGCTGGAGAACAGATGGGTATTAGTGACATGATATTGTATTTGTTCTAAGCAGTTTTATACACAGATCTTCAGTTTCTGATTTCTGTTACTACTGCTTTTTGCTTTCCTTAACTGAAAATATCTATATATGTGTTTGTGTATGTAAGTGTATAATGCAAACATACAAATATATATGTATACACACACTTTTCAACAGAGGCGTGTGGGTGACTGTAGTTCAATGTATTTCTTTGTAGCCTCTAACACTGAGAAAATCCTAAATACTTGTTCAGAAATGTGTATTTATGTGGCTAAATTCCCCTAATATTTCTTATTTCCTTATCAAATGTTACTTCCCCTACAAGATTGATTTAGAGTAGTCTACAGGTTTTTGGAATGCTATCAGGATTATGTGCTCAGCAGAATGTTATCTATTAATGCAAAAATAAAGCATCCTACTCTGCGTGAATTTTTAATTTTAGGGATTAAGTAGAGTATTTTATAAACATGCAGTATCTCAAGACTAGAATGTCTCAAGTGTTAAGCATGTATTTTACTAAGGTGCTGGGTGATGGCTTTAAGGAAATGGATATGGGTTGCAGGTAGTTTGATTGTACTTGAATTTATAGCAGTTCTTCTGTGTCCTGGTTTCAGCTGTAACAGTTATTTTTTATTCCTAGCAGCTGGTGCAGTGCTGTGTTTTTGCTATAGTTTGGGAACAATGCTGATAACACACAGATGTTTTAGTTGTTGCTAAGTAATGCTTACCCGGATCAAGGACTTTTCAGTCTCATGCTCTGCCAGTGAAGAGGGGTACAAGAAGAGGGGAAGGAGCAGAGACAGGACACCTGACCCAAACTAGCCAAACGGGTATTCCATACCACAGCACACCATGCCCAGTAGAAAAACTGGTGGAAGTTACCTGGAAGGTCCAGGCTGCTGCTCGGGTCAGGCTGGATATCGGTCAGCAGGTGGTGAGCACTTTCATTGTGCATCACTTGTGTTTTCTACGTTTTCATTTTTAAACTTTTTTTTCTTCCTATTATTATCTGTATTATTTATTGTTGGTATTATTTCTATTATTATATTTTACTTAATTTCAATTTTTAAGCTGTTCTTATCTCAACCCATGGTTTTTATATTGTTCTGATTCTTTTCCCCATCCCACAGCATGGAAAGGAGGGGAGTGAGTGAGTGGCTGAGTAGTACTTAGTTAGCAGCTGGGTTTAAACCTTGACACTGTAATTGTATTTACCTGACTGTAGAATGAGATTTCACATCAGTGTGTTTCTGAGCTTTTCAACGTGAAAGATTGACATTACCCTTAAACTGAGGGCTCAGGCTTCACACTAATTTTGGTGTTTGATTTTTACTTTTTTTTTTAATGACATGCCTGTATTCAGGAACGTAAGAGTGTAAAGAAATGCCTTGGAGTTTCTGAAAGACAGCGTTTTTCACTGCTGAATGTGTAATCTCTGCTTTGCAACCTCTGACGAAATTTCTTTGGTATTGGTATGTTTAGTGAAGGAGTGTTGTAAAACAGGGAATAACTTCATTTTATGTGGATTCTATTAAAAAAAAAAAAAAGGGGTTGTGTTATTTCAGCTGTGTTTGAAGCTTGCAAATGGGCTGTTTCTTCAGCTTTGAGTATCAGCTGCTCCTTCTGGTGTCTATAATGGAGCGGATGTCATGTTGTAAATGCAGGATATCTATCTGGTAACTGTTAGCTTTGGTATATGAGATCATTTGTTTGGCAGCTGATACTAGTAATTCCTTTGGTCATAGCGCTGAAATGCTTGGTGAGATCCTATTTGCTAAGCATTATTTCACAGCATTTATTACCAGCCTGGCAATGTTCCACCTTCTGAAAAAGGAAAGAAAGCGGTAGTGAGCTTTGAGTCTGCTTGCTTGTCAGTTATATCTTTGTTAGAATGAAACACTCCTCAGCAAATTCTTGTAGCCTAATTGGTCTTCTCTTGAGCTTCTTGTGGCTTTGTAGGCATCCACACAGCAGTAACATTACTGAGCACTCGTGCATTTTCATACATGGAAATATCATTAAACATCTGGCTGTAAACCCTTCAAAAAGTATTTGAAAGAAAAAGCATTACTTTATATGCTGTACAAAGGGCAATGCAGCCCAGGGCCGGATCTGAGCATGGGGGCAGGGAAGTTTAAACAGCAAGTCCAAGCCACATGTCTCTTTGCTGACAGCTGAAGATGAGCCTTAAGGTGCAGTATAATACTTATGCTCTCACATTAGCCTTTCCTCAGTCAGTAAGAAGAGAGTAAGTTCTGCAGAGATTTATTGCAGTGTCAAGAAACCGGCTTAGAGAGGAAGTGATTGAAAATGTGGTAGAAACTGCATTTCCATCTTGGAGCTGTTTTTAAGGAAAACAAGCAAATTCCAAGTGCTTCAGCTTTTGAGCTTTACAGGAACCAGTGCCATTCTTCTCATTAAGTTGTTTGGATTTTCTGTCCCCTACACACTTTTACACTTCTGTCACTGAACAACCTATTAGTTTCCTCTAGCTTTGCTTTGAGACTAACTCATTCTCTCTTAAAATTGCAAGAGATACCTGTTTGCCGTCCCATATGGCTTAAAAAAACTCTGTGGAAATGCATAAGCTATTGATGTGCTGAGAAGGATGGATGTACTTTGGTTATGTCTTTTAATTCCATTAAAAGATGCATTCTTGTTTGATCAAATTGGTTTTGCCAGGGGGTTATCTTATTTCTGTTTTACAGGTAACTTATCCATATGGCATAACCAGTTAGAAGTGTTATTTCCTACACATCTAATGTTTAAATTGTTGCACAGTTGGATAGCAGGTGCTTGTTTCCTTATTCTTGGGGTAGTTTTGCTGTTTACATGTCCAGACTGTGTGAGTACTCTACAGTGTACTGTGCTCAGTAGAAAGTGATTTGGGAATAGTAGTGACAGAAAGCCTTGGAGCTGCCTTCCCTTGTCAGAAGCACATCTTGAAGCAGAATACACTACAATCTAAAGCAGTGATGCTAACGCTATAGGAAAATACTTGTCTGTTGACATAAATGGATTGACATAAGAAAATAGAGCTGCTTGGGGCTGAAAAGTGTGGACATTCATTCATAAAAGCTGAATTCGGAGAGAAACTTTTTTAAAAGCTGATGCAGAGCTGTATTGTCAGTAGAGACGGGCCTCATACAAACTTATGTAAACTTTGTAACTTCTCTCGTGTGGGCTTAGTTGAAGTAGCAGAATAGCTTTATTAGAACTTGAAGGAAGGATGGAAGAGGTTTGACAGAAATGTTGTAATCATTGTCAAAATAGGATGACATGATGACTATTGTGGGATGTAGGTGTTTCAGTACATGGTAGTGGCCTTTATGTGTAGCTTTGGTCTGAACAGTGAGTAACAACAAGCTAAAAGCCCAGACAATGTAGATGTGACAAAATAGCTGGGGTCAAAGGGGCTGGAAAATGCAGTAACTGTTTTCATAAAGGCAGTTTATTACTGGTTCTGGCATTTCAGTAATATTGAAGTTGCTGAGGACTTCTTTTGTGAAAACAATTCTTTGGATTAATACTGACTACATGTGCTGAAAAACTTGGTGACGTACCCTTTCCTTTGGGTATTCCTGCTGACACTGACAATTATGTGCTTTCATCTGTAATCTACTTTGCACCTTAGTGATGTTCAGGCATGGCTTCTGAAGAGCCATGTGTTTTATATTTGTCAACAGTTGTTTCTACCAAGTACACTCTTGATGTAAGAGCACGCTCTTGTCTTGCATGCTGCTAGACAGTGTTGCAAGAAGAATGTTCTTATGCTACCCTAATTATCAGTATTTGCTATGTGAAGGTTTCCATGGGTACACTTGTTAGGCAGAAGATGAGGAATGAAATTCTGTAGGATGGTGGTTAACAGGCTTGCTAGAGAGAATAAGTGAGAAAAGGAGGACTTTGAATTGGGTACCTGTTGTATGAGGACAGCAGATGTCTGCACCTTTGCCTGCACTTTGCACAGTGTCAGATTACTACTGATTTGACTAACAGGCATGGATGTGGTTGTTCACCTTTACCTGTCATGAATCAGCTCCTCTGTGTGCTCTGCCTCTACTTCTTAATCTGCATGCTGGCTCAGGTGGTTCTCCATCCTACTTTCTCCTCACCTTAACAGTGCTTGCTGCTTTTCTTGCCTCACTCCGTTTGCCCTATTTGTATGCATTTGTTGCTGAAATACTGTAGTAGTGTCGTATTTTTCTATATTCAAGATTGAGGTCACAAGACAAGCTCCTGTGCAGGCTGCAAGACAAAGCATTCTTCTGAGGCACCGAGAGGACTAGCTTAGGAGTTTCATTAACGGTGCCTGTGCCTTCCCCACTACAATTAGGGCAAACATGGGTGCTTTTACATGACCAGCAGCCAAAGTGTGTCTTGTCAGTCAGCACACTTCCTGGATATTGGTGAGATTCTTTGACTTGCACAGATAAATGAGCATGAGGGCTTTACATCACACTTGCTGCTGCTAAAACTGACTCATGATTTTCCTTCCGTAGACTGTGCTGAAGTGAAACTTGAGCCATGTGTGATGTAATTGCTGAATCAGTATGGAGCTTTCTCTGCAGCATGCTCTCAGCACTGTGCAATGCACTTCAACTTTTCTCCTCCAAGGTGCTCACTCGTGCTAATGAAATCAGCTGTTTAAAGTAAACAATCTGAGAATATTTACTTTTCTAACAGAGGTGTTAACAGGCTGAATTTGGTATTAGTGCTTTCAGATTTCCAATTTTAACACTCTAGTATTTTATAATTAAGTCAGGACGATTCCTAATGTGGATCACCTTACAGATCTTAATATAATGTTGTTAAAGCCCCTGTGATCTGGGAAAGACAGTTACTGAAGTTTTTAAAAATATGCAGCTCAAAGGAATTAGTTTATATTAAAACAAATTTTTGTGTCTTCTGTTCTGTGTGGACACGAGAGTTCATTCAGCTATTGCTGATCAGGTGAGTGCTCGTATCTGTCATCTTTTCTTGCCTTTCCTTTCACATTCCCACAAAATGACCTTCTAAAATCTTCACATTGAACACTCAGTTCTCTAACTTGCAGTTTAAAATGTGTTGTGATTCTTGTGACAACTCCTACTACAATAAAGGTCATGGGTCTTTTACTTCTGAAGTCCTGGCTTGTTTAACGTGACTGGGTTAAACAAGTTGAGCAGAGACCTGTTAACCTGCTGGAAATGAAGGTTGGTAACTTCTAGTGCAGGCAACAAGGGAGAAGTGTATTAAGTGCAGAAACCACTTTCCTCAACTGTACAGCAGTGGGGTTTATGTGTGTTAAGGCTCTTTTCTTGGCAGATGGCAGCAATGGTGCAAAATGCTACTGCATTCTCCTATGCTTCGCTGGAATTGGTTATTGGCTGGACATTTGTCACTTCCATGATAGTGCTGATAGAGTGTTGAAGCCTTCCTTGTTCATGTGTTTGTAAAGGTATAGAACCAGCTCTTGCAGTAGTTTGTGTGAAGCTGTCAGGTTGCATGCAGGAATGGTTACAGAGGGCTCATGTGTTCTAGTCCTCAGCTGTGTTGATAAAGTTGAAATAAAGAGCTGTGAATTGATAACCACTTCAGTTCACTTGGCAGACAACTGTGGTGACAAGCATTTGAGTTCTTACTTGATCTTGGCTTTTAGCCTGGAGGAAGGTTGCTCTCACATGGTAGCCAGTTGAAGCAGCTTCAGGAGTGCCAACCTCTGCCTTACCAACTGTTAAAAGAATTTCTAAATCACTTCAAGTTAGAATTGGATAAATTAACTATCTCTGATTAGAAAAATATTTTACATCTGGCTATAGATGTAAAGCGTGCTTACTGAGTGCTAGGTGATCTCCCATATGCTTCCAAGTTCTAGAGTGGATAAGTAACACCTGTTATGTTGGTCTCCACTGTGTGTTAGATCAGTCTACAGCTTCATTCAGGTACTAAACTTCTTGTGTTCAGAAGTTCCTGTGTGCAGGCTCACAGACAGGAATGTTAGGATGTGCTTTTGAATGGAACTAGGATAATAATGTGTATTTAAAAACTAGGTTTTGGTTTGTCACTTGGTGACACATGGTAGCTATAAAATGCCTGTGTATAGCTGAACTGGATAATGGGTCCAGGAGTAGGTATGCAATGGGGAGGAAAATGAGAACAGAACATTGTATTTTGTAGCAGGCATGTTTTTTTCAGAATAATCAATTAATTCATTAAACCTCTGTACGCATTGATACTACATCTGCCTGATTTCTTTTTTTTTAAGCAAAAACAACCTGGGTGGAATGTCAAATATAACTTTAATCTCTGAGTTAAACTTTGTTTAGTGCTTAAAGAAATAATTGCATATTTGTATTGAAATCTGGTGTTGGAATGTGAACTAGAAATCTAATTGAAGCAATGGCTTTATGTTTGCATTACGGAAGCATTAAAAGTTGGGTATAGACTTCATTTGAGTTGTATCCTTGGGCCCTGTTTTGGCTAGAAAGGAAAGTGAGAGTTTTGGGGGTTTTTTAATGAGGTTGACCTGAATCTGTAATTAAGAAGACTCCCAGTGAGTCTGCTCTGGTAGATTTCGTTGTGGGAGAAAGTCAGGTCCATTATAAACAACTTTCTTATGCAGTGTTTTACTGGGGAACATGGAAAGAACTTCACCAATTCTCACCTTCTCATGAGAAGGAAGGTTCCTAATTTGTCTAAACAGATAATTGCTACATAAACTTGCTGACTGACATTTTAGTTTGTTTCTATCACTGAATCTTCAGTGTGTGAAGCATTTTCCTATTGCGTGACAAGGTTGCAACTGGCTCTTTTTCTGTGACTTTTATTGTCCAGGTATTTCATGATTGCTGGGCTGCTGCTTGGCAGCCAAATCTTGGCATGTTACTGGGTGTGGTCAACTGTAATTATGTGTAAACATGTCTGTGTAAACTTTTAGGTCTAATAAAATACCAGTATTTGTTAGAAAATGTTTAGGATCTTCTGTGAGCAGTTAGAGCGGTTGGCCTGCTTTAAGGAGGAGGCTATTTCATAACTTAATGACTATTTATACATTCAAAGTCCTACGTAATTGCTGGTAAACAGAACATAACTCTCTTGCATAGTGTCTTGCAGCAAAATTAGGTTTGCCCATGCCAGTCAGCTGCAGGACTGTGGTTTGTTTGGTTGGTTTTGTATGTAGTCTTTCTCATTGAGAAGGTATTACGGTATGCGTGATCTAATTATGCTGATCTTCCATATGGGGTCCTGAGACATGGCCCTGCTTCCCCTTCCAGTGAAACTCGAAAATAATGTGTGTAAGCCTTCAAGGTTCAGTGCAAGTTACTGGAAAGCTACCTTCCGTACTGTATACCAGAAAGGGTTAAAGAAAGTGTTTTGAATGTAATAGACAAATTATCATAACAACAAGAGGAGCAAAACATATTTTTGGCTATAACTGGTGAAAAATGCCAAAGCTGATGTTATGTCTGTCTGTTATCACTTCATTCAATCTAAGTCAGGATTTCCTGGCATTCATCTAGACAGAGGCGATGGACTTTGCTGTTCATGCTATAGCAGCATTTGGGTGATCAAGCGTGGCTTCTTGTGTACGTGTTCGTTCCCATATCCTTGCCAGTTGGATAAATCAGTAAATTTTCACAAATATTCAATGTACATAGTTTTCCTTCATTCCCTTATTGAATATTGCAGACTGCCTGTTCAGTAACAATCATTATTTTGAGCGAATCAGAAAATGTCTTGTTTTCACAGCAGCTTAACATAACCAGTTACAGAGAACTTACCAATGTTATGTTAGATGATCAAAAAATCCTGGGCCACTTCAGCTCTGAGCACTGCTAGAGAGCCACATCTGATGTGTTTGATTTCATGTATTATGAATATGGAAGGATGCACAGGTAATTTTCAATCTCTTTTAGTGAAGTCATGCTGCTGAATATGCACTTCAGGGTTAGTTGCAACTGGCCCTGTCTGAAGCAATTTCTCTTAAATGACAGGCATGGGGTCCCTGGGTAGCGCTTGCCTCTAGCCCTGCTTGAGAGTGCTCTCTTGTGTGGTGGGAGTGTGTGTTCAGAACAAGGGCGAGGAGGGAATTTGCAGTGCTTTCTACATCCCTGGAGGGAGTACCCTAAACTTACTTGACTGTAGAGGTTGAGAGAGAATGCCATGTCCTCTGAAGTTTACAAAGCCCTCCTGTGAATGTAGCCTTTTCATAGCAGGAGTGGAGGAAATATGTCAAGAAGTTGTTTATGTTAATATATGGGTGGTTTTAGTTACTTTGAGAGCAGATGTTTGTGTGTCTTTCAGCAGAAGCTTATTTTCCAGTTAACTATAAAAAAAAAAACGGGGGGGGGGGAGATGTTGAACACTAAATATTGTTCTTACCTCTGTAAATGCCAACTGACACAATATCTAATCTAATATTGGGGTCTTTTAATTTTCATGTTTGAAACTGCTCCTTTGAACAGAGGCTTGAAAGCTGCATATGGGCTTTTTCTTATTAAATAATAATAAAAAAATAGGGCTTTAGAGAAGAGGGAGAAGGAACAGGAAAGAGCAGGCAACCAAACCCATGCCTCAGGATACCGCCCCTAAGGTGTGGTGGTGATGTCTGTGCTGGCCTGCTCATTTACGCAGGAGCTGAGCTCTATCAGTACTTTCATAAAGCTTTGAAATGCAGTAGTTATAGGTACTACATTTTGCTTTGTGTTATTGCTCAGAATTCTTCAGAAGTGCAACGTGTAGTTCTTCCTTCTGTTCAAGGGAAGGTGACGAAAAGCAGAGGCAGTAAAGCTGGTAGGATAAAAGATTTCTATTCATCTCACTTTCTGGCAGAGGCAGTTCTCAGACGTGCCTTGGCAGCGTCTGTGTTTAGTAGCTGTGCTCCTGGACGCTGGCCCAGTCACATGGCGCCGCTAGAGCAAGTGACATGGGAATGATGCATTAGAGCTGAGGCCCGGCGTTGCTGCCAAAGGAGGTGGGGTGGCCCTGCTGGCCAGGCGGCCTGCGCCCAGGCGCTTAGCAGAGATGCTGGACCGAGCACCGTATCTGCTGCCGTTTGGCTCAGCCTGTTTGGCTGCAGTGGAAGCTGGAAGTTGGTTACAGGAGATGCCTTTAAAAAGATAAACAGGGAAAAAAAAAAAAAAACAAACCCGCAAACACCAAACCCTGAAGAGAGTTAAATTAATAAGTAAATCTTCAGTTCTTTGACATTATAAAGATTGGTACTATGAGACAATTTCTGCAAAATATTTTACTTCATTTAGATGAGTTGAGCTCTCCTGGCTGTTAGAAGCTGTGGGGGTTCAGGGGGAAAGTGAGCTGTAAGGGGAAAAGTTGATTGAGACTAAACAAGGCTCTCTGTACTGAGGAAAGTATGAGGTGGTGGTTCTGGGGTACTAACATTATTGCATACTTCACCTTTCTTTTTTCGAAGTCCTAGTTTAACAAAAATAAACACACTTTTCTTAATGGTAGAAACAAATATATGCCATTTTTTGTGCAGTTACTAGTCTTGAGCTATTCTCATTGCTAATGAGGAATTCAATTTCTGGGGCTAGCAACTGAGAGCACTGTCTTTGTGCTGTTTATGGTACTACTTCAAACACTTTTTTTTTAAACACTGTTTTGCATTATCACTGAGACACTGTGTGAAACCAGCTCCCAAAATTCTGACTTGTAGATAAGGTTGGATTCATTGTTCATTGGCTTATGAAAGTTGGCTGAGTTGTGAAACACTGGTTTAATAGGTTGTTCTTGATGTTTGAGGAAAGCTGATGTGTGCAATTTAAAGGTGACTTTAACTTGTATAGATCTGTTAATTTGTCTCTCTCAGGTGCATGCGGTTTTTGTGGTCATTTTTTTGTGCATGTGTGTAGTGGTATTGCTTTCTAGCAACAAAGAGGATGAAAAAAAGCTTCCAACCTTGCAAAAATCCAGTATATTTTCCTTCCCTAAGCAGGGAGTTTGTGGAATTCTAACTTTTCAGTGTACAAAAGTATCCAACATTGTTTTGCTTGTCATACAGGAACGTACAGAATTATCTTAAAAAAAAAAAAAAAGATTACTTTTTTCGGTGATCTGATATACATAACTTTATTTTACTTTGTCAGAACTCTTTCAGAAAAACTGGATTGAGAGAAGTGCTGCAAATAACATGTTCCTTCACTTGTTGCGTGACTAATCTGCAATGTATCCCGCCTAACTTGTGTGAAACTAGTAACTATGTATCATGCTTGAACAAGGTGGTTCATCTGAGGTTAATAGTTCTTTGCCATATTAGGACTACTTTAAACAATTGTGGAAAAAGAATGTGGGGTGGCATCAGCACAGCTCTTCCATATCCAAGGTTTTACGAAGAGGAGCAGTGCAGGTTAAACACTTCAAACTGGGACGGAGGAAGGGAACCCACATCTTCTACATAAGATATTCAACAAACTAAAGAGGGAAATTTGTCATTAAGCTATCCAAAATAGATTCCACTTCACCTTTAAACATGCGTTTTGGCACTGATTCTGAATGTCTGGGTTGAAGGCATTTTTTTGCGTATCAGTTTTGCTAAGTGTGTTTTGCGAAAACAAATGCTCATTGAAACAGCAGGTATGATTCAAACTTTCTGTCTTCCTATGCTTCTCTAGCCTTCTTCTAAAAGCTGTTTGGAAAATAAAACCATACAGGGGGCTCTGGAAGTATTCTGTTAGATGTGAAAACAGTGCTTTATTGGACAGCTGTAACTTATACAGAAAACTAGTCTTAATTAGGTAACTCCATCATATATATTTCCTCTTTCCTCCACCCCACATTTTCTTCCTGAAGTATTACCTTGAGTTGAAATAATTCCAGCAATTTTCTTGCAGTGGAAATGAAGGACAGGAAATGACCTACAAACAAGAGCAGGTGACATGCTGTCACATAGCCTAGAAAAAGTGATTGAACTCTGCTTCCCAGAGGATTGTATCTGGACAGCAGGACACTTTCTTCCATTTTCTGTATTACCTACTTCTTGGACTCAAGGTGTTTGGGGTGTTTTCTGTGTGTAGGTGCACAGTTGCTTGTTGTTGTTGTTTTCTTGTTTGTTTGTTTTCCAGAATCTGCTTTGTGGATTTTCAGTGGTAATTCCCCAGGCATTTTGGGATTTATAGTATTCTACAGATGACTTCATCTACAGATGAGGCAGTGTTGTGAAACACGTCTATTTAGTGAGTTTACAGGAGTTCCCAGTCCTAGTATATTATGTGAATCCCATATTGTGGTCATTTAACTGAATGTTTCAGGATTTTGTTTTGGTGGCTTCTGGGATATTTTTTCTGTCTGGGGAAAAGACAGGACTAAGTAAAGGCTATCAATTGCTGATCTTAGTCGTAAGTGTAGGAACCTGGCCATCAGCTATGTGTTTCATTTGCACTTCAAAAGTGACCGGGAACACTGATGTTTAAAGTAGTTCTCCTCAGTGAGGTGAAGGGTAGGAGTCACCCTCTCCTAGATCGTTTGGATAACTTGAGAACAGGCCAAAGCTTTTCACTTGTTTCCCTTGCTTGTGGGGAGGAGTGATTGTGATCTAGTACTTGTCATTACTCTTGGAATTGAAATTGAGCTTTTTTTATTGTTATTATTCCTGTGGGCTTCCCTTTGCAACCTAACCTTGCTCTAGTTTTCTGCTTGACTTTTGTCCAGTGTTTAGAGGTTGGGGTTTACTGAGATTACAAAATCTTTTTAAGAAAGGTGCTGTGCCATTTAGCAGGTAGCACGTAGCACTAGGTTTTGAAATCTTACTGTGTTTTCTAACTCTACTGCTCTATTTCTGGGTGACCATTAGCAAAGTTATTTTCCCTTTTTAATCTGGAAGGGAAGTAGCGCTATGGCTGTCATATTAAAATGTCTAGAATTTTACTGGTGAGGGGGAAGCTGTGTAAAACATGAATTATGAGCAGACATGTATGCATAACTTTTTTTTTAAAGGAGGGATGGGAAGAGGACTTTGTTCTGCAGTGGAATTACCCAAGCCTGAACAAAACATCAACTTACTTCATTCTATTTAAAACCTTATATTTTCTTGGTCAGGAATATTTTATTAGATGTTTTTGTCATCGGTACTGCCATTAAATTGTTTTAATAAGCGCATGACCATAAATTCTCATCAACCAACTTGATGTCTGTGACAGACTTCTTTTGGTTGTTGTTTTCTCTTCTACTTAAAAAAAAAAAAATACTTCTCCAAATAGTAGCTTCAAGTTCTCGGCCAAGTGTAAATACTGTTTGTCCTTAAAAGTAAAAGCATTACAGCGCAGGGTACCTAGAGTGCTTCTTGGTGTTCGCCATTTCTTTAAACTGATAACCATATGGCGATGATGGCAGATGCTTATTTACTCCTAAGCTATATGAGGTTGCTAGGGGTTGTCAGATGACACTTGCTCACATGAGGGCCATTAACAGGGTGTTGTAGCCAGTGTTAGAACAACCTTGCAACTAAGGGCGAGTCACTGCAAAAGCAACTATGCTCTTTTTTTTTTTTTTTTTTTTTTTTTTTTTTAAGGAGGCCATATGGCTCAGTCTTGTGACTACATAATTGGCAGCTACCTAAATCACATACCAGGAAACAAACATAGTTAAAGTCAATATTAGCTGTTGTATCTGCTACAGCTTTGAGCCAGGCTTGGTAGGAAAAACCCTAACAGCAGCAAGAGCAAGTCTACGGTGGCTTCTGAAACTTGAAAGTCATGTCTACTCCTCTGTCTGGAATAATCACGGCAGTACGTTAGCTACAGCTGTCTTTCCACATTAATGGCTTATAGAATATCTGAAGATCTCTTTGCCTTTTTTTCTCCTAACAGGAATTGCAGCAGACTGTGTTCCTGTATAGGGAAGAAAGCCGATGGTAAATTACCATTGTTAATGGTTGATCTATAGTAAAGAAATCTGCTTGAGCCTGTGTCTCTTCAGTGGATATTTAGTTTCTTTGAGGGACCTTTACAAGAAGATTTGTAGCAAAAGAAAATGTGTGGGGGTACACCAAAAGCTACAAATGGCACAGGGGGGCAAATAGAAAAAGCAAGAAACAACAGCGATGTACCACTTGGAAATAATCTCTCTTGTACCAATTTGGATGAAAGGATTAGAAAATCTTTGAGAGACCGAAGTGTCAGCTGTGTGAGCAAAGTGACTAGATTGCTGCAAAACAGGTATGCATGTGACTTTTTCGATATATATAATTTTTGACAGAGAATAGATGTTTTTAGTTGATATTAGATTTATGATCATGTGCCTGAAAGACTATTTTGTAAATAATTGGTAAAGTTCTGTTAGAAGCTTATTTTTGATTGCGATGGTGACTGCAACTCCAGAAAGTTTCCACTGTTGTTTGAAACTCAGTTTGTGTTCCTGACTCTGATATATAAGATTTATGTATATGCAAACTGAGGCTTGAAGGATAATTGCTTTTCAGTTAAGGCTTCTCTTGCTAGCTTTCTAATTGGTTTCTCTTATTTTTTTGCCACCTCCTGTGTTAGTGGGTCAAGTAATAACAGTGCACAGAGCAGACAGGAGAGAATGCTGTGAAGTGGGGGACAAAATATACTTGTAAATCAAACATTACATTAAAGTAATCTGGAGTATGAGTAGTGTTTCTTTGACTTCTGTGACATTTTTTTCATATGTGTAACAGCATATCTCCAATGTCCGAGTGTCTGCTGCTACGTAACTGTGTTGAAAATGCGGTTCAGGGCAGCTTTTTTCCAAATTCAAACACCCAGGGGTGTTAGAATTAATATTCTACATTCAGGATTCCTGATCTAAGAAGCAAAAGAATATAGACAGATATCTAAGGATATAGATATGTTTAATTTTTTTCTTTATTTCTCTAGATGTTGAAATGAGGTAGTGAGTGGTTAGTAATTTTCAAACGTGTTTTAAGGTCAGATGAAGTAGGTTTTGAATATAAATTAATAGGTCACCCTTCAGTTATTGCATGCCTGCTGATTATTATAAAGGTGAACCAGAAGCTTCTTTTGTAAAGATCAGGATTTGGAGATCTATATTAACTGAAAATACTGATTCAGGGCAGAATAAGGCAAATGTTTTGTGACTTTTTACCACAAATAAATGACTCGCTTCCCCCTAGGTAAGAGAGATCTCCTTGCGTCTGTCTCGTAACTGTAATGGAAAAAAATGCTGAACAAGTCAAAGGAAAGTAGCTTATGTGCCATTTAAAAGGAAATAAAGCATACCTAAGCTTAATATGAAATCCAGAGAGAAAACTTGGGGTATCTGTAAGCTATTCTGGACTTGTGGCTTTCTTTAAATAAATAAAAATATGTAATAATAAAAAATTTATCCATACTGTTTTAGTATCCTTACACCTGGTTTTCCTGTTGTATGAACGTAGACAGCTTGATTTTACTTATTTTGATTTGATGATTGTTCAGTTCTAGCATCTTCCATGTGCAGGAAAGATCCAGTCTGAAGGTGAGGTTAGATAAGCTGAGCTGGGCAAACAGACTGCTGATGCAGAAGGGAGTAATTGCATTGCCACCTCTTTCTTTTCTTTCTGGCATCATGCCGTTGTCCTTTTTCCCCTTCTGCTGGCCTTGGCCTTTCCAATCCTTCTTGAACTGGCTTCCGTTAGGGAGTCAGTTCAGCGTACTGAGCAGGCAGAAAATTGACTTGAGGACAAGAAAACTCAATTAACATTCTAACTAGCCTCAATACTTATTTGGAATGCATAAGGAATGTTTTCTTTGTGCCCTTTTCTAAAGGTATATAGCTCCACGGATGAAGTGAGTTAGTGTAACTCATGCTGCCACCAAGAGGTGGAGGCTCCATTGCCTTCTACTTCCCTCCTTTGTCCAGCTATATTTCTGATCTACATCAATGTGCTGGGACAGACTTCTGCTGCAGCAGAATTTGGTTAGTTTACAGAAGAGTCCAACAATTACTAGAGCAGATGTGCAACAGGAAGGGTCACATGGTTACAAGAAGGAGGGAAAGCATGTGTGGGGTTCTTGTTTCTGTGGTCAAATAAGAAAACATTATGTTTGGTCAAAATAGCCACATTTAATCTGAAATATGAACATCTGCACAAGCTCATATTAATTTGAGCTAATTTTTAAGAATATGAAGGACTTGGCATTGCTAAATAAGCAAGAAGCTGATATGGAGATAAGTAACGGTTTAGGGTTTTGTTTTTTATGAATGTGAAAATAGAGCTGATCAATGAAGTCAGTGTCCTGTCCGTATTCTCCAGCACTGCTTCTAGGAGGTAATACCACTCTCCCTATTTTGGGTGCTGTATGTTGTGTAAGCTGGCTTAAATATTAAAGGATGTAAGTACTGTGAGTAGTGCCCATCGGCTTTTGTGGCAGGGAAAAACATCCCAGTCATCTGACTAGTCTTGGGCCTTGTGCTAGATTCCATGTGGAAGTAATGGGACTATAGGCTTATATGGCGGTATGAATTGCCTATAGGTATACCTGATCTTATCAAATGAGGTTTTAGTACGATGGATCTCTTCTGTAAGGACTGCTGAAAGAGCTGCATATGTGTTCTGGGTAATTCAGAGCCTGAAAAGAAAGACTTAATTAAAGCATGTTTGATATTTCGTTAGTACTGTAGGAAGCATTATCTGAAGTTATTTCCCTAGATTTGGTCTATTAGTCACACAAAGCTTTTTATGATAGATTTATGTAACTTCTCTAGCTTGTTGCCGTCTGGTACTAGAATCTGTTTGAAGTTCTGAAAGATTACAGCAGTCTTTAATTCTAGCATGCTGTGTGGGAAAGGCATCTCAGCAGGTTACAATGAATTCTACTTCAGTGTTTGTTTTAACAGGTGAACTGGATTTTATACAGAGGTTGGCACCACATGAGCAACATGAAACTTGCTTTAGTATAGAATGTGGCAGTTCACCTGTTTGTAACGAAACTTAAATTTATGCAACACAAGTACTGAGCATGCTTTTAGCATCGTGGGCAGATGCAGGGCTGAATTGTCTCAGTCTGTGCCTGAAATGAGTCTTTCTCAGTTTAGGTTTGCAGTCCTGTGGTTTGAACTACAGATCTTGCTGTGCTAGTCCTGGAGATAAATAAGGCTTAGCTCTTGAATGCAATTTAAGTTGAGGCTGTAGAGACTTACCTTTTCTTTGTTGTTAAAAGGAGTGAAGACCTGTGACCTTTTTAAGAAAGCAGCATAGTTACTTCAGGTATTGTCTCTTGTAGAAAGTGTGTAATTAAATAGATAGCTGTATAACTGAAGAGGGATCAGTATCTGGTGCTGAAGAGCATCAGATTCATGCGACAGACTAGAACAAAATCTATTGATGGCTCTGACTTCTCTTGCATTCTGTATAACTGCATTTTGTAAGAGCTTTGCACAGGCAGTGGGCTGAGAAGCTAGTAACAGACTCTTTAAAACAGATGGTGTAGTTGCAGCTCTCTGTATATGCGAGGTGTGTAGGATCTTTGTTGGGCAACTATCAACAATGGTATCAGGTCTGATCTCATGCAGGTTAACTTAAGACTGTGGCTCCCTTTGAAAGGGAAGACTTGAAAAGAAATCTGCCTGGCACTCCTAGAATTTTGGAGGTAACGTGCTACACATCAACAAGTTTCCTCACTGTTGATGGCAAAACAGCCTTTAGCATCGTTCCACGATATGGCTTTGATGTGTACTGAACCCTTGTATATTATGCACAGAGTATACTTGTATCAGAGTACTTTATAATAGAGATTGTTATCTAGCTTGTTCTGTCCCAAGGTATTTAAAAATAGAATAGAACCTTCTGGCTTGATGAGGTCTTACAGCTTTGAAAAAAAGGTGCCAAATTTAGGCTTATTTTTCTTTCTGGCTATGTAGAAGGAAGGGTTGATGTCTGAATGCATGATGTAGCACAAAGAAGAAAAAAAGCTGGCTTTACTTATCATTATTTTAAATTTACAAGTCTCTTAAGTGTGCTCTTAAAGCAGTTGCCCATGGTTACCTTACTGACTCTAGCAGGAGTTTATGGTGTTTACCTTCCCATTGATTTATGGCTATTAACAGAGCATGGAATAAGAGAAATAGCTTCAGAAATTCTTGTCTTTCAGCTGTATAGAGTTTTCATGCTCTTCCCTCAATTCTCTACCTGCCTTCTCTGTAGGGTATAGTTTGGGAAAATTCCAAAATTAAACATCCTTTTGGTTGGGACATCAGTGTGGCCTTGACTGAAGTCTCTTAGGCTATTTGTTCAGCCAACAACTATTAATAACAGTTGTACTCTCACCCCCTAGATGTGGTCCATTCAGGTCAGGGATGAGGCAGTATGACTGAGCACCAGTGCTGTGTGGCGCTGCTTTGTGCAGTAGTAGGTTTCTTCCATTCATTCCAACTTCTCAGCTATATATCATGAAAAGCATATTCTATAGCTGAACCTGAAGGGCCAGGCAAGCCTCCATGCTCTAATGTGCAGTCTGACTCCCTTTGAAATCAGGAAATAAAGTCTCTTGCCATTACAGCAGTGATCAGGTCTGCCTCTCAGCCTCCTGCAGTAATGCAGGGAAGCAAGTTTTGTGCCATGGTGTATATCTGAGGAATGAGGAGGTTCCAGCTTGAGAGAGTTGGCTTGCTTCAGATTGCATCTCAGTGATATCTTGGCTTCACTTATTAATGAGTTTAGTCATAGATTACCGAGGCTTGATCTGTAATTATGATTGCTCTGTGAACCCTAAAACATCCCTAAAAGAAACCTAGAAGAGGAAAAATAATGGAACAACAGAAACCTTGTCTTTTGGTTACAAGAATTAAACTTTGGAAGATAGTAACTTAAACTGACAGGAATAGATCAAAAGGAATTTGTCTTATGTTGTTCAGATGACAGAAGGATGAGGGAGGGTGTAAGCCTTGAGCTTGTGAAAGGCTGTAGTAAAGAGGACAGTAATCCGTTGTTCTTCATTGCCACTGAGCTAATTGCACAAAATAGTACACCTGCCTTGCAATGAGGATGCTCCAGATTTTGAAGAAAGGTTGAATAAAAACTGGTCTGGCTGTGCCTGTCTATGTATCAGTGACACTGGGCTGAGATGCTCCTTTGACTTCATTTTTGGTTGGAGTTCTGTGATTACAGTCTGATTCTTGCAAAGGCTAAGTAAAAGATGTATTTGTTGAATACCTTTTGTTCACTTAAAATTGTGTGCTTGCTTTGCAGGCTTATTTAATATCTTGTGTTTATAACCTGCAGCTGGTCCACTTCAGAGTTTGACTTGAATGAAATCCGCCTGATAGTTTACCAAGACTGTGAGAGGAGAGGCAGACAGGTTTTATTTGATTCCAAAGCAGTCCGCAAAATTGATGAGGCTGTCATTCAGGTATGAAATGCTAATTTTTCATTTGTTCTACTGCTCTTTTCTTTCCCTTCCCAGAAGCAGGAATTTTAATATGACAATATGAACTTCTTAATCTTACTTGTGATCTTTCACTTGATGTCAATTCTGCGATAGCTGCAACCGGAGTGTGTTAGATTCCAAAAAGCCTTTGAACACATATTTGGTATTTATAATACAAATATGGTGTTAAAACTTAGATCTGATTCGCTTTCAAGCAAATCAATCTGTGCACCTCTAAACTGAGTATTTCCTTAGCCTTTTTATGTCACCTAGGATTGCTTTTTTTGTTGTTAGCCCTGGTTGTGCAGTCTCATTGTTCAAGTGATGCTCATCATATCTCTAAGTATGCTTGCCTTCCTTTGGTGGTTTGATTATTAAAGTTATTAGCTTTTTGTGAATTCAAATAATTTCACTTTGGCTAACCATGCTGTAATGTGTAAGACTGATGCATGGCAATATATGGCCATGTGAGTTTTGGTGATATATGTAGAAGCAAGAGTAGATGCTGTCAAGATGCAGATTCTTTGTGCTGTACTTAGTTGATTTTAAGACAAGTAAAACATTGGTATTTTCTGTTTTGTGGTTACTTTGTTGGTTTTTGTTTTCTACTAGCTCTTTGTTTATCTTTTACATTGAATTATTTTGATTTGTTTGGTTGGTTGTTTTGAAACCTTTGTACAAGCAGCAACTTCAGCCTGTCAGACTAGCATGGTTTATTGTAGAATCACTAGCTACATGCAAATAACTGTGACTTGTAGAAATTCTTTATGAAGCTGCTTAAAACCCAGCAATCTCTATTTCAGTCACAGTGCAAATATGCCATTGTGCTAAATCCGTAAGATTGAGCATCATCAGCTGATGACTGTTCATCTGCTTAAGAGGGTAAATGGGTCAGAGTGGTCTGTTAATCTTGCTCCCACTCTCCTCCCCCTCCACCCCAAATCAGGGGTGTTTTGTATCTTAAAGTTGGTTTAAAACGTGACATGTGGGGAAGAAATATATTTCTGGCTTCATTTAAATATTCAAATTATTTCTCTTGCTTGAATACGTTAGAAGTTAATGACAAAATGTTCTATCAGTAACTCTATGCAACACTAACATAGAACCTTCCTCATAACACATGATAAGGGCTATAATATCTTTTCTAGCTAGACAGTAATCTAGGTGCTCATTTAAAACAGCCAAAGCACTTTGAAAAGCATGCAAACATATAGGTGTTGCAGGTGATCTTGAATGTTGGCTATTTGTCTGGTATGTTATCAAACGGCAAGCCTAAGACTAGATTCATTTAAATTTAAGTCAAGGTTGGTCACAAGCTCAGTCCTGTTAAAAGAATGTGTGTATGTATGTGTATATTGTGCATTTATCCATTTTAGTGGTGGACTTGGCAGCCCTGGGGTTACGGTTGGGTTTTATGATCTTGGAGGTCTTCTCCAACCTAGCTGATTCTATGATTTTCCTGGAATACAGTAAAGCTTATTCACATTGAATATTTAAGTAGATTGTTTGGCTTTAGAGTAAGCTTACTTTGGGGAGCTAACAGGTCTGTATTCCGTTTAACCATACATTTGTTTAATATACTACATTTCTTTTCAGTGTTTTTGATCTAATCTCCATTTCTTTCTGTAGATAGTGTATGTTAGACCACTTTTTTTAGGCATTTTTTGTCAATAGCTCATTAAACATGTGACTACTGACACTGCTGCATTTCTAAACCCCTAATGACAGTCACATTGGGATTAGATAAGCAATAGCACATGAATACTATTCCAGGAAAAAAATGCACAAAAGGAGTGCAAATATAAGATAAAATATAGACGTCAGGATTTTACTTTTTTAACATGCTAGTAGGCTTATTTTTAAATGGGTAAAGGAGCTTGACTTGTTTATATCTCATTTTTAAAAAAATGGCTGATCATCTATTCTACTTTTCTTGGCTTGCTCTTCCTCTTTTTCTTCTGCATCTTGTTGTTTTTTTTTTTTTTTTTTTTTTTTTTTTGCTCATTCATTTCGTCATCTTGTCATCATGACTTAGTATTCTAAAACCAACTGTTTATTGTGCTGTAGTGTTCATCTTAAAAATCAGTCTTGTGGAATATTGGATTTTACTTTTATTTCCATTTAATTTCCTGTGATCGTTCCTTTTGTATCTTGCTGAGCCAAAATGCATAATGTAAATTTAGCTATTGAGCTTTTTACTAGCAGCTAGTTTATTACTATTTCTTTTACCTGCTTGCTTGCTTTCTTTTCTGTAAGCTGTCTACATGTACCTTGTTAACATTTGAAAAAAATGTTTTTGATCTCTGCTGATGCATGTTCCTGTTGAATTGAATCTATGCTGGTACAAAATGAGACTTAGAAAAATACATTTCATTTTGACGTGCAGCAAGTGAATGAATGTTTACATTAATACATGTGAAATATATGTTAACTCAGGGATTTTGAATTTCTTAAGCTTAAGTGTGAGAGGGAAGCTTTCTAAGACTTTCTAAGCAGTTTCCATTGCTGCAAGGTTATAGTTTTGCTCCCTTCATATAAATAATTTCAAGAGCTTGTGATAAGTGTGTTAAAAATAATGTGGTGCTTTTAACAGGCATCTAATGGACATTTAAATTGAAAAGAAAAAAAAACAGCTGTCAAAGGAAACAAACTCTCATTGGGTTTTGTTCAACAGAACTGTTAAGCAAACTCCAGTATCTTATGAAACATGTACAAATAGCATTAATATAATTAGTATTTTTCTGAGACTTCCTTTACACCTTTCTGTTGTTAAAGCAACATCTTAAGACTGACTTGGGAGTAAGCTTGAGGTAAAGTCAGCTGGATTTAAGCATTTGCTTACCTATTTTCTTCTTTAAACAAAGGTTTAACAAATAGACTTAATAACCAGGTACTTGTACCAAATGATGCTTTGTTCACCCCTTGTTTGTGCTTGCTGTTCTTCTGTTTCAGAAATTTGTTAATCACTTGAGCAGCAAAAGTTACATGCAATTTCAGTGATTAGTTGTGCAAATGATTACAGAAATCAGTTTGTAAGCTCGGATTTTGTTCACATAAACTTTGGCGAATGTTAACACAGAGGGACTCATAATAATTAGGAATGGTCTTCCAGTGGAACTTTGACCAATAACTCTGTGTGTGGCACTATGAAAACTTGTCTGACAATACAAATATGAGAGTAGTTCTGCACTTTCTCTGATGCTGGCCTTTTAAAAAACATCTTCTAAATCTGATACATATTTTTTGAACCCAATAAGAGTATCTCTTATTTCTGTTGCTTACCTGTAGTTGAAGAAAAATCTTGCTATGCTATGTTTAGAGGGGGGGGTTCTCATGTTTGCTTTGTTTTCACCATATTGCTCTGTTTTGACACAGAAAATGGTAGAGGATGCTTCTGTAAAGACTTCTGCCAGGAACTGCCAAGCAAGCAATGGGAACAACAGTATTTCTTCCCATAGTCCCTCTATAAACTGTATGCACAGTATCAAAGAACAGATACCGAAGTATCAGGTAATGTTCATTACTTTTCTTGCTTGTATTTATCCATTTTTACTGAAGAAGGTTGTATTTAAAAGCCTTAACTTACATGCATTGGATGACTAGTTTTATTTCTGGTGCATTACAATTTAATCTGAACTTTGTGATATCTGCCCTGTCTTTAAGTTGTTGTAGGCTAAGAACGTGTGGGTATGTCTTACCCTTTTGGTCTCTCTTGGTCTTATCTTTGAAAGAGTTACAAAAGATATTTAATAGCATTATTATTTGTGAAGGTCATAACAAGCACTATACTATTCTTTGTTCTTGGTTTGAAAGATTTCTATCTATGCTTCAGGTCAGTTCTAAAGAACGTGTTGAATGTGGTATATTAAGAGACCCTTAGATTGTGTTACTAGAACATGAAATCAAGAGAACTGTTTTTCAGGTACTCTGGCTGTTTCTCAGTAAAAGCATAAACATTTCATCTAGGAAAATATTTGCTATTGCTGATCAGTCTTTGAAACAAAATTTAAAAAAAAAGTCTGATTATTCTTAGAAACACAGTCCTCACTAGTTTCTAATCAAAAATGTTTCCAAGAAACTTTCTGCAAGGGCAGGGTAGGAGAACTTACTCACTTGAATAAGGTCAGTTTAATGCTTGGGCATCCAGATCACATGATGTAAGTCCTATGGACACCTCTAGGTTTCATCGAACACTGTATATGGGAACATTGCTATTTCTTTGGAAATGCAATAGATCTTTATTCCTTTTTTTTTGCCTTTGGAGGTCCCCCTGCAGACAAGAGTAACAATGCCTATCTAGTGAGCAGAACAGAGTACATCTTCCATCTGTACTTGCTTGTACTTGTGCTGTGTTAAAACCAGATAGGATCTTGGTCTACATGGAGAAGCAGAGCTTATTTGTATTCTTTATTCAAAATGTAGCACTAAGACACTATATTAAATAGTATGCCAACTTATTATTGACTTTGCTCTTCCCATCTTCTTGTCTGTGTAGTACACCAGACCAGCCTCTGATGTCAACATGCTGGGAGAAATGATGTTTGGCTCAGTGGCAATGAGTTACAAAGGCTCCACCTTGAAAATTCACTACATACGGTGAGTGTCCTTTTCTGTGATGCACTCTCTTGTCAGGCACTTGGAATTGATGACTCACTGAAAAGACTGTTTATCCTTTCAGCTCTCCCCCACAGCTGATGATAAGTAAAGTCTTCTCAGCCAGGGTAGGAAGCTTCAGTGGAAGCAACAATAAGTAAGAACTTTATTTATATCTTTTTTTCAATTCCCTATCCAATGCAATTGGCTTTTATTTTTTATCCTTTTGTAGCCCTTCTGTCACTGCTTCTAAATTTGACTCAAATGAAGTGGAAAAGTCTAGTAAAAAATGTGAAATGGAGGTTGTGGAGAAGGATTCTCTTGGTAGATCCCAGCAAGGCCACACAAGTTTAAAAACATAAATCTCTGAGTTTCTGCTTCTTTATTTGCCCAGGACATGCAATAAACTTCAGATGTTAGGTGCTATGGACAGTCAAAGCCTCTTATCTCTTCCTGCTGCCCTAAGGGTGAAAAAGGGGTATATGCTGAGAAATCTTTATGTCCCTGTAAACCACTTCTGTTTCCTTCAGCAGTGAAGATACACTGTTTCTCATCTGTTCTATTTTTACTTGTCCCAAAACTGAGCAAATTGAATAATCTGAATCCCAAGGTGTGAGGTAGAGAAACTTCCAGTAAATCAAAGGGCAGTCTATACAGAAAATAAATGTCTGTTTCCTTACAGTTTCAGAAAAACTTACTTGAGTTTGATTGTAAAGGTAATCTTCAGCCCTCTTTTTTTTTCCATAAAATGAGCCTAATTGTCAAGCTAATAGTAATGCATATCGGTCACATTCTTAAGGAATACTGACTTTATTCACACTTTTTAGCTTACAAGATAGCTTTGAATACATCAACCAAGATCCTGGCCTGGGAAAGCTGAGCTCGAATCAGAATGGTTTGGGAACCTGTCGCAGTGGAAGTAACTTAGGTAAATATTTCCAGGTTCTGTGTCTTTCTGACAGCATGAGGCCATCTGTTCATTCAGTTTGTTTCTTTTCCTGTGCATCACCTTCTTGTTTGTGTGTCTTTATTTTAAACTTTTTTGCATTGCGTTTTCTCTGCGTTGCTTTTGTTTCCTAGGTGTGTTACAGCTGTGTAGCAGCAAACTGCTGCAGGGTGTGTCTGAAGGAGGTCCCCTCCGGCTCATCCGCAGTGCTTCTTTCTTTGCAGGTTTGTGTGGAATGCCAGCCACAGTGTGACCCATCCATATGCACACACAAATCCAGCTCCTTTTGAATCTTTGCAGGACATACATAACCACTCTATAGAAACAGAAGGGGCTAAAATACTGACAACAGATATATCTGGCTTATATGTAAAAATCCTTCTTGCCCAAAAGAGCTAAATTAATTACTTTTTGCTAGTATTTATTTTCTAATTCATGTGTTTCATTTTAAAGGTATTATAGTCCAGTGCTTTTAATAATAAATGAGCCCTTATGTTTGTTAGAGAGCTTATGTTTCCTGGCTTATAGCTGGTTTCTTGCTAGTGTGCAGGTGTCTTGCTGGTGTACAGCTTTTTCTTCTCTTACCTCTTGCTGCTATTTTTTAATTTGATGGCAGACATTCAGAATTAATTCTTGAGCTCTTGGGAGGCTTTAAGATTTGGGGTTTTTTTTGTTTGTTTGTTTTCTTTTAATAATACCTGTTTCTCTAATTATCAAAACTTTTGATGTAGCTTAAAGTCTTCTTTTACAGGCATACTGATGACCCATGCAGGTGGGTAGATCTTAGGCCTAATTAGTTCTGGTAATTGCAAAAATGTGAACTGGAATACCAGTGCAGTTTCTTTGTGAATCTTGCATGCTCCTCAATTTGAGTGGCTCTGAACTGCTAACGCTTCAATGTAATACAGCATAGGCTAAATGTTTCTCACTGTGAGGCTTTGAATAATAAATCTCTGCTTGGGGAGTGAATCAGAAGCTTAATGGACCTCATATGTGACTATTTCATTATGATGTTAACCTGTATAAAATTAGTCTTGTGCACAGAAAAGAATGACAACAGTGACAGGGTGGGGGGAGGAGGTACCACCAGCCTTCATTTTCAAAGCACATACGATTTCTGCTGATGTAGACTGTGTTCACATTCTTAAGCTTATTAGAGATGTTTTACAGATTGGGGCAAATAGCCAGCTTCCTCCAGTAACATAGTACTCAGTATGGGAATACTGTTTGCTGCCATCTCTGCTCACACCATATTGCTTATTTAGGGTGACTGTACAGGATGTAACTTTGCTGCTTTATGACCTTTAAACGTAAACATTATTTTAAAATGCTGACAAATAGTATGATGAGTTTTGTAATATTTTCTATTGATCTGATCTGTTTGTTTTAGCACACAGCACGCCTGTTGATATGCCTAGCAGAGGACAAAATGAGGACAGAGACAGTGGCATTGCTCGGTCAGGTATCTGCTGTCTGACTTGTTTGCCTGCTTTTGCAATTAATGTTAAAATTTTTCAGTGTAGTGATTCACCTGAAATATAGGCACCTTATGACCCACAAATCCAAAATATTTTGGATCTGTTAGGTGGTTTTCCTTCTGCTTTTCCCTAAGCCTTGATGTGAGAATATTTGTAGTGATGTTTCTTTGTTTATAGCAATTATTTTCTGGGTTTTCAATCGATTTATATTATGGAGAAAGAACTGACTCAAGCCTTTACTAAAGCAAGGAAAGAGGTGTTTTTTTTGCACTGAATAGGAAAAGGAGGCCAGGAGATCTGTCTACTGTCATTGGAGGTCCACACATCTTATGACAGAATGCTTTTAATGAGAATAGGATGACTTAATATATGCTAGCAGGGAATATCTCTGACTAAGAAAAGAGTATCTTCAGGCAGCAAGATTTACTTAAAATATTTGTCTTTCCTGTTGAAAATGAGTTATGTGAGGAAGATCAGCAAGCAAGAGCATTATTTTAGGCAAATTGTTCCCAGTTAGAGTATAAAGAAAAATATTTAACCAACACTCTTTGTAATTCAGTATATGTGGGGTTTCTTGCTTTCTTGATAGCATCTCTGAGCAGTCTTCTGGTCACTCCTTTTCCATCTCCAAGCTCTTCATCATCATCTTCTAGCAGCTACCAACGTCGCTGGCTCCGCAGTCAGACAACCAGTTTAGAGAATGGAATTATTCCAAGATGGTGAGTGCAACACCTTTCTTCTTACACCAGCTGTTTAGCAGTATTTTAAGCTAAGTAGAGCTTAAGCCTCTTTTTCTTTAGAAGTACAAATCCTGTTATTAAATGCTCTCAATTCAGTCTAAGTTCTGTGTGTGTTACATAAGATTGCCAATATAAAGATAGATCAAGTTCTGACTGCATAAGAACTACAAGGCCTTATTTAAAATATACTTATTTTTATTGAGCATATAGGCTGTGTCTGAAGCCACATTCTGAAAAGTAAATTAAAAGTAAATAATTTCTGAAGAAGCAGAGCATCCTGTTGAAATGAAAGGTACTGTAACAGTACTGCTGCAGTAATTACATTATACTATGATGAAGTCTGACTAGTGAGCGGTTACTGAAATTTTTGAGTAATAGCCCATGACAGCTCTCTTGGCTGGTACAGGATGTTCCTCATGTGACTTCTGCCAAAACAGGAAGGAAAAAAAAGCAGTGATCAAAAAGCTTGGCTATTATTTTGGAGTTTTATTAGCTTTTGTAGCTCAGTGGCATAACAAAGCATGGAATGCAGCAGATCTTTCATAGCTAGTAAGCAAATTCTTCTCTTGACAGTTATGAAATACAAATGCTTCTTGATTATCTGCTCATATGTACTCATCCACCTGCACACAAAGACAGCATGGAATTAATGCAGAGCTACAAGAAATTCCTGCTGTTTGGTCTCTTTCCCTCATCGCTGTTTTCAGTTAAGTGAAGCTTAAAAGCTGCCAGTTAAAATATGTGGTCAGTAAAAAGAAAACCAAAACCTTTCTAAAAAGACTTCTTTCCCTAGTGTCTGTACTCAAAGCTTTTTCCTGGATATTCCTACAGAATCATTTTTAACATTAAGAATAATGCAGTGGTGCAAATGTAGCAGTCATGCTTCCTAAATCATGCTTGCAGTTGAGAATAAGCTAGTAAGTAAGCATTTTGCTTTCAGTAAATTGAAGTAATTTTTAATCTAGTTTCCTAAAGAAATAAGGCTGAGAGCAGTGCAAAAATTAAAACATTTAGGGCAAATAAGATAATTTCAGCCCAGTTCAAGAAGCAGCCGAAGTTTCACAAACAGAAATTTCCTCAGAGTGCTACTAAAATAACAAATACTTAAGTGGAAAGTAGCCTTTTTGGGCTGCTGCTTCACTGTAAGGAGTAGGTTGTTTTTCCTCCACATTGGAGAATGTATGCTGGGGAAAGATATTAGAAAGGGGACATTATTATTTCCACTATCTAGAACTACTCTTTAATTGTAATTCTTTCTAAGCCAAAGTAGATACTTGTTTTCTGATTACTTGCTAGAAAAAGAGTAGGCTTTTGGCTGAATACTTCAGTGACAGCAGAGTTTGTACTTCAGTTTGTACAGCCAAGATTCTACAGTCTGTGGCTTATATTTTAGGCCAATAGCTCAAAGAAAATGATCTGTCTAGCTGGAACTTCATGTAGTCAATTGGCAGGCAAGACAGATTAGCAGCTTTGTTGAAAAGGCTTCTCTCACAGACCTAAATTCTTCAATTTCTGTTCCTGGGAAGCAGTATAAAAGCTTGTGATGTTTCTTAGATGCTGACTGACCATCCTTTCCCAACTTCCTTGGGAATTTGTGTTTCTGCATGCAAGTTCCTGAAGTTCAAATGAGGTTATGTTTTTGTCTTGAACTCTGGTTTCCCACAAACTTTTTTCTACTGGGTTTTATTGTGTGTGTGTTTTCCTGTATTCCTGAACTCATACCTCTATGATGAGAAACTTTTGAATGTTTAACTTTGTCAAACCAATTATACTGTAAACCACTTATTTTTAGAATGAACTTAGAATGAATGCTTAGCATTCTGGCTTTCCTCTTGTTAATTGCTTCATAGTGGTCTATAAATGCCACAGGCTCCATTTCAAGATAATTCTAATATGAAAAGCCTTCAAGCTTTTAATTACCACTCACTGATACTGCAGTCTTAACTTACAAAGAAACTCCAAACCTAAGCTATTTCTATATAAGCTGCTGCTCTGAATGTCTCCATTTATGTTCTAATGGTTTCCTTGTCTGTTCTTACCCTTTTTCCCCTATAATTTCCCAGTGGATTAAAAGACATTATTCATTCAGGTTCCTTCCAAAAGACATTTTGATCATACTGTTTTACTTATTGAGGTATATACTTTTTTAGAGACTTTTTTTTTCAGTGAAATTGATCAAGGAACTTTAAGCAAGAAAAAGTAATAGCTCTGTAAATCCAGCAACATCAATATTGAGCACGGCAGTGGAAGTATTTGTGGAGGAGGACAATGAGGGAGTTGCCACCTTTTTGTGTAATAGCAGAAAAACTTATGCTGGGCTAACACTTGTGGATATCATTCAAATCAGTTGCCTGTGTAAAGGAGTAGCTTAGAATTTTGATCAGGTTGCTGCAGAACTTGTCTGAGTCTCGAAAATCTAAAAGGATGGGTATTACGCAGCCTCCTTGGTCCATTGACCATTTTTTACCCCTTTGGCATCATCTGCAAACTCACTGAAGGTCTGTTTTGATCCACATGCCAGGCTGATAACCAAGAAGTTGAGCAATATTGATCCCTGTATCAACCCATGTGTGATATTGAAAAGTGGCATAACTGTTGAAAGAGATGTGGCAGAACCATCAAGTGGATAAACAGAACCTGGGGAAATAATAATGGTTGTAAAACAGCCACTGTTTGGTTTTTTGGGTGGGTTTGGGGTGGTTTTTTAGCTGAGAACATTTCATTTTAAACTGAAGTATATGTAACTTTCAGCTAGTCACACATGTATTTGTAGGCGTTAAGTTTGTGTTTTCACAGTAATTACTAAGTGGTGACATTTAGTCTTCTGTTAAAATAGAAAATTTTATTTTGCATGGTTAAGTGTCTTAAAACATCCATTTTAAGATGCTGGAGCAGCGTAGGTAGCATGTTTCCCAACTTTGCTAATGAAGAGCAGTATAGGTTGAAGAGCAGTATAGGTTGAAGAGCAGTATAGGTTGAAGAGCAGTATAGGTTGAAGAGCAGTATAGGTTGAAGAGCAGTATAGGTTGAAGAGCAGTATAGGTTGAAGAGCAGTATAGGTTGAAGAGCAGTATAGGTTGAAGAGCAGTATAGGTTGAAGAGCAGTATAGGTTGAAGAGCAGTATAGGTTGAAGAGCAGTATAGGTTGAAGAGCAGTATAGGTTGAAGAGCAGTATAGGTTGAAGAGCAGTATAGGTTGAAGAGCAGTATAGGTTGAAGAGCAGTATAGGTTGAAGAGCAGTATAGGTTGAAGAGCAGTATAGGTTGAAGAGCAGTATAGGTTGAAGAGCATCATAGGCAGGAGGTTGAGTGCTGGGTGCAGTTCAGAGCTCTGAAATTTCCTTTAACCTTTGTTGCTAATGATTTTGAGCATTGTCTCCATTCTCTTAATCCCCTTTAAAGTTAAATCCAGAAGGAGGGATTTTGTAGAAGCTGTGTTTCAGAGAAAGCTGTTCACACTACTTTAGGAGCTGGCCTCTTTGGGGGTTGCCTTCCTCCTATCTGAGCAAGCATTGGTCTTATCCATCAAAATGTTGGGTATCCTCTGTTCAGAGACAGGTGATAGCAAAGTCTTCTGTAGTGAGTCAAAGGAGACCCAAGAATGAATTACATTCTACTGCATAGAGAAATAGAGATCGAAGACAAATTACCTCTCAGTACATAGTAACTGTCTGAACAAATCTGTCTTACAGGTCCACTGAAGAAATGTTTAGTATGGCTGATGAAAGCTGCAGCTCCAATCCTGCGATAGTTCGGAGGAAGAAAATTGCAATCAGTATAATCTTTTCTCTACCTGAAAAAGAAGAAGCACAGAGAAATTTCCAGGATTTCTTTTTCTCTCACTTCCCTCTTTTTGAATCTCACATGAACAAGCTGAAATATGCAATAGAAAAGGTACAGAATACTAGTTTTGTCTTAATGTGGAAAAGTGTCAAACAGCATGAAGTATTCTAGAATCTGATAGATTAAGAGTGGGAGAAGGTGCGTGGTGTTGAGCTTTCCTCCCTCCTTACACATCTAGTCTTGAGCCTCAGCCCAGTGTAGGAATTCAGCATTTGCTGAAAGAGGTGCAGTTTCTTTTCTAGTCAGAATAAGAATTGAGAGTTTTATGCTATGGGTGGTTTTTCTTTTTCTTCGCTTCTTACCATATTTCACTGTGAGGGTTTTTTGACTTGGCAGAGGCTGTGGAAATGATGGTATTCCATCCTTTCATGCAGTCACTTAAAAAGAGACACAAAATGTTTGTTGCTGTCTTCTCCATACTCCCAAAAATATTTTCTTCTCTCCCCATGCCCAGTCTCAGGGATTGGCCTCTCATGAGGTGGAGGGAGGTTGGCAGCTATTGGTGTCCTGACTGGCTGTATAGCGCTGGGGCTAGATCTTAATTATTTTGACATGTTAATGAAGCTTAAAAAGATGAAGAATGCGAATCCCTTAAGAAGCTGTTTTGTGTCTTTAACTCTTAATCAAGGCCATGATCTCATGTAGAAAAATAGCAGAATCCAGCCAAAGGGTGCAGGTTTATATCAGCCGTGTCATGGATGCCCTGGGAGAATTCAGGTGAGTTAACAGAATTCTGAATTACAAGGAGAGCTCTTCTCATGCCCATCTTAAGATATTTGTCACTTCCAGTTATAAGCAACTGAATGCAGGGTCTTGTAATTTAGCCAGTCTTGATGTTAGAGTGAATGAATTTTCTGTGTTGGGTATTGGGTAAATGTTTTTAAAAAACTTTAGTAAAACCAGCTCCGCCATTTTCAGAGCAAGAGCAAAATAGTTCTGTTCACCTATAGCTGTGATTGTCAGTCTTTCAGATCTCATCAGGAGTTGGCTTCTGCTGATGCCTGTGCAGATGAGTGGATTGATTGTTACATTTATGCAGATGAGTTGCCTACTCCCAGCCATAGATGCCGAACAGTAACTTAAGTTGCTGACAAGACAGTTGCTGTCAAAGGCACAAAGGTTTTAGTACCTAAGAGAGGAAGTATGGCTAGAGGCCAAGAAAGGCAGGCTAGGAGAGAGACAAGGCTTTGGTGGGATGGAGTTTCTGTAATGTCTGGAATGTGGAAATGAATCACTGCAATGAATAGAATAGGTTCTATTCCCCCTCCAAATGATTTCTGAATCATTTTTCTGAATACAAATACATGAGGAAACACAAGAAAGGGAAGACATGTGATTCACATGTAGACACTAAATCTTTGGTATACCAAATTAGACTTGTGTTCTGGGGCAAAAGTAATTATAGTAATTACCTGAAGAATAAAACTCTTCCAGTTTGTTCAGTCTCCTAGGTCTTACAAAAAAAATAAATAAAAATCAGTGGACAATAGAAGAGGAAAGGGGCTACTTTTGTTTGCAAGATTGAAATGTGCATGTTAACACTTACTTTTGGGGTTTTTTTTGTGCAGAGTTACCATCTGGAACCTATATTCTGTTCCAAGGATTGCAGAGCCTGTGTGGCTCAATATGATGTCCAGCACCCTGGAAAAGAGTCATCTATGCCAGCGTTTTCTTAAAGAATTTACATTTCTGATAGAACAGATCAACAAAAATCAGTGAGCTTCCTCCACCCTCTTTTTCTTAAAAAAAAGGCTTTTGTACATCCCAGTGAATGTGTTAAAGCACTTAATGGGACGTTCTTTTGCTGGTGTTACATTGGTCGTATTCTTTTTTCTAGGTTCTTTGCTGCTTTGTTAACTGCTGTGCTGACATACCATCTGGCTTGGGTCCCAACAGTGATGCCGGTTGACCATCCTCCCATAAAGGCCTTCTCTGAGAAGCGCACATCGCAGTCTGTGAACATGCTGGCAAAATCCCATCCATATAACCCTCTCTGGGCACAGCTTGGTCAGTAGGAAATGGAAAGCTTCAGACTTCTCTGTAACTAGCACGTTCCTGTGTTCACTTCTCTAAGAGCTATTTGTGATCCAGATCACACTTACAGATGTACCTGGCTGTAAGCTGGGCAGAGCTACCAGCGGATGTCTTGCACCTGGTTAAACAGAGAATTTGGAGGCCAGCTTAAATAGCCTGAGTGCTCTGCTTTTTTCCCTGGTCCCTCATTGTCATCCTCTGTTACACTGCCTGGCTAAGTAACAGTATGGAAGTATTAAGATGGTGCAAGTACTGTGAGTAGTCTGAGCAGTTTGGGAAGAACAAGACTGGACTGAGGGGAGTTTTCTGGGCTCTGAGGGCCAATTGTAGTTGAAACTGCCTTGGCTACCTCCTTTCATCTCTTTCTCACAGAGCTAGGATGGACACCAAAATAAGAGTAGAAGTCTGGCAACTGGCACTACCTCCATTCATTCACAGTTACGTGAGTGGGCTTGGGCCAAGATATTCTTTCTGTACCAAGGTCCTCAGGCTGTTCTTGGACAAATATTTTATAGCTTTTAACTTATCTTGTTACAGGGGATTAAATAACTGCTGTCAAATGAGTAGGTAAGAGCTGAGAGAATAATGCTGGCAGTGGTAAATCCCTGGAAATTCCTCTTGGAACCGGCTGCAAGTCTGATGTCAGATTGGCCTTAACTTTAACTGATACTTATATGTATATTAACTGATGTATGAGTGTAAAGTAACACACATGCACAGTAAAACAATAATGTAACATTTACACTGTGCTGCTGATTGTTTCTTTCTCATTGTCTCAGATACGTTTGTTTTTCTCAGCTATCTTTATGAAAGTAAGAATTGCTACGTTGGCAGATGTGTTTCCTTGTTTAGGATGTCTTTAAAGTGTTATGCAGAGGACTAATGGATTAGACTTGGAGGGTAAAATAGTAGCTTTTTCAGGTTTTCGAGGACAGAGCTAGGCTTGGGGTTAAAAAACCCCCAGCTGAACTGGACGCAGTAGCTCTTGTAGCTACTCCCAGAAGCTACCACTGTTTCCACTGTTTCTGTTCTCACCTCCCCAGGTTGTATGTTGCTGCCAGCATTGGCCTAGCTAATTTCTCAATGCCTGAACTTAATGATTTCTAGTTTTCTTTTGTTCTTGTAAAGTCCAAAAGCCGTTATCTGGCAGTTGCAGTAATTGATAATGAAAGTAAGATGTTGCCCTCTGCTGGTGGTCTTTAGAAAGAAGTGGAGGAGAAAATAAAAAAATCAATGAGCTTAATGCTTTAAAATGGAAATTACTTTTTATTAAGGAAAAGATTTTTCAATACCTCTATATTTCCACCTTCAGACCCATGTTTTTGTTGTATATTACATATCAATTACAGTTGCATAAAACTGTAAGTACCACTGTCAGGAAGGCATAATGCTGTCTTAAATGTCAACTTTAATCTAACGGTTTTAACAGTTGGCATTAGTATGTTTTGAAGACCACAATTTTGAATTTTTGTACTGACTTATTGGTGATGGTTTTATATGAAAGTCAATTGTGCAAATGAACATAAATCCTGAATCTGATTTCCATAGCAACTGTGCTCAACTTAAAAGTAAAAATACATCTTCCCATTTCCTTTTCTAGTGCTAGTCCTTGTAACCCACCTGGTATTGAGGCAGATTTCAGCAGAGTAGTCTGAAGCCCACTTTCCATTAGTGAGGAGTGAATTTGCTGGTGTGTTAGGTTATGGAGCTAGTTGCAGAGGTGTTCTTAATGAGGGGAAGACACTGAAGCCACCACATAGCAGCTTCTCCAGTGCATTGCGGGCATTATGGGAAATGGCAGATCTTGGCAGGGGTGATGGTAACTGAAGGAAGTGGGATTACTGTCTCATTGATCCTTGTTTTATAGGAGTGGAGTCAGGAGCCTTGTTCCTTTTATGTTATGTATGGTGAAGAGGTGTCTGAGTATAAATGTGTTTGTATTTTTGTTGTGTGGGATTTTTTTCTGTTTTAGTCTCCTCATGTTGAAACCAGAGGTCCTCTTGCTCTTGGCAGAAACCTTCCTGAAGCTCTGATTTTAACTTGCATTTAGTGTAGCTTCTTGAGGTCTAGTACAAAATCCTGGTGGCAAACTTGGTCCAAAACATTTGAGCAGCCCTGAGCAAGGACTTGCCACCTAAACAAATCCGGTAGATTAGCAGGTAGCCGATAAAGCCATGCTTGAGAGAAGCCTGATTTCAAGGTGAACACTTAATGATGGATAAAGAAAATTGAGCTGGTGGTGGTCTCCTGTCTGCTGGTGATATCAGCCATCGTTTGGTTAGGCAAAGACAATTTGGTGAGTGTTCACTAATGATTGTCAGACAAAGACAACTGGGTTAACTGAACCTGGTAGTAGACATTTTTTGAGTTAACCCATCTTTGTCTGATAAGAGATCTTACCTTATTTACTATCTATGCTTACCTCTCCCAGAACTTCAGGGCAGAAACCCTTCAACTGATAGAGGATTATAGGCAGCTAAAGACAGTTACCCCTCTCCCAAACAAATATGTTGAAAGCAGGATATGTATTACCTTAGTTCTGTTTAAAAAAAACAAAACCCCAACAGTTCTCCAGGATAAATGAACTAGCAAATAGGCAGTTCTGGGGGGAACTGAGAAGGGGAACACACTTCTGTTGTAGTTTCTACCTCTCATTTTACAGTTGTATTTTTTAGTGAATACATTTTCTAGTTCTTTGCCATCCCATGCCAAACATAAATGCTCATGTTAGTGAGGTTGACTCCGAGTACATAGAAGTGCATGTGCCTAGCCCAGTAGGGTAGTTACATGCCTCTTTTTTCAGAACCTTGCTTATTAAGCTAGTATTGAATCCTTTATTGCTTTTCTTATATTGGTCCTGAAAAAAATAATTTAGATTTTATCTGTATGAAAATTCGTGTGTTTAACAGAAAAAGTTACTGAAATAAAACAACTTTAATGTGAAAGAAAAAATGTAATAAAATAGAAAACAGTATAGCTGGATCTATGTTCCTTTTCACCTCCTGTTGTGTCAATTTCCAAGTGACTATATCTTGTAAGCATCATGTAAATGAAATCCTTAGTGGCTTTGAACAGAAAGAAACTGAGTAATAGCAGCTACTCACAAAACCACCAAACCCCTTCTGGACAAAAAAAAAAAAAAGTAGAAGTGCTTTTGTTAGTCTTTGTTTTAAACTTTTATGAACTTGCTGTGAAAGAAACAAACTGTCTGATTTGTGTCCTTAGTAAATGCTGTTTCAAAATATGTTGAATTTAAGCTTATATCACAACCAAACATAAGCATGTGATTGTTTTCCTGTATAGGTGATCTCTATGGTGCCATAGGCTCTCCAGTGAGATTGACTCGAACTGTTATTGTTGGAAAACGCAAGGAGTTGGTGCAGCGCTTGCTCTATGTTCTAACTTACTTCATTCGGTGCTCTGAGCTGCAGGAAAATCAGCTGACATGGAGTGAGAAGGCTGGGGTAGAAGAGCAAGTGCTAAATGGAAGCAAGATCACAACTGCCCTAGAAAAGGGAGAGGTAGAGGAGTCTGATTATGTTGTTGTCACTGTTAAAAATGAACCTGCTCTTGTGCCTCCAATCCTACCTCCAAAGAATGATGGAAGTAAGAGCAATAGTGTCGCAGAGTGGGCACATGACCCAGAAAGCACTCATGCTGTCCCAGCCTCTTCAAAAGAAAAGAAAGAAGCATTAGGAAAGGCCAGTCAGAATTCCGAAGCATCTGTTGACTGTCTAACTAGCAGTTTTCGTAAGGGAACAGCTGATGGTAGGAAAAGAATTGTCACCGATACAGGAGTTGTATCCTACCACTTTGAAGAGCCATCTAAATTGGAGGATTTAACAGAGATAAAGAAGAACAAGAATCAGAATGAGAGAAAAGTGGAAAACCAGTTGTCTGGTAGGTCATCTGCCTTACCTTGTCCTGAAAGGTCTGGCCACAGGAGTTCACACTTGGAAAAGGTCACTTTTCAGATTGGAAGTTCAGCATCACCAGAGTCAGACTTAGAAACTCATAGAAGAGAAATGGAAGAAAATCTGAAAGCGTTGAGAAAAAATCCAGAGGTGATACATTGTGCCTCAAGTTCCACAAATCTGTCTGTGAATGTTTCCCAGAATCAAAAAGAAAGTTGCGAAGCTGCCTTTATACCCTTCAGTAAACGTGATCTTTGTTATGCACAAATCTCGCCTTGTGTGGGGAAGGAGAATATACTTCACCAACATACAGAAACTAAAGAAGCTGAAATGAATTTAGTGAACACAGTATCTAGTGAACCGCTTTTGTCCATGGATAATTTAGAAACTGTAAAATTGCCAAGCCTGAAAGAAACTAGAACTTTATGCTCTGGCAATCTGGAGAACTGTTCCTCTAGCTGTGTAGAAGTAGGTTCTGCTGTCAAACAAGATTCCCCTAAAGTAGGTGCTAAAGATGTCCCCTATGGGGATGCTGGAAGGAAAAGTTCCTTCAGAGCTGAAGGGGACATTCCAAGGAATGAGAGTTCAGACAGTGCTCTTGGAGCCAGTGATGAAGAAGGTGATTGTTGTATCCCTGATGAAGTACATCATGATAATGTCAGCAAAAGACTTGAAGAGTTTGCAGAAGTGGAACTTCCTTTACCAAGGTAAAGTAGTTTAATTTAGAACTAAATGGAGTCAAAAGCTGTTGCTACTTCAGAGGTGTTCAATATTTAAAGTCTGAAATCCTCTGGGATCTTGAGTAAGTTCCGTGCAAACAAATTCATAACAGGCACTGATGTGGTTAGGATTCTTGTAACCAGACTTGGCAAAAAGAAAACTGAGACGGAGCAGATTTAGGTAGTGAAATTTGTGACAAAGATGCCCTTCATATGTCTAATAAAAAAGGTTTATTACTTTTTTTATGTAAACTGCCTGAAACATTTAATGTAGACAGAACATCTGAGGACAAGCAAATTTGACAAATCAAAGACATATTTGAAATAAATAAGTCATCTTGTTTGAAAACTTTTGAGCTTTACAGGTGCTAATGAAGCTTGCTGATACTTAAGGTAGGTAACTAGAAAGTTTGCTGCTTGAGCTGAGTTGACGAAAACTCAAATTTAGCAATCTGTTAGCTGCAAAACATGGAGCTCATACATATCACAAGCTCTAATACATTTAGATTTACCTTTTTATAAATTCGAAGGAATTGATACCTTTTTCAAGTTCAGCTTTGAAAATCTTTCTTTCAAAGAGCACCAGTAATTGGTTTTGTGTATTTTGAGTACAATGTTGATTGATACTTACAATAGAAGCAGGAGTGATAAACCAAACTCCTCATTCATTTAAAATCTAAATCAGTTTGTCAAGCAGGAATCTTACGTGCTTTGTATTTCTATATTTCAGGTCAAGTACAATCAGCAGTCAATGTGTGAAAAATTTTGGAAGATCGCTTCTAGGTGGTTACTGTCATACGTATATACCTGATCTAGTGCTGCATGGAATAAATAATGATGAAAAACTCAAGCAGTGTCTACTAGCAGACCTACTTCATGCAATGCATGTGAGTTAATGTACTGTTCTGAGTTATAGCAGTAGTTGTGATATTACTGAGATCTACAGAAGCAGGTCCTTTGAATAGGCTTCTGTCTACTTACTGTTTGTAACAGCCACACCTGTCTTCCTTTTTGGAAGATGTAAGCCCTTAATGCATTGTGTGCAAAGCCTGTTCACACAAGAATCACATGTGCTTTCCTTTATACTGTCTTAAGGTTTCTCTTAAGAGATAAGCCCAAGGAAAATTGTTTGCAACTTCAAGTTACAAACAAGGAAAAAACCTCAAACTGCTTCTCAGTCACAATAGCTGACAATTATCTATATATCATAAAATTATGTGCAAGTTGAAGCATCTTATTTTGCCATTAGTGGCATGTGTTGCAAGGGAGATGAAGTCTTGTGGAGGCCTGTGTTATACTAAACTGTAGCAGAAATGACTGACTACAGAAAACTAATTGTGTAGAGGTAGGAACTTTGCCATGTTCTTACTCTACTTCAGGTACTCCTAAATTGTGTAATTAATAACTAACCTTTCACTAAAGTAACTGTGTGACGAGTTCATGTACTACCTGGAACAGTGATGCACATGTATGTAACTTTAAACAATATCTGATTGATTGTGCAGAGCAAAATCCTTCATATAGCTCTGAAACATTAAATACGCTTTCACCATCACTGGATCAGTAAAATTATTATTCTTTCCATTTTGGAAGAAACTTGTCTTCTCAGGAAGGGTGGAATATTTGAAAAAAAGTATTGGAGTAGTAATTTTGAAGCACTACTTAAATGCCTTGATCAAATTGTTGGTTAAGACTTAACTGACCCAATGTTGAGAGATGTAAACTCTGTCACTGAAGTTGGTATTCCTTGTCATTTTTGAGATGCCTTTAGTTTCCTGTTGGTCCACTTTCTTATTCCCTGCCTCAGTGTGACTAAAAGTGGAACCTCAAACTGAGTTGCGAAAAGGTATGTGAAAGTGTCACATAATGTTTGTGTTCTTTATCTGTTGCAGCATCCAGTGCTAGATGAGCCCATAGCAGAAGCTGTCTGCATTATTGCAGACACAGATAAATGGAACGTACAAGTAGCTACAAGCCAGAGAAAGATGATGGACAATATGAAGTTAGGCAAGGATGTTTTGGTTTCAAGTCAAGTATCCAGTTTATTGCAGTCTATTTTACAGCTTTACAAACTCAACGTCCCAGCTGACTTTGTAAGTATTTCTTTACTGGAGACTGTTGGTAATGCAAATTGCTTAGCTTAAGTAGGAAAAGCAGAGTTTTGTAAACTGTGTTTCTGTACCAATGAACTAATGCCTGAAGTGATACAGAGTTGACACAATATATTTGAGAGAATGAATGGTACAGTCCAATAACAGATACTGTTTTATCTGTAATTTACATGTAATAGGTCACATTAAAGTTAACTACTCAAATGCATATGATAAAACTAAAATGTTCAGGCAATTTTAGCATGGTTCTCATGTGTTTATGATTAAGGCTCTTAAATTTGGCTTTTTTTTTGTTGTTGTTTGTATTATTTCCACACTTCTATTTATGTTGTTGAAGCTTCTATCTACCCAAGGCTGCTTCTAGCATACAACTTTCTGTTCTTGGGCTTTTGATCCAACCCCATGCAGGGGATGCCTCTTATCTCTCCTTCCCAAATAATTGTGCCTCTATGTTTACTTGATCCTTCTGGTTTATGCATGTTTTAGCCAACTCTGTCAGCAAGTGCTGTCTCAGATAACCTTGCCAGTGTCTCCATAGAATTACTGGCAGGAGACTGAAACCTGAAAACACCTGGAGGCGGATGGGTTGCAGGAGGGGATTGTTGTATTGCATTATCCCTGTCCCACAACATCCTTTCCTGTCCGTATTAGTAGTGGAGTTCATCAGAGCAAATCAGTAATGCTGGCTTTGCTGATTACAGCAAAATTACCCACAAGTCTCACAGCGGTAATTAACAATGCAGTTTTATCGCACAGTTGTAGGTGGGGGGAGATAGGGTGGATTTTTCAGTAGTCACCCCTTTTTCAATTAACTGAATTGGTTTGTCCTTCAGCAGATAGTCTTGAGAAACTTTGTGGGAGCCTGTGTAATGGCTGCGCTAGCAGATGGAAGAGGAAGATAGAGCTAAACAGTAACAGCTGTAAATAGTATTACTCGCACTGTTTTGAATAAAATTAGTGGTGTTGATTACGCTAAGTTCTTGAAGTCAAATTCTAGGCAAAATATGTGGGTATGTTGTCGTTGTCTCTGGATTCTTCTGGGCATTGAAAAATACGCAACTTTGGTTAAAATTATATCTTAACGCTTGTACAGTAGCACCTTAAATTCTGGCATTTTTAATCTGAATAGTTGATTCTGCAACCGAATTGTTCTTTCCTATGTTGCCCTCGCATTTGTGTATGCAACTTCTGTATGCATTGTATGATGCGAGAAGGGTTTGGAGGTAGAATATTTTTCAGGGATTTTTTATTTCCATTTTTCTTGGAAAAAGGCTCAGTGAAGTAACAGTGCTAGAAGTTTGGAAATTTGCTGTAATCCACATTACAGACACTTTGATCCTTCTATTAGTGGATTTTGCAGCTCTTTACTAAAACAAAACCATCAGTGCATGGAAGCTGTGTTCCACTAAACTCTAGGGGGAGAAGTGTGACTCTTTTGTAGTGATGCTATTGATTTAAGTTTTGACAAAAGCATATTGATCAGAGATGAACATAATGCAGTATGTTTGAAGTTTCCTTTAGGAGTGCACTTTTTTTACATGCAGTTGCTGCTCAGATGAGTAAGTTTTTGAGTTTCGTGGTATAACAAAAAATAAAGCCCAGCTTTTGAAACTGGATGAAAGGCAAGTGGTGATACCTTTGTGGTGGCACTTCAGACTGGTAACCATACTGCAGAGCTTTGCAGCATGCCAGCAAGGGAAGTGATGATCATAGCTGCTGCATGTCAGCAATATGTCAAGTTTTACCTGCACCTTTAAACTCATTTTAGCTACTTTCCTAGAAGTGACTTGATATTTTGTTTTGTTTTGTTTTTTTCCATTTAGTCAATGAGGAAAGCTGCAGATGAAGCTAACAGTACAAAAAAAAAAAAAAAAAACAAACCCAAAACTTTAGGACATTTTGAACAAAATGGATTCATGTACCAAGCTTATGGGGAGGAATGTCTTTTGGTTCTTTCCATCAGGAGGAGCAGATAATCTTGCATATAAAGAATCTCTCTGAGAATAATGTGGGATTCTTCCTTATTTACTCCCTCACACCTTAAAAAAAATATAGGAATCCATAATTCTTTGGCCATAAGTACTGAAATTGAAATATGTTGAACTGCCACTTTGTGAATCAGCTGCATGCTCCCCTCAACTACTGAGAAAGTGCTCATGGGCTTTTTGCGTTAAGGTTGCCTGTAATGGAAAAGAATATTTCCCTTTCAGCTAGAATCAGAAGTGTTACAGGTATACTGACTTGACTGAAAACTCATTTGAAGCACATAGATACACTACTCTCAAAAAGCTTTCCTCCACTGGTGGCAGTGATCTTGTTCTACTACTACATAGCATGTTTTTAAAATGCCTCTTTATCTTCCATGGTTAAGACCCGATATAAACTCAGAGAATCATTAAAAATCTTCATCTTACTCCAGACCAGAAAATACATGGTAGACTACCTACGAATATGAGTCTTTTCTTTGCTTATTATTTTTTAATTACCAAAACTGGTTTCACAGGATCTCATTTCTAATACTTACGGCTTTCATTCAACTTGAAAAGTACATTGGAAGATGGCCTGAAGCTATTTGCTGCTACTGTTTCTAATTGCTGTCTGTGCCTGCCAGATGGTTATATATTTGATAATACAAGGTTCTGCATGCACTTCCTGCTTTCATCTCCTGGAGTTTGGAGAGCTGAACTAATTTAACTTTTTTGAAGTGGTCATCATGGTGGAAATAAAGAATATATTGATTTGAATATACCTTTGTCCTGGAACAAAATACCTGATAAGGCATCCTACTACTCATCTTGTGAAGACATCATACCTACTGTCCTTGTCTTATGAAAATAAACCTCTCTCTTTGAAGCTAAGGTTCATCTGCTCTCCTGCGGTTGGTGTATGAGAAATTACCATGCATCACATGACTGCATTTAAAGATAATACATGCTTCTAGCATGCTACTGCTGAAAGAAAAGGGGAGTGATTAAATTGTTTTTTCAGTTTGAACTCTTACCTTTTGGCAAGCAGCGTCAAGTGTTTAAGCAATTTTAAACTGGAAGTACCTAGAACTAATTAAAACAAGTGGCTAAAGAGAATTTGTAACCTAGCTTCTATTGTAAAGTAGTGAGCAAAAGAGCTATGAAATTATGACAGATAAAGTAATAGTGTCTTCTGGTTCTTGAGTCTTAATTTCTTGAATGCAGATCCCTAGAGGCAGAGTGCTAATTTTAGGAACTGTTGTCTAAGCTGAGTCTTTCACAAAATATTATAGTGACAACAAACATCAAGTATTGATCCAAGTATTCTGGTTTGATTCTTAGTAAGATGTCTTGAGTGTCTTTGAACCTGGTTAAAACTATTTAAGTCAGCAGAAACACTGTGGCTGACTTGAGTGGAAAATGGATGTGCTGTTTATGATGCCTGAGAAAGCTGGAATGCCCCAGTTTTATAAGGGGGTTCCCCTTTGAAGGGGTAGTGTTAGCTTTTTAATGGTGCCAGCACACCTGTAACAAAACCAATTGCCTCTTCTAGATTTTTAAGTGGAGATTTAGTTTGAAAGATGTTATAGCTAAGATAAAAGATGAAATTATATGCTTACATTCCTGTCAAGTTTGCATGCAATTGTTAAAGCCATTCTGAGGTTTTTGGTCTGTGTTTACAGTGCATAATGCATCTTGAGGATAGACTACAAGAGATGTATCTCAAAAGCAAAATGCTTTCAGAATATCTGCGAGGACATACAAGAGTGCATGTAAAAGAACTAGGAATGGTATTGGGGTGAGTATTATAAGTATTGGTTAATGGCAAAACTTGGGGCTGTTATTTTCTTTTCCAGTTTCTGAATGTTGGTATCTTATTCCCATGAGGACTTGCTTCTTCATATCTAGCACTTTATTTTGTGTATCTAATAAAACCATCTGGAAATCAGTAGGAAATAGTTCTACAGCAAGAACCAGTTACTTGTCATTCTTAAATCTTCAGAATGAAGAAAGTTTGGATTTTGATCATTAGGATGTTATCCATGCATTCATGCATACCATTTCTGTCTCAGTCTCCTTAGTGAAAGCTTCATCCCAACAAATACTTGAAAATTTTTGTTTAGGTGGTGCAGTTGTATCTTGAGCAAAGAAGGCTTCTCAAAAAGCAAGTGTAAAAAAAGCAGATGTCCTCTTTGGCAGCTGTCTTCTAACAATAGTACTTGATTGGCATACGATCTTTAGGGATGCACCTGCTGACAGCAGAAGAGGGGGAAGGGAAAGAAGTGAATACACATTGCCAAGAAGATGGGTTTAGCACTGTAGGTAAAACCTAATTTATCTTTATCCAGACTATTCAAAATTTCATACTGGGAAATGTAGTTGTAAGTAGTGAAACTCAGAAACAAGCACTTTTTTCAGTGTGTGTATATGTGTACAAATATATATAAATATATAGACATCTCCTGGCCCTTGAGCAGCTTTACATTTGGAAATAGTTGGAAACTGAACATTGTGTTTGAGAGGCATTCCTGGTACTGTCATTGCATAATAATGAATTCCAGCTTTTGATCATCTTTCAATAAGAGTGCTACTGTATGGTGAACTGAGTTATACTCAAAATATGAAATGCAGAATCTTTCATAAGCTGATGTTTAATAGTTTCTTAAACTGGGCTTATTGGTGCCTACTGACTGGTAAGACTAAAGCTGAGGCTTATGGTTTGGCAAATAAATAAAAATATTTAAACCCCAAAAGATTATATACTACTAAATGCAATACTGCTATCTTTTGACTTAAAGGGCAGCATACTTCTTGGTTTTAAACATTATTACCTACCTTTACTGGTATGTAATGAGTAATGGGAATAAATAATAATGTAACAGTTAATTCAGTATAGCAAGACACTTCCAGTTTCTTCAAAGTGGATAGAAAAATATCTTCTTGTGTTTCTCTTGTGAAGGTGATTGTATATTTTAAAGTCTGTCTCTCTTTTTAATTTCTAGGATTGAATCCAATGACTTGCCTTTGTTGGCTGCTATAGCAAGTACTCATTCCCCATACGTTGCCCAAATACTCTTATAAATTAAAATCTCAGGATAGTCATTCCCTTAAAGTGAAACAAATAAAATGGGAATGTTGAATGAAGAACAGAGGTGCCAAACACTGGTAAAGGGAAACACTGAGGAAAGCAGGTGATGCCTGTACCTTCTACACCTTCTGATTCTGACTTCAGCCAGATGTTTTATCGGAGGACTTCAGTTTACATGATGTAAAAGGCATTCAGGTTTTTCTTACAATCTCACTTCTGACTTAAAGCAAGAAAGTGACTTGCATTTTATTTTTATTCAAAGGACAAAAGTTAACGCTATGTGGCAGACCAGGAGCTGCCATCCAAAACGCTGCTCAAAACCATGAAGTAACAGTTAAAAGAACAAGTGGGTTAGAATGGATTTTGTAATACTACGCTTGTGAATGTGGTGTGGTGTATGTTTCTTTGCTGGGGAGGAGGATGAGCTGTAAAATATGTATATAGCATTCCTATACACAAGTGTATTAGATGGGACTTTTTTTTTCTAGCAGAGCATACACATGATTTTGTATAGTAGACATGATGGGCTCAGGCAGAACAAGGAACCTGGATTCAGCAGCCAAATGCAATGTGGGAATGGAGGTGTTCATGACATCACGTGACTTTTCCCTTGAGGGAGAAGAGGTTAAGAAAGCTGTGGCTGCTTCTGTTTTGATGAGGAGACATTCAGATGAGCCCATGGCTAAAAGTGGAATGGAATGGACTTCTGAGATAGGGATTTTGTGGGAAAGCCTTATGGAATTTCTGCTACAAGTTTACATTTGTTGCTGATGCAACTTCAATAACTCTCAGAGTTTCTGTATGACTGTAGTCCTGGGAACTAAACCTGTGTCTTAGTGTCATCGAGTATTACTATTTCCAAGGAGTATGAATTTGACAAACATGTTTGTCAAATACCAGTGCTATTAGTGCATGTCTGTGTTCATGCACTACACCAAGCAATGGGCACAAACCGAAGACAATCTTACTGGGGAAATAGAAGACAACAATCAACCCCTTGCCAAACATTTAGTCACAAGTATTACTTTTTTTCCAGCTACTAGTTGTCTCTAAGTAGGAATAAAAGGAGCATTGTTTGAAGTAAAATGAAATGTAGGGGGCAAACCCCAGTATTTGATATTACTATGAATGTTTGCAATTACCCTCTTTAATTCTGCAGAAATGTTGAACTATCATCTGGGTGCCTTTCCTTAATAGGTTAACTACTCTGAGACCAGAAACTACTTCTCCACTAGTTGATACTGGCCTTCTGTGTTTCTAGAAAGCAAAATAAACTTTTGTATTTCACTCTTTTCATCTGGTTGATAACATGAATGTAAAAAAGTGACTTTTTTTTGCGTAAAGTCCTGTTAAGCTGGATATGAAACTATGGACCAGACTGAGGAGAGAGAACAAAGGATCAGAACAAATGTTCTTGAAGAAATGGAAAGCTCAATGTTGGACTGTTCTGTTGTGAAGCCAGTATGAATGAGGTGTCTGAAATGGTGAGCTTGCAATCAAATTGCTAGCAACACAATTGCTTGGGAATAGTGAATTCTAATAAGAAACTCCTGGTCACTCTTTGTGAGTTCTCCTCGTTGGTGATTACAGATTTTTAACACTGAAGGGACACGCTTTTATTAAAAGTGTTTTTACTTACTTTGATGTTTGGACTTTTCTACAGTAAACTTTCAGTGATTTGAAATAATGAAATGTGCATATTGTGGGCTGTTTAAATGTGATAGGGGTCTTGATTAACCTTGTGTTGCTTTTTGAGGGAAATAGGTAGACTGACCTACTGTGAAGAGAGGTTGTTTCCAAGTGGAGGATTGCTTAATATTCTGATACAATGCTTCTAAAGCTGTTCCTTGTATGCTGGGTTTCTGATCTGACATTCCAGATGTTTCTTTTATCACATTTTCATATATGTCCCTAGTATGCTGCCTAAAAAGGCTAAAATTTCTCTATGGTTCATGTTTTCTTGTACTGCTTACAGTTAAGAGAGCTTTTCCTATCTTTTGTTTGTGACTCCTATCTGCTGGAAAGTAAACTTACCTCTGCATATAGCTGTCAGCAGATACTACTCTATTCCTCAAAGTTAAGACAAAGTAAGAACCATAGAGAAGTCACATATTCCTAAACTACCCCTGTGATGGAAAATGTGTGTGCGCGCATGTGTAAGCCTACAAAACTGCTTCCCTGAATGTATATAGAAATCCTCATGTACTTTCTCTGTTCCATGACACTCTTAAATAGTAGCTGAGTTCATTAAAAGTCAGTTCTGGTTCTTTTAAGTATTGGGTTTTTATCTGAACAGACTCTGTTCAAAGAAATATGTGCTAATACGGAAAATAGGTGCTTTTGTTATCACAGAGTGCACTAAGGAAGTCAAGGGTCAGCCAACATTCAGTGATTGCAAGACTAATGCCACGATCAGTAACACCTGATTTTACTACATCAACTATTAAAATAAAATTAAATCTGACTTTGGGCAAGACTTCAAATTAGCCGGGGGGTGGCATGTGAGCCAGAAACACTTGGATTTTCTTCAGCCCAAGCTAAAACTTTATAGTTCTTGCTGCTTTCTCTAACATTTTGCTGCTCTTCAGAATTTACATGATGAACTATCTTTTTTCTCATAGTTTTAGTTTGGGAGAAAGAAAATCCAAGAAAAAGCTGTTTATTACCTTTAAAAGGCTCTGGACTACAGAAACTTAAATACGTATTTTCCCCTCCACCAAATATACTACCTCAGTTGACAGGATTCCACCTTCTAGGGCTTCTTTTGACTCTTAAGTCTTTAACTTGTTTTTGGTAGCATCTTGCTGTTTATGTAAATTAGTGTGGCATGACAGGGCAGTAAGTATTTACAGATGTGTTGTTAGGCATCTTTAGGGCATGTTTCTGTTTTTATTTTAATAGGATGAAAAATTATATGAATGTACAGATGTGTTTAAAATTGATAATGTAGCTTAATTTTCAAATATTCCAAAGTTGGCTTTATCAGTATTATGTATTTTTTTGTAAACTTAAATACATACTTTCTTGGTTAAGTGGGAATGCACAGTCTTTCCAAAATCCCACGTAAGTGCAGTTTACACAGTGCAATTTAAAGAATGTATGCTTTTGTTCCAGGCAAGGCTAAACCTTCATACACAGAGGCAAGGAGTAACTGCTAAACCATAGTGTTTAATCTAAATGAATTTTTTGACCCCAAATGATACCAAGATCTAAACATCTTAATTATCTAGGTACTCTCAGAACTAATTCATACAACTTTCATCTGCCCAAAATAAACATATAGACACTGGTTCTGTAATTCACATTTCTTATGGCATTCTCCAGAGTTATAGATGATCTTCCCCATTCCCTACTACATGCCTTTTTACTATTAAAGTCAAAAACCCTTTTCAGACACACCAAATTCTTGTATATAAAGTTTACACAAAATGATCATTTATCCCTCAAAGACACAAATCAAAATTGAGTCTGAACTGCTGAATATACTCTAGACTGGGGGTGGTTTTCAGGTCAGGTGGGCTAATTTGACATACATAGCAGGTTTTCCATAGTAGAAAAAAAAAAAAAAAAAAGTGTGTTGTTATTGCATGTTTGGAGCGCATAGGCTTTTTTAGGAATGACTGAATACCAATGTCGAGCTACGTGGATTTTTTTCTTATAGTTGTTTATGTACGCTATCATTTTGATCTATTTCTTTGCGGCATTTGGTGCAATAAACTTTCTGAAATGAACATAAATGGTATTTGGTATGTTCCTTTTTAAAACGTCTCAAGTAAGTGTTCTAGTTGTTGTAGATGTGATCTAATAGTGCATGGACATCCGATAACCGAGTAGTGGAGTAAGTAAATGTTGCAAGAAATCCCTTAACAGGAAGTCTTTTCAACATTTGGAACATAATTGAGCACTATTCCCATCGTTGGAAGTCTTACCCCACTCTACCTGTGAAAACAAGAGCTCTTATAGTGTGAAAACTGCAAAAAATAATGGAAAGGGAAGACACTGACTGCTGAAATAGGTCCTGCAGAGGTTCTGCACACCTGTGTGGCTGGCATTTAACTCAAATGCATATGAAAAGAGCTCTCTGAAAAATGTGTATATCCCATTTTGAAAATTACTCAGCCTAACAGGAATGCGTAACACTTTATGCCTGCTAGGTTATTAATTGGTTGATGGACTTGACATGAACGAGTTCAAAATAAAGAGGTGTTCATTTTATGTCCAACTCCATGACTTCAACTTATACTTAGTGTTCTGCAGCTTACTGGAAAGTCCTTATTTGTGGAACAGAAATGGAGAAGAGATGATCAACTGTAATTATGCTGAACACCTTTGAATGCATCTGAGGTATAACCCTATTTGTAGGGTGTAAGCGCTAACCTGTAGACTGAAACGTTTGAAGTTTGCTTGTTTGTTAGGCAAACAGAGATTGGAAAGAAAGAAAAAAAACAAACCCAAAAACAAACAACAAACCAAAACCAGAAAGTTATGCTCAAAGGTGCTAAATGCTTGCAGTCACACTACTTGAAATAAAGGGAAATGGCTGTTGCGTTGTCTACTATGACTCCTGTGTAATTTGTGCTCCTGTTACTGCTCCTGCAGAAATGGTGGCCTGTTAACAGAGGTTAACAAGATTTGGTGTTCATGAGAATGAGGTTTTTCAGTGAGAAAAGTTCATCAAGTGATGGTGCTGGTAAGCTGTAAACTCACCTCAGCTCTCTTCTTGCAAAATTGTGTAGCTGCCTCCTTCTTTCTAATTCTGTGATTTCATAAGAGGGCTTGAAACAATTTAATGGCAAATCCCTGTAACAAAGGGAAGATCCCATTGCCCTGTCCAGTTGCTCCCTCTGTCATGGTAGCTGCATCTGCAAGTCACTTCTGCTGTGGCTTGTTCTGTTGCTCATTGAATCGCTCGTAGAGTGGTGCAGCCTAAGTCTGGGGGGAAAAGAGCTGCTGATAGTTGCCTGCTGGGTTAACAAGTTTAATTTGGCTCCTGTCATTCCTAGTGTAAGGGCAAGGGAAGAGGTCTCCCGTAGCTAGGAACAAGAGAGAAAGGAGTAAGATTGTTCCAGTTCCTGCTGTCTTCCATACTTGTATGCTGTTGGGCTGTCTTAGCGGTTTGTACAACCTGGGCTTTCACCCAGGCTTTGTAAGACTCCATGAAGCTCCTCTGCTCTGACTTCACTACTTCTAAAAAACTGTAGTGAAGCAGTTCAGTTCAGTTGGTCATATCTACTGGTTTTGTCCTTTTCTGAAGGACACTTGCCCAGTCTCTGCCAGAATTCTTATGACTGGGACTGTGCAGATAAGCAAGAGGCAGATGCACAGGCTGACCAGTATGAAATGGCCAAGCCCTGGGAAAGACTGGAGACTTGTATTAATAAATCCTTATGTGGTATGGCTGAGAGGGCTGCCAAGGAGTTTTTGGAACTGACAGCTGCAAAGAAGAAAATAATACCTAGGTTTGAAAATATGAAACTCTGCAGTCAAATTTTGTGATTTGATCAAAAGATGTGACTTGAAATAATACAAATATTAATAGTGAGCAACTGGTTTAGCCATTTTCATTCCTACTTAAATGGCAACAAGGATCACCGAATTGAGGAAGAGATTTGCCCTGTATGTAATGAGGAGTTCAAGGCTACAGCAGATGTAAGTAATCATTAACTATATCACAAACTAAGTCTTGCATCAAAATTCTGCTAGTCTTCCTCACTCCTTTTCATATCAAAGCCTTCTGATAATCATCCATGCACCATATTCTTTGGTTTTCTGTATACATACAGTTGGAGAGGGCCTGACTGAACATAGGATGCAGGATTGTGGACATAAAGGACATGCAGCTGAGTGACAAACCATGAGACTGTGACCTATAAGGCTTCTGATCCCATATAAAATTAGCTTAAGTGGCCACATGCTAGTAATCCACATGCTGGAAAATGACTCTTATAATAGTTGCAGTCAGTTGTCTGTCTGGCACAATCCCAAAGCTAAAACTGTTTAAGCAGTACAAGCAGAATAGCATTTTGTCTTGAAACCCTAAAGGTCAATATGAGGCCAAAGGGCTTAGGAGTGACAGTCAATCAGTTAAAAATAAATATAATCTCATAAACTGGATTTCTTCCTTTGGGGGCTACAAGAGATTCCACTGTGATTGGACAAAATGCTGTTTGAGGCAGAGTAAAATGCCCTGAGGAAGAAGTTTCCCACCAAGGAAGAAAGCTCCCACTCCTACAAGCAGAGAAATATTGGTTGATGTGGAAATAGGAAGTGGTACTTAGGTTTGCTTGAGAACTTCCCAGGGAGTGCTTGTGCTGTCTGATAAGATTGCCGTGGGACCAAGGGCTGGGATATTTGGCACACAAAAAATGTTTTACCTTCAATTGAGTTGAATATCAGCCCTGTATATAACCCAAATAGGTCCTTACCTATCATTTTAGCTTTTACTACCTCATCTCTTTTTCCCTAGGCAAAATTAGCTTGGGGAGTTTTAAACTACTATTTTAGCTTTATTCTGCTACTTCATCTCTTTTTCCCTAGGCAAAATGAGCCTGGGGAGTTTTCTCCTCTTTTCTGTGTGTTATTGTCACATAAATGTTTTCATTTTTCATTTCCCACAGTATTGTATAACTTTTTTTTCTTTTTAAGATCTGCACAGGCTCTGTTAGCCTTAAGATGAACAAGTCTTCTAAAGTTGTTCACTTCAGCTTTGAAAATGCAGGGGTTTTGAACTGAGAATTTTTTGTTGAACTAGTTATGATTACCTAGAACATACAACTTTTTGGACCTAGAAACACAGGTATCACAGTATCACAGTATGTTAGAGATTGGAAGGGACCTCAAAAGATCATCTAGTCCAATCCCCCTGCCAGAGCAGGAACACCTAGATAAGGTTACATAGGAATGTGTCAAGGCGGGTTTTGAATGTCTCCAGAGAAGGAGACTCCACAACCCCCCTGGGCAGCCTGTTCCAGTGTTCCGTCACCCTCACTGAGAAGAAGTTTCTTCTCAAGTTTAAGTGGAACCTCTTGTGTTCCAGTTTATACCCATTACCCCTTGTCCTATCATTGTTTGCCACTGAGAAGAGCCTGGCTCCATCCTCGTGACACTCCCTCTTTATATATTTATATACACTGATAAGGTCACCCCTCAGTCTCCTCCAAACTATAGAGACCCAGCTCCCTCAGCCTTTCCTCATAAGGGAGATGCTCCACTCCCTTAATCATCTTAGTTGCCCTGCGCTGGACTCTCTCCAGCAGGTCCCTGTCCTTCTTGAACTGAGGGGCCCAGAACTGGACACAATATTCCAGATGCAGTCTCACCAGGGCAGAGTAGAGGGGAAGGAGGACCTCTCTCGACCTACTGACCACCCCCCTTCTAATACACCCCAGGATGCCATTGGCCTTCTTGGCCACAAGGGCACAGCGCTGGCTCATGGTCATCCTGCCATCCACTAGGACCCCCAGGTCCCTCTCCCCTACACTACTCTCTAACAGGTCGTTCCCCAACCTATACTGGAACCTGGGGTTGTTCCTACCCAGATGCAGGACTCTACACTTGCCCTTGTTATATTTCATCAAGTTTCTCCCTGCCCAACTCTCCAGCCTGTCCAGGTCTCGCTGGATGGCAGCACAGCCTTCTGGCGTGTCAGCCACTCCTCCCAGCTTAGTGTCATCAGCAAACTTGCTGACAGTACACTCAATTCCCTCATCTAAATCATTGATGAATATATTAAATAATACTGGTCCCAATACTGACCCTTGAGGCACTCCACTAGATACAGGCCTCCAACTGGACTCCGCCCCATAGACTACAACTCTCTGGCTTCTCTCCTTCAGCCAGTTCGCAGTCCATCTCACTACCTGATCATCCAGGCCACACTTCCTCAATTTAGCTATGAGGATGCTGTGGGAGACTGTGTCAAATGCTTTGCTGAAGTCAAGGTAGACCACATCCACCGCTCTGCCATCATCCATCCACAATGTTATTTCCTCATAAAAGGCTATGGGGTTGGTCAAGCATGACTTCCCCTTGGTAAAGCCATGTTGACTGCCCCTCATAACCCTCTTATCCTTGACATGCCTTAAGATGGCACCAAGGATAAGGTGTTCCATCACTTTCCCAGGGATGGAGGTGAGGCTGACCGGTCTATAGTTACCCGGGTCCTCCTTCTTGCCCTTTTTGAAGACTGGAGTGACATTTGCTTTCCTCCAGTCCTCAGGCACCTCTCCCGTTTCCCAAGACTTGGTAAAGATGATGGAGAGTGGTCTAGCAATGACTTCTGCCAGTTCCCTCAGCACCCGCGGGTGCATCCCATCTGGACCCATGGATTTATGGATGTCCAGATTGCTCAGCTGGTCTCTAACCCATTCCTCATCGACTAAGGCAAACTGCTCCAGTGACCTGACTTCATCTGCGGTCTCAGGGGTACAGGGCTCTTCAGGACTGCCTCCGGCAGAGTAGACAGAGACAAAGAAGGCACTCAATAACTCTGCCATCTCAGTATCTTCTGTCACCAGGGCACCCATCCCATTCACCAGTGGGCCAACCTTGCCTCTGGTGTTAGTTTTATCAGCTATGTATTTGAAAAAGCTCTTTCTGTTGTCCTTGACCCCTCTGGCCAGATTTAATTCTAAGGAGGCCTTAGCCATCCTAGCTGCCTTCCTACATCCTCTAGCAGCAGCCTTATATTCCTCTCGAGTGACCAGCCCCTCCTTCCATGACCTGTAAACTCTCCTCTTCCACTTGAGCATACCCAGCAGTTCCTTATTTAGCCACGCAGGTCTCCTGGCCCTCTTCCTTGACTTCCTACGTGTCGGGATGCTCTGCTCTTGAGCTCGGAATAAGCAATTCTTGAATGTCAACCAACTATCTTGGGCCCCTTTACCTTCAAGCAGCCTTGCCCATGGGATTTCTCCTAGCAATTGCTTGAAAAGGCCAAAGTTTGCCCTGCTAAAGTCCAGGGTTGCAATTCTACTTGCTATTGTACTGGTCCTACCACACAAGATCCTGAATTCCACCATCTCGTGGTCGCTGCAACCAAGGCAGCCCTCAACCTTTACTGCTTCGACCAGCCCCTCCTTGTTAGTGAGGATGAGATCCAGCAGCGCTCCTCTCCTGGTTGGCTCATCCACCATTTGCATGAGGAAGTTATCATCCATACACTGGAGGAACCTCCTGGACTGTGGCTGGGTTGCTGAGTAGTCCTTCCAGCAAACATCAGGGAAGTTAAAATCCCCCACGACGACCACGTCCTGTGACTGTGAGGCCGCTCTCAGCTGCCTGTAGAAGGCCTCGTCAACTTCCTCACCCTGATCTGGTGGCCTGTAACAGACACCCACAACAGTATCGCCCCTGCCAGCCTGCCCCTTAATTCTCACCCACAGACTCTCAACTCGCTCATCCCCTGTCCCTGGACAGAACTCAGTACATTGCAGCTGCTCTCACACATAAAGAGCAACCCCACCACCCCGCCTGGCTGGCCTGTCTTTCCTGAAAAGGACATAGCCCTCCATGACTATATTCCAGTCATGCGAGCTGTCCCACCACCTCTCTGTAATTGCCACCAGATCATAATCTCCTGACTTAACACAGGTCTCCAACTCCTCCTGCTTATTTCCCATGCTGCACGCATTGGTGTACAGGCATTTCAAGGAGCGAGCTGAGCTCACCGATTCCATCCTAGGATTATAGGAGGCCTCCCAGTCTTCATCAATCCTAGAGTGCTGCCCCACTGGTGCCAGCCCAGTTACAACCCCATCCCAGGTGCATCATTAAAAATCACATTTCTAGATCATCAGCTTGTGCCCTCTGGAAGGGACTGGTTCGTGTAAGGGCACTACAGTTGTGGTACAAGCACTTTTATTCTTAATGTTTATTTTTAGTAGGGAAAATAGATCACAGAATGGTTTGGATTGGAAAGGGCATTGAGATCATCTAATCCCAACCCCCCTGCCATGGGCAGGGACATCTCCCACTAGACCATGTCACCCAAGACTCTGTCCAGCCTGGCTTTGAATGTACCTTACCTTTTGATTTGGAAGGCAGAGGTGCCTGGGATGCCTGAATCATTGCGGCCCATTTGCAGTGTGGGTGAAGGCAACCCTCCTGGCTGCCTGAGTTGCAAGCCTGCCTGGCCCTCATACCGTGGCCTTGCTGTTCAAGAAGACAGAGAACAGGGGGGTAAAACACAAATGGAAGTAGTGCTGAGGGTAAACAAGCTTTTATCCTTTGCTCTACTGTTTACCATAATTGTGCTTCTGTATTCTCCTGTAAGGGTTTTATGTTCCTAACATGAAAAGATGACTGAATCCAAAGGTGCATTGAGCTGGGCCTTTTCATGCCTTCCTGATGTCATTGCCAGAGTGGGCAATGGTCTGACCTGTTTCAGTGCAATACAGCTGGGGACGTAACTCAGACACCAATGTTCCAAGTGAGTTTGTCAGGCCTCTGCTATTTAAAGCATTTGTGTTAGACCTAACTATGGCTATACCCCAAGGCAGACAGCTGCCTCTGGTTTTCCATGTGCCATTTTCTTCCCACAGGAATGCAGAAGTCTCCCCTGTTGCTCAGCAGTGAATAAACACCAAAAGCAAAAGATGCAAAGCCCAGTTGTAATGTTGCTAAATAAATTCTGAGTGTTGTAGGTAACTCACTGGTTAGAGGGAGTGGTTGTGCATTATTATATGTTTGCATTAAATAAGCTGTGAAGAATACCTGGTGGCTTCCCAGGTGTGAGTGGCTATGCTTTTGATAAACAAGGAAGCTAGTAATTCAGGGACACTGTCCTCACCTTCAGAAGGCTTCCTGTCCCAAGCCTAGTGATGTTTAATCTACAAGCTGCCAAGGGCCTAGTCTAACTAGTTCATCTCTGGGATCATACTAAACCTTTCAGAGAAGCTGGCTTGCCTCTTCCCCCACCCCCTTGCTTCTTTTCAAATTAGTATTGTCTTTTCTTCTAAACACATGAAGCTTTTTCTGCATGTCTGTTTTTGTGGCCAGCAACTGCCCTGTCGGTCTGGAGAAAGCTGGTATGGACTTTGTGATCTGTGCTGAGGAGATTTCAAACCTCAGTCTGGTCAGAGAGTGAAGAGCTGAGTGGCCTTACCCTGGGAGGCAAAACAGTTGAAGCAGGGATTGCTAGAAATCGCTGTCCCGATGAAGCCAAGTGGCAAACTGCGCCTGCAGGTTGCTTTGCTGCTGGTGGCCGAGTATCATGAAGTGTCACTCTGTCAGGGGGCTATGCTAAAAACCATGTAACTACCATTTTGTACATAGAAGAGGTTGTTAATGGTCTGGAGCACAGACTCTAGCATCATCAGACTGCCCTTTGCATTGTAACACTTCTAATAGTTTGATGATGGTTGGCTGCCAATGTGCCTTTTTTGTCAGAGCTGTGATGTTGAGCTGGGTTGTGTTGTAGTTGAGATTGAAACGAGACTGTGGAGGACTTGCTTAAGTTAAATGTGTTTATATGTGCTCTGAGATGATATGTAGCATACAGCTTCCTAATAGCACAGCTTGTCAGCATCATACAGCGCTGTGCAACAATACTGAGATCATCTCTGGATTCACTAAACCTGTCTCTAGTCACTCTGTAACACATCTTAATCCCAGCACCATGGCGAATTAAACACACTGATTAACCATTCCTAATGGTTAGGAATTCTTGACTAAGCTTCTTGACTAAGCTTGGCTGGTGGCAGGTCAGGAATTTTCACCTTGTGTCTGTGGCTCAGCATAAAATCAGCTTCTGTTTGTTTTCTCAGCATTCTGGTAATTACCACTGTTCATTACAGAGGGATGAGGCAGTTGGCCAAAGGTATGCGAGGAGGCTGCGGCAAAGGCTACTATCTGATCTTCTGAGTCCCAAAATAATCCCTTTGTCATTGAACAGGCCTACTGGCCAAGCTGGGGTGGAGGTGTGCATACACCTCCCTTTTCCCTTCCTGGCAATTGCTTTAAAGAGTCAGAGACAAGTGTCTGGCATCCAGACCCGTGTTTTGGGAAAGAAAAGAGAGTTCTCTCATTCATATATACTGCCCCAATGTTTATTGTGTATAATGACAATTGGGCCTATAGTTTAGCTGAAAGTATCTGCTGTGCAGATGCTGCCAAAGAAATGTATTTTGGCTTTCTAAACACCTGCTTCTTTGCTCTTATGCATCTTTATTTTTTGCTTGGGATGCATGAATGATGTGGGAAAAAGTAACTCATGACAAGCTGCTAAGCAACACAGTGAGAAAAAGCAGGAGTCAGTAATCAAGAGAAGCGCTAGTTTTCAGAAAAATGAAGGCAGAAGTGAAAGATCAAACTTGTCTCAGTGAGTTTCTTGTTTGAGGCAGTGGGAAGGTGTTACAGGCAAGCATGTGGAGTGTAGAAGATGTTAACTTACTGCTTCACAGAAACAGCTTATGCGCGAGATTTTGCACATTGGCCTGCAGGTATCTGTAATGACTGTTCTGCCATGGTGATGCAGTATCTTTATTCTGACTGCAGAAAATAATGCTGCGAAGTATGAGCTGAAATTCTGTAACCAGTGGCATGGCTTTAATCTCCGTGAAAGGACAGGGGCAGGAGGAAAGGTAAGAATGAGCAAAACATTATAATTATGGGTGATAAATGCCACTTGACTCTGTACCAGTGCCTGTTATGAGTTCCTGATTCACTCTTGGTGCTGCTTATTTTAATCCATGTGGTGGGAATCAGATGATGAAAATCAACCATGACCAAACAAGATGTGACTGTCATTCTCTGAGAGGATAAATTGCTATGGTAATCCTGCCCTTTGTTGGTGGGGAGCTGGCTGATTTTGGCCAGCTGTTGGGTAGCTGGAGATGGTGGGTCCCCTTTGGGATAAGGTGCCTTTTGGGTAATTAGACAAATGTACAAACTGTGTCTCAAAAGATATTAAATGATTCTGCTGCTTGAGATTTAGAGGTGGCTCTTATTGTAAAAATGAGTTATTGAGTGGCAAATGCCAAACCCAGCTGGGGTCTGAGTTTTTGCTACATGCCAAGGGGAAGAAATGCAAGGTTCGACAGCAAGAGAAAGAGAAGGCTGGGCACTTGCTATGAGAAGGAATACTGCTTATAGAATCACAAAATATTTAGGGTTGAAAGTGACCTTCAAAGGCCAACCAGTCCAACCCCCTGCAGTGAGCAGGGACATCTTCACCTAGATCAGGCTGCTCAGAGCCCCATCCAACCAAATAAGCACATTTATTTTGATCTTTGTGCTCATCAGATAAGATTGGGTCACCCAAGTGTGTGGATGCTACTGGCATTGCAAGGGAAGTGGCTGTGGCAGGTGAAGAGAGAAGATAACAGGTCTGTCTCTTTCAGGATAGTCTGCTTTAAAGCAATGATGAAATGGGCATTTTGGGCAGTGGGTTTCACATTAGTTAAGCCAATCTGATCGCCTGTGCTTGCTGGTGGAAATCTACCCTTACCTACCTGCTTGCAGTAGGGGTCAGATGAGAGCTGCTACTGATACCTTGAGAATCCGTAGCCAGGTGTGGAGGTTAAGAAGCACAACTCCCCTTTCCAGCATTACCTACCCATTCCTTCAGCTGAGCTGTAACATAAAAACTGTACTCTGAAGGACTGGTGAGCTAACAGAGCTACAGCTGGCTATAATGCCAAAACATGTGTTCTGTGGGACCGACGCCAGTTCAGTTCTTCTTTTCCCCAACTGCAGCTAGTGTAAAAGCTGGTTTCAGATGGCTTGCCTAGCTCTAGATTGACATCAAATAGCTCAGCTCTGCAGACCCTATTACCCTTCGCATTATGTCCTATTGGACCCGATTGCTATTCCACCAGATACTTAAGGTAACCTACTGAAATATATCCTAATTGTTTCCTTCCTCACTGCTAAAGCCCCATGTGAGGGTAGCTGATGCTATTTCTGACCTTAATACCACTCTAAGAAGGGAAGTAACTCCTGGGGAAGTGCAGAATATATTCAGTCTGTTTCCTGTTTGTGACTCTACACCCTTACCATTACAGAGCATTGGCACAGACATGGGGCTGGTGGTGGGCATCAGTGAGTAATCCAGCTGAGCATGTCCCTCAGCTGTGAAAGCTGTAGAAGTGCATTGTGTCGTTCCTGTTCCCTTCAAGAACGGAGTCCTGGTTTTGTGTGAATTACGACCATGATTGTCACTGCTCTGAGCACCAGCAAAGGCAGCTGCAGATAAATTAGGTGCAGAAGCAGCAGCTGCAAAATCACTGTCCTGCCTGCTGGGGTAAGGCAAAGTTATCAGAGAATTATGATGAACTGCTAAGCATATTTTGCACTCAGAAGGCATTTTTGAAGGCATTATAATGAACACAACACCATATGAAAGGTTTTCTAGCTTCTGCTGGAGCTACCCCTGTTGTTCTTCAAGCCTAATATTGCTGCACAGAATGAACCACCCCCACTCAGCTTCTCCAAATAGGATCAAAAGGGTCAGCTGGAAAAATCCATAACGAGGTGGAACAACTCAAAGAAGAATGCAAAGTCTTTGACCAGTGGTTGCTCAGAAATCAAGGTCAAATCATGCCTTAATCTCTAAGAGTACAGTCAGGAGTTCAGACATCTGAAATCAGACCTAACAATCATGACTGGGCAGAACACAAGAGTTCATATCTCTTTTTAAACTCCCATCTTGTGCAAGGAAAAATGGCTGTATGCTGCCAACAGAGAATAAGAAAATGTTGTTTTCCTCTTTCAAAGCTTTGTGCTCACGTGAGGTTGGGACTTCACACTAGCCATCCTATTAAAAAAAAAAAGTCACTAGGGAACCCCAGTGTATTAGTAACCACAAGCTGTGCTGTGTTCGGAGTCCCATTGGAACTGGCGTACTGACAATACCAACTTTTAAATGGCTTTTCAAACTTGTACTTCTGTGTAGCTTGTCCTCAGTTACTTTGCGTCTCTCCAGCTCACTACCTGTGACCACTATAGTGCTATTTGCACCTTTTCCAGTGCATTATTTCAGTTATACATTAAATGTAGCAAACCTGAAGGTTCTGTAATTTACTTTGCAGCTAGCTTCCTTTGCCCAGGCTAACTGGAAGCTATTGAAAACTTGCTCTAAAACTACCAACAGAAATAAAGTTGCCTTCTGTTTTTCACTGTTGCTGGGACCCAATGCTTCCTGATGCAGTAAAAATTCAACTTAAAATTACCTGTAAATGTGACTAACTGAACTTTGAAACACTAAAACTTTGAATTAAAAGCATTTTATTAACATGGCTCTGATACTGTGCAGTCTTCAGAAATAGCCCACACAGCCTGGCAAAAGTCTGTTTTTCTGAGCAGCTGACTTTTACCTGGTCAACACGAAGTAGGCTTAAGTAGACCTTTAAGACTAGGTCTTTAAGACCTAGCAGAACTTTAAGACTTATTCATTTCTCACTCTAGACGTCATGAGCGGGACTGGAACCCCCAGGCTCTGAAATCAAAAGACGGGACTCTTCCATATCAGCTACAAAAGCCTCTGCATCAGGTAGGACACAGTTTTCTCTTGCATGTTGCGTTGGTGTCTGCCGGGTTTCAACAGAGCTCTGGGATTAGGCTGAGTCTTTCTCCCTCAGGTCTAAAACCAGACCGCAGCTACCAGCGCATGGCCTGTTGTAAGGGTGTGCATGCTTCCCCTCTCTGAAGCCCTAGATGAATCCTGCTCTCTTTCATTTGCAACACTGCTCTCATAGCATAGAAAAAGGCAACCCAACTGCAGGCAAGCAGGTGGTGGCTGCCAGAGGCAGCTGCCAGAGGCACGTGACCGGAGCAGTGATTTACTCCGTTAACTTGACAGATCGAGGCTCTTTCACCATCTCCGGCTGCCCTGGGATTGTGAAACCTCTTAGCACACTGCAAAATTCCTCACAATAGTAATTCCTCTTTCCCAAAGGTATAATAAGGTAAAAAGCTGGCCTGTGGTTCAACATAGCTTCTGTGAGGCTACAGGGCAGAGTACGTGGCGGATTAATTTCTCTTTCACAAGACTGCCTGTGCCTGCCGCAATAAGAAACTGTGTTATTCCCAGGGGCTGGGCTTGCTGAAGTTAAAGACATGCCTCCTTTATCAAACTGCTTTCTGTGATTCCTGCACATTTCACAAGACAGTTGAGTTACTGGTGAGTAAAATTTACAATCAGAAATGGTGTTCCCTTTAGAAAACCCAAGAGGAGTTGCAAGGCATTGTATGCATTTCAAAAATCATTTTTTAGGTGTTCTGACACACAAGTGTAACTGATGCTAATGTCAATGGCCCTTTTTAATAAACTCCCTGCAGATGAAAAATGTGAAACTCTAACAAAACGAAAAGCTTAACCTGCAGAAATGAAGTGTCTGCAGCCAGCAGTTTGGCTGTTTAATAAACTCCCTCGGCAAGCAGCCTGTATCCGTTCTGCCTTAGTATGTGAAAAATGTGCTTGGTGCCACAGTGATGTCATGAGCTCCGGGCTGATAGCTTCTTATGGCTTCCAGCTGGGCTGCTGAGTGCTGGGAGGCACTGTGAGCCAAGCTGATCCCTGTTTAGGGTGGAAGCAGCATCCAAAACCTACCTCATTTCCAGCGTCTCCTGACCCAGATTCCTGATTAGACAGGAAAACATTGACCTTTTCTCCTATAGCTCAAAAGCAGCAGCTTTCTGTTCATTTTTCTGAGCACGCACAAGCCCACCCCCGTCCCTTGCTGACTGCTGCTGTTGGCTCAGCTCAGGTAACCTTTCTGTGGTGACTCAGAGTTGGTGTCCACTGCTGCAACTGCAATCTGTATTGTTGGAAAAGGTCTAATGCGAAGCTGGCTAAGAGAGAGGGGCCAAATTCAGGAAGAATTCCTGTTCTGATGAGAGGACAAACCCCAGGGAGATGCTGAATCACTGCAGATCGAGTGATATTAGTAGTAAAGTTCTTCATCTTTTGGGTTAGTATCTAAATGTCATGCTGCTTGGATGTCCGCTGATCGAGTTACTCAGTTCTCTTACTGGCCAGAATTCTTTCTTTGCTAACCCTACTTTCTCTATAACATTTTTTTTCCTCCTGTTCATCTTGGCATATCTAAAATTAGATGACCAGCTTTCCCAGGCAGACACCTGTCCATGCTCATAAAGTTTCTGGTGTAGTATTTGAAGGCCACGAATAGATTAGCTAGCTCTTTCCCTTACTGTACAGTCTTAAAAGGGAAACTGCTGAGACAAGATCTCGCAGGAATGTAAATGGCTCCCTTTGTCTATGCTACAAACGAAAAACAAAGATAAATGTTACCCAAGGCTGACTCCATTGGAGACTACTCAAGTTCAGCCAGATTGCTTTGGTTCAGGCATTCCAAACCGACACTGCTTTCATGCCTGAATTAGGAAATCGGGAACTTAACTGATGAATGCGATGCAGGTATTTTCAACAAATCACGTATGTATTTGGAGTTCATCTACAGTACAAGGTTCAGGGATTACTGGAGTGCTTCTCCCTGGTCAGGAGGATGGGCTGGAAGGCAGAAGAGCCTGACAGTGAAATTCAGTTTTGCAGGCTGGATGATGTGGAAAGGGCAGTGTGCTCTGTGACCTGCCCATGAGCAGGGCATGCAGGAGAGCAGGGCTTAGCATACGTGTGTGCACGCTAAAGCTGTCACGGTTTCTGACTCTTCTCCTGTGGTGGATGCTCTTCATTCACCTCTATCACTTCAGACAGAAAGATCCCCAATGTTTGTGGGTTTCTTCCTCTGAGATAGGCAATACACACACTGCGGTTGCGCATCCAGGCTGCAGCCTCACAAAAATTGCTCGAGTTTCATGTAGATGAAAATCTGATGTTCCAACTTTGAGTCAACGCGTCATGTGTCAGGCTTTCAGCAGCATTAACTTGCCAATACCTATAATAAAATCCTTATCCATCTGGCTATCCTTAGCCATAAAACCAACAAAAAAAACCCCTCAGCTACTATCCAACCCTGAACCTGTTTTCTTACTGAACCAATCTGGATGTGTCATATGCCATCTAAAAGCTCATCTCAATAACAGAGTTATAATCAGTGCTTTTATTTGAACATTTTGCCATTTTGAGCACTAATTTTCTCTGAGAACTTGCCTTGAGAAAGAGAGGACCAATTATGATAGTTTTAAGTTTCATGGATAATTGGTGTTTAAGATTTATATAGGCAAAAAAGTCTGTATGTAACTGATACGAGGAAGATTTTATACCCACGCAGCAGTTATTCTGTAAGGGGACCAGAATTTCTAGGTTGTCAACTTTTTGTTGGTTATTTGCATTCCTCCTGTGCTTTGGCCAACAGTCAAATCTGATTCTCTTCTAACGCTGCTACTGTTAGGATTTTTTATTACATTGAAAAAAAAAGAAATTAAAATAAAGTCAGTGTTGCAGATGGCAACATTGAAAGGTAGGATGTGAGGGGAATTAGAAAGCATGGTTTTCTCCATTGGGTATTGCAGCTGTTTGCTAGACAGCAGAGGTATGTGGAGGCCTAAGAGTTGTCTGTTCATTGTCAAATTCTGAAACAAAGTGTGAGAGGACTGACTGGAGACCTCTTCAGCTCCCACCTCTGCCTTTGTCTCCTCCTGGCTTGCTGACTTCGCCCCTGTCCTCTGCTTCTCCTGTTGGCTTTGGGATCCTCTGCTCTCATCTTTTCCCATCTTCACAGCCACTTTCTCTCACTTCATGTTATTTTCATACCTTCTTATCTTTAGACCTGTCCTGTCTTTTCCCTGTGTCCTGGTTTAGCAGTAGCAGTCATTTTTTCTACTGGTGCAGTGCTGTGTTTTGACTTTCGACCTTGGGAATAATACTGATAAAGCTGATGTTTTCAGTTGCTGGTCAGAATGTTTAGACTGACCAAGGACTTTGTGAGTCTCATGCTCTGCCAGGGAGGAGGAGAAGCTGGGAGGAAGCAGGGACAGGACACCTGACCCAAACTAGCCAAAGAGGTATTCCATACCACAGCACGTCATGCCCAGGATGTAGAACTGAGAGTCCCCGGAAGGGCTGGATCATGGCAGGGTGGGGGTGAGGTACCGGTTGGTGAGCGGTTGTATTCTCTTCCTTGTTATTTCCCTTATCATTATTATTATTGGTGGTAGCAGTAGTGATTTGTGTTATACCTTAGTTATTAAACTGTTCTTATCTCAACCCGTGGGAGCTGCATTCTTTCGATTCTCCTCCCCGTCCCTCCAGGAGCGGAGGGAAGAAAGGTGTGTGTGGGGGGGAAGTGGACTGCGTGGTTCTGATTTACGGCCTGGGCTTAAACCACGACACCCTGTTCAAAGGGCATGTAGCACATACAGTGCTGGGGATATTCACTGAACATAGGTGAAAAATTCTTATAGATTGCTTCTGAGCATGATGAACTGCTCGCCCCAAGCTGTAAGGCTTGATCAGGTGGAAACTGCAGAACTCGTCATGATGGCAAACTTGAGGAATTTCAAGTGTCCTTTCTGGAGTTACTAGGTGTAAGAACTAACAAAACCCATTCCCCTTATTTGTTTTTTTTATAATAGGAGGAAAGCAATGTACTTTTTCATTCCCATTATAGCTGAATCTTTAAAAAAAAATGAGACAGCTCATTCATCATCAACCATTTTAATTGATAGGTTTCTATGAAAAATACATAAACCACAAAAAAGCAGTTCCTTAAAAAGGAATAGTAATTACAGGTGCTTCTTCCTGTAATACTTGACATACAGAAACCTGACTTACTTTAAAATATCACTTCAGACAAAAAAAGAATGGATAAGATAGGCAGTACTATATTTCTCCCCATCTATCTGGGCTGATGAGTATTCATCTTTTTACTTGGACAACATTTAAAAAAGACAAAAATTTAGCCAATACAATCAGCAAAATTTTCCTCTTCCATTAGCCAAGTGTCCAAGAGACAAATGGACAAAGAGCGATGCTTTGCTATTCAAGAGGAGGTTGCAGATTAAATAGTGCAATAAATGTAGCCCTGAGTTAAAAGTGAATTTTCCTCTAGCATAAAAATCACCTTTCAAAGATGTTGGAAACTTTACAGGATGCAGACTAAAATGATAGGAAATAGCACTTCAGAGCTATGGATGAGATAATGCCGAAGTGGTGTGTATCTATGGTAGTATCCTTTACAGCGTCACTGGAATCACACTGCCATGACTGCAGTCATTTAGGTGGAGACAAGAAACTCCCTGAAATGGCAGTTTGTCTTTAAATATTTAAAGTTTAGTATTAAGTAGCTGTCTTCTAAATAAGTGCTGCGGTACACTGTGCACAATTATGTAAACTGCTAAAGCCCATAGTTTCCCTTTTTTCCAAGATTACTGTTTTTCACAGCAAGACTCTTAACGGTGCATTTCGCATATGTTATCCACTTTATGGAACTGTATGTCTTATTTCACATGTGCCTCATTATAAATATTCAGTAGTATGTATTTTTAGTTTATGACCAAATATTTCATCACCTGAGAAGGTAGGCAAATACTATTTTTCTCATTTTTGTAGCAAAGGCGGCTAGGGAACAGACAAGTCAATGCTTTGTGATATGATATATTGGCATTTTGCTTGTGACTAGTAGTCTTCTCAAAACTGAAAGCATGACCTTTTGTGAAATGGCGTTCTTCTCTTGAACAAATGTGTTTTTAATGTATTTTGTTATAGCTGCTTGCTGTTGTGATTATGTGAAATTGAACTGCCTTTTGCAACAGTGAAAACAGCAGTGGGAACAAAGGGACTGAGCTGGTTTTGACTTTATTCTCCTCTGCAAATCTGCGAAAGGATTTTTTTGTAGCCTGAGCAAATCAGTTGCTGCAAATATTAGATGGCAACTTCCAGCTTTGCTGCGGGGTAGCCTGAAGCCGTGAGTTAGTGACACGAGAAATGAGAGAAACCTGAGCTGCAGTGTTTCCCTTTTTTTTCCTTTAAAGTAGAAATGTCTAGTCGAGTCAAGCAAATCCTTACTCATTTGCTTACGATTTTAACTCTAAATACAGACCAGCAGCGGCTGAGAACAGGTTATGTGAGTTCTTTGTGAAGCCCCTTTATGCAAGGGACAACATCCTCTTTCCCTCAGCTGAAGACTGAGAAAATGGCAGGTCAGATTTCTGCTTATACCAAAGCCCCACTTCCCAGTACTCCTGCAGCAAGCACAGTGTCAGCAATTGTAATTCCTGACATTTCTAACTTGGAGGAGGGGAGTGAGAAGGGTAGATAAAATCTATGTATTTTAGAAAGAAATAGCAGATATGTTCATCACTGAGAAGGCATCAGCAGGGGGCACAGACAAGGAAATAATTGTAGTTTGTCTCTTAAAACAATAATATATTCTAGGTCTGGTACATAAAGAAAACCTTTCAGATTTAATCAGTGTGCAGCTGACAGTGTGAAGGTAGAAAAACTAACTTCTCTATTGGGAACAGCACCGTGTACAGTGAGACATGACAGCTATGAGCTGGAATACCACCTTAATCTCTGAACATGTCTGTGTTTCGAACTATTTTGCTGCTGCTCACTTTGATAGATATAGTTAAGTACATAGGCAGATATCAGAAGAGTATCACCATAGCCTTAGCACTAGCCTTGCTTGTATCCATGGAGGAAGAAGCTGCTGAGAATGTACATGACCGCTTCATTACAAAGAACTGTGAGATATTAATAATTGAGATATTTGTTACTCCTTTTTGTCTAAAAGGAAGATACCAGGAAAAGGACATTAACAAACACTGGGAGGAGAAGGACTGTCACTAGTAACTTCTGGATTAAAAAATTGAGGTAATCTATTCTGTTAGTACATGTGGAGGGAAACTGAAGGCCAAACAGACCCAGCAGGGGCTCCCAAAAGTGTATATGACTTGAGATCCACTTAGGACATAGCTTGGGTTGGTGGTTCCTGGGTCTGCTTGTGAGGATGTGTCTCCAGAACGTGTCTGGCTTTGACGGATCCTTTCTCTTCCTTTTCCAGAATAACTCACAGCTCATCCGGGGAGTATGCAGTCATAACTGACTTCTGCATAGCAAGGCAACTGCCAGCATTTCCTACAGCAACCAACCGTGTGATGGCTGGATATAGTTTGGCAGCTTTGTGTGTCTGACTCATGGTGGATCTGGGCCTGAGTTTTTCTTTCTTTTGTTTTGTTGCCTTCTTATGTCTTCATCTAAATTGAACACTGAGGAGTAAGGAAGAAGGATGGTCTTGTGGTTAAATGTATTCAAGTGGAACTGGTAACTATTTCTAGCTTCACTACATCTATAACAAAGGACAAATAATTTAAGTTTTCTGGGTGTCAGGGTTTTCCCATTGATGAGGATAAGGATGAAAGCCCTCTGTGAATGACTGAAAGACTTGAGTGCTTTGATTGCCAGCAGAAAAAGCTAGAGAAAATAATAAAAAAAAAGGATTTCCAAAATGATAGTAGCAATAACTAGCAGATAATTATTCTGTTACAGGCCCCTCTCCTCTCTGTCAGAACAGTTCTGGTCCTCAGTGAGGAAGAGGATGTCCTGCACTATCCATCCCACAGCCAGTTTGCCACAGTTGGTCTACTGCATGGAGAGACAGGCAGGTGCTGATTTATGTGCCCGTGAGATCCGAGTCAGAAAGTAGTATACGCGTAAAAGTTCTTACCTCACTCTTTAGGTGTATCTGAACAAGTAGTTTATCCTGTCATACCCTTGGGAACAGTGCCAAACAAGAACAAAGCAAGAGTACATCTCCCGTTTCCTCTGACTACTTCAGCAGGCTTTATAGCACTAACAGTGAATAGCAGAGAAATGGCATACTTATTCATTCTGATTTCACTTTCTCTAATGGGAAGTAATTCCCCTGAAGGCAATGGGATTGCAGTGGTGTAAGAGCTGTATCAATTTCTGTGCCTCAGGCTGATGAGAAAAATAATGTGTGACCATACCACAGCTTCAGGGCAGAGAAACATTCTGTAAATGCTATAAAAGCAACCTATTTAGCAGAGGAGCATTTAAAAAGTAGGAGCCTAAGGAAGGTTTGCTGCTTGGCCAGTGTACAGGGCTCTCCTCAGTATTTTACCTTCCCACCTCAGCAAGAAGAGCTTTAGCTCTTCTAGAAGCAAGTCTCCTTCACCAGCCATCACTGACAGGCCAAAATACCCCACAATAAGGCAAAAATGTTCAATCCCCATAAACGATGAATGTGTAGGAGAGGTAACTGGAAAATGTGAGCAGTTGTCTTTCTGGCTACTCCAGTTTCATGCCAGTGTGGGAAGGCAGACCAAACGTGGGGGGAAAAAGAGGAAGAAGGCTGAGGAACTGAGGAAGAAAAACCCATTGCTGTGGCAGAGGGTGATTCCCTCATACAGTAAACTCACAAGATCCAGCTGTGGCCCATGAACTTCCCCTCCCTGCAGCCACAGCCCCACATGGTGACCTCCCACCATGACCCTCCTGCTCTGCACCAGCATCAGCTCTGGTGCCCTAGCAGCTGGAGGTGATCGAGCAATGGGTAGGGAACCAAAGTGAGGGTAGATGGAAGCTGAGAAACAGAAGAGTCATTCAATAACTTGGGGTTATGTGATAAGGATGAAATGGGGAAGGTAACAGTGTTGTTTTCTTGGCTTCAAGAATGTGGTGTGTGTCATTATTCCTTACAAAATAAAAAAGAGATTTGATCCAGCTTCCCCAGGGAGACATGGCTGTGGTTATTCAGAGGAATTGAAGAAGCCACAGCTCACTAGGAGCAACCAGGATGATGCTTGTGTCAGGCAAGTGATGAAGCACAGGGTGGGCAGTGGGGGAAGCAGTTAGGAGACCATGAAGAAAGGTTTGCAGCACATACAGAACAGCCAGGTGATCAGACTCAGTCAGAATGGGTTTATGAAAGGCACGAACTGCTTGACTAACCCGATGTCCTTTGACAAGGTCCCCTGCTTAGTAAGTGAGGAAAAGGCTGTGGGTACTCTCTACCGAGACTTTAGTAAAGCCTTTGACAGCGTTTCCCACAGCATTCTACTGGACAAACCGGCTGCTCATGGCTTGGATGGGTGTACTGTTCACTGGATAAAAATCTGGCTGAGTGATGGTGGATGGAGTTAAATCCAGCTGGTGGCTGGTCACAAGTGGTGTTCCCCAGGGCTCAGTACTGGGGCCAGTTCTGTTGAATGTCTTTATCAGTGACTGGGACAGGGGATCGAGTGCATCCCCAGTAAGTTTGCAGATGACACCAAGTTGAGCAGGAGTGCTGATCTGCTTGAGGGAAGGAAGGTTCTACAAGGGGATTTGGACAGGCTGGTTTGATCGGTAAAGGCCAGCTGTAGGAGGTTCAGCAAGGCTCAGCGCTGTGTCCTGTACCTGGGCCACAACAACCCCATGCGGTGCTGCAGGATGGGGGAAGAGTGGCTGGAAATCTGCCTGGTGTAACAGGATTTGGGGGTGTTGTTCAACAGCAGCTGAACATGAGCCAGATTGTGCCCAGGCAGGCAGGAAGGCCAGTGACATCGTGGCCTGTGTCAGCAACAGTGTGGCCAGCAGGACCAGGGCAGTGGTCATCCCCCTGCACTGGGCACCAGTGAGGCTGCACCTCGAATCCTGTATTCAGTTCTGGGCCCCTCACTACAAGAGAGACATTGAGGTGCTGGAGTGGGTCCAGAAAAGGACAATGAAACTGGTGTAGGGATTAAAGCACAAGTCTGCTGAAGAATGGCTGAGGGAACTGCGGTTGTTTAGTCTGGAGAAAAGGAGGCTGAGAGGAGAACTTATCACTCTCTGCAGCTACCTGGAAGGAGGTTATAGTGAGGTGAGGGTTAGTCTCTTCTCTCAGATAGCAAGCAATAGGACAAGAGGAAATGGCCTCACGTTGTGCCGGGGGAGATTTAGTTTGGATATTAGGAAAATTTCTTCATGTAAAGAGTTGTCAAGCAGTGGAACAGGCTGGCCGGTGAAGTGGTGGAGTCACCACTCCTGGAGGTATTTAAAAGACATGTAGATGTGGCACTTAGGGACATGGTTTAGTGGTGGACTCGGCAGTGGTAGGTTAGCAGTTGGACTGGAGGATTTTAAGCGTCTTTTCCAGCCTAAAGTGTTCTAGGATTCTTCTACGCTGTCCATGCTCTAGTGCAGTAGGGTCTGCTTTGGTTCTGAGGGGGTGGGAGGTTTGAGAGTAAAAAAAGAAGGCAGAGTTCACATATCCTTTTCTTTGCAGCTGATCACTATTTTTTTTCTATTGGAGAGGATTTGGGTATATTCCACAGATAACTCACAGCTGACTAGTTAAAGGTCATTATATTAATGCAACTTTGACTGTAGGAAGTCTTAAATCAACTTTAACTTTACAGGAGCATATTCACCGCAGTGATTTTTAGTTTTATTTTATATATGTATCACTACAAGCATGTCCTCAGAGAAGGTTCCAGCAGTTTTACTGCAGTGGCTGAAACTTTTGTGAACGCAAACTGTGTTGGCCAGTTCCACACCCCACTCAGGAGAGTCCCTTTTAACTTCTTAAGCCCAGTGAGACTCACCCAGTAAATGACAGTAAGAAACAGGCTATTCTGAGTGGTGGCTGTGGGAGGAAGGGACAGCTTGCTCCAAGGAGCTGCGCGTGGAAGTTCTTCATTGGAAAATCACCGGGAAAAATACCAGTGCTGGGCTGAGAAAGCATGACTGGGAGATGGGGGAAGCATTTTTACGGTATTGAGGAAATAAGGAGAGCAAGCCCAGAGAAGTGGTTGATCTGTGGGATGGTGGTGATGGTGGATATTTAAGCACCAACATCACCGGTCCAAAATATCGCAGTTACTAAAAGCTGACTACAACTTAATTATTTGCTTTTTCCAGCAAGGAAAATATTATGTCTTGTGGGAAGTCAGGAGGATGACATATCCAAGAACATTGCATATTTGATCACTAATAATATAAAGTAAACATCTTTTAAATATTTCTAGCAACATCTGTCCTAGTTTAACTACTGGTTCATGTTGCATTCCTTTATGGGATAATATCCCAGAGAGCAGAGTGTGTGTCACTGCCACACAGAAGAATTAAACTTGCAGGCATCTTCCTGTTCATTGAAGCTGAATTCCTTTCCACCTTTAAAAGACGTTTTCTTCTCCTCATTTTCCACTATTGCATAATCCTGAATCTCCAAAAGTTTCAGTGCTTGACTATGATCTTATATATTTAACATTTGGCTTGCATAAAAAGGGAGCACAGTGAGATAGTGATTTCACTCATTGGGGGAAACATCCAGAAAAAGGAGCTGCACCAGTTTAATGGGAATATAAGCTAATTTTCTGAGGAAAAAAAAAATAGGTGTTAGCATTTTGAAGGAAAATGTTTCATTTTTTACTGGCAGGCACTGCCTTCCTGGTAGATTTACCATTTCTGCCAGAAAACTATATTTTTTGCAGCAGAATTGACAATACATTCTGTACAGTACTACATTTTCTGAGCAAAAGTGTAGGTACATATCACAAATAAATCTTTTTTTGGGGGGTGAACAACCTTTCTATCAGTGAAGAGACAACTTTTTGTTAGGATAAGAAAAACAGAAAAACTTCTTCTGTTACTAAAGCAGTAAAATTCCAGCAATTTAAAGAAATTCTGGATGTGAAGTCTCTGTGGCTTTAATTATGCACAAAAGACTTTGGAGGCCAGGGATTGCAGACATGTATTGGTCTTTGAACTGCCTTCGAAAAAGTAAAAGTTTTCTCTTCCAATGTACAAAGTGAGTGAGAAAAAGCACACCAAAGAAATGCAGTTATCTTATGTCTCCATCAGTGCTATGAAGAAACCAAGGTGTGTCAACCAGTTTCCTTACAGGGATGTCTACCTCTCTCGTATCATCCTGGGAATGTCACTGATCCGATTTTGAGTAAACTGTAAGACAATGGTAGCTGAAGATGTGGAGAAGGAGAAATGTTGGGAGGCAGAGAAAAAAACCAAATTTTGCAATAAGGCAGATGTCCTGCCATAAGATGGGGCCAGTCTGTTTTACTGAGATGGTACCAGATCAGTCACTCCTGTGGCAGCAGTGCTGCTTGTCCATGCTGTGGTAAATCCTCCCACTGCCAATCCACGGATCAGAAAAGAGTTGTTCACATTTAGAGCACTGGTGAGCATTTTGGCTCACTCACCCAATCAAGAGAGAAACAAGGAGAGGACAGCTATATGAGGCCAACTTTCCCTATGGGGTGATCTACCCCCAGATGAGGCTGGCTTGCCTGCTGATGCTCGTATGTCGATTGTCAGTACTATCAGCGTAAATCCCCTCACTTCTCATCGGCATTGAAACCAGTAACCTGGCTTTAGACTGCTGCTATCACAACCTCTGTTGGACTTTGCTTTTGGCTGCAGAAGTGAGACAAAGGGTAGCTGGCAGTGGGACTGAAAGACCACATAAACATTTCTCTCCTTCTTTCTTTCCTTCCTTTTTTTCCTTTTTTTTTGTTTTTCTTTTTAATTTTCATTTTTTTTAAGGTTAGATGTGGACTCTGCAAATCAGCAATAACAAGACTGACCTAAAGATACAGAGTTAGTTGCCATAGCAATGAGACCTATGAGTTCTCAAAATATTCAAGTCTCTATTAGGCTAGAAGCAGATAAAAATAATTTGCTTACATAAGGGCATGTCAGATCTCATCCAGCAAAGCGCTCAGTTTCAAGCACATGACTATCAATATAATGGATCTCCATATGTACCTGACTCTTTTGCTTGCCTGAAAAAAAAATACTTTTGTTGAAAAGTGCCCTTTTGTCTGTAGCTGACTCTCTTTCAACCCTGACCCTCCTGCCCAGGATCTTTGTGCTTTCTACTGTCTTTAATGCATACTCTGGGTTTTTTCCATGGGACAGATTGGTTCCTCTCCACTGAGAACAAGCAGAACCGGGCACTGATCCTTCCTTCAGCCGCCTCTCTAGCTCAGCTGGGGGGCACCTTGAACCTTCCACCTCGTGATTTGGGTGAGATCAGGTACACTTGTAAAGAGGAAGGACCACACTCTGAAAGTATGTGTACTAATAGGTATGTACTCACAGGAAAACTCCTTGTCCCTGCCCCTCCTGTCTCTTCAGCAAGGTCTAGGTGGGGTTATGAAGTCGTGACTGATCTTGTTCTGCATTTCCTAACCACAGACCCTGCAGCACCTGAACCAGGATGGCATGCGGGAAATGGAAAGTCTCTCCCACCACACCACACAGAGTACACCGCTGTGGTAGTGCATCAAGGAGGTATGTCTAGCCACTGTGTAGCTGCCTCCAGCAAACACCATACTGCTGTTAACTAACCTAATGTAAGCTGGATGGGACTCACCCAGAACAACATTGCAAGGGCAGAACCACAAATTCAAAATACTTACATTTTCAGTTGTTTTGCTGTGACAAGTCTTAAGAAGCCACCAGTGAACATGTTTGAGTTTAGTCTTTTGTAACCAGTGGTACTAAATCATATAATAGCTCGTGAAACTGACCTCTGAGAACACCGTGTTCTATTAGAAAAATCTGAAATATGTTCTTCGTACTCATGAACTGGCACTGGAGTTATTTAGCTTAGAAAGGCTTTTCACAAATTAGCACTGATTATAGGACTGAAGAGAATCAGGACTGAAAGGTATGGTAGAGAAAGCAAAAAGCCTTGAGTGAAAACTAATCTCCTGAATATTTCAGTTTCTAAAAAAAAAAAAGTGTTAATGGCTTAAAGAATCTCAGCATATTAGGAAGAATTAATTTAATTTCCTAATAGTGCAAGCTTTTGTGAGACACTCCATTAGCTAATTGAATGCATTTCATTTACTTGGTTTCAACTTGGGTGACTGTTTTCCTATCCCCATCTTCTTATGGTGAAAAGAAAATAAAACAGTCCCCAACAGCAAATTGCTGCTTCTTTGTTCAACAATCAATTTAAATTTGAACTAGGATTAGTTTCCAAGCGCTTAATAAGGTGCATGTTTTATGTATGCTTTACAGAAATGACAAAGCTGTAGCGCTGCCTGATGGTGCTGGCTGCCTTCCAGCGATGGACTGAGGACACCACGGGATCACAGGTTTTGTGAAAGGAATTCTTTATGTTGTAACTTGTCACCAGGCTACAGAAGCCTCAACAACACACTGCTGTAATAACCAAAATAAGCACTAAGTTGATAATGACTTCCGACTCCTGGCACACTAGGAAGCATACCCATGCCGTAGCTTAGAGTGCGACTGTAGCTTTTGAAGACCAGCTGGCCCATCTGTTCTCTGTACTGTTGCTACTACCAGCACTGTGGAGTTCAGCCTGGAGGAGCTCCTCAGGCTTTTCATGGGTCTGTTGCACTCAGTTGAGCCCTTAGCAGCTGCGGCAGCACTTCTGCTGCTCCAGGCTGTAGAAACAGGCAAGGGAAAAGAAAGAAACTACTAAATAAGCTGTGAAAGCTCCTTGAACTATGGGGTGCTGTGCAGGGAAGCAGTGTCTAAAGAGCAGCAGCTCCCATTTGCAGCGCATGGAGGTGAGAGTAAAAGGGAGGGAGGAAGGGGCTGAGCAGAGCTGTGTCCTTGCCTGCGTGGCCTTGGCCTCCTGCAGCACATCTGAGGCAATGCAGGGATGTGGTTACATCTGCTGAGCAGCGGCAGGACACAGACCTGGGAGCAGGTGGGCATGGTTGGAGACCCACTGTGACTGTGAATGCATTTCAGTCATCACCTGCTGTTTCCCAGGCAAGTTCTAGGGAATTTAGGCATTTCCATTTTCCAGGGGAGGTCATTATATATACTCATTAATATACTTTATTTCCTAGTAGTTTTTCTTGGGGGAAGGGAAGTACAACAAAACTCCTTGGATGGTCTTTCTCCATAAATACCCTTAACCCTTTCCACTGCTTTGTCTTTTACCTGGGTCTCCATAATGAATGCCTATGTAGTCAGAGCTCCTGGTTGTCGTGAACCTCTTCATGTCTCATATTGCTGATATGGTTATTTTCCCATACATGGTTTTGCTGGAAGAGCTCTATTGGTCTCATAAGGGCTTTTTCTACTGTCACTCTCCAACTTCTGTAACACATTCCTAGCTGAAGATGGTTATTGGTAATTGTTGCTTTATAAACCAAAATCTTCTTTCAAGATACATTAATCAATATAACTGAGAAAATTCTCACTCAAAACTAAATGGGGTTCTGTGAAACAGGGCTCTTTCTTCAAAGGGGATTAAATATTCCCTAGAGAAGTCTTCTAGCTGCTTGAAAAGCATTGTAGTTTAGCTCTGGAATTCTTCTGCTGATTTATGACAAAATAAAAGCTAAATATTCTATTCTCAATGGTTTTCTGCAGCAGTGGGTGCCAGCAGTGGGTGCCATTCATTAGATCTTCAACAGGCTTTCATTAGATCTGTTATGGCAATAATCTGCCTATTCCAGGAATCCTCAGAGAACTTCATCATAGTACACTGATTAAAACAAGTTAGAAAAATTAGTGTTTACCATGGACTTAGGTACCAATGTGTTGCTTTATCTTAAGCAGCTTATTGAACTGGTCCTCTCTGCCAAAGAGAAACGGAAACAAACTGTGGTACAAGGTTAACCTTAAGGCATACGTGCCACTCTCAAATAGTACTGGGAAGGAAGAGTAGGTCCCTTTCCACCTGGAAGATTTAGGTGGAGATATGACACTGAATCTGGAAAATGTGAAAAATAAAAATCTCTACTTGCATCCACATCGTTGCAGGGGTTGCAGAGACAGTGGGCTTGGCAGCTCTCTTGCTTCTTTAAAATTATGTAAGGAGGTAATAAAATGTCACTTAGAGAAATACCGTCCTGCAGATGTTTCAAGTGGAGGAAGATTTGTCGGAAGGTAAGGGTTTATTTACAACGCATCTAAAGGTCACATATGGAAAAGAGAAAAAGGATAAACCCGAAGTCCATGACAGACTGCAATTCTGAGATCATGCGACACAATGCAGCCAGGATAGCAAATATCACTGTAAACAAGTCAAGATTCAGCCTCCAGTAGTAGGCTGGTTTTCAATCTTAACTTGCCTCAGTGAAATAACCACATGTATTACATTTGTCTTGGGCAGAGAAGCAATAGTGGGGCGTATGTTTGTCAGCAACACCTACACCCTGAGTAGTCTTTAGCTGAATTCCTGTCATGCTGCTCTGCAGGCAAGACTTGGACCATATGCTGGGAGAAGAATTGATACGAATAGCTGAACCAGAGCTCCTTCGAGGCTCAGCAAAATAGGGCGGCTTAATTGGCCTCCTCGACTTCTTTGCTGCTTCATCCTATTTGCTCAGTGCCATTGTCCAGGTCCTGTGCAATCAAAAAACAAAAATATCAGACAGATTAAGCGGTGAGTGTTGCTTAGGCAATGTCTTTGTCCTTAGCCCACAGAATATCCAAGTAGTTCTGCAGTAGCTCGTGATTTGCTTGAGCTGTACTTGGACTGGTTCAAAGCTGGACAAAGGCTTTGAACTGGCCCATGTCCTCCAATTTGCCTCCTCTCTCACAACTGTCCTTTTCTTCAACCTCGCTGTTCTGTTCTCTCATTCTCTTTGTCTTCCTTAGGACTGTACTAAACCAATTGTGTCTGTCTTGTGGCCTCCTTCAACTGCTGAAGAATTTTAGACATGAACTTGAAAAAATAAGCATCCCCATTCCCAGCCAAGGGCTGAAAAGGACATTTTACATCCAAACCTGTGCTTAGTTGCAGTATTAGTGAGTCCGAGCATTGGGGAACAACTGCTCTAAAGGAAAAATGAATTTCTCTCATGTGGGTGTCACAGCCCAGTTAGTCAGAGGCATTATGAGGAGGCCCCTGGGTAGACACAGGTGCTTGGATTCAGGCACAGGGGTTTACCCTCTTTTCTCAGATGGAGAAAGTCTTGCCAGCACTCTTGTGGCTGTCACAGCACAGAAGAGGACACAAACACTCCTTCTTGCTCCGGGCACTGCAGGCTGGGCCGAGGTAGGGTGCAGGTGGCTCCCCCACAGCAGCCCCCTGAGCTGTCTCTGCTGACATCCTTGGGGACAGCCCCCACAGCGACATCCATCACAGCAGTCACTGAGAGTTATGTTTTTGTGTTTGTTTTTTATCCTGATAAGGCATGTTGAGAGATCAGGGAGCACATAGCAGCTCTGTTTCTCAGAGATGTCAGAGGAGATAAACTGAAGTTCTGTGGTTTTTCTGTGGTTTTCTCTGGCAGACATGAGCAATTCAGTGTACGAGCTCTAGTAAAAGGAGCAGCAGCAAACTGCTCCTAAAAACGTTAATTGGGCTTGACTCCACTGTACCATTTGCAGAAAAGGGAGATGATTCCTGCTTTGGAGAGTTTTAAGCTCCCAGGTCACTTTTGCAGCGTACTGTCACTAGTACAGCTTGTGAAACAGAACTCCCCCTCTGTACCAGCTGTATGTATTCAGGCTCCATTTTACAGACTCAAATGCCTCACATCAGTTGAATCCATATTGCCTTCAGGGGCAAAAGCACAAGTCTCTGACACTACTTACTCTATGCTTGCTTTTCCTTGTGTGGACAGGCAGCCTGGCTATTTCTAGAAAGTGCAAGCAACATTAAGGACTGAGTGATTTAGGCCAAGCGTGAGGTCAAAGCCAACATGACCAAGCAATTAGATAATCAGTTTCTGAAATCAGTGGCTATTAAGCATATGCAGCCCAGACATCATGGTGATTGGCACGTAGCAGTGTTGATGCTGAGGCTCTATTAGCTGAGCCAGCAGCTCCTTGCTCCAAATGCAGGCAGTCTTCGGGAAGAGCAGATGATCTGTCTTCAGTCCCTCTCCTGCTGCATGGTCATTAGGGGTGGCAGGGTGGTGGATTTTCCTCTGGGTAGGATTTGGACCACAGGTTACAGTGCAAAGGTTTCTGTGTTAGGAGAGGGCTTGTCGCTGCAGAAGCACTCAGATTGTCATCATTTGATAATAGCTTAATCAAATTGGTATTTTAAGGGGTTTTGTTTTTATGGCCCTAGCTGTCATGGAAACAAACGCAATTAAGAAAGAATAACCTAGAGTAAAAGCCAGAAAACAGAGGCAAAACTGTTTTGATGAGTACCTTAGGAAATGCTGCTCCTTGGGTCTAGCGTGGAGTTTTTTCAGGAGTAAGGCTGGGGAGGCCAACTGCACTTACACACAGCAAACCAGACTCCACTCACATGTTGCTGACCAGCAGAGGTGTCCCACAGTGAATAACCTGGTCAGGCTCAAATGTGCTCAGTCCAGAGACACAAGCTTTGTGTTGAAGTCCCTTTTTGTGCTAAAATAAAATATGGCCTTTGCTGTCATATATAATTTTCCTTGCTCTTAGTAAGCACTTATGCAGACTTATGAATGTGCATGGCACTTCACCAATCAGGGAAATTGCTTCCCTGCAGTGATTGCTCAACAGGGGGTGGGGGCAAGGTCTTCTTGTGGTAAGATTGCATAGCACGAAAGCCAGCTAGCTTCAGAATTTCAGCCCTTCTGCACTGCATTGATTTTCACTCTTCAGCTATTGCAAAATAGGGTTGGGTAGTTATTTTTGTAATTATTTTATTTACTGGAAAGCAGCTAACTGTATTTATGAATTTGAGCTCAATTTTGCAAAACTTTCTACTGGAGAAAAAAAGAAAAATGATATAAAATCAGTTTCTTTTTTTTTTTTTTTTTTTTTTTTTTTTTTTTTTTTTTTTTTGTAAGGAAAAAAAAATCATTTCGGTTTTCCAGTCCTAGAAAAATATTTTTGGTTTGATCTACCCAAAATATTTTTCTTTCCTGTGTTTTCAAGTTCATTGGCCAAATGCAAATAATAGATTCTTTCAACCTTTTCTGTGGAGACAAAGAGAGTGTCTGTTCTGTCTGTCATTTTAACTAAGGAATCTTCAAACTGATGGTTGTCTTCCTTCTATCTGAAGGGTTACTGTATTCTTTACCATGAAAAATTCATCATACTACAAAATAGTATTTATGTCTCCACCAAGGCATTATTTAAAACCTCATCTAGAGAAATCATCCTCAAGAAATCAAAAGCGTTTGTCTCTAGAGAGAGTATTTTTTTGGTGCAATCAAGAAGACATAAATAAGGGTTGTGAAGTGTCATCTCTATGGTGACAGCATTAAGGCCCTTTTTCAGCATGCAATGTGCTTTCACTTTCAGAAATTTGGGGGTGTTAACACTGGCAGAAACACTACGAGTTAAGGATCACCACTTTGTACAATGTGTTTGAAAGCATTATTCTAATAAGTCAGGATGTCTTAAACACGCTTGGTTAGAATATCTCAACAGTGAATCTATGGTGTAAAGGAGAGTAAATGTAAGCACTGCATTTTATTTAGCCTCTAACTTGTTAAAAATCATATGATAAATTATGAGCTAAAAGCTTTATTTTTCTAATAAATTGTTCTAAAAGCTATTCAGTTTAACTTCATGAAGCAGCTTAAATTGCTTTTATTTTAATCTGTGTTGAGAGCAATATCTGCAGATCAGAAATGGGAATAGTGAAATTATTTATTGATGCTTAGATGTTTAAGACAGAGACTTGAAATCCATGTCTGCTATTGATTTCACATGAAGAAAATGGTTCAGATCCATTTTAGTACCAGAAATAGCCCACTTAGAAATACAAAGTAGACCATAAAATCTGTACACAATAAGAAAGAAATCCCATTGAATACTGAACGTTCATTCTATATTGGAGAGCTCATTTATGAATAGATAGCTCATAATGGAAAGAAACCTGTGGTATTATGCTAAATTTAACTGCCCTTTGCCACACAGGGGACCAGGGGCAAGGCAAGAGAATCTCTGGTCACCTACAAAGACCTCAGCTTTTGCTGGCCGGAGCTGCAGAATGTGTCAGGTGCTGATAGCACATTTTAAACAGCAGCTGCTTGTGCAATTGACAGAGACCTAACATCTCGTTAGGTCTGGTGTATGCGTTGGCACATTTCAGTGCTCCTGGGATTTTTGTATCTGCTCACATTGGACAAGCAGCGTGACTGCTGCTTCCTATGAGCACACAGCTCCGCGCAAATGTACCAAAGTGCCCCTTAGTATGGCACATTGTTGCCTTTTTGTTAAGAGGGAAAAGAATTCAGGTGCACATCGTGAAATTCAAAGCAGCAGTATTGCAAATCTAGTGTATAGATATAACACACACACCCCTACACGTGGAGGTTATCTATATGTGTAATATAGATGCACAACCTTATTTGTGTTTTCACAAGTTTAGACTTATACCAGATTTGTTTCTGCAGAAGAGGTTTTTTTTGAGTAATGGCAGGAGATGTTAGTCAATATAATTCTTTCCAGGACCACATTCTATTCAGATTTTACAGAGAAATGATCAATGAAGATTCAGAGCTCGACCTAGAAAGGTGGTGTATACTGGGAAAAAAAAGCGCATGTCCTCAGGGATCAAATGAGGCTTGCAGAGTGTCTAAATGTTACTGACTTTCATCTTCCTGCATCATTGTCACGAAGGATCAGCTGCCAGAAACTAAAGATTTATAAGTTTTATACCAGATATCAGTTCCTTTCAGATAGATCTGGTACAGTTAGGCTTCTTATTTTCCAGTGCCTAGTTAACTCAGACAAAGAGCTCCATCCACTTATTACACTTCCACCTGCAGCTACATTCTTACTGTGAAACTGAATATATTCCTTTGCTTGTGAATAGTGGTCAGTAGGGGAAAACAAGCAGTTCTTTCTCTTCCTCTTCCCTGTATCCAGGTGGGAGGATCAAATAGGAACGTTATCCCTCTGTCTTGCTTTTCTCAACCCTGGGGAAGAGAGAAATAGCATATTGTGTATTTGGGAAGAAAACACCAGATCCCCAGGACCAGAAAGGGGCAACTGCTCGGAGCTGATAATCCAGGGGCTGGTCTTTAATACTTGAGGAGACTCCCAGTTAGCTGCAGATTCGAGGTAGCCCTACAACTTTTCTTCAAAGGTCTTCAAGAAGCACAAAAGGCCCTCTAAGCTCAAAAGCTGGCTTCACATGAGCAGACATTAAGTCAAATTTTATAACTGCAGAAAATTGGGCCTGAATCCAGACCCTGGAAGGTCTGCACACACACACCTAGCCCTGCTCACTTGGTCCATGAGGCATGGCTCCTCTCTTCTAAGTTCACTCCTGCTCTAATAACCTTTCACCAGCTTCCTAGGTTACAGCAAATGTTATGCACTGTCCTTTGGCTCCTTCAAATTATTTTTCTTCCCTTCAGGAGCCTGTGCATCTGCTATTCCCAGTATTTTTCTAATCTCAATTATGCCACAGCTTTCCAGTTCCCAAGAGTTCTCATTTCTACTTGTTTTTTCTAGCTGCCTTGCTCTGTCCTTGGGAAGCTTCCTCCTGGCCAAGCAGGCTCATTTGCTCCCAGGAGGGACCAGTCTCCCTTCCTCTTAGTGTGTCCACTTGATGAGTTACATCTATTTTCAACATGGTGTATAACAGACAAAACCCAGGAGTAACATACTTTCTCTACTTTTGGTGTTTTAAGAAGGGTGTACTTGGACAGATACACAGCATTCAATGTAGACACACTGCAGCACACCACAAGAGCACCTTCACTATTGAAAAATCTTATTTTAGGAAAAAAACGGATTGTAGTATTTTTTCATAGAACCCTAAAAAAATCAAACCCCTCATCTATTTGGGGCTTCCTGAAACTGCTATGCAATAAACATAGCAATGTTAAATATACCTATATCATCACATGTGAATTTGCATTTGTATGTATAAGAAAAATGTGATGTATATCAAATCTACATATATAAATCTAAACTGTATCAGGAATCAAGCTCTATGACTTTTTATTATAATGTAATGCAAATACTAATTCAGCAGTAAGTAGATGTGTAAGTAAAAAGGTTCAAAATGAGGCCTCAGAACAAGTGGAAAGAGGGGCAAATTCAGGTGTCTGAAGCTTGTTACCTACTTCTGCACCCATGCACTGCATGAGACTAAGAAACATGCAGGTTTGCAGAATTGCAGGGGGTCTTAAAGCATGTGTGAGTGCATAAACACATTGCTAGGTTCTGGTCACACAGAGGCTGCCAACCTGATGCTTTTGGTCTTTCTGCAGCATGTGGGAGTCGGGCAGGCTTGATGGCTTTGATCACTTGATGGCTCATGTCCTGCTAGACCTTGCTCCCTCAAACATCTCCTCCTGCATTTCTGTCTACTCCTAATCATGTAGGAAAATCCAGCCCACAACCACTCAGTTCTTAAAAGGCAGCTGTTGTATTATGTTAAGTAAGATGCTTTAGTCACATTATTTTTCAGGCAGCTTCATCCACCTGAGAGCCTGACTTCTGGCAAAATACTACACAAATATTTCTTGAAACTTCTCTAAGCCTGGGTGATATTTTTTAGCATAGTCTTTAATCTAACATCTGTATTCTCTTGTTCCTTCCTTAGTCCATGATTAGTCTTTACCTAACGATAACTGAGAATGAAAGTGCAAAGCAGAGCACAACTGTCTTCTGCCTTCTGCAACTCAGGTAATTTCATATATGAAATCTTCCTCATCTTAATCTGCACTCCACTCTGGAGATGTTTCCTGGTGAAATGGCTGAGCTCTGTCACGCTCCACCATATTTCACCAGGGAAGTGAGGTCTGCGAGGTGACACATATGAAGGACAGGGGTCTGGGTGCCACAAGTAGTTAGCATCGCTGGTAGCTTCTACTGCTGCCGCTTCTATGTAGAGAGGCTTCCTTGTTCTATAACCATGTATAGCATTTGGGCCTTATAGACAGAAAAGACAGAAACTCATTATTTAAATTATTTTTGCAACTGACCTATTTCAGTGCTCTTTATTTCCTTTTATCTTACTTATAATGCAACAATTTTATATAGCTGTTCCACTTTGCAGGAACATTGTACTTGTTCTACCTTTTGTTAGAGTCTGTCTCCTGGAGTGGGGCTTTTTCACGGAAATGTTCCTTTTCCCTGCTCTGAAAATCTGGCTATTGAAAAACAGCATGACATGAATCAAAATTAGCCACATTTTTCTGGTAAAAAGCAATCTCTTTTTATTTTTGATTGGGTGCCTACCTGTTAAAATGGTGCTTTCAGTTTTATTTATATAAACATGTTCAAGAAATAAATACATATTAGCCAAAGACATGAATTTAAAGTGGCTTTGATTTACTAATTTAAGTCAATATAGGTATTCTAATACAGAATTAAAGTGGCTTTAATTCATTTTAATTGATTTCAGTGTCAAGTTAAAATATTGTTAAATGCAAAGTCACTTGAAATAACTAGTCTAGTGATTTTGAGAGACTTTTCAGGTCATTCAGACCTGAATGTGTCTACAAGAAATTTTAGTACAGAATTACACAAGAGTCTGGATTTATGGAGTAAGATGCTGTCCCAGCTGATCAGGTACACATCGCGAAGGCACAGTACAAGAACAGCAAAGTGAAACCATATTCCCCGTTGCTGGTCTACCGAGCCTTCAGGTAGGACATCTGGCTGGAAAGCCTTGCAGCTCCCACCCAGACTGGGCACCTGAGTTTTCTTTGGTTGAAGTGCAAGACGATGGAAGGTGGAAGCTAAGGCACAGAGCTAATATCATTTTCACTCATGCTGAGGTTCACCAGTAGGCTCCACACTGCTGTTTCACAGTCAATAAACCACAGGCAATGGTGTTCTCTGCAAGGAGCCCTGTGCTTCTATGGTCTGCATGGACCATAGGTAAATAAGTAAATCAAGTCCTCAGAAAACTGCTTTTGCAACACAGACAGCTGGAAGCTTAACCTGAGGGCTCGTAATTGCAAGCTGTGTCTCTCATCTGTGCAGACAGGGCAAGAGTGTTATGAGAACTCATAAATCACCAAAGTCTCTGTAGCATCAATTTACAGCTTGAGATTAATATTGATATTTTTACTGCCAAAACTGAGAGTTGTTAGAGCTTGACAGCATATGAAGTCAGATTTTGCCTTAATGGTTATTCCAAGGCACTTGGATAATAGCTGCAAAAAAGATAGCCCAAATTTAGTATGACTAAGTTGTTAAGATCACAGTTGCCTGAGAGGGACAGTCTTGTTACCATTTCCATCATCACCCATGTGACTGGGAGTTCAGTTGTATGTATTCAGTCATCAAATATCATTTAGCCCAACAAACCCCAGCAGAGGAGGTAATATCTGTGGTCCACATTTGTGGGAAGGAAATTAAAAAAGGAAAACTCTAGAAATATTTCATCATTATAGTGAAAGACAAGTCTTTAGGCATCAACCAGAGTTCCTTCTGCACCAGGCTCAGCCCTAGAGCTTTGTCATACAGGAATATTATAAAGCATAGGGTGCGTTCAGGCCTCTGGAAAAGCCACAAGCCATATTTTTAGTTAAAAGGACAAACCATTAGAAGTGTGCTGACAAAGTCACCCACTGAAGAAGCACCTGATGATGCCAGATGACTTCATTGCTGGTATGGATTTAAATCAATTCTCTGCTGGTCTACTGATATTTATACTATTACTTTAGCCAGTACAGCTATATTGATCCAGGCTGAGGAGGAAGAAAAATAAATCATCCCTGAAATTATCATAGTTATCAGAAAATAAAAACTAAAGTTCCAAACAGGAGGGTGAGTTTTCAAATGCAGCAGCTTTTGAAAAAGGGTTGAGCAAAACAGGAACAGAAAGGAACTTTGTGAAACACTTGGATTAAATGTTAATCCAACTGAACTTTTAAGTGCAGATAATACTTGACTATTCCTGTTCCTAGGCAAGGGTTTTATTTCCAATCCATTTGTCTTCCCATTATCTATATTAACTGAAAATAGATCATTATGTAAAAATATAATTAAACCAAAGATGATTCCAGTTCAGTTCAAAATGAGGTTAGCCTCTCAGTAAAGGCTAGTGATTTTGTTTTGACTGTATTCCATTAACCCTTTAAAACTGGTTTCAGTCCTATTCAGCATGGGGCTACATTTTAAGCGTGGGTAGCCCATGCAATGCTTCCTTTAACATCATATCTGTATTTCCAGTATCCTGTAATCAGCAGCTAAGCTCTGAGGAGCAAGTGGTAACTGAGCCTGCTTCTCTGAGTTAATACCTCTTGCACAGTATGGTTCAAAGACCTCTGCATGATGGGGTCCTACTAGTTTGTAACATTTTTGACTGTTAATTACAAGTGATGAGGAAATTTTCCTAAGATTATTTCACTAATCCAGTTTACCGCACAGCCTTAAGACAGTCTCATCGGCACAATTGCAGAAGCAGTGGACTGCACCATAGGTGCAAAAAAGTAAAAATCCTCTTAAATCAACTTTGCTGTCAGAGAAAATACAGCTTGGAACTATGTCCTGATTTTTCCATCAGCTTTATTATTTTTCAACTCCATATTATGGACTTTCATGTCACTGTTCATTCCCTTTTCCAGAAAAGAATCTTCACTAATTACATGCGTTATTGTTCTGTCTGGGCTCCAGAAGAAACAATGTATTTGAATAATCAGTAAAAGTTGAATTGTAATTTAATAGAAAGTCAAGCAGTCTCTCAGTGCTTCCCACTGTGTGATTAACATTCTGTAAGGAATGCCTTCATGTATGTCATACAGAAAGCAAAGTTTAGACTTTCTTTATTCCTTGAAGAATAAAGGAAAGGGTAAACAAAGAAAATCAATTATAAATGTTCCATTAATACGGATGAAGATGGAATATATCTGTCACTGGGAAAAACCCTGGCTTGATTCCCAAAGGACTGCCTCTCAACAGTTTTGGCTTAGCAAAGGCGTTTTTGAGCAGGCTATTCTTGGTCAGATAAAGAGAGGTGCTGCTGGCAGTGCACACGCTGTGGAGACTTGAAATCTCTGCAGTGTGCTCCCTGGTTTGGTTCAGATGCACTGATTCTCTAGCACAGTAAAAGACATATTTATTTGATCAAGGTTTTGGAGAAAGCTGTGGGTATATTCCCAGAGTGATGAATTGGGGAAGAGATTATGGTAAGAATGACAATTATTTAAATAACACTAAGACTGGTTTTCCTTTTGTTTCACTGTTACTGCTAAAATATTAATTATAAGCCAGGGCGTTACATTTTATTTATACTAGTGTAAATAAATGATTACGTAAATTCCAGCAGTCTTATTCCCCAGAAAGCACATGTGCTAGTAAGGTATATTTAAAAGCACAGAACCAAATCAGTGTTAAATACAAAAACATTGCTTGAAGTTACACCATCATTTAGGGAATCAGTGTCCTCCCACTCCCTCAACAACAACAGAAATAGCTCATCCTACTGGCCAAACAGTAACTTCCAGATGATAATAGTTTGACCAGCTGAAGCTGTTGGTTAGGATCACTACTCATGGGGGGTATGGTAAAGCATATTTTATGCAAGGTTTCAGAGAATCAAGACCAAAATTGGCCTTGTTGTCTGTGTGATGAACAACTTTAACTTGATTTAAACTGTATAAACTGTATAAACATACAGCAAATGCTATGAGTTGTGCTTGGTGTTGCTCAGATTAATTCTTTTCAAATTAATTCCATGTGTGGACTTCTTTTTTTTTTTTTTCTGGAGTTCCTGGTTCCAGTTTAACTGGAACATCCCGATTGCTTTCCAGTATAAAATGGCCACAGCTGGCGTTATCTAGGAATAGCTATTTCATGATGGCTTAATGAAAAGCATAAGCAGGAGCAAGATGTGTATTTACCACAGAACCTATTAATTTCCACATGAGCTTGAGGTATTTTGTGATTTGCAGGAGTGAGCTGCTCAGAAAACAGAGCCCCAGGCCACATGATTCTAAATCAGCCATAAGGTTTTCTATTCTGTTTTATAACTGTAAATCAAGCCAGACACAGTGCTAAATATTAATTTGGGAATGAGAACTGGAGAAATAATGATAGGCTTAAGCTCTGTTACAGTCTATGACTTCAGACATTACTCCAAATGTAAGTATGTCTCTCTGGCTTATTTTACTTCTGCTATTTTCTTCAAAAGATGGAGGCAGAGTTTCAGCACCAGAAACTGCTTTCCACTTTTCATCTATTAACTATATCTGCTCTTGAAAAGCACCAGAAACTGCTTTCCACTTTTCATCCCTTAACTATATCTGCTCTTGAAAAGCACCAAATGACAGTCCGTAAACAAAGGGAACCACTTTTCAGCAGTTTCTGCATCTCACTGCTAGTTTTTTGCTCTTTTTTTTCCTGCCTATTTTTAGAGAAAAGGAGGTCTTGGATATCTCAGCCTCCTGTGTTTACCCATGCAAATGGCAATCGTAGCCTTCATCTGCTTGGTGCAGGAATCCACCTTCTGAGAACCACCCTGAGATCATCATCTAATAGGAGCCACCAGCACTGGGTGGGATGCCTCATGCCATTTGTTTTCAGCACTGTGAGCTGCAGCTCCTGTGCCTACCTGCCCAGGGCTGCCCACGGCACTAAAACAGCTGCTTCTTAACCCCATGGTAAAAAGTTTTAGTTTTATCCCTGGTTATTTTTGACACAGATCAGTTCACTAATCTTATTTGCCATGTGGCCTCAAGGGCGGCTTGGTGAGAAACAGTCATGCCAAAACAAGCAGTGTTAGATGGGAACAAGTGGCTGAAGGTCAGAACGGCTGAACTGGCATCATCCTGAGGAGAACTACCTCTGGAGTGGTGCTTCCACCCTGGCACGCACACCAATGTAAATGTCTTTGGGTCTCTAAGGGGATTGCATGCAAACTAGGGATGCAGCAACCAGCAGACGAAGGCTGGTGCAAAAAGATGGTATAAGTCTTTCAATCAGAGCCCTCTAGAGACTCTGAAATCACAAAAAGCCCATGAGTTGGGGAACTTGTGTAGGCCATGGAAGTTCAGACTCTTGTATAGTCATGGTTCTCCTTTGTCACTTTCCTTCTTTACCTATATGCCATGAAGACAGAGATAGCAGGGCCCATAGACACAAGAAGTTTCATTTTAGTACCTTAAGTATCTTCAAAAGCTAACATGTATCACCTACACAATAGTATTTAACTCTGCTTTTATTTGCTTAGCTTTTTCTCCTACATTTGATGAAGAGTCTGAGGCTGGAAGAAAGCAGAAGAAATAAAAGCAAGCTCTACCTTCCTGTCACCTGCTAACAGTCATTCAAGCAGCTGATCAGGATTCTCTGTGAGAATGACTGAAATGATATAGTAAAGAAGTCCTGCTAGGTGAGGTTTATAATTCAGTTTATCGTCTTTGCTTCCTTGAGAAGGTGGTTTCTGAGTCTATATGAGAAGGTCAACCCCCCTTTTGACCTTTTGCCAGTTGGATCAGGAGATTGGCAGAAATTCTAGGATGCAGCTGTGGAGGTATGTGAGTGCACTATCTTTAAGAAAATTGGATCATGAAAATAGAGTAATATATATTCTTGAAATCGGAACCAAGAAGCTTACAAGATACTATTACATAATTAAGAAATCCTATTTTATTTTTAAGGAACTTAAAAGATTTAAAAGAAGAATAATCTTCTAATCTTGAAACCACTGGAAATGGAACCATAATCGTAGGCCTATCTAGGATTTTAGGAAATTGAAACAAAAATGCTTAGCTCTTTATCTTAAGAATCCTGGAATGTATGTGAATAATATGCTAATTGTGAACCAATCTGCTAACTTGTAAATCTGCAATAACACACTTGCTCCATTACATGCAACAGAACTCTATAAATAATCAGGTGAATTTTACTTTTCCTTTTACAAGATATCAGTGTCACTAATAGCAAGCTGTGCATTCTTGATTAGTGATTATGTTGCTGCGATTAAGTTACTTCTGGTGCTTTAAAAATAACCTTGGCTATTCCTCTTGTCTCAGAATTGCCATGCAGAAATCATTCACAGGAGCAATGCCTGTGTCACACAATACCATTGCGACGTTACTGGATTAAGGACAGTCAGGAGGAAGGATTCAAAGCACTTCCCAAGATTAGTTTCTCAGGAAAAGTGCTTTCACCAGAAAACCTAAGCTCCTAAGGGAGTGTAATCCACCATCTACTGAGAGTAACAGCAATCTTACCGTGATATTAGTTAAAAGACAGGGTAGAAACGCTCTTTGGTAGAAAAACCTCTTAGGACAGCATGTAGCACAGTAGTTGGATCAAAACGGGTTTATGCAACTTGACATTTTTCTGAGACTTGCTCTATTTTTTAATGGTATTAGCAGACCTGCAGAAGAGTTGAGCAGGTAAACTGACAGGCTGGTTTTCTCACTGGTTGCTACTTATACAACTTACACTGTGCAATTTTACAGCTGTGTGCTCCTCCTAACAACGACTGGGGATGGTAACATGTTGGCTTGTATAGAACAGGAAACTAAACAAGCCTCCAGATATTATGCCACTGAATATGTTAGTGCTGCATCTGTATCTTGAATACTGTGTGCTGTTCTGTTATTCTTACCAATTTCATAAAATAATCTGTTAAAATGAGAAAAGATACTGAAAGTCGTTCATGTGAATGTACTTATCTACCCATGCCATTCTGTTAATCTTAGCAACTGAAAGGCAGCAGTAATCTGGAATTAAAGTCAATATATTTGAATTTATTTTTTTCAGGAAGTCTAAATAATTTTGCGTTCTGTCTTTCTGAAATGACTGAAGAGGCTGTAGTAGAGAGCTGTTAAACAATTACTTTTCTGAAGAAGATGAATAAGGAGCAGTTGCAACACTTCGTAAGTCATAACCTGGAATTAAGTTGCTAGAAGTAGATTTAAAACATCAAAGAAAATTCTTTTTCATGCAGTTCATAGCTAAATTTAATCACTTTTTTGCTGCAAAGCAGTTGCATGGCAAAACTGTGAATGAGATTTAAGAGCAGTTCTGGCAAGGATATTAGAAGGCATGAATCCTCAATCTGATCCCCAAAGGCAGTTTTTGCGTTCCTGTGACTTGTACCCCAACAGCAGAAACTACTGCTGCATGTAACTTGCAGAGCACATCCTCATATATTCAGTGCTACTAGAGTGCATATATTGTACTGTAATATGATTTATAGCATCCAGATATTGTTACTGGTATCTTGGCATTTAGGGAAAAAATAGAATATTGAAGTACATTTTGTACAAATCTTGTTTAATTATTGCAAGAGACAAGTGCACTGAAATGTATCAGCCTCTAAATCTGTACTATTAAAAAAAAAATCATTATTAGTGTGAATCTATATACAGACCATCACTATAATTTAAAAGCAGGCTTCAAGACAAATTCAGATTCATTTAATACAGGTACATAGATTTTAGTCCATCAATTTTATTTTTGAGTCTGCTCTTTTATACTGGTGCATTTGAAATTCAAATGAAGCTGTAGTAGAATTACATTTCTGTAACTGCTGATAACTAGAAACACTGAGAAATCCTTGCTGTCACTCAGCAGGAGGTTTTCATTCAGCCTCTGGACCAGAACCTTATTCTTTCCTTGAATAGTGCCAGGGTTTTTTCTTCAATATGCAGGTGTAGGGCACACTTCTTAAGTAATGAATGAGAATTGCTGAGCAGGGCACAAAAGCGTTCAAATTGAGAAGTACCTAGCTCACGTTACTGTCTCTGGGAGTATTTATTGTGCACCTAGCACACAATAAATAATCCTTTGTGGTTGAAAAATACCTAGATACTTGGTATGAAACATGTAAACAATGGAAGTAGGGGTTTTTTTTCTATATAGGCACCAAACTGTTCAATGAAACAAAAACAATGGTACCGTTTGACGTGCTTTTTTCTTTTTTGCCGCTAGTTAATCTTTCTTATCCGAGCTGCTTGTACTCCAGTCACCAATCTATCATGTTAAACAAGAGTTCACTGGACAGACACCAGCAGTGCAGATACGCAGTGCCTGCCTTTTCCCTGTCCTTTTAGAACCTGCAGTCCTGCTCCAGGCTGAAGCAGCATCCCTGCTGCGCAAGGGGCCCCAGTGCCATCACCTACTCAAGAGTAACACCCTTGCCTTCATGAATGCATCTGTGGTGGGAGGAGGGCATGGTGCAGGCTCTCTTTGCTGGGGAAGGATCCAGCCCCTGCTGCACCTGGGCTCCTGTGCCCACCACCATGATGGCTGCAGGCTGTTCCCCCTACCCCAGGTGCTGAGGACTGATGCACTGTGACCTATTGTCCCCTCGGCTCTGGCCTGATCCCCCACCAGCAGGGAGGTAGCCCTAGGAAGCAGTCCTTGGAGACCTGACTCCAAGTGAGGCCCACATCTGTTTCCATGGGTGCAACAAGTCTGCTGGAGACTGCCCACTGACAAGTAGATGATTTGTCTTTAGGAAACTAGAGTTGTAGACGCCCTCACTTTCTGGGTTTCAGATGCTGTTTGCTGCTTCAAGGGGTCTTTATCCAAAAAGGTGGCTCCTGGGAAACACTTGTAGGTCTTCAGGGTCCTTCACACCATGGAAGTCATCTGAGGACATGCAGGTCTTTTTGGAGAGTTACTTTTTCTGCGGTTCACCCAGTAATTTTGTTGAGATCTTGTGGGTATTTTTGGTGCTGGCAAAAGATACAGAATAAGAGAGCCCCAGACAAAAGTCTGGCTGCCGTGCCTGTCGGAGCTGTCTTGATTTCTGTGGATCCTCCAGCTGCTGGTTCCATCTGCTGTCTCCTGCTTTTTCTTTCACTTGTAAACACCTTAGGGCACAAGCAGTTTCTACGTGTGCAAATCCTAGGGGACTGGTATGGTGCAATACAAATCCTCAGTGCTTCAGCAATACATACAATCTTAAAAATGCTCAGCAAGAGGTTTCTGTACATTTCCAACTGCATCTGAAAGAAACTTCTAATTAATGAATAATCAAGGGTGGCACAGTGTTCATTAATACTCTGGTTAAACACATGTGGCAGCTCTGATTTGTGTACTGAGGATTTTTCTATTGTCACTTTAATAGTTTTTTTTTTCCCCAACCATCCCCAAAAGGCAGTATCTGAGTGTTTGATTGGCGATGCTTGCCTGTGCGTGCTTGCTGATGCATGCTGATCTTCTGAGTAAGAACTGAGCTGGTGGACACTGGCTCTGAATCACCAAGGGTTACTTGTTCAACAACATTTTGCTCCTGGCTCCTCCTCTTGACCTGCCAGCTGCTCCTCCTAGTGTGACTTGTCACCATCTCTCTTCCCTTCCCAGTCTGGAGTCCCATTTTTCACTCCTCCTCCCTTGTCTTTCCCAACATTCTTTCAGCCAGATTGTTTTGTGCTCTGTCATGCCGGTGTGGGAGCACACCCAGCCTCTGACACGCATCTCTAGGGCCTGGGTACAGCCTCTTGCTGTTGTCATCTGCAGTGGTGTGACATGCTACCTTGCAACTGGGAGGCAGCTCACACAGGCAGGCTCAGAGACTGGCTTCATCCTTATGCCATTGTCTTCACGGAAAAGTGTGGCTGTTTGGAATTGCCAGTGTGTCTGAAAAGGTGTTACACTTACATAGGTGGTGCTTGTTAGATGTGCTTATGTATTGTTTTTCATACAAGAAAGGGAATGAGCTTTTTCTTGCCTATCCTTACGCTACACAAAGTTCTTCCACGATTAACGGTACATTGTCTAATTATGAAACACTCTTCTAACTGGCATGGTTATATTTTGTGCAGAAAAAGCCTAATATGCTACAGAAAGATTAAAGTTGGGAAAATATGACTGCAGTGTCATTGGGTTACAGATTAAATTGTGTGGTTTTGACATTTTCAGCAGCACCAGAAACAGTAATGTTGTTAAAAAGGTTTGCAAAAGCACATCCAGTTTTGAAGCATCCACATGGTGGACATCAGGACTTCCTCAGGCCTTGCAAACAATGTCTCTTGCTAGCGGAGGCTCTTTTTGAGATGGAGGGAGATAAGAGGGCAACACTGCAGCTGCAATACATGTTCTGTTTTTTATCTACCTGCTTAGGCCTAGTAGCTTGTTTTATTTTAAAACTGGGTTTCTAAATGAACAGCTTTGATAGCTGGGTGCAACAGACTATGAATACAAGAACATAGGAACTTACTGCCAAGTTTTGCTGAAAGGCTGAGGAAAAAAAAACTTATGTTTTGCTTGGGATTTATTGGTAGCAGTGTTAATGATGCTATTTACTTGGTAGCAATGGCATTGCAGGTGGTGTGAAGATGTAAGACATGGTAAAGACTTCATTCTTAGCATGTGATTTTCATGCTTCCCAAGGTTTGAGTCTAAAGATTGTGCTTGGTCTGTCACTCTGTTTTTGTTTTGTTTTGTTGTTTTTTTGTTGGTTTTTTTTTTTTTGCTACAAGAAAGAATATGTTTGTTGGTACTTATGGCAGGTCTGAATTTGGTTAAAAAATGCCCTGGAGATCTCAGCCAAGTTATTGTTTCACTGGAGCATTTATTAGCTTTGTCTACATTTGAATCACTTCCTTCAAGGTCAAATTAGGGCAACTACACTGCAAAACGCATCCAAAATAACAGCCATTTGAGCATTAGTACTAAGTTCTCTTTTGCATGATACAGACCTCCAACACCACTGTTTCCAGTTGCCAGCCTCTCTGCTGCAGGTTGCCATCCTTGTAGTGACTGGATGCCATATATCCCCACTTAAGTGAATAGTGTTTACTTCAGTCCACAGCGTGGCATGTCAGTTTCAGCTGCAAAGACTTTGGCTTAGGATGCCAGGCTGTGGACTGGAACAACTGAGGCACAGACACATGCTCTTCTGCCATCCCTGCTGTGGAGAGGGGGAGGTAAGGAAATCAAATGCTGGGGTTAGTAACATGATGCACCATGGCAGGAAAATTCACCAGGGCTCATCTATTGGATCCTGAACACTCCCGAGATCATATTCAAAGTCTTTTGCTTTGATGTGGGGTTTTGAGTCCTTAAGATTGTGTTTTGTTTTGGTTTTTTTTCTATTATCAGTATTAATAGTACTAGTATTATTTCAGTTGACTGAGCTCCTTTATGAATTTTCCTCCACTGAGCCAGGGCAGAGCTGGCCTGTTCTCCCTGGGATTGTGGAATGAACTGCAGGAAGATGTTAAGAGGACTAACGGAACTCTGAAGTAGATAACCTGAAGCCATATTAATTATTGATCATGTTAGCAGTTGATGAGCTGTGCTAAATTGATCTGTGGTAAGGTATCGTGAATTAAAAGCTGCTTAAATATTTAATTGCAAGCTCTTTCTTTCTCTATGGCAGAAATTTGAATGAAAGGCTACACATGAGTCATGACTGGAATCAACTTTTCAGTAAAGACAAGCTCCCAGAATAAAATGTACTATCTAAATGTAAATCATGATTTATTACAGGAGAGATCTCTTGCATGTAAACATTGTAATAGAGGACTGGAAAGTTTTCCAGATGAAATTCTCTAAATATAAGATGATAGATGAGGATTTTCTTGTTATTGGTTCAACCCCTGCATGCTTCACTGTAATTAAACCTTCTATATCTGAGGTAGTGCATGAGGCACTGTAGGGAGGGAGAGAGAGACTGAAAGCCTGTAGGAAGTGAAGGAGGACTATTGGCTGAAACTCTGTATGTATGCCGCAGCATTGCAATGCTGTGCAGCTGGAGCACAGCTTGACTGAAATGAATCCGTAGATGACTGGTGAGAGGAAGTAAGGGGGCTAGTTCTGACACTGGAGATACATATATGCGTATATATATGTCAGGCAAAAGACTTTGCTGATGATTCTGCACAGGGGCTTGTAATAGTAGGAGAGGTCTCGGGGAGCCAGTGATGTGCATGTCAGCAGTACCAGCTGAAGTGCCTTCGACAGCAAGATAAGTCCCATTGAATAAAAAGGTCAGCATCGCTCCAGCTAAAGAAGAGCCACTCAGATCTCCTCAGCATGCTCGGGTTGTACTACATTGTCCCACACACTTTTTTGAAGGACTTTGTGGTCTCATTAATACAGTTTTGAAGGTGGCACACATTCTTGGTTAGCTTAGGTGCCACAGTTCCACATAAATCCTTCCAGCCTCTCCACAGAGGAACATCCTTAATGTAAAGCAGGCCTGGTCCTGAAGCAGAAACATGTTTTGTTTCAGCATTATAGCACATACAGGCTAGAGTTATCTTTAGTGAGGAGACTCCTGGCTACTGCAGTTTCTTCCTTCCTTTTCGTCTCACTTCATTCCTCCATGTACCAGAGAGTACTTTGGCAGTTGAGGGTATTTGTCTTGGTTTTTCTCACCCTTCACAAAGGCTGTCCTGTGCTTAACATGCACATTTTCTCCTTCAGAGCCATTTTCCTCTGTAGGCTTTCTGAACTGGCCAGCTGCCAAACAGTAGGGTGAGCTGCATGAAAAAGCCTTGATCATTGACAGGCTGTCTTACAATTTCTTTCTTGTATTCAAGATGCAGATGGATGTTATTAGAAAGGTTTTTATTTCGAATGTGCGCGGCTTGTCCACATGCCCGAGATTAGTGCTCAATACTCATATAATGCTTTTCATCCTCAAAAGGAGTTTAAAAGCACCAGCCCCTGAGAGGTAGGTGCGTGTGCTTTGTTATGTGCTTTGCAACAAGGAGGGACACATGTTAGTGACTTGTTCAAAGATGTGTCACACAGCAAGCATTATAAAGGAAGGAATTCTTTACATTTTCCTAATGTTCTTTTGTGATGTTTTCCTGTCTACAAAAAAAAAACCAACAAACCACCACCATAAGATTTCACCATGGCAACATGTTTTTCCATACAAAAGAAGTGATTAATGACTTCAAAAATTAAAATTCGTCTCAGGTTAAAGTGCTACTAGATGAATATGCAGCATTTCTAAAATTTATTTTAGGCCAAATTTCCTTCTGCACTGAGCTAAAATTAATACAGTGGAACAGGAGCCTATGGGGATTATCAAAAGAGACCCAAGTTTGATGAAAGTTTTGGAGCGCTTGCCTCAAACCATACTTAAAACAGGGTGAAATTATTTCAGGAGGAGTGATGAAAAATGCCCATCTTATTTGAAAGGACAGTGCAAGATTTTTAACCCTCTGCTTTAACTGCGTGGTTATGATTAAAACAGCTACAGTAACAGCAACAGTCCGAGTAAGAAGTCTCTTCTATTGAAAGTTCTTGTAATATTGCATCTCATCTTGGTGAGGAGGGCTGAAATAAGCTGTAGCTGTGAAAGACATCTTTATAATTGCGTGCTCTCACTGAGCATTTACTGGCATGACTATTCTGGCATGCTTCACCTTGCACAGACAAGCCAATGAAAGTTTCAAGCGTTGACCAGCATGCATAATCTGTCTAGGGCCAAGATCACTCTGTGAGATGTGGTTTCTCAACTGGGTTGGCAAGTCCTTGAAGGGTGTCTAATAATCGGCATTAAGGGTCTTTGTAGCCTTGGTGAACCTCAGGGCCTGTGTAGGTAGCTGGAGGAAATTGGTTTGGAAGACAATATTCAACTTAGACCCATAAGGGATAGTTACTAAGGATGCAAGATGATGAGGCACTTGTCCTGAATAAACGAGCAGGGGTTGGCTGGGAGGAGACTATAAGCACAAGGATTTGCTTGATAGACATACACCTACTTTATGCTTTCTGCGTAAATAGGTTGAGAATAGCCTGTCTTGCTCAAGTCACAAGGAGGGTAAAAGCTAGATAGGCTAAAGCAAGTGTTTATTTTAGTTCTGCTCCATCTTCCTTATTTTCTTTCTTTTTTTTTTTCTCCTCCAGGGAGTAAATAATCACATAGTTATGTCCAGGCAAAAAAAGGGCTCAGCAGCTTCTCAGGAAAAATGTTGAGAATTAGTTACTGAACTTTCAGGTGTGGCAGAGAGGACTGCATGTTCATGCTGCACAGAGGAGGGTGAAGGAGTGGACTGGTATAAACTAATCATGCTTCTTTAACCCCCAAAATCAGATCCTTTCTTTTTTCCGGATTAATTCTATGTTTGGATCTTAGCTACCTCTTCTAGCTCTAGAAAAGGTATCTGGCACCACAAATTACTCCGGAGAAAAGTGAAATGTGAGTTCTTTTCTGGTTCAAGAATTTAGAAACCAAAGATTTTCAAGCACTGTGGAATGGGTTCATGCCACCTGTTCACCAGTTTTTTTCAAATGCCATCACATCTCTATCCACCTACAAATCCTGTTTTTATTTCCCACAAAACTACCCTTGGAACCGTTGGGTTTGAAGCTCCTGTCAAGTACAACTTGACTCCCACATGTACAGATCTTTTAAGATCTAGCCACAGTAGAAAAATACTTCCCCTCACTTCAGTGTTGGTCTCCAAGTTCAAATCAACTGAATGTTTGTACTGTTATTGCTGGTTTCCAAAAAAAAAAAAAGTGATTTCTTTTTTTTTTTTTTTGCTTGAAAGGCCCCTCTTTGCACTTTGAAGATGTGTTGATGTGTGTTTTTAAGTGATTGTATTTACATTGCCCAGGAGTATCAACCCACTATCTGGCTCACAGATTTACATATATGGTGAGCGGAACCCTTACTGAAAGAATGTTAGTGATGAGTGTGGGATAAGAATTACAGATACTTCAAATAAAACTTCAGAAAGTCTATTTGAATATATCAAAACATCCATGCAAAAACTTAACTTCTGGAGCATTGGCATCATTTTTGGAACACAAGGGACCAAGAAAAATTAATTAAAGATGAAATTTTCTCTTCTATTTCCAACTACTCCCTTCCACACAAGAGGAATCTAACTTCATACCTGAACGCAATGGTAATGCGAAGGCTTGAGGCAAAATTGTTAGCTGTTCACATCAATGGAATGAGGTTATACTGCTCACTTCCCACCTGAGAGGTGATCCATTTTAAAAGCTGGTGTGTTCCTAACCAGACACAGATGTTGCCATTGGGCAAACAGGGGCAAGATAATTTTGTTAATTGTCATGAACCCTTTCCCAGGGGCACGGCTGAGCGTGTGTTAGAGAGGTCTCTTTTTCTGGGGGTTTAGAACAGTGCATCAGGTTTTCAGCTAGAGACCAAAAGGGGCATATCCATCCTCTGCCACAGCACTGCAACAGCTCCCTGCAACCCTGACAGGGATCAGAGACAAGAAGCTGTTTTAAACTGAAAGGATTTTGTTGATCTCAATGAAATACATGGTTTTTAATCAGCTGAGGACCTGGGCTGTAACATGAGGATACACCGAAGCAGGAGAAATGATCCACTCTAGCTCTTCTCCTGCTGAAGAATCTGCTTCCTCACATGGATCCTGTTTGCACATGAACAAGCATATGTGGGTGCCAATCCCCACCCTCCAGTTTATTTGCAGGAGGGTGCTTCTGAAGTATTTCAAGACTTCCTTATTCCGAGGACTAAGTACACTGAGCTGTCTCCATTCCAGCTAGCTTTGAGCTGAAAGAAGAGAAATGAAAATTAAATATGGATAACATGAGTGTGCTTATTGTGGCAGCATACAGGGCTCTCGTCATGCCGATCAGATGCCAGCATATGTCTGCAGTCTTTTAAGTTGCTAATAGCACAAAAAAGGGAAAATTTCTACCAAGAGCTTTCCCCTGACAGAGTTGAAGAGTTTAAGAGTTACTGTGTTTCAAAAATGTACATTTTCAGAAGTCACTTGTTTTCCCACAAAACACTGATCTCATTCTGTACAATTCTGTACAATCTGTATAATTGCTTCTTACTTTTCAGTTTCTCTTCCTGACTTAAAAAACACATTTGCAAATACACTTGGTTGGCTACAGATCTTCACTGGCAACTTCCCTGTGGTAGTTGCTCTGCTAAGCACAGCAACAAAAAGAGAGCTCATTTTTAACAGTTTTTTGCTTAATTTGTCCTGGAAAAGTGAGCCAGACCACAGGTTTCCATGTTTTTCCAACAGTGGTACAACAAGGCAATGGTGGATGTTCTCAGCAGAAATCAGTTGTTACAAGCTAGGAAAATAGTGTTTATCACAGCTAGCTGCTGAATTTTCAAAAAGTACTGTAAGTATCTGCTTCATAAATGAAATGAATAGCAAAATTAACACAAAAATAATGAGGGAAAAGGATAATTTATTACTGTCTGTCTTAAATAGACGTAACACAAGGAATACATTGTGGAAATTTCTACCACACAGTTAGTGACTTCCTAGCTGTGCAGTACTGCTTATTTTTGTCTGTTCCTTCATGCGTCTGTTTTTGTATTAGTCAAGGATTTCTTGCTTCAACTTAATTTAATGCTTGAATTTGTCATTGTGTATTTGTACAGAAGCTGAAGGTCCTAGTGGGAATAGAGATCTCTTTGTAGTTTGTTCTTTACAAATAGAAAGGAACAGAAGTCTTAATTTTCACTGCTGACATTACTGGTGATTGTAGAGTCTGTGTGAAACAAGCTTGGTCATAACGATGCTTTGAACACAAACTGTATATGTGTTTTCTTTGATCTTTCTAGTAAGAGTGTTCTTGGACTAGGAATGCAGTGAGCAGCTCTGAACACACAAGGTTAGGCATAACGTCGCTAAACTGTCCAGAACGAACATGGCTGATTCTATGATAAGCTTACTGGCAGCTCATCTCCGTGTTGATCTGTTTGGAATATGCTTTTGTGGGATAAGGTAAAATTAGATTTTAATGCCATTTTATTCCAGATGCTGGATGTTTTTTTCTTGGAAAATGAATGGAATGTAAACACATGGAGTGTGGTATCACTGATTTGTAAGTAATAAAAATACTAACTTTCCTAGCATTTTCTGAACTCAAGGTTGATTCTAGCCATTTAAATTGGTACCTAGTAGTTGTCACATTATGATATAGGTGTGAATATGCTTTGCCAGGATATGTATGCACAGCACAGAAACATTCACTTCAGTTCACACCCACACATCCCCATATGCTTTGAACAGATCTAAACGGTGACTGAAGGATGAAGAATGCTGAACCGCATAAGCATTATCCACAATGACTATTAATTTCAAAGCAAGGGAATAATTTATAAAGGTTGTTAGGAAGCAATGTAAATGCAAATGCTCTTCTAATAAGTACCAGTAGTATCATGTTGGAACATATTTGTGATGCAGTATGTAGCGTGTTAAAGCAAGTGAGAAAGAGCATGGATGATTTCCGCGGAAGATGGTGACTAAAGAGGTGGAAGCTGACGGGAATGTAGCACTCGGGGACTCAGCCCAAGGAATAGTTGTAGCATGAGCTGACTTAGCAGTGCAGCAAGCAGTGCCTGGTGGCTGAGCCAGGACAGGCAATATCTGGAATAATTAATCAATAATTCATTACAGAAAAATGCTACCAGCTGTAAACTTAATTTGTAGAATAATGGCCTGTGGTAATGCCAAAAGTTATAAATATAGTCATATTTTTTGAAACAGTTAGGACAGACTGAAGCCAAACACTTCAATCATATATAATAAAGCTCACTTTAATAAAAAAAAGAGTTTCTGATGGTAGGCAGTGAAAATCAGTCAATCAGTATAGAATCCTAATACTGAAAATAGCACATTTGGAATGAAAGGTCTTAATAACAATATTAACAACAATCTTTTCTCTTATAAATATTTCATATCTTTGTGCAGGAATAAAATTCCTACCTCCTATGTAGGAGGTATTATTTTCCTTGCAGAGCTTTACATGTTTTATTTATCATTTTGCATGATCTGTTAGATAACTTCATCATCTTCTAGTGTTTTATGAAAAGCACTATCGCTGGATATTAATAATTATCTGGCTATTTATCATTAATAAGTATGAGTTAAATTCTTTTAAAGATTTGGCCAGCTTTGAATAAATAATAATCCTGCCTGGACTGACTTTTAGACAATTTCCCCTTTTCATACTTTGGCACAATCACTTTACATTAAAATAATCAAAAGATTATTTTAAACAAGTCAGTTATAGTTATTTTAGTAGAAGTTTGCATTTTCTTTTAGGAAATATATTGGTTTAAAAGCAAACCATCAAAATATAAATTTGGGCTTTAATCTGTTCCATAAGGAAAACTTCAAAGGCAGATAATAAGAATGAAATATTTTTTCCTTATTTAGGATGATATTTTCTGAAATAGAATATTAGAAATATATGTGACAGTGAATATATGGTTCACAAAACTGTGTCATGATATACTTTGGGCAGTTGAAATCTCTCCTATGTATATTTTACCTGTATTAGATCATGCATGACTATTTGGACAGTAGTGGAGTGCATGATTTAACTTATTTATCATTCAGAAAGTGTTGTCTATCTAAAAAGATCCTGTTTTTAGCCTGTCTGATACTTTTGCACTGTGTAGTGGGCACCTCTCCTTGTTGGCAGCCTGTCACAGAGTGCACCAGCATGGAAGCACAGACTTATTGCTGTGAGCTTTGCGCCATTTCACTGTAACAACCTCTTTTACTAAATGTCCTGATAATGACAGAAGATGTTATTTGACTGTTTCTATGTCTGTGATTAATTTTCTTTTTTAAAAACTCAAAATGCTGTTTGTTAGTGTTATTAGTAACTGCACTTTGCAGTGCTTTTCTTTTGTCTCAGGATACCTAAGAAGTATCTTTGTGCCTCCTTTCACAGGAGAAGCTGGAGCAGATGATTGCTGAAGCAACACAAATTTTGGCCACCTTTCCTTTTTTCTGGGCACCTTTATCAGTGCAGCTGAAGGGAATACTGTACGGGCTGTGACTTTCTCTTCAAAGGCCATGTAAATACTTGGACAGTTAGCTTATTCTGGTCCCTAAGCTGCCACTGTTAGTATTAAACCAACTAGCTAAAGCCGGTTTGCATACATTTGCAGCTACAGCAGGAGTCAAACGATAAATATTCCCAAATGTGGCTATGCAAAGAGTGGCAAATTCTGAACAAATGTATAAAATGCATTATAGTAGTCACAAATTCATCCTGGTTTTCTTAAAAAAAAAAAAGCAAAAACAAAAAAAAACCAAACACACAAATTTGCTTTATGGCACAGGCCAAGTTCTCCTTTATAACCTTCTGAATGTTGTATTGCCTTACAAGTACAAAAGGACCATAAATCTATAGTAAAGGTTACTATATTCAAGGATTATTTTAGCATGGACTTCGTTAAGGCACTGACATCTTTCTATCCTACCCTCTGGTTCAGGGACACAGAATGATTGTTATATACTGTGCCTGTACATTAGTGATTGCTAACTGACAAATTGCCACATAACTAGAGGATATTGTGTAAAAAACCCTAACAAAGCAAACAAACAGCCCCACATGCCCTTCATCATGTTGTAAATGACAATAAAAGCTGGAGCTACAAATGGTAATAATCCCTTCCGTGTATAAATCCCAGAAGATGAGAGGCAGCATTCTTGGAAACGTTGCCATTGCAAAAGACAAGAGCATAGAGGCTAATCTTGTTCGAAGGAGATAGTCTCCACTTGGTAGTAGCCTTACTTGTACCTGAAATCATTCCTCTTCGACTTAAAATCCAACAAGATTGGCTTCTGCCCAGACAAGTGGGAATAGCTACTGCTCTCAAGGTCAGCTCTGGAGTGGTTTGCCAGGCCAGAATCTCTGTTCCCTCCTGCTGTCCACCACCACAAGTGGTTATGTAAGTAACTTGGTTGCTGAGAAGGTGCTGGGTGAGAGCTGGGAAACAGACGTGCAGTTTTTAGGGCTGGAGCTCAGCTGCTTGTATCTGCTTCATTTGCCATGCTAGCTCCAAAAGATAGATGAGAACAAGTATTTATCCAAAGAAGGGACAAAAGGACATCCATGGGTTTATATCCATACTGACTCTATCTAATTTGCTAAACTCCCCAAAAAGGCAACGTTCTCTTTCCCCACCAGGGCGGATTGGCCTCTCCTGAGCAAACCAAGTGTTTAACTGTGGGTGACTTATAACCGTTGTCATGAACTAAAAGCCATGTGGCTAAGTCAAGTGCAAGACTTTCAAAGTGTGAACATCCTTCTAAAAATGAGGGTTAGCAATTGAACAAAGAGCTTCCAGAAATGCTGAATTTGTTTCCTTGGCATTTTAGCAGCTGTTTGACCTGACCACTTCAATTTATCTCTTAAAAGAAGCGGAGATATTCAGGAAGCGAGAAACTGCATTTCTAAGGCAAAATATTTTTCTAAAATACTTTAACACGGTGTTTAGTTACAGCTATCTGAAGAGATATTATGCTGAGCTGTCATATTTTGAGTTGCAGCCTTTTCATATTGCCAAAATATCAATATTCTATGTACTGCATGTAATGTATATGCTTAACTCTTTGTTTCCTAGTGTAATATGGGGTAGGAAACCCATTAATGCAACAATATGATGACCAGTGCAAATAACCGCCTCCAAAAATGCATTGTAAATCAGGCTGGATAATGTGGACTGAGGAATAACCGAAAAGCAAATGTAAAATGAATGGCAGGTCCTGGTGCATGTGTGCATTCTAAAGCATGCTGATTTAGTATTGAAGCTAGGAAATGGGAAACTCAGCTAGACTAAGAGAATGTGAAAGTTGCAAAAGCATTGTAAATTTTATTTTATTGAATATTTTCATGAAAAATAGAGGTTTTCAGAGCTAATTTCATGTGTTCTGTAATAATTATTGTCCTTACTCTGTATGTCGATGATTATTTGCAGGGTTTTTCTGTGTTTCTATTCAGATGCAAGAACTATTCTGATTTTAGCTAGAAAAAAATAGCATAAAGGACAGACTTGTATCCACCATGGAGAATATAAACAATCAGAAGCATCTACACTATACAGTTACGACACTAAAAAGGTTTTGATGTGACATGTCCTTAAATATTACTAAGAAATTGCTGAGTGTATTTGTACAGAGTTCTCTAGCTTTCATTCACCCCCATTTCTAACAATTAACATAGTGTGTGATAGGCCTTTGACATATGTCTATAACCATCAAGATTTGTTACACTACTCAGCGTACAACTGCAGCCCCCCGAAATCCGATTGGCTGAAGTGAAACATCGCTGTGAATCACAGGTATTGTGTTACCAGCTAGCACAATAAAAAATTAATTGGAGAGAAACACTTCACTTGATGCTGTTATAGCTAATAGCTCTGAAATGAAAGATAATTGCATATTAAAATAGAGTGGGTAGCTCTGTTTTGATGTAGAGATATGAAGATGTCAGGCAAGCAGAAGGGAATGGGTGCCCTGAAGTGATTGAGGAGTGGAGCCCAGGAGAGCATTCCTTGCATTCCTGCGGCACTGCCCTATACATATGCCCCACAAAAATCAGGGAATTTTAGCACTCTGTGTTGGTAAGCTGAGCTTCAGTAAAGCTGGCACTTCCCTATAGCTGCAGGCCTGATTAATTTGAAGAAATTATACTCTCTGGATGATGAGTGCGAGGCGTATTTAACACTGTTATTTTTTAGGGCAAAGGATGGTACATTTTCAATCTGTTAGTTAAAAAAAAGTCCCTCGTAAGGACTACTAATAAGCACGGGCAAGCAAGATGTAGCTGGGATACGGAACCCTCCCTAGTCTTTTTCCATGGTCTGCCCAGAATTATAGGTATTAGCTGAAAAAATATTTTGCTGACACATACGAGTGGGATTAGCCCAATGAGTTATCTTTGTTAATGAGCCATACCTACAAATTCAGTAGGTTTAGTAGATTACTGTCTGACAACACAGCCTGAGAGCCGTGTGCCTCTAAAAGCGTAAGATTTTGTCTCCTGAGACCAGCAGTGTGTGTTTTGTGAGGGAAAAAATGGTTATCCCTGTGACTTTTCACAAATAAAAAATACAAATCTAAAATTACACTACCTTATTTGTGATTAAAATGTGTAAACCCCTGCTAGTGACTGGAAATCAAACAGATTTCTTACTGTGGACATTATTTGCATTGTGTGATCTGTATCAGCAAAGGGTACACATCTCTTGGAAAAGCAAATACATTAATAGTGTTACACGGCTGTTAATGGCACATTTAATAATACTTCCATAATGCGCATTTGTCAAGCTGCTGTTGAGACACGCTCAGTGTGGTGGTAAATAAAGAAAATCAGCCATGTTGCAAGACCTTTATCCTTTACAAACTTCAGTTCGTGTGAGAAGAATGCTTAGAGGGGACCTTTTTGCTCTCTACAGCTACCTCAGAGGAGATTGGTGTCAGTCTCTTCTCCCAGGTGACAGATGGGACAAGAGGAAACTGCCTCAAGCTGCACCAGGGGAGGTTTAGACTGGATATGAGGAAACATTTCTTCACCAAAAGGGTGATCAGGCGTTGGAACAGGCTGCCCAGGGAGGTGGTGGAATGACCATCCCTGGAAGTGTTCACAAACCGTGTAGACGCTGCCCTTAGTGACATGGTTTAGTGGTGGACTTGGCAGTGCTGGGGTAATGATTGGATTTGATGATCTTAAAGGTCTTTTCCAACCTAGTTGACTAAATTCTGTTCTATTCTAGTCTAATCTAGTTTAGTCCCTTCTACTCTCCCCAGAAAAGTGTTGAGCTAAGGGTTTCAAGCTCTTCCTTTTCTCATTTTCATCCCATATAGCAACGAGCGATGGGACAGCCGGATGGTGGCGATTACTTTTGAGGACAACAGGTGGCCTTCGTAAAGCGCTAGATACAGCCGATCAAGTCTTTATTGTTTGTTTTTTTTTTTCCACGTCCTCATCAATACCCACAGGATGCATCACCGGAGCTGTGCTGATGCGCGTCTCTCGGGGCGGTGGCCACGGCCCGTCAGTCTGCTTTATTTTGGGGTTAAAAACGACACGGATGCCTTCGGTTTGGGGGGAAGGATGCTGAGGCATTGCTGTCTTGGGGGGGGGCGGGTCGCTGGGGGACGCGCCCGGCGGGGGTCCCCCCGCCGGGCGCGTCCCCCAGCGACCCGCCCCCCCGTCCCGCTCCGCCCCGTCGCCGCTCCGCCTCCCCGAGCCAGCAACTTCCCCGTTGCCGAGGCGGGCGCGGAGCCCCCCATCAGCCCGGATGGGAGGAGGAGGAGGAGGAAGCGGCGAGAGGCGGCGACGGTGCCCGGGGGGATGCGGCGGAGCGGGCCGGCGGGGCGCGTAGAGCCGGTTACAGAGGGAGCGCCGAGCTGTTGTCGCCTCCGCCGCTGCTACCGGCGGGGCTCGGCCGCCGCCTCTTAGTCCAGGCGGCGGCGCTGCTGAGCCCGCGGAGCCTCCGCGCCGCCCCTTCGCCCAGCGCTCCGGCCGCGCAGCCCGTAGCGCCAGGCCGCGGCTGGCCCTCCCCCATCACCTCCCCGGGCGGCGGCGCCGGCAGCGGAGCCCGGGCAGGCGGCGGCGGGAGGCAGGAGGGGCGCGATGGCGTCCTACGTGGATAACAGCTTCCGCCAGGCAGTGATGAAGAACCCGGCGGAGAGGAGCCCCCAGGTAGGCGGACCCTTCCCGCGGACCCCGCGGCGCCCTCCCGCCAGGGGGGTGCGTGTGTGTTTAAGCCCAGGAGCCCCGTGGCCCCGTGGAACAGAGCGGCCCCGTCGCGGGTTTCACCGCCGAGCCCCCAGCGCTGAATTCCCGGGCGGCAAGCTCCCGTTTAGGGGAGGGAGACAGTAATGCCAACAACTTTCCTTCAGCTCCCAAATTTTTTTTGGGGGGAAGGGAGAGAGGGAAACGCCAGCTGAGTCGATTTTTAAGGTTGCTTCCGGTAAAAGGGAAAATGTGCCCAGAGTATGATTTTTGGGGTATTTTTTTTGTTGCTGTTGTTGTTTTGTTTTGTTATTACCCCGCAGAACGCTGCGGCTCTGGGTTTGAATTCAATGCCTACTTTTACATAGCTGGCTGGAGCTGGCAGCGCTGTTTCATAATGTTGGGACTGAGGTCAGTGGTATTCTTGGCAAGCTCTTGCTCTTCAAAGTAGGGTGAAATCCTTACACAATGGCACCAGGCAGAGATTTTTTAGATACCTGCGCTGGGCTCTTGGAGCCCTCTTTGTCGGAGGAGTGCATGAGTCGAAGCTGTTTGTAAGTGTAATCGCGCTCTGAGGGACTAAGAAAGGTTAAATTGGGGACTGGAGTGTGTACAGAGACGTTTTGACTTAACATGACCTGAAAAACAACCAAACTGAATGAGTTCCTTCTGCTCCCGAATGGTTGCTGCAGTGGCTGCTGCTGCCAACTGTCTAAAGACTAATAAGCTTTACACTGATCCCCGCATCAAGCCGCGGTTCAATAGCTAATGATACAAGGAGTTACTTTGCTTGGAGTTGTAATGCCATCTGGCCTATTTTCTAAAGGCTTGTCCTGCTCTCTGAGCAGTGGCTCTGTTCTGGTTTTGGGGAAGAGATGGCTTTACTGATTATTTTGGCAGGCGGCTGATTGGTTGGTGGCGTTTTCAAACTGGGGGCAAAGAGGAAACCTTGACTTTCCGTCGGCACCCATAAGTCATTCCTTCTACTATGGATACGTCATTGTGGTAATGTTATTTTTATCCTCATGCTCATGGAATATGTGTGAGAAAATAAAAACTCCCATAGACAAATATACTGACTGCATAGGCATTGTATTTAGTGTGTCTTTTTTGCATTTCTTCCCTTTTTTCTATTTTTATTTTTTAAATGTAAAAAAAAAAAAAGAAAGGATCTGCTTCTGGCATGTGTTTTGTGGTGCTAAAGTTGTTTCTCTGTCCTTGATTGACCCTTTCCAAATGTCTGTTTGCCTTCAGTGCTGGACCCAGCCCTTTTGTGTGTTGTGAAAGCTGAAGGAAGCCAAGTGTGCTCTCCTGGGAAGCGCAGTCTCTGCAAACTTGTAGCTAGGTGCCTTGCTTTGGTGAAGCAGTAAATTACAACTAGGGGAGCCTGCCAGCAGTGTCCGGCCTCGGCCTCGGGAGATGGTTATCAAAGGATGGCTGGGGGTTTGGGAGGAGTGACACTGACAGATGCTCAGGAACCAGTTGATCAGGTAGTGGGGCCACCAGGCTGGGCTTAGGGGATGACAATTCTCCCATGACGTGATATGTGCCATGTGAACTGTTAAAAGTTTCTCCTGTCTTTGCCAGTCGGCCCTGCTCTTTAGCAGGGATGACAAAATGAGAAAGGGGGCAGAAAGTAAGAAATGACGCAGTGAAGAAACTGGCCCAAATGCAGGGATAAAGCCAGTGTGGAGGGCATGGAGCAGAGAGCTAAATCAGGAACACTAGGAGCTGCGTTAATGCTGTAAAACTTCCTGAATCAGCAGACTGGAAGCCTGCTGTGGCAATTGCCACAGGAAAAGAAACCCACCCTTAAATCCACGAAGCACAGAGTGGCCAAAATAATTTGCAAATAAGACCAGATTTGTGGGAAACATAACGTGTTGTTAGCACTGGAAATACTTGAAACCAGTGGTCAGGCGTGCCCTCCTGTTGCTGCTGGGAGAGCAGGGCTTGCAGCAGAGAACTTGGTTGGCATTTTTGTGAACGGCTCATAGTGGATTGTGTGCATTCAGGAGTTTTCTGACATGCTGGTTCTCTGTTCTGGAAATTCAGTTTTACTTTACAACAGTGATGGAATTTGAAAGAAATGTGCTTGTGCATATCTTCTTTCAGTCATTAAGTAAAATTAAAAAAGATGTTTATGTAGAAAGACGCAAAGACTTTGTTTATCCTGCCTCCCTTAAAGTAACATTTTATTGTCTTTTTACTTGTATTTTCCTTTCCTTGCTATGCTATCTCATAAAAATATTTCTTAATTCTGGCTTTTGAGAAGTCATGAGATATCTTTAAAGTTGAGAGAGTCAACTTTAAAGTTGGAAAGAGAAAATATATTTATCATATTCATGTCAGTGCAGGAGATAAAAAGAGAAGTATGTTAGTAGTGTATTTGCTGCTTACTTGTGTTAACAGAGTCATTGGGGCTCAGCTTCTCCCAAATCACAAGAAGGCGAATACGCATGTAACATTACTATTCACCCTGGATTGTCATGGTGCAAATTTGGCAAAATGACTTCACTGCAGGCTCAAGAAGAGGAGTGACAGTAGGGAAGCAAGCCTGTATTTGTATGTACAGCTTTGAGGAGTGCCAGATCTGATGCTCATTGTCAAAGAAAGGACACCTAGCTTTGCATGAATTTCTGCAGTGCAAGAGCCTCTCAGTGATTTTGGGCTGGACTGATTTTTATTTTTTGGGGGGGTGGTGGGAGGTAAACAGCGTGTTCTGCAGTTGCTGTGGAAAATCTTCGGCTCCGTGTCTCTTTGGTGTGCACTGGCTTACAGAGTTTTTCTGAGTTCTGTGAATTACAGCTCAACATTCCACCGACTAAAGAAGCTCAAAAATAAAAAAGAATATGGCCTGTACTTTAACATGCCTGTTGTGTAAGAGAGCTCTGCTCTTTAATTGCTTTATTAAACTATTCATTTTCTCTTTGAAGACATGAACTAGGAAGTTAATTTAACTACTTTGGGGAATCTAACTTCTATGTGTTCATAAATTACAAATGGTTTTATGCCCTTAAGCTGTGACTAGTAGCATTGTATTTTTCTTTTCCTCCAAACATCATCTTATATGAACTATTACAGCTTTAAGTCTTTTCAAAACAAATTCTTATTGGTGTCATAGGCCATCTTAGAAAGTGTGCAGTTTTATACTGGTGTAGCTTAATCTGGGAGGAAAAAGAAAGTAGGGCCGCTTTTGTTTTCAAACAAGAGAAACTGAGCCCTAATCTCTTTCTTTATCCTAACAACTCATTTGCATGGCATGGTATGCGAATAACTAGTTACCTCAGAAACTCCGCATACTGGCTCACTGTTTTCATGCCACGTAGTGACGTCTGCAGGAAGAAATTTTTTTAATGCATGCTCTATATGTGTTACGTGCCTAAGGTTTTCTTCTGGAAACTGCTGGTGTGTTGCGTCAAGGCAGTTCAGTTCAGTAGTAATGAGTAGCAGAGAGGCAACAGCACCGGACCACATCTTAAGGGGAGAAATGTACAGTAGCCCTTAGTTTGATACTAATGCGTCATTTAATGGCAGAACACATCTAAACAGGATGCTACTGTTGAGCAGATATTCCCTTCTCAAGCACTTGAGAGGAACAATGGTTTAATTATAGGATGTACCTATGCTTTTTCCAAATAAACTTTCAGCTTGTTCCCCAGTTGTGTTCTTTTTATACTTGTAACCACTGATGGTGTAATTGTGTGCAGTCTTCAGATAAGCCAGAAATGAACATTTCCTTCTTGCTATAGTGATCTCTTAGTAAATAAATACCAGGATGTCTATTTTCATGGGATCATAGAAAATCAGCATTTTTCATGTGTAAAGATTTATACTTAGTCTTTAAATTCAGGCTTATTGTGTGTTTGTGTATCAAATAAACCAGAAGACTACAGTTATCTTTCAAAAGAGCTTATTTGCGATTTCTTTCATTTAGAAAACAAATATATATTGGAGCTTTCAGATTTTCTTCACTGTTGGCATGCTACCATGTTACCATCTTTTTGATACTAGTATTTAAAGAGGAAGCTAACACCTGCTATGCTGCTTCTAATAGCAGTATAATGCTGAGAAGTGTTTCTGTTGCTAAATTCTCCTGCTGGTTTTCCACAGCCCTGAAAAGTGAAGGACTGTGACAGCTGATGCCTGGTATTTGGCTGTGTTACATGGTTATAATGGTCTTTCCATCGTGCATCTCAGGGCTTTGTAATGTGGTTATTCAGGAGTAGCTTTAGTTTGTGAGGTTTGATGTTCTGTTTGTTGGGGGAAAGCCTATTTGGCCAATGAAATGAGATTCCAAACTGCACTTCCCATGGTGGTGTTCAGGCTTTCTGCTGTAATTCTGAGTGAGGGCATGAGCCTGTTAAGGTTTTGTGTTAGCATTGTGAGCATGGTTAGTAACACAACTTAATGAAGAAAGGCTGTTGTAAGTTCTTGGTTCAGACAGTTTTCTCTTGCTTGGCAGCTGGCTTGAGGTAAAGTGCTGCCATGGAGTTAGCTGTAAGGATAGCTGGTCTGAGCAAAACTAGCCATCCAGATGCTTTGGGGCTTTGAAAACTTGTTCAGAATAATTAACATCCCCACGATGTGTCTGATGAACTGTAAGTTAAGTGGTGTCTTTTGAGGTCTCTTGGGCTGTAAATGGGGAGATGCAACGGAACTAGTTCTAATAGACACGTATATGTAAATGTTTGGCCATAGGGGTTGGTTTTTCTTGCTGTGTTTCAGCACTTAACTGGGAGCGTAAAAAATGAGAATAACTGTTTGGAAAAGGTGAGACCTTTATCTGACAAAGCAAGTAATGTATTTGTTTAGAACAAAAATAATATTGGAGAATGTATTTTTGAAGTAAATATGCTTTTTTTTTCTCTTATTTTTTCTCAAGCTAGTATTACTATGCAGCATAATTCCATGCCCAGCAAACTTAATTGCATAATGTATCTTTTTGTGGCTGATAACTAAAACCAAAACCCCTTGAGTAGCTGAGCCTTACTCTGTTGGAAGAGCCCTGGAATGTCATATTCTGAACTTCTACCATCAATTTTCGTGTTCTTCCCAAAACTAAGGGTATGTATTGCAACAGGCTGCTTAGGATCCTGTTTGTTTTGAAAGAAACCATGTTTATTTCCCAGTCCTTCTGTCGGAGGGTGCATTTTCCCATAGCAGTTCATATCTTCGTCGCTAAGAGCTTTGAGAATGGAAAGAACATTGAATTTTTTTCTGCAGTAGCTCTCCCCTGTGATAGAGCTAGTACTTTCTGCACTGTTAATAATATGAGTTTCACCAACACTTGCAAAGACCTTGGTGTGATCAAGAAGCCTTCACCTATAGAGTAGAAATAGCTGATTTGAAACCTTGCCTTTAACACTTGCCTGCTTTCTCATGATGTCAGAACATTGCAGCTTGGTTAGCTGTATGTGTCTGAGCCAATTTGAAACTAGGTAACTTAGCACTGATAAACTCTGTAATTTCCTACTTGATTAATTATCTGTTTGGTAGAGTTTGCTTTTGATTTCTGCTCTGCTGTGGCTGCAGAAGTGTTTGCACTAGGTTCAGGGTGGGTAAGTTCCTGTGAGCTGTGAGCATGTTTTTGACAGCCTTGTGGACATACACTTTTGCACCTAAAAGTTGGGAGCGTAATGATACTGCCTTGCTATGCCATGGCAATCTTGCCTAGGAAAGTTGCTGAAGGGAGCAGTGCTGAGCCTGAAGTCCAGGGATCTTCTGCTCAGCCCAAGCTTTTGTATTTTGTCTACTTGCCTCTTAATGTGCTGTTCTGATGTGAGAGTGTGTGCCTTAACCCTCAGTGGTGCAGAAGGGACATTACCACCCCACCTGTCCTCATGCACTCCTCTGAGCCAGGGGGTAGCCAGTGATGCTGCTGAGGAGTCAGAAGTAGAGGAGAGTTATTGCAAGGCAAAACTGATTGCCATGGCTAGGCTTTTGCTTACACTAATGCCAGAAATAAGCAAAGTAATCTGTTGAACTTCTGATACAAAAAAGATTGTTAGTTTGTTCTTGTCTTGGGTATGAAAGTGTAGACCCGCAAATGTAAGTGACATACAAGCATTTTCCCAAAGTCATGTTTTTCTTTAGTAGAAGGATGCAGTGTTCCATATGTTTTCAGGTTGTTAATGGAAAACATTTTGTACCTGAAAAAAAAAAAAAAAAATTAAATATAATATCTGAAGATGCTTCATTTATGTCCTGCTTGCTACCACACAGGTTAGCAAAGGTTTTGTGAAAACAGTTATTGTTTCTTGAATTCTGTTATATTTTGTGTATGCTTAAAAGTCTTTAAAAGCGTGTGTGCTTATGCATTTTATTGAGTTGTAGCTACTAATTCACTCTGATGAATTGCTGATCTGAGTTTGGTAACTCTTTTTCCCCTAGATCAGAATGTGGTACTTAATCTGTTGGCGTGTTTCAAGAATAACCATATGTATACTGAACAGTCATTGTAAGAACTTTGACTTCCTCATTGAGGGTTTTTTTTGTATCCTCCTGAGAAAATATATTTTGGCTTGTGTTTTGGGAACTTTCCCACAGTAGGAGATCTAATTTTTGCGAGGTATTGTTTGGGAATTGAAAAGGAGCGCTGGCAGAAAGATAGCTCTACAAAGATTCTTTGTGAAGGGCAGCTGAGCCTGTGCGCCTTGTTCGCTGCAGCCAGTGTTGCAGATTTAATTTGCTGGATATATTTTGCTTGAAGGGGTACATTTGAATAAGTCTGGAAATGGAAGTGGTGCTCTGCTTCCCTTTTTCTGAAGTTGGTGAAGTTGACCACTTTTCTTGAAAAGGGAGAGAGAGGAGCCCTACTGCAGTGCTTTTCTTACAGCTTCGGTTTGGAGTTAAAATTAGCTATTTGTTCTCTCTGCGTATCTCTGGTATGCCCGTATATCTGTAGATGTATTTCTTTGTGTACCTCTGTCTTGTCTGGCCTGGGTAAAAGTGAATTGATATTTGATTTTGAGCAGTTCTAAGGAATTTTGGCCAGCAGTAATGAGCAGCCTCGTTACCTGATCAAAACACTGAAGAAATAAGATAAGGTTAAAACATGTAGGGGTTCTTAGGGAAACAAAAACAAAAAGAAAAACAAAAAAAAAATCATGAGCTTACTTTTCAGCACTGATAAAAATTGAAGGAATTTTCTTGTATTACTATTTCTATGGATAGCAAGGTTTCTTCATTTTACTCTTATTTGTGTGTACTCTGATAAACACAAGCCACACTATGAAATTGTATCTGGTATCAGTGTAAATTACCTGGGAAAGGATATTAAGTTTCATAGAAGACACATTGGTCGAGCATGCCTGTTGTTGACTGTCTTTATCAGGCTGTTTGTTTCTGTGTGCTTGCTTTTTTGTATGTCTTAAAGTGAAAATAATCTTGGCTTAATAAATAAAAACATTTATTTCAGTTATTTAAAGTTTCCAAAGGGAAAGATGGATCCTGTTCCCCGTGGGATGATGCTTTGAAATTTTTGATTCTGTTTGTTTTGGGTTTGTTTGTATTTTTTAGTTTATATTTGCAGTTCTGTATTTTGAAGGATACTCTTGTGCCCCATCTTTATTTTACTTTTTCTATAACTGGGGGGAAAAATATTGGTAAAGTCTTTTCCATTTGAAGTTAGCCATTCGGACTACTGGTCCTGTTAACCAAAACTTAAGAGGGTTGAGATAGGATGTTATGCAAATGTGATTTGTAAGCTGTAAGGCTGTACCACCAATATAGTTGGTTGAAGCTTCTCTTGATATTTGATCTGCTGAAACTGAAGGCTAAATTTTTTTTGTGGTAGATTGTATTTTTCTAGCAGCAAAGCTCATTTAAGAGCTTTGTTTCCTATGCTGATGTTCTCTGCTGCCTCATTGTGCTGATCCAACTGTTTGTGAGGCTACAATGTAAACAGGATAAGTGATAGAATCTTGTTAGCTGAACCAAAGTAAAGTGACTTATTTTCAAGATGTAGTATGTGAGGGTTTTTTCTTTCTGAAAATCAAAGTGAGTCAGTCTGGCTTAGATTATGACTCCAAATGTCAACGTTGGTACAGCTGAAGGTGTGAAGACTTGTGCTACAAGATTGAGAATAAATGCTTATGATTGTGTGTAGGAACCTTTGAAACAGCTTAACCTCCCCCAGAGAGTATGTGGTGCTCCATTTTCAAACACTATCTTGAAGTATAAAAAAAAAACCCTAGATGGGTTTTTTTCCCCTGATGCATTTCCTAAAGTGAGGATTCTTGAGAGAGGAGTCTTCTATTTTTGTTTGTTTTGAGGATTAACATCAAAGGAAAATTTTGTAATAAGTATCTAGCTCTAAGGTTTTTTTCTCCATTATAATACAGTAATGGTAAGAAACCTGGGTAGTAACGCTACCTTTGCAAGCACTGAAGTGGGTGGATCAGAGATGCTAAGGCCTGATGTATTTTTGTATTGCCAATACAAATTCTTGACTGTATTTATGTTGTACGGTAGCTGAAAAATGGATGCTGGTGGGCTCTCTTCCTTGGGGCTGGGGGAAGCAAGGATGAGAAGTGAAACTTAATGTTGCTGAGATATGCAAATCTTGTTGAGGTATCTGAAATCTATTGGGACATACCTAAAATATGTACCCTAAAATGTTTTTGTTTTGACTGAGGTAAGTGCTTAATATTGTCAGGAAACTGTTCCCCCACCCGCACAGGACATTTTCTCAAAATACGTAATCTTGCTGAAATCGGTAGCATGCTGCAATTGTGTGATTAGGCAGTGCTTGCTTCAATGGCTGCGTGGCTTTCCACTGCTTGTCAAAAGATATATCAGAATACACAACACATGCAGTAGTAAATATTTAGATACGTTTTGAAGGGAGAGTTCAATATTACAGATTCCTTTGTGTCTATTGTCAGTGTTACTGTGGGTGTTTAAACTGTCCTCCCTGGACTGTGCAGCAGGCAGAACAGTGATGCTGAGACAGACGGTACCCAGTCACTTACTTTTACCCATCTGTGTGCTGTAGCTCCTTCAGTTTTTGAAGGTGGCATAGCTATAGTAATAAAAGTGCACTTTTATTTTGACAGCTGCATCAATACGTTGAAGTCATGGTATTTTACTACGTTTATGTAGGATGGTATGTATGATAGTGTTGAAATAGCTTTGAACTTTCTAAGTTAACATCTGCAAAATCAGTGTTGTTAAAACGTATTGAGTTGTACTGAGGATGAGCTGGCCCCACAGTGGAGGAGATGATACTGTTAAAATGTCTTTGGATTCTGTGACAGCTGATTACAAATTGTTGCTATTAAAAAATAAGAGGAAAGGGGCTGACTGCACCCCTGCTGACAGTCCTGATGGAGAGCTCTGCCTGTGGAATCGTTCCTTGACTCAGGAGGAACCAGTGTCCAAAAAGATTAAAAAACTAGAGGAAAAATACAGGTGCAGGTGCTGCTGAAGCAGAGTGTGTGACAAAGATGTTCTGTGTGTTTGGGCTTTTTATCCCGGTTGCTAAAGTCATAAGATGCTGAAAGCTGAAGTGGTATAGTCAGTCTTGATGCGTGCTGTCATTTGCTGTTGAGGGTGGTTAACGACTGGAAGCTTCTTTAGTGAAGGCAGTAAGTGGCCCATCAATTTAAATTACATTAGTACTGTTGCTTGTTAAATACTAATTTAGCTTGTGGATGAAACAGGGTTTGATTGTATAGGTTCCTTTTTGGCTGTAGTCTCAAAGAAACAAGTAGTAAATGTATCTTAGGAAAACAAATAAATGGTATAGTTCATGGCGGATTCTCTCTCTGAGTATGAAGAAAGAAATGAGATTTTTTGCACTGGCTAATGATGGGTCCTGGTCAGGTGGACTGTCTCTAAACTCTTCTTTATTAGTGCAGTAGCTAAGTAGTTTGAATATATTCCCTGCTAAGGAGGTAGTAGTGAGCAGATGGTAAACACAGTGAGGCAGTTTTCACTCTGAATTACGGAAAGGTACTTGTGAGGGTCCCAGTCTGAGTTGCATTTCATGTTCTCTGTCAATCTATGGTATTCATTACTAGATAGTACATCAAATTGGTTGAGGGTCTGCAATGTATTTATTACATAAAGCACAAAAAATTGGACCTCTGGGTGAATGGCACACAGTGGTCTGATCTGAAGACTGAAGTATTTCACATGCACCATAGGTATGGAAATACAAGCGGCTTTGCCAGCTACATGCTGACCAGGAACAGGCGCTTGCTGGAATGAGGGTAATTGAGTTTCCATCTTTGTCATGGCTTCTCTGTTACTTTTGAAAGCTGCTAATTGGTGCTGATGCCTTGTTTTAATTTGCAATGATTTAGTTCAAAAATGCCAACTCCTTGGTCATAGGCCACTGAACAACTATCAGATGGCAGCACAACGCCAGCTCAGCTATTAAAAATGATCTGAGGTAACAACACCAAGGGAAGGATGATAGGTGTTATTGTTGTTGTTGTAGATATTTGCCAAGGTGGAGGAGAGGAGTGTAATCCATTTCAGCTGTATTTCAAGTAGCTGTCTTTTTTAGTGCTATTAGATTGTATTGAGTATTGATGGATAGCTGGTCTCCACTATTCCTAAATACTCTTTAAGAAGCTTGTAAGGCTGTCTTATTTAAGATGACTTTCTGAATATTGCTTTAGTAGTCAGAAAACTTCTAGACTATTGGATATTGCTAGAAAATATGATTATGTATGTGACATGGTGGTGTATAAATGCTTCGTTAGCTTTGTAAAGCAGTTCCAAGTACCTGGAGTAAAGAAATCTGAGGTCTGAGGTAGGATACTTCATTTCGATCCATGTGGGAAGATGATACTTTTCTGAATGTCCAGGTGAATTATTAATCCTCTTAGCATTCCTCCCTTCTTGTACTTGTTTTTTGTACCTAGCCTTGTGTTGTTGTTTAACCTCTGTCTTACTAATTTGATGTCTTGTAATTTCTCCTTTCTAAACCTCCATTGGTAGTGCTTTTTGAATTTTGTGCCTTAAAGTAATCTCTTCAGGTATTTTTCTTATTAGCAAAGCACTTTGAAAAAAATAGCAGGGTGGTCTTGGCTAATACTTTCATTCACGTGTCAATTTCTTCATACAAATGAAGAAGTAAACTCTTAATTTATAAATTGCAGTGCAGTTTACGTTATACAAGTTATTGTCCACTTACAAAACAAAAAGTACAAATACTCTCAGTATGTCCTCACTGGAATTGATGTATGTCAAATTTCTAACTTTTAGGTCAATAAATTAGCATTGCTGTTTAAGGTCTAATGTTCTTATGTGAATGAATATGCTATGTGAATTCAAATGTAAAAAGAAAATAATGGCGCTTTCTTACAGTCCACTTTGGCTTGATAGTTAACGAACATTTAGCCATGACGAAAGTAATATGGTTTTTAGTGACATAACCTACATTAACCCAGTTGGATTTGCTGTTGACATTGGCCCACATTCCAGTGTACTAGTTACCTTACATTTCTTTTGAACAAAGGAGGTTTGTTTGAAGCAGGTGCTCTAATGGTTACTCCAGCCTTCATGAATAGCTTTTAGGTGAAGTATTACTTGTGTTAGCTGTAGGTAATTTCACAAGGCATCTTAGTTTATTATGTGAGGTTTCTATTAAAAAAGTGCCATCTTGGCTATAGCTTCACAATGTTTACTGCCTTTTATGTTGCTGTTAATTTTTAGAGTGTGATTGTCACAATTTGTCAGCCAAAAACTGGCCTGTCACCTCTGCTGTTAGCTGATGAAGCGCTGCTCCCTAGATGACTTTTTTAAACTACATGTAATGAATTAGTATATATCCTCTTTGTTCTAGGGTAATCTTAGTTTCAGTAGTAAGTAATACATCTAGAACTTGCCAACTTTGCAAAATTCATAAGGAAACTGGTGGAAAAAAATTAGACTCTCTTATTAAGTATTGCAATCATAGCATAATGTTTTAAACTCAGTTAACGTGCTAAAATGTTTTTGAGACTCTGGTAAGTTGCCTGAGTGTATCAAAAGGTTTGAGTGCTATTTATGAATATTAGTGAAGAATATTTCCAAATAGGTTGTAAAATGAGCCAGGACATAACGAAGAAATAGCAGGACCACCATCTGGGCTGGTAAGACATGGCTGCTTACTTCGCGTTGCTTTAGGAAAACAATATCAGGATTTATTTTAAGGAAGAAGGAAAGTTCTGCTTTAGACAAGTGATATCTGATATCTTACTTGATTTCTTTTCCTGTTTCTTCTATTTATAGACGCCTTGAGTTTGGGATTTATCTGAAAGCTAAGGTCAGGAAGTGCCGTCCTCCAAAAAATGCTACTTGTTGTGGTTTTCTGGCATGTTCTCTCCCCTCTCCTTCCCAAAAGGCACTGTACAGAAAGTATTTTTCCACAGTGAAACACAGATCCTCAGCTCTGCAGATTTCATACTCTGGCTGGTTCACCTCTACAAAATGGAACCTTTAAGTCATCTCTCGATGTTTATATCGGTTATACGACTGCTTAATATGCAAAAGCCAGTAACCACTTTAGTTTGAATTATTACTGCTTTGAATAGAGTCTGTGTGGGTTGGGATGTGGAGGCAGAGGAACATAGGCTGCATCCTATTTGGTTGGACTTACTTCCCATGTGGATTTTTAGGTGACCTTAATGACTTTGTTTCAGACAGGAGTACTCGCACATGTCAGGGAGATGCTCATCCATTCCCTGTGCTTCCCTCAGCCGTTTAAGTTCATGGAGGACCTTAAATGTGAAAGGTCTCTCAGACCTTGGAGGTGATAAGAATAACGTGCACATGGTCATGAAACGCATCATACTTTTTGAGAGTTCTGGTATATGGAAGAGGTTCTCCCCAACTTGCAAACAAAAGGCAATTACTTAAATCAGTCCTCTGAGAAAGCATGGCAATTCTGAGGGCAGCAAAAATGTGGGAGTGCAATGGGTGCTTTTGGCTAAATAAGTGGTTTTGTTGTAGTCAGGGTTCAATGCAAGGTTTTAAATTCAGGATTGATCTCTCACAAACAGCGTGTTTAGTTATTAAAGTTCACTGTATTGTTTATGCAGAAGAGCAACTGAACTTGTATGCTTGTGCTATGACCACTTATAGCAAGTACTTTTGAGGAATAGCTATATGCAGTAAACTAAATTGCATTTAGAATTAGGACTGTCAACAGTAGTTTAACATTTTGTTTAACTTCAGATTCATGTATCTGGCTGTTGTATAACTTTTTATAATGGGTCTGATTTGTGTTTAGTACTTCGCATTTAGTTTGAGAGACTTTGCAATCTGTTGTCTTGAACATGTTTCAAGAAAACAGATTGAGTTTAATTGTCACTGTTTAACGATCTCATCCTCAGTGTGCAGTGTCAGTTGAAAGAAGCTTATGAAACCAGCTCTGTATGTCTGATATTTTCTTAGCTGTTGAAATTCAAAGTACTGACCAGACTGTTTTAAATTTATTCCAAAAAGTAGTGTGGCATTTGTTAAGAAACAACTACAAACAAAATCCTTTTCTATGTTCACCTTCTATCTAGCCTTCTTGGTGCCCTGAGAATTGGTTATAAACTTTTAATTCTGTATTTAACTAAGAGATGGGATAAAAACCCAAGTGCCATTTTGAGATAAGTCCCAGTGCTCAGAAGGCTTGTGAAGTGTTGGGACCTTGCTCATTTTTTCTTGGCCAAAATCTTCCATAAACTCTGCAGAAGGAGAGTAGCTTGTATGTTTGCAGAACTTTTCATTTGCTTTCTAACAGTCACCATAATAATTAGGTTTCTTTTATGTTTTTCTTTTCTTCCTGATGGCTTACCCTGTAAAGTAACAGGGACTTACAGTTAAGACAGAAAAAGCCCTTAACATCTACTGACTTCTGTGTCTTCCAGTGGTAAAATGTAGAGGGGTGGTAAGCATCTTTTCAGGTGCTTTGCTGTCTGCTGAAAGCTAACCTTGAAACCTTTGGAATCAGATTGCCTGTTAAAACGAATACTTTTGTGCTTAGCTGAATGAGTGGAATTGGTAGCTGTAAGGTAAGGCAAGAGGACATGTGTTGAGTGCAGAAGACGATCCTTTTTGCATCCACTATCTCAGTTTCTTAGTTTAGTATCTAAATGCTCTCTAAATGTCAAAATGGACATGTACATTTCAAGATGGATGGGGGTTTTTTTCGTCTTAGATTTTTTTTTTTTTTTTTTTTTTTTCCTCAGGAGAAAATGACAAAGTAGTGGCTGTAAGAAGTTATAAAAGCAAGATCTAGTTGTGTAGGGGAGCTGTGACTGCTTCTAGTGGCAGGCCATCAAATGTGCTGTTCTGCAGGCAGCACAATGGTGTGCAGCAGCTGCTTCTTGATGTTGAGGCATTTCAGCCAATTCCAGCTTTAGGGATAGGATAGCCCTTGTGCTACCTGCATTGCAGCTGCTCTGGAAGGAGAACCTGCTCAGAGTATGCTTGCAAAACTTGCAGATGCTGCAGCCATGAGTCATTTAGAAAATTTTAGTTAGGAGCCTGCTGTTCAGGAGCGTACATTCACATACAGTAGCTTTTCAAACAGATTCCAACTTAATTCACTTATGACTGTTTAATTTGAGAATATTTAATGGAAATTATTCCCTGAGATTTAATTCACCATTTTAGTTAATCTCCTGAGATCTGTGAAGAACTTGTTAAAGGCTTTTCCTGTAATAAAGGGGAGGAAAAGAAAGAGGAGAAGGTGGGGGTGAGTAAATAAGTGTGAGAGCACCTGCTAACCAGAATATTGTCTTTCGATCTGAGATAGATACAGAAGATTGAGTGAGGTGCTTCTAGGTAGGGGCAAGATAATGACCTGATAAAAAGCCAAATACAGAAAATACACTGGACTTGCACATTATGCTGCCATCATCTAATTCTGTTTCCTGGATGAGCAGGAGGCTTTTTCCCTTTCTCTATTTGAGAATATCCTGGTTAGTGTCAACTGTGATTTTATTTGTGCTTCTTTTTTTTTTTTTTTTCCCGCACCCCTTTTTTTTTTTTTTTTTTAATTTTTTATTTTATTTTGTGTGTGTTTGTTTTTAATTCTTTTGGCTACTCTTCTAATTCTACTGTTTATTCTCTCTGCTCATTCTTTTTGCAATTGAGGGCTTTTCTCTGTGTGGATCTTTATTTCTGATTGGTTTGTGCTGCCAGGATTCAGCTTTCTGAAATTCCAAAAGTATTCACTTTGGTAATGAATAATAGAAGAAAAATGCTTTAGGGGTAAAAGGGAATTCACTTTGTCATAAGCACTAAAGTGTCCTTGCTGTTTATGGACAGATTCCTTCCGCAACCTCAAAAAAAGCCCTGTTATAAATCCCGAATAGTGTTAAAATCCAAAGGATGAGAGAGCAGTTGCCCTGACATCTCTTAGTATGCTGAAATCTAAAAAACCCCACAAAGCACTAGGGTTATTTTTTTTCCTTTTTAGTTATGAAATTTCTATTTTAATCAATAGTCTATGATTTACATTTGCTTTTTATTGAAAAATTCCCAATGACAACTACACGATACCAAAATGACACGCATTAGAAATGATTTCTGACTGTGTTTATGTTGAAAAAATTCTATTCAAACATCTGTTTACAGTTGGATAAAATCAAGAAAATGTCCTTGCTCTCCTGTGGGGTGTGTGCGGTTTCTTTGGTTTTGTTTTATTTTACATTAAGGATAAATGAGTTATGGCAACTGAAACCAGCATAGCTACACAGAAATTGTATTGATTGGTAGCATGAAATGTTTGAAACAAAAGGAATATGCTCCAAATGTTCAGTTGTGGAGTGTTTTTTTTTTTGTTACTTTGTTCTCATTTTGATGTCATTCTCTAGTTAAAGTGAGTTACAGTGATTTAATTTAGATCAACATTTCATAGTTATCCTCAGTTTCAACAAATAAGGAAAAAGGAAAGAAAACTTCTCAACTTTGTGTAGGAGGACTGTAAAATATTATAAATGAGTGTAAGAATGGAGACATACTTTCCAAGTCAGTGTTTCGTATTTGGGGTTGTGGGTAGCCATTTGTCAGTCTTTCCTCTGGTCTGTTAAGGATGTAATCTGGAAAATCAGCTGGCAAGTACATTATTCAAATGTTAATCCAGCTTTAAAAATACTGATGTCATCCAGAATTAAGTACTAATTAATAACTTTTAGTGGAATCCTGAAGGTGTTTGGTTGGATTTTTATATAGTTTTGAGAAATAAGCTTTCTCATGCGTTTTCTGTTAGCTGCTACTTGTTTAGCACTTGACAAAGTAGTGGTGGGAAAAATTGTGGGTCTGGATACAAAGAAATACTTTTACAGTCAATGTAAACTTAGAGTCAGAGGTATATTTTTTTATGTGTGACTATTTTAATACTAGGCTATTTGCTCTCTGTTGTCACTAGAGCTGGGACAACAAGCAGAAGACTTGAGTGCCTTTTTTTCCCAGCCAATTTAACTTCTTATAAATAAACTTTTTGGCATGGATTTTTGTGTCCAGCTCCTTTGAGCAGCACTGGAGGTTACAGTACTTCCAATGATAGTAATGTAGAGCAAAAACCTTTGCGGTGTTTTACGACTGTACTGCACTTCTGTAATTGCTACCCTGTGGACAGCTAAAAGACATTGCCTTTTTCACATGGCAGATTTTAAGGCTTTTCTGTTGATGGGATTGGTGGTAGGCTGCTGTTTGGAGGGACCTGAGAGGCATTTAAATTAGCTGGGTCATTAAAAAGTTAATTTTACCACAATAGCTTTATCTCTCAGGAAAGAATGATTTTTGTGTATCTTCCAGTTATTTATGGATGATGAAAGCTGTTTCTGATACCCTGCAGTTGACTTGGTAGATGAACGTGTAAGCATCATGCAATCTTCAGTAGCTAATTCATTTAGAATGCATCTGTATGTTGGTTCTTAGATCTCCATAATTAGCTTATGAAAATATTCAAAATTACAGAGATGTGATAAAAGCTTTCACCAGTCAAACTGAATAGTGCCAAAATTGTTATTACTGAAACTATCTTTGCAGTCTGGAAGACTTAAGCAGACTTTTTGTTAGGGAGCCTGCTACAGTTTCAAGTCACTTTGACTCTCTTTCCTAACTACAGGAGGGGAGAGTTTTATCATGATTAGGCTGGTTGAGTCAAGGTGTGTTTGTAGACTTGGGTATTGCTAATGGAAGTGGATGTTTTTTGTCTTGCCCAGATGAGATGCTTTGTGTCAAGTGAGCACTGCTGCTGTCTGTGTAAGGCTTTTATTGAAAGAAACATCTGTATTTTATTTGTTTTCCTTCAAAATGAAGAGAGCATCCCAAAATTCTGTAGAATGCATTTTGTGTACAATTAGTGTTTTTCCATGTTAATATAACTTTTTCTTTCTAATGGAATATCCTCCAGTATCCAAACCCAAGAAGGACAATTTGGTATCAGTATTTTGTCCTATTTGTCTTAAAAGAAACTTAATGTAGTTTTACTGGGGGGCAGGAAGTGTTTGTATGCAAAAGAAATGTAATGGCTTCTTGAAAGTGTACTTTAGATCATATCTTGTGAACAGGTGCTAATAGTTAAGAATAATATGGGCAATAATTACTGTCTCGGACAACTTGGAAATATTAGCTGCAGGCATTTTGAAATGTTAATAACCTTCAGCCCACTAGTCCAGATGGTTCCTGAAGACCGAGGAAGCTGTTAAATAATGAAGTGCAGTGATGTTCACCAGAAGCAGCCTAACAGCCAACAGAGTAGGTACTACTTTGTGTGACATTTTAACATGTAGTAGATGAACATTAACCACTTTACCAGAATAATGTCTTTCTAAGAGCTTGGTATTTTTTTTAAAGGCTAAGCCCCAGATGGGTAATACAGGAAAAGGAATGAAATAGAAGAGGATAGGAGGTCAGAGTATGTGGTGCATGTTTCCAGGTAGCTACTTTTTTCCCCACTGTTAACTGTCCCCTCCAGCCACTTGGCACTTGATTTGTGGTTCTTTAGAAAACATATTGTTTCATTTATCACAGTGGCTGGAGAAAGTAAGTTTCAGAGGAAGGTTATATGAGGAGAAACTGGTGGACTTGAGCTTATAGAAACTCAGACTTTTTTTTTTTTTTTTTTGTTTTTGCTTAAATACAACTGAGATAAGTTTTAAGGTAACCTCATTAATTTTAATTTACAGAAGCAAGTATGTGACTGTCTTATTGCTAAATAGCAGGAAGGGATTTTTCAGTGTGACCAGATTTTTAACTTCCACTTTTTTTGGTATTTTTAATCTTCCGCTCTGCTATTTGTTGCTTTCATTGAGATTCAGGTAAAAATATGCTTTGATTGGAATCAGATTTTAGCACCTCTGTGATTTAAATGAACTGCTTTGGCAAAGCTGTTCAGCCACTGACTTAATGCCTCTAATGTCATACATAAATTCCATACATTTCTCTGTGTGCGGGAGTTTCTCATGTCTGGACTGGGATGCTCAGAAGGAAGTTAAATGTCAGCGATGCTTTTCTTTACAGTGCTATCAGCCTAACCTACGCTCTGATCAGTTTTTGCACCACCAAAAATGCTTTTGATCCTGTCAAATACTCATTTTGTTCTGAGCAGTGGCATAAGCTGTACTAGCAAAGCAGCTTTTGCAGTTGTCTCTGCTCGTGTCAGCTACGTTTGACTGCCTTTGCGGGCTGTTCTTTTTATAGACCTGTCTGGGGAGAGAGGGAGTGTAGGAGTGATAATAACAGCTTTCATTTTCATTAAATTTAGTGAAGTGTTTGCAGTCTCCCTGATACCTTCCTGTAAAAAATTACTTCACCAACGAATTAAATGACAGCTAAGCTAACTGATCTACAGGTGTTCCTAAATTTTTGGATGTCTGATGTAGAAAGGTGTGTGTCGTTTCACTGTGCTGCTATTCATAACAGAAATGGAGACAGATCTTTTCCCAATAGGTTAAAAAAATAAGGTGCAACTCATTACTAACCCTATTTGGAGAGCAAAAATGGTGAGAGAAAATGCTAAGATAATAAACACTGCTGTATGAAGCCGTTGGGCAGATTGACTTAAAGGTTGGACTACTGACTGCATTGCCTATTTCAGGAGGAAGAGCAGGGGCATGGGATGGCTGGGTCTTTTGTAGCATTTCTGATTTCGCTAGTCTGGCATATCTTTCAAAAAGAAAGTGCTGTTATTGTAAAGGTGGGGAGGAATCCATATGTTTGTGGTTGTATGGTTTGACAGGGAAGATAAAATTTTCCTGTGGGAAGACCAGATATACTTTTACTAAATGAATGAGACGAGCAAACTTTCCGTACTTTTATGCTTGGCTACAAAGCAGTGCTTACACGGGGAAAATCAAGTCACTTTTCATTGATGATACAGTCTCTGTAAATACAAGTCTGATACTTCTGTTTTTTGTTGCTTAAAAAATTGGCTGGGACAATTTGGACTTGAAAGCAACACTGCTAATATCAATTAAAACAAGCAACAGCTTAAAATTTTGATCCAGCATAGTTGCATGGAAGACCTATGCTTGTACTTTCTTTGCTTAAAAACAGGCAAAGAAAAAGGATGGAAGTTATCCATGCTGGCATTGGTGGATACACTGCTAGCACTGCTTCAAAACAGAAGCAATATCCAAAATTAATACATGAAAGAAAACTTGAAAGTGTGAAGACAGTAAATAACACTTCAAGATCTCCGTTAACTCCCAATTTATTCTTTTACAGTAAAGCTTATAGTCTCTTATTTTCTTTCCAGTAAAGCTTATAGTCTCTGTATAGAAACATAGTCTAAAACCGGACAAAGACTCAACCTCTTGTTACCATTAGAAATGAAATATCTTCATACATTTAGGACAGCTAAGCATTTCTCTGCCTTTAAATGATCTTGAAATGTTAAGAGTAGGATTTGTATTTGTGTTTGGGGTGCTCCTGTTTTCTCAAAGACTGTATTGTATACAAGGGGTTGAAATAAAAATCATGGCATGAAGTTCATAAATACCTTAAATAAAGTTTTCTTAATTCTTGGTTCCAAACTGTACTGGAAAGAGAGGTTGTATTTTGGTAATCTGAAAACAGATCTGTTTCCATCATAGCTAAACAGTAATTTTAGAGACAATGCTGCTTGTGTAAACTATAGTGGTAAAAAATAGACTTCCAGTAGTTGTAAGACTTGCTTGTTTTTCATAGCTGCATTGTTGCTCATAGGAAGGTTTGCAATTTGTTTGTTTAAAGCTTGCTCTGCAAACAGTGGGAAAAGGTATCACTTTTTTTCCTGATGATTCTTTTCATATCCTTTGAAAACTGGCACTCCAAATCTGACAGGAAAATTGACAGTGTGCTTTGAATGTTTGCTTGTTTTCCAGGTCTGAAGTTAAGAAGGAACTTCTTTAAGTAGTCATAATCTAGATTTACCAAACTCAAAAGTGAATCATTTTAGCACTTTTGACAGGATACATTTAACAGCACGTGTTGTGGGTAGCAAAGAGGGAGCAGCAAGTAGATGGAGTGGTCCTTCAGCAGCTGCCAAAACTGTACACTGGATTTAAGCCATAACTATTAATCAGTTCTGCTATGAACAGGAAAAAAAATGCATCCAAAGCCTTCAGGGCGTTGGGAGGGGAAATTCCTTCACTCTGCTAAGCAGAGAATTATACTTTATTTAGTCATACAGCAGCTTCTTAAGTTGTCTGAACTAGAAGAGTTGCCTTTAAACCATGTTTCTCTTTTGTGAGTTCTTTTGTTGCAAATGTGCTAATAAAAGGTTTTTCTGAAAATGCAGCTGACACAGTCAGGATTAATTGATTATCTTTTAAACAAAGCTGCAAAGATTTCATCTATTAAAGTCTCTTTCTGTGTTGCACAGAACAGAGAAGGGAGGACATGAACCTAAACTGCTTCTGCTGCTGCTTTCAGGCAAAGTAGGCATCTAACCACCTCTTCAGGCAACCCGTTCCAGTGTTTCACCACCCGCATCATAAAAAAGTTTCTTCCTTATATCTAGAAGATAATGCTGTAGTATTTCTAATTTCTAAATTGTGCAACATGGAAAATTACTGAGACAACATCCTTATGCTGTCATTAACAGAGCATGAGTTGTGCTGGATTTTGAAAGTAGAGCTCTAGAAATGGGTACGTTGGTGGAACCCGAAGTAAATGTTTTCTTTCAGATTTATATAAGCTACCCATACCGCATGACTTGCTGAGATTTAAAGGGATGTATCTGGCAAAACCCCCACAGTGAGTCACAAACTTTTTTTCTCTCAGGAAACTTTGAATTTCCATTTCAGGAAGTGGAATATAAATAACTGTTTGCAAGAAGACCAAAAGATCTTTAGTTAATATAAAATTGAAATAGTAGATGTTAGATCACTGATATTTTCAAGGTCCAGAATTAATCAAGTGCAAGTCAATAGTATTTGTGTAGCTTTCAAAATAACTTTTTTTAATGTCTAAGGTTTTTCTAGTTCCCTAATGCAAAAATAGTTGCGGAGATTGGAGATGGATGTAGCTATAGCAAGTCTCTGTTTTGGTTTCCTTTTTTTATAATTCTGAATTGGGAATTTGGAGCAGGGAATAAAGCTATTAAAAAACCATAACAAATGGCCTAATAGGCACAGTATTTCTTAGTCATATTTTTGTTGGTGAAGCTTGATTTTTTTTTTTTTCTCCTCATAAAACCATTCTGCATAGATAGAAGATTAAAGCTACTCTTGGGTGCTGTAAGGAATGGCTGGCTGCCGTTCAGTAGTCAAAATGTCACTTCTGTTGCATCATGATTTAAAGAATTCTCTGGATCTGCAATACAGATCACAACTTCAGAAAAATACCTATTATGCTGTGGTGTGCAGCTGTTGAATCACTTACATGTGCTTACATATTTGCTTGAGTGCTACAAGGGGTGGTATTATTTCACATGAGGCATGCAACTTAAAATTTCTCAAATAAATTTTGTAGCTAGAATACTGATGCTTTTGCTTTTCTACGTAAACTTTTTCTAAAATGTGCCCTCAATGTGAAAATAAATCTGATTACAGGTATTGTATACTGCTGCTAATTTGGAAGGAGCCTTGGGCAACATGGTCTAGTGTGAGGCATCCCTGCTTATGGCAGGGGGGTTGGAACTAGACGGTCTTAAGGTCCTTTCCAACCCTAACTATTCTGTGATTCTGTGATTCTAAGTCAGAATTTTCCAGTTATTACTACAGTATCTTAAAAGTTGTCTACAAAAGGGAATTTCGGATTGCGTTTTTGAAGGTAACTAGTAACGCTTAACAAGTTAAGGGGTTTTTATTATTATTCTGTGTTGTCACAGCCTCAGCATTTCTGCTGCTGCATAAACTCTCACAGCATAAGAGAAAAATGACTTGGCAGCAGCAAAATAAGAAGATACCATTCCTTCAATGAGATGCAGTTTTGTTAGGCATCCACAGAGGAAAACCTGCACATGTGTTTAGGTTGAGGGAGGGGAGTGTGGACCAGATAAGAAGTTAGAAAATAGATCTTGGAGCTAGTTGGAAAAGGTAAACCTGTTCTTGAAGGAAGAGGAGCCTATTAGTGAATGATGCTACTGCTTGGTTTTTAAATGAATAGGAATGGTACAAAACTAACTTATTTGACAGCACTGGCTTTCAAGGCCTTCTCAACATTCTACAGTTTGCTTTTTTTGCTGCAACAGGGGCTGGAGGGGAATCTTAATCAAGGGGAATCCTAAATTAGTACTAAGGTGAGCAAGGAGCAGTGTTGCTAGTATATCTTTAGTCCTGACTCTCCTCACGTTTTTCATGTTCAGCAATTATGCTGTCAGGGATGCTAACTGATTGACAGCTATGCTTTGCATTTTGGACAGTGAATGATAGAAAAAAAAAAGGATCTTTGTGGCTTTGAAAGGGGCCTGATTTGTGTTGGGAGGAATATATGCAATTTTATGTCGTTATTTAAAACACAGGATTTAATTGAAAGAGCTAATGCCAGCTCACTTGTGAGACAAATAGGAGGGAAGTAAACACTGTAAAATAAATATGCAGATATATTCTTGTGTTCTAGGCTTATTAACTTTCTGTGGTGTCTTTATGGTACTGCCTAGTAATAGCAAAATTATCACAGTATCACAGTATCACAGTATGTTAGAGATTGGAAGGGACCTCAAAAGATCATCTAGTCCAATCCCCCTGCCAGAGCAGGAACACCTAGATAAGGTTACACAGGAATGTGTCCAGGCGGGTTTTGAATGTCTCCAGAGAAGGAGACTCCACAACCTCCCTGGGCAGCCTGTTCCAGTGTTCCGTCACCCTCACTGAGAAGAAGTTTCTTCTCAAGTTTAAGTGGAACCTCTTGTGTTCCAGTTTATACCAATTACCCCTTGTCCTATCATTGTTAGCCATTGAGAAGAGCCTGGCTCCATCCTCGTGACACTCCCCCTTTTTATATTTATATACACTAATAAGGTCCCCCCCGAACCCCGTTCCCTCGGCCAGGAGCCCCTCGACGGGGCCACTCCGTACAGTGCCATGCCGTGTCGTGTCGTGCCGCCCCTCACTATCAGTCCTAGTGATCTCATTGAGATGGATTTTTTTGGCAATTCTTCCATTGTCTCAACTCATAAAGAATCTAGAGGGTAATGACATTGTGGGAGAAAAATTAGTAAAAGTTTAATATCATACTGTAATAAAATATCAAGTTAACACATGTCTCAATGGAAGACAAAGTACTACTTGCCTGCAAAGTTCAAAGATATGGCGCTGTCCTTGCTGATACTGACCTGATGAGAAAAGACTTTCTTATGGCAGCTTCCTTACTTTATAGTTTTAGGAGGCTTATTTGAAATTTCTGTAGTACTGAAATATTTTGTTGTATGTATATGTTGTATATGTAGTGGTTGGCATTTAGCATCAATCACCTTAACCCCTGAGCTGCTCTTTTCCCGAAAGCTTTTTTTTAGGGAGTATGTTTTCCCTCTGCTTCAGTCCGTTGTGGATATTGTGGGCCATGACAAGTTATAAAAAGTTGCTTAAAGCCTGTAGCTTGATTTCATGGCCTTGCTTTATGCCAAATGTTATAAAAACATAGATTTGATATGTGCTGAAAGTGAGGTATTTTACCCCAAAGCAAATATGTAAGTAATTCACACTGTCCAAGGGAACTTGGAGTTCATTAGAGGTCATTAGTCAAATATCTATGAAAATATTTCCATGTTGCTGTGATGTGTCTAAAAATAGTGACCATATCCCCATATTTTTGTGCAGTTTCAAACAAAAATACATCCTGTTGATCACGTAAAAAATATCCAGTGGATATCTACTTTAAAAAAAGAGCTGTGTTTTTCCTTGAAGACAAGGATGGGGTCACTGAGCAAGAAGAGAGATGTTTGCAAATGGAAACTCAAGTTTTTTGAAAACAAAGACCTATCTTTCAAGAAGGGTGAATTCTTTTATTCTGTTCTTAAAGTTTATATGAGCCTCAGGATGCTACACAATCCAAATGGAGAATAATATGATGGAAGACATTTTCTCATGGTGCTTTCTATCTGAAAACAAACAGAAATGGCGCACACTTCTCCTTTCTCAGGAGAAACCCAACAGTCCAGGAATCTAATGTGCTTAGACAAATTGCAGCTCATTACAGGAATGTGGCTATTCAAGAAGCTGTAACTTGCTTTAGGGTATGTTTATGCTCAGTCTTATACTTAGGGCTTCATCTTTGCTGAAATCATATTTTTTTTTGTTCCAACACTAAATCCAAAACTACAAGTTTATTATACCAGGGGTACTTGTTGGTTTTGTGTTTTGGGTGGTTTTTTTTTTTTTTTCCATAAAGGCTGATTTCTTGTATGACTTGACTTTTTTAGGAATAAGACGGGTTAACTTTTACTTGATACCAATGAGTCTTACAGAAAATATAGAAGGGTGGATTGATATTTCCCAAGGAATAAATAATGTTACGGTCAAGAATTGACTATCAAATATACATTATGATTGAGGAAGACTGGGATGGCATGAGTGTTGGCAAAAGATGTAAGCCTGAAATATTTTGGAAAACTTGACTGTAGCATCAGGACGGCACAGGGTGTGATGAGACATTAGGTTTGCACTGAAATATCCAAGTATTAGAAAACCATCAGTATGTGTTGGTGAGTAGTAAAGAATGTGAAATGAACACTTCTAACAGTACATTTTGGTATATCAAAGCATATCTCTTACAGTATGTGAGTTTGATAACCCTATGGGAACAGCATGGGTGGAGAGAAATGAATTTCTATGGAGTAAACCAAAAATGACCACTGATTCTTGTCTCACTTGAATAAGTTGCTGTCAAAGGTAGTTCTGCTGATGTGTAACCGTTCCTGGAGGTAGCCTTCAGGGGTTTGTCTAGCTCTTTTTCACCTAGCTTCTGTAATAATTTTTTTTGCTTCTCACCTTCTTATCATGATCCCTCACTTGCTTTGACTCCATAACTTAACATTTGCTATAACCTAGCTGATAGTTCTTGTAAGACATCCATAACCCCTCCTATTGAGTTTGAAATTAAAGGAGTTAGATAACTTCTGGATGCTTAAGCTTGACTTAGTGCTGGGAGGGAAAGAAGAGATGGTTGTGATGACTTGCAAGGTTTTTGACCTGGAATTGAGAAAGCCCTAGACATGGCAGTGGTGGGGAGAAGGGTGTTCATAGAAGTAATAAAAAAAGGGGAGTGTTGGGGGGAGACAAAATAGAATCAGAATGTTCAGAAAACATGTTTTTTAGCGAGGTACTGCACAGAGAAAGTTTCCTGCAGAAGGACACCAGAAACCACACTGAGTCAGGCACTGTTTGGTTGCACACAGTGGCCAAGGATGTGCTATAGAGGAAACTGCTGTCCATGTGCTGGCGGAGGATGTGCCGGTTGATGGGGTAGTAATCTTTTTGGCTCTTAATTTCTCTGATTCAGTTTTGCAGCACAGCTGCTGTGTGGTACCAGCTCCTACATGTGACTGTTGCAGTATTTATGAAGTGCAAATGAACAGGATTTGTCTTTGTTTGTGGCAAGGCAGGTTAGAGATAATAAATGATAATTGTTTGATAATGAGAGAGGTGTCACTTCTCAAATGAGCTCAAGCTATGCTTTTCTTTTAAGCAATTGTAGTCTTTTGTTTGCTATAGCAAATGACAACTTTTATGTAAAAGAAAAAGAATGTGCACAGAAGTTATCCTAACACTGAATAAATCTGTTCAAGTATGATCTCATTCCGTTCTCTAAATGGGTTTTGTCCTTACCTAAAGCTGGAGCTAGGAAGGTGGGAAGTGCGATAGCACAGAATACTGACCTTCCAGCAAGTGAGGCTAGTGAAGTTTTTGCTTGTAGCAGGTGGTGTTATTTTTAAATGAATCAAACAAAAACATGGGATTTTTTCAGATTATAGTGAAACTTGGGAAAAAATTGGATAATACATTTCTTTTAGAAGCACTAATTCTGGGTAGTTTTATACTCACCACTCAATGCCTATGCAACGGATAAACACTATTGCTCTTTATGTCAATATTTTTAAAGCTGGTTTCACTGTGCAGACTTCTCTACTGCTGAAAAATGAGTTTAATACAGGAAAGTTTGGGTGCCACTGGGAGGATGACAAAGGAATGTATTTCAGAAACAAACTCATTTGTCGGAACTAAGAGCTGGTTTTGAGCCCTGTTGGCAGACATTGATAGCTTTGGCTGTCTGGGTTTATTTTCTTTTCTTGTTAATGTTGTGGCTACTGTTTTCCTGTTACCTTTCTTGTATTGGCTTTCTTCTTTTTGAATACCATCTTTAGTTGGAACATCACAGCACATTTATGGAATTGCCCCTTTACATTCCAGATCATAGACTCTTATGAAATTAGAATAATGTCATTGGACAATTTTGAGCTGGCATTTTCCTTTCTGTACTCAGACCAGGGAGTGATTATTTAGTACATTAATTGGGGCATATGAAGAAAACATATGGAGGAAGCTGAGGTTCTGTTGAAATTATGCTGGAGTATACTGCATGCCTGACATATAGGCCTAAAAAGGACTACCCAAAAGGCATTCAAGGGAGCCACCTGAGTGATTTGAACTTTGGTAAGAGAAGTGGATTTTGTTTTTTCCCCTAAACGTTTACTTTGAGGTGAGATCGCTGATTAGCAGAAGCCTGTGGTCTAGTACATTGAGTATGAGGAGACCACAAGTGAAACGAAAGAAATTCATAATCTGAATAACCATGAAAATGTTAATTGTCGTGAGTGCTCGAGGCAGGGACTCTTGGGGTCTGAGTAGATTCTCTGGCTTGAAATCGTAGGTTGAATACTCTTCTGGATTAGTAGGTGTAGAAGTGAGTATGCTTCTGCATGTGCTGGTATGTGATCTGCTGCCTATGGGAGATTGGACTGGTGGTTCTGATGAATGGCAAGTACACTGCAAATTCCAGCTGTTACTCTTTTCTGGAATGCTTTGAGGTAGTTGGCATGATTTAATTGCAGTCCAGCTTTTTGTCATTAAAATGTGTGATGAAGATGGGCGATTTGTACTTGGTGTAGATTATTCTGATGTTCTCTAGTTTAAATAATTTCATAAACTAGTAGAATCTCTAAACTTGTCTGCATCAGCTGGCATCTGGATTTAGTGGCTGACTGTGAATTATATTCCTTCTAAATTATTAACTTTGGATCAATAGACTGAGTGCTTATAACAAATCAGAGCTTTTATTTAGCAGCTTAGTATTTAAATATAACTTTACGTTAGCTTTTCTAAGTTTATCATTGTGTGCAAGGCACAGAACTATGAATTTGCAGCTTCATCTCCCCTTCTCCATTCTTTCAACAAAGCAAACAACCTGCCATGTTGATTTCTTTTGAACTGTATAGCTGCTGCAAAGCATGAGAACTTAACATGAGCCGGCAGTGTGCGCGAGCAGCCCAGAAAACCAACCGTATCCTGGGCTGCGTCAAAAGGAGCGTGACCAGCAGGTCGAAGGAGGTGATCCTGCCCCTCTTCTCTCGTGAGACCTCACTTGGAGTATTGTGTGCAGTTCTGGTGTCTTCAACATAAAAAGGACATGGAACTGTTGGAACAAGTCCAGAGGAGGGCCACGAGGATGATCAGGGGACTGGAGCACCTCCCGTATGAAGATAGGATGAGAAAGTTGGGGCTGTTCAGCCTGGAGAAGAGAAGGCTGCGTGGAGACCTCGTAGCAGCCTTCCAGTATCTGAAGGGGGTTTATAAGGATGCTGGAGAGGGACTCTTCATTAGGGACTGTAGTGATAGGACATGGGGTAACGGGTTCAAACTGTAACAGGGAAAGTTTAGATTGGATCTAAGGAGGAAGTTCTTTACTGTTAGGGTGGTGAGGCACTGGAATGGGTTGCCCAGGGAAGTTGTGAATGTTCCATCCCTGGTGGTGTTCAAGGTCTTGGTTGGACAGAGCCTTGGGTGACTATTCTATGATTCTAAGGCGCTGAGAAAATGCTTAAAGTGGCTATTCTCATAACTTTAATTGGTTTTTCCCTTCTCATTCACCTCTTAGGAATGAGAGGACTAAATTGAAAGCTTAATTTACAGTAAGTATATTCAATAGCAAAAAGATTAAAGGATAAATTGGGGATGTAATTTTTCACCTTTAAAAGAAGAATTGAGGCTTTTCCTGTCTTGTTGATTGTGGTGGTTCATTGAATGTGAAACTGTGCTGTATTTGTATGTGAGACAACTGTATTTCCTCATTATCTCAGTGCTGATCAAAAAGGATGCAACTAAGGATGTAAGTTGGGTTTGATTTAGTTTTGAACTAATGTTGCTAAGTAATGTTTATGAACAAATTGATACCAAGTGTTATTCTTCTGTGTCTGAGAAAGGTAATTGTTACTGGGGCATCTTAATTTTTTTCTCAGGATTGGAGGCCTGCCCAGATACGTAGTTTTTTCCTGGTCCAATCCTCTAACTTTCATTTTTCTTGAGGAAGCTGAGTGTCTTCAGTGTGCTTTAAGCTAGCAAACATGAGTTAAATACGACTGTCACTTTTCTAAACTCTTATGAGTCATCTTAAAGAAGCCTAGTGCTGATGGGAGTAGAGAAACCAGGAGAAACAATAGTTTGTACCACCCAAATTGAGCAATAAGTTATTGCTGCATGTGGTTTCTGAGAAATCAAAATTGTGTTGGTCTCCAGAAGATGGAGCTTTAATTATACCCTCAGAAATATTGCCTGGCCTTATTTATTTGTTTGAAATTCTGGTCAGGGTTTTCTGTCCATCATTATTCCAATTTGAACCAAAAGAACATGCTCTTCTTTCACTAGTGTGAGTGAACTTTTATATTAAATATCTTGTAGAATCGGTGGTAGTTCAGAGTTGTAGGAAAAGGAGAATAATATGCTTGCCACCCAGACAGAGTGAATCTTGACACTGGCAGTTGATGAGTACTGGGGGGGGAGTGAGGAAGGGCATTTTAAGCTTAAAATTACACTCATTAGAAGAATCTTCTAATCGGCATTGTAAAGTGGAACACACACACCCCCCCCCCCACTTATCAGCTTTAGTCTTGACAGCTCTACTTCATGCAGTGAAGTTTTTGCTTCTTTCAACTGTTTTAATTCAGTAATCAGTGTAGTCTATGTAACTCTGTTTATGCTAGCAGCATTGGGTAGGCACAGTTTATTTAAAATGGGACATTTTAATTAATGGCAAGAAGAGATCATTCACCTATTTGTAATTTGTGGCTATCAGGGTGTAAAGAAAGGCTGAAAAAAGACTCTCAAAGCTATGCAAGACCTACAATTTCCCTGATTCAAATTGTGGAAGAAAATGATTTACGGTTAATCTTGTCACCTTCATTCTCCTAATTTAGATGCCAAAAGGTGTGAAAGATAATAGGGAAGGATGTGTGCCAGAGCTGAGATGAATATCAAAGACAGATTCAAGGGAACTCAACTTACTGGTTTGAGAGTCCTGAAACCAATTACGCTGTCTGGGCTGGTACTAAAGAATGAGGAACTGGGAATACCACTCTTCTTAGTAATATTGACTTCATAAGTGTCAAACTGACACACTTGAATATAATCCTAAGCGTCTGTCACTCATTCATCTGCTTGTCCTATTTCTTAAGCTGATACAAATAGCTTAGCTTGGGACAGACGGTGGGCAGGGACTTGTGAAGAGTGAGTGGTATCATTGGTAGGTGGTATTACCCTGGGTGAGTTATACAGACTTCCTATCTGTTAAATTCTGATTACTGTTCCAAACAGTAAAGTATGCATCCATAAACCTTACCTTAAACTGCCCCATGTAAAGCAGGGTACTAGTCTGCCTGCTAATAGGAACTGACTAGATTTTTTCCCCCCCTCTCGTCTCCTCCATAAATTGCAGTTCTAAAGTGGGCTGGAACATTAAACTTGAAGGAAAAAACCCTTGCTAGTATTTCAGTTGTGTTTTTTTATATGTTTTGTAAGCTTTTAAGTAATGCTCCTCAGTACTACAGAGAGTTGAATAACATTTCTTGGTAACCATAGGAGTTGAATTCACTGTGCTTGCTACTCTTTGATTTGGTAAAATGCATACATGCTCCCTATCTTCCTTTTCATTTCATGGTGAGAATAATCATCATCTTAAAAGCTAAGCATCCTAATTATTGAGGTAATAAATGGTTGAAGGAGCCATAACTCAGAGATGCATAGTCTTTGTACCATCTCCTACAGGTGTTTTCTCATAAAGGGCAGATGGCTCATATGTTACTGACTCCTTAGGGACAGCAAATTAGGAGAAGGCACATATTGCATACTGCTTCTAGAAAATAGGTTGGATGTATGTAATTTTATTCTTTTAAAGGTTTTTCCATGTTTCTGTCCTTGCTAGAAACTTTTAATAGTTTATGTAGCTTTTCTTAAAAGGAAAATTAAGAAAAATACAGAATTTTGATCTTGCTGTTTAAGTTACAAGTCTTTAGGAATTGTTTATGTGGGTAAGCATGTGTAAATTATTATAGTTTTTATACATAATTTATAGTGTAAGTATTACTAAATCTAAGCAATCAGAAATCGCATAGTGGGCCTCAACTATGAAACTGGCTTATTAATGAAATGAGAAGAGACTTTGCTTTGTTTTCCTAACGTGATACACTTCAGTCTTTTTTTAGGACTGAAACTGAAGAACCTCCTGGGTGACTGAATCCCTCATTTGCAGTTAGTTACAGGCTGTAATATATCAGAGTATTTCCTAAACTGTTTGTATTCCTTCCCAAATTCCTGTTGTGGTGGTGCTTATGTTACTAGGTTGGGTTTGTCTTTTAATCATCTTCTGTATGTTCTAGTTAACTTTATTTCTAGAGATGCAGTTGCATGTGACCTCTTCTGTCTCTTAATGGTCAGCTTTTTGGGAGTACTGTCTTGTAGAACAGTCTCTTTTCTTCAGGTCTCCTGGTTTTGAATGAATTTGAAGGAAATGACTACATGGGGTCTTGAGACCACTTTGCAGAAAGCCTTAAATAGTTCTGCTATCATATAACTTACCTCTCTTATGGCTACATTATGGCCTCCTAAAACTATCATGTTATTAAGTAGCATGCAAATGTTTTCTATTAGCTCATAAGTGGTTTTGCATCATATATGACTGATTTTTTTTTTAAAGTGATTAAGATCTGTTTGTTTATGTATGTATACTTTGTTTGTCCCCTGACTGTATCCTCCCAGTTTTGTACCTTTGTATATGTTTTTTGTCATAGGCATAAATTTGGAAAAGAAGTTTAATAGTTAAAAGATTGGCTTTAAAATCAGCTCACAAAGGTATTCTGGTAATGCCTTTCTACACTACTTTGCCATATTTCCTTTTAACTAAATCCTTTGGTTTTGTGTTCCTCTATAAATACCAGATTCTTCAGCTTTAGAAGTTTTCTATATGGCACTGTATTCAATGTGGTGTTCATTAAAACTATCTAATCTTTCTGGATCCTAAGAAAAAAAAGAAAAAAAATATATAACCAAAAAGTAACTAAAATGGTTTTGGTTATATTGTTGCCAGTGTGTTCTCATGGCTTATATTTTTCTGTCTGTGACATTTAAATTTGTTCAAAATCCCTGTATGCTTGGATATGAGAATAACAGTTGAGAGAATTACATGTCCTGTTTAAATTAAGTTACTACGTGTATTCTGTTGCCCTCTGTGTACGTGCCCATCACCTGGCAGACACACGGGGAAGTGTAGCATGGGCAAGCTCATGTTTGAGTGTTACAGGCTGAAAGTGATCCAACCCTTAGATTTAGCACATTAACCTTTTTGCCTTTTCCTTGCATTTTGTGTATGGTAGTTTACACTTCCATATTCCTCCCTCCTCCCGTGCCCCCCCTTAATGATTCTTGTTTTGCCCCTTGTGCTATGGTTTTTTTTTTTCCCCTCAGCTATTTGTAAAAATACAGTTAATTCTGAAGAATCTCCCTTTACACATTGCAGAATAGCTCCATTTCTTCTTTGTTTGCTCTCTTCTAAGGTGCTTGAAGAAGCTTTGGATGTTTAATTTGCCTTGTGAGCTTCAGCTCCGTTTGATTTGTGATGATTCTACTTTATGTCACAGCACATGTAACAGACTGCTGTTATGGAGCAAGTAACACAGTATTGAGAATACATGCAGGCTGCTGCTTAGCAAAGAGAGAGGAGATGAGTGTGGTGGGGTAGTAAAGATACACAGTTTTCAAAAATATCTGTGAAGGTTTGTTGTTGCTGTTTTTAAGGCATTGCTATAGCAGAATGAGTTATTAAACTGTATTGGTAACATCTGAGCAGCAAAACATCTTCAAATGGATATAAACACACGTAGTCTGAAAGTAAAGCAATTCTGCCAAAAGAGGTATACCAAAAGTATGGTGTCTTATTTTATTCTTGGTATCCAACAAACTCTTTCCTTTTGCCTGAGGGATAAATAAATGATCAGTCTGCATCTGTATGCTCCTTGAGTGATTGCAGACCAAATTTTTCAATAGGCTCCATTGATTGTATCAGGGTTCTTTTTCCCCAAACTATTGTTATCTAGAACATATAGGCAAAGTGATGCCAGTGTCACATAACAAATGTTGTAGGCTAAGCACTGGTGGTGCCAGATAAGGAGAAAAGTGTAGACTTGTTCACACAAATACTCGGTTTAGTGTAAAATGATTTCTGATGAATTAATCTGTTAATTATCCAGCGTCTGGCTGGGTAGGTAAAAGTAACAGTATGAGAATTGTTAAAATTATGATTATTCTTGAAGAAATTGAAAAACATTTAAATCTTTCATGCTGAAAAATTATGATTAACCACATTTCAATTAACAAGGTGAATGTAATGCATCTGTAATATTCAGGGTTCCAGGCTCATTGCAAAACCTTGAATTAGTTGAGCAGGCAGATTTCCTTTATATTGATTGTGTTGATCACCTTTGAGCATTGAGTTGATCACCACTGTGCACGTTGATCACCTTTATCCAACCCCCTTTCCTCAGAGTGCGCTCCTGCAAAATAATAGCAAATATTAAATCCTAATAGTCTGCACTTGCAAATCTGTGTTGCAGAAGATGAATGGAAGGAGAAAATTTTGAAGATCTGCAAAAGTCTGCTCAGGAGATAATGTCCCTTCTGCTCAAAAATAAAGAAAATAAGTTATTTTTATACACAAGGAATGAAAAAGTTGTGGGTTTTATTCCCATTCTGGAATAACAGGTTTTCTTTTTCATCTTAGGAGGCTGTGCCTATTCAGTGTGCAGCTCTTGTTAAATGATAAGTGTACAAAGAAGTATAGAAATTACAAATGCTTATTTATTCACCACAAATACAGTGAAAGGCTGTGGGACTAGTAACTATCTGTATGTTGTATGCACAGTTTTGGCATCCAAATCTCAGATGCATGTACGAAGTAAACTTCATCTTAAATGTTGGTGCTATCTGAAAGCCTATTAAATGATGACTTCTTAAAACAAAACAAAAGCAACAAAAAAAAAGTAGAAGCAATAACAATATATAAATGCAGAAGGTTGATTGCACGTAAACATTTGGATAGTAAGTGCCTGGGGGCTGGGAGCCATGCAGAAGAGAAGGAAGGAAAGCTGTGGCTCCCATAATTTGTGGGTACTGTTATACCTTTGGGAAATAAAAAGCAGAGAGAACAGTATAGGTCATGATCTTTCCTGATCAGATCTTTGCTGTGACGGAAATGCTCAGATGGGTTGCACTGCTATAGGTGTTCTTCCAGAGAGTTTGTTTTGCTGGGAAGAAGGGGATATTTCCTTATGCAGAAAGGAAGGTGCTTCCTTTTACTCCTGTGTCTTTGTGTTTGTGCTGCAGCTGATTTGCTTAAATTCCTGTCCCATTTTCAGTAGTTCTTTTTTTTACTAATATGGTGATGCTTTCTGTTGTCAGTAGCTCATACTTCACAATGCTTCTTCTATGTGTATGATATGTAGTTTTGCCTATTTTACTCAAATATTGGTTGGATTAGAAAAACAAAATCAAAACTGGAGAAGGAGCTGCTTTGTGCCGGTTCATGAGAAATACCTACATTAAATCTTCTCAGGAGTCACCTGGCAGCTTTAGTTTTGGACAGCAGATAATATTTCTTTCTAATGAGAATTTGGTGCATTGCCTCGTTGCAGGGAACAGTCATACAAAAAGACATCTAGATATTCAGCTCAGTCATATATGGTACCTAATACAGATAATAAATTGTGTGTTGCTATGGCTTATCTGGTATTCAGTTTAAGTAGACCTAGTATACTGTTACTGTGCTTTGAGCATATGCTAAAGAAATAATGTTGTTTCTTTTTTCCTTTGGTCTAATACAACTGCTGTCAACTCAATCACAAACTAGAAAAATACCTCTTTGTTGTTGTATGGTGTATGATGCTTCATAAACCTCATAGCATTGTTTTTTTAGTTGGTGAAATGTGTGCAGAGGGCAGTTGGAGAAAAACCAACATTATTAGACCAAAAAAATGCCGTTTTGAACTTTTTGTCCGAGTTTTTTTTTCCAAAAATAAAAATTCATTTTCCAGGAAAAAAAAAAAAGTGGCAGATAAGTATCACATTAAGGTAACTTTCTAATGTCAAGACTCTTATTGCTGTAAAAGTTAATGTGTTTGACTACACAGTTGTCTCTCTAATGAGCTTGTATAGCTACTGTATGCTAGTTTTTAATATGTCTGGAAGCTATTCCAAGTAGTTGAAATCCTTTGATTGATTGGTGCTCTGTTTTTTTATTTTTTTTTAAGAAGAATTGGAGAAAAATAGTTATTTCTGTAACATGGTTTGAGGACTTAATTCCTTGTTGCATCATGTAAATGTATATAGCATGTCCTCTTACAAGCTAGTAAGTGACTTAGCCTGTTTTCAAATGGGATTTTTTTATTATAGTTCCAGATGTTTGTAGACTTATGTGTTTTGACACAGAAATGAGTTTCAAGTGATTCTGGCTGTGACTGAAAGGGAACTAGATTATCAGTAGTCTGGGGCCATGTGAATTGGTGCAGAGTTTATTTAACTTTGAATCTACGCTTGTTTCTTAATTTGAGCATTTGTCAGAGGGATGAATGTGTGTGGAGGCAGCACAAGTTGCTGTAAATGGTCTCTAATGGTTTTTTTTTAATAAAAACATGTAAGTTAGTTATCTGAAGAATAGTGTGAGGCACTTGGTGAATACTGAGTTTCACTTTGTTACCCTTGATGGAAGTCACATTCTTCTGCTAGACACAAAGAAAGAGACACTAATTGATGCTGGAAACTTGTGGCAGTATTGAGTATAAAAATAGAGGTTTTCTGCTAGGGAGCACAGAAGAGAAAGTTCCTATGTGTTATGTTGGAGGAAACTTCTGAGATTAAAAAGCAAAACAGAGTTGTGTACTTAACTGTTCTTCATTTATTTATGACAACTCCGCTAAATTTTAAGCACATTCTAGTTTCTGTTGGGTTGTGCTTTTACTGTGCTTTTGTCAGGAATGTTTATGGTTTTCGTTCTGAGTACAACTTGTTTCCTTTTGAAGTGCTTCTGGCAATTCTTCTCCCTACCCTCCCCCCCTTTTCTTTTTTTTTTTGGCATAGTGGTATGAAGCTGAGTACAGAGAAACCACCAAAGATTGTCAGTAGTATCTGTGTATGTATTTCCTTATATGCATATATAAAAATATATATAATCATAGAATCATAGAATAGTTAGGGTTGGAAAGGACCTTAAGATCATCCAGTTCCAACCCCCCTGCCATGGGCAGGGACACCTCACACTAAACCATGTCACCCAAGGCTTCATCCAACCTGGCCTTGAACACCGCCAGGGATGGAGCATTCACAACCTCCCTGGGCAACCCATTCCAGTGCCTCACTACCCTAAAATATAAAGATATAATACAAATCTTAATTTTAGGCTGTGTAGGACACAGTTTTTTTCAGCTTGGGTATCCCTGAATTTGGAGCCTGTGGGAATGTCTTTGCCAGTCTGGCAAACCGTGTGTTGTAGATACGCAGCCTTGAGAGACGGAAACGCTTTTTCTGCAGGGTGCAGTTTCTCTGTAGACTCGGGACGCACCCCTTCAGTAGTAGCCTGGCTGATAGGAGCTGCTGGTGAAAGAGAGCTACAAGACACCTTGGCACAGAGTCTGTGAGTCTTTGGAGAATGAAAACATGCTCTTCTCCCACAGCAGAACAGTCGTCTGCTACCAGGAGCTGTTGAGTATCACACCAAGCAGCTGGGTCCCAATAGTGGACTTACTATGTAGCCATTGCAATAGTGTTGTCTTAATACTTTCTCAAGGAAAACTTAAATTATACTTTAATGAACTAAAGGTCCTGATGAAGTATCTGAGTCTTTCTAATGTAATTTAACTGATAATAGTGCAAATTTCGATTAGTAAATGGCATAACTTAATGTAATTGGTGTCATCAGGAGAAAAAGCACATCAGAGAGGAAATCTTTGACATGGATCAGTGAAGTTTTAGTATCAGATGAAGGTTAGTGTAGTGGCTTTCTCTTTTTCCTTTCCTTTTTTGTGGGTGCCCTACTGCTCATGACACTGGGATCCATCTTTGTCTCCTTGAGATGCAGGTTCACAAACCAGTGCTGAAGGCACTTGAATTTCCTTATCTTCCCTTACTCAAGTCTCCCGTGTTCTTTTGGTTGCTGAGGGGTGAGCTCAAAGTACTGGGTACCTACAGATTCGTTTGGAGTGTTATACATGTCAAATGCTTCTAAACTCATGTTCCTAATAAAGTGTACTACTATCTTCTGTTGGCTGGTAATATGGGCTTTTGTACTATGTTGTTTGTATGTCCTCCTTGAAAACCAGAGGTATGATTAAAACACAAGTAAATATGTACTGATAGACCTTCCGGCTATAAAAATCTAATGAAAGCTCAGATTTACTTTTTTTTTTTTTTTTACCCCAGAGGTGTTTTAAAGTATTGCTGGTTGTACAGAGTATGACAGCTCCATAATCTGATAAATGAGTGTTAAAATACAGAACCAGTTCCACTGTTTAGTGGTTTCTGTCATTACTGTTTGGGTTTGTCATGTGTCAAGAAGCTAGAGTGCATGTAGGTGACTTGCACACACTATTGTATTTCTCTTCTGTTCACCTTTTTGGTACTTTTTTAAGATAGTGGTCCTCTCAATTCACAGAGAGGGGGAAAAAAATTACACCTTGACCCTTACTTCTAATCTTCTCATGTAACCAATGGACTGCTGAAACAATAGCAGTCACATCTGATACAACAACATCTTATTTATAGATGGAAGCAGCTGCATCCTCTGTCTTCCCATGCAAGAAGTCCTATTGTTTTCAAATCACCAGGTTAATGAGACTGTGGGAAAACAAAGGCCAACTATAAAAGCATTATTAAAGATAATTTTTTTTAACAGTAAAAGGAAGGGAGTATGTGGCTGGTACAGCTTGCTCTTAAACTTGTGTTAGATGTTATGTAAACGTAGAAGTTACCAGTGCTGACAATTTAGGCTATAGTATAGCTTTGAGTTTACTCGTGGATTCTTGTATTGCATTTAGTGTTTGGCTACATTACAAAGATCTATTTCCACATGCCTCCAATTTCTGATGACTGAGGGCTGAACATTAAGTTCGGTATGTAGGGAAACGTCCCTGCCCTGTTATACGCCTCCTCCACCACTGAATCCTTTATACTTGCACACTCCCCTCAGGCAGATTATCTGCCTGGGGGTGCCCTGGTGTGCAGTGTAGTCTATCAGCAGGTACTTTGCACTGTCTTCACCGGGTCACTGGGGCAGGGGATTGCTGAGGAAGCAGCAGGGAGTGGGCGGCACTGTCTGGTGGTACAGTTCTCTTTAGGAAATGCTCCTCTGGGATCTGTGACCAGCTGGCTGGCCTCTGAAACTGGAGCATGGAATTTGGGAGCTGTAATAGGTTGCTAATCCCTCTGTTATCATCCTCCTTTTTTCCTCTCTGTTGGATGCCCTAGAAGGAAGGAAGGATTTCTGCCTTCATGGGAGTGCTCTCCCAGGCTTAGGAGAACATCTCAAGCTTCGTTACGGGTCCCTGAAAGTCTGTGGATGAGCATCCAGGATCTTTCCCCATCCTGTTTTGGTCAGGTGTTCAGTGGTGTCAGTTTAAAGACCATAGCCTGTGAAGCAGAGAATACAGCTCAGTGCAGCATATGCTCCCCTTGTGCCTTGTGTAGTGCATGCTCTTAGGAGCTGTGTGATGTTTCCCGTCTGGTTCATGCTGTGTAAATAAAAAAGAAATAATAATTACTAAATGGAAAATATGAGATAACAGGAGTATTAAGAGTGAGCATTTGTTTTTGAGTGCAAGCTCAAGTGATAACAGTGTAGGTTGTTTTAAAGTCTTTCACGTGAAGTACTCTTTTTCTTCAGACTGTACATTTAAAATTTGTGCAAGTAGAAGCCTTTGACTAAATAATTTAGTGTGTGTTAAGATCAGTCAACATACAGGAACTCCTCTGGGTGTCTTCTGTATCGTACCTGTGACTTACAGTGAAATGTATCTTTTGAAAGCTATCTGGTCTTGGTGTCAGTGATCCAGTTTCCTGAATCCTATGGGTAAGCTGACTGAATGTTTGTTTTTTACTGATCGACAAGAAAAAGAAGGAAGGCTTCAACAGCTCCTGAAATTTCTATTGTCTTGTTCCAGGTTCTAGGTTATTAAATTTCACTGTACCGCCTTCTGTTGAACTGGGATTTGGAAGTCTGACATGTGATGTTTACTTGCAGGTGGTCATCAAGTCAGGGTACCTCAGAGCCACCTTTTGCTTCAGCTAGCTTGAGCTGATTGGCTTTTTTTTCTTGAGCTTAGTAAAAAGTTTATGTTCTAACACTGGTTGTTTTCCCTTCCTTATGAAGCAGTTATAATAGTTTTTGGAGAGAATTCCATCTCTGAATAGTAGAATATACTGAATGGATAATGTTTTTACAATTAGAGGTTTGGATTTTTTCTTTCTTTCTTTCTAATTTCAGTTAATATTTTGCTTTAGTTTACTGATTTGAAACAATATGCTGTTCCAAAATAGGGGATGGGGGGGGGGGGGGGGAGGGAGGGAAGTGGTGGGGAAGTTGGGTAAGGCTGTATTTTTTTTAATCCGTTCTTGAACTTTAAAAGTAATGAAAAACAAAGAACTTATTTTTCTGGTTGGCTTGTTACTTGGCTTGTGTTGTAATGTGTTTATAGTGAGTTCGGCTCTTGACTTAGCCTATTGAGAAAGTTTGGACTTTTTTTAAATGAGATTTTTTTTTTAATTTTTAAATTATTATTAAAAGTGAGCAAGGGGATATCTTTTTCCTATGGAACGTATTTTTATTTTTAGAATAAACCATTATTAGTGAGGCGTTTTGCATTGTTTAAGTCACTTGACCCTTCTTGTTGAAAATCTAGCTTCAGTCGTCTTTTAGTATTAGACTGCTTTGTTGCATGGGGTCTTTGGTAAATAGATTAATCTCTAGGTCTTGTGACTGTATTAATCTTGCTCTGGTGCTTAGGTTTGTTGAGGGATTTCTAATAATTAGGACATCTTTGTGCTTAGTCTCAAAACAGTGACTGTTCTCCCCAGGTTTCTAATGGTGAAATAGGAAACAGTGGAGATAACCACTGTATTAGCAGTAAGAAGTTATTTGGTTACTTTTGCTTTTCATGTTGCATAAAAAGCTTATAAATATTTAAGTAGTTTTAGCAAGATACTGTCCTGAAACAGGACCTTCTAAAGCCATATAAACTGTGGGATTTGGTGTTGATGTGTTCATGTAGAAGATGTTAAAAGAAAAAAAGTGGACTTTTAAAGTGCAGGTACTTTATTGCATCTTCTGATACTTCTCTATGGGTGCTTGTAAACTGTTGTAAACTGTGAACTACTGTCAGGCTAAATCAAGGGCAAAATGTATTCTACAGTAGTGTAATTCTTCCTGAATGGCATATAGGTCTTTGGACAAGCACATGGTGTCACTTTTGGTGAAAAATTTGTACTTATCAAAAGATCTTGTTTGATTTGCCTCCTCATGCCTTTTATTGATAAAAGATTCTGGAGAAAAATGTTGTCGTCGGAGCCAGGTACTAAGAGGCAGTGGAATATTTCTGGTGAAGAAATCTTGTGTATGTTTTGTGCAAGTCTGTTTCAGTATATTGCTTCCAATTATTTAATTTTCAACATTTTACTGTTGCTTCCAACTATTTTAGGTTGCTTTTTAGTATCAAGTGAGTAGTGAATACAGGGTTCCTTTGTTTTACATCATGCTGCTTGTCCAGGATTTCTGCGTTCTTTGGGTAAACAGTCTACCCATAACCTTTTTTCTGTATGCAGTGTACGTTGTTGTTTTTAGTAAAGCCTGAACTTGCCAACAAAGCACACTCCAGGAGTCAACCTGGACATATGTGAGCCATCTCAGCATTGTGAGTGCATTCTTAAACTTTCCTCTGCTGGCTTGAGGTCAGAAATAAAACTTATTCTTGGTAATAGTCATATTAAGCACTCAAACAGCAGGCTCTTCAAGTGAATGAAATGCCTTTAGCCGGAAGGGCAATAAGAGCATTTTTTTTTTCTTTGTTTTAATTTGCTTAAGAGAATGAGATTACAGCCAGAAAATTGTCTTGTCACACAGCCAGATATTGACTTCTTGGTCTTCCATTGCCAAATGCTCGAGCTTCTCCAGCTCACCCCCTGAGCCCTCTGCCAGCTCTCGCCATGAGAGCCAAGAGTGAAAGCTTGGGCTAGTTCTTTCCTTGTTTGTTGGCAAAATGTTACCTATCAGAGATCTAAGCATTGTTTTTTTACAGGATCTGAAAATTTGGATAAGCTGTGTTTACTTAAAAACTAATAAAGCTCCTTTTTTTCTTGATGTCACCTTTTATTTGTAACTGGTTATAGAAGCATATTTTATAACTTGAAAGTGAGTAGAGTGCTCTGATTTGCTAACGTAGAACTCACTTTCAATAACAGAACTAAGGGAAACTCAGTATTAAATATTAACTTTAATGTAGAAAGCCTGGAAAAGCTGAACTTCTGTTTCAGGTCACTTGTCTTGGTAAGAAGTACTTGACAGATTTTTTAATTTTTGAAAAGACGATATTCTGTGAGCATGAGAATGTGTATAAATATTTGTGTTTTCAAGTGTTTGATGTTCCCAAGTTGTGCCTTCTGTGTGCTTCCAAGTACTTTAGCTCATTGCTTCCAGTTTCTTTGTGTTTCTTGATTTCTTCCCTTCCTGTTACAAATCTTTCGTATCATAAAATATGTTTAAAACTAGCTAGCAGGCTCAAAAGTGACAAAAATTGAGACACATACAGGTTGTGTGCGAAAGCCTTTTTTCTTCAAATGAAAGAATAAATGTATTGAAATAAAAGATGGCGCCCTTGACTCACTTGTTTGATGTGTACCTTTGAAAAACAAGGCCTTTGTGTCCATCTTAGCTGTTGCTATCTCTTTTCTTTTAATTATCTTTCACTTTTTTTGATCAGGCTTGCAAGTTTAATCAGTTTCTGTAAAGGTGTTAGCATACTACTGGACTTTTTCTGCCAGGGTATAGAATCAAGCTTAAAACCAGGTTTTCTTTGCTGATAAATGTCTATAATTCCACTAAAATTACTTCTGTAAAATGATTTTTTTTTTTTAAGACTTCTTAGGTTTAATTGAATGAAAAAGAAAACATTAACTTTTGAAAAGTGTCTGTGAAATCAGGCCTGCTGCAATTTGATTAGTTTATTGTTGGAACTTGAGCTTTCTTCTTCAGGTATGTCCCTGGATTAGTACTGAATACAGTGTTTGTTCCCCTTGCACTGTTCCTTGGAAATTCTAGTTCATTCACAGCACGAGTAAGACTGGTTGGCCTTTCATAAAATCCGGTAGTTACCAAGTGAGACCATACCGATGCCACAAGATGCTCAGCTAGAGCCAAAGCCTAAAAAGAAGAAGTGTTTAAGGATGTATTATACAACATTGCTGCTGAAAAAAATTCCATTATTCCACTGTTTAAAATATGAGAATGGTATCATTAATTCTCAAAGCACTTAATATTTTTAAGGTAATTCCAGAAAGCTCTATTACATAGCACAGTACAAAATTAACTGTAGATTTCCTTGCAATAGCCTGAGCATAGTGTTGTCTTCTTGCACCCTCACTGTTGTGACCATTCCTGCAAATGCCTGACACCTCCACGATCCCCATGGTACAGTTAAGGACATGTTGTTGACCCTAAACTACCTGGAGTTATCAGCTAGTTCACTGAAGGGCAAATAGTCTTTGCATATACTTTTGTGGCTAGCTGTGCCCCATATGTGCACTGTGTGTGACTGTAACCTTAACCTAGTAAATAGCTAACCTGTGATAGCCAACCTCTTACTTCTTACTCAGCTTGTACTTTCTGTAAGTTCACAGTGCAAGTTAATAATTTCAGAGAGTATGCGTTCTTGCATTCAATCTTGAGCTTAGATTTTTTTCATGTGCCATTGGAAAGAAAATGAAGATATCCTTCGGAAGGAAACTGCTCTGTAATTTCAGGTAATTTGGGTAGAAATCCGTGATTTCTTGATATTGTAAAGTGAAAATGTAGTATTTCAATGCTTAATAAACAAACAAAACAACAACAAAGAAAAACAAACAAAAACACTCAAAACAATAAAACACCAAGAAAACCCCCGACAAAACAAAGCATTTGCTGTTCTTGACTTTAAAATTAATTCGTAAGTGTTCAAAAAAAAAAAACCAAACCAAGGGAGAGTGCAAGTGCAGAACTGACCCCTGGGTGAGACAACTGCAGAGCCAGCTAAATCATGACTGTAACGTTGGAGAATCTCCTCTGGCAAGACTTGCTGTGGAAACTTGAGGAGCAACTGTCTCTGTCTGTCAGTGTGGTCTTTCATCGGTACAGTACCCACCCGAGCAGAGCTGGCGGGAGGGAGCATATAGTACATGTGCTGTGTCAGTACACAGCTTGTGATCGTAAAGCAGTCTCTGGGAAGTTGCAAAAAGGCCTTCCCAGTCCTCCGGGGCAGAATTCCAATTTAGCAGGGCACTAGAATGCAGGTTCCCCCAAATGGTATGCTTTTTCAAGCCAAGTTTTGGGCCACTGTATGTACTAAATGGAAGTGAGCAACTAGGATTTGGCCAAAGCGGAGTCAAGGTGTTACGTGAACTGCAGACCCCTGAAATCTGTTGCTTGTGACAGTGATCCACAGCCAAATCTGGCTTTAATTCTAGTTGTTCAGTTGTGGGAGAAAAAATAACAAGGATAAGCAGTGTAGTCTTGGCGTTCTGCACTCAAAGTGAAGAAGGGAAGGAGGCTGTGGGATCCCCTATTTGAGAACAGCCATAAACCATATGCAAAACTTTGAAGAAAATGCTTGCATCGCTGGTTATTTTCATAGATACATTCAGCTGATGTGCTTGTTCTAGAGCTTCTGGCTGCTTCCCATACATTCGTGATTGCCAAAAAGCTTTAGTTGAAAGTACAGCTGGAACCTACATAGAACTTTTACCAGATTTTGCAGGATTTGGCTGGCCATAAAATGTGTGGGGTCTTGGAGCCGCTGTTGCATTCATTCAGTCTTTTTCTAGCCTCTGAGACTGCCAAGAGAGGTGACAAGTTCTTTCCTCCCCTGGTAGTTTTTTAGGGCTGTTGGCCCTGTAGCAGCTGCTTTGATACCTCTAATTCGTTTTTGTGCTGGCCATCAACCATGTATCTTCCCGTGGTGGCTAAATGTTAGTATTAATGAAACTCAAGAAATTTAATCAATTTCTTTGAATTACAGATGAGGAAAAAGCCAAATGATAGATGTATTTGCCAGTCCACAGCAACTGTTAGGCCCGTGAAGGAGCAAAAAGCCTCAGATCTTTCTGAAAATGTAGAACTGGTGAAATGGGTTAAAAATGCTGGTGAAGGAGGGAAGGTGAAGGAGCTAATGTGATAAGGTAGAAGCCTTTTTTTTTTTTTTTTTAATCAGAAGCCCTTGGGTGTGATGCATGGGTCCTGCACGTAGAAGCAATAACTTTGTAACCTGAAAGCACTGTAGTTATATCCCTCATTGTGGATCAAAAGTTTACAAACTCCTTTTTCTTGAGCCGGACAATTTACCTGAGACTACTAACCACCTGCAGATTAAATAGATAAAATCTGGCAGACAAAACCATCCTTTGATATGTTGGACACTAGAAATAATAGTCATCATCTGTGTCAAATGTAACTCAGGATGTTGTTTGGTTGAGAAGGTCTCAGTGCTTACAGGCTTCTCTGTCGGTTGTCATCTGGATTACACATGCTGTGATAGTCTTTCAAAGAAAAGCCAGGTCCCACTAGATGCTTTAGTCAAGACGCAGCACTGTCTGGAGGCAGCAGGAATGCTTTGAGGAAAGCTTGTCATGATGCAGGAACCATGTGAATAACTCCTGAGCTATGTTTCTAGACCTGGGGGCAGTGGACAGGATGCAGAGACACCTTGGGCTTCCACAGTGCTAGTTTTGATCCAGCCATATTTTTTCTGAGCCTATTCACTGTGGATCTACCTTCTGCACCTCACTCTCCAGGGTTTCTGTTGCTTATTTCTGCAGCAGAGAAGAGAGTGTCTACATGTACTGGGACTGTGGTGGGTATTGTCAGGCTCCCTGACTTAATAAGCCCTTCCCATCGGGGTTGGAGAGCAGAGAGCAGAAACAGTAATTAGCTCTACTGGTACCAGCAGAAGGCCAGTGAAGGCCAAAGCTGTTAACAAGGTTGTCTGGATCTAGGTGCCTTGTGCCACGGGTGCAGTGTCCTTGTGTGTTTCCTTCCCTGCTTTGCAGCCTGAGAGCCGATTTATCTCAGTCAGCATGGCCAGCCTTTGTAGGAGTCCTCTGCTTTTAGTCACGCTGTCACTAATAATCCATCTTCCTCTGTGCCCAGAGCTCACGGTGAGCATGCTACAGCCACAAGTTCGTGCAGATGCTTCTGGAATAAGGGCCCAGGCTACCACTTGGCTCCTGGAGACCTTCCAGGAGTGCGTCTGCAGTGCTTCTGCACAGGTCTCTCATTTCTTGTCATCCAGCATCATCCAAGGCCATTGTATCTTTAGGAAATGTTTGCTGCTCTTTGATTCCTATGTATGCTGCATATTTGTCATTCCTATGTTCTTGTGCCAGGCTCAGGAAAAGGAGTGGAAACCTGTTTGTGCCTTTTCCATGTTTTAGGATATTTTGAGTCTGTGCAAGCAGGTAATTAATGTTGGTCGTATTTGTTAGTATGAGATTAGGAATGTTTAGATACTGATGTGGTGCTCAATCCTGTTTACAGTTGGGTTTCTAATAGCATTGCAAGTGCTTTTGTGGGACATTGATGGGACAGATCACACCTATTGTCAATCAGAGTGCTTTGGGGAAGGATGTGATGTTTCACTGCTGTGCTTTTACTGAGCTCTGTTTGGAGTTGCTTTTAGTGTTAAAAGTGAATCACCGGACTCAGCAGTAAATTACTAACTCAGGAGATAAGCAGTAATCTCTAACGAGGAATGTGCATGCTTTTAATGTCCAAGTTTAGAGTTCAAACACATGATTTTAAATTGCTGTGAAGGTATGCATTCAGTGTTTAAGAGCAAGTGTTGATTGCTCATCAGTGGATAAGCAGTATCTTGTTAAGATTTGGTAGATTGGTGGCTCTCATATGCTCAGTCTAAATTAGTTTGCAAAACAGCCTGTAAACTTTTCCATATCAAGACTGAGTTTAAAAGTTTGTAAATAATGGTTCTTAAGATCTGGGCCAAAATACTCTTGTTAGGAAACCAAAGGTATGTATTTTATTATGCACACGGAATTCAGTATTATATCTCTAACTCTTTTTTTAAGTTACACTGAGCAAAGCGTGTGACATGGTACCACTCTGGAAAGTCTATGGAGGTTGAAAAACCCGTTTCCCTTTAATATGGATTGGATTAAGATTCTGAGAGGCTGCCTGCTGCTGTCCTGCGGACAGGCTTTTCATGTGTCCATGTGTTTGGTTTCTCCATACCACAACACTTGCTGTTGGTCATTTGGCAGCTGCACTGCAAACCACCTTGTAAATGTCTTCGTTGGGGCCAGTGAGGGGGAGAAACTAGTCTGACAAATGGAGGGACATTCTCGAACATCAGTAAATAAATAAATAATCAGCGGTGATGTGACAGATATCTTGTTAGCAGTTAATGGAAATTAAACTAGTTCAGCAGGCAGTTTGTGGACCAGTTGTAAGCAGTCACTGCTATTTGGGTTGTCTTGTATTATTAACTATGGAGCCCCTGGTTGCAAAGAAATAGTTGGCAGTATCTCTGTCTCTTCACAGGTGTTGGTAAGGTAATTGAACAAAAAATACAGAGCCAGCAAAGTGAGGGAACAGAGTAAGCAAATAGATGCTTTAAATTCACAATTTCTAGCCTTTTCAGGGTCTTGTGTAACTGCAATAGAGTGGAAATCATGTTCCTATGACCACTTCTGTAACCCGTGGTACAAATTCAGTGTTTTAAGCCATTGAGTTGGAGATTTGACAAACAATATAGGTCTTTGTGTTGAGCTGTCTGATACCTGGAAGTGGATTTAGGTCTAATAGATCCCTTCAGCAGGTGTGATGAGATGAAAGGGATTTCAAAGTGCTGAGAGAAAGCTATCTAGAGCTGCTAATGAGGGATGTTAAAGAGAAGGGTGTTTCCAGATTGCCTCAAGTACTGTTTAACAGTTCAGCCAACCCAGTTTCAATGGCTTGTTTGCTCCAGAAGGGATTTTTTTTTAGGGGCTGGCAGTGTTCCAGTCAGGTTTCACCATGTGACTTCTATCTTACTTTAAGCTTCTGTGCTGTGCCTGATGGTTTTTCCTTGGGGGTGCCGTGCTGGGTAAGGACTGAATCAAAAGAGTCAAGTCCTTCCCTGTAAGGGCAGTGATCCATTACATCAGCTGAAGCTGCTTTGTGTCACTTCATCTTAAAGGCAGAGCAGATGGGCTGAACCCAGCTCATGTGCCTGCTCTGCCACCAAGCCAGGGTGGTCCCACGTGCCCTTCGTGCCACCAGGACAGCCTCATGTGGGCTGGCTGCGGGTACACGCGTGACCTCTGCTTGTTGGACTTGGACCATTAAAGGGTTGGTGCTTTAGCCTGAGTCGGAGAGAAGGTGGCTTTGGCAAGTGGGGTTGGCTCACTGAGGCATCAGATACTCTCCCAGGGCCTGAGAGAAGGTCCATCCCATTTGGCAATGGAAAGCTGTTTGTTTTTTTGCCGTGTTTTATGATACTCAGAGCTGCATTTAGGTTGCAGAGGGTGTCACCTGAGAGAGGCCATACTTCACCATCACCATAACCCTAGAGAAGCTTGACATTTATGGGTGTTTTACCCATTTGACGTGAAAACTTCTTAGGTGGTTCTGCTCCTAAGAGTGCAAAAATCTGCTCAAGTTGGATCAGAGCAGGGTTCCCTAGTAGGCCCATCTGAGAGATGGAAGTCGATTCATCCCCAAGTGTTTTAAAGAAACCCATAAAACAACACTGCTCACAGGAAGAGGAGGAAAAACCCCACCAAACCAACCCCCAAATATAAACATTTGGAGATACTTAAATGCAGCCTCTGTTTTGGGAAATACCTAGGTTAACAAATAAATTCAGGCTTGAGATTATTCTGTGGAAAGTACTTTAGCTTTTTTTTGATGTTTGCCTCCTTTACACAGAGGAGCCATCCCAGCTCTGGGAGGATGTGACCACCAGCAGCTTTTGAGATGAATTTTTTGGGTGAGGATTGATTTGCCATGCAAATACATACTTCAGTATGATCATTTGCCTGATAGTCTGAGAATAATTTTCATGTGACCTACTGTTAATGCTTGAATTAAGATTAGTGTCTGTTGCAAGAAATGCTCTGAGATATGCTGCTGTAAGTTCAGCTGCTCCAAAAAAATAAATGAATGTGATTTTTTTGCTAATATCTTTTAAAACATGAAATCAAATGGCAAAGCTTTTGTTTAAAGTGTGAGCTGAACTAAGAAGGGTTGTGTGTTTGAATGGTAGGAAAGTTGTGTCTATCTAAATGAATCTTAATGCTTTATTCAAACACATGAATATAAAAGATGTATATCAGGGTATAAGCCTTTGAAATTAGTTGTATTATAATATTGCCCCCCCCCCCGCTTTTATTGTATCAGCTTTTTTTAAAAAATTGATAAAGAAATTGAGCCACACGATTTTTCTTAATCAAAACTAAAATTGTCCAAAGCAAACAGGAACAGTGCAGTTTTACTTTAGCAAATACCCGCTGCTGCCTCAGTGGTTGGAAAGGCAAACTTATTTTTGTTTTGTTTTGTGTTTTTGCTTTGCTTGGCTGTAAGCCAGCACTAGAAAATGGTTGTAGGCCAGCCACAGAAAATAACTCACTGTATTTTCTGTTGATTATAGTACTACTGAGATATTTCTGTTCAAATCCTGGCAGGCGCGTGCTGGTTCCTTTTGTTTCTGGATACAAGTTGTCATGGTAATAAGCCAGTGAGCTTCAGGAGCTCCTCACTGGCTCAACCCTCAGTTGGTGGTGGTCATTTGCAACAAGTAACCTCTGGAAGGGGTGGTCAGGGTCTCCCCTGCACTGGGGGCTTCTGGAAGACTCCAGTTTGCAAACTGGAGGTAGCTCTAATGCTCTGGGTGATTCTGGAAATGAGCATGTGGCTGGCAGGGTTGGGATTGAATTGTGCTTGAGAACTGATTTTTCTCAAACAGAGCATGAGGTTTGTGCTTCTGGGGTGGTTTTGGGTTTGTTTTTTTTTTTTGTTGTTTTGTGATGTTATGGGGTTTTATTTTTGCTTGACAAGGGGAAAAATGCAGTAAGCAGAGGTTGGAGTGCGATGACATTCAGCACTTGGGACAGTGCTGAAACCCCCTGTTCATTGCTTGGCTTCTTGGTGCCAGTGACACAAGGAGGTCTATTCCAAGGTCTTGTTTTAACAGCAAGGTAAAACACCAGTATGTCTGAGAAGTTAGATGAAATGTGAGCAGTGGGGGCCGTTACAAGTTCAGGTACAGACAGATGGGCACAGGTGATTGTGTAGTGGTGGCTTACTGGGATACCCCTTCATCAACTGAACAACACTGCTGCCTTAGCCCATTAGGAAATTCACAAAGTTTCTTTGCAGTGGAAACTTAAATTTTTCATATGAGCAGTTACTGCAGATTAGTTGACAAAAGACAGCTCTTTAATCTCACAGTGACTTATTTGCTTGTGATTTGGAATAGCTTCCACATTTAACAAATCTGGTATGCTGTGAATACATCAGTGTACTACAAAATGTGTATCACTGGGAATTTTTTAATGGTCACAGAATTGTTAGGGTTGGAAGGGACCTCTCAAGTCTAATCCAACTCTGTAGTCCAAATAGCCCATTTCCAGTACAATAGCCCTTGACCAGTCTAGTCCAAATCATGCATTATGAAAAAGGAATACTTGAAGCTGTGGTTACTACTTGGCTATGATTTTGGATTACCAGGACCTAGGCTTTCCAGAAATGAATGTTTTTTTCGGACAATAGATTGCTCTTGCCCACTATAAGGAAAATTGTATGAAGATTTCATTTAGGCCAAATCTGGAGTGATGTACTTCCTTCATGACAATTCAACTGGTTTAGTTACGCCTAGAGTGTCTGGACTACAGTCCTTGCGCCTAAACTGGTATTACGGATATTAACCCTGGCTGCTTTAAAACCTGTAGACTAATTAAACGCTCTAAAAACCTCACCCGCAGCAAAAGTATCTGAGAGTTGTCATATCTTAATCTTGTTCTGATAGCTCTTGGGGAATCCCCCAAGCACAGCTAACTGCCAACCCTATTTTTAGTAGGTAGCCCTACCTGATATACTGTGGTCTCCTTTTTCTTGCCAGCCTTGTTGCACTTCCTGATGTTCTCCAGGCTGAGGTCCTTTAAAGTGCTTTGTGTGTCACGTTATTTTCCCTGTTTGGTTCATTGTTTCTGATTTATTTATTTTAAACAAATTTTGTTATTTAAAAGCTGCCAATCGTTATGGTCCTCTGTATTTGGATAAATTTACATAAAACTCATCTCTGCTATATGTAGTTGTTTAAAAATAAGTCCCACTGTATTTAGTAACTGATATATTTGTTAGCACAAGATTGATTTTCATGTAGTAGGATATTGAGTCTTATTTCGTATAGCTAGGGGAAAACATGGGAAAAATAACACACTGCTTCAAGACAATTTGAGACTCTCCTCAGCATTACCAAAAAAAAGACAAGGAAAAGCCCTAGGAACTGGCATAACTCTGCAACAAAAGATGTGAATGTTTGCGAAATGAATGTGAAAATGGGTAGAACAGATTTAATACAAGCTTCCAACTGTTGGCTATAAATATTGAAAAGGCAATTACATATTTTTAATGGTGGGTAACTTAAGTGCCTTTCATAATTATGGACTCTGCAGTCAGTAGGAGAGATCTTTTGTGGTGAAACCATTTTGTTTGCATTTGGATATGCGAGCATCTTTTGGATTTTTGACTGCAGAACTTGGGCTTTTGTGTTATGCATTTAATTGTCTGATTTCTGAGAGTCTGGAAAGCAGAAGAGAAATGCATAGCACTACCCTGTAATTTGCTATGCTCATTAGTTTGTTCACTGACTTCTACAAGATGGCAGGCTTTAATTTCCCATCTAACATTTCCACGTTTATCCCCATCTTATGGGATGATTGCAATCATGAATGTCTTAATTTCTTTAGTTTATTCTGCTAAAAGCTTTATGACCAGCAGGATATGCTGAATCAGTTGTACTAATCTTGAGCCAGTGTTAAAAGTCTGTTAGTGTGGGTGGGTCATTGAACCTTCCCACTCATTTTTATACATTTGAGAAGGTTCTCCTGACAAGATTGAAAACCAAAGCCTGTTTCTATTATTACAGGTGAATCTGTGAGGCATTACAAGGAAGAAGAGGTTTTTAACCCTCTTCCAATTAGAAAAAGAATCTAAAATGCAAAAATAAACATGTAATGTGAATGTAAAATGTAATTTTCTTTTGAGGGAGGCTTTTTTTTTTTTTTTTTTTAATTCACAAAACAAAGTTAATTTGAAAGACAGGAAGGCTGATTTAAGTATTGCATTGAAACATCTTGTTTCTCTGCAGCTATTTTACTGTGATCCTATGTTGTTTCTCCAGGCTCTGACTTCGAGGCAGTAATGCAGTTGAAGTCTTTGGAGAAGCAGATTTCTGTCTGTACTGAGACAAACCAGGAAAATGGGATTTCTCCTTTTTTCTTTACAAGGTTTTGGAGTTGATCCCGATTACCTTCATGTGCAGATACTTCAGTTCCAGACTAACATTGCTTGTTTCTCCTGTTTCTAATGAAGTTTTAAAATTCCACCCATCGCCCAGCACAAATGTCGCTATCCTCCCCACAGTGGAGCTAAAAATAATGATTTTTGTGTGTCAGCAAGTCTTAACAAGATTGAGACAAGCTGAAGCAGAGGATGGAAGACGTGGGTGGGTTTGGTGACCTGTCAGTTCCCCTTCTGATGAAGGCTGATTCCCAAGCAACTAAATGCTTGATTACTGTGGAGTAATGTTTTGTCATGAATTTCCTGAAATAGAATGCATGTTAGTCAAGACAAATTCATACAGGTTTAAGATGGTGATTTTTTTTCAGAACCTTAGTGGCCACTGATATATTTGGCTGAAGTTCAGGTAACCAGTTTGGTGTATGAGAGCTTGAACAGGCCTTTAGGTTCAAAAATTGCCTTTAAATCCTAGTCATCTGTTTGGAGCATGAGTAAGAAGGTACTTGTTTTTAGAAACTCCTCAGTTCCAAACTGTCTTATCATTTCATGGAGAGCTGCGGTGTTGAGGTAAGCCAAGCCTGGAAGTTTATGGAAAGGTAGACTAGGCTGGTGGATGGCAAACTGGGGATAGCAAAGCTACTCTACTACAGTAGTTGTCTTCCTACCCATGTACATGGCCTTGCTCCCCACCTGTCTCCAACATTACTTGTTATTGCTTCCCACCCCTTCACTTCTTACATTTTTCCTGTGCCAGGCAAAAGGAAAGGAAGCAATGATAACGGCAATGTGGTGTGATAGATGGTGCCTATCAGAACAACTCTGCTGAGCTAAGTCCCCTTGAATCTGTGTCATGAATTTTGAGTTTTCAGGCTTGCAGCTTGTCTGGGAGCTGATGCCTGTTCTCCTTGGAAAGGGGAGGGCTGTGTTGGGATGAGTGGTGGCTTGATAGGTCTGGCTTGCCTTTGGATGGAAAACAGGAGTTCCACAGCAGTAGAGAAGGGTAAATTGGATCTGAAATTGCTAAGTGTGGTTGATGAACAGGATAGGAATTTCTTCAACCCTACTGTGAGGTCATTGAAAAGGGTAGTGTCACCTGATTCTGCAAGTTTTCTGTCATTCCTAAAAAATGTCAAGCTTGGCTAAAGGAAATGCTAATTGATAGCTTGCAAAACTGACAGACCTAGCTTTACACCTTAGGCTATGCTTAGAAACTGAATGCATTAAGAATTGGGAGTTTTTTCTGTGTTCTGGAATGAACTTCCAGTCTTCGGTAGCTTACAGTTTTTTGTATGCTACAAAATAGGCTGATTTAAAGGAAATAGTTGTTTCAGGTAAATTTACAAAAGTATATTACATAATCTGTATTCATCCTTAAAATATGGCCTGTGGGATTTCATTCATAGAATACCAATTTGAGTCATTTGACATGTAATTTCACATGCTTAAATATTTCATTTATATCTGTGTAGCTGCCAGTTCAACACTGAGTCAATAAATCGTTTCTTATAACTTTGCCTTAGTGTTGTTAAGCCACAGATCTGTATGTAATCTACTAAGAATGGCTTGCAGGAAAATGTTGTGGTAGCTTACAGCAAAGTTAGAAAGAATAATTTATCTTAAATTATAATGTTGATAGGTTGGATTCTGGCAGGATTCCTGTGTGGCAGCACCCCCCACCTGAATATGAAGGTCCTGATGCGAGAAAAAGAATGTAAAAAATTTGTAGTACATGACAAATACTTCATTTTAATCTCTTCAACAAATTAGTCTTGGTATGGCTCACTGATAAGTTCACACATACCTGGGCATGCTCCTGCACAGCAGCTGTGAGTGTGTTTTGTTGTTTTCTCAGTGCTGGGAAACTGGAGGTGAAGATGAATACTTCACATGTGCATGGCAGGGATTTTGGTATCTGCAATACTGGATTTGTCACAGTCTAAGTCAGTTTTTGTGGGTTTGCTGCTGTCCTTTGGCAGGTTAATATTTGCGAGATGAGAGCTCACCCTTAGGGTAAGATATTGCCTTGGGATATAGGTTTAACTGGTATAACTGATGTAGCTTCCCCCACCTCATCTGCCCTGCCTTTGCTTTGGAGGTTGCTGTCTCTGAAGGCAGTAACTTGTATGTCTCCCGAGTAGCTGTTGATGACAGCCTGGCATATTAGTGTGAATCAGATGTGAACAAACCTACTCGGGAGCGGGCACAGCTCTTCTGTGGACACAGAAATTTCTGTTTAAGCCAGATGAGATTGATGTTGCTCTAGTCCAGTCTGTTTCTTTTAGTGATGCGGGCGTTGCTTTGACCTCAATGAGTTATACAGGCAGCCAGATGGGCAGGTGCTAAATCAGTGCTAGAGGGTAAAAAAAGAAAATGTAAATGCTTGGTACAGCTTCCGAAGTGGCTGAGAGTCAAATTATTTCAGTTGCTGCATATGAGAAGAAAACAGTTTAAAAAGACTGGATACTGCAGCCACAAGGAAACAGGCAGGACTTCAGCATCCTGGGTTTGGATTGTGGCTTCATTGCTCACTAGGAAGAAAAAATTGCCACTGTTGTTCTTAGTATATTATGATTTGGGGCAAAAAACATTAAAATAGTTGATGAGAAAAGGGAGTTTCACTTGGAGCTAAAATAACTGTTTAGTCAGCCATATAGAAATGACAAATGCCTCCCTTCCTGCCAGTGTTTTCACGGTCTTGTTTAAACCCATCAAGGAGTTTAAGGTTCCACCTTCTCCCCATTGCATGAGCTGTTGCCTCCATGACCCTGGTGCTGGACCTCATGGGTCAGATGCTGCCAACAGAGAGGCTTGAAGTTTGGTCCCTGTGAGCAGGTATTTGTCCTGGGGCCAGGGAGGTGGCAGGGACGCAGGCAGTGGGGAGGGACAGGGTGGGACCTCCTGTTTTGACAACAGTGAAACCTGGGCTTGGGCTGGGGTCTGGAGCTGCCAGGCATGGTGGGGAGTGGCTGTGCACCCCCTCTTCACAGAGCCTTGTGCCACTGGTGGGTGGCTGCAGGGGACCTAAGGAATGGGTTAGTTACCGAAGATCAGCCTTTCAAAACCTGCTTTAGACTTAGCAGGCAGATCTTTTTGAGCCGAAGGTGAATATTAGCTGCTTTGAAAAGATCCTTTTTTTTATCCTTCAAGGCAGTGAATTAAAGAATTAGCTTGTATTTTATTTTTACCCTTTGATTTATAATACACCAAACTATAATAAGATGAAAGCTTCTCTTCGCTTGTTTGCTACTTCACAGAAATGAGTGAATTTCTAAGACAGCAATGAATTTCTCAGCTCAGCATTTTGCTTTTTAGCTGTGGCAAGGATGAATAGTTGAATTTGGCCTGTAGTTTCACACCTTAATGCAAACCAGGACTGAAACAAGTGTTAAGTCTGCGATTTTTAGAGGCTTAACTTTTTCAGTCCAAAGAAGTAAATTTTCACATCTCTATCACTTTATTAAAGTAAAAAATTCTTCATTAAGCTAATACGAATTTGAGCCAACATTCTGGTTTGTGTTTGTCTGGTTTGTGCAACTGGCATTGCCAAATACGTTTGAAGCACAAATGAAATGAATAGAAATGTCTGGGCATAAACATGTGCAGATTTTTATTAGACTGGATAGCAGAGGTAAGGTTGCAGACCGATGTGTTTCTACAGATCTAATTGAAGTTGAGCTGTGTTAAAACTTGAGTCTCTCCATTTTATTTCAAAGTACGGTCAGAACTTTAAACTGGGGCAGCTGACACTGCCGAAAAAAAACAATTAAGAAATAACAGTGAATTAAACAAATTTCAGGCTGCTTCATACACAGCAACCCAAGCATATGACTCTGGCTGCAGCACAAATTTAAGCATAGATTAGATTTCAGTCTTCTAGCCTTAATTTAAATGAAAACATGCTTTGAAACCTGCACTAATTTGTGCTTTGCATTTAATTTTTGGTTCTGGAGTTTCCATTGAGATGTTTTTTAAATCTGTTGCCACAGCCTGTGTGTAAGAACTTGATTCTTGTGGCAGGATCAGCTACTTTGCATTGCTTTTGCTAAATTTATTGGTTTTTAAGTTCTGCTGGTTGGATAAAACAGAAAAGCAAGAAGCTGGTGGTTCCTCTGTGCTTTTGTATAAATAGTCCTTCCTGGAGCAGAACATTTAACCAGTTGTATTGTGATGTTTAGCTTTGTTCCTCTTGACTTTAATAAACTGTTATGATGTTGTATTTTAAAGAATAAAGGGAAAAAACTAAATAATGGTTCTCTGAAGTTCTGATGTCTCAGCCTGCCACCTTGTGGTAATTTGAGTCCGTGTGTTTAGTACAAACCCCCATCAAACTGCTGCTGTCACCTGCATGCTTTTATGTACTCCGTGGACTAATTGGAGGCAGCTTTCAGGAACACTGCGAGCTAGCAGAAATGTTTGCGTAAGTCACACTGTGGTTGAATTTGCTCAACTAGCTGGCATAAATCATACAGGCAGGCCACGTCCTTCTCAAAAGGCAAGCTTCTTTTCCTGCGAATTTCAGAAGTGTAGCTTTTTGTCAAGTGTATAGAATATCAAAATTAACAAACTGTCATAGCTTACATGCCTTAGTTTTATGTGTCTGTTATTTTTGTGAAATAGCTTTCATTAAACCATCATTTCAAGCATTTGGAATCTGTTTAGGATTTTACACCACGTGGCACAAATATTTCGGAAGGACTCTCCCATTCCATTAACTCATTTGTAATTTAGAAATTGAAAAAGCTACTTATGTTTGATAATGAATGTTTGTTAAGTAAGCAAAGCGTAGGTTTTCCTGAGATAAATGGAAAATGGAGGTGACCTAATGACAATGACTTGATACTATGATTATTTTTTGTCAAATTGCTTTCCTGCTCTTCAGTGCTACAGACTGACGAGAAGAGTGTATCGTCTACTGACAATATATGAAAATGTATTCAGCTCTTTTGACTCTTACTGTAGTTTTCTGTACATTGCAGTGTTACAGAGAATTTCATTGGAAGAAGTAGTGCTGGTTGTTACTTAAATTTCAATGCCATACTTTTGATGCTAGGGGGAGCTGTTCTCTGCTAGACACCTTCTGGGAAGATACAGCTTGAAGAACGACCTGCGGCACTTTCCAATGCACAGCAGCTGCAGTGTTATAATGATTTTGTTTTGGTAGGACCCCACTGCCTGGACTCTTGTTTTCTTGCTGCTTTTTTTGCAAATCAAAACCACCACCTTAATTTTCTCTGTGATAAGATGTCTTCAAATTTATCTTCCCTGTGTGGCTGCAGCCAGTAACCGTGGTGGAAGCACAGGCAGAGATGTGTTTTGGTTTGGATTTTTTAAATTATTTTTTCCCCTTACCTTCTGGTTTTTTTAGATCGCTCTGGATTTCTTTCTTTAAAAGATTTTTTTAGATCTATTTTTTTTTTTTTTTGCCTTTCTTTTTTTTTTTTTTTTTTTTTTTTTTTTAAGTCAAACATCCCCACTACCTGCAGTTCCTGGTGCAGGCACCTATGGAACGTTGTGTTTGCAGTATTTGACAAGTATGCTTGTATTCTGAATAAAGATTATTTTGTAAGAAGTGTTTGCTAATGTTACCTTTCCAGTTGCTTGTGAAACTGGTCAGAATGACTCCCTTCAATGATTTCATGCACCCCCCTCCTGTTTTGAGTCAGTTCAGCTGCATTTCTCTAGAAGAACACTCGTAACCTGTGTTCTTGATTGCTTTGTACATCTGCAAGGTTGGTCACTAGGTTTTGGAAACCGGATGTCCATGGGTGCCTTTTATGACACACTTCCACTTTAAGGTCTGTAGATCCCTGTAAGCCAGCATCCTTAGTGGTTCTTCATTCATCTGGGAATCCTTCACTGCAGCTAAAACTGCAGTGCAAGCTGGTGGCAGAAGGTTACTCTCCCAGTCTTCTGTCTGCTTGTTGGAAATGAATTACAATAGTATCTTGTGGCCAGACTTGTTTCCACGTAATCCACTGCTATAGGGATCTGATCCTCAGTGGTCCACACCCAGCTTCCTATGGCAGCTGATGGCTTGTGCCTCATAGTCCAGCACACCTGGTGAGCAGCAGCGGTGCATGGGGTCTGTTGGGGTGCATCTTCCCTGACGCTGCTCCTGGGAGCCTCTGCTCACCCCTAGCCTGTGTGACAAGTGAGCAGGTCACTGACTGTGGCAGACAAGTCCTTTAGCGTGCTTTGATTAGTATTTAACAAAAAAGGATGTGTGTGTGTGTAGAGTGCATGGGCAGAAAGCAAGCAACTACTGTATTTTCTCTTCAAAGCCTTCTATGTGCAAGGTCCCTCCATCCTAAACCATGAGTAATTACTTTTATCCTCCATGTGTCCTCTGCTCCTCACAGGAGGACCAGAGCCTCTAGAGAGCACGGGCACAGAAGGACCAGAACAGAAGTGAAATCTCAGTGTTTTGGCTTGTGCTTTTCTTCTACATTTTCCAAACTATTTGCGTTTTTTCAGTGTGAGTGAACGACGTTCTTTTCAATACTGAATGAAAGACACCTATATAGTCTTAACCATTGAGTGTAACTCCTGGTATATTTTCTGATCTGTATCATGATTTAAACAAGCACAGTATTTAACTAGATTTTATTTTTATTTTTCTTACTTAAATTCAAGTTCTCTGTGTGACTCCACTCCTAACATTTTTGCCCAATTTTTTGGGCCTTTTTTTGAGGATCCCAAGAGTTGACTGTACTGGAGGCTGAGATCAGCCTGACTGGAAGGAAATGGCAAAAGCATCCCATTGTGACTGGTCCAGAGGCTCCATGCATCCTCGGCATAGATTACCTCAGGAGAGGGTACTTCAAAGACCCAAAAGGGTACCGATGGGCTTTTGGTATTGCTGCTTTGGAGACTGAGGAAAATGAGCAGCTGTCCACCTTGCCTGGTCTCTCAGAGGATCCTTCTGTTGTGGGGTTGCTGAAGGTCGAAGAACAACAAGTGCCAATCGCGACCACAACAGTGCACCGGCGGCAGTATCGCACCAACCGAGACTCCCTGATTCCCATCCATAAACTGATCTGTAGTCTGGAGAGTCAGGGAGTGATCAGCAGGACCCGCTCACCCTTTAATAGCCCCATATGGCCAGTGCAAAAGTCTAATGGAGAGTGGAGACTAACAGTAGACTATCGTGGCCTGAATGAAGTCACACCACCATTGAGTGCTGCTGTACCGGACATGCTAGACCTTCAGTATGAACTGGAGTCAAAGGCAGCCAAGTGGTATGCCACGACTGATATTGCCAATGCATTCTTCTCAATTCCTTTGGCAGCAGAGTGCAGGCCACAGTTTGCTTTTACTTGGAGGGGCGTCCAGTACACTTGGAACCGACTGCCCCAGGGGTGGAAACACAGCCCTACCATCTGCCATGGACTGATCCAGAATGCACTGGAACAGGGGCAAGCTCCAGAACACCTGCAGTACATTGATGACATTATTGTGTGGGGTGATACAGCGGAAGAAGTCTTTGAGAAAGGGAGGGAAATAATCCAAATCCTGCTGAAAGCTGGTTTTGCCATAAAACGGAGTAAGGTCAAGGGACCTGCACAGGAGATTCAATTTTTGAGAATAAAATGGCAAGATGGACGTCGCCAGATCCCTACAGATGTGATCAACAAAATAACAGCAATGTCTCCACCAACTAATAAGAAAGAAACACAAGCTTTCTTGGGTGCTGTGGGGTTCTGGAGAATGCACATCCCAAATTACAGTTCGATTGTAAGCCCTCTCTATCACGTGACCCGGAAGAAGAACGATTTTAAATGGGGCCCTGAGCAGCAACAAGCCTTTGAGCAAATTAAACGTGAGATAGTTCATGCAGTAAAGGAATGATCAGCATCAGCAGGCAACGATCCAACACTGCACACAGCTTCTCCTGCCCTGAAAGACTGTTACAAGAGATGGAGCCCAACATCATGGACCGAATGGACTCAGTAGCTTTATAAGAATTGGTCCGTGCACTAAGATAACAGTGCGCTGAAATGAGAGTGAGGGTATATGGAAAATGTGGGATCTGAGCATGACGTGAATGGTATGGAATAAGGGGTGGATACTGTCCTGGGTTCAGCAGTAGCAGTCAGTTTTTTTCTCCTTCTTAGTAGCTGTTGCAGCACTGTGTTTTTGACTTTTGGCCTGGGAACAAAGCTGATAACACCGATGTTTAGACTGACCAAGGACTTTGTGAGTCTCATGCTCTGCCAGGGAGGAGGAGGCGCCGGGAGGGAGCGGGGACAGGACACCTGACCCAAACTAGCCAAAGAGGTATTCCATACCACAGCACGTCATGCCGGGGGGTGTAACTGGGAGCTACCCGGAAGGGCACGTTCTCTTTTCGGTCAGGCTTTCTTTTCCGGCGAGCGGTATCATGTTCTTTTCCCTTGTTATTTCTCTTATCATTGTTGTTGTTGTTGGTAGCAGTAGTGATTTGTTATACCTTAGTTATTAAACTGTTCTTATCTCAACCCGTGGGAGCTGCATTCTTTTGATTCTCCTCCCCGTCCCTCCAGAAGCGGAGGGAAGAAAGGTGGGGGGGGAAAGTGGACTTCGTGGTTCTGATTTACGGCCTGGGCTTAAACCACGACAATACCACATCTAGCATTGTTTCATTGTGTCTGAAAACAGTATTTCTGTACTTCTTGATCAATTTTATATATACAAATATTTTTCAGTGGCCAGATCTTTTATAAATATATAACTTTGATATATTCCATTACATACATTGATATATACCATTACATTTGATATATTCCATTCCGTCATCTTACAGTAGGTTATGAGAGTGATATTGAGAATGGTGTTAGCTTATTCTCAACTTTGTCAGCATCGACTGCTGGTTGCAAGCCACTACTCTTGATTTTCAGTGAAATAGGGATAATACGTTGTCTCTTAACTAGCATGTTTGAAAAAACTGGTGATGAAACAGCATGAAATCCATAAGCAAAAGTGAAATCACTCTAGAAGTTGTGGGCTGTACTGCAGTTTTCTCTTAAGTGCTGTATAACATTAGCAAAGCCTTTAGACTGACATTAGTGTTTCCATAGTTGCATCTTAGGAAGTTTTAGTCTTGGATGTTGTTTTCATGTCTTTATTAATATTGTTTTGTGAGGTGGATATTGGAGGCTTGCAATGGTTGAATGTAATACTTCATGTAACTAGGATTGTCTTTATGATTTTCTTATTATCTCATGCCAAGAATTTTCTGTTCATGCCAACTTTTCTTCTTGGCAAAGCTTGTGGTTTACCTTCTATTTGAAGAGGATACAATTTTATAAATGTTTATGTAAATGTGGTATTTTGTTAGGCTATTTTGTACTTCTTTTATTCTCAACATGAAAAGACAAATTTCTATGAGGTTGCTTTATGCAAAAAAGGTTTTTGGGTATGTTGGCATTGAGAAGCAGGACAGTGGTAGTTGCAAAGTAGCTCACTGGAATTCTGGACCAGACTTGTTTCCTGGATGTAGTGACAGCAAAAGCAGAAAGGTTTCTGTGTTTGTATTTTCTGATGTGGACATACCATAATTCTTTTCCATGTCAGGTTCCAAGGTAGAATCAAAGGCGTTCCTGCAACTTGTCTTTAATCTCTTGTAAATGTGTTATTTCAAATATTTCTCCTGTCCCTATTAGGCGAGCTCTGAATGCTCTGCAGAAACTATTTTAACAGCCTGTACCAAATTGAGAATCCTAATAATGTTTTCTTTATGTTTGTAGGATTTGGAGATCGTGTATTCCTATTTACATGGAATGGAAGCTTTGTCTAATCTGAGGGAGCATCAGCTAAGGTATGGTACTTTTAGCACTGAATGCACATGCACATATATATATATATTAATGCACTAACAAAGCAAAGGAACAGTAGGTTTGGTAGCTATACAGTACTCTTGTGTACCCAATCTCAAACTGAAAAGCTGGCTATCACTGCATCAAATTCTTCCCTTCTTTATTGTCCTAAGACTTGGTGCTTGTATGTGTGCATATGTGTATGCCTATTTGTTTCTTTTGATTTCTGTTATGAATGTGTCTGATTTTTTTCAAACTTCTGGGCTAGAAGTAAATGCTTTACATAAAGCGTACAAGTTCCAGTTCTGAATGAAAGTCCATACGTAGTCCAAATTGTTTATGTAGCATAATAATCACAAGAACAGGGTCTGTTATTCAGCTTCTGTTTCAGTTTATATTTGCTTTCATGTGGATGTTTTGACAAATTATGTATGCAAATGATACTTAGTAAAAGATTACTAATAAATGTCACCACTTTGTTTAATTGAAATGCTTCATGAAGCAAATAAATTGAAGTAAGAACTTCCAGATGAACTTCCTGGTTTTTTTTGTGAAGACTTGTGTTTGCTTGATTTTTAAGTTACTGTTTCAGTTGTTGTCACATAGACATCTACAGCAGAGGTTTCTAAGGGTACTGGGACATTGGTGTAAGGCTGGCAGGTAGAGGAGAAGGCCAGTGCATCTCCTGTATGCTCTACAGGGAGAGAGGGTGAATTACTGTTATTTTGCATCCTGGAGTTGCCAACATTTGCCACATCTGAAGATGCTGAAGCAACTTTGACTTGACTAATGCTGGTTTAGGTTCCAATTTCTGGTCTCTTGCTTCATCATTCTGTCAGCGTCCACATTCCCAAGCCAGTATTCTGTAATTTAGAGAAAATAAAAGGCGAGGGTTTTTTTTTCCCCGAAGTGCTCAAGACACATGGCAACGTGAAATGGGAATTGTCGACTTCAAAGGGGTTTCTGTAATTACTTTTGCTTTGGAAGAAGGCCACAATCCCATTCAGTTAAACTATTTTGTGCCATGCTATTGTATGCAAGTCTTTTAGCACATCAAGTTTTGTGCAGCTGAGTTGAACTGATGTTAACTTGTTTACAAAGATCAAAGTGTGCACATATGGTTGCATGGTATGTGCGTCTTGGCTTCCTGCGCAGAATGAGGTTCTTGCTGAGGAATGTGTGGAACTCGCTCTCGGAGCACTGTGAATTCCTAGAAGAGAGCTTCTGTTTACAGTACCATACATGGAAAAGGCTGGGCTCCCAGCAGATGTGGGACAGACAGCTTTTATAGTATCCTTTAGGATACAACATTTCTGTTGACGGTGGGATGCCACAAAACCCTCTGAGATGCATTAAAAACTAATGTATTAAATATAGCCTCTAGTAGTGAATAACTTATAGCTTGCTGATGATCTCATTTTGAATTTATTACGTTTGTTTAGGAAGCAGACAAAGATCATGTTTGAGCAAAAATCGGGCACCAGTATTAACCAGAACTAATTAAACTTTTCAAGTATTTGAGGAAGCAATCTAGTTTGTACTACTTGGTCACTGTTACATCTAACTTTTAACACAAGAATTGAAACACTTGGCTACATTCTGTAAGAGGAATTTTCTCCCCTATTGCTGTCCTCGTAACAGGACCAAAATGCTGTAAAGCTCGGGCAATGTCAGTGGTCAACTTGCATGACTTTATCAAGAATGTACTTCCTTCATTCTTGATTCAAGAGGGACAAAACTTGCTTGTTAAAGTGACTCTGTTTCCTGTAACTCCTACTCTTACATGGCCCATTGCCCAGTATCATTTCAGACCAGCAGGGCACAAACTGTCCGTCAGCAGCATTTTGATTTTTAAATCTTACTTCTAGCAGTGACTTCTCTTCTGATATTGTCTCACCAGTAACCTCATGACCGTCTCCTGCTTCCTTCTCAAAACACAGGATCAGAGAGAGAAGATGAGAACCCAGGAGGTAGAAGCAGGCAGTAGCTTTTGGTGTCTGTAAAGAATTTTGGCAAGATCCGATTTTATGGTGGGGACCAGTGTCTGAAAAAGAAAAGACTCTGTGGTTCAGAAAGTTTTTTTGCTGCACCAGGATGCAAGATGTTGCTTCATTAGGTGAAATTGATCTACAAAACATAATACTTAATTATAAACAGTATAGACATTGCCTATAAGAAAAGATCTCACAGATGGTCTGAAGAGTAGATCTAAAATACAGAGACAGGGGAAAGGCCATGTTAGGGTTTTTTTAATCAAGATACCACTATAAGCCTGCCACTTCTGGACAGAAAAAGCATCATTTCTTGGGCTGAATTAATAAGCAAAATCCTGAAAGAAATGAGTGCTAAGGTAACTTTTATAGCAGCCTCTTGGCTATTGAAATGCATGATCTAGGAAATGATGAGAGATAGCAGTAAGAAGCCTTTTAAAAGTCACATCAAACCCAGACCAACTCTTCCAGGCCTCAGATAAATGTTTTGGGGATTTTTGCCTGAGCAGGAATTCTTGGGCACATTTGTCTGCTGAGAGTATCATTGCAGGCAGCCATTCATTGATGTGCTAAGGTTCTGATGATTGATCCTGTGAGGAATGAGAATTTCTTTCCCAAATTTAAGTACAGTTCCTCATTTGAATGTTCACATGAGCCTCTTAGGCAAATCTCTGTCTGACTGTCTGTCAAATAGCCTTGGTGTTTGCAGCCTGTTTTAGAGCCAGAGAAAGTCCAAGGGAAGCAGTGGGGTTTGTTTCTTTCCCACCCCTCTTCCCCAGCAATTTACAGGCTCCATTTCCTTAATAGACAGAAATGGCATGTTGATTTTTTTGTGCCAAGTTAACATGTATTTCCTAATATTGGTAAGTTATATTATAGTTGCTCTCTGTTATGGCACATTTGTCAGGCAGACCATGAATGCAAAAGTGCTTTAATCCTCCCCTGTCGACAGAGGATTTTCCTGCAGGAAATTCTTTCTGCTTTGAGCCCTCTGGGGTTTCAGCATTAAAATCTCATGGAAATTTTTTAAGTTGCTGAATTTTAGCAAAATGAGAAGCATCAGTTTACCATGCAATATAATTCTTTGTTTCATCTGTTGATAAATAGATAGTCAGATTTATCTGACTTGAAAAAGGGAGCAGTTTTATATCCTATTATATCTGATTAGTGTCACATATCGTAGATTTCCATCCATTTTCTAAAATTCTGAATTGTTTCCTTATACAGCAACTTAATTTTATCAGATCACTTTATAAAATGAGACCAATATCACTTTACCCATTTTCCAGCCTTTTTTTTTATGGGAGCAATTACATCTACAGTCCTAAATCAAATCTGATCTTGGATGAGCTAATAACTTAAATGCTTAGATTTAACAATTTGTTCTCTTAAGTTAAAAATCAGCTTAGCTTTAAATTGATGGTTAGTTTCTGCAAGAGCTAGAGGCATGGTGGAAATGCTGACTAACTTCAGAAAGTGAAGTTTTTGTGACACTTGATAGGAATCGTAATTAAAAATGACTTGTTTCCTTCTCTTTCAGACTGATGTGTGAAACTGTTAGATATGAAAGGCATGAAGCAAATGAAGTTCTATACTAGTAAGTATTTTTGCTTCCTTTTGTAGAGACGTTCAAAGAATTAATTCATTTGAACTGTGCTAAGGACAGTGTTTAATGCCAACTCTCTCACCCAGCTCACAGTCTGTAAACATAAATGAGCCACTTTGTTTTCGTCGTCAAACAGTGCAGAAATTTTCTGGTGCCAGGGAGGGAGCTAGCAGTGACTCTTGCTTGGTGATGTGTGTTGTGTTAATTTTTTTAACCAGTGAGACTATATAGAATTATGGTACATGGCATGTCTTCTCATTAGAATATGTTGTCATTTAGTCTCACTTCAATTTTGTCAAACTAGTAGCGACCAGCTTTTTGTGCCAGAGGTGCCAAATTGACATATTTAACACGGCTTGTAATTAGCAGGGATGGGATCTAATGTCAGCCCAGATTTACAGTAGAGATCTGAGGACTCCAATTGCTGCATTTATGAAGGCCACTTATTGAAACAAAAGGTTAATCAGACTTTCACTTACTGCCTCTAGACATGCAGATTTGTCTGTGTTATCTGGCATTATTTGAACATTTAATTGTACAAAGAATGCACCTGTGTGCCTTCTTTTATACATGTGTATTTTTTCCTGCACTGACCATCAGGAGGAAGATGTGATTGAATAAATTTTAATGCTAAACCTTGACCATTCAGCAAAGTAAAACTAATTTCTAATGAAACCCAGTAATCATTCATGTATGGAAATTGCACAGGGTCAAAATCTGTAGATAACTTCATTTAGCCAAATTTAATATTCACTCATTTTGCAGACTAATTTGCTAGTGAGCATTGTGCTGGTTTGTCCTTTTCTAAGCAGTTGGTTTGTGTCCATTAGGTGTACTGAATTTTTGTTTAAATCCAATATCTTGGATTATTCTAACTCTTGGCTTAATTTAAATTACATGCTGAAAGGATCAAGGCTGCTAGTTGTGGATATACTCAAGGCAGGCAAAAGTTGCCAGGAAATAAAATGCACTAACAGAAAATTGTGAAATCTGAGTTAACTTGAAGTGTTTTTTGCAATTCTTTTGCACTGATTTCCTTTGTCACTCCTTTCATGTGACTTCATCTTCACTTCGGTTGTTTGCCTGTCGTTCCTATTTACTCACTTCTTGACACTTTTTTCCTCATGATTTATTCAGTATATTTAATGGGCAGTTTGGCAGTTTCTGGATATAGATGCTAATGCAAAATGTGCTTGTTCTAGCATTTCACATTTCCGATTTAATGTTTAATGGGCTAAACCTGAAAGTTGACATTGAATTTTTAAAAAAATTAGTATTATGAAGCCAGAAATATATGTTCTGTTACTCTTGAGTTAGAGCTTTACATTTTATTGTAATGAACAATTTAAGATCTACTTGGTAAGAAAATCCCATGGAACCTGCAGCCCAATTTCATTGCTCTGTTTTTCAGGATAATGAACTAAGAGGAATCCTTTGTTTTGTCTCACAAATTCAGCATGTGTATTGAAGATGTATTCCCCTAAAAAAACCCCCAGGATTCCAATTTTACAGTGTACACATTGGAAAAAATTCTTTGAGTACTACAGGAAATAAGCAATATGATAGCCAGTTTAGAATCAATCCACTCAGTTATAAGCTATAGGAAATAAACTTATAGCACACAACCTAGGTTTTTTCTGTTGCACATGCAGCATTTATCACTTGAGTCTCTTATTTTAATCATGAAGGCTTAGGTTTTAAAAAGCATTAAATTTGGGCTCTAAGATACAACTTTTCCTTTCCTTTTTTTTCTCCCAACAATGGCATGACTTGCCTTGAAATCTGAAATTGGGTGCTAATCTATTAAAATAGCTGCAGCTGTTGGAGCTGTTAATTGACCTGTGCGTGTGACATCCCTATGGCACAACTTAATGTCTCAATGTGGATAAGCTAAAACTTCATCCCTACATGCTAACATGAAAACTAACATAGATGCTTTGTTTATTTGATCAAAACTTTTTCATTGTGAAAATTTTCTGCATATCTGCACTGTCAGCTGTGCTTATAGAAAGCTGATTTTATATTGCATGTATGCAATGCTGAAAAGAATTATCTGTGCTCTGTACAAACACAATATTTTTTCTCTGTTTTTTAAAATAAATTTTTAATTTTCATAATATCTCTATGGATTTGTTTTTTCATGACCAAAGGGAAAAAATAGAGCACGTTGTTTAAATTGGGCTCATCTCATCTGCCTTTGCTTTACTATCAGCGGGTGTACATGGTAGTGACAAATTCTCAAACCCTACGGCCATCTCGCTGTTTAAATGGAAACTGGGTTATTAAAAGTGGCAGTTCAGCTTGAGTTATTCTTCATTTGCCAGTCATCCTACTACTTTAATTTGATGTGAAGTTAATGATAAAAGGGCTTAAAATCTACTCGGCAAAATTTCTGAATTGAGTTTTACTTGACACACATACCTGATATTTTTTTTTACCTGCTATCTTTTATTCAAATCTATTTAAAGATACCATTTAAAAAAATATTTAGTTCAGTTGCTTGATATATATATATACACACATACATATAGATATATGTATTATCAGTGGTTCAAAGAAGAAATATGGTTATTTTTTCATCTCTGCATGAATAGTAATTGTTGACATTTCCAACAGTAAGTTTCTAATTAGCATTTTCTTTGGAAACCAAAGTTTTAGCAGATTTGTAAAGAGTACGTATACCTCATGACAGTCAAACAAAATTTTTCAGATCAAAATTGAAATGTTTGCTGTGAGGGCAGAGAGGAATCTTTAGCACTAAACATTTCGCATCTAAGCAGATGAATATGCCTCCTTTAAAAGAAGCACCCCTTTTTTTCTCTTACATTGTCATACAGGGACTGTATGTGGTCCCTGTCTCTATGCGTCAGTGGTGTTTGGCTTACTATTTCTGTAAGAAAGTCTTGTATGTCCTTAAGCTTCTCTTATTTTCTTCTCTAAAGATACTGGATTTGGCAGTAGAAATTTTAAGTTTTGATAACCTGCTGTCCAGAAAAATTTGGTAATAAAATGTCTTGTGCTTCTGAATGCCATGTTGTAGCATAACATGTTTTTGTGACTGCATTCCTTTTAGTTTCTGAGCAGCCGAACCTGGAACCAACTTAGTTGTTGTTTATAATGTAGTTTTAGTTTGGTTTGTTTTGATTTTTGGTTTTGTGTGGTTTTCTTTTCTTGGTGTTTTTTTGTTTTGGTTTGGTTTGGTTTTTTTAATACAAAGCAAACTCCAACCCAGGTTATTGTGAAGTAAAGTGTGTTTTGGATTTTAGAGAACCTTCTAATAAAAGCCTGATAGGAAATAAAGTGCTACCTCCCACATGTCTGGCAGCTGTAATATCACTATTCAGTCTTAGCCAAGGTTTCTGAATTACATCACCATGGCAAATCACAAGACCCAAACCCATTTGTTTTGGGCTAGCCATGTGGTCTCCTCCAGAGCTGGCTTGTCCCAGCTGCCAAAGCCTGAAACAAATGAAATCTGGAAAGGAAATAAGGGAACACGACTTTTTCGTTGCTACTCAAATGCTTACAGTTTTCCTAGATGAAAACGAATGTCTGAAAAATGCTGGAGGGCATCAGCTTTGCATAGCTTTGGGACATGTTGCATTAAAGGATTGCCTAAAGGCACTGGGGAGGTGGACGTGGGACAGCGACTGGCAGGGACCTTGCAGAGCTTCCTCAGGAGGATGCTCTTTCCAGGAAGGAGATGTGCTGTCATCAGTCCAGATACCATGCATTACACAAAAAGTCAAGTAAGCATTTTGGATATAGCTGTAAAGCATCTGAATGTGTCTCTGTGACCAAGCTGTACTTTTATTTGCAGCCTCAGGTCTATGTAATTAATGTACACTAGTTCTGCACAAGGACAGATGAGAAATAGATCTATAGGTAGTCTTTAAGAATGGATATCTAAGGGTTAAACTTTAAGTCCTATAATAAGTATGACATTTAGTGAATTTAGTGTTCTTTCACAGTAGAATATTGCCCTGAACACCCTTAGGAAGATAGAAGCAGTGCATACAAAACAACAAATAGTGATGCCAAAGTTGCTGCACATTTCTGCATAGCCTGGTTTAACTGTGCAATGAAATGTGTCAAAAATGAGCTAAAAGATTCTTCTTCAGCTCTGCTGAGACCACTTCACTGAAATTTGTCTTCTGATGCATACATTTATGTTGTGAGGAAGTGCTTTTATGTTCTGTGCATGCTCAAGAAGTTTTATGATGGTGGTATCATAAAAATATATGATATATGAGATCTACAGATATATATGTTTGTATCTTATAGACATAAAACTTAAAACCTAAAACACTACAGAAAGTAATTGCTAGAAAAGTGTCTGAAGACCAAATGATGTTTCCACTAGTGATATTCGGAGTTATCAATAAAATTATTCTCTTGTATACTTTAATACTTTCAATCAGAATTTCTGTCTTAGACAGGATACATCTGTTTGTGGAGATCTGGGTCACATTTCTGTATTTACTGTCCTTGTTTACTGGATGCTCTTGATTTCAGAGAGCCCTTATGAAAGATTGCTTCCTTGGTCTTATAGAAATATGAGACACTTTGAAAATTACTGGAAATGCTCTGAATACACAGTAAATTCTGAATATGTCTGCTGGAAGCATCTGGAAATACAACACAACAGAGAGGAAACAGTCCAGGAGGTTTGTGTAAGATATTTCCTGACACAGATGGTGCGTGAGCCAGCTAGGGAAGGTGCCCCACTGGACCTGCTGTTTGTGAACAGAGAAGAACTTGTGGGTGATCTGATGGTTGGAGGCTGTCTTGGGCACAGTGATCATGAAATGGTAGAATTTTTGATTCTCAGAAAAGTAAGGAGGGAAGTCAACAGAACTGCTACCTTGGACTTGCGTAGAGCAGACCTTGGCCTGTTTAGGAGCCTCATTGACTGCCCTTGGGAGGCAGTCCTGACGGGCTAAGGAGTCCAGGAAGGCTGAACATTTTTGAAGAAGAGAATCTTAAAGGCACAAGGGAGCAGGTCATCCCCATGTGCCAAAAGATGGCCAGTGGTGAGGTGACTGGCCTGGCTGAACAGAGAGCTTTGGCTGGAACTCAGGAAAGAAAAGAGAGTTTATGACCTTTGGAAGAAGGGGCAGGCCACTCAGGAGGTCTACAAGGATGTCGTGGGATTATGCAGGGAGAAAATTAGAAGGGCCAGAGCTGAACAGAACTATCAGCGAGCCTGACCTCACTGCTGGGCAGGATTATGGAGAAGATCATCTTAGAATCATAGAATATTTGGGTTGGAAGGGACTTTCAAAGGTCATTCAGTCCAACCCCCCTGCAATGAACAGGGACATCTTCATCTAGATAAGGTTGCCCAGAGCAACATCCAGCCTGGCCCTGAATATCTCCATGGATGGCGCATCCATCACCTCCCTGGGCAAACTGTGTCAGTGTTTTATCACCCTCATTGTAAAGAATTATTTCCTTGCATGCAGCCCTCTTTCAGTCTAAAACCGTCAGCCCTTGTTCTGTTGCAATAAGCCCTGTGAAAAAGTCTTTTCCCATCTTTCGTGCAGGCACTTGGTTGGACTTGATGATCTTAAAGGTCTCTTCCAACCTAAATGATTCTATTTTTTCTCTGGGTCAGTATCCAAATTGTCAGGTAGACCTCTTCAGGCAATATATATTCATTCTGCTTGTGCATCCATAGGTTTTTGTGGAAGTTATGCAGCAGTATATTTAATAATGCAAAGACCTGCTGCATCAGGGCTGGTTTTTTGGTGGGGTATTTTTTTTTTTTTTTTTTTTGGTCTTACAGTATTCCTAGAGGTGTATTCCACCTTCCGATAGCTGCACAGTTGCCAATCTAGTGTTGGGATACTGCCAGTTCTGCGGTGCAATAGATCAGGAATCTGAATTCATATGTTGTGTTGTGGATACATGTTCCATGAGGAATTTCTTAAGCAATGTGTATCATTAAAACAGATACATTCAAGGACTTGGCAGACAGCTCTATATAAGCAGACACTGAATCAGAGCTTCTTAATAGTGTCAGTGATCAATGCTATAGTCTGTTGGCTTTGCACAGCCAATTCTAAGTTTCTGTTCTTTGACCTGGTTTTGAGGCTTTTTTGAATGAAGACTGAAGTAAGGTTTACTTGAGGAGATTTCAATTTGCACCTCTTTTGCTGTAAATGTTTCACTAAAACCTATCATGTCTTTGTTGTAATTTTGAGAATAAAGGCTTTGATGTTAGAATCATAGAATCATAGAATAGTTAGGGTTGGAAAGGACCTTGAGATCATCTAGCTCCAACCCCCCTGCCATGGGCAGGGACACCCCACACTAAACCATGTCACCCCAGGCCTCATCCAATCTGGCCTTGAACACCGCCAAGGATGGAGCATTCACAACCTCCCTGGGCAACCCATTCCAGTGCCTCACCACCCTCTCAGTAAAGAATTTCTTCCTTAGATCCAATCTAAACTTCCCCTGTTTAAGTTTGAACCCGTTACCCCTTGTCCTGTCACTACAGTCCCTGATGAAGAGTCCATCCCCAGCATCCTTGTAGGCCCCCTTCAGATACTAGAAGGTTGCTCTGAGGTCTCCACGCAGCCTTCTCTTCTCCAGGCTGAACAGCCCCAACTTCCTCAGCCTGTCTTCATACGGGAGGTGCTGCAGTCCCCTGATCATCCTCGTGGCCCTCCTCTGGACTTGTTCCAACAGTTCCATGTCCTTTTTATGTTGAGGACACCAGAACTGTACGCAATACTCCAAGTGAGGTCTCACGAGAGCAGAGCAGAGGGGCAGGATCACCTCTTTCGACCTGCTGGTCACACTTCTTTTGATGCAGCCCAGGATATGGTTGGCTTTCTGGGCTGTGAGCGCACACTGAAGCTGGCTCATGTTCATTTTTTCATCGACCAACACCCCCAAGTCCTTCTCTGCAGGGCTGCTCTGAATCTCTTCTCTGCCCAACCTATAGCTGTGCCTGGGATTGCTCCGACCCAGGTGTAGGACCTTGCACTTGGCATGGTTAAACTTCATAAGGTTGGCATCAGCCCACCTCACAAGCGTGTCAAGGTCCCTCTGGATGGCATCCCTTCCCTCTAGCATATCAACCGAACCACACAGCTTGGTGTCATTGACAAACTTGCTGAGGGCGCACTCAATCCCACTGTCCATGTCACTGACAAAGATGTTGAACAAGACCGGTCGCAACACCGATCCCTGAGGGACACCACTCGTTACCGGTCTCCAGCTGGACATCGAGCCATTGACCACAACTCTTTGCGTGCGGCCATCCAGCCAGTTCTTTATCCACCAAGTGGTCCACCCATCAAATTGATGTCTCTCCAATTTAGAGACAAGGATGTCATGTGGGACAGTGTCAAATGCTTTGCACAAGTCCAGATAGATGATGTCAACTGCTCTGCCCCGTCCATCAGTTCTGTAGCCCCATCATAGAAGGCCACCAAATTGGTCAGGCAGGATTTCCCCTTAGTGAAGCCTTGCTGACTGTCACCAAGCACCTTGTTGTTTTTTGTGTGCCTTAGCATGCCTTCCAGGAGAATGTGCTCCAAGATTTTGCCAGGCACAGAGGTGAGACTGACTGGTCTGTAATTCCCCGGGTCATCCATTTTCCCCTTATTGAAAATGGGGGTTATATTTCCCTTTTTCCAGTCGTCGGGAACTTCACCTGACTGCCATGATTTTTCAAATATGATGGCCAGTGGCTTAGCAACTTCATTCGCCAGCTCCTTCAGGACCCGCGGATGGATGTCGTCAGGTCCCATGGACTTGTGTACGTTTAGGTTTTTAAGATGGCCTCGAACCAGATCCTCTCCTACAGTGGGCCTAGGGTCTTCATTCTTACAGTCCCTGCGTTCGCCTTCCAAGACTTGGGTGGTGTTGTCAGAGACTTTGCCAGTGAAGACCGAGGCAAAGAAGTCATTAAGAACCTCAGCCTTCTCCAAATCCCGGGTAGCCAGTTCTCCTGATATCTTCCAAAGGGGGCCTACGTTGTCCCTAGTCTGTCTTTTATTCGCTACGTACCTATAGCATCCCTTCCTGTTATCCTTAACATCCCTAGCCAAGTTCAATTCTAACTGGGCCTTAGCCTTCCTCACCTGGTCCCTAGCTTCCCGAACAGCATCCCTGTAATCTTCCCAGGCCGCCTGTCCCTGCTTCCACCTTCTGTAAGCCTCTTTTTTCCTTTGAATTTTCCTGAGCAGCTCCTTATCCATCCAAGGAGGTCTCCTGGCCCTCCTGCTGCCTTTCCTTCTAGTTGGGATGCAACACTCCTGAGCTTGGAGCAGATGATCCTTGAATATCAACCAAGAGTCTTGGGCCCCCTGCCCTCTAGGGCTATATCCCATGGAACCTTACTAAGCAGGTTCCTGAAGAGGCCAAAGTCTGCTCTCTTGAAGTCCAGCGCAGTGAGCTTGGAGAAACGTTAGAAAGACATAAGGTATAATAGCAGAACTTTCTGTCTTGATTGTCCTCAGAGTGTTTTGGATTCCAGATAATTTTACTTTGCTAATACTTTGTTTTCCTGATGATTTAGGAGGCTATGATTTTTTTGTGTTCCATATTTCTCCTCTTCTTATATTAAGGGCTAATTCACTGTGCAAGTTTAATACCAAGACTTCAATGACATTAGGTCAATTAGCTTGCCTATGAATATTTGCATGATGCGTTTACTGATTGCTTTTTTAACCAGCTGTCTTAGACTGACATACATTACCAACACTGCAGTAATTTCTGATACCTGTTTTGGCTGAATTTTCTGTTTTTTATTTTACTGTTTTTATTTCAGAAGTGGAAAAATTCAAATAAATCGAGTACTCTAAAGAAAAAATATACTTCTGATTATTTGTTTTCATGAATACTGAGGATTTGTTTCCTGTGGTTCATTCTTTATTTCCTACTCTTGGTACCAAAAGATAAGACACCAGTTTTCATCTTGTGTTCATTCATAAAAGATAATATTGGAGTAAGAATAAATGTTCAATATTGACAGTAGTGTGTGGCTGGTGCAGTAAGTACCCAATCTGTTTTGCTTCTGTGTTTGGGATATGCCTCTTAATCGAGAGCATCTAAAGCTCATTACGAGCATTTAAAACGCTCTGGCAGCTGTCCGGTGACTGCTTAACTAGGTTATTAAGCAGGGTTATAGACAGCGCTGACAGTGTAAGTAAGCAAGTTCCTGATTATTCTGAGTGTTACAACAATACAGTACTAGTGGGCAGGATCTTCAGGCAATGAGATGTCTACCTGAGAGAATCATTACACTTAGAGATGTTTGACATCCCAAGATACTTCAGGGCTAATATGTAATTGCGACAATAGTTATTCAATTAAAACAATAAACAACCTATAGATTTTAGCATACAGGTAATAACCGAAACATGCAAAGGGAGACAGATTAATCTGCTGAAATAACATCCTGTGGAGCATAAGCTTGCAGAGCAATGTTCTTTCCAGTTTCTTCTTGTGTAGTGCTTAAAGTGCCTGAATGAGGTCCCAGTTCTGACCTGTCAAATTTTCATTGTTTCTGTTCCTCTCTGTTCTGAATTACTCTGTGTTTACTTTCTGAAATTTATACAGCTTTCAATAACATTGAGTATGATTTCATGAAAATGTAATTTGCTAGGTTCATAGAATCATAGAATAGTTAGGGTTGGAAAGTTCCTTAAGATCATCCAGTTCCAACCCCCCTGCCATGGGCAGGGACACCTCACACTAAACCATGTCACCCCAGGCCTCATCCAATCTGGCCTTGAACACCGCCAAGGATGGAGCATTCGCAACCTCCCTGGGCAACCCATTCCAGTGCCTCACCACCCCAACAGTAAGGAACTTCCTCCTTACATCCAATCTAAACTTCCTCTGTTTAAGTTTGAACCCATTACTCCTTGTCCTATCTCTGCAGTTCTTAATGAAGAATCCCTCCCCAGCACCCTTGTAGGCCCCCTTCAGATACTGGAAGGGGGCTATGAGGTCTCCTGATCATCCTCGTGGCCCTCCTCTGGACTTGTTCCAACAGTTCCATGTCCTTTTTATGTTGAGGACACCAGAACTGTACGCAATACTCCAAGTGAAGTCTCACGAGAGCAGAGTAGAGGGGCAGGATCACCTCCTTCAACCTGCTGGTCATGCTCGTTTTGATATAGAGGGAGACACTAGATATGGTGTAGATATTTGATATTTATTGGGTCTTTTAGAAGATGGACTTAAATCTGTCTTGTAGCTGAATATTTTGGAAGGTTTTTGAGCATCTTAAGTGATCAGGAAATTTGAAATGTAAAACTGGAACACCTGGGCTACCATAGACAAATGCTGTGAAGAGCCAGTATGCGTGAGAGACATGTATAGAAACAAGTTATTTTTCATGCATATTTTCTTTGATGTGCTGTTAATTTTGATTCAGATTTATAGTTTCAAACATGGTGTACAAGGGCTGCAGATTGCTTTAAATAAAAAAAATTAATTATTTTCAGAAAATAAAACTTCAGTTTTAAGTAGTATGTATGTAGTTACTTGGGGATCTGGGAATAAGAAGCTGCCCCTTCTAGTGGAATAAATAGCATGAAGATTTTAATACAAGTGCTGAAGACTCTGAGAAAACCTGCAAACTCACTGGATCTTGGCAGTTCAGAGACTTATAAATGCTTCCTGATGTTTGAACTTTGAATACCTCTGAAGTATCAAAGAACAGTCAGAAACATGCTAGAAAATGTGAAGTCTTAAGTCTGAAAATACTGTCTACCCTTATCAACAGTGACAGCCTAGTGATGTCGTCACAGGCTACCGCATAATTATGTAACTGAATTTTCCAAACAAAACAGTCTGTGACGGCTATGAAGTTACTTTGCTGAGTTCTGCCTTCAGCTGTTTGTGTCATTTTCAAAGTGGAGAGGTGTGCTGTCTGGCTGCAAGTTGTAATTGCGTAAAAGGACTACGTCAAGGAAGCTGGGGAGGGAAACATGATGGGAAGGCATTGCAATCCAGTCTCTGAATTTCCGTTTCTACCTTCTGAATTCCCGTAAATCAAGGTCTCTTGCATTCTGGGAAATTAAATATAGATTCCCCAGGAAATCCCCTGCTCTCAAAGGTGTGATAATACAAGAGTCAAGATTTATAGTAGCTTTCTTAAAATCTTGTGCAACTAATTTCAGTGCAATTATGAATAAGGTCTGCACATTGGTTACTGTTTTGGCACTGGCTTTCAGTTTTGCACCACATTAAGGCTGGTGCTAGAACCTGAGTATTCTGAAAACTTTATTAGTAGGTAGGTCTATCTTAGTAGCTGTAAGAAAAGAATGTTAAATCTTGATACCCAAGTCCTTTTGTTGTTGTCTTCACAGAATACGAATCCTATCTTCTGCTTACAATCTCTTGCTTTTTGTAAGATTTAGGCTCTTTCCTTTGCACTGCAGTCGCCTGCACATAGATACACAGGCATTAATCTAGTCCTAGTGCACTAACACAAAATACACTGTAGTGCAGCCAGTGTCTTGAATCTGATCATAGTCCTGTAGGCTCTGTAAAGGATGGGTGGAAGTTTGTGTCACCAAGGTTTCACTGGCTTTCATATATCTAGGACAGAATGACTACATGTATTAATTTTTTTTCGTTTTCTGACTGCCTCTTAGTGTGACTTCTGGGTTGACTTAGTTCTGATTCTTTGCAGGATAAATTGCCTGTGTCATCTTACTTTCTTCATAATAAATCTTGCTTTCTGTAACTTGGGAAAGTGGATAGCTGTGCTGCATTTGGTATGCGATATAACTTTAACAGTCCTGAGTTTTTTTCAGATGAATATCCAGAGCATGGATAAACCAAGCCAAAACCAAGTTTATTTACTTTCTACATCAAATTGACTGACAGGTGCTACTGGCCCCTCACCCCAACTGTCCCTAGGCCAAAAAAACTCCAATCTACCTCTAAGGATGCCTTTGGGAGAAAGTCAGTATCTATCCTACTTCAGCTAATTCTGGATGAAGTGCTTGTATGGACTAAAGACCCTTCTGCAGACCCAATCACGGCTGTGTCCTGTCCACAAAAGAACCCTTTTAAGCACAATTTGCTGTTATCTCTTTGACAGAAGTATCTTTAGGAGGACAAATATTGTTTCTAGATAGCACTTTGGGCTGCAAGAGGTAGGCAATATTCTAGCAATGAAAGAAAACTCCTTAATTAGGCTTAGATTTATTCTCTAGAACTCAGTTTTGATGTTTAAAAACAAAGTGTAAAATGGGATTGCAAAGAAAACCTTTCAAATGTGAGTATTCTACATTGGGTAAAATAATATTTGCATTAGTTAATGCTCACGTGGCTCGAAGAAATGTTTTGTAGTTCAGTATAGACTTCTTCTGTAGTTCCTTCTGTCATTTATTACAGGCACAAAAGTACTGAAGAATGCAAATGCATTGTTGATGAACAAATGTCAAACGTAGTACAGAAAACACGGGAATTTGATTGAAAGCCACCTGATGTTTAAATAGGATTGTGGAAAGCCAAGATCCTTAAAACGAAAGAATTGCATGTGTTTTTTGTAACAGCACTGTCTAGCAAAAGCTGGCTGCCAAATGGTTTTTTTGAGCCTTAATTCTAAACAACTGAAAGCGTAGCAAGTGTTGAGAAGTGCAGGAGTTACATATATTTTCATATGAAAGGAATAGATCAGTCTTTCATTTGTTTGTGGGTTTTTTTTGAGGGAAGCATGTGTGTTCTTGAGGAAGGAATATGTTTGCTATATGTGTGGGGTTGGTTTTTTTTTTTTCCCAGATGTTTTGTTCAAGACTATATTTAAATACTAGTAGTTGTAAAAACAAAGAGAATGAAAATCCATGAACATTATTGTTCTTGAAGACTGTTTTGGAAATACGATGTTTTGGTTGCAGTGAAAGCTTAAAAGAAGTGTTTTTAAAAATAGCGTGTTTTGGGAAAGATACCTTGAATACAGACATATTTTGTAGTAACGTTATGCTGTTGTGACACAGCAATATTGAACTAGGTTTTTGGATAATTAAGGAGTTGAGTTCAGTATTCAGTAGATATTCATGATGCAAGTACCTTAGAAATTCTCTGACTGTAAAAACAAAAACAGTTATCAAAGTACACATAAGCACAAGGAAATAAGAATAATATTATTTATTATTATTATATTGTTATAAGAAAATAAGATAGTATTCCTAAAGTCTAATTTATTTTTTTAATCAGCACTTTCAGCTGTGAAATTAGCAGATGCCTCTTGATTATATACAAAGTGGGTAAAATATGATGTTCATGACAGATAAGTGAGAAGGAACAACAGTTGAAGGGCTAACTTGCAGAGAAAGTGAATAAACTTGTGAACTGACAAAAAAGGATTAAACTGAGTGAAAAGTAATGCTGTGAGTGATCAAATAAGAAAAAACCCTAAACTATTGCAGTTAAATATATAAGCATTATAGTTGTTTGTTAAATGATTCGAAGGTAGATTCAAGAGTAGCATTAAGAATTTGAATATTAAGCATATTGACTGGTGCCTGTGAAAGCCAGTGGCTGCCTTTCTTTTTGGAGATAAAAGATCTCCAATTTGAAAAGCAGACTCAAGCCCTTTACAAATAGGTGATTTGACAGTGTTCATCAACTCTTAAAGAAAGGAAGTAAATTTTACAAATCTAGTAATGTGCAAGCTTTTAAAATATTTGCTGTTGATTAAGTAATTTTTTATATTTGCTTCAATTATGCTTGGAAATGGCTTTTTGTAAAAGTATAAACATATCTTCTAGATTATTTTTGCTTTAAAGTTATAAAGCCTTTGACTCCAGATGAGGTTCTTTTCTGTCAACCTACACTTACATACTTAATCAAAATGCCAGGTTTTTTTTTGTTTTGTTTTGTTTTGGTTTGGTTTTTTTTGGGAAAACCCCTCAAAAACCAGCAGAAAACTCCAAACCCACAAAAAACCCCGCACCCACAAAACTTCTTATGTAGTAATACAATATGGTGTAATCCATATGGCAAAAATACCATTGACATCCTAATAGAGTTACTTTGCAGCAATGTGGGAAACCATGAAGTCTATAGCCATTGCTGAAAACATTGTTTTAAAACCTTTCAACTCTGCTAAATAATGCATATTTATTTATATTTAGAATAGCACCTATTAAAAACCAGAAACAGTAAAAAACCCAGCAGACTTTCAGCTCAGTAGCAATGCTGGTGGTATGCCTATCAACTTAGTACTCATTCTGGGGGGAAGAGTGTTTAATAGATCATAGAATTGTAGATGTGTAACTTAGGTGCATGTTTATGCTTTTGAAGTGATATTTTCTTTTGAAGTGATGGTTTTCTTGAGTTTATTTGCTTTAACTGAGTCCTCTGTACTAATGTACAGTGTTGATTTTTCTAGACTAACAGATTTAAAGGTATATAGGTCCATGTGAGAAGCAAGCATGTGAAGTGCACTTCAGAAAAGGCAGCTTACTGCACTTCAAGTATGTACATCAAAATGGTTTGTTGTTTTAGCTGTGATAGTGTATATCAGTGTAAAGAAGTATTTCCTGATGACTTCCTTTTGAAGATGTTAATTCTACACTGGTGGCTCTGGCTGACCAGTGTGGCTTCGCTGGTCAGGTCAGAGGCTGGTAGAAAAGAAATATTGGGTGTATCATCTTAATCAGTTCTTGTGTTCTTGGTCATAGGTAGTGTCCTCACTTTCCTCTGTTAATTCTTCATATTTCTGATGCTTGTCCTTTCTGTCATGGTTGTATTACATAGTGCAAAATGGAAATGGAGCATGTTTTTAGACTGACTGGTTTGCTGCTTTGCTCTCAGCTGTTTTAGGCCATCTCCCTCCCCTTCGTCCTGACTTCAGCTTTTCTTTTAGAAAGCCTAATGCACTGATTGCTGAGGAAATGGCACTCTTTGTTTTGAGGACCCCGCTGTGTAGGTACTTCTTAAATTGAAGTTCTTCAAATGAAAACCACGCTGCTAGCATGTACATAGCGTACTTAGATTTAAGATTGGGTTTTAATACTATGCTGTCATTGTCATTAAAAGATGTGGGCTGTTCTTGCTTGAAGTTAAACTAATTGTTGTTAAAGACTTGAGACGTGTAATTTTAAAAATGAAGGTGCTACAGATTAATTAAGTAATCTGCAACTCTTAGTGTTGCTAGGGATGTGGTTTTCAGATAAGAATGCTTGTACAGTTCATAACAGCGTACTTGAATCCAATTAGTGAGTTTCTTTGGAAGAAGTAGGAGTAGCAAAAATTGAAGTAAAGTACAGATTTCGTAGTGTTGACTGTCGAAATGGCACAAGACTTCTATTGCAGCTATTTCTAGTAACCTTAAACCATTTTATTTTCCTGTCTAAACATTGTTTGAACTTATCCAAGAGCAGTCTAAGTGTATGAAAATGATTTTGTGTTACTCAAGGAGCAAGATCTGAATCTACAGTGGAGTTAACTGGGTCTAGTTGACGAAGTGCTCATCTAGTTCCTCTATAGGATGAAGAGAGGAGAAAATAAGCTCTTTCTCTCTTTTACTGGGAATTTATTCTTGTGCCAGGAAAAGCCATGAAAGGGGCAGTGCATAACGTCAAAAGATAAACTTAACTAACAAGTCTAGGTTTAGTCTAGGTTTACCATCTGCAGATGCAGCCAGTGCTGCCTTACCTTATGAGAAAGCAAACTGATGCTGAAAGGCAAGTTTCTGTCTTGAAGAAAGGGTGAATGAGATGTCTAGAATTAGGAAAGGAAGCCTCAATTATAGTGGGGAAGATGCTGCAGTCTCTTCAGCAAGAGGAAAGTAATGTATTCAGCAGAATATAATACAGTATATTTGCTGTAGCTTGACTTCATTTTAATCACTTTCAATTATATTTAATTGGATTTATGCTGTTACCAAATGGATAGATATATGCTTTTACAAAAGTGAAGGACATGAATGAGGCATTCTAATAATGTATATATTTTTAGGTGGAAATTAGGATAGTTTGACAGAATTGTTTTGTAAATGATTGAACTGTGGCTTTCTTCCCTAATGTTGAGCATTTTTGCTTCTTTGTTCCTAATACAGCAAATTTGCTAGTGTTGTGGGTAACTTAAATCAAGTGTCTTAAATTGTGTCCTCTTTTCTTTTTTTTTGTCTTCCAGCCCTGATGATATTGGTACCTGTTGGTATATCCTGCTCTCTGGTTCAGTCTTCATTAAAGAATCTATGTTTCTTCCAAGAAGCAGGTATGTCAGTTATGAATGTACTGTATTCTGTATTTTAAACATAAATCATGAAATGTAGAAAATTTTTAGAATTGAAAGGCAATGTCTTGTGCTTAGTGAAACAGAGAAGTACACACATAAACACGCTCTGCCTAACTTTACTAGCTAGTTGTGGTAATAGTTGTATGCCCATAGCTAGAACTGAAAGTACATCGTTGTGGATGGTGTACAAACATCCAAAGTGTCATGCAGATGCTGTCAATTTAAGAATAAAACCACCAAATACCTAACAAATGGAGTGAAGTACCATGTAATCTATTCCTGTGAGTAATCAAACTTTGAATTGTAGGATGTAATAGAGCTTGTGATGTTTTCGTGAGGCTTTACTTACTGTGTATAAGTCTTCAATACGTGTTTTAGCATATGCTTAAGTTTTGCTACTTCTGTCTGAGGTTGTGTTTCACGTGAATGGATTTGCAACAAAGTGATATTTTACATGATAAAAAGTTTGAGTGCAAGATGCTCAAAATTCATATTGCTACAGTAAAAAATTTAATTATTTTGAGCTATGGAGTAAATACAAATGACTGCAAGGATTTTAGACTAAGGTGGCTGAGCTTGCTCATTTTAGTGAAAGCAGAGCAGAATCACTTTAAAATGTTGGTTACATGCATATTCATTCAGACTGCTATAAAAGGCTCCTTTGAAGTAAATGGCATGTATTACAATTTGTGAAAGGCGGAATGAAAGAATGACCTGTCTCTGTATGGTATGATGGGAATGAAAGCGCTAGAAACTTCCTTACAGTTTTAAACAGTGGGAAACCACTTCAGAGCTAGTGTTGGTGGGCATATGAACAATTAGATGTTCAGATATGCCTTTCAGTGGGAGGGCAATGCTGGTCCTGTGACTTCCGTTTGATGGGCATGTTCTTGGTGTAAGTGAGTATCTTGTGTCTGTGAGAGGACAGGCATTGCTGATAAAATGGTATATTTGATGCACCTTCAAACAGTATATGCTAAAGGTGCAAAACCGGCTATTGTAAAAAGTAGAACAACTACGGATTATAGGATCCCTGCTGCTGGCAGATGGAAGAAAATTGTCCCGTATGTCACCCATGAACAGGCAACATGTCAGGAAAAAAGCTGGCAGAAAGTTCTATCTTGAGATGCCAGGGGAGGGGATATATGATATCTGAATTAATGTAGGGTGATTGTATATAGTCTGTGGCAGGAATATTCTGTTCCTTTGAATTGCAGCAGTGGTTGTGCTTCAGACATCTTTTGACACTTGATGAGAAGTGAGATTTAATAAGGTAAATGATGAGCTTGAGATTCTTCCTGGAAGAATGAACAGAAAATTGCAGGTTCTGTGACTCTAAGCAGAGAATTTCAGGGCTGTTCACCTGGAGACATTCAGAAATAATATCTGTGACAGTGTCTGAGATCTTGGTGAACTGCAAGTGTGGAATTAGGCATTGGAAAAAGTTTCATAGTTGTGGATGGAGACAAGCAGCTGTCAAATCTGCTATCTTGGGAACCACATGCAAGAGAGACAATCTGTTAATCAACAAAGATAACATAAGTCTGTGAAAGCAAAATTAAGAAAGTTTAATTTAAAGATGCAAGTTTTTCTGGAGATCAAGCCCAGAGTCATTCTAGTGAAAGGCTTTGTGCTCAAAAGCTATAGTTATTGAAGGGTAGTTGAGGACCTTATTTAAATTTAAGGCAAGGCTAATGAGGAGTTTTACTTTGTAAATGAGAAAGCTGCAATATCTGGGCCTTGGGCTCATCTACAAATAGGAAACCTGGGAAAAGTGAGAGGGCACCCAGGCTGAATTTCTGATTTGGAATACTGGTAATAAATGATAACCAAGGAGGTTGGAACTAGATGATCTTTAAGGTCCCTTCCAACCCAAACCATTGTATGATTCAGTCAGTGGCTTTTTTTACTGTGTTTTTTTTTTTTTTTTCTTGATGCTGAGACTGATTAGCAGCAACACTAATGCAAAATTTTACAGTGCCCTATTAAAAAGGGAGTAAGATCTTGTGAAAGGCTGCGGTCTGGAAAGAACTGATAGTGGTATTTTGAAATCTAGAGAGTAGAGTCAGAAGTGGGCAAAAGGCAGCTACTAGATAACTGTTTGCTTAAACTGAATATTTACATTATGGGGAGTAATAATTTCAAGAGCCTTTTTGAGCATTGTGTAATTTGGGAGTCTTGATGTCTTATTGCTGTTAAAATGAATTTGCTGTGCTTCAGCAAATGGATCAATGCATCATTAACTTCAGGTAAAGAGGAAGAGATCTAAACATTGCCAGGTAGAGATCATCTAATTTTGATCTCGTTTGGCCAAAATATTGTCGTTTGAGTAAGCTTATTGTAAATTCATATTTAAACTATTTTAGTGGTAGTTTGTTTTGGGTTTTTTTCCACTTTAATCCATTTTGTCTTTGTGCATCTAGAACACCACTAGGAAATAATTTTGCCACATGTAAAGCTTGTGAGTAAGAGAGCAGGATGGAGCTCTAAAGTCTGTGTAGGAGCAGAAAGCAGGAAGTATGTTGCTTTCTCCAAGTCTGAGTGACTCAGAAAATTCTTGTTTCCCTCACTTTTATTTTCCCAGAGCTTTTAAGTAATCCAACCTTACTATTCCCAAATGTCTTGCCATCCAAAACTCCTAATTTTTTTTTCCCTACCTTAAAATTATTCTTGCTTTTTTGGCAGCCTACCCCATGTACCTGCAGTAAATCCCTTTGCACAGGCTCTCTGAGCTGCATCCAGCCCTCCCAGCGGGACTTAGGGAGCTGCTGGTACTGCCTGTCCTTCTGGCTTTGTCAAGCTCAGCTTTATTGAATGATGGCTGGGCAGTAGCTGGTGAAATTTAAAATAAAATATATGTTTCCCCCCCACCCTCCAAATTTCAAGAGCAATTTCAATCTGCCTCCATTCTTGCAGGTGTTTTCAGAGTCCTGTGCTGATTTCTGTCCTACTCTAAACTTCATGGCTGTTGGCATGTGAGCCTATAAGGAAAAGGATGGAGTGCTATTATCAGATTTATAGCTGAAATGTAGAAGTACCTTAGTGTATTTGACTGCAAATATTCAACATATTACTTGTATTTGGGTATTGCATTAGCCTCTATTGGCTAATTTAGCTGCATTAGTTTCAGATACAGCATCATCAGACTGGCTGGTGGATAACACTGCAAATGCTCCTTTGTTATGTATTATGTCAGGTAAACTTTTCTTTTTTTTCCCCAAATCCATTGTCTCCACATCTTTGATTCCAAGTGTTAGATGCCATTTAAAATTCTCTGGGGAGAGGCAGTGATGACGAGGTTTGGCAGACAGATAATATATAGTTGGGGAAGAAGAATGTCTTAAAATAACAAAGAACCCCCAAACAACCAAGCTGTCTGAAAACATAAGAAATGACCACTCTCCTGCGTTCCTACTCAGACAGAAATAAATAATAGTATGGCTGTAAAAAACTAAGCAGCTTTGTAATGTACTATATAGAGTCAAATAGTTGGCAGTTGCAATAGTTTGAAATGAGTGCCGTAGCTGTCAATTTTGCTGTTACGTAATCTACTGAGTGACTTGTAGAACTGCTTTTAACCAGTTATTTGACAAGTCTTTAAGTCAAAACTAAAAAAAAATATAGTGTTCAAGATGGAATATTGGAATAAGTGAAGTCCTAAATTGAGTATCTTGCTTTGGAAACCTTAACATCTAAACTATGTCTGTTTTGTGAAAATAGCATGAGTACTGTTTTATTTCCCTTCTGAAATATAGTTTAGCTAGAATTTGTTTAAATGCCAAGCCTTCAGCTAGCAAATAGTGTTCCAAAGGTAAGGCTTGATTTTATTCAGTTAACTTATTGTTTTTGGAAAACTTGGAATTCGGAGTTTTAAAGAATTTTGACCTGAACATTTAAAGCTAACATATTTTTTTGAGACATAAAGTAAAGCTTAATCTTGTTCTCCTATTTAATTTTCGTGCATTGCAACAGTGAAATTTATTCTGACAGTTTAATGTGAGGAAGATTTTCTTCTACCCCCATATCTTACTATTAACAATTTCCATACTTATTCTTTTTCTTTAACATATCAGGCACATATTATGGTGAAACTAAGCATTCCTGAGTTCCCCACTCCCACCACAACCACCAAGCTAGCACAAATTAACTCTTGCTCCCATCGCTGTTTTCCTTGAGTATCTGTACCCTGAAGCAGTTCACATGGTAAAATGAGGTTTATTTATGAAGTCTAGAAAATAAATTAGTAGAAAATACAATTCCCAGAAGGTTGTCCTGGCTCTCCTGTGTTTTCATGTGATCACTGACAGCAGTAATGCGACAGTTCCTCAGAGTATCTTTTGGAATTGCCTCCAGCATCTCTTGGTCTGCTGCATGCTCTCATCACATTTGCTCAGCTGCTCGGACTTTCCGTGTGGTTTTAGTTCCAGGAATTTGCTTCCAGTGTAAAATTTACCATGGTCTTTCCTTTTATTTGACTTGGAGCTGCACTACAAAAACGTCTCCTAGATCTCCCACAGCAAACTTTCTGCTTGTCTGTGGCCTCCACAACTGAAGGATGAACTAACTTAGCAGCAACAAAATACAGAATTGCTGAGCAGTTTTTGTCAGACCAGTAGGCTCTGAAAAGTGCCTGTTTTTTTCTGCTTTTCTCCTAGAATTCTTCCCAGGTTGTCTGGGTGGTGTGTACTGTGCTGCTCGGGCATGCTGTGGTACCAACTTGCCATGTGCAAACCTGGTTTTGCTCGTCTTTAACTACTCAGTCATCTATACTCTTTCCTTCTGTAGGCACCCAACCAGTTCTCCCCTCATCACTTCATGTGGTGATGGAGAGCTGTTCTCCCTTTAGCAAGTTCACAGATTTTACATAGGGGAGCAATTATTTAAGCTTTTTCCTCAAATTAAAAGATCAAGTTTTGAAGTTAAGAGAACATCTGTTTTTCTGTCTTCAAAATTAAAAGGAATGTATCTCTTTAAATATTGATGATTTAGCCCTCTGGTCTTTCCTATACTAAAACAACTTGAAAAATGGAATGAAATATCAAATTCTCTTGGAGAGCCATTGAAGAAATTATGGACTTGTTTTGAATGCGTATAAAGCAATAACAGAATTCAATTTGTGCAGAAATTATTTGTCCTTGTCCAAGTGTGTCTGATTAACTTAAAGTAGCTTCTCTCAGAAGAAAGCTTAAGGATTTTGGCTTGGATGTGTTTCTTTTTTTGGTGGTGGTTTTTGGTTTGTTTTTATGCTTTTGTTGTTTTATTTCTTTTTTTTTGTTTTACATTTTGACAGATAATGCATGTGAGTATAATGGTGCAGGAGCAGAGCTTTTGGCTATGTACATGCATTTATACAGTTTTATATCCTGAAACAGACATCCTAATTTTTTCTGATGCCTGGGACATGCTGTTTGGTGTGGTTTACATATATATAACTAATTATATGTTTATATTTTTAACAGAGAACTGTCTTTGGTTGATCTTTCAGTAAGTAAAGTTATATTGATAGCTTTAATTACAATGATAACAAACATTTCTCAGTGTATGACCCTAATATATTTGCAAGTTAGTGTTTATTAATAATGGCTATTCCTGGCTGAAACTTACAGCATAACTGGTGTAACCAATGTATACAAATATTTAAAGCAAAATCCCCTAGAAAGTTTTTTTGGTTTTGTTTTTTTCCCTTAAGAAGGAAACTGAGAGTTTTAGAACAATGAATTTGAAAGAGACTTAGGATTGTATTTTTGGGAGCTGCTAGCTGAGTTATTTAAGCTGCAGAGGGAGCTGATCAAGAGCTGTGCCAAGCTTATTCAACTTTTCCCTGTTTCCGAGTTTTGCTTATGGCTAAGGAATAACATCATCATGATGGAAATATGAAGACCATACATGGGATCTTTGTAAAGAAAACTAACTCCCCAGGCTATGTTTTCAAGTGTATTTAAGAAATTGCTTGAAACTGTATGCTTTGGATTTATTTTGCTTTCAGAACTCTTGCTCTTTAATATAAAACTCTATTTATTTATTTATCTATCTTTTTATTTATTTATTTGTTTATTTGTGCTGCTTGCTGCTGCTGCTGGATTTTACCATGACCTATATGTTGCTTTTTATTTCTGTATCCAGCTAGTGCTGTTCTGAAGCCATGCTCACCACTGTTGCCATGGTATTATGGTCTTGTTGTGGGCTGACCCCTGGTGTTGTCTTCTCTTCTGTCCGGTTTGAATGCCTCAATTAAGCATTTCAGTCGGTCAGTTGAAGCTGAAGCATGAAGGAGTGTGATGTGACAGTCTAATCTGGGAAAGACTGAGATCATAAACTGAAGAGGGGAGTTGGGAGAAGTAGTGGAGATGTCAGTCCATTTATGACTGAGTGTACGTCTACCATGAACTTCTAATGGATTTTAAATAGACATTGAGAAAGTAACACTAATTGCTTTGTACCATCTGAATCTACCTAAAGACTCTGTATGTTCTCTTGGGTAGAAATGTTTCCTTTTACCTGCAAGCACAAAATTAGACTATCACAGTGCATGCAGCTGTGATTACTTTTTTAGACTTAAACTCCTGGAGAAAATAAAAGCTTGTTTACAAGATTGACCATTCTGTTGGGTGTGCCTGATCTGGCCATCTGCTTTGAACTTGTTCATCTCCTGTTGGTATCGTGGCCAGTGTTATTAGTGAAGCCCGGAGCTCACCGATAGTGGCATTGCCTTCTTCTTTGCGAGGTACTGGAGGAACTGGAGCTGCCATGGGTCTATCCCTGACCTTAGCTCCCTGAGAGCTGGCTAGCAGGGAGGGTTTCGAGATCGCTGAGTCTGGCTTCCTCACTTAGACACAGTTACAGACAGCTCTGGCTGTAGCTGAATTAGCTGAGCCATAAATTAACAGGTCCTTGTCTTGTCACTTCACCTGCTGTTACAGCAAAGTTCATGACGCAGAGCACATGCTACTTGTACCAGCAATGTCATCTGAAACTTTTTTAACTGTTTGCTAAGAAGTTGGTGTACAGTTTTTTTAAAATATGAATACTTACTTTTACAGCTAAATGAATTTGGTATTACATACATTTTGCTTTGTCCCACTCAGTTTGTCTTCTGCTGAATAATATAAGAGTTCATCGGGGTTTGAATTTGATCATCTTCCACATGTGCTGCCAGTATCTGGGGTATTGGGAAATAGAAGAGGACACATTTCCTGAATGATGAGATTGGGTTGTGTCTGGCATTATTCCTGTCAAAACAATTATTTCAACACTACTGGAATTTTGCTCTTACCCAGCTGATAAAATGTTAAGGGCTTAATCTATTACACTGGCATCTTTTGAAAATAAAAATAGAAATCTAGTGTAGTGGGTCTAGTGCTACCAGGCTTTCTTCCAAGTTTATAATGGGAGATAGAGGGTAACAACAAAGCAGAAAGTGTCAAATGACCTGAATAATTTCTAAGTGAGCCTGAATATTTCTGATCCCTCTTAAGGTGGGGGAGGTTTTCAGGGATGGAAATACTCATGTTAGGAGAAAAGTCAACTTCAGAAGCCCTCACAAATGCAAGCATTGTGCTAGTTTGTAGGCGTATATCCCAGAGTTACAGATTTCTTTTTCCATATGGAAGACCTGGTGATGGACTGGATATGGTTTGGATATGGTCTGGATCACCTTCTCATGCTCAGGTGTGTTGGTAGAATGTTCAGAAAAACTTCATACATTGTCTGTTCTTATATTGTGCTTTATTCAAGTCAGTATCTTCCCTGTTGAAACTGCAGTTGTCTAAAAATACTAAAAAGCTAAATGCATGTATTTTAATGACAAAATTATGTTTAGGAATTTGTGATATGGAACATAGAAACAATGTAACTGTATAAATCCAAATCACTGCTTTTAAGACAAGTCTTGTCTGTGAACCAACTTATTTTTTGCACTTGCTGTACAGATTAAGTATACTCAAAACTTTTCAGTATGATGTAAGTATGGGATAGAGCCAATGCTAAAGGAAAACAAAATCTGTGTAAGCATGGATAGTAGAATTTTTATGTGTAAGCAGGAATATATCTTAATAGATTGGAGTAACTGAAAAAGACCTTAAGGAAAAATTAAAATTAAGTAGAGTGGTTTAGCAGACTAGATTCATGGGGGTTAATCTTTTAGGAGAAAGAAACCAGAGAAAGGAGAGAATCCATTAAGGTAGCTGATAGAGGAATCTATGACATCTGTGAATGATACCAACTCTGGCATCCCAGGTTTTTAAATGTTAGAAAGCTAGGGTTAAAATTATGACTAATTAGTGTTGAAAAAGGTGCTGAAATTGAGATGGGGGGGGGAGGTTGCCTTTTTCTGAAGGGGTGGGTTCTGTTGATTTCTTTTTTCCTAGGAATGTTTTAGAATGCTCTCTAGGATGGACAGGATGGGAAACACATTCATTCCACTGAAACGTGTTTTTCCTAAAGATATTCTTATTGAAAAATTTTGTGCTGCTTAGCTGATACGTTTCTAAAATGTGCTCAAACAAAAGCCGTCCTTGAAAACATATGTTTTTTTATTGCTGACTCCACTCTTTAATGTATTTTGTGTTTCATTGGTTTGAGACACCTTTCTAATCCCGGCATTAGAGTTTCAAATGGAGCATGTCACAATTTAAAGTAATTGAGAACAGCAAGTAATCAGTCTTGTAAGCACTTTTCATCTTTGCTTTTTGCTGTTATTGTGCCTCTGTACATTATAATTGTGATATTTATTTAATTTTAACAGTTCTCACACTGATATCTTTCTTCTAAAATTTCAGGCTTGAGTTTAGTATTGCAAATGTGTCATCTGAAATGATAATGAATTACTTGAATACTATGAGGGTGTGGAAAAAAAAAAGTGAGAGCTGTTTCTGAGAAGTTGAGGGGAAAATTCTCTGTAATGAAGTTCGTGGTTGTTTCAAAGTTAAATGCGAGACCTGTTATACCTGGATATTCACTACTACTTACATGTTTAATTAAAAATATCTATCAGAAGAAAACTTACTCTTTCACAGTTGATACTGCAGTTGGTGAGATAATCGGTTCTACAATCTGGTCTGATTGAAGGCTCCTTCTGATTATTAGTATCGAAGGTTTTGAGCTTTTGTACGAATTGCAAAATATCAAAAAACTCCTGGGTTACCTTAGAAAACTACATTATGAGATTCCTGATGAGGGCAAAAGAAAGATCGTGCTTGTTTTACATGCTGTCAGGGTCTCTGGGCAAGTTTTATGAGTGTAATGAACTGAGAAATTCTGGTCATTACTTACCCCAAAACAGCAACAAAACGAACTATATGCAAAAATCAAAATTATTATTTTGATTGTTAGAATGATTCTGCTACTCTAATTCTTCAACAAATGGTGTTTTTAACAAAATGTTTTTCCATACTGTAGAAAACTAAAATGTCTGAGAGGCTTTTTCTTTTCAAGTGACACTACAATTTTTGAATGCTTCTGAAAGATAAATGCAGGGACAGTAGGCATAAAATAGCACGTTAAATGAGGGATAACTTATTTTAACATTATAATCTAAATAGCTAAAAATTATAACTATTACTTCACTATTTTGGTTTTTTTTTTACTCCTTTACAGTTATAGGGAAATTATTGCAAAGATATCTTAAAAATATGTACTAATAAGATTTATGGAAACTAGTTATTGAGGGTGTGTTTAACCCTCCATGTGAATGAACTGCTTGTATTGAATGAGTTAGGAGTGTAAGTGGGGTGGAAAATGTCAATATATATGGTCTTATTTTACTACTACAACCCTGGTTGATATGTCAAATCATTCATTTTTAATATTTGTAAAAAATGTGTCAATTTCTAATTATCAAAATCTATAGGAGGATTTTAAAAAGCTTACTATATATTTTTACAGGAGGGAAAAAAAGTCTTCATTTAAGATTTAGCATCTAAAGGCTTTATATGAGGTTAGAAAAATACTCCTCTGTTTTAATGAATTTCATGAATGTTAATAAGCCACACTGTGCTCAGACAAGGTCTTGCCCCTGAAGTAATGTTTTCCTACTATTTCTCCTTCTTTGAGACCATTATGTAGATCTTGTGATGTCAGAGTAATCTCCATGGCAACACAGACATCATTAAGATGAAGCATAAGCATAAGCAAAGCTGTCTTTATTGAAACCATTTATGAAAACACATTTTTTAAAAAAACGAATATTAAAAAAGAAAAAAAAGAGGTTAGGAAAAAAGCTTTCACCTTTGAATGTTTTCCAAGATAAAAAGAGAACTTCGAATTTAAAAACAGGGAGATTTTTATTTTTTTTTCCAAGTAAGGATCTTTTCTGTCAGTTGTTCCAATGAGGTACCTGGCTTCTTGCTTTCTGTACTAGAGAGGCTGCAAAGTTGAACTGCTGCAACAAGCTAAATTTTGTTAATGCCACTGCTACATCCAGCTTTGTTTGTTTATATATGTGTTTACAAACACCGATCTTGATTTTCATAAACACATTTCTCTTGTTCATGAAAGGGTCATAAAGGACCCTAAGTTCTGCCATACTCAGTTTTGCAACTCACTATGATGTTAAAATTAATAACACTTTTCAAAACAGTAGTCTCTACTAAGAGAAAATGAAGATCGCAAGGCATATGCTTCAGGGGCTGACTGACAGGACCTTCTCTGGGAGCAAGCCTCCAGAATCTGCCCAATTTCAAATTATTCACTGGGGGGTTTCAGGAACTTCTTTTGAAGTGCTTTCAGTAGTCAGCTGTAGATTACCAGATTAATGCAACATCTGATCTGGGTTGCATTTACATAAGAAACAAAGAAATCCCTACAAGTATTGCGTAGGTAAAGTACTCCAGTCTGTCATCTCTAAGGATGCTAACTAAACGTGTTCAAAATACTGAAGAAGTTTACTAAAGCTTTCAGCTGGACTGCAAATTAACTTTCACACATTTTTAGCAGGAATTATGTAAAGCATTAATATGCTATAAATGTGCTTATCATGTAATTTTTGTGTCCTTCACATGGACTGGTTAGTTGTCAGGTATTCTGTCTAGCGTGCTGGGTTCTTCCTGCTAGAGCAGTGGAGTTATTGCCCTTGACACTGTGGTCCCTGTTCTGGCAGAGGGTAGTTGGGTCCCAGGTTAAGCAAGGAGCTGCAGTGACCATTGAGGCTTTTTTTTATTTCTCTTGAGAAACATCCCCCCCAAAGTATTATTAAGTGGCGTGTACTTAGCTGTGATGTTGTGAGTCCCTTCCCTGACACATGAGCTGTTGTATCTGAGACTGTAAACATCTAAGCTATCATATGACACTGGATAAGTCTAATCATCCTTATCCATGGTATGTAGTGAGCTCATGTCTCCAGGATTTGCAAACAGTGACAGGTCTGCAAATGCCTCTTCAACTCAGATTCCAGCTGCCAGCATTTCAGTTTTCCTTTCAGCTGAAGAGCATTTCTATAAAGTAGCTATTTGCTATTGCTGGGGAAAAAAAAAAAAAAAGAAAGAAAGAAAAGGAAAAAGGTGGTATGTATAATAACATTGTGAAAATTCAATATATTAAAAGGAAAAAAAAAGATGAATCTACTGATTATTTTGATTTGCAGATGACCTCCAATTTTAATTAAAAGTAATATTTAATACATGTCAAAAGCATCTTGGGCTTCACTTGAATATTTCACGTGAATATTCACTTGAATATTCACTTGAATATTCACTTTTCCTAAAAGACAGGCACTAATTCAGTGAGAATCGAAGAAGCCAGCCTATATTTTGCAGAAGATCAAATTATCTGATAATGATCCTCTGTCTTTTAGCTGACAAACCCCTGCTTTCATAGTTTCCAGTGTGCAGCTCTAAGTGTGGGGAGGTCTGCTGCTACCTTCCCTCCTTGCATCATCCCCAGTGGAGGGCTGTTTGCGTCAGAGCTGCTCTGCATGCATGAAGGGCTCTGTCTGTTTTTTTCTGAGGGGTCAGAAAATGGCCATGCCAAACTTAGTTTTCATCAGAACGCTTAAGCCTCCCCCTAGGGATGGCTTGTGCATGTATACACACTTCTGAATGGTAGCTTTCTTTAAAAAATACCTGGCAAGGGCAAGTTGGGTGGAGGAACAGTCTGGCTTTCACAGCCCATTCCTGTGAAACCCTGCTAAACCTAGCTTGGTTAGAATAAGCCATTAAGAGGGATTGATGTTTTTCATTCTAATGTGGAGGTACCAAAATGAAATGTGGTGGGGTTTAGTCAAAAAGATGGAGGAGGAGGAACTTGACTGAATCCCTTACTATCTCTGGAAGTGGCAGATAGAAGATAGTCCCCATTTTGTGTCCATCTAGACATCTACTAACTACTGCTCTATAGTATTTCATTTGGGAATTCAGCATGACTGGCTTGCTTTAGAACTAGATCTAACATGTTTTAGTGTTGTTGCAAGTTAAATGTTGTATACTGCATTAAGATCTGACTTTGGGATTTGTGAGAGACCAGACATTCTGCTCATATTTGTTTCTGTATCATCAAAGAATAATTGATGCAGTGATGGAGAGCAGCTGCTAGTCATGGCTAAGGTCATGGAACTGTAAGGAGGAAGCAGTGCCACGCAGCATGTGCGGCAAATAATCTGTCTAGAGGAATGGTGACTCCACTCTGCTCTGAGTTTGGGAAGCACGATTTGGAAGTGGAGGGTAGAGAGAAGATGGGAAACATGTAAGAGAGCACTTGAATATAAGTAGTGATCGTAGTAATAGTATTTGCAAGGTGAGGGCTATCTAAAAGCAAATGAAGACTCACTGGCTTACATAACTTCACATTCTAAGTATGCTTAATGCAGTACCTCTGTATTTCATTTTGGTAGTTCCTGTGATTCTCCTAAATGTAGATGTCAACTGAAGCTATGTAATGTAAACTCGAGAAGAGTTTGGAATATTTGGTTTATGCACTGGCAAATATTCCAGTGGTGATGTTAAACCTATTGCATGTCCCATTTGAAAACCTCAGAGCAAAGAATGTTTTTGAGTATCCGACTTTCTAGTGTTTTGACATAAATCATTGCAATACTCATCCATAGTATTTCTACTTTTAATATATTGTAGTTTGATTTTTTTTTTTTTAAGCAAAATTTACATGGAATTTATTTCCCTGTAGAAATGTACCACAGAAAACTCTAAGAACTTGCGAAACAAGAAACTCTGTTACTTTTATTGTTTCTTGTGTTAGAGCATATGCAAATGCAATAAGGTTTTTGACTTAGAGGAAATGACAATTAAATAGAGTTTATTCTAAACTAAACTTCGTTGCAAATACTGCATTAAAAAATACAAAAAACAGTAACAGTATCTTGCATTTTAAAATGGACTGAAGAATGTGCATCCTATGGATGACCATAATTTGTGGAAGGTTTTTTGTGAGACTTAGATGTAGTTTTATTATAGACTTGTAGTTTAATTACAGACTTGGTTATAGACTTTATTATGTAGACTTGTAATTCAACTGTGAATTAATTATCACTTTAAGCTAATCAAGGTAGTGAATAGCAAAAGAAATAAAGGCTAAAATCACATTATAGAGGAAGCCCCTAAGTTTTGTATGTCCTTTTTGAAAAATAGCTGTCACAAGTGAAATTGGGCTTTCTGTGAGAGATCTTTGAGGAAGGAATAAAAGGACTTCTTACTGAGAAACCTTTTCTCAGTTTTCATTGTCAGTGGAGTTGACTTCAGATTCTGCATCACTTTTGATGAATGCATTCACATTCCAGTGCTGAGAAATGGCTTTCCATTTGGGAGCTGGGCCGACGTGAAAACAGGAATGTGGAGGCCCAAGGCAAGGGGACAGGGCTGAATGCTGATAGGGAAATATTCCCTCCTCAGTAGCTGCTGCCTTTCCTGCGAGCTTTGGAAAGAGCATCTGTGTGTGCATGTACAACTATGTCTTGGGACCTGGGGAAATGGACGGGTCACGTCTGGAGAAAACTGAGTTGTCCTTCAGTGTCACGATGATAATAGAAAGGGTAGAACAAGTCACCCTCAATACCTGGAAGTTTTCGGCTGTCTCTGTGTAAGTGCTCATAAAAATTAATGTGTTGCTTGTAGCTTTAGGTGTTTCATTTAATTGAGGTACTTTGTTGTTTTGTTTTATTAGTACATCTATTAAATTTGAAGGGTCTTAAAGTATTCTCATTTTGCTGTCTGTGAGCTACTGACAAGCCAATTGTAGTTTTATAATTGCAAAGGATTTTCTGATGAAAACTGAAAGTGTAAACTTGGGGAAACATGGAAACCCTTAGCTTTCACTTAAAACTTATCTTCTATTAACTAGTCAATGTAAACTGAATTTTAAAATGTATTAGAATGAAAATGAAGTTGTAAATTACTTATATGGGTTAAAATACATATTTTGAAAACAGGTAGTGAGCAAAAGGTTTTCCTACTACTAATGAATTTATTTGGAAATAATGCTTTTGAATAGTGAAGTGGGAAATTAAACTTTTGTCACTTGCTGTAGGCAATGGTACAGTTATGGAACAGTTGCTTGGGAAGAACATATAACCTTCCAAGAGTGGATTTTTTTTTATTGTTGGTTTTCAAAATTGCTACTGTAAAGTGGATTCCTGCAAATCAAATTGCTTTGTATATCTTTAAGGTTGTGGGTTTTTTAAGTAGTTTTATATGCACATCATAGGTTCAGTAGGTTTATGGGGAATAAATGTTACTGTGATAGAAAATGACTCCAGAAGTGAAGTGCCTTTAGGACAGGTGCTGAGGGAGAGCATCTGTGAAGTTTAATACTTGGTAGCAAGAAAAAACAAGCGTTGGAAAAGCTGCTGCAAAACAAGGCTCTTTGGGGATTTTAGGTGAGGCAGCAATATCCTAACCTGGCAGCCTTCTGGCTATCTAAATTGCTGCTATAACCTCTACATCCCATATTGACAGCCACCATTGCAAAGATAACTTTAAACTACCTTAGTTTCCTTTGATGGAATTTCCTGACGCACATCATTGCTTTAGAGAAAATAGTTGCAAAGCTGGGATCCTCAGGTGTGTTGCTGACTTAATAGTTGCAAATGAGCTATTTTTAGGAGTTGAAATTAATAAGGCTTAGGTAGGAAAAGAAGATTTGTATCTTAGTGTACTAAGATAATTTTAATTGAAATTATTAAGGAATGATATGATACAACCAAAAGTGAAGTGTTCATTCTGTAAAATTCTCTACTGCATTTTAGAATAAAAAGTGTGATTTAACCTTAAGCTCCATACTGAAATCATATATCCACGGGCTTACTTCACAGGGGAGGAAATAAGTTTATCAAATCCTTCATACATTGAAACCTGCTCATACGTTTTACTTTAGCTAACCACTGCTCATGTAGACTGTATTTTGTGATAAATCTGAGTAGTCAAACCAATTTTCTATGGGAAATCTGTCATCAAAATTTGGAAAGAATAGTGTCTAGCAAAAGTTACTGAAATAGAGCTGCTATTATGAAGATATGTCAGCCCTTCCACTGAAACTTTATTTGCTGCTACTGTTTGCGTGCTTGCATGCCAGCTTGTGGTCCCTTGTATGAAGTTCCTCTCCTGCTATGTTATAAAAGGCTTTACCGCTTGGGCTTTTGATCAGCTCCATAAACAAACTGTATTATGTGTCGGGTATTTGCTTCTTTTTACTGCTTACTAGTGTTTTAAATAACTTCCTTTCATTTAAATCAAGTGTGTTTGGTAGCTTCTTCTACCTAGTGTCTGGTTGCTGCAGCTAAGGATTTCAGGTAGACAAGACTGTCATTGAAGTCCTTATTTTTCTCTTTTTTTTTTGTGGGTTTTGCTCTTGGGCAAAACTCTGACAGATTAATTTTGATAAAGCTTACTGACTTTGATATCAGTCTTCTGAACTGAAACCATAGGATTGTCAGTGCCCTAAGCTCCCAGTAGTTTCTCAAAGTTGCATGTCAACAAGAGTTTGTATGACTATCTAGGTATCAAAGCGTGGTTCTGCAACAGATAGTATTGCAGTATCACAGTGGTTGTTCTACCGTAGTCAGAGTTTGGACACTTCTGAAGTGTCGCGACATAGTGGACACTCACAAGAGTTTCCTAATTTTCCCTGGTTGCATGAATTCCACGCTGATGATGAATTTGCAGCAGCAGATTGGAAGTCAGGAAGTTTAGCTGATGTGGCATATTTGAGAAAAGAACTGCAATATCTGAAAGGTCATTTAACTTTCTTCCATATTGATTTACTTGTCTTCTTGTCTACAATGCTTCACAAAGATAAGAGAGTTTCTTTGCAGCCTGAAGTGCCTTGCCATCTTTGGTCAAAGATAATATATACGTGTGATGTGCTGTCTGCTCTGATAAATTCCGCACTGTCATAGGAATCTGAGCAGTGCAGCAATGACATGGTTGTTTGCTGTGAGAACCAGTGTGTTAGTAGGATCAGAAATAAAGAATTGTCTTTATAGTAATTTAGTACATGCCTTTTGTCTTATTATGTTGACTACGTTTTCCTTTGTGCTGAATCCAAATAAGTTATGCAAGAATAGAAAGGCACATCCAAAACAGTTTTTAGTTTTTACTGTGCTTGCTAAACTTGAAACTTTTGGATGTCAGCAGCGATTAGCAATGGGCAGAAGTTCAAAGTTGATACTTGTAGACAGTAATAGAGGAATTAAAAAATGGTGGAGTGTAAAGTGTATATGCAATTTCTGTTGAAATTAGTGCTTGCTGTGAGGCTAGAAAATGGGCTGTCAAAAAAATACAACAATAGTATGTTCTAGACCAAAACCAATGGTTGCAAAGAGCGGACAAGGATCTGCAAGAAGAAAGGGAACATTTCTGTCTGTTTTCAATTAGAATATCAAATAAGTTGACTTCCTAAACAACATTTTTTACATTGTTATTTTTCAATCAATGAATTGATTTACTTTCTCTTTTCCCTTCCACCTTTCCTTTTTCTTATGGAAAAACTGTGCATGGATCAAGATAATAAAAGTCACTTTTGTAACAGTCTAGGGAATCAAGATAATGGTTTCATTTGCTAGTATCTTTAAGAGTAGTTGAAATTATATAAAATTCAAGATGGCATTGTAGAGTAAAGCACTCTGTGTTTTGTTGCTGGACTATAGGAGGAAGCATATGTTTGCCTCTAGGAAAATAAGCATTTTGCCAAGAGACTTCTTCATTGAATGTTTCTTTTCAAGAGGCCTAGTATTCTGGAGATTTTTTTTTCTATTGTGGAACTCCCATGTACCATTAAATGCGATTATTATTTTGATGAATAAGCACAGCTGGCATTTCTTTTCAATATCTGATTGCCGCCTTTTTGAGCTGTAAACGTGCTGTTGTCAAGAGATTAGCCTTTGGGGTAGCAAGTTAAATTGTTCATTTGTACTAATCGCCAGACAGGACAGAAGAATAGAGATAAACTGGTTAGATAGACTGTTCCAAATGGTGTATGAACTTCTTCAGTTTGCTTGTTACGAAATAAAGCTTAAAAAAGTTGCTTTCACAAGCATCGAAGCTTAAGCATGTCACTGTGACTGTGCATTAGAGGATTGGTTAAAATTCAGATTTTACAATTTTAAAGAGTCTGGTTTGTTTTTCAAAAACTGATTTAATAGCTGTTGCCCTGTGACCTTCAGATATGAAGGTTTCACATGCCTGTGTCAAAGTGCCTGGTTGAAGACAGGGAAAGGCTAGGTAGTTACGTTGGCTTTGGCAAATTTTCAGGCAGGCTACAAGAGGGGTCCTGGTGTTCCAGCTATTTAATCTGTCCTGCCTTCCTCTCTGCAGTGGGAAAAGTCTGGCATTGACCAGACAGGTTTAAATATGAACTACCTGGAGGGGGACAAACATAACCAGAAACAAACTTCAGCTGGTTGTCTCTTCTTCCACTCTGACAGTGTACAATTAAGGATCCAATAACCGTGAGGTCTTGTATTTCACTGAATTATGTACGGGTTCTCTGCATTCCACCCTTACTGCTGGCATTTTGAGGATTCTTTGCAGTTAACTTGTGGAGACACATTCTTTTAATACAGGCAGAGCACTTCAGAAACTGAAACTAAAATAGCTTTCTATTTTATAGTACATGAAACAAATTAGTACCAAGCTTAATTACAGCACTGAGGTGGGAATGTGTCATGAAAGGCAGAACAAACTTTTGTCCTCATCAGTTCAATTTGGGAATACTCTAATGTTAAGCATCCTTATTTTATTAATTTATTGAAGTAATTAAAGTTGATCAGCCTTTTCATTCTTTCCTTCATATGCTAGTTAGCTTTCTTTATAGAAATGCAGATAGCTTAGGAAACTTAATACTGTAATGTCAGAAGATACTTGATCAAACTCTGTAATGTAGTTCAGAATCAACCGTGCATCTTCAGTAGACAGCACTTGATTGACACTTATTTTAATGTTAATAGAATTATTTAGCAAATATTCTTAGAAAAGTATGTAAATGCAAATTACACAGCTCTTGGTGTCCTCGGGTATCGTTTACTTGTTGAAGGACATATGCATGAAACTTATATTGTTCAGAGGTATGTACATTTTTTCTGTGCTTTACAGTATCAGGAGAAGATGTAAATATGCTCACAGGTTGTGTTATAGTCTGGATATATTGTTCTGATTCAAGTGTTTTTCTTCTTCAGCTTTGGCAAGCGTTCTGCAGGAAGCTTCAGGCGTGGCTGTGAATGCATTGTTTTGGAGCCATCTGAAATGATTGTGGTAAGAATTTCATTCAGTTGCTTTCAAATTTTACAGACCAGCTTTGGTAATATTTCAACTTCCAATAAAACCTGGAGTCTTCAGTTTTGCACATTATCTTTTTATAAATCTAAGATGTCATACGTAACTTTCTTGCATTCTTTGCACACATACTTGCATTATTTGAGTGATAAAGGCATCTTGTAATGTTTACAATATTTCTTGTCAAATTGAAGCTTTCTTGTGCTAGGAAAGTAACAGAACAGTTTGTGGGTTTTTATTTTTGTTTTGTTTTTGTTTTCTTAAAGCGGCTTTATTATTAAAGGTAGGCATAGGTGCTTTAAAGTATTAACCTCAGGTTACCTTGAGTAATTAGTGTTTGATTGAATTAAATTTATTCTCAGCTGCCTGAGGTTTAGGAAGCACTGTGAACGTTTTAAAATTCTACCCGCTTTCTGCGTGAAGGTTATTTTGTTAGCGGTATCTGCTTTAGTCCAGTGGCAGAACAGCATCGTCTCTGATCTTCATCTCTATCTAAAAACCTAAAACTTCGGTTTGGTTTTTCCTCTGTCACTGGGATAGCAATCAGCTCATAATACAGGCATGACAATTATCTAAGCCATATATAGGTCATAGTCCAGATATAGGCTGTGACACTAAACACTTTTTTTCCTAAAAAGTGACTGTTTCTGTAAAACTTGCATAAGCGCAGGAGATTGTGGCACAGCTTTAGGCTTGTGGAAGAGATCAGGTTGCTTGTTTAAAGTTGATTGCTATAAAAAAAAAGAAGTAGCTGTTTAACTTACCTTCATGCAAATGCAAGACTTGCTTTTGTGGGCTCTAAGCTCTTCGTGATTTCACTGTAAACAAAAAAAGATGGCTGTGTAATGGTAGCTTTTTCTGTGAGATGTTTGATGATGTATCTCCCCCTTCCAATTCTAAGTAAAAAAGACATTTTACAAAGCTAATACTACATAGTAGGAGACAGAGAAGGCATATGTGAGAAATGCCAGTTGCCTTTTTTTACTATCACTAACTAAAGCTTTCTGTAACTTTACTTCGTTTACATCTGGACTGATGGATAATGTTGGGTCAGGGCCAGGTGCACCCACATGTGCTTCTTCAGTCTTAAAAAAACCCCGCAAAAACTACCTCTGGAGTTTTGGGAAAGCTGAAATGAAAAACTTCAGGGAAGATACCAAGTGACAAATAGAGACTAGTATGGAAGCTACCAAGTACTTTCTCATGCCACTTTTTGCAATGAGTGGCGAAATGTTTGTATTTTTAAAGAGTAAGAATGGAAGGAAGGGATAATTTTGAAACGTGGTTGTTTTAAATTATTCAGTGGTGCAGTTCATACCAATGTGTATTTATATATTTATTTATTTATAGTAGTGGCTTCACTCAGTGCTAAAAATGCAGGAAATTCAAAGCTAACTGTTGTGTTTTGAAAAATAGGATTTAGCATCATAGAATGGTTTGGGTTGGAAAGGACCTTAGGATCACTAGTTCCAACTCCCAGGCAATAGGCAGGAACACCTCCCGCTATATCAGGCTGCTGAAGGTCTTGTCCAGCCTGTCCTTGAACACTCTCAGGGATGGAGAACTTGCAGCTTTGTTGGACAGCCTGTCAGTGCCTCCCCACCTTCAAAGTAAAGAAATTCTTCCTTATATCCAACCTTAATCTCCCATGTTGAAGTTTAAACACATTACCCCTTACAGTCCCTGATGTAAGAGAGTCCCTCTCTTCTTGTGTTTCTTATAAGAAGAAACATTTCTTTGGGGAAATGACACTCTTTTGCATTTATTGTAGGTTGATTATATGGATGAAAATGAGGAGTATTTTCAGCGTCAAGCTTCTCATAGGCAGTCTCGAAGAAGATTTAGGAAAATCAACCAAAAAGGAGAGCGACAAACGATTATTGATACTGTTGACCCTTATCCCGTGGGGAAGCCACCTCTACCTAGAGGCTACCATACGGTAAGCTGTTTGTATTTATGGTTTCCCAGAACATAAACAGGAAAATTACTGAAAATAAACCAAGCAGAATGGCTAAACTTGCAGGTATCTTTAAAAAGTGTGCTTCTGTAGGGAGGTTTACCCTTAAAATGGTATAAATTTGACTTCATCAGTATATGAACATGTGTGCACCTTAAATCTTAGTTCAGAGTTGAAAGCATGTTTCTTATGGTGTGAACGTCATGTATGATTTCTTAATGTTCCAGTCATTATTTGAAATTGTGAAAGAAACTATGTTCTCATTTCCTTTTTCTATTAAGTTACAGTACAAATAGTTCAGTGTACAGTGTTAAAATGTCAGTTAGTGAAGCATTCTTTGACATATAACAGTTGTTGCCTGAAAAGCACTGTGCTGCATTGCAGCAGGCCAAAATCTTAGATTAAATATGTTATTTATTTCTGGAATCCAGAATTTAAATGTCAAATTACTTTTACTGGTGTCTGCCTCAAGAGCCTTTTTCACTTGATTTCAGTGAGCTGCATAGTTTGCCCATCATCAAGGAGATCATTTGGTCATTTCACTTGATATCTTCTTTTGGGGTAATCTTCAGTGTTGAAAGTTTTCAGGCTTTCTCTTGAGATTAAAATAAAATGCTAATTAAGATTAATTCTATGAAACATTTTATATGGCTTTTAAATTGAGAAAAGCTCTATTAGATTAATGTATTTGTTTGGTATTGATTTCAACTGTAAGCAAAAGACTAGAAAGGCTGTTTGTCTTTGGCTCTCGTTTATTTGTTTAGTTCTGCAAACCTTCTAGAACCATAAAGGCATGCGCATAAATAACTTTGTGCATATTTAATCTAATTGAGGTTATTGGGCTGAAATTTTGCACAGTATAAGCCACATGCATGTGAATTTGCAGGATTAAAGCTTTAGTGTTCTTAAAATGCTGTCTTTGATCCAATGCAGTTGTAGGTTTTCTCCATTTTTCCTTCTTTTTTGATATTCCTTGACTTGTTTGCCGGTTCCCTGTATATTCAGTGTGTGTCTCTAAGTGTGTAGATGTTTGATTACATCTGTTAATTATACAGGCTTTTCCTCATGAGCTGAATAATTACATTTTATGCCAACAATTTGTTTTTGTTTATACAACAGATTTTAATAGTTTAATTTTCAGTGCAGTTTTAATTGCCTCTAAACTTAAACTGAATTGAGCCAGTTCACTTGGTTTGAAGATGAAACACTTGTCTGTTTTTTGAAAAAGTAAATATGCAGTACTGACTTTGTAGGAATTACAGGAAGAATTACTTTTATTCATATTATTTATATGCGTATATTGTGCTTAGCGAACAGTTCTAGTGTGATTTTAATCTAACTTTAGAAGGGCAATATTTAGATTACAGACAGTGCCATTTGCATTTGTAGGTCCTTGCCTGTTGTATAAATTTCACTTTAGGTATGCTTAATGAGTTTTTGTAAACTTAACTGGTACTAAGAGCAAAAGTCCATTGTGTGCCATTCTGTTGTGCGAGTTTATAATGATTTTGTTTATGTGTTGGGAAATTCATTGCAAGCAAGATTTCATATTGAGTTGGAAGAGATTGCCAAATAAACTGTAAAATTTGCAATATTTACAGACAAATGCTGCTTTAAAAAGTGTAATATAATGCATATGACTGAATTTCCCCCCTCCCAAAGGAAATTGAATCAAATATGCTTGAATGAGTTTTACAATGTAGTCAAGACTCTCTGGTCCATTCCCTCCTATTTTTGCAGTATTTGGTGATCTTGTGTACGTTGCTTTTTCATACACAAGTAATAATATTTCAGCTGTTTTAACCATACATGTTAAAGGCTGCATTGTCTGTTCGCTCTTCTTATTTTATGTCCCTTGACCTCATTTTTTTTGATCTTATTTTCTTAAAAATTCACTGAAGAAAGCAGGGTTTTTTGAAACACATAGCTATTCAAAACATATTACATAGCACAGATCTTGTGGACTTTTTGCCCATCCATTCTTTGGTCAGTATCTGTAAAGGTCTCACTTTTGGTTCTACTTCTTCATTTTGGATAAAGAAAGAAGCATCTAAAACCAAGCAGATGTTCAGATATTGCGCTGAATAATGTGCTAAAGTAAAATGGGAAAAGAATTAATATGATGCATTTGTTTTCAAGTTTGCTCTTCCTTGTGAATGTGTTCTGGTTTAGTGTTAGGTACATGAGATTCAAAGTAAGAAAGCTGCTTTGATAGCACCCTCAAAAATCTTCACATATTTTCTTATATTTTGTTTTCTCTAAATCCATAGCTACCGGGTAGAATGATTTTTTTTTTTTTTTTTTTTTTTTGGTAATTTGTTCATGCTTTATTTGCAGTGGTCTCTGAATGCTTTCCTTCAGAAAGTTCAGACAGCCTTTTCTGAAGAAAACGTAGAGCATAACATAGAACTTACATGAAGATGCATGGCTGTGCTTCTCAAGAGTTAAATACAGTGCTCTCAGTTGTGGCATGGCTTTCTGCAACAGAGTCAACTTGTAGGGAGGATGATGGACCTTCATTAACATAATTTTAACATTATCTTCATAGTGGTGGAATGTACTATGGCATGTCTGATAATGTTCATCTTTTCCTTTCCTCCTTTATGGCATTCATTTCATTTTGGCTCACAGGAATGCACTAAACCTCAGGTATTGTAACTTACTGTGTATGGTCCACTAACAATTTACTTGTGGGTTTGCGGTGTGATATCATAATGCTGATGCAATGTTATGACTAAAATTGCCTTCTAGCCTTTGCTTTGATACTTCATCAGTCTCACTGTGATATAAAAATACTAATGTAAATGTGGAATTTGGTGACAGCTCAATGTCCCTTGCCCAGCTTGTCTGATCCTTGCTTTGATGTCTGTGATTTAGAGAAAATGGAGAACAATAAGCAAAAGGTATATTTAAAATACTTAGTGTTTGTCAGACTCTTTACTCAAGCATCTCTTCCATGACACAAAGGACTTAATTTTTGATTTTGATTTTGAAAGTAGTCCCCCTGTTGCTCTTTAGTTACCTTTATATAAGTAGAACAGGTGAATTATAGTGTGACAAGATGAGCACCAAAAGAGCAACAGAAAGATTCTGTTTGCTGGAAACTTGCAAGAGTGCTTCTTGTTTGTCTTCCATTATGATTATGTGCATAAAGAAGCTGGATTTTATAGACCCCAACGAAGTATGTGTAGTTGACCATTATTTGAAACACGCTTGTCAAGTTAGGGAGAAAAGTGTGCCCAGGTGTCTTTTGAATGGTATCAAGCCAAACAAAATACAGAAGTTTTGCCTGACATCTGTTCTCAAATGCAAAGTAATCTGAAGATCTGAGTGACATCTTTTAAAGTTAACTTGTATTTGTAGTTGCATTTGTCAATGCCACTACTGAGCATCCACCAAATACAACGCTTGATAAGAATGTGTCTTGTCAAACTTTTAAATGTCCACACTCTTATGTCTGAGAAATCTCTTGTGATAGAACTGAAAACAAATTAAAACTATTGTTTAGCTTCAAAATTCTTCTTTTTCTCAAACATTATTTTGGCCAATTCTGATATTTTATTAGGAAATGTGTTTATTTTAAAAGTTCCTTCTGTATCACATTGTGCTGTTCACTTCTTTATCTAAAAGACTTAGAGGGTTGAAATTTCAGTATGGTTCCAGTGTCACAGGCAAGTGACTTCTCTGCTGAAGTTCACCCTTTCTTCAATATGTATGGTGCAGTTGTTCTAGGAATCCAGTTCCTTATCTTCAGATCAGTGCTCACCAGTTTTCAATGGAATGATCCCAAGTAACCTATAGCTAAAACATTATGTCTAAGAGTAATAATGTGCTTCTCAAATTCTGATAGGAATTTGAAATACTTTGTAGCATTTTGATGTGTATCGCACTTAGGCATGTGACTTTTGGAACAAGTGTTGCTGATTTCTAGGGTAAGGAAATTAGAAACTTGATGTATGGGAATAAAATCAGTGTGCTTTATCAGACTGATAAAGTTGCATCCTTTTTGCCACCATTCCTATTTTGGTAAAATGGATCTGTTCTTTTTCAGGGAAGGAAAAGAAATCCTGATAAGTTTAGGTTGAGCTGATCTTACTTGAATCTGGAAAACCTTGCTTAGGTTTTTTTGACAGCAAATTTTTGCCTCTGCTTCTGATGTGTCAGAAACTGCCTTTAACAAGATTAATGTTAACACCTTCTTACTTAACAATAGAAATTGAATTTAACTTCTGAATATGAATGTTCTTTCAGTGTGTATCTATACTTGAGGCTACTTAATGTTTTCAATGAAAAGCACTTGTTTTGAGTGACTTGACTGAAAGAGTGTGGACCCATTTTTCTGGGTCCATGCTTTTTTCTGAGTACCTACATGGCTTTTCTGCTACTTTAGGCTGCTTGCACTTGTTTTGTTTTGTTTTGTTTTGTTTAAACCATAAAGTAGGATATTCATCAATGGAGTGAATTTAAATAAGGATAGACTTCTTTGTAGTATCTTTGTGCTAATAGACTTTGTAGCTGTTTCAGTGGGTCTGTGAGGTCATACCCAGCCTGAGTGTTGGTGAGCTGGTTATTTGGTATATAATGCATGACATATTTAGTGTAAATTGCAGAAGTTCGTAAAAGAAAAATAACTTTGTCTAAAATAAGATGTTGTTATTTAGTGGCATAGAGGTTATGAGTAGTAATTTATAACTCCCTGTTTTGTTATAGTCTGTATCTCCTGTGACTTAGACTTGGTATGTAAACTAAGATGCAAGCTTTTACTAGTCTGTACCATAGCCTTTTCTTTGCAAAAGGCAAAATATCAAAGCTTACTGGGGAATATTTATAGAGATGCAGGTAGGTTTGTAAAGAAAACACTGAAGCACCAGTGAATAGACCTGAACAAAAAGTATAGTGTGTGGTGCTTTACTCTATCCAAATCTGAATTAGTGAGAATCTTTCCAGATTTGAATTAGTTAACAGGCTTATGAAAATTGCTGCTTAGTGCATCCTCAGCCGATCTTTTTAAAGCCAGCTGCTGAAATCCCTGCAGAAGGTCTCTCTGCCTTTCAGTAGCCTCTTTTTATCCTATTCAGCTTGAGATTCACATGAGGTGACAATCCGTTTATCTGGTGTTGGAAGGAAATGAGCAGTGGGTATGGAGCCGTCAATAACTCCAGCTTCTTCCCCAAGTTACAGGCATGTAACAATTTTATCCTCATACACTGTGCTATAGAGCCAGTCATCATGCTGATGTGTTAAGGGTAGACAAGTATTGTCCTGGACTTTATTTGAAGGGAGTGACTGAAAATTTACATGAGAAGAGGGATGGAAATGAAACCATGTCTAATGTTGCTGAGTCAAGTCCCATCTGCAACCATGAATTCCTGAAAAAAAAAAATTAGTTCTTTTCTAGCTTTTTTTATATTATGTTTTAAAAAGTATTTAAACCTGCTCATGTAGTACTGAACTGTAGAAACCTTGCTTGCTGCCTTGGTCTTCTCTTATAGCTAATAGTTAGAGCAAAGCATTGGCAAAGTATCCTTTTTCCCTAGTAAAATTTGCATGCACGTTGTCTGCTGAGAGTCTAAAATTCCAGGATCGAAAATTTCTGTTCAGAATGTTCTGTTTTATGAAACAAATTTGCCTTTTCCTTTGTCTGCAAAATTACGTTTTAACAATCAACAAAGCTGTTATATGTCATATTTTTACGTTTAGGAAGGATTTAAAAAAATCTGAATTTTTTTCCTGTCTGAATTTCATGCCAAAGCCTAGTTGTTTTCCTTTATTCAGTGGATGTGGCTACTGAAGCGATGTGGAAGTTTACAAGATGAAAAGAAGTGGTTTCTTGTGGCTAATATAGTTGATGAAAATTCAAAAAAGCTAATTCTATTTTAGACTTTTATATATGTCCAGTACAATTTCAGATGGCACTTAATGTTAAAAACATTAAGCTCAATACAATTGCTTCTCTGCATGTATATTTATGTTTGTTATAAAATACATATTGCTGGATGTATTCCTATGGACCACTACAAATGATCATGAAATACCTTATGTGTGCTTGCTTCTCAACCGTGTAGACTTTACAGTTTTGTGTTATATCTTGATAGCAGCCTTCTAATATCTGTGGGGGGCCTACAAGAATGCTGAAGAGGGATTCTTCATCGGGGACTGTAGTGACAGGAAAAGGGGTGATGGTCAAACTTAAACAGAGGAAGTTCAGGTTAGATACAAGGAAGAAGTTCTTTACTGTTAGGGTGGTGAGGCACTGGAATGGGCTGCCCAGGGAAGTTGTGAATGCTCCATCCCTGGCAGTGTTCAAGGCCAGGTTGGACAGAGCTTTGGGCGACATGTTCCAGGGTGAGGTATCGCTGCCCATAGCAGGGGTTTGGAATTAGATGATCTTAAGGGCTTTTCCAACCCTAACCGTTCTATAATTCTATGATAAAATTTGTTCTTGTTAGTGCATTGTATTCTACACAGTAAACTGATGCCAAGAGAGTATTGTACTTAGTCATCTTTATTACATATAGAATTTTAGTTATTTTAGTTTGGATCAGTAGGAACAGTTTTCAGATAATCTACAAGAAATCAGTTTAAAAGAATGCTGTCAATCTTTCAAACCTGTAAATAGCTGCAGCTTTTAATGTTCCTGATGATTATTAGGATTACCTAGAACTTTCATTCCAATATAACTTCACTTAATAAAACAAAAAGCAACCCACAGAATCAATCTTGAATATTCACATTAAAAAAAAAAAAAAAAAAATAAAAGAAAAAAAAAAGCTTTCTTTTGGGAAGGAAGAATCAAATCTGAGTTTTCACCAACTCTAGGACAATTTGATACGGCAATGAAAAAGGAAATGTGGACACACTGAAAGCTTGACTTTATACAAGGATGTAAAGAATATGGAGAGATCATGGGGAAAAAGACCAATTTTTTTTAACATCCTTTATCTTGGAAGTATTAAGCAAGTCTTACTTAACGGAAGAAAGCTACAAACAGAAAAACTACTGGGTATCCTAATCAGGTACACTTGGTCATCAAAAACATTTGGGGAAGCAGGATGTTTAAGGGGTTTTGCTTTAGAGGCTTGCATGAGTTGTAGCAGCTGAACCTATTCAAATATATTTAATTTTTGAGCTCGATGCTAATTTAGTGTTCCCTCAGATAGTCCCTTTAGTCCCCCTCAGGAGAGGGGAAAAATATGAAGAGCAAAGAGAAAGGAAGCCAAGAAGGATCTGTTAAGTGGCATATGCAGAATGAAAGCAAAAAGGTCATCTCACTTGCATTCTGTTCTTGTTTCTGAAACAAATTAATGTAAGCAAAAGAAATGGTAATTCAGAACATAATTGTACACACACCTAAATTTACGTTGTATTGTATGGGAAGTAGCATGGTATGCCAGGGTGTTTTAATCACACTTTTACACAAAGAATGTGTCTCTTTGCTCAAACAGATTTCTTTAGTGATAACAAATTCAGTATAAAATAATTTATCTATTATTTATTTCTAGTGTTTATATTTGACATAAAATATACTGTACTGATTGTTCCATTAATAAAAAAAGGGGCTAGTTCTTAATGTCAAATGTGAGTGTCCTTTCACCAGGAATATTTGTTTAGTTGCTTTTGTTAATTTACAAAATTCAGTCTGCAGTTTCAAAAGTGACTGTTTTTATTATTGCATGATGGTGATAATATATTCATGATGTGGAATGAGATTGGTGCATACATCATACTAGGAAGTAGTACAAAATACTAAATATACGTAGGCTGTGTATATAATACTTGAACAGATGCAGTAATGCTAATTCCTGAAGTGTGTAACTATGTTATATTACATAAAACAGGTGTATTTTGAATTGAGACCCTGCAAGAATTGTGGGGTAATTTTGTCTGAAATGTGAAATTCCTGAGATGACTTGGACGGTTCCTATTAACCATTTTTTTGCATAGAAGTTGGGTGTTTCCGTGTGGGAACATCCACTCGTAATGTAATAATGACAATACATAATTCTTGCCCCTATGTTCTGTGTTTTGTGGCAAAAAACAACCTTTCAGCCTTTTTTCTTTCATTTGTGTTGTACTGTTTAAAGTTATGTATTATGTTATGTATTATAGTTAATATATGAGCAATGCTATCATTTTATTTTGTGTAGCACCCGAAGCAAAACAAAACTGTTAGTTCATAATCCTTTCAGTAATGTCTTCTGGCAAGCTAATGCAAAATTAATGACATGCAGTGTGTTATTTACTCAACTTGCAGCTTCTGTCAGAGGATGTCTATTTTTATGTATTACATCATCCCTGCTGCAGAACTCATATATCCATTGGGATTTACTGTTCTCCCGTTCCCTTTGGAAGGGCTCACATTGATGTCATAACTGTATTTGTAATTGTGATTAGATTTGGAAATTCAAAGAGAAACATTGAATCTATACAGTATTTTCTGCAACTGAAGTGTCAGTAATACTACCAAGTTTCTTGATTTTTAGATATATTGCTGGCACTAGGTCCTGTTTACAGCTTGTAGGGTTGCTAGTACTTTATGACCACACATATGTGAAACTTTGGTTAATGATAGCATAGATTTTCCAGAGTAGCATGATTTCTTTTGCTGTTACTGACTTGTGATATACTCTTTTATATTATATAAAAGATTGCATTTCAGAGATGTAGGGCATAAAACTAAATGTGAAGCTTGTCATCAAAGCAGAGAGTTATTCATGCAGAAGAAAATGAATTTTTCATAACTCTTTTCTAAACTGATCGTTGCATAATGTAACTAAATACAAATATTGGATTTCTACCACTTGAAGTTCTTGAGGAAGATTAAAAGTCACATACTCATGTTCTTAATTTTTTTTTTTAAATAGGATATGCTCATTAGTGTAAGGTTGTTCATTTAGAGACATTTTTGCCTATAAAGTGCGTATGGGAAAAGGGATCTGCCTATGCATTACGTTTGTGGAATACCAATAAAGGTCCTTTCAACACTGGCATTTCTATACAGATAAGCATCATGAGAGATAGCCCTAATGTAGACATTTGCCCACTAAAGCATATAAAGCAGCTATCAGTTTGTTTTTTCCAAGCATCTGAGCCACTTTTCTGTAAGCTGTGCTTGATGTACTGACTTAAAGATAAAATGATTAGCATTAGGTGTCAATCTTTCCACAAAAGGTTTTCGTTAATTTTAATAGTGCTTTTGTATTTCATTTGAATCATTTAAATGATTATTTTTCTGAGTGAATTGCAAAGCTCTAAAAAATTAAGTAGTACTTTAAATATCCTGAGCAGCTAGGGAAGTATGTATAGAATTAAAATGTGGAAAGATGGAAAGTTTGAAGAAGAAAAACAGCATCCTGGCTTGCATCAGAATAATATGATCAGCAGGGCTAGGGAGGTGATTGTCCCCTCCCTGTACTCAGCACTGGTGAGTCCACACCTTGAAATACTGTGTTCAGTTTTGGGCCCCTCACCACAAGAAAGACACTGAGATTCTGGGGCATGTCCAAAGAAGAGCAAAGAAGCTGATGAAGGGTCTAAAGCACAAGTTTGATGAGGAACAGCTGAGGGACCTGGGGTTGTTTAGCCTGGGGAAGAGAAGGCTTAAGGGGGGGCCTTACCACTCAACAACTACCTGAAAGGAGGTTGTGGTGAGGTGTGTGTTTGTCTCTTCTCCCGAGTAAAGCATAGGACAAGAGGAAATGGCTTCAAGTTGTGCCAGGGGAGGCTGAGATTGGATATTAGGAAACATTTCTTTATGTAAAGGGTTGTCAAGCATTGGAATGGGCTGCCCAGGGAAGAGATGGATTTACCACCCCTGGAGGTATTTAAAGAATGTGTTGTATATGTAGTGCTTAGGACATAGTTTGTTGGTGGACTTGTCAGTGCTAGGTTAATAGTTGGACTTCATGATCTTAAAGGTCTTTTCCAACCTAAATGGTTCTATGATTCTAGGTCCAGAAGGCCATTCTTACACTTTTGATTTCGTATTTGCAAATACTTTTTTTTTTTTTCCCTTGGACAGCTGACATATGTTTGTTCCTTACTGTTGTAGTTATCAAGTATGAAGGGGTGAAGTGGAAGGGAGAAAGGCAAGACTGTTTCCTATGTATTTTGATATATTGATGTTATAGTCATGCATAATGGTTCTAGTAAAAACTGGAACCTATTCCAACACATTTAAACATGACCCTTCCATGATGAGTTTTAATGCATGAGTATCAAAAAAGTTTGATATAAGGAAGGAGATGATTAGAGGCAATGGAAGTATTTAGTAACAACACAAGAATGGTAACCTGCAACTCCTGGCTTCTGGTCTGATGTCATGATCTTAAACAGTAAATTGTGGAAGTAATTAGAATGGTGATAGTAAATTAAAAGTAAATTGTATAAACTTAGTTTATCATAGCTTGGATTTTCATTTGTTAGAAGCTTTGTGCTACTTGTAACTTTTTCAATGTGGAAATAATGGCATAATTCCTATTTGTGAATTCTTTTTTTATAATTTTTTATTAAGGTGCCCCAATTCCTTAAAACTTCAGATATTGAAAAATTTCAGATATTGAAAACATGCTTAAGGAGTAAGGGAGTTGACCAACGTCTCAGAGATAGACCTCTGAGGTTGTGTCTGGAATGCTAATTTAGTGGTGGTGGGTTTCTTGGGGTGAAAGAGAATGAGGTTCTTTGGTTTCTTTCATAGCTGGGTTTGTTTAAAGTGAAGGAAATGCATTTGTTACAATGGTAATTGCACGTTCGACATGGTTCTGCTTTTAAGCTTTTAGGTGAGACTCAGTAGCCCAAGTTGCATATACCAGGCTTCTCTCAAAGTGCTGTCACAGCTGTCAATGAAGATGCAGCAATGTCCATCATACTTTTCAGGTAGTTTTAGTCTTAAAATTTAAACAAAGATTTGTCTTGGCCAAGGGTGCTGGTTAGGAAAAAAGGTGGAATGATTTGCTTTACGTAAACACTAAGTAATCTGAGATAAAACCTTCGAATGTGTAAACCCTTTTTACTTTATTGGGTAGATGTGTATATTACAGTGCCCTAGCTTGTCCTGTTAAGTATGAGTGCCATTGTCCATGCTTGCGTCTTCCAGTAGGTGACAGTTAGGTTCAGGGAAGCTATCAAATCCTGAGTAAAGCAAGGTAGTTACCTTGGATTTACCACAAGGTTTGTATGTAAATTCTTTCCCTCTCTTTCACTGCCCTGTTAAGCTGCTTATTTAGCCATACTCAGGTTGCTGTGAAGCAAAGTTGTTCTTGGATGTGAGGTTAAGAATTCTTGAGCACTTTTAAAATTCATGGTATTTGCACATCTCTGATGGGAAGATTTTATTTTATTTTTTTTTCATTTTTCATAAGAAAGGCGTTTGTTGTTTTATGTAAAGTGTAGTCAAAGTGTTAGCGTTCTGTTGTATGAGTAATGGGTATGGGGAACTGGGCTTCAGTTTTGAACTATTAGCCTTAATTATCTTTGATTTTTCAGATAGAAAAGTTTCTACAGGCACCTGGAACAGCCGACAGATGTTATGGGTGTTGTTGAGGTGGCTGGCATAAAAAACTACACAGATTGTGCTCTTCCTCTGTTTTGCATTGTTTGTATCTGCCTCTGTGTGTTTATGCACACAGTGCTAAAATGTAAAATATTTTTCCTTCTTTTCATATCACTAAATTACATTCTCTGTGTCACTCTTGAATGCTGCAATTTGGAGAGTATAAGGGTCTGTAGCTAACTGGTTTTAAAGTCTGCAAATGATGCACTAAAAATACTGCAAAATGGTGCACTAAAGATCATCTTCAAAGTAAGCACACTGACAGCTTTTTCAGTAGTAAACTTGGAACACAAAACAGTGTAAAATCAAAGTATTAGGGAGACTCAATCTAGGAGGTGCACTTCCGCCTAATTTTATTTAGCACTTCTATATCTAGGTAACTGATCTTATAAATGCAAGGGGAAAATGTAGTGTTAAATTTACAGAATGGGACATCCATTAATTGATGGTACTTGGCTCCCTAATTTATTTGACTGGGGAAGAGGAGAGGGAAAAGGCATTTCTTAGAATTTTGTATTAAGGTCTCTCTACTCGAATGATGTAATGTTGTGTTCTGACTTTTTTTCCTATCTAAAAAAAAAATTGGCTCATTTTGCATCCTAATTATTTCTCAAAGCAAAAGACAAGCGAAGTTGCATGAGGTTTGTTACTGATAAAAGTAAAAGGTCTGGATAAATGTTTTCTATACAGTTGTTAGAGCCAGAGCACAAAGCTTTCAAGGTATATTAGTGAATGGTGCATTACACAAGGGAGGATATGCAGGGCATGAGGTAAGAGTTCTCCAAAAAGAAAATGATCTTATACTGGTAAACAGTTTTAGTGTTGAGTTTAATTTGCAGCCCCTAGAGTATGCTCTTTGGAGAGTCTCCTTGGATAAGACTGTGGCTGGAGACAAAAACAAAAGTTACTTCCTTACAACATATAATTGAATTGAATGAAAACCCTCTGTAACAGCAACCAGCCCTTTCTAAGTTAAGCTTCCCCAAAATACCAGAGATAAGTAGTTAGTTACCCCAGGACATGTCCAAATAAACATTCAAAAAGATGGACAGAAAGGTCTCAATGTCAGATATGGTAGTAAAAATGACATTCAGTTTCCACCATTGTTTGGGGAATCTGGAAACCTAACTGGCAAACTGGAGGCTTCCTGTCTGTCCTGTCTATGTCTGCATCTTGAACATAGTGATGAGTTTCAGATACTCCTTGAAGTTTCTAAATAAGTTCAAGAAAAGCTGTTAGAAAGTATATTGCACTCTCTTCAAATAAATACTCCCCCTCCACTGCTGCCAAAATCTCCCAATGAACAAATGAGCAATACAAAGCAACAGAAAACCAGCTAGCATTTAGAGAAGTTTGGAAAAATCTGGTTTTTGTTTGGTTTTAATCCATTAATATTTAAAAATGAAACATTAAATATTTGTTCCCCTGCTTTGAGTGGTGTCAGATTCATTCAGTTCCGTACCAGAACAGTCATCCTTGCAATTCAAACATGTTAGAGTATTTCAGGTAACAGGATTCCATGGGGCTGGTAAAGAATATAACAGTCTTGAATGTGGGCAGTTGGTAAAAGTCAGGGAGTTTTCTGAGGTAAATTCTTGCCTTTAACAGTGCAGCAGTAGAATGCACATGAAAAAGGTATGCATTTATCCAGCTTCCGTGAAATTTTCCTGCATTATTATCCCGTATTTTGGGATGCCTCGCTAAGTGAAGAACTTGTGTCTCTGGATTCCTGCTGTGAAATTATTATGGCACAATGATAAGTGGGGTATTTTGTGAGTATTTTTTTGTTTTGTTTTTCCTCCAAGATAGCGAGGTGATTTGTATCTCAGTAGTGAACCTTGTCCCAGCAGGTATGGATGTCAAGGTATCATTTACATCTCGTAAAGCAGCCTTGCTTGTCCTTTATGCCCAATATCCTCGTTCTTGACCTTGAAAGAGTGTTCCCTTTTTTGCTTTCAGGCTTGCTTTCACATTTTAAAAGCAGAAAGCACATTCTCATGTTCTCTGATTAATTAGGACGTTATCTTTATCTCTTGTCCTTACACCAAAATGAGAAAATGTTATGAAAATTGGGGAAAACTTCATTTATCTTGACAGTCTGCATTTTTTTCCACTCCTGCAGTACTGAAACAGTTAAAGAAATTAAAGAAATCTGTGACTGTTCTGCCAGTTGAAGTCATTAAGATCTCAAATTTTAATGTCTAATTTTTAATATTTAATAATGAAAATACATACTTTTAAAGCCATGTTATATATGTTAAGGTTTAGGCTTATGTAAGTGATAACCCTTTGCTTTATCTAAAATCTCAGGTAAATCAGCTAAGCATCACATGAAATGACTTCACAACCATATGAATTAAACATGATTTTGATCTTGCAAGTAAAATTTAATAAGTAACACCTTATAAGTGTTGCAGGAACACAAAAGTTGTGTTGATATTTAATAGTTTGTTTATATTAAAAGCAATGTTATGTTTAAAGCATAAATAAGTACATTGTCCAGAGAGAAGTTTGTGTGCTCTGCTACTGTAGTGAGCCTTTGCTGAAGTTTCTCAAGCTAAATTAGATCCACTAGGAATGGGACATCTTGTCACATTTGGGATGAGTATCCATCAGTTATAGGTTTTCTTCATGTCTGTTGTAACATAATTTTAAGATAATTCAATGACAAGTATTTTAAATTAATACTATAACTTGCTCCTATTTTAAGTTGGATGGCAGGCAAACAGAAAGTTAGCTGTACTGAAAACAGAGCTGTGCACAGAAGGTGACAAATGAGTCTGCCATCAAAGGAAAGATTGGCAGCCTATGGCACATCCACCCAGCTGAGGCAACAGCATGACTGCTCTGGGCTTGTCATTATTTTAAATATCTGGATTATAGATTCATTTGCAGCATCAGCTCAACAGAAGGGCATTTGTTCAAATGGTCTGTAACATTAGTAAATGTGTTATCAAACCATTGCACACCGCTCCATTGTAACTGTTGCTTTGGTGTTATGCATGGTGCAGTGAACATCTCTATAATGATAACGCCACAGATTTATGAATAAAATTAAATTGGCAAATACTGTTGTTTTATCCATGCATTTTGCAAAGCTCTTGAGAAAATGAAAATGTGACAGGTGTGCGTGAACCATCCTCTTTTTGTGTTACCCTGATAAATAAGAAATTGCTTGCACGTGATTGGGTCATATGGCCAGAGATTTTAATTACTGGCAGTAAATTTGCCTAAATACATGAGAATAAAACTTTTGGACTGTATGGGACATTTAAATGTACTGTAGCATTTGGAGTGAATTATTGTTCCAGATTTTTAGTGGTTTCAATTGGTGTTTTTAAAGCTGATGTGCGCATCAGATCCTATTTAGCAATCTCTCTCACAAGGCCAGTGGGAAAGGGATAAAATGATAAAATTTAGAAGTATTCTCCGGGGAGTTTAAGTTTTATGTCTATAGCCCTGAACTGAAAATTAAGTCTTAAACCTCCATTTCTTTCCAAGTGAGGAGGATGGGAGGAAGCGAAGATACTTCTGCTTTACTTTCTGTAAAATTACGTACTCCATTCCTGCACTTTTCAATTTAACTGTCTATATTCCACCTACAGAACTGTGTAATATTCATGTAATAGTCCCTTTTCTGTGAATGGGTTTGGGACATGTAGTGGTTGTGGGGTTTTTGCCTTATTCCTTCGTCTTTTCTTCTATTTCTTTGACTTCCTACCACCCCCCAATTTTCTAGCTGCTGGAGTCATGCAGTGGCAGTAAATTTGGTGACCTTACAGTGTTCTGTTGCCTTTTGTCTAAGTTTTTTAACATGAAGGAAATGATACTTTAGAATGCCTTTAAAGGGAAGGAGAAAATGTGCTGATAACTTCTGGTTTTGAGTTACTTCTGGAAAAGAATGGGTTTTGAGTACTCCTGTAAATAGTTACGAGTTAAGCGGACTGCTTAAAGTTGAAGATTTGAGGTAATCTGTTGTTGCAGTATTTGTCATTAACCTAAAAAGGTTTAATGCTCCAGTTGGTGTTGACACTATTTAGGAGAATAGTATCAGGGAGAGATTATGTTCTAGCAAGTAAAATAGTTGAGAGGCATTGCAGTCAGATGATACATGGTGCTGAGATCTCTGCCAATTCTTACCTGGGATTCAGAATTACAGTTCATGAATCCTGAATCCTGTGGGTAGTCCAAGGATGCCCTAGCATTTGTAGTTACTTTCGAAAGGTAATTTTTAACATTCTTAACTGTGGCTTGCAAAGAGCTGCCACCTTTCTTCTAAGTGCATTATTTTGAAAGCAGCTGGGTATAGTCCATCATGTCCAGTTGTTGCACATCAGGTTTACTAACATTTCACATTAATAGCCTAAAAATATTTGCAAAAAGTTCTTGCTTTTTTTCAAAAGTTAAGTCTAAGCATGGAGTCCTTACATGGGTTTTGAAATACACATGAACACAAAGTTGCAGTTAGATTTTGTATGAACTATTCATACTTGTTTATGATAGAAACTTTCCAGGACACATTGTTCTGGCATCTTACACTGATTTAAATTCCATTCATTCTTCACTGAAATGTCTTACAGTTCGCTGAACTTGTGTTTTAGTTATCTTTCTATGAAATATAATTTATATGGAATTATTTCCTGTACTGAGAATGGACAGTACATAGTATTACAGTGCACCACTGAACCTGGAAAGTGGTGGCATTTGACGAGGAAGGAATAGGGAAATAGAATCAACCATTATTTCTTGCAATTATTTTGATTCACAAATTGCCTGTGAGTTGTGTTTTCTTCACCTAATTACATAAATAGCACTTTTTACATTTTTTTTTAATATAAAGAGGCTTTTTTCTGTTTCGGAAGCCACCAAGTTTTTGTTGGTCTGATGCATATGAACATCCATTAGGCTTTCAGGTTAATTTAAATTTTGTATTAGTGTATGACATTCTGACTTAATTTCCCGACAGGCAAGTAGGGGTGTATAGTAGTGACCAGCATAAATAGTAAGGGAAGTATTTCATGGCATTGTCATCTGGAAGTTTTGACTTTTACTACTGTTTTAGTGGTTTTATTTGTGGTTTTGTGTTACTCTTCAAGACTTACACCACAGAAACCTAGGCTAGATTTTGGTTAAATGATGCAGACCAACACAAGCTGATGCAGAGTAAGATGCATGTTGATAGTTATGTCTGTAATGAAGTTCAGAAAGTGGTGTGCTCCCTTCCTATGCTGGGGAGTTTCTGTCTTGGCAGAACTTAATTTTTCCTGACATGAGTGTAAAACACCACCCTCAAACTCTGCTCACGGTGTTAACTGCAAGGCCACCAAATCAGATTCAAGAGGGTTTTAATTGCTTTGTCAAGTAGTATTTTTTATTTCTGTACTGGAGAGGGTTTGAGCTTCCTAGAATGAATAACTTCCGCTGTTTCTGGTCAGCACTTCATCAGAAAATTGATTATGCTCAGCATTAGACTGTTTTACAAGGCTTAAGCATAACTTAACATTTTTAAATCAGCTGTTGGTTGCCCTGGCACAATACAATTGCAACAATTCTAAGCTAATTTTTGTAATTCAATTGTTTGAAGAGTAACTTATCATTTAGCATATACTAGAAGACCAAGGGCACAAGAGTCATTAAACTCTCATAAGTTTAAATATATTACATTTCAAATGTGGTGTGTACGAAATGGTGTCCTTAGAATAACTGTGCAAAAAATAGACCAGATATTTCATGACCTTTTCTTGCCTTACTAGATCATTTCTATTAATTTTTATGGCCTCATTTACTAGCAGTCATTGCTAGTACCAAAAGAAATCACTGTGCAACAAACTAAACTCATTATCAGTGGACAGGCTATTTTGGTGGAAGGCAGCTGCAGATTGTATGACATAGTAATCTGTAGTATTAATTTTTTTTCCTGCGTGTTTATGCCTGCGTAACAACTGTTAAGTCTTTTTTTATCCTTTGTGTTCTTAAAAGAAAAAACAAACAAACAAAACCCAACTTTGAAGTTACTTAAAGCACAGATGATCTCTGATTTTAAAGAATGTGTTATAAACAACTGTCCTGAAGTGGAAGCCTAATGGAAGATTGGCATGTCCATGTATATCCTGGCATGGTTTCCCCTGTGTCAAGTGACGCGAATTCATGGCATTTAAGATGTACATTGTATAGGGCCGACAATTAGTTTATTGCTTGAGCATGTTTCAGCTCCTCTGCAGTTGCTGGTATAACATGAGAAGTGGCATAGTGTAAATGGGAGTGACTGGGGAAATTTCTGAGTTCAAGATATAATTACAGTCAGTGAAGGAAATTATAAAAGCCATATGTATGCCTATCTCTTCTAGCTCTTGCTTCCCCATTTGTTTTTAGTGGAATTTGTGTATTCAGTGTGCAGGGAAAAGCAGGAGCTATATTCAGGAAGACTTCAAATGATGTGTTAAAGAGTTTTGGACTTTTACCTGCCACAGCCCATGGGTACTGTGGCCTGCATAGTGGCAAAGCTGCTGAAAATCTGAGAGCTCAAGTGCACTGTTTATAAATACTCAATAACAATGTTTACAGCTCTGCAGCAGCACTCTTTTGGGTGGGGGGAAAAAGAAGGTGATGTCAAACCCTCTGCTTTATCCTCATCTTCATGAAAAGTCTTGTTCAGCTCAGGATTTGGCGAGGTAAACGTGAGTCTTTATTTCCACCCTGACTTCAGTGATATTCTTAGGAGCCAGCAGCAAACGGATCCCTCCCCTCTGGGGCTGCCTTGATCTTCAGAGGCTGATACCAGATACAGGCAAGAGCTTGCTGTTTTATCTGCATTGTCCATCTCTACCTTAATGAGTGAAATGGTTAAGTATCCGAGTGGGTGAGCCTCAAGGAATGTGTCTTCCATTTGACTTGAATATTTTGGTGGATAAAGGGAGAGGGAGGGAGAGGAGAGAGAGAGAGAGAAATCCACTTACATCACTCGAACTGCGTTGAGTGTGTGCCTGTGTGCAGGTTAAGAGACAGACTACAGTGTCTTTGCTTTCTGCAGGAAGCAGCAATGCCGTTTGTATCCTAAGAGGAATTTTTTATTTAGAAAAGGAAGCATTCTTTCTACCCAGGAAATGGCTTTCCTTGTGCGTTGCTATGCCAACTGCCTGCAGCCATGGTCTTCCAAAGTAAGCACAATAACGTAATTATATTGGCGTATTGCATTCAGACTCATGATTCTCTGGGTTTTTGTGTGTGTGTAACTGTGTTGTATTTTTGTTGCTGACTCTTTGGGCAGTAGACATGCTTGTCTTGATTGCGGGGAACAGGCATCATAAAATTAAATGTCCATCAATGTCATGCTGCTGAGATTAATTGTGCAAACTTGGTTAGCTGAGTGGAACAGAGATCACTGGTCACTACTCTATCAGCATCATTAGCAGCCAGGGGAGGAGGTCCCTATTTGCGTGCTCTGCCCAGATTTTGGGGGAGTGGAGGGTAGTGGTGGAGCGGGGGGAGGCTGCGTGTGTGAGTGTGTGTGATTGCAAATGAAACAGGAGTATTAACAATGCTTGGCTGAATGCTGGAGGCTGGTTCCTGCACCCTGACTAATATAATACTGTATTAAGCCTTTTTGAGGGAGTCTCTGTGCAGTCAGCCATTTTAGCTTTTTTCCTCCTTTTTCTTTCCATTCCTCAGGCTCAGGGAATGGTTTTGTTCCCCTGGGTGAATGCTGGATAATGTAGGGTTTCATCAGGCTCTGTATGTCCTGACACGCTTAGACTTTGTGTCACAAAAATGGAGACTAACGCTGTCGTTTGGATTGCTGCTCTGCACTACAAGTGTGAGGGGGGTTTTGAGCTTACCAGTAGTGACACTTTTAGCTCCAGTGTGGTTTCACCCCCTCCTCCTCTTTTTAATTTAATGCTGTAGAGAGTGACTTGCCATCTGTAAGAAATTGGTACATGATGTGTAAATTCAGTTCAGTTTATGTTTCTTCATTATGAAACCACTTGCAATCCCAGCTAACCATGGAGTTATGGGCCAGCAGGAGAAACACTCAGTAAGTATTGCAAATTCTGCTTGTTCTATCAATAACCTGTCATGGGCAAACTGCATGGAGGTTGAAATTGCTTGTCGTCCTGCTTGTGGGCTTTCCTGCTTGTGAGTTTAACAGTGGGTTTCGAGGGAAAGCTGTACCTGCTGTGGCATTAGAGTCGGTGGCTGTATTTAAGATTGTTTTTAGCTTAGAAAAGGCAAGTCTGTAGGTTCATTTTGAATGTTAAAAATTGATTGAAAAAATGCTGGCATACCTCCATTGGGCAAGAAGCTATGAGCATTCTGTTAAAATCAGTATGCGTTTGTTAAAACTTTAAAGAAATATGCAAGCTGTATAACAAGTGATATAATTGTAGGTGGTGATAAGAATAGATTTATCCTGCCTAGTGTATGGTACTTGTGTGCTGTTGCCTTGTAGCATGGCGTTTAACATCTGTGATACACTTATGCTGAAAATGCAGAAACTGTTGGTAAAACATGGAATGAACAAAAGGCATAAGTACTGCTGCTTTCTAATTGATCCCATGAGTCAGCTACACCTTTGTCATGCTTTAATCCCATAGGCTGCCTGTGTTTATTGTTTGGGAAAAATGCATTCATAAGCAGAAGAGCAAACATTATTTAAAAAGGCCTCAGGTGTCAGGAATTAGATATTTAGGTTTTACTCGATAAAAAGATTGTAGAAGTGTAGATTCTTACTGCTTAGTTAACATGCTTAAATCTTCACTCCAGATTTTACATAGTTCAATATAATTTTCAATCTTACAATTTGCTTCTTGGAAAGATATTTTTATATGTTATGTGCATACTGTGTGTGTTTAGAATGTGCATGGGAGTGTGTACAGTATGTTCAGCATATACAGCTAAGAATTGTAAATATTGGGAAGATGTGATAGGAGGAACTTTTTAAAGGAGGAACATTTTCTTCAAGTTAGATTGTGTAGAAATATGGAAACTAACCTAGAAACATTTCAGAATGTGTCTAGTGGATTTTTCTTATGCATGCAACAGACATATCACATTTTCTTGTACACTGTTCCTTCCTCCCCTTTCTTAATTACATTCTGAGTATAAAAGGAGTTCATGTTACCAAATCATTTGGTGCTCATGAAATATTTAAAACTGAATCTAAAAAATAAATAAATAAAATTAATTTCCTCCTGAACTCAAGTACTGAAGAACCTGAAATAGAATAAGATACCTTGAATTTGCAAATAGGAATAAAATGAGAAAGCTGCATAATTGTTGGTTTTTCCTTCTCTTTGTACTCTCTAAAGAATGTTGATGAAAAGTTCTAGATTGATTCTGGTAAGCCAGCAAGTCTAACTGATGTAAACTAATTGCTTATAGATAAAGGAAAAAATATTAACCTGGCATTTTAGAGCTCTATGTTACATGCTCTGTCATATTTCAGTTGTATTACTTTGAGTTAATTAAATTGTAGAGATGTAGGACTAATAAAAGGAAAAAGATCAAAGTATTGCTTTACAAGAAAATTAGTTTACCTTAGAAATGTCCACACATATGTAAGAGAAAGAAATGTTTAACACAGGGCTGGCATGCAATTGCAGAATTTGCATGAGCAAAAGACATAGTTTAGAGTTTATATAGAAGTTTAAGATGAAACTGTTAGAACACAACAACATAGCTCAGTGAAAAACACCATTTTGGCAATGAAACTTTCTGTGCTTGTTCTCCAGGTAGAAGTTATTTTGCTTGGAAACTGGGACCAAAAGATGTGAATTTTTGATAGAGAGGAAAGGCAGTCTTGGAGTTTCAATATATACAGACATTGTCTAGCTTTGTCTAAAAGGTAAACTTACTGAATTAGTACTTTTTGGTGATGTGTTATTTTCATTTTAGTATGTTCCCAGAATCCTAAATCTTTTCTTGGTATCTGACTTATTTCAAGGAGAAAGCCTTAATTACTTCTGTGACATCCCCACCTAGTCTCACAGCTTGATTTGCTGGGACAATCTGGAATTGGATGCAAAAATCTCTTGTGCAAGGCTTCACAAAATTCCGTGAATTAATTTTAGTTAATGCCGTTAAATCTTAATTTCACATTAGTTTAGTTAGGGAATGAGGGACGTGGCTTATATCTACTGTTCTGTGAAAATGGCATGCAAACTGGCCATTATGTTCATCATGGTGAAAATGAAGAGAGGAAAAGTAAGGAATTGTATTGTGTTTCCTACATTATTTAATATAAGAAATAAAATCAGCAGCATCAGTCAGGTGTGCTGGTCCTACATGCCTCATGTTTTATAAATGGGAAGAGTCTGAAGCAGTGCTACAGGCACCTATTTGAAGGTCGTGTTGATCTATTGGTGGTGTTCTTTCATAAACAGCTGGTCATTCGCTGGACAGGGAGTATGCTTTGGGTGAAAGATGGCAAAGAACTGTAAGCTGGATTGTTGCAAAAGTTGTTCTGCTTAGTTCTTGTATTTAGTGTATTTAATTAGATTTTGTGTATTTCACTAGGTTCATTCTATTTGCCTCTGTCCTTGCTGGTTTTTAGAGTCTTCTCAACAAGCTTTGTAGTGCTTTCATTATAATTTTCCTTATCTTAGATGTTAGGAGGCTGAGTGATATTTAAAAAAAAAAAAAAAAATGTTGCTGTGTAGATGTTGAAACAACCACCTCTTGAAAAGCTTCACACATTGCATCTTATACCTGCTTTATTATGTGAAAAAAAGTCACATGAAAGTCTAGCACAAGAAGGTTCCCACGGTAGGTTTGGGCCTTCTAAAATGTTATCTTTCTATCTCATTTCTCCTGTGCCCTTGCATGTGGGGTTTGTAGGAACTTTAGTCAAGGTCATTAAAAAAAAAAATAAAATTGACAGGTATAATGGTTTTTAAAAATGTGACTTGAGATGTGTAGTTCTTTCATGACTGTATAATGATTAACAACTCATGAATTGCAGAGTACTTTGGAGTGACTTACGCGCAACCTTTAAGAAAGTTTAAGTTACATTTTTACTCTGTTATTGAAATAAAGTTTGCTAATAAAGGATATTTTTCACTGCCAGCCCAGTGACTGTCCTTTAGTGATCATGTGGGTACTGCAGTCTTTTGGTGTACTTGACCTGTCTTGAATTACTGGAAAATATTAAATGCAGCAAGTCAAATCCTTGGCTTGTCGTTACTCTATTTTAGTTCATGAAGATTTGTGGCGCAGTGCTAGGTGCTCCCTCACACCCAGGAATGAGAAGGAAGTGAGTGGTATTTTGAGGAACAGTCCTGAGTCGGAATTGTTCAAATAAACTTGTTCTAGTTTGATGTGTAGTAGGGTACTGGCTAGCTTGCTTTCCTAAGAAATCTAGGACTATACAGAATAAGCATAATTTTCTGTTACTGGAAGAGATCATCAGTGTTATTTTATAACTCAGACAATAAATGTAACCTGGGATGGTTATTTGTCCTTTGAGTGAGCTTTGCACAGTACTAATAACACATGGGAAAGAGGTGTGATTTTGTGATCAGGTGGCTACACTTGGTAGGCTTTTATGTGTTTATATATATCTCTGGAAAAAAATAGATGTAAAAAAAAGAATTCCAACTAGGTAGTAACCTGTTAGCTGCTGCAGCTGCTGATGGTTGTGATTTTCTTCAGTTTAATGAATTACATTGCACTGGGACTTGATACAGGTTTTTTTTCTGATTTTGTCAGGCACCTTTATTTTTATTGTTTATTGAAGCCAGTTTTCTGGTTTGGCCCCTTCTGATTATTCCTTTCCTTTTAATTTATATATTTTGAAAGAAGTATCCTCTCTGAAAGCCAATAAAGGAGTTGTGGATTTTTCATATGATTAGGAATAGTGTTTCACCTCTTCATAGATGCATTTTAATTACATAACCATGTGTTTCCACAAGATTCTTCTCAAGATGAATAGCTCTGGTTTAATGAGCAGCTGTTTGATACTTTGGGCTAGCTTCGTTGCTCAAAAGGCCATGTTGTGTTTTTGGCATACTAGTCAAGTTCTACTCAGAAGATGAAAATATTATCTTTTCTTTTTTCTTTTGTGGCTTTTTAAGGTGTTTGTCACCACAGTGTTAATGTGATTCATTAAAGTAGTGGAGGGGTGGCCTTGTCTTAATTTTTCAGATAGCTCTGCGGAAGCAAATATTTGGCAAAAAATAAGGACAGAATTTTGAGAACTTAAGATGCTTATTCCTCAGCATAGCTAGGCCTAAGTAAGTGTTTAAGGTATGGATTTTTAGTAGTTTAATTTCTGTGTATTGGCCCAGTTCAGGCACCCACGGCCTAATGATCATTTGAAAGGTTGATTTTAAGTGATTTGCCTGGCATCCTACCAGAGATCTGTGGTGAAGCCTGGCTAAATTCCTGTTCTCCAAGGCAACATTTAACTGCAGATTTTTCTCAAAAGCTTATAAATGGCAAAATTTGGGTCATTTCATAGGAATGACAGTGAAAGCATTACTTGCCTGCAGAGATGGCAATGAAAGCATCCTTGGCTCATAGGACATGTCCTGCCATCTTTCTGTTACTGTTTCAAGGCCTGGGGATTGCACAACATATTTAAGAGAAAGGAGGAAAAGAAGGGAAAAAAAAAAAAAGAAACCATACCAAAAAAAGCTACCACCTCTATATATATATTGTGTGTGTGTGTGTGTGTGTGTGTGTGTGTGTGTGCACAAAAGTGCTTCCTGTACCTTCTTAAGAAGTAGCTGAATTTTTTCAGGTCAGCATAGGTAGTTGACATAGATGATCTCACAGTAGGGCATTTGTTCAGCAAGTTTATGAAGTAGGAAAAGTTCAGGCCCCATAATGAGAATTGTGACTAACATAATCACTATTGTTGATTCTGGTTTACATACCAAAGTGCCCAAATCTAGTGGTGGTATTGGAGTGGTATTTATGATGGAGCACCTGGAAACGTGTCATTTGTAGTCACAATACAGGTGTGAACCTGAAAAGGAGAGTCAGCTTTTTCCAAAATGCTATTTTGAGACCAGCAGACAAATGCTGTTTATCATTACTGAGTTCTTGGCACTCCTTCCTGATTTTCAGCTGAAAATCCAGCTGAAATTGAGAGCTGATGATACCCAACAAGTAAAAAAACTATTGAGGAAAAAAAAAACTCATTAAAAAAACCCCCGAAAAACCAACAAAAAACCCCCATGCAATCAAAAAGCCAAACATCAAAAGAAACAAAAAATATCGTAAGTGCTTTAAGGTCCTGTTGATTTGCTCCTGATCGTACAAGTTAATGAAGACACAGGAATAATAGAAGCTATAAAAAAGCAGAAGATAATGGATTGTGTTGTGCTAAGTAGCATAGGTTAAAAATATCAGGGAATTAGCAATGTGTACATAGAGTAACATGAAGTCCATTGTAACTAGAAGCAAGCACAGTCACGTAAGGAAATCCTGTGCCTCAGTATCTCAAGTTGATTCTTTCACCTCTAAAATATTTGCACTCCCTTGTAGAATACTGGCTCAGGAATTTTAACAGTGGTACGTATGCTTGCACTTTAAACAATTTCCAAGTGACATAAACCTGACAGTTTAGCAAATGGACCTCTAAAAATATCCCAATAAGATGAAGTAAATTAGGTTTTTTGAAACTTCATTTTTAGTTATTTAAGGCAGGGAATCTCAGATAGTGATATGCAAAGACATATTTGTGGCTTGTCAGTGGATTAGAAACCACTGTCAATAGTCTTGCTTGGTTTTGCAGTTGTGATTGTTGCTGCTGGTACTACTCCAGTATGCAAAAGCAAGGGGAAGTGTGTCATGTTCTGTATCTGCTGCTGAAATGACCTGAAGTTCATCTGTAAAATAATTCTATACTTGATAGCTTTACAGATTGTCTGTAAAATCAGTGAAATATCAAAATATAACTGTGCATATGAGCATTAGGAACCATGGTTTCTAATTTCTAAGCTAGAATTTTATAAACAAACTGTGTTCAGACCATCAGCTCTCTGGGATAATGAATGAAGTTGGCACTGGAAACTCTTAAGTATAATTCATTTAAGCTTACTGAAAGTTTGTTTTTGTTCAGCTATCTTAGGTAATTTTTTATTCCTCGGTGTATTCTAGGCTTTGGATTGCTACAAATTGGCTCTTAACAACATCCTTGATGTTTGAAAAGCTGAACTAATTTTACTAACCCTTTCATGAATACATAGTGGTGTGATTTTCGTCTAAATGAAATAAATACATACTTTTCAGGACCTCAGGATTATTTTATTTAAGTCCGATTTAGATTTTTGATACCTTAGTTGCAATAGCAGATGCATAACCAGAGTTATTGATTCTTTTCACTTACTATTGCGAATGCATTCTTGTTAGCATTCTATGCATTTAAAAATTAATAGAAGTGATACTAGTAGAAAGGAAAAAAACCCCTTGGATTGTAGGGTTTTTCAGGAATTCATGCAAGCAAGGGTAATTCTGAAGCAGTGTTTCCAGTGTTCTTATTGCCAGTGGATGAAAAGTACTACTGATTGTGAAGACCCTACATGATAAGTATAGTTAATGTTAAGGATTTGAGAAAAATGACGTATTAATTTCTCAAGATTTACCTTTGATGAAAGAACCATGCACCTGCCACACTTCATTTTCATATTGTAATTAAGAGAGCTTGGTAGCTGTGGTGCTAGAGAAGGGTGGGATGTCCCTGCATGTCTGCAGGAGTTTTAGGATTCTAACCTCTGCGTGCTGAATCTGTCAATCTGCTACTGAAATTTAATTGCACTCGTAGGGTATCCCAGTGCTGGCTGGTTGGTGGTTCTTCCAATTTTGTCAGCTTGCCAGTAGTCTTTTTTGCTGTTCATTTTGAGACGGTGATGATTCAGCTGAGAACCACAGGGAAAATAAACTCTACTGAAGGGGTCCCTGCTCAGTGGGTTGCTTGTGAAAGTTGATCATACGCCCAGGAGCTGGAGTTTATGATTGTTTGTCATTCCTTCCCAAACCTGTATTTGTATGGTGATGCTAGAAGGGCAGATAAAGGACAACAGATTGCAGTGCTTTTCTGTAGGTTTTTGCTGAAGGTAAATAGCCTTATGTTAACATAGCACCTGACCCAAATAGTGCTGCTACTTTGTCCCTAATACAGCTGAGATACAGGGATGGAGATGAGCTATTGACTTTTTTCTTTTTTCTTGGAAAAGATGAAGGATTACAGTCAATTGCATTTGATGAAATAACTGGAAAATAGGATGAAATTTTGTGTGTTGCTTGTAATTTACACTTACGATGCTGGACTTGCTTCTTAGGCTGGTGCAGTATGCAAGAACGTGAGTCCAGCCTTTGGCCGAATGCCTTTAGCTGTCTTTTGGGGTTGATATCACTGCAGATGTGAAGTATTTAGCTAACCCAGCATTCTCTACTTAGCCTAACCTTAAGTTGGTCAAAAAGCTAAAAATAAGGGCAGCAATCTTCATGTGATCCATGGTTTCCATTGCAAACATTGGAGCACAAAATCTGAGCATGTTTAGTTCCCTTTCCATGAAAAGTGAAAGAAGATTTTCCTTATTGGGGGAGTAGTCTGATCATAAAGCTTGGACTGGCTGGTTTTCTGGCCTCTCCTGAATCCTGTGTCTAGGCAGACAGATTGATGTCTTGTGTAATATGCCATTTCTACAAAAGCCTGTCTGGATTGCCTTAAAGAGGCATACAGTAGTTTGATCTGCTGCAAACTCCATAGTTCCCGTGCTTTGCGGTCCCTGTGCGGGTTAGTCGATGGGGGTGTGAGTGCCTCTCCTTTAAATAAGAAAGGCTTTCTGATTTTTCCTTACATGTTGCTCAAGTTCCAGTTTAGTGACAACTGTAAATGACAATAGATATCTCTGAACCATTTGACATAACGTGAAGTTTTTTGCCTTGAATATAAAGCTGGTTGTGACTCTCTACAGTCAAATATATGCATACCTGTGTGGCATTTGCAGCTTGTAAGGGAAATGACACTTCTCCTTTGGACCAGGAATATGAAAACTTGTTTAACGCCAGCCTTCTCTTTCAGTCCCAGCTTTTTAGCTTGAATCAAGAGCCAACTGCATTTAAAAAATAGAAGAAAAGCATGTGAGTTAGGATGCAAAGAAATGCTAAGTATTACATTAGAGCTGCATTTAGTATCTGTTAATAAGCTAACAGGTGCTACAGCAATCATAAAATGTAGCTCCATGTAGCACTTGTAACTTTCTACCTGCAGATAACTTGTTTCAACTGAGCCAGAGTTGGCTGGAGACCAAAATGCTGATGTTTGGTAGCAGTAATGCATCTCATGGTACCTACAGTCACCCGATCTTCAGAGCCGTGTGGACAACCAGGAGCCACATTGTAAGCCCAGACAATAGCCCAGTGGTCAAATTCCTCAACCTGTGATTTCTTTCACTCAGTCTATAAATATTGCCTCATTTTATCTGAGTGCAGCCTGTCAGCTTGCTTGCTGACAAGCACAGGCGCTGTGCGCTGGGTCATTTGGACACACCAGCTGGGTAGGATTTATTAGTTTACAGCTTGACTCCAAACTGTGACTTTGCAAGTAAGAAAAATGGATTAAAGCTGCTTTTTTTTTTTTTTTTTTCTCCTCTAAAAAATGATTTCATAAAAATGACGTCGTGGTATTTTGTAGGTCTGCTCCCATTGTGTATTTAGTCATGTTGGCTTGCTTTATAGTTAAAAATAGGCTTTTACTGTTCTCTGCTGGTGTTACCCCTGCAGAGCCAGGAGAATGGAAACTGGGTTGTGCTCTTAGGAGTCCATCCACAGCATTGTTTCTTAAATGCCTATCTACTGTTGCCTGCCTGCCAACCTAACGAATACTGTGGAGTTACATTAGTGTCAGGAAGGTGGGTCAAATCATCTAATGTGGAGTGATTTGAAAGGGCATGGTAATGCCTGAAAGAGAGTATGTGGCTGCAGAATTAGACCATAAATTTAATATTGGTAGTGGGATTGACGGCTTGAAAATGGGGTGATGACAGACATTGTACCTGGGGCGGGGGTGTGGGGGGTTGGGGAGAAAGTCAGAATCCTTTGCAGATTTTGGGGAAATTTAAACTGAATTGTGGGAATTATTTCTTAGTTAGCTGTATTTTAGCTTTGCTGAACTATCATCACTGTTCTCATTTTAACCCAACTACATTTTCTGTGCTCTTGACTTGTTTTATTCTTGTACATAAGTAGTTAAAAGTTCTTCAAAGCCTGCATTGTACACTGTTTGCCTCTGCTGCTTCCCCATTCAAGGTACAGCTTGACCTCTAAATCTTAATGTATTCGTGATAACAAGCTAGGAAAATAAAATATTCCAAATACTTGGCAGGCAATAGCTCTTTACTCTTCTGGATTGCTCAGGAAAGAGCCAGATGTCAGACTTGGATGTATCTCCCTGATGTGCTTGCCTTTTCAGTTTTGACCCACATCACCAGTGGATTTTTTTACTTAGGTTTTTTGGCCTTTGAATTAGCAGCTGACTGTGGAGGGATTTTGTTTGAAAGATGCATAAATAATATAGAAGGTCTTTTTTTCTGTTGTCCTTGCTTTTAAGGAGCCATGAGGAAAAGGAAATGCATGAATTTATGGATTTCAGAGCCTTTGTAAAGTGTCCTACTTAAATAATTAACTTTGCATCTGGAAATGGTGGTCCACTGGATTTTTTTTTTAAGGCAACAGGGAAGACTCGTACTGAGTTTTTTAGAAGTGAAGCTGTTCACAGCTGTAGGAGCAGAATGAAAAGCAAACCAAAATTAAAGCATTGTTACTTCCTGTTAGTAACTGTGGAAGTCGATATGCTAAGTGTTCCCCTCCTTACCTGTTGGTGTGTGACTTCTGTGGTCTGACCCCTGTTTCTGTCCTGTTCAGTCTTGCTTGTTCTCAAAACAGACAGTTCTTTTAGTTGATAATGGGATTTTTTCAGCTTCATGGGAACACGAGTGATTTCTTGCAATTCAGTGAAAAGGATTTCGGATATTTCTGTTCAGCAGAGATTCAAGGTCCCCAACTACAGCTGCTATTCCTAAATAAATGGATAGTAAAGCACACTTTCACAAACAGTGGCATGCATGTCGGCAGTAGTATACAGAAAATCTAGTTATCTGCCTCTTTCCTGTTGAAGGAAGAGGTTGTTTAGACAGCTCAATGTTACTCCTACACCTGCCACTTCCACTAGTATTGTACATTCCTATTCTTTCTCTGATGATGGTACCCAGGGAAAACTAAATTTAGGAATTCCTGAGTTACAGTAATATGATTTTTTTGTCTTTAACTGAAGGTTCAGTGTTCCAGCTGGGGTTTTATTTGTTAAGCACACAGAGATAACATGCTTAATGCAGTAAATAACTAAACCGTCTACCCCTTATATGAAAGAAATTAGCCTTAATCTCTGGCACCATGGAGAGTTATAGCAAAGACTGTTCTAGTGCTGCCATAAATCAGCAGTTAAGTTTTGACTCTCAAATTTTCCGGTTATTACAAGGTGACCTTTTGCAGTAGGTGATGCAAGTGCACACATCCTGGGTCTCTCTAGTTTATATTCTGGTAGATGAGAGAAAAAAAGATGAAGTTCACTAATTGTATCTGTAGAACAGGCTTCCAGTATTGGTCCTAGTATTTCCAGCTGATTTCTGTGCTGTTTATTTTTGGCAATTTTGCAATCTCTGATGTAAAATCTCTTCCTAAATACATTTCATGGTGTCAGTAGAACATAGAAGTTGCTACGTGGATTGTGTTTTTTAGTATGCTGTTGACCAAAAGCAGGAAAATGAGGGATGATTTAAACTCTTATGTGCACACCTACAAAGACACAAATAGATATGTTGCGGGAGATCATATCTGAATGTCAGCATTTTAAGCAGAATAACATGTTTCAATTGGCGATGTCTCCTTGCTCTAAAGCAGCCTTGGTTTTAGCTGGCTCCAGGTCTTGTTTTACTTATCTTTTAAATATATAGTGGACATTTGTAGCAATTAGGTGATTTTAGAAAAGGGGGTGAGGAAGGGAGGGCTCATTGAGCTTAGCACTTGATATACAGTTTTGAATAACTGCCACATAGACTACAGAGGAAAGCTCTGCAGATTGTTTCAGAATTAAATGGAAATTTTATTAATATAAAATATGGTTCTGTGTTGATCTGTGTCAGTAATTGTAAATGGCTTTGCACAGGTGTTGCTGCACTGTGCTTCAGAATTTAGGGGACATCTTCGTGCTTCCTAAAGACTCTGATGAAATTGCAAAAAATAGTCCTTTACATTTTCCCTTCCTATGATCACAGTGAGCACATACAAGTAGGTCATTTGCCCAAACTAGTAAATATATGTAGTAGTTCAAAGAAGTTGGAATTTTGTTCTGTGTGACAGAATAGAAACTCTGGAGGTATTAGGAATGCATGATACCACATAGAGTTTTAAAAGCTTATGTCAGTGTGAAAAATCTTCATTAATTTTCTTTGGCTACCATATGAGGGAAAATGTGAAATACTGAGCAAGCAAAGCTGGGGAGTTTTACAGCAACATCCACTGCTGTTATATTGCCATGGCATGAGTACAGTTGCACTTTCAAAACTCATAAAATAAGAGAGCTATTTGGCTACTAGCATGTTAGTACGACATTAAAAATAGATAACGTAAAATCATACTATTTTAGATTTTGCAACATTGGTCACTTATAAAGGGAAATACCTGTCATTTTAAAATATTTTGAGTTGCCTTGTTGCTGTGCTATTTTTACATTATCCAGAGAAACAGTGAGATACTACCTTCATTACTCTATAATGCTAATACAAAACCTTTTAGCATTTGTCTCAGAAGTAGTATTCACAAACTTTAAGATGTTCTTAAGTAACACCTCTTTTCAAGTTTGCCTTATTTCGAAAATAACATCCCCATGTTTAAGCAAAATTATTTGCCTTTTCTTTGGACCAGCGCTTTAAAATTTTTATTGTTGGTAATTGCATAATAGTGAGCATTTAAAAATCTGAAACCAATGATTATGGTAATACACATTTTGGACTTATATTAAAGAGTGCTACAATCAGAACATTCTTTAAAACAAGGTTTAGCAAGTACCCTGATGTCTACTTGTGTGTCGAGATACACATCTTGTAATATTGCAGTTCTTCAATTTTTTTTTTTTTTTTATTTTCTTTTTTTTTTGAGGATGAAGCAGAGCATGCATCTTTCATTGTCAGACAAGGAAAAAGGAGGAAACTTCCATCGTAGAGCAAGCACATAGAACAAGTACATGATTTCTTATTTGGAGCCAGTTATTAGCTGAGAATTATGCATTTCTCTTCTACTGCTTAAGTTACTGAAAACCAAAGTTGTCGTATTGGAAAAGAACCACCCACTTTTCTCATTAACTATTCCTTGATACTATAACACAAAGATAATCCTTTAGTTAAAGCTCCAAGGGTGGCATTGGCATGGCTACAGCCATCACACTTCAAACAAAATTTTCGATCAATTGCTTCTGAATAGCTGTGTCTATTTAAATTTTCATCACATTTCTTTCAATTAACCTGGTATTTTGTAGAGGTAAGACTCAGTATAAAAAAGGAAATTGCTAGGTTTTGCATCTGTCCACGGCAACTCCTTGCATATTTATATATTTTAAAAGCATTTTCCTTGGAAGTATACAGAATACTTAGGTCTTTACTAAGAAGCTACCAGTAAGAAACTCTAAAATGTTACTATGTTAATCATGTTGATTTTTTGTCTTTTTTTCCTCCTTTGGTTAGTCTGCTTCTGAATGATACCAGATTTATCTGTTTGAAGGAGTGACATGGATCTCGAAGTGATTTTCTGGGTCAGTGCCATTAAACGCTGTTGTACAGCACATTCATAGCTTTGTTTAGCTTTGGTTTGAAAGCCTTCTCTAACACAGCTATTGTGGAGTCTGCTTTTGAGACTGTCTGTGGTTTATAAGGTAGCAGTGTTCTTTCAGCTTGACACTGAGTTGACATTCATTGCCTTTTATTGGAAATACTTTTTTCCTCCTTCCTATTTCTTGATAGTGATCATACCTTTTCTCAGCTCAGGCTAAATAAACCATGCTTCTCTTGCACTTTATCAAATACTAGTTTTTATTCTGTTAATTCTGATAGTTCTCTGACTCTATCCACGTGGCTTTAAGTCTATCTTTATTGAAAACATGAAGTTGGGAAAGTGTTTAACATTTCCAAGTAAAGTCTCTGCTGGGGCCATGGAGAAGAGCTCAGAATTTCTGTATTTCTGTATGATGAGTGCTGTGATCTCATTGGGTTCTCCCTCTGCTGCATCAGCTGAACAGTTCAGTCACCTTCTGATAAGCTGATACACTGAAAGTCTTATGGCAGTAATTTCTGACAGATAAGTTCCCAGGTTCTTGGGTTTTGTTTGTTTCAAAATGCATGATCTCACATCTTTGCATACTGTACTGTATTTCTTTAACTGCAAGTAGCAGTGAATGTATGCTCACAGAAGAGTGTCCTGCTCATCCCTTATACTAACAATGATACAAGCAGGATTTACCAGCACATTGTGGTTTTCTTTTGGTTTATTTCCCTCCACTTGCAAGAGAGGAATTTTAAGATCTTTCCTATACCTATCATTTTTCATATACCATCTTTAAATAATAAACATCACCTGGTAGCGCTTAATTTTTTTTCAGTTCCTTTTACTATTGTAAGTTAGTTCCGTGCAGTAGAATTCAGTGCTCCAGTTTAGTAGTACACTGCAGTAGTTCAGTTTAAACGGCTGCAGTTCAAAACTGAGAATATCCCCTCATGAGTGTCTGAAAAACTTAAGTAAGCTTAGTTAGATTGGCTAGAGTGCTGTACCCATGAAATTAAATATTCCATGATTAGGTATAAAACAAAAAGGCAACACATGGTGTAAAAGCACCCTACTGTTGGATGCTTCAACACTTCGAATTGTATACATATCATAGGTCTTTGGTGTAACCATTTAAAATGTGCCCGGGATAGATGTTTTCATGTTTGGGCTAGACTCTTTACTTGTCTGTAGTGGTTTCCAATGCTGAGTGGTGCTTTAAAGCTGAAAATAAAATGTGGATGCAGGTGCTACCAGTTTTATCCCTGCTGGTGTAATTGCTCTTCAGCATCTCCTATGTCCACCTGGTATTTTGTGTAAACCCAAAATGAGTCTGTACGTGAGGTATATGTGAGCATCCCCTTATTTGTTAAAATGTTCTGTGGGATTTAAAACATCTCACTTAAAATGTCTCAATTCACATTTCCTGTAAACATACGTGGCCGCATAAAGTGTTCTTGAACTTTTTTTGCTTTTACATCCTTAGACATAAATCTTTTGTCTGGTTTCCTGTGGAAGCAAAGTTTCTGACCAGGTTCTCTGTTCCTTCCTCTCTCAGAGTTTCTTGTAACAGGCCAAAGAGTTCAAAATTTAACCTTATAAGCCTCTAGAAGTCCTGAAATTAGAACATTCAGTTTCCAGCCCAGCAGTTCTCAGCATACTAAACACCTGAATAGCCATGAGAGGAAGTATTTAGAAATATCTAATTGTGGGAAAAACATCAACTAGAACATACATTATGTTAATATGAAAATTAGTTATTCCCAAGAGAGATCTCTGCAAAACCAGACTTTATTATTTATTTTTTTTTTTTTGTCCTCCAAGTCTATTGGTATTAAATAATGGGGAGCTTTTACTGAAGTTCAGTGGTTGAGCTCAATTTTCTGCACTCTTACCCTAGAGATATTCCAGAAGTCAATTGAAATGCCTCAGAATGGTCTTTCCTTCAGCCTGAATGGCAATGGTCGTTGTGTGCCTGTCCCTAGTTGTCAGTTTTCATCAGGTATATTTCCACAATACTAATTCCCTTCCCAATTTTATTCAGTGTCTTTGGGAAGTTGTTAATTTGTATGCTGGTGTAGGCTGTGCAGGCTCTGTTAAAGCTCTAATGCCGCTTGGTAGTGGCATGCTACCAAGAGTGATATGTTAGGTTCTTGTGAATGTGCAGACGTAATACACTGGAATAGAGATTCTGCTTTTCATAGTACTTGAAAGTGACAAAGAATGGGATCTCATCTAAATCTGATCACTTTATGAAACAAACCAAACTGATTAATGTAAAATACCAGATACTTAATGAAAAAAGAGGAGGAAGACCTGAAAATCCTGCATGCTCCCCTCTGCAAGGTTTCACTTCTGCTGCACTGTTTGGGAAAAATTTTAGCAGATTATGGTTCTCCATGTGATTAATGTCATCAGAGATTTGTCAGTACTCAGATGCTTACCTACAGTCAAAACAGTTGTAGAACAGTCTCTTTAGTTTGATCCCTGGAGCAGAACTGCTCTAACTTTAAACCCATCACAGATACCATGTTTCAAAAGTACTAAATTATCCTTTGTTGCCCAGCAAAGAAGTTATACTTTCACCAGGTGTTTTCTGACTGATGCAGATTTCTGAGTAAAGTTCTAAATAGAAATATTCTGATCTTGCAGGTTTGTTCTGTTCATTGTAAATATGTTAATAATGGTTTGAGTTCAGAATTTCGGACAACTGAGAAGAGCTTTGGGAAATTGTTTAGAAGGATTTAGTTCAGTTTAGTGTGATTTAGTTCAAATCCATTCTGCATTTTTTTCATTTCTATTCTTGGTTCATAGGCACTGTAAATACCTGTGTGATGCAATTCTCAAGTCCTTTTTTTTAGTTTTGATACGTAATTTCAGTTGTTGCCAATACACTGGCATCTGTGTTTGCTCAAGGAATAATGTTTATGCAGATTTCCTGAAGAAGACACTTTTGAATATAAAATGCTGAATTGAACCTGTGACACAAACATTGTCAAAGAAAAAGCAGGTAACAGATCTGGTCCTACAATAGAGAAGTTAAATAACGATGGGTGTGTGTCAGAGGTGCATTTCATACTTTTCCATTGAAAATGGTTGCCTCTGAGAGCTTTTGTTAATTCCCCAGACACCCATTTAAATTTCCGCACCTCTGTCCCTCTGCAGAAGTCAGTAATCCTTTCAAGCAAAGGATAATTATGTTCGATGCATGAAATGCTCATAGGATTAGCTGCTGAGAGCTACAAGATGTCCAGTAAGTGGCAGTTGTTGCGTGTTTTGGGAAACAAAATGAAGTTACAGTGCGCTCGCTCTGTCTCAGTCTTTCCCTGAGACCAGCAGCTCATGTTGTATTAGCTTAAACCTCTAAATAGTTTGAGGGGGGGCTACCTATAGCAAAGTAGAGGTAGAGGAAAATATGAAGAGCTTGCCAGAAAAGATCCTTATCATGTGTATTTTTGTTAAAGGTATTCTGCTGTGGGCTTTGTATATAAACAACTGTTGTAACAGCAATAGTACTCAAATGCACTATTTTCAGACCATGGGTTGTGCGTTGTGTTGTACTCAAGATGAAGAATGTTTTTAAGAGTAGGTCTTCATGAAATTTGAGCCATGGTTTCTCACATATGCATGTCTATTTGAGGAAAATTTGGAGATTCAAAATAAGATGCTATTGTATAAAGTGAATGATATAGAGAAGACATAATTTAAGTTGGAAGGTTTTTATTTCACTCTTGCTTGAGTTTTCAGAGAAAATACGTAGATACTCCTGATATTTTCCATCCCACCACTACTTCCATGGGAATTGTGTTCTATGTTGAACTGTATATAGTTTAAACTTTTATTTAAAATTTAACTCTGCACTGAACATGTCAGGCTGCATCATGTCTGTAGACAGAATCGATAGAAATTAGTTTATTATTCTGTAATTACTTACATTGACTGTTGTGTTTTAAATCAGTGAACCATGAAAATGTTTTTCTTGATGTCTCTCTTGGTTAGCAAAAGAATTATGTTGAAATAACATGTTGGTGAATACCCACCATTATTAGAAGTATTTCTTCCTTCAGTCATTAAATAACATGAATCTGAGTGCATTCTTAAAGCACACACAACAGACTTGCAAACATTTAATATAAAAATGAACATTTAGATAAAATAGTGAAATAAAATGTTACTGAATTTACAGGATACTGAAGAATACTAGGTTGGTGATCAACACTCTTATAGTGCAATTAAAAAATTTACAATTACTGTCTTGGTGAGGAAAAAAGTGGGAAAGACTAAGACGTAGTATTTGTTTTATTTGGCTGCTGCTGTTCTTCCTACGAAAACATACAGAATACCAAAATAACTTTGTTCCAATTTACTTATTTAGATTTGTTGGACTGTGTCATCTATAAAAGAAATAAACAACTTTCAGTTTTAATTATGGTGTCTTTTATCATATTATTAGTGAAGAGGTACTATAGAATATGCACTTGGATGCATGTGGTTAGAGGCTGAAGAATCAGAGTTTGCTTGCATTTCTTTAATTTCAGAAAGTGGAGATAGAGGCTATAAAGGTGATATTTTTGTTGTCTTAAGTCTACTGTACTTGGCCTGTCTCAGTGGCACTTAGTTACTTACATGATCATTCGTTGGGAAATGCATAGCAATGTTACACCTTTGTTCTCTATAATTACATCTTTCTGCAGATTTACTTCAATCACTTTGCAGGCTCGATAAATATTACATGAAGTGCTGACTGGCCTTTGGTAGAAAACATTGTTTGAAAAATGCTTGTTGTTTGCTCTAAAATTAGTGGTATATTGGAACTCTCCAACCAGAATTCCTCTTGTATTTTAGAATTCCATTATTGTGTCCATCTTTCCCATAGTTGCTTTTATACTTGTTTTCACATATTAACTGCATTTGAAAAACAAATCATACAAGCCCCTGCACAACAACAACAAAAATAAAACCTAACTACAGAGGTATTTAGGTTTTATTTAGATTTATTTATTTAGATTTTGTATTTAGATATTTAGAGCTATTTAAATGAAGAAAAGTTTTGGCATAATTTTGCTGATTTTTTTTTTTTCTGTTTTCATACCTTTTTATACTTTTTTTATATTTAATTTCTTGTCCAGTAAATATGCTGAAAATATATTCTGTTTTTAAAATGCTGTTAGAGGAGGAGAAGCTGAAGGATTTCTTGAGTTGCAATAGAGACTGTCTTTTGTTGTACAGAAAGACACACTGTAGGGCAGGAGAAAATCATGATGTTCTTAAAATAAGAGGAACATATTCAGAGCAAAGTAATTGTTAACTTTGCATGCATAAAGTGGTGACTCACTTTGAGGGTGGAAGTAATAAAATGCTGCTTTTAAGATAGGAAGATGTGATAAAATTTAAGGTATCATACGGTTCAAAATGGAGATAAGTCTTTGTCCTTTAGTTTCACATAATTGTTTAAGTTTTCATTTGTTTCAGGGTTTTCAAGAAGTAAAAACTTGGAGTTTTGAGATGTACTGTTTTTCCTCTTGTTTCTATCCGTGTGTGTAAACTGTTTAAATGTGCGTATACACACGTGCTGCTTACTTAATAACAGCTACATGTATTGTTATAAAATGCTGTTTTGACCTCTGTCAAAGTTAGGGCTTTGGTGTTATCTATTTTATCAGCTTGTGTTTTGTATTAAAAACTTCTGTTCCCGTGTTATACTTCATTAGATCTATATGTATGCAGCCTTAATGTTTCTCACTTATGAAAGTTATCTGAAAACAGGTTATCAGGGCAGCTATCTGAACTTTATAATGAATATTAATTATTTAATGTAATGTATGTATAATGTATTTTGAAACTGTATTTTCTTAAGAACAAATCATGCATTAATTTGTCTTAATTACCCTTCTATGTTTTTACTGTGTCTCCTAGTCCTTTCTGATGCTGTGACTCCCAAGTGTTCAGTTATAAAGTTAAGAAATACTGTAGTTGCTTCTGACTTCAGCAAAGCTGTAGTTTATTGTTGCAGAAAACTAAATGCTTGTTATGTAAAAAGTACAAGTTGCTTTTGATCCTTAGTACTTTGAACGACTCCTTAAAACCAGTCATCATTTAATGAAAATGGTAAACGAGTATAACATGGCTCTTCAGTTCTGATGCCACTTGTATTGTCTTCAGTCTGTGATAGGTGACGTTACTGAGGCAAAGGGTATGTCCTTAGACTTTGTCATATTGCTGCATGATCTGGAGGATAAAGGATGTGCAAGATTTAGCCTATATACACTTTAAAACAGTGCAAGAAAACCCTTGTTTTTGCTTTTATACTAAATACTAAAGTTAGTGCTGAACTGTTAGATGGAATGATAGCTGAATACAGGCACAGAAAAGTTTTTTACAAAGTGAAATTCAGTAGCAAGGCAAATATACCTGTTGTGGTGAAATTAACTGTCATGTTTCTTGCAAGTAGAGGTTATTGTTCCTAGCCCTTTTTTCAGTGGGTACAGTAGCGTGATTTCATTCTGGTATTTTTTTTAATTGTGTTCCACTGCAAGTAAGAAATAGGATATAAATATCATGGTTTGGTGTAGACACTTTTGTGGTGGTTGCTTGCACCACTGAGGTTGTTGAATGTTGCATTTTATTCTTGCTCTGCATACCTGAAACCATTTACCAAACATTTGTGCTCCTTGAGTGACAAGGGTAGCCTCTATTGGGTTTGCCTTGCAAGGTTTTGATAGCAGGGGGTACAAGGGGTAGCTTCTGTGAGAAGCTGCCAGAAGCTTCCCCTGTGTCCAATAGAGCCAATGCCAGCCGGCTCCAAGACAAACACAGTTTGTTGAAGAACTGCATCCTGTGGGAAGGATCCACACTGGAGAAGTTCATGAAGAACTGTTGCTTGTGGGAGGCACCCCATGTTAGAGCAGGGGAGAGCGGGAGGAGTCTTCCCCCTTAGGAGGAAGGAGCAGCATAGGCAACACGTAATGAAGTGACCAAACCCCCATTCCCTGTTCCACTGCACTGCTCGGGGAAAGCAGGTAGAAAAAATTGGGAGTGAAGATAAGCCCAGGAAGAAGGGAAGGGTTGATGAAAGGGTTTTCATGAGGTTTGGCGTTATTTCTCATTATCTTACTCTGATTTGATTAGTAATAAATTAAACTAATTTCCCAAGTCCTTTTTGCCTGTGAGGGTAATTGGTGAGTGATCTTGTCCTTATCTTGACCCACGAGCCTTTTGTTATGTATTCTCTCCCCTGTCCAGCTGAGTAGGGGAGAGAGAGTGCAGCTTTGGTGGCATGCAGCATCCAGCCAGGGTCAGCCCACCACACTTACACAGAAGACTTATGCACATGTGGTTTTTCATGTCATCCGTGCTTTACTTTTTCTCCCTGTTGTGTACAACTCTGTATGTGAAATGTTTTAAACAGCAGTTTGTGCCAAGATAGAAATGCGTGTATTTCTCACACACACTTTTCACTAAGCTCATAATTCAAATGTTTCAGCTTACTTAATTTTTGTAATTTTTCTTTTCCTCACACAACTTCTCACCTTAACTTACTGGGGGTGGGGCAGTCGAAGTGGATGCTGCTTTCAGGCATATAGCACAGAGACATAGTATTCTGCAAAGATGTGAGCATGTGCTTTCTGCTTGTAAATAGTCGTATTTGATTAGGATCAAAGTGGCTAGTTAAGTTGCCTTAAGTAAAATGCCTGCTTCTGATATTGTGCTGTCACCACTTGGTAAGTCCAGCTCATGCATCATGGCTTTGACTTGAGAAGTTATTCTAAAATCAATAATAATCAAACATTCAGCTGATTGTCTACAGCCAAAAAAGAAAAAGAGAAGTCTTGCTTTTATTAGCAATCTATTGAATCAGTTATTGTTGAATCCACTGCCTCTTCCTATTGCCTGTGTAATAACAAAACCTAAATCCTTGCTGTTCATTTAAAACACTAATTGCAGTCATTATATTAAATGTAGTTTGACTTCATTTTTTGGATTTGTTGTGAGGTTCTTAAGAATTGTAATTGTAATTATAAAATACATGTAATTATATTATACATAATTATAAAATAAATGTAATTGTTAATGACATGGAGATATTTGAAGGGCACTATGAAAAAATTGGCTTGGTGCAAGACTGTCTTGACATGCACCTCCCTATGGAGTTAATATTTATTTGTGTTTATAAAGTAATTACTTTATAAAATGTAAACCCCTTGAAATACTGTATCTTTGCAAGCTACCGTTAAATGTGTGAATCTTAAATAATTTGTACATGCATCTAAAATAATATATAGGATTTCTACTTGGAAATTAGCCTGGAGTGCTTTAAGAGATTGTACTCCTGGGATTAATCATTGAAACATTGCAAAAGCTGTGGTGGTTCACTTACTATACATTCTTCCTACAAAATGTATACTTATTTGTAGAATGACTCAAGTAATGATAAAAAATTGAAGTAGTGGCTTGAATATCAATATATACTTTTCATTTTTGTGATAATTCAAATTTACAGGTTGTAAAGGGAAATAGCATTAGTAGTCTGCTGCTATCCTAATGTAGATACTATTCTAAACAGGTACTGTGACTAATGCACTCCTTCATGCTGTATTTTCTCCTTTTGGTATATCATCATCAGTGGTGAGCATAACTAGATTTTTCTGGAGGCAGCATCCATGGCTGCATGTGTTAGGCTATTGCTTTTATTAATTGCCCACCCTTTGTTGATTAGTATATGAAGGTCAACTCTAGCTCTTTGGTTACTGAAGCTTTTTAGGGTTATTAATGTCTGGTTCATGGTTTTAGCTCCTCTTTTGTGAAATATTAAGAAAGAATTGTTTAAAATGTAGCCATTTTTGCTGTTGTTGCAGTCATTACTGCACTGGTTCGGTGTAATAAGGAAGGAATAATTTCCAGGTGTTCTAGAACGTAGGAAATGCCAGTCAGTCTAAGTAAGACTAAGGTTTCCAATTGTCTGCTTTCACCACAAATCCTAAAGCCAAGGTTCTTTTAGGGCATGTTCCATAAACAAACAAATGTAAACCAGGCAAACAGCAGTAAAATCAGTCAGTATCTTTATTTGTATAGAGCTAATAATTTCCTCAAGCACACTGTCTTGTGACTTGTAGATTTCTCATAACCTTTTATACCAATTGATGACTTATGTGTTAATGCTGAATGAGGTCTTATTTTCATTTCCATCCAGGGAGAATGGTAATAGTGCCAAGGTAGCATTCGTAACTGACATGGGTGAATACACTGTGTGTGACATTCCTGGTACAAACACACTCTGTAGAGAGTATCTACCTGGCCTGAGTTGAAACAAATAAAAAAGAAATTAATGAGGAAAGGTTTTGTTTAATTATTGAGACCTTTATTGCATACCAAACTTGATACATTAATATACTTTATTAACTAGTGGTGAGATGCAAGCTTCTTAGGGAAGCTCTTAGGAAGAGGAGCAATTTGCCCCTTAAATAGCATTCAAATATTTCTTCAGACAGAAAATACCTTACTTTATCCAAGTTCATTTTGCAGTCCAACAATGTTTACTTAAAACACTTTCCTGGCAGCTGTGTGCATAAAGCGGTAGTAAAAATATACATCACAAATCTTGGTGCATCAAATAGATTGTCCCGATTTATCCTTTCAGCACTGTGTGTAAGCAAACGCATTTCAGGATTGTAGCTCTTTGCAATTGTGTCAGTCTTCCCACATTTCCTATTTGGCATCCTATTATTTCGCTCAAAGTATAACAGATAGGTCAGTGGCTTGGATTTTACTTGACTCTACTTTAACTTCAGAGGCAAAGGAGTTAGCCAAGCCCAGAACAGTGCTTGTTTACTTGCTGTTAATCCCCTTACAGGAAGCCATTGATATTGAAACTAGTGCAATATTTATCTGCACTTTAATTCTATCAAACCCCATAGCAAGATACTGAAGAGTTTTGGTATAAGGGTGATTGCTTTGCTGTTGCTTGTCCTCAGATACATTGTTTTTAAAAATCTTGTATTTGCAGCAATTTGGTGGTATTTTGCTGACCTCTGCATGAATTAAAAAACCCGCAAAACTCAAAATTTTATGCAGCATTCTCAAGCCCCATTAGTTTTCTTAATTTATTTGGTATTGGCACAGAGTAAAGTGTGATGTAAATCTATTTTAATTCCTTTTGCTGTGTTATTTACCTCAAATTGTAATGATGCTTTTTCTGCTCCACCTATAGCTTCCTGCAGATTTCACAAAGCTGCACCTTACTGACAGTCTCCACCCACAGGTGACCCACGTTTCATCTAGTCACTCAGGATGTAGCATCACTAGTGATTCAGGAAGCAGCAGCCTTTCTGATATCTACCAGGTAAGACTGGGATGGATACTGATGTGAAGTGCAAATGCCAACAGTTTTGATGTTTATAGCTAAACCCTGTGCTATTGTCTATTCTCAGTTTTTGTCTGAAGAACCACTCAATAGACTTAAAAAGATCTAATTTTTATCTCAATCGTAATAATTTCAGGATTTTATTATCCGTGGGTCCTGAGAGAACTGGTGGATAAAGTTGCTAAGTCATTATCCATCATATTTGAAAAGTCTTGGCAGTCTGGTGAGGTCCTATCTTTAAACTGAAAAAGGGAAGATTTAGATTAGATATTAGGAAGAAATTCTTTACTATGAGGGTGGTGAGACAGTAGAACAGGTTGCCCAGAGAAGTTGTAGCTGCTCCATCTCTGGAAGTGTTCAAGACCAGGTTGGATGGGGCTTTGAGCAACCTGGTCTAGTGGAAGGTGTCCCTGACCATGGCAGGGGGATTGGAACTAGATGACCCTTAGGGTCCTTTTCAACCCAAACCACTCTATGATTCTATGTTTGAAAACTTGGCAAGTAATCTGTGGCACAGTGACATGGCTTGTGTTGCCATAGATTGTCAGGATATGAGTTGGCAATGTAGAGAGATAGCATTTTGCAACGTATCAGGATTGCGCTTGATGATTTTTTTGTTTGTTTGTTTGTAATTTGTGATTTTTGGATGAGGAAATCTTCCTGAATGTTAGCATAGACAGCCAGTGTGGCCTCTCCAACAGATGTCTGTGGTGGGACCTAGGAGGTGAAGTGGTTCAGTTCCTGACTCTAGCACTTCAATTTGTCTTTCTCTGTCTGATTTGCCATATGTATAGCAGCAGCTGTGGTCAGAATTTCAAAACTATAGGTTTAGGACCTTGTCATGTCAGGGACTTTTCTTCCTGATGCTGTATTTCACAGTTCTTAGATGTGTTGGCTTCAAAACAGAGAACCTCTTCAGTGTCAAGGAGAAAGCAATACACAGTGAGCAGCTTGTGCTGGCCTGACTTGAGGGGCATGTTCCAGTTTCCCCACCATGCAGAGGTCTGGTGCCAGCCCCTCAGTAGTGATTTCTCCCCTGGCTGTTCTGGGAGAGATAGGGACATTGAACTGGTGACGCTTACTTTAAGTTGTTTTTCTGAGAGGGCTTCTTGTTGTAGAGTTCTGTGCTCTTCATTTGGAGCAGCTTGAGTCTGGAGAGTTACCATGAAACTGGTCCAGAGGGTGTCCCTAGAGCACTTGGAGGTTTGTGTGCTTCCTCTAAATATAAATCGGAAAAAAAAAATCAAAATTAAATAAAATGAGGAAGTCTCCATCCTTCACTTAATATACACAGTTTTTGCAATGTCAAAGGAGGATTTGCCCTGATAGGAAATACAGCAATCTGTTATTCTGGAAAAAAAAAAAAAAAAAAGGAATCAAACCTAATTAAAATGTTGTTCTATCAAAATGCTAATTAAAAATTAAAAAGACCACTTCTACATGAGGTACTGTTTACTAAAAGACAAGTAATGTTTGTTTGGGGTACTAAAAAAATGCAAATTTAATGGCAAATAGCCATTTTAACAATGGGGAAAGCATCATTTATATGAATACACACAAATTCAGTTGTAAGCATAGCTGTAGCATGCAGCTTGCTTCAGGGAATAAGCTTGTAGGCTTTTCTGTGGAAGAAGAGAGGCTATAAAAAGGTCCCAGTTCAATTTAGACAGTAATTGCAGTAATGCAAAGGTTTATTTTTGTGAAAAATGTCAAAGTAATTGAATACTTTAGACATAGCGTATGCCAGTCAAGTATGTTTGTCAGAATTTGTTCTAAAGAGAGGACGATTACTTTGAAGCAGGAGTCAGGTTTATACTGTGAGGGTGAAGAAGATGTAAAATCAGCTTTGTTCTTCAAGTGTTACAGATTTTCATACCTTTCCTTCCAAAGACCTTAACATAAAAATAACAAGTATCTCTAGAGACACAGTTGTAGGTGGCATGTAGTTATAGTTATACAGCTACTCGCTCGATAAGTTGAAAATAGGGGGTTTTTGCAAAGATTTTCAGCAAAACTTTCATAACTGTGGAAAAAGATCACTAAATTTCTGGGAAATTAAAACCAAACAGTTGTACAGTTCTGTAGATTTGTACAGAAACTTCAGAGAAATACGTTCAACCTGGTGTATGATTACAATGATAAATTTTGTTTGCAATAATGGAATCAACAGAATAGTTGGTGTTTGGAGAGAGTTAATGGTTTTCTGAAGTATTTACATGGAATAATTTACTTCTAAAGTATTCTTTCGTATTTAATTTAAAAATATTCCATTCCTGTCGATCTTAAGTATTATGTAGTTTCTGCAATTTATCTACAATTAATACCTCATTTAAAGATGTCTTGAAGATGTATTGACAACTGTGTAATTGTACAATGCCAAAATAATTGTTAAATAATCAATGCCCATATCAACATCAAGAAATATGGGAATGTATTGTGGAATGTAACCCCATGTTTTTGTGTTAGTACACATATTTAAAGAAAATTAATTGACAAGTGCGGGTATGGAAACTGATAAGGTTCTTAAATTACTGAATTTAACCAAATGGTACCAAGTGTTGTTTGACTTAATGATTTCTGTTATTGGGTAAATCATTAATTTTTGACTTCAATTTCAGTCATTGAGGAATGTAATGTAAGAACATTAAGTTAGGTTAAAGTACTGCCAAAAAAGCCAGCAACAAAATAAAATGGCTGCAGTTTGAATTCAAGTCAAGGATGAAATAAGCAGAAATACTTTTTGAAACCAAGAGATTGGTTCAGTCATTCTCTCTCAATTGTTTGCCTTTTAATTCTCTCACACGTGTTCATTGAGAAACAGTAAGCCATAACCCAGTCATCTACATGTCATTTTTTTACTTCAAATTTAGTAAAACTTAGACAAAGCTCATTGTCATTTTTCCTCTGATTCTTATGATCTGTATATAATAGTATTTTTCTGTTCAGTAGGGTGGGTTTCTGTCTATTATGGCTAAGTAGGCAACAAGGATTTAGAAAGATTGCCATCTTATCTTGCAGTTGATAAATAAATATTTTTTTTTTTTAAGTTATACTATTAATTAGATCTTTACTGGTGAAATCTGAGGTAATGATATGTCATGTTTTGCAGCCTAGGAAGCTTTAGTTCTGTAGCCTTAAAAACAGCTGTTTGCAGTGAAACTGTGTTCATGGCCTTTTAAAGATTTTTTTTTTAATAAATCATGAAGCTGAATCTTCAGATGCTTTCAGCATTGAGCTGAGAATATTTCCTTTTAAATATTAATGCTGTAACTATATTTGTTTATCAGATGTTGCACATGAAAGAACTCCTTTTAGGATAGGAACAACTTAGCAAAATAAAATAAGCCTTGATGTTTACCCCACCCAAGTTTCAAAAATATTTCAGGTGCCAATTAGTAAGGTCCTTAAGTGTTGTTACTTTTATTTTAGGAAATAAGTTGATAAAGTGACTAACTCTGCAATGTGACTGTAGAGAAGGGGATGCTGAATGTTAATAGATTGTGTGCTGGCTTGTTTTGCCAAGAACAATACTTTGCTTTTGTCTTGTGTTGACTTGGCAAAGCAAATCATTCACTCATGTATGACTGCTCGCTCTTGCTTCTCATGCTTAATTAATGCTTCCTATATGGAAGCATATACCTGTTCCTATATGCTCCTAAATGCTTCCTATACCTGTCCCATATATTACCAGATGATGATCCCAGTTTGAGAGCAAGGATATTTAAGCCTGTGAATGTGTGTTATTCCCCCTCCTTGTTTTGGGAAGGTGGTGTTGTGTTGGCTCAGCTCTTTCGTTTGCCAGCCTTTCTTTGCCTTATCCTGTCCTCAGCCTGATGGCTTCCTGCCAGCCCTACTTGCCCTCTGGTGTCTGCCCAGATACTCCCAGCAGTGCAGGAAACCAGGAACATCCTTTCTGAGACCCTCCCAGGATGTGTGTATTGCTTGGAAATTTTCAATATGTCAACTTTGTTTCTCACGGGTCTGATACGGTAACTCTTAAAAGAAAGGTCCACCATCCAGAAAGCCTTCCTGAGGGAGCCCAGACTTTTATCTCTCAAACCAGAGTGTCTGTGCAGCCTGCCCCTAAGTCACTGTATGCAAAAAATAAAGAGATTATTTTTTACTACATTAAGATTAAGTCATTCTTTTTTGACTTTATCAGCCTCTGCAGTGCAGTGCTTTGGGTAACACAAGGCCATCTGAAATGGCTCAGGTAAACTATGTCCTACTGAACTCCTTCCACAGTTTTGGCCAAGTCCTGTGCCGTACCTTAATACTGCTGGTGAGTTCAGGTCCTCTAATCTGTTCTGTAGTTTGTAGCCTAGGAGTAACTTCCAGAGTCCTTGTTCTGTATGTCTGTGATCTCAGCAAACATCGCTCTGCTTAGTGAAAGCAGCAGTTAGTTGGTGATAGGGGAGGATGCTGTTCCTGGTGTGCATTGTCTGGATTTGTTACATCTTTCCATCTCTAGGGAGGAAAACTGCTCAGACTGACTCATGTGAGATGTGGGCTGCCGTGTTGTAAATTTTGTTGTAGATTAGGAAAGAACAAATATGAAGAGAGAGTGCAGTAAAGATCTTAGACTGAAGGAGTTTAAGGTATTTCATGGCCATTTGCACTCATATCAGCAGAGTATGAAAAAATTACTACTTTAGATTTATTATTTGTGTATATAATAACTATAATGGATTGTAGTATAAATAAATATTTAATAAATACGTATTATAATTACATGGATTGAATTTTGTAGTCATTTACTGATATTATAAATTTTATCCAGTGAGTTGAAAGCTAATATAAAACAAACCCCCAGACATTATTTCAGTCTGTGAAGACACTGGATCTGATGTTTCTGTATGACAGGAGGAAATACTTCAAGCTAATAAATCAGTCATGGAGCCAAAGGCTAACTGAGAACTTACAGAAGGCTCCTTTACATCCTTTCCTAGTTATTTCACTGTATTGGCTTGATTAGCTGTTTTCACTCAAATCTAGAAGTGATTTTGGCCTGAGAGATACTTAGCAGTTGCAGCATCTGTTTTTATATTAGTACAATATTAGCCTTTATAGACACTGCTTAAAATTGGGCAGGTTCTCCTTAGGTACCGAATGTGAAATAACTCTTCACCTCAGGCTTGAAAATGTCTGTCTTAGCCTGACTTTCTTGTTAGTGATGGGACAAATAAAAATTAGGCTGTCACTATTATGTGGTTCCTTTGATGCTTCAGCAAATTTCTCTTGCCATCTCTCCAACTGTGAAGAAAATTTTTATCACAGCTGGTATTCAGACTCTGGAGAGACATTGTTTCGTACTTCAAGCTGCATCCAGCATTTTTCTTACATGCAGTCTCTTTAGGTTTATTTAAGTGAAGCTAATTTCTCTTATTACTCAAGAAACAAAGACAACATGCACCTATGAAAGCACTGATTTCTGAGGTTTATTTAATCCTTAATTGCATGCCCTGAGAAACTCTGAGCCTCATGGTTGATTGTCATACAAATTCTGTTGGGTATTCATCTTGTGTTCTGGATTTTCCACTCTGAGGTTTAGAAGGAATCCCCTATGCTCAAAGGAGCTAATTGAGGTTTTCCTTTTAGTGTTACTCAAATGTGTGGCTATTGCTTCATAACTAAGGGTTCCTTTGTGACATGCTTGATTTTTTCCAACATGAAGAAGTACAAAAGTACTCAAACTGGGTGGGTTATAAAGTTTAATATGTCAGCAAGATGACCTTGAATACTTACTGTCATACTTGATGCTAGTAATCCTAAAGAAGCTTTTTGCAATAGTTATGTAGATAAATTGGTCTGTGCTTTTACCATGAAGACAGATCCAGTTATTATTATCCTTAATGATGTAACAAAGCTGATGAACAACCTTTTTGCATGTGTTATCAGAAGGAGTCTTTCTGGGATGAACTGTTTGATTCTTCACTGCTATGAAGGCATATTGTCTAAGTGGAAAAGCTACGTTTGTGTTCCTTTGCTAACTTTTGCGTAATCGTAACATTTTGAGAAAGCTGCTTGAATTTGTTTTCCCCCCCGAAAGATAAGGTGTGTTTTTAAAGGTGTCCTACATTATAACTTTTCTTAGCACTCTGTGGATTGTTGCATTAATGTCTGAGTTCCTTTGTTGCAGTGGTTTGTATTTTTTGATATGTAAGTTAGAAATAGTTGCTTTATCATTCAGGTTTCTACAAATAACTTCAGTTATTGAAAAGATTTAATTAGCTCTATAAAAAGTGATCATCTTAGGAAATGATTCTAGCCTTTAGTATTATTTTTAAAGTATTTTCTGTATACAAAGTTGCATTTAATTCAAGTCTAAGAGTTGTTTTTAAAATAGTATCAGCTTTTCTGGATAATAGGGCTTCAACTTCTGCCCCTTTTTATCATTTAAAGACAGCCAAATAACTTTTAATAAGCAGATTTTGTACAGTATGTGGAATTTTCTTATGCATGATAGCATTTTATGACTAAATTTAGTTCTGTATTCATTTTACTAATGTGCTTTTGAGAAAGCTTAATCTGGGAAGGTTTTCAAAATTGACTGTGAATTAGTCAGTCCCACTTCATTGGAATTGTCGCCATTGGAGACGTCTGATTCTGACAGATTGGTGTCATAAGCTGTGTGTCTACTGTCTCATAGTCACCAAATTTTCCACCAGTCACTTTTGATGAAGGCTATTTTGAAAGAGTAGTTACAGCAGCTCTTTCAAATGCATCATAGGGAACATGCATGTTAAACACAATAAGACTGCTAATGAAAATACTGCTGTCAGTGCTATCACTTTTGTGATTTGTTTGTATGCCAGTAACATCTTTCTTTACCCTGCTTAAGAAGCATTCAGCATTTTTTTCTTAAAAAGACAATACAAAAAATCCCAAGCAGCACCAATAAAAGACGAAGCAACACAAAGTGAGAATGATTTGAATACTGTGAAGGTGCTTTCTATATTGACAAGACTCTGTTACAAAGCTTGTGTTGTGCTGTAGGACAGAAGCATCTAAGAATGACATTAGCTGCCCTGATCCGTCTCCAGCCATATGGTACTATTCATAAGGTGGCTGTATATGATGGCATTAAAGTAACAGATGTCAGCCACATCTAGTGAGGCAGGCACAGGGAAGATGATTCTATGAAAATACCAAAGTAATTTGTCTTATCTTCTCTGTGTTTGGAGGGTGACTTAGTTTTGTGTGATTGTTTTTTTTTACACCAGTGTGAGAGACAGATCAATAAAACAGGCTTTAGTAGCTGTGTTTTCCCCATGTAGCATTTTAAAAGTAGAATACATGGTGTGTTTCCAGAGTCTCAGAAACAAACCATCCCTATAAGGCACATGAAACTCGATTTCTCAAGCCATGGCTTAAATCTTGCTCATTAGAAACCTATATTTCCTTAAAAATGGTTGTAGCTGAGTCTTGGCAGCTGCTGTGGTATTAAATCAGGTTCCAAGAAAAATGATCTTTATCAGCTGTGACAGACAAACGTTTGTGGGATTTATTAAGTGTTTGGCCTTAAAACTGAATTACTAAAATGTATTTACTTATAGGTGCTGTATTAATGATCTCAGGCTATATATGGACCAGGTTTTCCTTTCTTTTAATGCAATTTAAAGGAGGTTAAGTTTGGCAGATATTCTCTGTAGTCCATTTGTGGTGCTTAAGCAGTTACTTCATATTTTTTAGGTGTCTGTAAATTTTTGTACAGTTTATCAGCAAATGAAAGACATATTTAACATACGTACAACTGGAATTGTGAAAGAAAAATACAGTCGTAGGTTACTGGGAGATAGCAAAATTCCTGTAGTATTTTGATGCTGTACTTATTTCCCAAAACTGTTTACTTAAAACTACATTGCATTCCTAAGTGTCTGAAAATAAAAAGTTGGGGCAGGAACAGAAACTGTTTTAAATGAACTGTTGGTTTAAAAAAAAAATACATTTAGCTAATATTCCAAGAAATTGTTCCTTGAAAGGTAACTGCCTTCAGTTCCCCCCAAACCTCCTGATTAAATAATGTCTGTTGAATTCTGTTTATGTGTGACTGATTGATTGAAACAAGTGTTAGAAGTCCTGTTTAAACAATAGTTTTGAGTTGATTAATTGTTAGGTGTTTTTAAAAGATATGCAAAAAAGAAAGCGATATAAAAAAAGCATGAATTTGAGTGGTGTGTTAGGTGATAGAATTCATTTCTATAAACTTAACTGATAAACTGTAGCAGTGAAGAACACATTTGAATGTTTTCTTTTTTTTTTTTTTTTTATTGTTTATACATTAATTTAGGCTACAGAAAGTGAGGCTGGTGATATGGATCTCAGTGGGTTGCCAGAGACAGCAGTGGATTCTGAGGATGATGATGATGAAGAAGACATTGAAAGGGCATCAGATCCTTTGATGAGTAGGGATATTGTTAGAGACTGCTTGGAGAAAGACCCAATAGATAGGACAGATGATGACATTGGTAAGTGTTGCAATGTAGTAAAATACTGTTAAACTTGTTCTCCACCAAAAAACCATGAAAACCCAAAAACCTTTTGAGCTTGAGGTTTTATTTTAATCATTGGCTTTTGTAGTCAGTAAGTTTAGTGTTTATTCTGTAAAGTGATTCATAAATGCCATAAATACAGCCAGTGAATTGAGTACAGCCAAAGAGGAGGAAAGCACATGTAATATGGGTGGTAGAAAGGTCTTCCTTCTTGGAGATATTCAAAAACTGTCTGGAGATAGTCCTAGGCATGCAATTGGCTGTAGGTGGCCCTGCCTGAGCAGGTGGGTTTGACCAAATGACCTCCAGAGGTTCCTTCCAACCTCAACCATTCTGTGATTTTGCATAAACAAAAACTTAGGAAACAAATACTTTCAGATCAAGCTGAATGCAAAAATGCCTAGCATTTAGGGCATATAATCCATCAGCAGGACTACTAAAAAAAATTGAATTCTGTAGTTATGGACCACATAAAAAATGAAAATACAGGAGAAGTTCACTGTTGAGTACAAGTGCAACTCCAGTGCACACATAAGACAGAGCAGCAGTAGTCACCTTTAAGACAATAATCCTGTCTGGTTCATCCAAAGGGAATTTTCTGAATCTGCTGGATGATGATCAAGTGCAATTTACTGTTAAGTCGAGCCTAGGAAGGGATGGCTTTACCAAGGAACTTGCTGTTTTGTGAAATTTTCCTTCTTAGTGTCTTTCTGTGTTTTATTTAGGCCTGTCATAGTCTTAAGGGAGTTATTGCTGTGGCTGGAGTATTACAAATATCATTGATTGTATTCAAAGCTCTCAGTTACATTACAGTTCTTCCATTATGCTGACTTTTACTTAGCAGAGCTTCTATTGATGATATGACCAGCCAGTCTGTGTCTACAGAATACCCAGTAATTACAACAGGCCACTGTATATGATTTATTAGTATACAGAAACGATTGTGCAGCATTTTAGCTTAAGTAGCCTCAGGCATCTTGCTGAAGAACTGTCTTTACTGCTCTTTGTTGTTTTGACATGCATGACTCAGTGGGCTTTTTCTCCTTCAGAACAACTACTGGAATTCATGCATCAATTGCCTGCTTTTGCCAACATGACAATGTCAGTGAGGAGAGAGCTCTGTGCTGTAATGGTGTTTGCAGTTGTGGAGAGGGCAGGAACTATTGTACTAAACGATGGGGAAGAGGTCAGTAGAAGTGGCTTTTGACTCTCCTATTATACCAAACATCTCCGATTCCACAGAGTTAAGGTCCCCTTTTGTTGCCTAAAAAAAAAAAAAAAAAGTAACATTGAGCAGGTACATTAAACCTGTTTCTGTTCTGGATTATTTGAAAGCTTTTGTTTAAGCACTCACACAACATTTCTTATGCAATAAAAACATAAGAAAATATTCCTTATGATGTAAAAAATGGTTCCTGCCTAATGGAGCTGATTCTGAGAGTTTATTATTTCAGTGTTTAAGTGGTGTTTTAAAACTTTTATTTTTATTCTTTTACAGTCTTACATAAACTCTTAAAGATAAACTTAAGATCCCAATTTTTGTAAACTGGAAATAGCTGCACATTGAAGGCAAACTAGCTTATAAATGTTTTTAATAGGTACTAAAAAGTAACTTTTCCTTTGGAAAAATGGTGAGGGTATTATCTATATACTACGATACTACAATGTTAGGTGGTTCAGTCTTCATGTATCCTGTGACATTTAATTTGTAGCTGGATTCCTGGTCAGTCATTTTGAATGGCTCTGTGGAGGTGACGTACCCTGATGGAAGAACAGAGATACTCTGCATGGGGAACAGTTTTGGAGTTTCCCCTACCATGGAAAAGGAATATATGAAAGGAGTGATGAGAACCAAAGTGGATGACTGCCAGGTAGAGTGTTGTGCTGTAATATGTGCAAAATCACAAACATGTAGTCATATTGCGACTCGATATCCAGATGCAGTTTTATTTTAAACTGCATATATGTAAAATCTCCAGTATATAACCCTGAACAATACCTGGAAGTATGGCACCTGAATACCCAGTCTGGGAAATTGAATTCTCTTCATCTGGATAAGGATCATTTTGGATGAAGAGGTTTGTCGACGTGCTTTCTCCAGAACTTGAGGTCCAGAAGCCTGATGCATACATTCATATTCAGTCAGAAGAAACACTGTTATTTCCTTTCAATTAAATATCTAAGTTCACATAAAAAGACAGTTCACTGTTGCCCAAAAACGGAGACAAAGGTTTAAAATTTTTAATAAGTTATAGAAGTCAATTTATAGTTTGTACAGTATTTTCTTTTTCTAAATTGTAGTGGGTGCTTTTAATTATATCTGCACAGTGCAGGTGCTAGGAATATTCATTTATTTTTGCACTTTTTCTTGGCTGAACAGATGATCATAGAAAATATTTTTCCTGCTCTATGCTTTAATCCAGAAATAATTTGTTTCTGTGTGCCTGCACTTATGTAATTGAATAAGTGTTAGTTTTCTTAATGACTGACTTTACAAGAAAAACAAAAATTTTTTACAGTAGCAATAAATGCATAGGTTTTCTCTTCAGTGTCTTTAACCCTTCTAGATACCACACAAAAGCTTGCATGGAGAAAAAAAGTACCAGTTAGGATACTGAGCTTCATCTCCAGCAGAGGGGAGGTCAAAGCTGCTAAACAAAAATGGCTGATAATGCTAAATCATTCTGCTCTGATGAATCTTGGTCTCTTCTAACTGGAAGATTGTAGTGGAAGTACTGTGGTTGTGTATTTATCTGCTTACTACAGCTGAACTGCTGTAAAGACAAATTTGGCTCACTGAAACTACTTTATCTTGTCTATTAATAGAGTACTTGCATCTTAAATCTAAATGCTTTTTGGAAGATTTTACATTTTAATACTGGTGCGCGATGATTCTTTCCAGTTTGTTTGTATAGCCCAGCAAGATTATTGTCGCATCCTCAATCAAGTGGAGAAGAATATGCAGAAGGTAGAAGAGGAAGGGGAGATTGTGATGGTGAAGGAGCACAGGGAGCTTGATCGCACTGGAACAAGAAAAGGTCACATTGTCATCAAGGTAAAAGCAAAAGAGAGAGTGTCTTGCAAAAGTCTGTGTTCTAGAAGCTTAACTTGGCAAGTTAGGTTCAGGGTTTGGTCATATATAGGTATATTGTAAAATATATATTTGAAAATAGTTAATAATTATGCACGTTGATAACCACATGATTTCTATAGAAATTAATTACATAATTTTTTTACATTTCTTATCACAATGGCTAGGCTGTTACATTTGCTTATCTATAGGTCAGCGTATGCCAGGATTCTTTCTAGTGTAATACCTCTTAGGTATAAGAAACCAAATTTGCATTTGTTGAAAATCTGCTTTAATAACTAAGATTTTTTTTTTTATTTATTTTTTTTTTTATAATAGGGAACAGCTGAAAGGTTAACAATGCATTTGGTGGAAGAGCACTCTGTGGTAGACCCAACATTTATAGAAGACTTCCTGTTGACATATCGGACCTTTCTTTCCAGCCCAATGGAAGTGGGCAAAAAGTTGTTGGAGTGGTTCAATGACCCCAGCCTCAGGGATAAGGTTGAAATCCCCTGAATTACATACTTGTTACCATTTGCATTGAAATATAGGCTATTTGTATCCCTTTTTGTGTCTTCAAATTTGAGCATCTAAGTTCTGTGTTTTCCATATATAATACCACTTGACACAATTTGGCAAATACTTTATGACCTTTTATAAAAAGAGACAAGGAAATATAGTTAATATATTGTTAAGAATGTGTTGAGCCTTACAGAGCATTAAAAATTCCCAAACACAACCCAGATACAACAGAGCAATCTTTCCTAAACAGAACTGCCATGATGGAAGAATAAGGCCTTGTATATCCAGTTTTGGCACCCTCTCTGTTGAGGCTGTACTGGGCTTCAGTTTTGCAGTGTAAATGCTTTATTTTCACTCATATACAACTTTCTCACATGTAAAAAAAAAAACCTGGTAAAAATTTCAATTTCCAGATACTTTTTTAAAATTTGAAACAAATGGAAATATATGAATAAGTTTTAAAAAAATCAACTTTTATTTAAATCTGAGTATTTATTCTAGAAATGCTGGTATATCTGCGCCTCGGAGGAAGGCTTTTACATTTGGCAGAGAGGATGGGCTTTGCAGCTAATATTGTTTAGCATGGACTTGTTACAGATTCAGAGCTGTAATGTTGTGGTTCATCTTTAACTTATTTTTCTTGCCCTCCAATGGATAATCCCCTCAGCCTCTGTAAAACCATGAGCCAGCACAGTTGCTGGCATCAGGTCTGAAAACCTGCAACTAACAAAGAGTGACTCTTTGTTCTGCCATCTCAATAACTAGCCCTTTTTTTGTCATCCGGTAGCACTAACAGAAAAGCAAGAGTCAAAGAACAGCTTGGGACAAGTGCAGATAAGCAAGTGGGGAGGAAGGACTCTGGAAGATTTTTGCTCCTTTGTGTTAGGGGCTGATAGGCAGTGAGGAGAGGGAAAGGATAAAACTATCTGAGAATGATCAGTAATCAGACTGGGACCTTTGAGACCCACCCTTGCTGATTATTTTGCCCCGCAGCAGGGTACTTTACAGCTTTAATCCTCTTCTAATGCTGTTCCTGGTTATGACATAGTAGCATTCCTCTGTAAGTCACCATTCAAGCCTTTCCAGTGCAGTGTCATTTGGGTGTACGTTAGTGAATTCCAACTTTGAAAGCAGCATTGATACTGAAGCTGTCACTGTAGTGATTTAAAATATATTACATAGTACAGCTTGTAACTTCCCAGCCAATTTTGGAAATGAGCCTAAATTTAACCAGTCAGTGCCTGGATTTTCCAGGGTCATCCACATTAATGAAAAACGCCACAGATGTTTAGGAGAAAGGAAGTTCATCTTCAATTTCAGAGGTGGAAAAATCTCAAATATGTCAGAAATGCTCCCCCTAGCCTACATCGCTGTGGCTGGGAGCTGCAGTGTGTAGTGCTGTGCAGTTGCCTTCTGTTAGAACTCTCGGAGTGCTTGATTAGTTAGGTCAATAAATTTGATATTTCGTCTGAATTCACTTGCTTTTCTGGGGTAAAAGGCAAACTATGAGAGTGTATCTAAGGGTGGCAGGGTTTGGTTTTGGATGCCTGGTGTCAGACCTTTAGCATAAGAGGCTGCAGAGGTTTAGATTTTGTGCAGATGCAAAGAACAGACAGGGGTTAGCTTTAGCTTATTAAAATTTGCATGAGATCTTGTTCTTAAGCTCATTTTTAAATTTTTAGAGGTTTTCTCTTGCTAATTTGCTTGCCCAGCATAACAGAAGAAATGCAGCTGTATTTTTAGAGAGAACTTTGAGTGGCACAACTGCTTTGGATTCATTTTTAAAATAGCGTGAATCAGTATTAATTCAAGATATAAAAATTTGTATTTTGTCAGGACAAGTGCTGCTGATGTTCCAGGTCAAATTGCATATGAAGCTAAAATTTAATGGTGCAAGCATGTAGTTTTTAAAAATACAGCTCTTATTTTGTGGCTTTACCTTCAATTGATAGTATTCTTCTAAGGTGTTTTCCTAACAGATACCAGCTAAGATCCTTCTGAACTTGGTAATTATAGTTGCTTGGGAGGTAGTAGGGGTGGAGAGAAGGGAAGAGTAGTAAACTGAAAGATTGACTGTAAGGAAAAGAATTGCATTTATTCATTGTTAAAACTTCTGCTTCTCACAATATCTTCTTTTTCCTGTTTCTAAACATACAATAGCTCTTTTACAAAGGTAACTGCTTAATAAAGTTAGCAGTGGCTTATCTAAAGATTTGTGAGATTCAGAAACCAATATAAAGCAGTATCAGAAGCTTTATGATCGTGTGCTTGAAGAATTAAGCAGATTTGGAAATGTACATGAACAGGAAATTGTTGTAATAAGTCAGAAATTGGTCAAACTTGTGGCCTTGTACCTGTGTGTCCTGTTCTGTAATCAGATTTGATACAGCTAGTGTTAATTTTCTAACTCACAGTATTCTTGATGGAGTACAATATACAATTGCTTATAGAAGTGAGAGCAACTTTAATACATAATTCATTCTGCCCTCAATTGCATATTAGTAAAGTTAAGTTGAGGGAGAGGGGAGGGGAGGGGGAGGGTGTGTGTATACATAAAAAATATTTAGGATTCCAATGGAAATTTACAGGGACTTTAAGGAGCAGTATAAAAAAATCAAAACCTTGGCACTAGTGCTGTTCTGGTTATTCCTACAAAATATTTATATTCTTGATTAATTTCCAGGTTACACGGGTAGTATTGTTGTGGGTGAACAATCACTTCAATGATTTTGAAGGAGATCCTGCTATGACTCGATTTCTGGAAGAATTTGAGAACAATTTGGAGAGGGAGGTAAGTGAGGGGTTTGTTTTCTGACAATGTGGAATGGCAGGGAGTAGACAGGCTGTTGTTATATATAACCCAATTTGCTTTTCTCTTGTAGAAAATGGGTGGACATTTGAGGCTGTTAAATATTGCTTGTGCTGCTAAAGCTAAGAGAAGATTGATAACCTTAACAAAGCCATCTCGAGAAGCCCCTTTGCCTTTTATCTTGCTGGGAGGGTCGGAAAAGGGATTTGGAATCTTTGTTGACAGTGTAGATTTTGGTAGCAAAGCTACAGAAGCAGGCTTGAAACGTGGAGACCAGGTATGTAGTATTTTAAAATGTCTTCCCTCCCCCCGCCCCCCTCCCCCTGCCCCTTCACTAAATAAAAGTAACATTACCTCTTTGTGGTTTTAGATACTGGAAGTGAATGGTCAAAACTTTGAAAACATTCAGCTGTCGAAAGCCATGGAAATCCTTAGAAATAACACTCATCTGTCTATCACTGTGAAAACAAATTTATTTGGTAAGCTTGTGTGCACTTTTTATTCTAATTTCTGTTCTAATTTAGATGGAGTCTTAAATTATTATTTTCAATAGTTTAAAATAGTTTTGTTTGAGACAGTTTTGTACTGGGGAGAATAGAAAAAAAGCACCTTGCAGGTCCTGAAATACCTTAGTTCATATTTGAAGAGAAAAAAATTTATAAATAGGGTCTGACATGAAGTGACCTAACTCTCACAAGTGCATGTTTCTGGTTTAAGAGGAACTATTGTGACCATTTAGCTCAAATTTATAAAACATGCTTGTAGATGGAACAAGCCTTTCCTGAGAAAGAAGCCTCTTGGAATTTCAGCTTGTCAGTGATCTCAATCTGTCTGCTGAATTTGCTCATAGTTTTTCAGTCTATGCCGCAAGATTAATAAAAACTTTCTTGTTAGCTAGGTAAAAACAATCTTGCTACCCTCTGATTCTATTCGCTTCACTTCTTCCTCTAACAAGTACTAAAGCAGTCATGAAGGAGCCTTTAAGGAGGTCAGGACCTCAGCATCATAACAAGTAATAGTTTGTGGGTTTTCTTTGCTTTTTACCACAGAATACTTGAGTTTATTTATATAATTTAGTGATTTGTTCTCCAAATATCTTTTTCAGGATCAGGTTCTTCATTGCAAATAAGTAGGGCAGAACATTACCACAGGATGTCACTTCACTAACTGATGGTTAAATATGCTTAGGCTATTTCTGAAAGTCATTTGTCAAAGCTTTTTCCTGGGGATTTTTTTTCTTTGCATTGAAGATTCTAATATTTCAATTGTCTTTAATGATTAAGGCATTTCTTAGTATATCTATATACACTTGTTTCACCATGCTTGTTTCTCTGTGTGTAAGTTCTGTGTTAGCATCCTTCACACACTAGATTTTTGAATCTTATACTGCTTTTGTTGCTTTATGTATTATTTATATTTAAGTATATTTAAGATATTAAGATAAGTGACAATTGCTTCAAAAGTTGTTTTTTTTCTAAGTTTTTAACCTTGTTGTTCTACTGCAAATACTGAAATCACAACACAGTAGAATCTTAAAACAGATAACTTTCAGTGTTTCAAGTATTCCTTAATCCTAAACAGAGTTTCATTTTCTTTTAACAGGAATCTGTGTCTAATTTGTCTCTCCAGCCTATTTGACAGTAGTTATTGGCTCAGATTACTCTCCTCCACTTTTATTTGCATGTCATATTTGAAGCTTTTGAATTCTCTTGGTTATTTGTTGTGTACCTTTAGAGATAAGTGAATATTAAGAACAAAATTAATAAACACATCATAGTAAAACCTAGCTCATAATACTCATCCTTAGCTAATTGCACTTGTTCCCCACTTCTGCAATTCCTTGGGTTTAATTATCAGTTTTCATTTATTATTACAAATCATCAGATGAGTTTTCCATTTATATATGGAGGCTTGATCTCCAGCTGAGTGTTGTATGATTTATTTAAATATATCAACACTTCCTTGAAGGTAAAAGTTTTAGTAGAAGAAATACTTCACAAATTCCTCAGATATTTCTGCTTCAGAAATGCCTTTTTGCTATGAAGCTATGGGGAGCTTGAGAGGTTTTTTTGTATATCTGGCAAATGAACACAACAGCCCTGTCAAACGTGCAGGATGTCTCAATAGTCTCATACTTCCTTATATTTTCCTTATGACTATTGCAGTTTCCCCTCTGATTTCTGATTTTTTTTTTCTTTTGGTCCTTAATAACTTATTTTGTTGCTAGTTAGCTGTTTAAGGCCTCCTTAAACAGAACATTTCCTATCTTGTTTTGATCTAGTGTGCTCTTTTTACATGTACTACTATTCTGCAGAAGCCAATATCCTTAGCTTGAAAAGTCAGTCCTTCTGTTGGCACTGTCCATGCAACCATGTGGTCATCTAGTGTATTTCTATTCTGGGCTGGGCTGATTTATTGATATACTGATTCATACTACAGAAAATGAATGTCCTTTTAAAAATTTAAATGTTTTTTTAAGTCTTGCATCTAAATTAATTTAATACTTGAATTGACAGAATATCCTAATTGATTTTTTTTTTTTTTTAATGTTTAATATTGAACTGGTCTGTTGTGCAGAGCTTTCTTTTACGTTTTTGTTCTTCTTTCTGCCCTTTTTCTGTATTATGTAGTTTTTAAAGAACTCTTAACACGGTTGTCAGAGGAAAAAAGAAATGGAGCTCCCCACCTGCCTAAAATTGGTGACATTAAAAAAGCAAGTCGTTATTCCATCCCAGACCTTGCTGTTGATGTGGAGCAGGTAATAGGATTAGAAAAAGTAAATAAGAAAAGTAAAGCCAACACAGTTGGGGGAAGAAATAAATTAAAGAAGATACTTGACAAGACTCGAATCAGTATTCTGCCTCAGAAACCTTACAAGTGAGTTTTCTATTTCCTCTTAAATGTGCTTTGTGTTAAATTTTAATAATTTGACATGATACTTGTAATTTGTCATGATGCTTTTTAATTTATTAATGCAAACCATTCTTGCACCTAAAAAAATATACTAGAAAATACTAATCTGGTTATTTAAATGATCATAGACAACTAATAATGCAGCTCCTGACATCAGTATGGACATATTTTACTTCTTATGAAGTGATAACACAAATACTTTTTAATGTAATTTACTGTTTTCTTTTAAGGGGTCTGAAAGCATCCCAAGCACTTAATTTCAAAGTAACTCTGCAAGCAGGTTTACTTGCAAATGGTTGATAGGAGAAATTATTTCAATTTATCCACATTCCAGTGATTTGTCAGAATTTTGTGTACTGCCATAAGGGAGACTGAAGTTTAACTTGGATTCATTGATAGATTTGAGTATTTTTTTAATGAAAGCTAAATATTGTATCTGATATCTTTTATTCTATGAACGCATTTTAGAAATCGCGTTCTGGTAAGGATTGTTGAAAATAATAGAAGAAAGAGTTTTATGATTTTATGGGAATCTGATTCTTGGCCAAGGCAGATGGCATCAATTGGAAAAGTTAATTGTAGAGGGTAATTGATGTGTAAATCTGTTTCTTTTTCATGTCCCATTGAGGAAGAAATCTATTCTATGTAAATTCACTAAAAGACACTTGTGCTGAAAATCTAGGACTTTTTCCTGGTATTACTTTAAAAAAAAGTTTGTTTAACTAATGTTAGGTAATGTTAGGTATTCCCAACTAAAGCAATACTGTTCTGAAACATTATAAATAGAATACTAGTAATAAAAAGGTTAAATTGGATATGAATTATTATATCCAAGTAATGGATATTTCTTAAATTGACAGAGATACCTTTCAGTAGAGGAGAATATGTAAATCTTCTCTTTGTATTGTTTGTCTTTAGAAAGTTTTATTTCACTGGTTTTATGTTTGTTCCTCTGATGGGACATGCATACTGTTAGGTGTGATTTTTTTTGCTTTGTTCACCACTGTGCACAGCTTTGGCATAAAATTCTCTTGTTGGTTTTCTTTTTTTTTTTTTCTTTGATTCCCTTCATTTTTGCACTTTTTCTGTGCAGGGACCTCTTTGGGTAAGACTTAGAAAAACAATACACTTGACCTATTTTCTTCTCCTCTTGCTAGCTTTACTTCATGTGTTACGTATAGTAATTTGTCTGCAAAGCTTGTTGACATTCAGTTGTTTGTGTCTATGGTTTCTTCATAGAGATGTGTAGCTGTATGTAGACTGTCATCTTTATGCTTTTTTTCCCTATTGTGTAGAAAATTCTGTCGTGTTTTTCCTAATAATTAATGGTATTGCATATATTAAGGGGTATCACCTATTCTCATGTGTATTTAAATACCAAAAATCAAGACAGATAAAAAAGCTGATTTACTCATAATTAAAGTAGGAATTTAAAGACTTCATTTCATAAGCTAGCTGACTCATGAAACTGTCCACCTTTTCTTGAATGTGAGTACTGCGGGTCTCCAGTGCCTTCAGAATGTATCCACATAAAACCAATCTTTAAACTAGAATTAGGTCACTCTTAGATGGAGCTTGTCTCTTTGTGAGACACTAAATCAGTATCAGGTGAATCAGTTTGAGCAGGACATATAATGCCTTCCTTCAATCTTGCTTTTTAGTCAAATAATGTCAAGTAACTTCCTGACCTGAGCAAAGAGCACCATTTACTCTGCATCTACTGGGAAATGTTCTCTCCACCAGCTATGAGGCAGCTCTTGAAGTGTTCTTTTGGTTACAGACTCCACTTGAGCTCTCTTCATTCTTTACTCTTCTAATGCATTGTGGTTTTGTGGGCTATAGGCTCAGTTGCTCCAAATAAGGATTAAACACAACCTCCACCTCCATCTCTAGCAGAGTTCTTGGTCTATAGTGCCACATCCCAAACAAAGAAGCAGCCCCCCTCTCTCCTCTCTCTTTGCAGCCCTGCAGTGGGGTGCACAGTATACTGCATTTTGAAGGAATAAGCATTCAGTGACCTCTGCCTCTCTGTTATCTCTTCTGTCCTTTTGCAGGAAACTTAGTTCTTAGTTAATGCTATCTCCCTGCATGGCAAATGCATGCAGGAAGGAATGGAAATGCCTTTCCTTTTAAACCATAATCTCCTGTCACCAGCATAATCACAGAATCACAGAATCCGGAGGGTTGGAAGGGACCTCAAAAGATCATCTAGTCCAACCCCCCTGCAAAAGCAGAGTAACCTAGAGTACATCACACAGGAACTTGTCCAGCCGGGCCTTGAATATTTCCAACGTAGGAGGCTCCACAACCCCCCTGGGCAGCGTGTTCCAGTGCTCTGTCACTCTCACAGTAAAGAAGTTTTTCCTGATGTTCACATGGAACCTCTTATGCTCCAGTTTACACCCATTACCCCTTGTCCTATCACTGGACATCACTGAGAAAAGCCTAGCTCCATCATCCTGACACTCACCCTTTACATATTTGTAAACACTGATGAGGTCACCCCTCAGCCTCCTCTTCTCCAAGCTAAAGAGACCCAGCTCCCTCAGCCTCTCCTCATAAGGGAGATGCTCCACTCCCTTAATCATCTTAGTTGCCCTGCGCTGGACTCTCTCCAGCAGGTCCCTGTCCTTCTTGAACTGAGGGGCCCAGAACTGGACACAATATTCCAGATGCGGTCTCACCAGGGCAGAGTAGAGGGGAAGGAGAACCTCTCTTGACCTACTGACCACACCCTTTCTAATGCACCCTAGGATGCCACTGGCCTTCTTGGCCACAAGGGCACATTGCTGGCTCATTTTACCTAAGAGCAGGGGCAAGTCCCTTATGGGACTTGAGGTTTTCTAGTGTTGCTATTTGTGTCTGAAATTTTTGGGGTTCATTTCTTGTTTGCATAAGTTAGAACTTGCTCAGATTCTGATTTAAGTTTTTAAAATAGTGTAAAGTGAGTGTTACATAAATACTTTCCAATCTAGGATAAGAATGCTTGGAATCAAGAAGAACTTTAGAAACATTGCTTTCTGTTTTAAACTAGCATTTGTCAGTTGATCCACTTTACTGAAGCTGCCTTGGTAATGATGCACAGGATAGAGATAAGGTCATATAAAACTGACAAACAGTGAGAGGAATACATAATGCAAATGAAACTATTAATATAAGGGGGAGGGTCACATTGTCTTAATTTGGTTTTAATTTAGAGAAAATTCTGGTGCTGGCACATTTATGAAATATGCAAGAAAGTTGTTTAGAGCCACCAGAAAGCACTTTGAGGTTCAGGGGCTTTGGGAGGTTTTGTTTACTTGGGTTTTTTTTGCATGTGGAATGGTTCCTACTTGAAAGACAAGATATCAATTCCTGGGAATGCTTATAGTTGTAGTGAAGACTTATTTGCTTGTGGCTTAAAATAAAAGTGCTGTGTGCTGAGTTGATCATCACTGCTTGTCACAGTATTTTGTGCTTTATGTGGAAGTACAAAAATACAGATGTTCAGATTCAACTTAACTGCTGATTGAGAATGAATCCAAGAACCTTTTTCCAGTGGACTTAAGTGTTTATCACTCACATGGCTTGGAGTGTACGCTTTGTAATTGTCAAAAAATGGGCCTAGCAGCTCCTCAGAGCTTAGTGGTGAGCATGAGGATCTTCTGGCAGTGTGAGCAGGCAGATCTCATCACTTTGGACATTCAGGTGCTACTGGCAAAGCGAGACAGCAAGCACTGTTGTCTGGAGAATTTTAACTTCTAAATAGTGATTACTGTACTAATAATTGGAAGTGTGAAAATGTAGTGATATAGATGTCCCTACATCTCTAGTATAGACCAAGCTCTGGATGTCTGTAAATCCTGACTGTATTTCTTTCTGGACACAGTGACATTGGAATTGGCCAGTCTCAAGATGACAGCATTGTGGGACTGAGGCAAACAAAGCACATTCCTCCTGCTTTACCTGTCAGCGGAACCCTGTCATCCAGTAATCCTGATCTACTGCAGTCTCATCACCGCATCTTAGACTTCAATACTACTCCAGGTAAAGATCTGTTTCTGTTGTTGCCCTTGACCTTATAATTTCCTTTCATTGATCTCATAGTTTTGGTTTTTCTTTATGGACTTCCAGAGTCTGCAGATGCATGTGAGTTTTTATTAACTGTATGTTGTAACCCCCTGATTAGCCAGATAGATACTAATGCATTAGGGTTTATTGCATTTGCTCCAATATACTTTACGCAAATATATTAGACGTCTATTATTTAAATATGTTGTATACAGAGTGCCTCTTACTGATGGAATACTCTTGGCCATAAAACTTGCTTTGCTTGGTATTTTATAATTTCCCTGATAGATCAGTCTTTGCAAGACTGCAGTATTTTCAAATAGCGCAGTAGATTGTTAGCTTACAGTAAAGCAAGAGGGCACTGGACTGGGACCTGCATTTCAATCTTTTTCTGAACAGACTTACATGATCTTGTACCACATCTGTAAGGGGCAGAGTTTCAAAGTTCCCTGTTAGTCACCCTGTCTTACATCTTTATGCTGATTTTTTTTTTTTATATAAAGTGATTTAAAATCCCATTCAGAAATGGATTAAAAATGAACACATTTAGCAGACAAGAACAAAGCATGGGGGGAGAGTGATGGAGAAAAAGGGGGGAGAATTCAAGAAACTTGAGAGTGTTATCTTTTAAGAAGGATTTAGCTGAAGATCCTGGTGGGGTTAGGATTTGGGCTTTTATCTGACTGCAGGAAGGTTCTTAGTGGGAAACCTCTGAGTTAAGTATCCAAATCTTTGCTGTTAAAATGTAGCTGCTGGAGGAGGATACGGTGATGGTAGCTGTACAGATACTTGGCTATTTTAGTCTAATCTTTAAAGTATTTCTCAAAAGTAGAGCTGAAAATTTAGTGCCCTCCTGAGCCTGAGGGATTTCAAACCTTACCTAAAGTGACAGTGCTTAAACATCAGCCTACATACAAGCCATACATACAATACGTGCAATCATCATTCTCGAAACTGTGATGCTGAGTATCACCTCCGTTATTTTAGGGCTAGAGAACACTACAAGAAGGTGGTGTATGATTTTTGTACTAGTGCCTAAGACTGATCCTGAGAGAGTCTAACTTCTCATCATCACTTTAGCTATTAATGAGTGAAGATTCTTTTCTCCAGCTTGCCATTTACCTAGACCAGACAGTTCTAGGTAATTAATGTACCCCTAATGCTGAGTACAACACTACAGCTAATTTCCAGAGCTGTGTGCATCACTGTCTCCCACAGCTTGAACAAACTCCATTAATTGATAAGGAAAGCCATTATGGTCTGAAGATCCTTCAGTCACAGATGGAGTTTGGATAAATTTAATAAATGAATGATGTTCTACTGTTTGCTTTGAGGAAAGGAGATAAATAATGGTGTAATGCTGTTGCTCCAGTGTTAATAGCTGCTTTCACATTGTCTTTATAGAAAATGTATTAAGTAATTCGAGCTTTATCATTTAAAAAAAAAGTTTGATTTTTTTAATTTTGCTTAAAATTTGGCAAATTTCCACACACTGAATATTTTTAAAGCAATTCACAAGTATAATTTTTCCTTAAGGAGGGGAAAGCAGGACTAAAATAAAAGACATATACCTTAACGTGCCTTAGGGATGGTTGCATTGTAGATAGAAGAGTTGAATTACATATTCAACTTTGTATACTTTACGACCTGGAAAACAATTAAAGCCTTCAATTTTAATTTCTTTTATTACTTTGGTCTAAATTAAAGATGGAGGCAGCTCGTAAGAAATTGAATGCACTGGAGAAGAAAGGGAGAAGTGGTATAACAGCTGTCCTTTGAGGCTTTGGGGAATATCCCTCAGGACAGAAAATACAACTTGGTATTTTGGAAGGGTATTTTATGAGGAGAAAATAAAAACAGCTTAAAATATGCAAAAAGTCTTTTTAGTTTCTCTTCTGATTTGCTCAGGCTTTTTCAAATATACTTTTTAAGGTTTATTTTTAAATGCTCAAAAAGTCAATAGCAGTTTGATTTCTCTTGTGCTGTCTTTGCTGTTCGATTGGAAGTCAAAATAATAGAGTAATGATGAGCAGCCTGTCACTGTTACTTTTTTTGGTTTTTCTTCACCACACAAGCTTTCTGAGGGACTAGATGCTTATGATACAGCATTGCATTATTCAGCCTGCCACTCCAGTTTCCTTCTTTGAAAAGTAGTGAAGGGAGGTGATTACAGTTCTAAAGTGCTGCTTTATTTTAGAATTATTGTGCTGAATTTCTTGCTACCATTGCTATAGCTGTAATCATTTCAATTGCTAGCAGACTTCTCTGTGTTCTCTATAATGCTTTTGCTACCAGCTTTGATAGGTATGCAGCCTGAGAAATTGGATGGTAAAATATAGCGCAAAGATAATACTTTTCTATTTGCTGTTCTCTGCGTTTCTTCATGCTGACTTCAGTGATCCAGCAGAGCAGGTTATTTTCTCCTTACACAAAGCACTTCTTTCTTGGGAGCGTTAAGCAAGTTCTCACCTTGGTATTGTTTACAGTAGCTTCCCACCTTCATAGCATTTCTTTGAGTGGCAAGTATTTTGGTAAGGGCAAGAGGCAATAAGAGACCACTGGAGAGTAGTTTCTCTGGTTTTTATTAACATCTCTGAAAGGCTGTGTCTTTGGAGTCTGCCTTCTTCAAGATGTCAAAGAATGTAGGAATTATTTCAGGTGCTGCTTTGTATCCCTCTTCAACTAATTACTGAAGGAAGATGCGTCAATGTAGAGGTGGTGATAAAAGGCAAAATTAGCTTGCTGGTTATAAGCTATTTGTACATTTGACTCAAAAACTTACAAAAAGACTAAAAACTGGCCTGTATTGATACCTCTTATCTGTAGCTGATGATGTAATCATCAATGTCATTCTAATGTGTTTCAGTATTAGTGCTTCTCAAGCTGCAAAAATACTACTGTAAGCTTAAAAGTTACAGGCTTAGTTGTGTGAAATGTGTAAACTAATATATTTAAACTTAAGCAGCCGTTGTGGCATGTAAATCAATTCCTATCTGAGAGATTAATTTTAATGCTTTCCAAATGATTATTTTGGAGACATGCAGCAGCAGTGGGAAGACGCTAATTTTTGTTCTTTTGCCACAAGATATCTGTTTCTGAATAGATTTTCTGTAGTAACTTGAATACATGGTATGCACAGTCAGGTCTTGTAAGAAAAGACTGTGGTTGTATCAGACAGCATGTTTTCATTGTTTTTTCAGTGATTTTTTTCAGAATGATAATTCTTTGGCTGTAGATTCAGAAGACTTTCTGTTCTTCTCTATTTTCTTGTTTGTATGACCTTTATGATCTAAAAAAAAAGGAAATATTTTTTCAAAATATATTTATTAAAGAAAGAATAATGGCTAGATGTCATGCCACACAAAACTAGAAAAGGTTATTTGTAACAGAGTGAAGAAATTGAATTAATTGAAAGTATTTGTCAGTTAAAAATACCTTACAGTAAAAAATCCAGTGGTGGGTAGCTGTACAATTTTAGCTCTATGTATTTATTATTAAATAATACAACTATAACAATCAACTTCAGTTGGTTAATGGGTCTTGATTTCCATACATTAATGGAAATATCAAAATATATGTGGATTTGGTATTTCGTTATCGCTTATGGAAATGCCAAATCCAACAGGTAGAGTTAGGCTGTTAATTTCCCAGATTTCCTAAAAGCAGCTGCCTTGTAGGTGGGTGTTCACTGAAAGTTTCTTGTCATCAGACACTTGGAGAAATAAAGAGCAAGTTTTCAGTCTGTTACTTACATTGAAATCATAATAATAAAAGTGTATCAAGGATAGAATATTTTTGATGATTAAATGCTTGCATGAAGTAATACTGTTGCAGTTTATCTGTGTATACATGCATGCTGGCCATTATACATGCACATTTCTAGCTACTTACATGTACATGCCTTCCCCTTTGTATGTGGCACAATGGTTGAGTGTCAGATTTAGGCAAATGAGTCTATTGTCTTAAGAACACCCTTAGGAAGATTGACACTCCTATCACCTAATTTGCTTAAGGTTCTTACATGTCAGTCTATAGGGTAGAGTCCTTGATTTTCCTCAGACTTAAATGGAATTTACCAGGACTCAATATGTGTGAAAATCAGAGTACTCATGAGTTTTTCTGTCCATACTTTGTAAACATTAACATATTTTTGTTTTGCCCCATCAATAGCCTATTTTCTTTTCCTGTTTGTTAATAGAACTAGTCTTTACTTAAAAAACCCCAGTTAATCGAAAAAGGTGTTTTATAAGGAGAGATGTGAAACAATGTGAAACAATGACACCGAAGTAAAAACTGATAGCACTAGTAATTAGACTGAACTAGACTCAATGTAACTGATACTGTTGCTTCTTCTTGTAACAACCTTTTTTTCCTTTGTGCTTTACTAAACTGCATACCTTGAATGTAATTTTTTTCCCAGACTTGCCAGATCAAGTTCTGAGGGTTTTCAAGGCAGATCAGCAAAGTCGCTACATCATGATCAGTAAAGACACAACAGCAAAAGAAGTGGTCATCCAGGCTATCAGGGAATTTGCTCTCACTGCAACCCCTGATGCGTATTCACTATGCGAAGTTTCTGTCACACCTGAGGGTGTAATCAAGCAAAGGAGGCTTCCGGATCAGTTGTCCAAGCTTGCTGACAGGATACAACTGAGTGGCAGGTGGGACTGGAGACTGTGAGCTCAAGATGATGATGCCAGTTTATTAAGTCAAAATTCCATTAATAGAAATGTTATGTAATTATTAACATTCTGTTACAAGAAATTGATCTTCATGCAACTTCTTGCACAGTGAAATTCCATTTATTCTGTGATTCCAACTTGATCATTACTGTGACTTTCACTAGTATTTGAGTATATCATATTTAGCATCTTTTTGAATTCTGTTTTTACAGGTATTACTTGAAGAACAACATGGAAACAGAAACTCTTTGTTCAGATGAAGATGCTCAAGAGTTACTAAGGGAAAGTCAAATTTCCCTACTACAGCTCAGTACTGTTGAGGTGGCTACCCAACTGTCCATGAGAAACTTTGAGCTATTCCGTAATATTGAACCCACGGAATACATAGATGACTTGTTTAAACTGAAATCAAAAACAGGTTGCACTAATCTAAAAAAGTTTGAAGAGGTGATAAATCAAGAAACATTCTGGGTAGCTTCTGAGATTCTAAGAGAAACCAACCAGCTGAAAAGGATGAAGATCATTAAGCATTTCATTAAGATAGCACTACACTGCAGAGAATGCAAGAACTTCAACTCGATGTTTGCCATCATTAGGTATTGCCCCTTAATAACTTTACTTCTGAGTGAAAAGCAAAGTCTTATTTATGTCAGTCTAAACCAAAAAGTGTATTTAACAGAGTAAATCTATTGATACTGCTAACATCAACACTTGGCAATCCAATAAAGATGGCATTTACCAGTAATCTGATCTTGACATCAAAATGTTTGCTGAAATATTATTTGGAATGCTACTGTTATGTACTTACTGCTGAAGACGGTGAAGCAAGAGTCATTGGTGAACATGACATTAGAGAAACTACTGCACTTATTTAAAGATCAAAAGAAACAGCAGTTATATGAAGAAAAATTCTAACATCGTCATATATGAGTGGGTTAATTTCCTAAAGAGAGCTCATCATTTTCTACATAGTTCCCAGTATCTTGAATTATTGAGCTATGATATGTTGACCTTGGTTTTCTTTGTATCAACAGTTTCTTGGATGGAACTCTGATAGTAGCAGATTATGATGCCATATAATAAGCTGTAAATAAAGCTCTTTTAGTAAGAATAAAAAAAAGCACTGCCAATTGCAGGCAGAAAACCTTTCTTAGTTTTGGAATGAAAAGGAGGATAATGTGTGTTTATGCACATTTTTTAAAGCATTCACATTTCCTTTAAGAGCCTTCTAAATTAGGCAGAAAGAACCTAACAAAAAAACAAAATCAACCAAACACCACCTCAAAACACACCACTAAATATTGTTTCTTATGAAAAAGCTTGAGTAAGTTGCATTAAAATGACAATTGTATCACTGTCTCTCATATAAGCCTGTGTCACATTTAATCAGCAGATTGAATGTGATTATTTTTTTCTAAAGACCTCTAGTTTTGATCCATTCAATCAAAAGTGTCAGGTTCCAAAGTCAAGGAACTATGCTGATAATCAGTCAGTCTCTTTGAGACATGAAAATCTCAAGATTTAGCTCTGTTATTTCATAAATAAAAGCAGCCTGCCTGCTAGGAAAAATGTGAGGGAAAGATTCTAGAAGCCAAACTTTCCCATAGGTAGAAATGAATAGCAATACAGGCAATGCCATGAAAGGTGGTGGCGGGGAAGTTGTACCAGCTACAGCTTCAAAATAACCTCAGATATATAGAATCTGTTATAACAATTTGATCTAGACACAACAAAGTCAGGTGGATTATTGCAGCAAGAAGGTGGATCACTGTACTATCACCACCTAAATATCACGTAGGTGGAAGATGTTTTTTCTTTCAGTCTGGTAATTTGGAAATAAGTGGTGATCCTGAGGTGCTCCTAGATTATGATATCATTATCAATTTAAAACACTGTTCCAAAGTAGTAAGAGTAAATACATGCTCTCTATAGTCACTCATCCATACAGGTATCTCCAGTATTGCTAGCTTTTATAAAAATAATCTTCACTGTTCCATAATGCATGCTGGCAAAAGGAAGTTTTCACTTTCTGTTCCTTTATTGACATTGTTCTGCTATGCTATTCTGGCTATATGGTATTTATCCCATACAAAATTTAGCATGTTATTTTCTATGTATTTTTTGTTGTTGTTTCTTTCAATTGTTGAACTTTTTTGCATTGTTTGTTTGTTTCAAGTGGCCTGAATTTGGCACCAGTTGCGAGGCTCCGAACTACTTGGGAAAAGCTTCCAAGCAAGTATGAAAAACTGTTTCAAGATCTACAGGACTTGTTTGATCCATCTAGGAATATGGCAAAATATCGTAATGTCCTTAACAGCCAAAACCTACAGCCCCCCATTATCCCCCTGTTTCCTGTTATCAAAAAAGACCTTACATTCCTTCATGAAGGTAAATGCACAAGTACGTCATCTTTTACCAGCTAACTAACTAGCTTTGCTACCTGATAACTGATGTTGATAATTGTTGATTGTAGGAAATGATTCAAAAGTGGAGGGCTTGGTCAATTTTGAGAAGCTGAGAATGATTGCGAAGGAGATACGCCATGTCGGTCGTATGGCGTCTGTGAACATGGATCCTGCTTTAATGTTTAGAACGAGGTAAGTGGGATTCATTAGAGCTTTTCCAAACTGAGAGAAGGCTAGGTATCAACAAGAGGTGCTTTTCAAGTGTCCCTTGTTGTACTGGAGCCGCATGAGTTGTTTTGCTTATTGTAAACAATTTACTGAAATTATGTGGTGTTCTGAAACTGGAGAAATAATTACATTTTGTGTTTATCAATGTATATTAAGATGTTTTATATTATTCCTTAGCTGCCAGTTACTCCATAAAAATGAAATTCTATTAGTGGGAAGGAGGGGAAGATACTGTCTTGAAGGCTACGTATTAATCCGTTTGAAATGTTAACATTGATGTGTGCCAGCCATAAGGCTTTAGTAGAAGTGGGAATGTATCTGAAACAGTGTCAGCTAGTAGTGTTAGAAAACGTGGGAGTGAATGCTCTTTGGCTTCATGTTAGACCAGCTTATTGCATACTCTTTTTCTTAATTTGAGCTGGAAGAGTTTGTAATATCTGACTGTATGCCCAAATCAATGCTCTTTTCAATATCTGTGGGCTTCCAGAGCTGCTTGTCCTGAGATCTGGTCTTTTTCTTTCTGAGCTTGTGATCTTTCTCTGTCTCTTCTTAAACCCATGCTTTACTCTTCCTGGCTCTCACTTGCAGGAAGAAGAAATGGAGGAGTTTGGGGTAAGTGGTTGGAGACAACGTGCACAGACATTCATTCTTCCCTTACCATTTGCATTGTTTCCTACTTGCTACCTAATTTGCTGGTGCTTTGATATTTTTTCTTTTGTTAACCCTTTTTTACTGACAATACATTTTCATCCAGGAGTGCTTTTGCTTTTGATGTTAAAAAACAAACATTGTAAATTATAAGTGATTGTAGGTAGGAGCGGGGTGCTCTCCTTCCACACCTCCAGATTAAATTCCCAAAGGAAGTGACTTTTGGTAAAAGAGAAATTGTAAAATGGCAAGGTTACAACAGCTGAAAATTGCTTTTAAACTTTCTTATCCCCAATAAGCAACTGTCACAAATACAAAAGTTAAAACTTACAGTAGCTGCTAAATTAACTTATTTTCAAGTTACAATTCACCCATCGTTTTTACTCTTAACAATTCAGGAGCAATGCATAGCTTTCATATAGGTGTACATACATTGAAATGTGCATGACATTTGTTTCATCATAAACTAGCTGATCGTTTTATTTAACAAAAAGCTGCCTTCAATCTAGCAAGTCACAAGGAAGTTCTGTAAAACTGGGCTGCATATTTTGTATACAGTCTGATTTTAAAAGTATTTAGAGAGTTTTCAAAATGCCTTCTGTATATGTATTGAAATTCAAATCTCAGCTATAGTGTTCTGTCAGCATTGTCTTTCTGCATGAGCTTTTTCTAATGCTCCAATCTTCTCAGTAGCTGGCTTACGTGAGAGAGCTAGCTGGAATGCTTTTCTAGATGTGTGAAGTGATATTGCCTAGTTGGAGCAGAATAGGTTAAAATATTTGTGTAATTAAAATAGTGCCTGTAACCAAGTAAAATTCCTGACCCTCATCTTTCTATCTGTTATAGCTGTTTGACTTACTGGAATGAGGCATGTAAGCTTTGACCATAGACTGACATTCATGCAATCTTTTGCACGTTTCATGCTTACCAAGTGATACTGTGTTGGACTAAGTCATACTTTTCCCCTCTTTTCTCTCCCTCCTGCACCCCTTCACTGCAGATCTCTCAGCCAGGGCAGTACGAATGCAGCTGTGCTGGATGTCGCACAAACGGGGGGTCATAAAAAGCGGGTCCGTCGCAGCTCCTTCCTTAATGCTAAAAAACTGTATGAGGATGCTCAGATGGCCCGGAAAGTAAAGCAGTATCTCTCGAACTTGGATCTGGAAATGGACGAAGAGAGCCTCCAGACACTGTCTCTGCAGTGTGAGCCAGCCACCAACACATGTGAGCATTGTCATTTGTTACGTATTCTTCTCTAAGGAAGTAATTGGGAACAGTAAGTAGACAATGAGGTAGCAAATGATGTGTCTAGTTATTTTGAAGTACTAAACATCTCTGAATCTTAAGGAAATCATCTTGCAGATTAATAATACAGAGGCGTAGCATTTATATAGGAGATAAGGCTTTCAGATGATGTCATGACGAAATGCAAAAGGGTTCTTTAGATTTTTCATACAGAGGGTATGGAAGACCCACACAGTTCTGATGTACCCAGGCTATTGGTGTGAATACAGCTGGTTATCCAGGATATCTTGGCCTTGGGAGGGAACAGGGGATTTCTTTACATCCAGGTGTTTCAGAAACACCTGAAGGGCTGCAGCTGGCTGCAGCAAGAGAGGGACCTTATATGGGATATTGGTTTCATTTTGATTGAGGGAATGCTGTATCTTATGCCCTTCTCTTCCTTCAGGGTAGCAAAAAATAGTAATTGGAGTCCTTATGATAGCCCGGTATAACTTCCAGTCATGCTTTTGGTAACTATAACAATAGTCATTTATGAGAGTTTTATTCTGAGAAAGAGAGTTAAATACATTTGATAATGTACATATTTAAAATATGAACATTAAGAGGGAAAGGATTTAAATCTCCCCCTCTTTCCCTCTTCATCTTTTCTCTGTAAAGCTGTCCTACTGCATTAACTGTGCAATTTAAGCACCTTTTAATTATTAGTTGAGGGCTTTACACTGCTCAGATTGAAACTCCCACAATATTTTAACTGCTATTCATTCTGCACTTTCTCCCATTTCTTGCCAAGTGCCGAAGAACACAGGAGACAAGCGATCTGGAAAATCTGAAACATCACCAGTGGCTCCCCGGGCAGGCATCCAGCAGAAAGTGCAGCAACAGCAGCAACATAAAGTAAACCAAGCATTGCAGGTCCCTGCTGTATCTCTCTATCCTTCCCGCAAGAAAGTGCCAGTCAAAGACCTCCCACCATTCGGTAAGTGGAACAATGAAGCATTCGGTTTAATACTCTGAAGTTTGTTTGTTTATGTCAGAGAGGCCTTTTGAATCAAATAAGATTCAGACATTTATTTCTGGTAGTTTTATAAGCAGGTTATGCCACTTCATGCAGTGTGTATGCTTAGTTCTTTTCTCTAAAAATGGAAAAAAAGAAATTGAGGAAAGCACACTGTCAGTTTAATCAGTGTAAGTATTTACCCATTACTAGCAGCTGGAAAGTGAATGTTTCTGACTGCCTACCCTGGGATTTTGCTTAACTTTTCCAAAGGGATTAGTGAATTGGAGCTTTTGAGTGGTCCATCTGAGATGTGTCAGAAGTTTTGGTGTTTCTTTCAGAAGCTAAACGTTTAATGTGAAATTCAAGCTTGCTGAAATTGGTAGGCCTGAAGATTCACGTTGAGAATTGTCCCTTTGTCTTCTGCTCCCTAGTGCTTTTTTTATTGTTGTTATTCGGTCATTGCTACCTGTATCTCACTCATAGGTACTGGACTATAGGAATTTCTTCTAATCTGATTTCCAAATCTGTCCCAGCATGTGTACATAGCATAAATGCATTATTAAAGAACTTCTTACATATCACTTGCAGTATGGTAATATTCCTAATAAGTATATGTAGCATAAGTGGCCCTTCCAGTTGGTAAGGTAATTTCAGAATGGTGGTGATTTCAGAAAAGCTTAATTCTGATTTCCCTTTTTGTTAGTTTTACTTGTGCTCTGCTTAGGCTGCTAGTGAAACATTAGAAGCAGCAAAATAAGTAAGAAACAATTCAATATTCGTCTAGCTCTTGTTGATTTTAACATTAAACTTTAATCTTAAGAGGAGTTTGAACCTCCATAGACTTTGTTATTACTCATTGTGGGAATGTTTTAGAAAACTGCTAGGTTATGTTGATGAAGCAGCTGTAAATTATTGCTAGCAGGATTCTGATCCAGCAGATCAAAGATAAATTCTGTAGAATTCCTGAAAATAACCTGTACCACAAAAACTGTCAGGGAAGCTCCATCTTCACTCTAAAGACTGTCCCAGGGTGAATTTTTGAGGGGAAGGAAAGAGAAAAATGGATAAATGTTGCCTGAGGAAAAACAGTTCTTGATGCCCTAGATCTCTACATCATACGTCATCTTTAGGATGTTTTTACTCTTTAGTTTCCAAAAATAAGCTGGTGCAGAGATAGTTCTCAAAAATGGAAGGCAGAAGGGCAGCTGCAGGATGGCCTTGTTTTGTAAACCTGGTCTTATGAATCTTCTTTCCATCTTTCTTTGACCTTCTAGGCTACTCTGAATAGAAAAGAAACAAGAGAACAGTTTCAATTCTTACTATGTAAACCTTCACTAAACAATGAGATTTGTGTGTGTTTGTAGTCAACATAATTTAGTTCAAGTTTCTCAGTAACTGTTACTATGCATATCCTTGTTTTGTGTAATTATATAGGCAGCATCCTGCAACACCAAATCTGCATTGTGTTTTCTCTGACAAAGTATCTCTTTCGGGTGGCCAGAATGAAAGACCAGCTGCATTAATAATGCAGCACTATAAATTACTATATTAAACCAGGAATAGGTTTAAACATTTTGCTTCATTTAATCTGGTGTCAGAAACTCACAAATATCCAGGAAAAGAAAAATGATTTCTTTTCCTGTGTGCTGTCTGCTCTATAAATGCATTGTGAAACAAAAAGATGTATTTCTACTGGACTTCATATCTACCTACATTAATTCTATTTAAAGGCATTAACTCCCCGCAAGCTTTAAAGAAAATTCTTTCGTTATCTGAAGAAGGAAGTTTGGATCGTCACAAGAAACAATCTGAAGACACAGTCTCAAGTGCATCTTCACAGCTGTCTTCACCTCCCACTTCACCACAGAGCTCTCCAAGGAAAGGTATTAAGCATTCAATATTTCTCATTCTGTTTCCTGTTGAAGCTCATAGACTTTGGAAACTTCTGAGAAAGCATTTGGACGCTCAGGATAAATTATTGCTGCCGCTCCTATTTTTGTCACATGTGTTCAGTGACAGTACGGAACGTTTAGTGCAGAGTGGGATACGTGAAAGAATACGTAGGAACCTGATTTCAGGGATACCTGAAAGCTCTCTGGTTAACAAATGCCATGAAAGCCTGATCTAATACAGGATTTGATGGAGAAGGTCACTCCCACTGCAGCTGCTTCTGACAAAAATATCCCCATCATCAGTATTTCCTGCCAGTGGAAGGATGGGTGGACTGAAAATCTTTGTACAGCATACTAGCCTATTAGAGGAATTATTTGCTGTGTCATGCATCTGGATGGGATGTGACCTGTATATGATAGGCAGGTTTAAGATATTCAGGATTCCAATAACTAATACACAACATTGTACTAGCAGCCTCATTATTCAAACACTGGATATTTAGAATCATAGAATAGTTAGGGTTGGAAAGGACCTTAAGATCATCTAGTTCCAACCCTCCTGCCGTGGGCAAGGGCACCTCACACTAAACCATGTCACCCAAGGCTATATCCAACCTGGCCTTGAACACTGCCAGGAATGAAGCATTCACAGCTTCCCTGGGCAACCCATTCCAGTGCCTCACCACCCTCTCAGTAAAGAATTTCTTCCTTATATCCAATCTAAACTTCCCCTGTTTAAGTTTGAATCCGTTACCCCTTGTCCTGTCACTACAGTCCCTGATGAAGAGTCCGTCCCCAGCATCCTTGTAGGCTCCTTTCAGATACTGGAAGGCTGCTCTGAGGTCTCCACGCAGCCTTCTCTTCTCCAGGCTGAACAAAAGCCCCAACTTCCTCAGCCTGTCTTCATACGTGAGGTGCTGCAGTCCCCTGATCATCCTCGTGGCCCTCCTCTGGACTTGTTCCAACACTTCCATGTCCTTTTTATGTTGAGGACACCAGAACTGCACACAATACTCCAAGTGAGGTCTCACGAGAGCAGAGTAGAGGGCAGGATCACCTCCTTCGACCTGCTGGTCACGATCCTTTTGATGCAGCCCAGGATACGGTTGGCTTTCTGGGCTGCGAGCACACACTGAAGCCAGCTCCTGTTCATTTTCTCATCGACCAGCACCCCCAAGTCCTTCTCCGCAGGGCTGCTCTGAATCTCTTCTCTGCCCAACCTGTAGCTGTGCCTGGGATTGCTCCGATCCAGGTGTAGGACCTTGCACTTGGCATGGTTAAACTTCATAATGTTGGCATCAGCCCACCTCACAAGTGTGTCGAGGTCCCTCTGGATGGCATCCCTTCCCTCCGGCATATCAACCAAATCACACAGCTTGGTGTCATCGGCAAACTTGCTCTCAATCCCACTGTCCATGTCACTGACAAAGATGTTGAACAAGACTGGTCCCAACACTGATTACTGAGGGACACCACTTGTTACTGGTCTGCACCTGGACATCGAGCCATTGACCACGACTCTTTGCGTGCGTCCATCCAGCCAGTTCTTTATCTACTGAGTGGTCCACCCATCAAATTGATGTCTCTCCAATTTAGGGACAAGGATGTCATGGGGGACAGTGTCAAATGCTTTGCAGAAGTCCAGGTAGATGACGTCAACTGCTCTACCCCTGTCCATCAGTTCTGTAGCCCCATCATAGAAGGCCACCAAATTGGTCAGGTAGGATTTCCCCTTAGTGAAGCCTTGCTGACTGTCACCAATCACCTTGTTGTTTTTTGTGTGCCTTAGCATTTCTTCCAGGAGAATCTGCTCGAAGAGTTTGCCAGGCACAGAGGTGAGACTGACTGGTCTGTAATTCCCTGGGTCATCCATTTTCCCCTTATTGAAAATGGGGGTTATATTTTCCTTTTTCCAGTCAGGAACTTCTCCTGGCTGCTGTGACTTTTCAAATATGATGGCCAGTGGCTTAGCAGCTTAATTCGCCAGCTCCTTCAGGACCCATGGATGGATTTCATCAGGTCCCATAGACTTGTGCACATTGAGGTTCTTAAGATGGTCTCTAACCAGATCCTCTCCTACAGTGGGCCCAAGGTCTTCATTCTCATGCTCCCTTGCATCTGCCTTCCAAGACTTGGGTGGTGTTGTCAGAGCCTTTGCCAGTGAAGACTGAGGCAAAGAAGCCATTAAGAACCTCAACCTTCTCCAAATCCTGGGTAGCCAGTTCTCCCGATATCTTCCAGAGAGGGCCTACGTTGTCCCTAGTCTGTCTTTTATTCACAATGTACCTATAGAATCCCTTCCTGTTATCTTTCACATCCCTAGACAAGTTTAATTCTAACTGGGCCTTAGCTTTCCTAACCTGGTCCCCAGCTTCCCGGACAACATCCCTGTATTCTTCCCAGGCCACCTGTCCTTGCTTCCACCGTTTGTAGGCCTCTTTTTTTCTTCGAAGTTTCCTCAGCAGCTCCTTATCCATCCAAGGAGGTCTCCTGGCCCTCTTGCTGCACTTCCTTCTAGTTGGGATGCAACACTCCTGAGCTTGTAGTAGGTGATCCTTGAATAACAACCAACAGTCTTGGGCCCCCCTGCCCTCTAGGTCTGTATCCCATGGAACCTTACTAAGCAGGTTCCTGAAGAGGCCAAAGTCTGCTCTCTTGAAGTCCAGGGCAGTGAGCTTGCTGCACGCTCTTCTCACTGTCCTGAGGATCTCGAATTCAACCATCTCATGACCGCTACAACCAAGGCTGCCCTGGAGCATCACATTTCCAACCAGCCCTTCCCTGTTGGTGAGCACGAGATCAAGCATGGCCCCTCTTCTTGTTGGCTCCTCTATTACTTGCAGAAGGAAGTTGTCTTCCACACAATCGAGGAATCTCCTGGATTGCTTTTGCCAGGCCGTACCATCCCTCCAACAGATATCAGGGTGGTTGAAGTCCCCCATGAGAGCAAGCGCCTGTGAGCGTGAGGCTGTTCCTATCTGTCTATAGAGCGCTTCATCCACAGATTCCTCTTGATCAGGTGGTCTGTAACAGATCCCCACAGTAATGTCTCCCATTGCTGTTCTCTCTTTAACCCTGACCCACAAACTCTCTGTCAACTGCTCACCCATCCCCAGACAGAGTTCCATACTCCTCAGCCTATCCCTAACATAAATAGCAATTCCACCTCCCTGCCTGCCAGGCCTGTCTTTTCTAAAGAACCTATAACCTTCCATTTCAGCACTCCAGTCATAGGAGCCATCCCACCATGTTTCTGTGATGCCTATTATATCATACCCCTGTAGATGTGCAGACATCTCTAATTCCTCTTGTTTTTTCCCCATTCTACAGGCGTTTGTATAGAGGCATCTGAGCCGAGCTCCAAATGAAGCTGGCTCATTGGCTGGAGTGACTGGAATATCTCTGCATTGCTCCGAGCATTTATTGTAGGTGCTGGCAGCTGACTGGGTGTGTTGGGATGGAATGATGCCCCCTTCCCCCAAGACATCTCGTTTAAAGCATCTTTGACCAGCCTGGCAAGCCTCCTACCAAAACTGTCCTTCCCCTTCGTTGTCAGACCAGCTCCACCAGCCTCTAGTAGACCTGGCCTCCCAGATCGAGTCCCATGGTCTAAAAATCGAGTCTCATGGTCTAAATTTGGGTATTTGAGGAATGTTATTACACATTGGAGCTTTTTTCATTGAGGTTTTTTTTAAGTGACTTCATCAGGTATTTTTTTAATTGAATTTAGGACTTTAAAAGTTGGGGGTTTTTTTGCTTTTTTTTTAAACCTGTTTTTTCATTGTACATGTTCTGGTTATGAATAGACAAAACAGAGAACAGAGATATTTTCCTATTGTTTAAACAACAAGTCCCCTTGAAATTATGATAACCTAGTTGTACTGCACATAACTTCTAAATTATCTTTTAAGAATATAATAAAGTTCAGTTTAATAGTTGCATGATATAATGGATGGTAGAAGGCATATGTTGAGGTTGAGTTCTCATAATAGAAGTTCAGAATGCTAGAGATGAGTGTGTTGGAGACTTTCGTGTAGCAATAGCTGTCCCTAAACTGCACAGGGATCATAAGGATTTGGAACTCATGTATACTGCTTTTCCTTCTTTCATATCAAATGGATAGCTAAGCCCTTTTCTTAAGATGGTAGATGGCAGTGCCAATCACTTGAAGCCTTATGGCTCCAGACTGATGGACCTAACCAGTTCCTCTCATTTCTTGGAAGTGAGAACAGTAACACGAACAACAGTTCATCAATGGCCTCTGGGATAGGTGGAGCTTATGGAAACAAAAGGGGGAAAAAATAAGTCCAATTTGATTAGCAGAGATCTGAAAATAGGTGAGATGAATATCGCAAGAAAGTGTGAATACCTATCCAAAATCTCTATTGGAGTGATTTTTAATAAGATCAAATGGAGGTGGATGTTATGTAGAGAAGACATAGATTATCACCTCCAGTCCTTGTAAGCTAGCATCATGATTTCTCTCAAATACTACATGAACAAATAGTGAATTTCTGTAAATATAGTAATGCCTGTGCATTCCTTGAAAAACAAGTTGGGATTCTGTACTTGGCTCATAGTAGGGAAAGTAATTGTTTTTTGCAAAAAGCAAATCATAAACATGATTATGGAAAAAAAACCAACCTTGGTTTGGTGGTGATGTGAAGCTAATGGTATGTTCTTTCAGACAAAAATGACAATATTAATTCCATGTTCTTAGCAAATGAATTGAGATGGCTCAATTGAAGTCATCTTGACACTTGTAGGCTGAAAGCAGAAAATGAAAACTGCAGTTACTTGTTGGAAGCATATTGTTTAATGATCTTTAACTTAACTGGCAAGAGCATTCAGCACAACTTGTTTAATACTAAAACAAAAGCTGAATTTGCTGAATTTGTCTCTGACATGGTTTGCAGATTTTATCTCAGTCTGGCAGTGTTAGTGCTACCTCCAAATTACAGTATAATTCTGGTAATATATGCCATTTGGAATGCAATTAGTTAGCAAAGAACCACAAAGAAAGCTTAAAAATCTGGCCCATCTTAGCCAAGATACATAATAAGCAATCAGCCCTGACATCTGGGCTTTATGTTGTACCTGCTGTTCATCTCTGAAGTATAGCTTTGCAGAACACAAAAACTGTATAAGAAGGTCCCTTGGAGTACTTTAAGCAGTAATATTGTCCAGGGCACCTCTTTCATTCCAGTCTTGGAGGCAATGTTTACATACAGGCAGTTGTTTGAGAAGCGAGATCTAATAATGTGGGGATACAGTATAATGATATATTTGAAAATTATTTGGGAGAGGAGGGCAGAGAAGGAGGAAGGTGAACCACTGGTTTCTCAGTAAGTAGTGCTTGTTCCCACAATCTTAAATCTCTTCATAAGAGACAGAATAGACAGTGTTACGTAGTTCTGCTACCTATCTATATCTTCTGCTTCTGTGTAAATGTAATTTTGATTTACTATGGTAGCAGTATTGCCAGCTGCCTGGCAAGGACTGAGTAGTCTTCTCGGAGAGTCTGACTAACTTGATGTTCCCTTTGCAGGCTATACTTTGGCTCCTAGCAGCACGGTGGATAACTTCTCAGATTCTGGTCACAGCGAAATTTCTTCCAGATCTAGTATTGTCAGCAATTCCTCTTTTGACTCTATGCCAGTCTCTCTGCATGATGAGAGGAGACAGAGGCATTCTGTCAGCATTGTGGAGACAAATCTTGGTGTGGGAAGGATTGATAGAAGAATCATGATTGAACCAGATCAATACAGCTTAGGGTAGGAATTTTATTTGTGCTTACTTACTTTATACTTTCATACTTATGTGGCATGTATGTCTATATTTTTTCATGCATCTTTCTGTGTATCTCTCCCAAATACTGTTTTTTTCTCTACTGCATTTAAAAATTGGTATTTCAATGCCATGTTTTGTGATAATGTTCCTTTTTCTGACAAGAAAAGGTTTTGCACTCTTGAGTATGTGATGAGGTCTATAGAAGTAAGAGTTTATCTCAGTAGACCTTATCATCTGAGTATTTAGTAGTGCTGTAGATTATCCTCTTTATGGCACACTAGTATCATAGCCTGTTTTCTAGATGGGGAATCAACTGAATTAGGTGAGAAATTATTCATACAGTTATTCAGTGATCAAGCTAGTAATTTTGCGGTTTATTTCATACAAAAGTATGTATTTATCTAACTCAAAAATGTTTTACCCTGAATATCTCTTTTAGTCAACAATAATCGGAAGCTAAAATTTACATTAGGCTGCTGGATTTCTAGGTAATATTCTAGGTAATTAAGTTCTGTAATGATGGGGAGGCTAGTGCTGTGAGGAGTTCTCTAAATCTCTAGTAGTGAGCCTTGGTCTGAAAATAACTGGAGGTCTGGATCCTATTTAGTCTCCATTTACTTTTCTGACCTGTTATTTGGATGCTTCAGTCCTCTAAATGATTTCAAAGTTTTTAACCCTGTGGGGTCTTGTGCATGGTAAGCCTGTTCTAAGGCTGGTATAGTTCAGTTTTGGGAATACCATGCTATGCAAACTCTTTAATCAGCTGTCTTAAATATGTGGAAGAGCAGGCTTCCAGTCTGCATAGCAAGCTGCCCTGGAAGGACAAATCCCAGGAGCCTGGGTAGCTGCTGAACAAAAGTGACAATATTGGTTTTCTCTAGTACTATGTAAAGTGATAGTGTCAGGCTTTTTTACTTGCTGAAAGGCTGTAGAGAACATACTTGCTTCACGAAGTAGCATGTGTTTCCAAATGAAGGTTAAAATAAGTTTCTGTTTGCAAGAACTATTGAAAAGTTGGCTTTCAGAGTTTCCTAAGCAGAAAACAAATTCTGAAAAGCTGAAACTTAAACCTGAATATCAGCTGCCTCCTGCTAAAACTCCTTGACTTATGATTCTTTGCTTTGCATGGCTGGGAAAGCAGAAGGAACCTATCTATCGGTCTGTCCCCCTTTATATATGTCAAAGGGCTGCTGCAAAGTTGAGGGTTTACCTTTTGAAATTACTCTACTGAAGTCAGGTTGTCTGTCTAGTAATTGTTTTGTTGAGGACAAACTTGAAAGGGAAGTGTTCTGTTCTCAAAAATGGAATTAGTCATTAATGCAAATAATACTTACTATGAATTGCATCATAACCTTCAATCATAGAATCTTAGAACAGTTTGGGTTGAAGGGACCTTTTAAAGGTCATCTAGTCCAACCCTCACCTTCCCCCCAGTATGTTTGCTTTTCTCTTGATTGTTGAATTCTCCATGTGTTGTAAATGATCTCCAATTCCAATGCTGGATTTATTTATTTTTATTATTTTTTCCCCCTTGTCAATGTGCATCTAGCTCATATGCACCACTGTCAGAGACTAGAGGCCTGTATGCTGGAGCAACTGTGCTTTCTTCTCCTAGTACAGAAGAGCTGTCACAGGATCAGGGGGACAGAGCTTCGCTTGATGCAGCTGACAGTGGCCGTGGTAGTTGGACTTCTTGTTCGAGTGGTTCTCATGACAACATACAAACAATACAGCACCAGAGAAGCTGGGAGACTCTGCCTTTTGGACATGCTCATTTCGATAGTTCAGGCGATGGGGCAGGACTGTGGGCCTCGGGCAGTCATATGGACCAGCTGATGTTCCCTGATCACACCACAAAGTATGGCAGGCAAAGCCAAGGCAGGGAGGGCCTTGATCAAGCACAGTCCAGAGCAAGCTGGGCATCCTCAACAGGATACTGGGGAGAGGACTCGGAAGGTGATACAGGTACCATAAAGCGGAGGGGTGGGAAGGATGTTTCAAGTGAAGCTGAAACCAGTAGCATAACATCCGTACCAGCAGAGGAGTCAAAGCCAGCTCCCATGCCCACTCATATAGCAGTATCATCAAGTAGTACAAAGGGGCTTATTGGTAAGTTAAGTTTTGTTTATCATGAAGTATTTTAATTAATTTGCTTATGGTTCTTCATATTGTTCTAAAACTGCATTTGTTTTGTCTGGATTTATTTTATTTTATTTAATTTTCAAAGCAAAACTGAACATTTTTCAGTCTCTCTCAGATTTTGCTCTCTAAGTGTGCATTTATTGCTAGGGAAAATATCACTTACTGTTAAGTCTCAGCACCTTTGTGTTTCTAGAGAGCCTGCCGTACATCAAAAAACTAGCTCAGCTGCTGGACAGTGTATTGAGAGGCTGATGGCTGATGTATTTAGATGTCTGTTCTGAAATGTGAATTTTTCTTCACAGTAAGACTCCACATTCTGTATTTAGGAATCTTAATAAATGTGACCTCTTTTTTTTTTTTAGAAGTGTTTTACTTTATGTATCTGTATGACATGCCTGATAATTGTGAATATCCTTACTTCTGAAAATGGGATCACTTTGTGTTTAAATACCAACGAAAGAGTTTATTTGGAATGTTGAATCTGAAGAGGTTCTTAAGAAGTTAGAGCTGTTGAATGATTTATAATCATTTAACAAAAGAAAGATCAAATAATATATAAATTAATATATGAAGGTATCTTTGGCAGTGGTTAACATTTTTCTCATACTGTTCCTTCTGTGCATCCCAGTCCTTAGGCCATGCAAGCCCTCTACATCTTGGTCTCTTGCCTTCCTTTCATTCCCCTTCAGTTTTCCTTTCTTCAGGTTAATATGAAGAACTTTTTAAATCCATTTTGCACTGACACAGCTGAAAAACTCTGCCAGATTGAGGTCATGCTGAGACCACTGTGATAAACTGCTTTTCTATTTTCTGTTCCAGTATATTGCTTAGCAAAGGCCCATTGCCTCAGAGCTTGGGTACAGATCTGAATCCTTGAACTATGAAGAGAAGGAAGCTGTTCAGTTCAAGACTTTGGGTTCAGATTCACACCACTCACTAATTTTACTCTCTGATACCCCTGGTTTCCACCAAAATGTGGAACAAGCATGCTTCCAACCTTGCCTCTCAAGGCAGTGCTTGCCACATTTTTGGAGACTTGAAAGAATGGAAGACTTGAAAATTCAAACCACCCATTCCATGCACTTCAGTACTATTAATTAATTATCCTGCAAATATAACTGCTTATCATTGTCCAACATAAGCCACTATTTTCACATGGTTCTTTTGCATTGAATAGGCATTTATCTCTTGAGTATTTCAATAACATTTTTCTACAGAATTTCTTCTGCATCAGTTACATTTCAGAAATATTTGAATACAATTTCTCAGAAACGTCTTCATGCTGCTTTGTTCCATTAAAACAGGTTGTCCAAGAAAAATACTTATTTTCGATTCGAAATAACTTGGTTTTGTTACAATACCAAAACACTATTTTTAGTCTATAAAAACTTGCATCCAAGTAGCACTGGTCCATTTTAAGCTCGTACTTTCAGTCAGTTCCATGCTGCCTAATGCAGGGTGATGTTGTCATCACCACTTGTGCAAGAATATACAGTGTATGACAAGCTGTGGAGAGTAAATTGTCTATGTCAGTGTTTTTTCATGCCGGGTTTGCCTTTGCATTCTGAGTTAAGTGGTCATGTACTGAAGGGCTAGACTCACACAAAGTGTTCAGTATCAAAGTCCCAGCTGACTTCTTTAACCAAACATAACTCCAAAATAGTCACACCTATTTGCTGTTCATCCCTGCAGATGCTTAACTTTCTTAATCACTGTTTCCTCCTTAGAAGTTCTCTGCAGGGCAGAATTCTAAGTATGCCCAGAATTAAGCCTTTTTCAGGTAAACAGTTATGCCTCTATGAGATCCACAAACTAGGTGGTGATCTTTCCATCACTTATATAAAATCATATTTAATCATTGTTCTTAAAGGCATACTTTCAAGTTTTAATTTTGGAGATAATACTGCCATAAGAGCAGTGGGCAGTACTGCATACAGAAGTATGCACTTCTTTACATTTTGGAGCTGTAGCTTATGTCTCATTAAGTAGTAAGATCTGTAGAAACAAATAATATGCCGGGTGCCTTCCCTCCCCCTGCAAGATGCTAAAAACAAAAGAGATGTTAGGTACAAATCCCAGCTTCAGGATTAAGATAGTCATGTGTTTGGAGACATGTCAGTATTCCTGATGTTTGCCACTTATGTGGACTTCTGAGTCTTGCACATTACTTATATCAGTGTATGTTTTACTCTATATGGTTCATAGAAAATCAGTTGCTAAGTTTGAGCAAATTCGCTGTGTAATTTGGTGAATTTTATTAGACTAGTGCTTCACTACTGGAAGAATAGCTAAGTCCTGTCTATGTTGGTTTATTTTTCAAGACCTTATTGTCTACTGTATATTAGTTAACTTTTGTCCTTCAGATTTTCACCTCCTCGGGTGTTGAGTTCATTGATGTTTATTTAACTTTCACTGTTTGTTTTCCTTTGAGCAGTTTTCTTCTTACTATCTCTTATAATAGTCTGTTGTTTTTCCTGCAGCACGAAAAGAGGGTCGATACCGGGAACCACCTCCAACTCCTCCTGGATATGTAGGAATACCTATTGCTGAGTTTGCAGAAGGGGGTTCCCATCCAACCAGAAAGCCTCCAGATTACAACATAGCACTTCAGAGGTCTAGAATGGTGGCACGGACATGTGAGACTCATGGGACATCAACTCCGCAGCAGCAGTCACATGGCCATTCAACTAGCAGGCCTGTGAACAAACCTCAGTGGCATAAACCAAATGAGTCAGATCCACGTCTTGCTCACTATCCATCTCAAGGGTTTTCCGCAGAGGAAGATGGTAAATTTCTGATTGTTAGATTTTGAGTGACTTGCATGCAAAACTGGTCAGTGCTTTCACAAACACAAAGCAAATTACACAAATGCGTTCAGACATTGAAATTCTTGCCATAATTTGGCTCTCTTTCATCTTTCAAAACTTGCTATTAACTTTTTTGAAAGGGAGGAATTCAGTTAATTCTTAATACAATTTCAAATTTGGAATGTAGGTCCACCTGAATTTTGGTCAACCAAGCAGTTGGCTTAGTTGACTTCTCTGGCAGTACCTATGTTCACCAGGTACAGGCCTGCCTGCCCTTAAAGTTTCCAGCATACCTAGTGTTTGACACTAGCCATATATTTAATGGTCAAAAATTATCCTGGTCTGTAGAATATCTGCCCGTCTGTCCCATAGAGCATTGTTGGTCAGGCTTATATGGATAATCACTCACATTCTATCTGAAACTCTTACGCTGTGGACACTGGCTCTTCTATACCAACTGCTTCATATAATGAGCCCACTACTCTTTTGCTACCTTGCTTGCCCAAGTTTGTCTGCTTCTTTATGCTTTAGCTCAGCTATAATGATAGAAAGACTATATAGACATAGTCTTTCTGTATTTCTACAGAGTGCAAGCATAGCTAGATTGCATCTTTAGGCCTAAGTGCTCAAAATTTAGGCAGCCAGTGCCCAAATTATGCACTTGAATGCTTTATTTTGCTAATGAAAGAAAGGCTAACATTCCCCTTCCCTCCCTAATGCTTAGTTAGTAAGGCTTTATATGCAGGATGAACTCTGCAGTTGAACCTGATGGAAAAAAGTGAAGTCTACCTTAATCAAATTGCCACAAACTTTGAAAATTACCATGTCAGAGACATTTAATTGTTCCTATAAATGCTGACTAAAGCTGCACTCAGGTTTGATGCAATCTTAAGTTAAAAAATTACAGATATATATTCAGGGAAAAATGTAAGATGGCTTTATGAAGCGATTGGATGTCTAGGCGTAGCTGTTATGTTCCTCAGGCTGAGGAACTGCACCGAGTTCAGTTATACCAATTGTCTTATTTCCTCAGAGAACAAAATTATGAAGGGATACTTCTCATGAGACCTGAAATGTACAGATATTTAGATTGGTTTAAATTATATACCTAATACAACGAAATGGAAAAAACATGAGCACCATACAGGGTTTTTTTCATTCAGTAGCAATCTTGTTCTGTATGAACTAAATTCTATTTTCCCCTATCCTATTGTGTTTGCAGAAGATGAACAAGTTTCTGCTGTCTAAGACTTGGGCTTTTCTGGATCCAGAGTGAGCCACCTTAAAGGAGAGCACAAGACGACGTCCCTAGAATAGGAGCCTTGGAACTATAGTTAAAGGATGGTGGACCTATTTGCCTCCTTCCCTGCCTTAAAGCAGCATGGGGCTTCTTCCTCTGCCCCTCCCCCTTCTGTCCCCTCTCCCCTTGCATGTGAAATACTGTGAAGAAATCGCCCTGGCACTTTTCAAACTGTGTTGCTTGAAATGCACAGTGCAGCAATCTCCAAGCTACCACTGTCGCTGTCTGCCACATCACACAGTATCATTCCAAATTCCAAGATCATCACATCAGGATGATTAACTCTGGCTGCACTTCCCAATGCCTGGAAGGGTTTCTTTTTTAAATCTTCCATTTAGATTTTAATTACAATCCTAGCACTTAGTCTCATTGGGATAATGAGATAAGCTAGTTGTCAAATTACAATTGGCCTTTAACCTACAAAGAGAGAGATGCATTGAAATCTTTCAAGGAGCAGTGCTTATTTGCTTGTTTACAATGCCTGTTACGGTTTTGTATGTTTGCGTTTTGGAGATCAGCTACCGCATCTGCATAGTGGTTACAGTATTATTTCATAGTTGTAAGTAGGGTTGCCAGCCTGAGCTCCTGGAAAAAATGTTGCTGTCACATGGCTGAGCAGGGCAGAAGGGAAGGCAAAGGTTATGGGATGCAGCCGTTCCTTGACCGTCTCACTTCACTCTTAATGTGCCCCACCCTGGAATCTTCAAAAGTTTGGACATGTTAGCAGGAATGGCATCCTCAGCTAGGGCTAAATGTAGAAACAGGTTCTTGCAACTGGCTGGTGATGGAAAGGACACAGTGTGTCTCATACCTGTGCCTTGTGGAATACAGGATGGCAGACTAGAAACGAAAGTGTCCCATTCTGATGAGACAGATGGCAACCCCACCTTTAAGTTATATTTTTTTTTTTTTTTTTTTTTTATGATATAGTAGTAATATTGAAAGAAAAATTAACTGGATAACATTGCAGTGAAGGAAGTTGGGATGTCACAGCTCATGTCAGCTGTTAACACTGATCTAATAACCTCCATCTATTGACTTTGGCATTAGGGGATAAACGAGCCTTTAAGTAACGAAAAATAACATGGTTAGATTTGCCAGCCTTTGCAATGCAGAAATAGTCACAACTGTTAATGGCTTCATGGAACACTGCATGTGTAGAGAAGGCCAATGTGTAGCAACCACCTGCTCACAGCTGCTATTAACCCTATAATGACTGAAATGACCCTCCCCTCTATTTTTGTGTTGTTTTTGCACAGACTCCGGAGAAGTGAAGGCTGCCAATCCGAGTAGTACTCAAATGTGAGGAACTGCTGGTCTTGGATATTTTTTTTTTTCCATTGAACTCAGCTGATCATATTGATCAGTAGATAAACGTAAATAGCTTCAACTTTTAAAGATCAAATTGCAGTGTTTTTTCACTGTATCAAACAAATGTCAGTGCTTTATTTAATTCTCTCTCCTGAAATCATAGCTTTTGTCTATTTGCTTATATATCCCATTGTCAATTATGCATTTGTAATTTTACATGTAATATGCATTATTTGCCAGTTTTATTCTCAAGGCTATGGACCTCATGTGCATATAGAAATACAAAATCCTAGCTCTATCACAAGTTGCACAAATGTTATATAAGCATTAAGTAATTGTAGACCATAGGACTGCTAATCTCAGTTCGCTCTGTGATGTCAAGTGCAGAATGTACAATTAACTGGTGATTTCCTCATACTTTTGATACTACTTGTACCTGTATGTCTTTTAGAAAGACATTGGTGGAGTCTGTATCCCTTTTGTATTTTTAATACAATAATTGTACATATTGGTTATATTTTTGTTGAAAATGGTAGAAATGTACTATGTTTATGCTTCTACATCCAGTTTGTATGAAGCTGGAAAATAAATAAATATAACATTAATGAAGTCCATATTGATTCTTATGCATTTTACATGTTCCACATACTTGAACAAATTTATGAAAAAATTTTACTTCTCTGTGTATTAATATTAAAGGGAAATTGCCAAGTGATGTGGGCAAACCATTGGTGTGGAGTTTTTCTTGATATATCCTTGTGCTGCTGATAACTCCTGGAAAGTTTGGGGTGTGTACTGCTGAATGAGAATGACTGATGTGTTACGTGTCCCCAGCAGGAACATTTGAGGTGCCAAGAGAGGACTATAGGTATGGTCTTAGGTATATACTGAATGTAAATAATATTAAAGGAATGATTGTGGTGATTTTATGTTCTGAATGGTGTGAAAGTAAGGAATACGTGTTTTAACATTTCAAAATGATCCATTTGACTTTTTTTACCAAAGAAGGTATTTCAAGCAATGAAGATCACCCGATACCATCCCCAGTAATAAAAGTTGACATTAATTCAATGTTAAATCTGTAGATTTTTTTTGCCAGAGGTTAAAGTCATTATATTCAGTAGAATGCAGAAGACTGAGTTAAAATGTCACTGCTAAAGCTATTATCAACTGTATCCCATTTAGCTTTAAAGTGCTTGACAGGTGGTGTTTCCATATCTAAAATTGGTTCATTGCAAAGAGAAGCAACAAAATGCTCTGTCTAGATTTAAGTCTTCCTAGCATAACCCTAGAAACATTCCACACTGAATACAATCAGAAGAAAGTTAAAAATCATTGAAAATACAGGACTTGTCAAGATTCTCTGTCATTGGAATCCCTAGAAGGGTAAGGAAAGAAGTTATGGAGATGCAGATTTTTATGGTATGCGTGTGAATGGAACTACTTTTTGTGAATCTGTGGTTGTACTTGTTGGGTATGTTTCAAGAAGCTAGAGAACCGCCGTTACTAGTGGCTGACATTACTAGAATGAAAGTACATTTTTGCATGTCTTACCTGCAAGTTTCTCCTTTGGTAATACTAAAGGTAATTCCTCTTAGCGACTTGTAAAGTATATGAACTGTTTGCAAATTTGTAAATTTTTTTTCAATATACTTGATACAGTATTGAATTCCCTATCCTCCCGTTCATGCCTCCCTTCTGAACGCATTATGTGCAGACATCCACAACACTCATGATCCAATACACGTAGCTTATTGTGGGTTGGGAGATAAAGAACACTAAACGCAGCAACCGATTCAGTTGAAATAAAGGCCTTGCTAAGGTATACCTTCTTGTGAAACAGATTTGATAGTTGTTCTTGCACACGTAATATGAATTTTGTACTTACTGTGTGGCTGCAGCAAGATGCAGACAAGTAAACTACCAGTTGCTGGGATTTAGTGTTGCATTTGACAGAATCACATGGAACACTGAAATCTAAGGAAATTTCTTTTTTTGTTTGAAGAAACATCATTCAACTATCTATATTCTTCTATGAAGTATTTTTTTAATAAAACTTATTGAGCCAAAGGCTGCTTCTTTATGAAGTATATTACACACTGGAGACAACATAAAAGAAAAGCTAAGGTACTGAAGGTACTGCTTTGGTGGTTTAACTGTGGTCATCTGGAGAAGCATGTGTGTTTTACATCTGTATATCTAAGATTAAAATATTTGGTCCACCTAAAGTGGGGGACTGTGTTGCTATTTCAAAACAAAGCAAAAAACCCTGAAAGCCTTCTGTTTGCTTCAAGACTCTGCGTGTTATGATGATCATTATTAATTAGTAAATTTAGTCCCAACTTGATCATCAAGAACTCCAGCAGCAGTCCCTCTCCAAACTGCTACTTCCTCTTCTTACAGCACAGTTTAAGCACAGGTTTTTCCCACCTCCCATGCAGGTATGTAGTTTCTTTTACTTGATGCCATCTCTACCTTCATTTTATTCTTTTGTGTGTTTAGTCCAGGATCTATAAAGAATTTTCTGTTCTGAGACTTGTTCTTAAGGTTTTATGAGGTCGGGCTGGTAGACTGCTTGTTTCCCCCACTTTTCTCATGTTTGTTACTCTTCAGTCACCTGCTATAGCTCCTCACATGGTAGCTTCACCATATCTTGGTATTTAGTCTCTGATAGCCAATACTCATTCTTTCAAAATTTCTGGGCAGGATACTCTGACCATTTTTGTTAGTCTCTGTATTTAATGACATTTTCCATATTGAAGAAGAATGTTTCACTTTCTTAGGTAGCTATAGATGGATTATTCCTGAGCTCTATTCTTTCCTGGCCACACAGCGGCCTTGATGACTCATTTTGGTTTTGAGGTATTTGTTTGGTTGAAGAATCTTTTGCTTTTCGTGTCAATGAAAATGTCTAATTCAGCCTGACTTCTGTCAATTTTGATTTTCATCTCCATCCTTGAAAATACTACTGTGTTAATCTTTGTTTACTTTCCTGATTTTGGTTTGGGTTAGAGGATTAGGTTTTTCTAGTTAGTCTAAAAAATTGTTTTGCTCTGTTCTTCTGTTATCCTGTAACTTTGTCCCACATGTTTCTCCCCCTTGTTGATAACACACATTTTGGACACCTTTTGTATCTTGGGTAACTTACGATATAAGTGAATCTTTCACCCTGTGTAATGTTAGCTGAGACCTTGGCTCAAGACTTTTATTCATGGTTTTGTGCTTTGAGAAAGTCTGTACCTTCTAGAAAAGGTTACAGGAGAATAAGAAAGCTTAAAGGTCTGTGAAACACAACTTCCACGGAAAACTGGAATCCTGTTTCCTATGACTCCCTGAGCTAAAAAGCTTGGCTGTCCCAGGGCTCTACATAATGCCTCTGAATCTGTATGCTGTAAGTGGAGATATTAGCACAGTGCAACTGTTTAAACCTAACAAACAGACCTGAAAACTGATGGAGGTTCCTCTGTGATTAAGGCTGAACATAAAAGTTGCTAAAGAACTTTGAAATATTTTTTATGTTCAAATGATAATTTTGGCAAAATCACAAAACTGAAATTTTGCATGCTCTGTGTGTCTCAGTCCATGGGAAGTTCATTTGGCAAGTCAGTCACTGGTGAAAAACTCATAGCAAATTCACCTTAATAAGGCTTGTGTATTTATTGCTCTTGAACATGATTCAAGAAATAATTCATGTTTTAAGTGCTTTATTGACTAAGAAAGGGTGTACTTAGCTGTTTCTTTTCCCAGCACATATGTGCTTTTCCTCCTTCTCATGCCTCAGTTGTTGTTCTTTAGATGCACAATTCTCCCTCCCTGTTAACCTCTTCCTGTTGCTTGTATTAGCTGGTTTCTCACACAGCTCCTCTTTGCTCCTTTGTAGAACACAGTACCACCCATTTCCTTCCTCCCAAAGTGTGTTTTGTATGCAGTCTTCAGAAACAATGGAAGGAGGCAGCACTTCAGTGCTCAAAAAGCTTGAAAAGGCATGTACCCAGGCAGGGCAAATTCAGACTTCAGTTCTTTGTCTGCATATACATAGCCCTTTTCTCAATTGTTTCCTGAAAGCTGGTTTGTTCAGGTTTCTGTGCAGTACCCTCTGTGTATCTGTAGCACACCGCTTACTTTGGTGTACTTGAAATAGTTGTGATCTGATGAATACAGAATGTTTTTTTAATTTGCTGAAATCTTTTGTTAGACACAGAGTGCGGCTTAAGACCAGCACAGGGAGTTGGGGAGGGGACAGGAAACAAGGGACTTGCCACGGATGGTGGTTCTGGCTTGTCTTCTCAAATCCAAACAGTCTCACAAGGTAGAGGCATCTGGTGTGTAATTAAAAAGGTCTAGTTTTTCCGACTTTTTAAAATCACATTTCTGCTGCTTTTAATCACATTTGACCAATTCTCTATGAAAACATGTTTCTTTCCAAAATAATGTCATTAATGACCTGTACAGGACTGAACTATGTCTCCTTTCTGTATTACAACATTTGGTTGGTTGGGACATCTCCATTCTGGTGCTTGCTCTTCAAGCAGGTGGCTCTTCAGAGTGGTGAGCATAAGCACTCTTTTTTTGGTGTAATTTTGTGTTTGATCTTTTCCATGCTTTTCATGGGAACTGGCATGACACAGGTTGGGGTTTTTTACTTGTTTAACTACTGTCTTGAATTTTTTGTTTCAGATTTAGGGTCATTGTGGTTTCTGAAATTTGTATGCTTGCATTGAAATTGGGAGTATAAGGTGGTTTTATACTACCTGCAGTGTTAGCCTTTCTTCCTTCCTAAGTTGTAAACTTGTCCTTAATTGTGGTGTTGTCCTGATGAAATTTCACTTTCTTCCTCTGCATATTGCTAAAGAAATCATTGCAGCTGAACGCATTTGCTGCCTGATGATGGGCTGATATTAAGCCTCTCTTTGCATCTGGTGCTAGTTCAAGCATCACTGTCTCTTTCTCTTGCTTTGAAGCACATTAATTCTATAGGCACTAGACACACTTGACACTTATGATGAGCTTTTCTTGGGCAGACTTTCATTTGCAGAAGTCTGTGTCTTTGGCCAGCAAGCAGGACATTTTGTCTTGCGGATGCATCTCAGCATGCAGACAGATGGCTATGAATGAAAATGTTGATTTTTCTGTGTCCTGAGGAGTCCTAGCTTGTACTGTTAGAACTCTTAATTCTCCAAGCAGTTCACAGGTGCCTGAAGAACTTACAGTTTCTTATGGTAGCTTGTACTGTAATGTCTTGTTTGCTGATTATATTCTTAAAACAGTCTTACTTACTGTCTAATAATATACTGGGTGTCCTGACAAGATGTTCCTAAAGGAATAGTTTTTGTGGTTGGGAAACTGAGTAGCAGATTTACAACTATTTCTACTACCAGGGCATGCTTAGTCCTGACTTCCAGACTTTGCCAAATGGAGAAGTGCATAAATATCTAGTATGCAGTTTGCATTCACAACACTTCAAACCCTGAAGAAAAATGCTTATTTCTAATCAGTGGAAAACCAATAATGCTATGTTTTTAACAAGATTGCTATAAGCAGAAGTTTTACTCTTTTCTATTAGTTAATCTTCCTTTGATTCTCCCTTTCTGCTCCCTGATATTGCAGCTATATAAGCAATATCTTCAGAAGTGAAGCACTGCAGTGCTTCAGTTTTATTGAGGTGTAGACCTAACACTGTTTTATTGAGTAGACCTGGATCACATTTTGCTCTAGTGAGCTATCCCAATGGCTACATGCTTTGCTACATGTTTTCTCCACAGCAGAAAGTCCCAGTTTAGTTCACTCCGGAGAATCTGCGCTCTGTAGCTGAGAAGGCCCTGCCCTCAGTTCCTATCAGCGTTTATGAAGGTTTCCTATTGGCATGGGCCACCACAAAACAGCATTGTGGTTGAAGCACAAGCTTCTGCAGATTTCTGATGCTCTAAAAGAGTGCATAAATGAAAGGCACACGTAAATATAAGGGGAAGAATGCAAATTGGTGAAAGTGGTCATGTCCCCCTTTCATCCAAATGAGCTGTAGTTCAAGTTCCTGTGGCATGATGGGCTGAAGGCTCTCCTGTGGGCTGGCCCACTTTCAGAGCCTTGTTGAATCACTCCCTGCCTTGTGTCCTTGTGGAGACAAGGGCCTAAAGCTGACTTAGCTGAGTGGTCAGTGATGTCCTTTTGATTATTCACCTATGATTGTCTAATAAATTGCTGTTGCTGCTGTTTGGGAGTTTGGGGTTTGTAGGTTAATGATTTATACATTATTTTACTGCCTTCCTCCTCCCTTCAGCTGTGTATTTTGCAGTCTTTGTAAATTTAGCCTATAGCAATATTTGTTTCACATTTGAGCTTTCACTGTCTTGTAACAGCAGAATCTGCCCTTCATTCCAGACCCTATCCGCTTTTACCTTTGCTTACTACATCAAATTTGGATGCTAAATTTAGACTGCAGACCCTTTGAGAAAGCCAGCATACGTTTATAAAATAATATCAGCGAGTAACTCTTGTTTCCTAACTACTTTCTTTTTCTTTGTCAAAGCTTGCTCTGCATTGCCAAGGTTAAAATCTGTTTCTCTGCAGATTTCTTAAATTATGCATGCACACTTAAATAGTTTTAAAACCACTGCTTGTTCAGTGAAGGTCACCTTCTTTCACCTGAAATATTATTTTGTAAATGAAATGTGCTGGGATTTTAGAAACATGGAATTGGCCAGATGCACCAAATCAATACCTTTCATAAATCTGCTAAAAAGATGTACTTACAGAATGCTGCATGTTGATGACATAGCATTTATTTGTGCTACAATGAACTGTGTTCTTCAAAGATGAGAGTTCAGTTAAATTTATTGACCTCTTCATCCAGGAAGAAAAACAGTGATGGAATGACTAAGACTGGTATTGTTATAATGGTCTGGAGAATATGAACAAATGTAATACTTATTTCAATCTTTACTATTTACCTGTCACAAACAGTGACCTTAGTGCTTCCAACTTTTCATTGCAAAATGGCATGTTTCATTCCAAGGAGAAAAGTGTACAAGGGAGGTAATTAGTCCAAACCACAGAATGGACATCACACTAATCTGACCTTCTCTCAGGAATCTTTCTAGGTACACTCACATTCTGGCCAAACCACAAGCATGCAGAGCATGGGTAATGCACGCAAAAAAATCTTGAATGCACTTAGGTTTGCAAAACATGGTGGCGGCAGTTCTTTTGCTGGCCATTAGTATTAGAAACATCCATCAGATGAGATTAGTTCTCTTTAGTTTACAGATCTCATTTCTTGTCATGAATCAGTGATAAATGTAATCCAAACAATGAAAAAAAGTACAATTCAGAGAAGAGGGTGTAAAAAAATACTGTGAGAAAAATACTACCTCAAAATATGCCATGGGAATTAATACCCAAAGAAAACAGTTGTGAAATATTGTGCTTTAAAATCAAATTACCTGCATTCATAAAGCTAACTTATGTTTATAGTTTGATAGACTAATTCTGCCTGCTGATTATTGCTTTGAGCTCTTTTTGGGTCTTCCTTTCATCTAAAATGCAGTAAGTAATAATCCATCTATGCCTACAACATGTTTACAGGTGAGTAGAGTGCAGGGGCAAACAAGACTCAAGGCAAGCTCAGTATGTTTGGCATGTTTGTTGCCTGCTCTGTAATCTACATCAGAGGTGTTGCCAGGCTCAGAAAGCCCATTATTGAAACTTGGTAGGACAAATTCCGTGACTGGAGTGAGGCTATCAGTGACTGCAAGCTGTTCAGAAGGGGCAGGTGAGGAAAGAGGAGTGGAGGGGTTGCCCTCTACAGCAAGAAATAGAATGTTAAGACCCATCTCTGAAGAATAGCCATGAGCAGATTGAATGTTTACGGATAAGAAGTAGAGACCTAGGCAACAAAGGAAACCTTGTGATTGGCGTCTACTAAAGGCTGCCTGATCGAGGGGAGCCTATTGACAAAGCTGCCTTAGTCCTGGCATCATGCTCACAGGTTTTTGTCCTATGGGGAGACTTCAACCACCTAGACATCTGCTGGAAAAGTAGCATGGCGAGGTCTAGGCTATCCAGGAGTCTCGTAGAATGCACCAAGGATAAATTCTTAAGCTAGGCAACACACAGCTGTACCAGAAGGGATGAAATATTGGACCTGATGGTCACCAATGCAAATGGGCTAACTGGTGATGTCAAAATTGGAGGCTGCCTGGTCTTCAGGGATCATGAACTGATGGAGTTTGCAGTCCTGAGGGATATGGGTCAGGCAAAGTGTAAAGTCAGGACCCTGAATTTTAGGAAAGCAAACTTCCAGCTCTTCAAGAAATTAGTTAATAGGACCTTAGGAAATTGCCCTCAGGGTCAAGGAAGCAGAACAGAGCTGGCAGATCTTTAAGGATGCTTTCCATGGAGCAAAAGAGCTCTCAATCCCTACATGCAAAAAATCAGGAGAGGAAGGCAAGAGGTCATCATGGCTGAGTAGAGACATGCTGGTCAAACTAAAGGGCAAGAAGGAGATGCACAGGCAGTGGAAGCAGGTACAGGTATCTTGGGAATACTATAGGGAAGCTGCCCAGTTTGGTAGGAATGGGATCTGAAAGGCCAAGGCGTGGACGGAGCTGACCTTGGCAAGGGATGCAAAGAATAATAACAAGGGCTTCTATTAGGTATGTCAGCTGGAAAAGGAAGGTCAAAGAAAGTGTATCCCCCCTGACGAGCAAGACTGGGATCAAGTACACACCCAGTAAGTTTGCAGACACAAAGCTGAACGGTGCGATTGACATGCCTGAGGGAAGGGATGCCATGCAGAGGGACCTGCATGAGCTGAGAAGTGGGCCCATGTGAACCTCATGAAGTTCAACGAGGCCAAGTACAAGGTCCTGCACCTGGGCTGGGATTGCCTGGTATCAATAAAGGTTAGGGTATTACGGGACTGAGAGCCACCCTGCAGAGAAGGACTTGGGGGTACTGGTGGATGAAAAGCTAGACATGAGCTAACAATGTGCACTCACAGCCAAGAAGGCCAACAACATCCTGGGCTGCATCAAAAGAAGCGTGGTATCTTGCTTATTTGGGCCTAGCTGTTTTTGGGGAGAGGTCCGAGAGTTCAAAGCTAACCTGAGAAATGTTATTCTTAATGAACGACGTACAAGGCAAGGATGAGGGATTAGTTTCTGGGTGTGCTAGAGACCTCATGTGCTGACTGTGCAGTACTGCACTTCTGGGGATAACAAAAGCTTATTTCAGTTTCTCTAGTTTTGTAAGTGTTTCATACGTCTGCCTAAGAATCCTGAGATGACTTCTTAGCTTTTCTTTCTTTTTTTTTTTTTTGATTGTTTGTTTGTTTTTTAGTGTTTTTTAGTGTTTTGGATGTGGTACTTGGTGATATGGTTTAGTCGAGGTGTAAGGCATGGGCTGGACTCGATGATCTTGAAGGTCCCTTCCAACCTGGTAATTCTGATTCTGATTCTGGGTTTTTTTTTTTTTGGTTTTTTTTTTTTTTTTTTTTTTTTTTTTTGTTTTGGTTTTTTTTTTTGTTTTTTTTTTTTTTTTTTCCCTAAAGGTGCTGCTGCAAAATTCTTTGATTTTAAATTAATATTTTCATAAAGAAAATTGAATCTTCTCCTAAGGTAGGAACAAGGCTAGGATCCATCTGGGTTTTTTGAAAATGGTATGTTATCCACACATGGTGAGCACTTGTATGTTAAAGAGGTACCATTTACTGTAGTGTAAATTTCAGAGATGTTAGAATTGGAGTGGATTTTTTGGTATTTTTTTTCTTTGTTCCTGTTGGGTTGTTTTTTCCTTAAAGTGGTGATCATGAGCCAGCCCTGAGTTCTTGGCAGTGGTTTGCATGTCCAAGGAGAATGGAAGAGCTGGGAATGAGATGCTCTAAACTGTGTATTCCTATTTAAGCTGTTATAAATAATGAATCCAATGTTAGCATCTTTATTATTCTATTTGGAGTAGTTTGCCTTCAAGCCCAGGTTTTGGAAGCATATGTATCCTGTTTACATTTGGAGATTGTTGCTCTAAAGATAGAGCCCATGACCTGAGATGAGTTAGTGAAATTGCTCTTTATAAGGGTTTAAAGGAACATGTGTCTGTGTGTCCAAGCCTTATTGCATCAAAAATGCACTCCTATCACAGGAAAACATAGCCACTAGCTTATAAGTAATCTCTAGAATTGAGGCCTTTTTTCTAGAACAAAGTACTTGTCTCTCTAAACATATACCAGTTACATTGACTTTCCATTATGGATTCAATAGTGTGCCACTGCAAGCCATATGCAGTTTGACCTTTTTGGTCATGGCAGGGAAATATGTCAAGTGCTGTTGCTGCGCTAGTATCAAAAGGCAACTTAAAAATGGGACAGCTCAGAAGAACACTAATTACAGGTTTGAGGGATGCTGTCACATTTAAAAGAGACAGAAGCTGTATGTGAGTACAGTGGAGCATAGAAAATTCTGGTTATTGAGGACTGTAGAGTAGTATCTTAAACACATTCTTAGGATTATCAAAATTTATGGATTTTCTTCAGTACTAACTAAATGCTTGGGGGAGCGGTTGCCTTCTGCAAAACATGTTGCTAAGAAGCCTGTTTCAAGCTGCTTTATTATAGTATCAGAACTGGGAAGCAAAAATCTGGGTATGAAGCTTTTTGGAGAAAACACGCACCAAATGCTGTGAGCCATGTTTAGAAAAACAAATCATGCAAGCTGACAGCAGGTGACTGTTTTGAACTTGATCTATCAGCAACAAGTGTGCCACTGAATTCTTGGCAGTTTCTTGGTGGTCAGCAGGCTATCTTGGATCAAAGCTGGTATGCAGACATTTGGCAGACAGGCCAATGTTCCCACTAGTTCTGCTCCCAAGCTGGTGTTCCACTTGACTACTTGGACATTGCCTTTAGAAATAAAAAGTCGATTTGCAAATACTTTTCAGTAGTAGGAGACACATAGGAACAGTGACCTGTTAAGTATTGCCTATAGAAAGACAAAACCCATTTTGCTCTGGAAGGGACCAACAGCTATGGCTAAACAGGCAACTTCAAAATCTGTCAGAAAACTAAAATAGCTCTGAAGATCTCAAAATCAAGTGTAAATGCTGCTCAGCAGAATGGCTTTTGGAAAGCTTAGAGATGAAATAAATTCAGCTCAGCGATTTAAACAAAAACTTTCCTTGTCAAATAATTTAAACTGTTTGAATTTATGCTCATTGCTGAACACAGATCTGCCTCTAAGCTGCTTGACATTTGGAATGGCTTTCTGCAGCTCTGCTCGCCAACTCCTTGTGCATGATGTTTAGCTTTGTCTGTGTACATGTTCTTGCCTACTAAAAGTATGTAGCATTTTCAAGGCACAGCTTGTCTAAGTTTTCACAGAATCACAGAATGGCTGAGGTTGGTAGGGACTTCTGGAGGTCATCTGGTACAACCCCCTGCTGAAGCAGGGCCACCTACAGCCAGTTGCCCAGGGCTTTGTCCAGCCAGCTTTTGAATATCTACAAGGAGGACAACCTCTGCCAATGCTCAGTCATGCTCACAGTAAAAAAGCATTTCTCTGTGTTCAGATGGAGCCTCCTGTGTTTCTGCGTGTGCCCATTGCCTCTGGTCCTGTGACTGGGCAACAATGGAAAGAGCCTCCTGGCTCTCTCATCTTTACACCCTCCCTCCAGGCATGTACACATGAATAAGATCCACCCTGAGCCTTCTCCAGGTTGAATCACAGAATCATAAAAAACTGGCCAAGCTCTCTCATCCCTTCCTCACCGGAAAGATGCTCCATTCCCTTAAGCATCTTAGTGACCCTTCACTGGACTTTCTCCAGTACGTCCATGCCTCTCTTGTGCTGGGAAGCCCAGAAGTGGACACAGTGCTCCAGGTGTGGCCTCACCAGTGCTGAGCAGAGGGGAAATGGCAAGACTTTTAATGCATCCCAGGAATCCGTTATCCTTCTCTACTGCAAGTACACACTGCTTGCTCATTGTCTGCTTGGCATCCTCCAGGGTCTTTTCTGTAAAGCTGCTTCCCACCTGGCTAGCCCTTAGAATATATTGGTACATGTGGTTGTTCATGCCCAAGTGCAGGACTTCACACCTACCCTTACTGAACTTGATGAGATTCCTGTCACCGCATTTCTCCAGCCTGTCCAGGTCCTTCTGAATGGCAGCATTACCCACTGGCGTATCACCCACTCCTCACAGTTCTGTGACACGAGCAAACTTTCTGAGAGAGTGCTCCTGTTCACTTTCCAGGATTAGCTGCTCTATCACTTTCCCAGGGACTGAGGTAAGGCTGGCTGGCCTATAGTTCTCTGGGTCCTCCTTCTTGAAGACAGGAGGGGTATTTGCTTTCCTTCAGTCTTCCGGCATTTCTTCCACTTGCCTTGATCGATCAGAGATTGCCTGTAGTGGCCTCATGATGACATGTGCCTGCTCCCTCAGCACTTGTGGGTGCATCCCGTCAGGGCCCATGGACTTAAGTAAGTCCAGTTCACCTAAGTATTCTCTGATCTGATTCTCTTCTACCAAAGGTACATCTTCCTTGCTCCAGATTTCCCCCCTTGGTTTCTTGGACCTGATGGCTCTTGAAGGATGGAATTACGATAAAATGCTGAGGTGAAGAAGACATTTGGTACCTCAGCCTGTCCTATATCACCAGGGGCCCCACTTCATTCAGCACTGGGCCCACGTTTTCCCACATTTGCATGTGTAATCAAGCTCCTAAAAATGTTCATAGGCAGTATTTTCAGAGAATTTACCTTTGAAATAATTTATTAACATAAGGGCCTTGCTACAAGCATTGTGTACAAGCAAAACTCTCTCTTCTGTCACTGTATTAACATAAGGGCCTTATTACAAGTGAAATCATCTCTTCTGTCTCACAATCTGTTACATTATAATCATGCTCTACATGCTGTTATTGCTGTTGGGGATAAATCCAGCTGGTACTTATTATCTCAACAGATTCATTGTATAATAGGAAACTTCATGTACTTGTATCAGTTGACTATAACCTACTTTAAGAATAGAAAAATATAGTTTATCTTAGTGAGATAGCTATCCATAAAAAATGTTCTGAGAAGATGAGATGTTTTTCTTGGTCTCTCCCTCTCTTTCTCTTTTTCTTTCCCTCTCTCTCTCTCTAAGTCTGGGTTTTTCTCCTCATCTGTATTCCTACAATTTATTCAGGAATTTTATTATCATGCATTTTCTTTGAATTGTGAACTGATAATTGTTTGGGCATATATCCAAGGAATAGATTTGTGGAATAACGTCAGCCAAATTTCAAGTGTCTTCAGCACACATTGTATGTCTCATCATATGCACAGCTTGTGATGTATACATGGAAGCTGAGAATGTGTGCAGCTGCAAAACTGCCACATCTAGGTTTAAAATACAGTGCTGTAGTTCTGTTTCAAAGTAATGTGTGTTAGCAGATTCATTCACAAGCCTGAGAAAGCTTCCATCTTTGAACAATATCCTTCCTATAGTCATCATCTTAATCTTGGATAGTGTAATAATACATCTTCAACCCTTAAATATGAGGGTATTAAATAATTGAAGAGAAATTGGTCTATTTTAAGAAGAAAGGACTTCTCAGATGACAAGTTTCACACATCCAAAATAGGGCTTAAAGCAGTGCACTCTTTCTGCAGTTGTAAATATTTTAAATAGAAAATGTGAGTTTCTTTTTCATTAGCAAAATTATCTTTCTCCGCTTCCTTATGTCTGCATTCCCCTTCCCACCCCAAGTGGGCAGCTCCACAGTGTTACTGAAGCCTATTCAAGCATCAGCTGCCTTTGAAATGGGCAGCCCCCTCTGGCAAGCTGTTCCCACTCTGTGTTAGCACAGAGCTTGATATGCCAGATACAGAAACCGATATGGCTGGAAACAAGTTCAGGGGGAAAAAAAAATGTAGTTGGATCAGTTTCCCAGAGCGAAAAGTGACACAGAAGAAGAAAAAGCAACATGTGGCCAGGAAGGGGAGCCGTGCAGAACAGAATAATCCCATTTTGGCAACTGCAGCTTTTACTCATTCTGTAATTCCTTATCATCCCAGCTTCTGTTACCTTTTGTCGTGGTTTAAGCCCAGGCCGTAAATTAGAACCACGCAGTTTCTACTCCCCCCCCCCACCCCAGAGGGATGGGGAGGAGAATTGAAAGAATGTAACTCCCACAGGTTGAGATAAAAACAGTCCAGTAACTAAGGTATAACACAAATCACTACTGCTGCCACCAATAATAGTAATGATAAGAGAAATAACAAGGGAAGAGAATACGATACCACCTGCCGGAAATGAGCCCGACAGAGAAAAGGGACGTGCCCTTCCGGGTAGCTCCCAGTTACATCCCCGGGCATGATGTGCTGTGGTATGGAGTACCTCTTTGGCTAGTTTGGGTCAGGTGTCCTGTCCATGCTTCCTCCCGGCTTCTCCTCCTCCCTGGCAGAGCATGAGACTCACAAAGTCCTTGGTCAGGGTAAACATTCTGACCAGCAACTGAAAACAGTGGCTTTATCAGTATTATCCCCAGGCCGAAAGTCAAAACCACAGCACTGCACCAGCTACTAAGAAGGAGAAAAACTGACTGCTGCTGCTGAACCCAGGACACCTTTGTAAGGTGTTGGCTGATTCCTTATGTATGGAAATGTGCAGCGATTCACTGGTCCTGCCACCTTATGCAGTTTTCTGCTCTGTTCCGAGGCCCAGGCCTCCAAGCCCAAGGTGGAGGATCTGTGTTTTCTTTTGCTGGGCCTAAGGAGATCCAGCTGAAGGATTGTTGCAGTTATGCTAGAGCGAGGTGGGTGATAACTAGATTTAGTATTTTACAGAAGTGCTATGGTGGGAATAGGCTACTTTTCTAACACTTAACATTGTGGTTGCCTGAACTAGGAAGGATGAAGAATTTAATGCTTCTGAGCTGGATTTGTGTACTGTTGAAATTTATTATCCTTCAACAGAGCCTTTGAGTTTTCAAAAGGTGAAGTTACAATGTTTTTTTTCCTATCTGTGTGTGTACCCATGTATGTATGTACAAATGCATGTATGAGTTCCAAGTTTGAGCTTAACTAACATGTCTCCTCTAATGTTGCAAGTAATTCACCCTTAAAATGCTTGGGTTTGTTATCTTTATATAAACATAAAGACTTTTAGGCAGAATGTGGAATGTTTTTACTGCAACACAAACGAACCACAATACACAACCTCACTTTAAAGACCAGCTAATATAGTGTTGAAAACTCTTCTTGGCATATGAAACTTAGTAATGTTTGTAACATAAACAGAGCCAGAATTCAAGTCTGAAGATAATTGTATTTGGAAATAGTTCTGGCCCATTGTTTTCTATTGGTTTTGACTGTCCCAAGAGGAGGAGGGCAGCTTTTCGGTTTCAGAATTTGAAGCATAATGACATGTTATAGGAATGTGGTGATGATTGAGAAAGTTGGTTTATTTTTATTTCAGTTTCTCTAAGGCTTTAGTAATTCTCCTTCTCTCTCTAGCTGCTCTGTCTGTTAGCAGCCGCTTTGTCGGGAGTGTGCTGGTGGTTAACAGTCTCCCCAGAGTGGTGACTTGCAGGAACTGCAGATCAACTGCTGACAGAAATTTAGGTGCAGAAGCCGCTACAATCCAAATATAGTCTAAGGATGCATATTCAAGGAGTGTGCTGTTCTATAGATCACTACTTATTACTACTTATGCAATCTAAACTTTACTTTCACTTAGCATGGAGCATACGGTGGAGTGCCTAGTATACGATCTCTAGCTCTTTTTGAGCTAAGTTTAAAATAAATCTCATCTAGTTTTGGGTTATTTTTGCTTATATTATCTAATGGGGCAATAATATTACAGGATCACAGGCTCACATTCCTCACAGAGATGGTGTCAATGCATTATTTGAGTTTTAGTATAAAATAATGATATATCTAAACTCCGAATAGTTAACCACAGAGATCAGGTTATTCACTATTAACATTATTGTTTCCTGAGTCTTGCCTGTGTCTGCTCTTCATTCAGACAGTTGATTCAAGCCCCTGTTTTCAATAATGTAAGCTTAGACAGCTAACTTTTGGAGAACTGTATAAGCTTAGAACTAGGATGTAAGCTTAGACAACTAACCTATATTCAGGACCTCTGTCTGCAAGACAGGATCTCAGTTCAACTGTGCATGCATCAGTATCTATTGGAGGTGCCATAAGATATTCTATCTGGCCTCCAAAATGGCATGGATCTAAGATAGGTGTCTGACACTGCGATGAGCATGTGTAGGCTGTCTCTGGACACAAGGTAGGGACAACTAAACTGAGTTCTAAAAATTTTTCCATCCAAAATAGCTGCCTCAAATACCAGCTGTTCTGTGACATTAACCTCTTTCTTTTTCTGGTCTTTTCTGAAATTGTTCCTTCCAGCCAAGAAACCTTTCCTGACTGATCTTTTGTTATGCCTGTTCTAATATTCTAAATCAAGTTTTGATTTTAGAATACTGAAATACCAAATGCTACACTGGCTGAGCTCTGTTGCTATGATATTACAACACTACAAGTTCTATTGTTTCCATGGGCTTTACCACATGATGTGTCCAAGGTGACCTAGAAACCTTTGATAACTGAGCTAAATAACCGACCTGAACAGCCCAGTTGTGCTGCATTGGAAAGAATGATTGACTGCAGTGAAATAGTGTTTCTGTAGACAGAGACTGAGTTGACTACACATGCAGGCTATTAATATAGAGATACATTTTCCCGAGTTATGCAAGCATAACATTCCACAGAAAAATGGCGTAAGTATCCTTATGTTGTCATGAATCATCGACTGGCAGTGATTTAACTTAGATTTCCCTTTTGAAAAAGGATCTCTAGAGTGAAACTGCTAAATGCTTATTATCTAATATTTATCGCATGCCAGCATCCCAAAGACCCAATTCAAAAAGGACTCCTTTGTAGCTTGTATTGTTATAAAAATATATGCATAAAAAGACAATGCCTGACTGAAAGGGAATTTAATATTAAGTTCTGGACTTAAAAGTTAGTTGGCAGAAGAATAAATGCATCTGAGTAAGAGGAAGTTCAGCATCCAAGTGCCAAGCGGATGTTCGTGTGTTTGTGCATATCGGGGTGTGCTTTTTAAATTCACCTGCTGACTGTCCCCATCTACTATTCTTTGGTTTGCATCCCGGAGCAGTGTCAAAGTTAGTCAACTGAATTCTTCTGGGGTGAAACACCAGCAGAAATTCTCAAGAGTTGCCTAATGCTCATCAGCCACAGATGGGTGTTTTGTTAATGGGGAAGAAGACAAGCTAGTCCAACTGGAATAAGCAGATAAACCCTAACCATGTCTGGTGTGGATGTCAGGTCCTCAGGATCAAGTATTTTTCATTACAAATATATCCTATTTGCCTACAATGCTTCCTAGTAGTCTACAACATCATGCTGCCACAGCTGTAATGTGCCATTGGTAGGCTGTGACTCCACAAAGTGCTGTCATAGATGATAGACAACTACAGCAGTGCTTGGTAAAATGTGAGCTTACTTGAAACCGGTATAGGTAACCAGTGTGAAGTCTGAAGTTGAAGTGGAAGGCAGGGGAGGTATAGTGAGTGGGAAACAGGACCCTTGTCAAACACTCTTTTTAGATTCAGCAGTGCCTCCTCATCTCAAATGAAAGCACTCAAATGAAAGGGTTTAAAGTAGTGTATACGGTAACATAAACTACTGTCTGTAGTTAATCAGAAGTCCCTGCTGTTTCTACAAGCAAATCAGACATTAATTTTTATTTTTTTTATTTTTTGAAAGATTTTACGTATGCATTCAGTGTTCAATTACCAAATCCCAATGTTGGTTTTGTTTCTTTTTTACTTGATTCAAGCAAACTGATTTGCACATGAATGATATTCTGTGACACAATTACAATACATTAATAGTATCTTCTGTGTTACTAGCAAGAATGTCATTATAGCATAATAGGAAATTGTAGTTATGACTGAAGGCATACATTTACTATAAGTTTAGTTATCATATTAAAAATTAATATCTGAGAGATGTTACACTTCTTCGATTCTATGTATTGATTCCTGCAATGTTTCAGTATAGAGTATAATACTTATTTCCACAGATACCTAAATAAAGGACCAACATGCTGCAAGTCTAGAAAAATAAGAACAAAAGCTTAGAACAGTGGCTGCTGACAAATTCTGCAGTAACACAGACAATGAGATAAAATATTAGATATCTGTATTTGTTGTGAAATCCAGCTCTCGGACCTTACGGAGATGACAGGGAGCAGCAGTACTCTGGTGTGTGGCTATACAAGTCAACAATTATTCACTGTACCTAAATGCTGCTGCTACTCTGTGGTCCGTGGACCTATCTGGGATACACCCAGAGTCATTCTCAACCTTTCAATGCTTGCAAAATCAGTAGAGACTAGCCAAATGCATTTGGATTCTGTCACATAATATGAAAATACAGTCATAGTAGGGACTGTTCCCTATGCGTGCCAATAATGGCACATTGCCACTGGTAATGTAAAGCAGTCTATATTTTAACAGACATGTCCATGAATGATTCTTTTAAGCAACCAGTACTATCACCTCAAACATCTTTAATCTATGAATCCTGTTCCACCATTAAGTTCCATAATCCACCTCCTTTAAAGTATCCTTGCAGTGGAAGCAAAGGATGTCTCACTGCTACCAGCTGCTGACAGTTAAATTAACACTGTTCTGTCTGCCTCCATTGTGCAGAAAAAGGCTAACTTGGTGGGTGATTTATAGTATGTCACACTTATATGCTCTGAATTGCACAAGGAAGGACTTTGTTTCTTTTAGATTTTCTGACTACAAAAAGACGTTAGATCAGCTAAACTAGGTGCTTATTTTAGGTAATATGAATTACTTTTTGTGCTGATAATGCTGCCTTCAAGTTAATTATTTCAGATACCTACTAATTAATGTTATCTTTTCATATGATCATACACTTTTTTTCTCATTATTTCCAATAGTCCCTTCCCCTACACGGGAAGATTGTTTCTCTAATATCACCAGAGAAGCTGATATCCACTGACTGAGCACCAAGTGACACTGGAACATGAAGAGAACAAGGAAAGTTCAAGGACGTGAAAATGACGCAGCTAAAATTTCTGCTGTGTTGAGATTCCCTAGAATCTGGTGGGGGACAACAGGACGAAGAGTTGTAAGTACTTATAGCTACAAAATAAGAAGATTGTTGGATGGCTTTATTTTAACAACAGCTGGCTTTAAGCCATTTAGTCTTTCCGACTGTTGACAGTCAAATTTAGCAGTGGATTTAGCAGCAGTGAATTACAAAGGCTCCAAAGTCCTGTTTGTTATGTAAAAAGAAAGAAATAAGAAATGTTTTGAAAAGGAGTGGCCTTTGCCTCCCCCACGGTAGAGAAATTATTTTGTCCAGTTGCAGACAGGATTTGTAAGGGGAACATGAGTCTTAGAGAAAAAAAAGTGGTTGCAAGGAGTTAATGAAAGGCCACTGGAACATGTTTCAAAGCTAGATACCTACCTGACCAAAAAAGCCCCAAGCCTCACTCCAAAAAATCCTGACACAAAAGGTGTCCTGTGATTGTTAAGCTGATAGCTGAGAAACTATATGAAATTATTAGGTAAACATAAGTTAAGGTGAGTATTTAAAAGTATGAGTAAAGGAACTGTGTTTTTTATTACAAACAATGCTGAATGTTAAGTGTCACTCCTTGCATGTTCAGCAGGCGGCAGTCATATATCTGTACAGATTGCCTGCCTCTGCCAAGGACAGCATGGTGGGTGGTATAGAAAGGTTATTTGGGGATTGGAAAATTTAATCAAAAGGCCAGAATTATATCAAGTTAAGGCTAATTATGGCATTGAAAAGATTCTTTAGACTTTCACACAAGCCAAAATACAGATGAAATCAAATATACCACATTTGGTGCTACAGTGAAAAAATGTTGCCAGCAATAATGTAGGCAGATACGTCTATACATGTGTGTGTGTGTATATATATATATATATATTTTTTTCCTTTGAGAGAAGGGAAAAAAGACCGTAAGTGACATACTTGCTGTGAAGGCCAGGCTGGATGAGGTTCTGAGCAACCTGAGAGTTGAAGATTTTTCCCTGCTTATTGCAGGGGAGTTGGACTCAACCTTTGAAGGGCCCTTCCAACCCAAACTATTCAAAGATTTCTATGATTTCTATATAGCTTTTATTTCCTTGAGATAAACTCATGAGAGAATGTTGCAACTAAATAAGTGATCATGCTTAGTAATTGTTTGGGTGTTTTTTTTTCTTACCATATGTTAACCATTCTTCAGATGCAGTGATCTCTAACAACAGGACAGAGTTTGCTGAGACCTAATGTAGTAAATTGGTAGAAGAGTAGGGGTTTAGACATGAAGTTGCTAGAGCCAATTATCTCCAGTATAACAGGGTACTGGGAACTGGTATCAGAATAATTCAGGTAATGCTAGAAAAGACAAGATAACCACTCTGATTCACATTTAACATTGTTAAATTGAAAAGTAATGTTTATGAAGCATAAGTTGTTATGAGCTAATAATCTGGATGCTACTTAGAAGGATATCTGTTGGGATTTGCAGGTATATGAAGACCCAGAGAAGGAAAAAATCCCCCAAACTCCCTAACAAAGCTTGTTATGATTTAACATGAAGAGAATTCTCCCTATTTTGTGAAAATAACAATGTGAATGAATCCACACTGTGCAATGAAGAACTGTGCAATTGCCAAGTTGGTTGTAGAGAGACAACCTCCTGTAATTATTAAAGTTTGCATACCAAGATTAAAAATATTCAGTGCTTTTACTAACCCTTCTAAAAAGAGGTAAGAATAGGAAGTTATGAGTCTTCTATTTACCTGAGAAGCATTTACCACAGATGCTATGTCAGCATGACTCCTCTTTGCAGCCAGACTGGATCTGGAAAGACTTGAACTAGCTTCTGAGTAAACTGGCGTCTACCTGTCTATGCAAAGGTACCTGCCTGATTTCTGGACGTGTACCCACGTTATGGTGGCTGTTTCTGTGCTGTTTAGCCATCATGACAAAGCTAGTTAGTCTGGGAGCATGCTGTGAGGTCGTTACTGCATTGCTTCTGAAGCTGGGCCTGATTCAGGGATGCATTCATTGCACTGTTTTGTATCGTGTAGATGTGCCTTGTGTATTACAGCTGGGGAAGAAAGACCAGGGCTGTCACAAGAAATAACCTTCAAAATCATATGACTTTGGCATTCCAAATAGCTACATACTTTGGAGAAGCAGGCAATGCTTATTGAACTTGAGATGGGAGTGAGGTAAGTGGATCAGACTTGGGCATTTTGCCTGAAAGGGCATCACCTTTGTCTAGGCAGTATTGACAGAAAAAGATTACAGCCGGTTCAATTACTGAACCAGCAAGTGCTGCAGCCAAGGTCTGGGAGAAACCATCCTTGCTGTGACAGGCAAGTCTGCTGTAAGTTTGTGTTTCAAGGTGATATGCAAAATGCACTCATCTCTCTCAGATAATTAAAAAAACTCCTGTATAAGGGTTGCTGAATGGTTATATCCAGCAAGCATTAATTTAACTTCAAGCAACACTATAGCTATTGATGTAGTTTTGGACCACTGAGGTTTGTTTATCAGCACTGCTACTTTTTAGATTTGTAGATGTGTTTAGCCTCACAGTTATCTTTCTTCTAACACGATCTTTGGAATAGCTGCATATATCCATCCATTTGTGTTTTCATTTGCATATGGGCATGCAATTGTCTCAACCTTATTAACATATTTTACTCTGGTTTTCTGGGCCATATATTTAAAGAACTCTGAAGTGGTATCAAAAGTGCTATGTGAGATAGCATCATAAGGAGATAACCCCAAAGTGTTACCTGCAATAGGTGTGTGATATGAAACAACCTTCTCATCAGTTGGAAGAGATGACTTTACCGCACCTACAGTTTTGGGAAAAAAACACAGCTGTAATCTGAAGGTATTTTATTTTTAGCTGAGTGCCACACTTTCTAGAAATGTATTAGAGAAAGGTCAATGAAGCCACTGTGCAATTTTGAAGAGAGGTTCTTTTCCCAATGCATTTCTAGGGAGACACTGAAATAAATATTTGCAATCCATCTTGGATTGCACCACTGTAAGCACCACTGTATCGCTCGTCAAAATGTTCACTTATGCAAGGCCTCTGTAAAAACATGTGTTATTGCAAGGCAGTTTATAAAGCAAACAATAGCTAATGTCAATGTACAGTTCTGCACACTAAATCAGTGAGAGGGGCTTTTGACTTCGGGTTTGCACAGGTTCACAAAAGAATCTGTTCACTTCAGTCTCAGCAGACGGCTGTGAGATGTGTTAGCCTCCTGGTGAATTCATTCTCATTTCTTTGTTTTAGGACCTGTAGGTGCCTTGCTGACTGAGGATGCTATTGATTAAAGTAACTACATGCTTTTTCTTTATTCTTTGCTTCTTTTCAAGTGCTGTAGAGGTAAATTACCAAGATGGTATTCCCACTGAAAACCTTCAAATAATTCCAGTATGCATCATGAGGAAATACGGTTGATTCGGCATATTACTCCCTGTTCAGTTAGCTAATAATTTTGTTGTAATGAGAGAGGGCATTATTACTTATGAAAATCACTGTTTGGTACAAAAGGCTCATAACACTTTTAGCAGGGTAAACTTACATACTCAAGTCGCCTTGACAACAGCAAATTTGGTACTGATCTCTCCAAAAGTCCCCACTTCCTGTTAAAAACTAATAGAGCAAAATGTGGGGGAAAAACCCTTGCAAGATATTAGATAGAGATGAGTAATTTGGATAGCAAAGCTTCACAAACTTTTTGCCTTGGAATTACATGAATAAAATATTCCTAATCATACCTCAAAGACATTTAAAAAAAATATGCTTGTGAATCTGTCTCTTTTGCCTGTGTGCTCATACACAAAGATGATCACAAAGAATGGTTAAATGTGTCCAATAATAATTTCATCTTGACATACCATTTAAACCATGTCTCCTCTCTACCTGCTGAGCTGCTGCTTTTTCCTTCATTCCCCTTTCCCAGCAGGTTTATGGCTTTGCACCATCCCAGCTGTACCTACTGCAAACAGACGGGATGTGAACACTCAGCTCCCTTGCTGCAGAAGGGTGTTGCTCCGATGTGTATTGCTGACACTGTTTTGCTGCAAGTAGCTGGCTGGTGTATAGGAGAGGCGGTGAAAAGCGTATTGATGCAAAAGGTGAGCTATACAAGAAGGAATCCAAGAGAGGAATTTTGGATTAGTGTGATTTGTCCAGGAGAGGACTTGCCACCAGATTACAAAATCATAGAATCAGTTAGGTTGGAAAAGACCTTTAAGATCAAGTCCAACCATTACTTGGACTGTCAAGACCACTGCTAAACCATGTCACCTAAGAGCCTTGTCTACACGTTTTCTGTTACAGCAGGGCATGCTAACTGGGTTGTGATGAAAAAAGCCTGATGCCACCATTTATATTTGTGGAAAAAGAATTAAAATTGTTCAACTTTTTTTTTTTTTTTTTTTTTTTTTTTTTTTTTTTTTCATCCATTATTTTCCTTCCCCGGCAGCCAGCCCCAGGCACTGAGGTGAAAGAACGAATTCACCCAGGGAAACATGCGTCCTGAGGCGGATGCAGTGGCAGGGATGAGCAGGCAGCCGCGCTGTGCGGGGCGAATGCCGAAAGGACACAGGGCTAGTACCGACCTCCTCACCAGCAGCGGTGGTTCAGCCGCGGTCGGTTTGCCGGCGGGTGAAAGGCAGGGCTGTGGCTCGGACCGAAAAGCGCAGAGCCGCCAGCCGCCAGCCGCGTGTCATCCTCGCCTTCCGCCCTTCTCTGCCCGCCTTGGGCCTGACCCCTGAGGGCCAAGGTGCTCGTGTTTGGATGAGTTTAAAAGAACCCCAGACATCTTTTGCAGGCTCTGCTGTCATGCTGCAGATTACGCTGTGCCTCTGCTAGGTGGCAGTGTGTCTTCAGGAAAAGCGGGCAGCGGCAGTGCAGGGATGGAGGCCGTGCTGGGGTCTCACCAGCGGCTCCCGCCCGGCAGCCCCCCCGAGATGTCGGAGGTAGCTGCCTCCCTGTGACGGGGGGAAAAAGGGAGGGTCTGCATCAAACCACATGGAGCTATGTAGTTTTGTTAACTGATCAAAAGCTTTTTTAATTACACGATTGTTTGATTTGGGGAGGAGAATGGGGACCCAAATCCCTGCTCTGCTTTAATTCAACACTAAGGGAATAATACAGGTGTCGGGAGCCAGGCAGCAGCAAGTGCCCCTGCAGTCAGGGTGCTGCAGAGCCACCCTCCTGCTACCCCAGCCCCAGCCTGCGAGAGGTGCTGCACATTGGTGTGGTTAGGAGCTAATGGGAAAGTGCTTGCTGCCAAACTTCAGTATAAAATTTTATGTGACTTAAAGTGACTGTCGTCAGGGGTGAGCTGCTGCTTTAGAGGCTGATAAGTATTCTTGGTTTCTTTCTTTTCTTTTTTGAAATAGGAACATGCTGGAGGATGTGAACCAAAGATGTCTCAATATCTGCCTGCAACCTTTGCATGCTCAAGACTGCATCACCTTGAGACTGCCTTTCCTTTTGGCTCTTATCCTTTTTGTAAGAAGACCGTATGTTAACTTGGCTGAACATAAATTAAATTACCCTGTGCTAATTGATGTGCTGGAAGTAGCTTTTTCTCAAGAGAAAGACACAGTTCTGGGTTCAGAAAGCTTTGCTCTGTGTAAACAAATGCTGTTTGGTATAGATGGTATAATGTGTTCCAGATTTATTTGTTCTGAGCAAGATGTGCCAAGGATACATCCAGTATTTTTTTTTTATACTGGTAATTGGGGGTGGAAGGGAAAATTATTTTCATCCATCTGATCCTGGTTGTTATTTACTCAGAAATGACAATTATTTTAAAGAGAATTTATTATGAGCCAGTCATAGAACTCTAGTTTAGTGTAGCTGGCTGGCAAAGACTGATTCAAAAGTGGCAATTATTACAGGTTTGGAAAGAGAGCTGAAATGACCCAGATGGTTAGCCTGATTAAACTGATCCAAAAGTCACCAGAAGTAGTGCTGATCTTCTATTTCTACTGGGTACAGCAGTGCATAAAGACCTGCAATAGCAGGGGACAGGTGCTAGTGTATCAGGTTGAGGCAACTGAGAGCTGTACTATAGACATCCTGCCATAAGCCAGCTGGATAGACTTTTGAAGCAGAGGCCCTGGTGGTGAAAAGCTGAGAGGTTAAAACACAGACACTGAATGAAATAAACCCCCTCTGCCAGTCTCTGGCTGAATGTTATTGGCCTATAGACAATAAAGGGATAAAACAAACTAAGAAAATCATCTGAGAAGGAGAATGAGAGCAAGAAAAACCCCTTTCAGAGTTGAAGCTTTCTGGAAAATTATCAGGCCAGAGTTTAAGTAGTGTTTTGTTTTCTGTCATATCTGCAAGTGTGATACTCCAACAAAAAAAAATAAGATTGTCTGGCATTAGTCTTATATGTGACTGGTTTTGGAGCATTTAATGTACTCTGGCAGTAATAGCTGTACAAATGTGTTAGTGGAATCTGCTTCTCTGTGATAAAAACAAACACATGACAGAAATGTTTAAAACAAGTGAGGAAAAAGGCAAAGAAAAAAAGTGTTGATGTGAGAATGTATTCATGACTGCTAAATCTGGTAATGTTGAGGGATTAGAATAATAGGTGAAAAAGAATGCAAGGACCCTTAAGATTGAAAAAATGAGAAAAGGATCATAGGTGCTATATGCTTTCTTCAGCTAAAGAATGACAATAAGGAAGCTTTTAAAGTTTGGCAAGTTGTTTCCAAGATTACATATGTATATTTCTGACATTCCAAATTATATATAGGCTGCTGGTTAATTGTTGTTCTCTTTGCATGGGAAGGTAAGACAAAATTAACTGTTCCCTTTGGAGTTCCTGGAACAAGCTGCTGATTTTTATGTGACTACTTACATTAACTGTTATGTTAGAAGTCTAATACCAAGTGAATCTGATCTCTCCTTGCCTTGGATTTCTAAATTCTACAGTGTGCACAAGATAGACACGCATGCAACTGGTAAAAGTGTCACACCAGTCAGTCTTCTTTCAGGCAAACTAACTGCCAATATAGTAATGGCTCTTTATAAAAGCTTAATGTGGTTAAGATGAGGCTGTCCAATAATTTGCAATATACTGATTACATTTTAAACAATGAAATTGGACAGTCTTTCTTCAAATAAACTGATCTCAACCCTTGTCCTCTATAATCATTGCTGCAGAGCTTCGAAAAACATCAATTGCCCTGTGCTGTTAATTCCATTTATTTCTCTATATATTTTACATTATAAATATTAAAAAGGGGTAATTACCTGAAAAGTCAAAATTAACTGATCTTTGTTGACAAGGTGTAATGACTTAAATCAGTATCTTGTCCACAGCACTCTCCCTGACATGAAAGGAGTTATAAAAGTGTATTCTTAAGTTTGCCTAACCACTGTAGAGATACTTTAGAAAATAAGTCTTTGCTCCAAGAAATATCAGTTAAACAGATACTGAGCCAGCAAAGACAGCAAATCAAATGAAAGAGATAGGGAAGGCTGTTAAGAGAAAGGATTAAGTTATTCATCTCTGAATGGCGTTTCCATTACTGTGAAACTACTTGGAATGAAATGGGCAAATAGCTTTGTCTGAAGAAAAAATAGCTGCAGTGTGGTGGTATCATTTGCTGAGGTTATTATGAGATGACTTTGATTTGGAGGAAGGGTGAAGAAGAGTTGGAAAGGAATTTTAATTGGTGTTAGTAGAAAAAAGAAAGGACGGAATACGATTCATGCAGAGGAGCATACCCTGGGCAGCAGGCACTTAGGCAGCTGGGCAGACTGTGAGTTAATTTCCTTCAGCAATGCTTTCTTCTTTCTCTTTCCAGACAGGCTGTGGATATATCAGTCAGTGTTTACACAATGCCATGCACAGCCTTCCAAAACCTCCCACTCTGCTGGTTAGTGAGATTGGCAGTGAGCTGCTCTGTTCTGAACTGAGCAAGGGGGAAAGAGGAAAGAGTTCATAGAAGTGCAAAGAAGGGCAGTCTGAGGCAGGCAACACCATCATGAGACTCCAGCTTTTGACCAGATTGCATTAGCACTCGTGACCTAAGCATGGAACCTGGATTTGCAAAGGGCGGTTCAGAGATTGTAAATGAAAGTTACCGGTGGCAAGAGAACCAAACACCAGTGAAGGGAACTTGATTGGAGTTGTACCAATGATAATACAGTGATTGGTGTTATGTTCTTTTTCCCTTCCCTGAGCCATAGTAAAAGAAACTAGTTTGGCTTCAATAACAACAAAGATTTTTTCATAAAAATAAAACAAGCAAGGGTTTTATAAAGACTGTGAAGTATCCCAGCCTGAAAAAGGTGCACTCTGCTATCTTCTGCTGTTTCAAGGAAGAATACCCTGTGGGGATGAAGGGAGGGATTACTTGCCAGGTTGCTTTTCAGAAACTCCAGTGTTGTTGATATTGGGAAAGATGACCTCATTGCTATTTTCACTGTTTAGGAAAACTGGGAGGGCTTGGTTTTAGCTTACGTGTGGTTGGATTTTTTTTTTTTCTTCTAAGTGGTAGGGATCCAGTTACACAGAGAATGGAATTATGTTTGATTTCCTTAGTACATCTTACCATTTCCCATTCCTGTGTGTTTCCATTGCTCCTGTACCTCTACCCTATTCATGTGCGTGTATCTGTCAAACAGGTTAAGATGGAAATATATCAATTTCTTACTGCGAAGCAGGTATCCTGGTACCAAATAGTCACTGTGGTTTCAGGGTGCCACGGAATGAGTTTTGAGTCAGAGGTGAAATTTTTGATTCCCCCCCATGCCTCATCCTACCCACACATTAACAGTGTAGAGGAAACCTAGAAAATTGCTCAGTCTGTTTTATTGTTCCTCTGTACTATTTCAGAACCCTGCAGTACTGCTAGATTATGTTCAGAGACACTGCTGTCTTAAGCCAAAGATGATAGTGAACATTTTATAAGAATAAATAGTGTAAATTGCGTCTAACTGTCAAGTAAAGCAGTCAGCAGATCTTGCTGCTCTGTAAGCAGGGAGGGGAAACCCTGGTCACAACAGATTTGACAGAGGTGAGGGAGAAGGGTGATAGATGGTTGTTGGCTCCATGAATTGGAGACTACAGAGGGGCAGTGATTTTCTGAGAGAATATTTGGTATTCTCAGCCCAGAAAAAAAAAAAAAAAAAACCAACAAGAACAACCAAATAACAAAAGGGATCTAGATCATATTTCAGATATGCACACTTTCCCTCAGAGCAGCCACATGACCTCATTCTGCAGTTTAGTGAGAGCTTGTGGTAATCATTGATTGCTTCATTAGGGCTTGGACCCAGACCGGCTCACTATTATGCTCACTATTACACTGTTGTTGAACTTTAATTAAAATTTTTTACCTTTTTTTTTTTTCTTATTTAGCTGCTGCCTTTCCTTTGTGCTTTTTTTTTTTTTTTTATCAGCCTAACAGCCTGTTCTACGAAGTTCAAAATAGTTTCATAAAATCTCGTGGTTTTGTGTATCTCTGCTAAACAGAAACAATATTGAAAAAAGCACACAATAAAATGGTAAAATGAATGCAGCAATGTACATCCATATTTCTAAATTCTATGTGCTACCATGAAGCACTGATGTCAAACGGTATAATGTTTTACCTATAAATAGAGACATACAGTTGTTCAAGTCTTCCAAAACTAGCCAAGCAGGAATATAAACTGACTTTCATTCCCATGGCTGTGCTATACTGATAGTCCCTTAGAATTTGTTTCCAGTCTATAAGTCACTATAATTTCCTGCATATTCTAAGTACTCTTTTTTGTGCAAAAAAACCTCCTGCTGTGTAATACTCCCTTTACCAACGCTAATCTAAAATTGTAATCCAAACATTACATCAGGACAGACACTTACACCCCAGCCATACAAAACTGCATTTCAGTACTGTATTCAGTATTTGCTTGGGGTATCGTTAAGGTACTTCAGCTGGATCAAATTTTGCCACCAGAGAATAAATGTAATTTACATGATGGACAGAAATACCACATTAATATCCATACTGTTGGGAAGGAATAGAACATCTCTTTATTCACTTACTGCTACGACAACTTCATGTCTTCAAAACAGGCATCTCAATGTAGTTTGAAGAAGGTGAAAGGTGTATTTCTAGTTTATATAGCCTCGTTCACTTTTAGATGCTTATTCTGATGGGCTTGGTATATGAAAGCTAGTTACGGTAGGTTATTTCACAGGCAGTGCCAATCTCACCATCTGCAGATGCACCAGACTTTGTCATCACAGTGCTAAAAGGCAATTTGTTGAGAACATAAGTATCTATCTGCACTGCAGGCAAAACTGTGACTAGAAGCAGAGAATATTGAGCCCCTGCTTGGTTCCTCCAGGGCTTTGCTGTCTTCTTTCTTTAAATGGCTTTTTTGTTCCAGGTCTTAGTTGTTCTTCAGTGGTTCTACCAAATTATGCACATACTTGATCAAGTTGGATACCAGTGTTTAGTTTTCAAGCATCAAAGCACAGTGACTTTCATTTCTGTTATTGCTAAAGAATGAATTGCTCCAGATTTCCCATAAAATTTTTTTATCTTTAGTTCCATCTTGTGGCTCTGCAAGTCTGGTTTAACTAGCTGCTACTAAAAATGCATTAACATTAAAACTGAAAACCTCTCATTTTCCTTCCTATTGGTATGCTTGCTTGCTTGGAAAGTTCTTTTATTTGTCTATTGGACTAAAACATCTATGTAATGTTTTCTCCCATTTTCAAGCAAGTTCAGGACTCCCAACATTTTTTAGTTTCCGATATACATTAGTTATATATACATGCTTTAAAGCCTTTTTTAGCTCCTGTGTTCCTGCTAATCTGTAATAAGGTTGCTCTGATTTTTTTACTATTGTGACACCATAACAGAATACTAGATTATAGTGGTGTAATGTCACACATAATAACATGAAAACATGCAAAACCTGAGTTTGATTTAGCTCAATTTAGCTTGATATCTTTACACCCAACCTTGATTTCTCTTCAGAAGGCCTCTTCAATGATTAAAACATTTTGAATGCTTCCATAGGAAAATTTAAATAACTGTTTTAAAAGCAGATTTTTCAAAAGACTCTTAGGAATCAGACATCGTGTACTCTGGAGCAGTATATGAAGAGATTAGGCTTTTGCTAGAAGTGACTTGATAAATTGTACCAGCAAGCTCTGATCAGACAGCATTTTAGAAGTCTTAAATAAGTCAGTATAGAGTTTCCTATGTCAGACCTTGTGTTTGTTTTCTTCTTCTATCTTTTCTCAATTCCAGGTTACAATCTCCAGAACCACTAAAGCTCAGGCACATAGAACAATTTTAGAGAGAGAAGGATCTCAAGACTGGGACTAACCAGAATCTGAATGAATCTTGCACTTGGATAACAGTTTTTTGCCTTTCTCACAGGGTGTGCTATGCTAATTAATTAATCTTTGAACTGTGGCAAAAGCATAAGCATAAAAAAACATGTGTAGGTGAAAAAAACCACAGTGACAATTGTATAGTTAGGGGTTTGTTTGAAAACTGTCATTTTCAAATTTAGGTCCCAGAAAACAATACTATTACATACCATATATTCAAATTAGGCATTCTTAATCTTTGCAAGTTCTCTCAGACTAAATTTACATTGTATGGAGTCTTCTTGCACACCCTGAAAAAAAAAAAATTCACTCTATCTTCTTTCCAGTGTAGGTTTTACCTATTTACAGCCATTCTGTGACAGCTGTTATAGGTTTCCAGGGATTCATTCTCAAATTTCTTTTCATTTTTGCTTTGCTATCACTAACCATTTATACTGCCTGCCTTTGACTTTTTTCCAAGCAGTAAAAGTGTTGATATCTTCATATAGTCAAAGAATCTGGCAGATCACTGTGAAGAGCATCCAATATGACACTCCCTCAAATATGTGTGTGTATGTGTATGTGCATGTATGTGTTGGATACATATTTAAGTACATGTCCAAATTTTAAAGCTAGGCAGTTCTAGCCCCAGTGATAAATATTTTTGATGATCAAAACTGACAAAAATTCTGGAAAGAAGGTACTGAGGAAAAACACAGGAAAACAACAGAAACAAACAATAAAAAAGCCTCCACAACAAAATATGACCTTATTTAACATTGTTGGCTCAGAAAAGAAGTATTGCATGAGCTTGTGTGGAGCATCACTCCTCTGAAAACATGCAGGGGTTTCAGATGCTGCAGGTGATGGCAGAACGTTCCAAGTGGTGGGCAAGAGTAAAGCGGGGCACAGCTGGATGTTTGGTGAAAGCAGAACTCTCAGCACTGGAGGTCATTCAGGCTTTTGCATGTTCCTTGTGTAGGAATGGTGTCACTTTCTACATAAGTCTAGGGAAAGAGCCCTTGTAATAGTTAAATGATCCCAAGACTAAAGCTAGCAACTTGGGATTGAGACAGCTGATTTTTTTGGTTCAGTGATTAACCTGACAAAAAAAAAAAAAAAAAAAAAAAAAGTGGAGCAGGTAGTTTCACAACACCTTAAAGACAAATATTTTTCCCCTTGGTGAAAAAAGTCACAAACCCCAGAATGATTCAGTTTGGCATAGAAAATTATTCTGAGTGTTTTGATTAGGTGTAATGAACTTTGAAAGGGGAAACTGGCTTTTTTTTTTTTTTTTTTCTATATGAAAACAGATTTTTTAAATTATGTTAAATATTTCTTGTCTCTAAAGATATACTAAACTTCACTGGAATTCACAAATGCAAACATTTGAGACTCCTTTCAGTTTTGTTGTAGAAATGCAGAATCACCAAATTTCAGTTGCTGCTTTTCAAGGCAATATTAACATACCAAGGTGTTAGTCAGAGAAGCTGGAAGAAATTACAGCATCTGAAAAAGACTATTTAAAAACATACCTGTTTGGCCTACCTACTGCTGTCATGGCAAATCCTCTGTTGCTTCAGTGAGCTCCACTTGGATGGCTGTGCGCACTCATGTTGAAATACCCATTAAAATCAAGAGGGAATCTGCAGAGGCTCAGGAGTGTGGAATTTACTGCTGTATTATTGACTAAACTACTAAACTGCCTCTCTAAGGCAGGTATGGCTAAAAAATAGATCGGGCTTTGAGAGCAGCAAATGCAAAAGGTCTCAATTTGTGCTTTCACCTTACTAAGAAAGGTAATCCAGAATGAGAGATAGCAGAAAAAAATAAAGTAATGATGGAAAGTTGAAATGTTGTGTCATGCTTCCTATTAGTACGAGTTAGCCCTGTTTAGAACTTCAGGTTTACTCTTAATTTCTGGTGCAACCTCTTTCTGCATTAAACAAGATGCAATTCTTTAGTTGATATTGGGATGACAATGATTGATTATATGAGTAGGATGATTGAAAGGATGAATTTTAATGCTATAAAAATCACACCGGTGTTTGCTCTTCTGACAAGTGAGATGATGCTTTTATTCAGCAGCAAAAAGAGGGTGAACAAATGGTTAACGTTAATGGGATGGGAAAGCTATGCATCTATGTAGAGGTCTGCATAAAATGGCTGCTTGCAGCCTTAACTGTTAATTAGCTCCAATACTGGTTCAGCAACCACAGCCATGCTTCGAGTGACCTCAGTGGTGTGGCATCTGGGCAATTATCTTAGGGATAATGAGCCCCTTCATCCATAGCAGAACAACATCTCACTTGGCTTGCAAAAGATCAGAGCCAATCTGCTGCTCATCAGGGTGCCTGCCATCCCCTTTGTATCACACCTTATTTCAAACCTAACCTTTCACATCTTACATTAATTGTTTTTAGATTAAAAATTAATGAATCAATTTTAACAGCATGGGGGGGGGGGGGGGAGGAGGGAAGCGAGTAATAAGCACAAAGTATCATCCAAGTGGTAATTCAGATCTTAAATATTCCTGTATGAGTTTTGAAAAGAAAGAGAAACAACATTCCAGGTGACTGGTTACAAATGACTGTAATCTCTTTCATCTATGAAGAACTGTAATTAATGGAAAGTATGGTCCTTCTTCCTCACCAGTACAGTTTTAATGAAAATAATTCTTACTAACTATTCACATAATGTACAAAAATTATAGAAGGAGCCACCCAAAGACTGTACCTTTTTTGAATCATTCTGTATTCCATACCATGGTGTACAGCAAAGCTTTTAGAACATTTGACCCTTCACAGAGGTTTTTCTCTCATTTCAGTTCATTCTTAAAGGGTAATGTGAAAACTTGCTTGATTCCACTGAAATAATTGAACATGTCACGTCTAAATTTCTGTAAGACCACTGTCATGTTTATTGATGAGCTATGAAGCTTTTCCCCTTGCTGTGAAGAGTACTTAGGAAGATATGTCACAATTTCACAAGGTGTGGCAGTCACTGCAGGAACATGACATGAATTGCTAATGTTTTGAATTGCTTTGCTTCAACAAAGTATAAATAGGAAATACTGAAGCTTGAATACTGTCTCCATTCCTAGACTTTGCAGGCTTCCTGTGGTTTCACCTTTTCTTCCTCACTTCTACAATACAGCTTCTGTAAGTTTTTATTAAACTGAAAGACAGAGAATTATGGTTTAATTTTCCTCATGGTCTGAGGCAACAGCGCTTCTTCCAGCTAAGAGTAGCTATTGCGTTTCCTCGAAATGGCAGATAGAAAGCTACCCATTGCCTAATATAAAGTGGCAACATGAAGATTTGCTCTGTTGTCCTCCTTTCTTTAATATGACCCAAGAATAATAAATCATGCTGTGAGACCTACAGAACACATCTTTGGTGTCTATGAAAATATCTTCTTTGGTTTTATTCACATGGCTATCTCAAATTTGCTTTTATGTTCATTCAGCTGTAACTCTCTACTTAGTTTTTCATGCCTTTGAAGTGATAGTTTCATAAGTATTGTTTTTGTTGTGGTTTTTTTTTTTTTTTCCCTTGGATCAAACCAATCATACAAGTAATTAATTTACATTGTAACCTGCAGACTTTTTGTTATCACACTGAGAAAGACATTAACATGTATAGGATATTTGCTTAAGAAAGTCAGGAGATTTTAATGGTTTTATATATATAATATATAAGTTGCCCTTATCATCCTTCTGCAAGGCTTAAAAAGTACTCTGAGTTTCAGCTGGTCAATCTTCACTAATGCAGTAAGCTGAAAAACCTGTTATGGAGTTTAAATTACACAGGTAATTTAAAGGCAAGGTATTTACTCTCAAAAGTTAACTTTGCTGGAGATGTTCAACAACTCAACTTTCTGACTGGTTTGCACGGTGTGTTGTGAAGGATGACAGCAGTGTTTTGGAAAAGGTAAAAAGGCATGTGTCACATTGCTTCCTGTGCCTCATCAGCTAGCACCAATGACATCTGATGGGTCTTTCTCTCAGAACCTGTCTTCTTTTATTTTGGTTTCCTAGTGAATGCAGCTTCTGTTGCTGTGCTTAAATAGCCATTTTCCTACATTAATTATCATCTATGCAGTTCTTCTATTGATCCATTCTTGTGTTCTGTTTGCCCTTCCAAGTGCTGCCACAGCTTTGATGAAGGAAAAATAAAAAAGTCTACTGTTACCCACAAACACTTCTTTTTGGTGGATAGGCACTTTAGTATATAGGCTCTTTTGCCATTAAAATCCCCCTTATGAATCTTTATGAGACATCACAAATGTGCAGAGTGCATATATAGAGCACAGTTCAATCAGCAAAGGTTAATGAAGACAGCCTATTAATATCCTGCTGGGCTTGTTGCTGAATGCATTGTAGCAAAGCTTAGGGGCTTTGCTCTCAAGGGAGCTGCAGTACTGTAATGCAGGGCATGCACCATTATGAGAACAGAGAAATGGAGAATGCTTGTAAGTTCATAGACAAGGCTGACAAAAGAATGGTAATTGAGATGACTGATTTAAAATTTAAACAGCAAGAGGACCATTCGTAAGGGTCCCTTTCTCCTATTTTGCTAAGGTGGCTAGGGAACTGGGTAAGTTATTAAGCACATGGTTTAATAATGGAGGCAAAGGAAAATCTGTGATTCAGTGAAAATGTGGTCCAAAAGAATGTCACGGCCTTTTTAACAATGGTGGGGTACTTTGCTGTGTGACTGGCCCAGTCAAACCAGTATTATTCTAACTTTATGGAGGGAGACTAAAGATAGGTGAAATTTCCTCTCGTAAAAGTGAACGGGAATGACTGGCTAAGGCTTGTACTCAGGGTAAGGAGCAGCAGAAAATGGATGCCTGATTTGCAAAATCAATTCTCATCTCCCGCATCACACTTTACATCAAAAGAATCATCTTTCCTTGCATTCTGTGTTGTTATAAATCCACGTGTAGCGTCTCCTATGAAACAGGAAAATCTCCAGCACAGTTCTTTACCACTTTACCAGTTTTATACTTTTTCTGAATTTCAAAGCATTATCCATCTGTAATCAAAACCTTTTTCCCTTTTTTTTTTTTTGTAAATTCAAGCTAGCTCTTGTGCATTCAAGGTTTGAGTTAAATCTTTCAACATAATGATTTGCTAGGGAGCGCTGTGCTCCCCCTCCTCCCCCTTTTTCCTTTTGGTTTTGCTTGGAAAACATTTGTTGCATCATTCCTAGCACTCTTTGCTAATTTTATAACCAGTGTATTACTGTGTGAGTTTTCCACATTGAATAGAAATGTATTTAGAAGATTTAGCAGTGGCTATCTTTTTTTTTTTTTTTTTCTCCATTTATTTGCTAGTTCTTAGCCTGTAAAATATATTTTACTCTTTTTTTTTTTTTTTTTTTTCCCCACCCAGTTAGATTACATTGCATGCATGGGTATAAATTGTAAAAGACATCTATTACCCTAGAGTTTCTTATTTGTCTTTCAGTTTAAATTGTCTTGTTCCCCTATGGTATTGCAAAAGAAGAAATGACAGCTAGTGCTCACAGGGAGACATATAGAATGCCAATGCCATTAAATGTGTTCCAGCTCTATTGCTTGCTTGTTCTGAGACCTCTCTGATACACCGTTATACTTCACTGAAGTTTTCCAGCCTGGGCTCTAAAAATTACTCTCTTTACTAACGCATGGATAACATGCCAGTGCTGACATGTTCAGAGTTGCTGAATGCACAGTTTCCTCACAGTTTAAATAATTGCAGGCATCCACCACCTCCAGAAAATCAGGTTGTTTCCTCTTATGTCAAACTATGGATATAGACTCCTCATGTTGTGCATATTTGACTTCATAGGTCATCCACCATAGTTATTTAAACTGTCTCACTTTGCTTCATTTTCTGCCTGCATTTCTTTTTTCCCAGAGCTCATGATTTTGCTTCAGGCTGCTCAGGTTATTATTAATGGTACATCCTATATTGAAAAGGAGAGTTAAAAAAGACATTTTAGATGAGTTAGGCTGAAGTACTCCTCTCCTCCTCCTGTAATTATCAGAGGAAAGTGCTCTTTGCTGCCAGGCCAAATTCAAGAGTTTGGAGGTAGGTCAAGTCATTTGAAGATCATTAAAGCCCAGGGCCTAGGTGCTTTATATACTAGTCTGGTAATGGAAGCTAGAAACCACAGCACTAAAGCCAAAGTTGCTCAAAGCATTCTAGTCATTGCAAATGAGCACCTTTGAGGACAAACACTTGCTTTTGATTCTAGATGTTGTTGGTGATATGGAAGAGGAAGGATGTTTTGGTACTGAAGTTATTCCTGAGGGCCGAGCTAGAGAGTAAGCTGCTTGCTGACAGCAGATGACACCCATATAGTCTGTTAGAGGCTTTTCAGATTCTCTGTCCTGGTTTTGAATGCCTGCTTGTCTCTTTTTGGAGCTAACAACTGGTGGTATTTTGAACAAATCCTTTGATCAAAGCCCCATCCAGAAGAGTTCTCAGGCTTCTTTGTGTTTTGACAAGAAGGGCTAGAAACCCACTGCTGAAAATCCCCAAGGAAAATCAGAGGTTCTTCAGTAGCTGATCCCCTTCAGCTGGAGTCAGAGTAATTAAAAATGCCAAATACAGTATGTCCTGGCTACTCTGAAGATATCTTATCTTGCTGCAGGAGAGAGTTGTTTGAAGGAAATACTTTTTATTACTGTGCCAGTATCTTGAAGTCTGAAGACACTCTTCTCATGTTAAAGTCCTCTCACGCCAAGCTGTGTAAAATGGACAGTTTGTGACACACAGCTTAAACATTGGGCATTTCTAAATGCTGTTGCAGAACGATTGATAGGAAAAAATGCCTCCTGTCTCTTAAGACATTCCTTGAAGCGATAGCAGAGTTAAGAGGAACAGTTTCAGAAATGTGTTCAATCTAGGAAAAAGTCCTGTAATTTGCAATACCTGTTTTTATGAGACAGTGTGACAACAGTGATTTTAAATGCTTGTGACTATTCATGCTTTAACATGAGATTAGTGTTATGCTCTTGTTACTTATTCTAGTTATATCAAGATGTGCTTAAAAAGCATGTTAAAACCAATATAAGTCATTCATGTAAATATTTATCTTTCATGTGAATTACTTTAAGCATAGAAAGTTCTGGCATTTGAGAAGTAACAAATACATTTATAAAGAAACTACTCAAGTCAATGGTGTCTGAAGGATATTAACATAAGTTAATGACATCTGGAAACCAACAAGTAGACAAAGATGGAGAAAATAAAAATTGGTGAAACTTAACTTTATTAGATGCTATTTGTCCATGACTAGAAGTCTAAGCTGTATCCTGAGGTTACTGAAAAGTCACCTTTAATTTTCAAGTAAGTGAACACTTACTGAATATTGTAAAACTGAGTAAACCATTTTCTGCATAAGAAGTTATGTGAAACTTCATAAGCTTAGTAGGCTTGAAAGTTGCCCTCTTTTGAGGCAAGTTGCAGCTATGTGGAAGAACGAATGTAATGATGGCCATAGTTTTTCAGATTATTTCCTTCTGTATCTTCTTCAGTCCTTAGTGTCAAAGAAGGTTGAATAGTTTTTCACTACTCCCTTTCCCTGCAGTGGAGATGTGCAATTCTTTAGGTTTCATGACAGATCAATATGTAGACGTTTAAGAATTTGTCTTTCCCTATCTTGATTCCTGAGTAACTCCTGTCCAGCTTATGTACTTCAGACCACAGGGGTTTTTTTTTTGTGTATGTGGAGTGATGATCCTTGCTGAACATTATGCTATTTAAGTCTGATAGCATACTCAAGCTCTAGCAAAGACCACCAGGTTTTACATATGTCGTGGTTTAAGCCCAGGCCGTAAATCAGAACCACGGAGTCCACTTCCCCCCCCCCACCTTTCTTCCCTCCGCTCCTGGAGGGACGGGGAGGAGAATCAAAAGAATGCAGCTCCCACGGGTTGAGATAAGAACAGTTTAATAACTAAGGTATAAAACAAATCACTACTGCTACCACTAATAGTAATAATGATAAAGGAAATAACAAGCAAGAGAATACAACCGCTCACCAACCGGTACCTCACCCCCACCCAGCAGTGTTCCAGCCCTTCCGGGCACTCTCAGTTCTACATCCTGGGCATGACGTGCTGTGGTATGGAATACCTCTTTGGCTAGTTTGGGTCAGGTGTCCTGTCCCTGCTTCCTCCTGGCTTCTCCTCCTCCCTGGCAGAGCATGAGACTCACAAAGTCCTTGATCAGTCTAAACATCGGTGTTATCAGCTCCGTTCCCAGGCTGAAAGTCAAAAACACAGTGCTGCAACAGCTACTAAGAAGGAGGAAAAATGACGGCTACTGCTGAACCCAGGACAACATATAACTAGTTTGTTTGCAGAGACCAGACAGACTCAAGTGGCCATGTAACCCACTGCTGTATGTTTTTTTACATGACCTCTTGTTCTCTAGTCAAGAATTTCAAATTAATATTTTAAGAAACAACAGTAACATATCCACATGGTTCCTATAAATTAAACAGGGTGTAATACAAAATAACGCATGTGTGCAAGAGCATGAGTTATGATGCCTGATAGGAACCACAACCTTACATTTCCTGACTCGTGGGTGTTAAAGTGGGTTTTAAATTCCTAGTCACAGTAGCATTAATATAATGCAGAAAATACCTTTCTTGGCTCTTGCTCATTTTTCTCACAGACCCCACTAATAGTTTCACTATTTTTGGGGGAAGAAATAAACAAAAATCTTAGTATATACTTAGAATCAGCTGATTCTTGTTCTATCTGAGTTAACAAATCCAGTTCATACTTTAGATAAAACAATCAGCAGTATTTTGCTTAGTTTGCACAGCAGGAATAAAGGAGAAGGTGAGAGTGCTATTCAGGTGTGGGTACTTGTTAAACAGAGGGGAATACAGAAACTTCTAAATAAATCATGCTTGCAGGTGGAACATTTGAAAAAAAAAAAAAGAAAGAAAAAAAAGAGTTTAACTACAGGACTGCTTCTTTTTTTTTTTTCAGCACAGAGGGGATTTCACAAGGCTGTAATAGCAATTTAAAGTTTAATGCAGACCTGAAAATGAGGGGTTGTTTCAAACTTAACTCTGTGAATTTATTAGTGGCAATTCTGAACAGTAATTGTGTCAGAAGTGAGGAAGCTGTGTTATTCTCAAAAGCTTTATCTGAAATATATTTAAAATTGAGACACCTGATGAGAAGATGGTGGGCCTGGACTAGAATGCTGCTTCTGGAAGAGTCTTGAGTTTTGATGGTGATACTGCTGATTTTTTTCCTTGTTTGTTTCCTTGAGTTAAAATTAAAAAAAATTGATGTTTGAAACCATAGTGATGTGGACAATATCTTCTGCCTACATGAAGCTCTTAGTCTCTAAACCATTGGTGTAGAGACACAAAAGGGAGACTTAAATAACAAGCTGTTACTGCCTGACCCGTTTCCATTCTGAAATACTGGCGGAGGCATCCCCATTGAAATTATCATCCTGACTAAAACAGTGTAACAAGACTCAGCATTCTTAATAATTCTCAGGGCATTCAAATTTCTGGTTGGTTTGTTTGTTTGTTTTCTATTTTGCACATCATGCTACTCATTTCAAGGTAGAAAGATTACATTTTGTTTTGTCCAGTAAATATTTGCATTGGCCGTCTTAATTACAGGAGGTCATAGTGGTTAGAGAAAGAGTTTCTAACCTGAAGTCAGATATTATGTCCCTAGTTCAGAATATCTTTCAATACAGAGAGAGAATTGTAGCTACAGAAAGATAACGCAATGCAGAGTACTCTGTGGTAGTATTTTGTATGCTGAATAATGGGTTCAGTAATTCTGGTAACCATTTATTCTTTTAAGTCCATTTCATTTTATTGCACCATCCTAATTTTGCTGTTCCTAGCACTTGTGCTTACTGAACTGGTGCAGAATTGACGAAATGCCTATCATTCAGGCGGCTGATAATCACATTTGTTAGGATCCATGATCATACAGCGCAGACACAATTACACAGGAGGTAATACCTTCATTCTATGTACTTTCATTTTATTATGGAGTTACTGTTGCTACTCCACTAGCTAACATTAAGCTCCATTTTTCACTTTAATTCTATTAGTTTTGTGCAGCTAAAGCAGCATATCTTGCCCAGTTTCACAGCACTTCTTGTATACAGATTCAATGTTTCTGATAATTTAAGATCAATGCTTAGCTTTACTTAAACTTCAGAAATTCAGGAACCTCTGCAACTCATCCTGTTTTCTTTGTTGTATTACACTTCAGAGTTTTGTATTGTTCCCTACAGTTTCACTGACGAAAAACTGAATGCAGAGGTGTCAGCCTTTTTTCTTAAGAAATGAGGCTTGTGCTGTGCAGCTGTCAAGTTTATCACTAACAGTTTTTGAACTCATTGCCTGGCTTCAGCCATACTGACAGAGGGTCATTGACAGAGACCCTTCATACCTTTGAGACATGTCTCTACAAGCTTGTGTAAATTGTTGGCTGGGTAGAAAAAGGAGATCCAAATTGGCGTCGATGACGTGGTGGTGGGCAGCCACGGCACGCCTTGCTCCGAGCTAGCCCTGTCACCTGTCACCTGTGAGAGAGGTAGGAGCCTGAGGGAGGGAAAGGGATGTGGTGGAGGAGGAGAAGCAGTTAGAGGGTGGCCCACATAGAGATCAGTGCAGAACTGGGTATCTTCAGTTCTGCTGCTGGTTGAACAGCCTGTTACACAGGTTATGTGGTGGTGTAGGTAGAGTATGAAGGATAGGTGACGGGGAGACTGAGAACGGAGTGGTCATACTGGCGGATTACCTGGGCCCACACCTTCCTCTGTAAAGGTCCCCATGAGGCTACATGCTGGCTTCATCTATGAGTGGAACTTTTGTTTTAGCAAAATTAGATTCATGTCACCAGATGTCATCATTGAAGGGTTTGAGCAAGTGTGTCACTTACAATTCTTTTTATCCAAATTTTGCTATATTTGCCATTTTGTGTATCTTTGTAAGTTTTTGTCTAGGAAAATTGATGATTTGTCAAAGCCCATGTTGTTGTACTACTACTGTTGCTTATCGTAACTACTTACAATAAGAAAATAGCAGAAATAACATGGATTCTTGCAGATTCCAAACATTCTTTCCCAGAGAAAACTTCAGCTGTTATAATTTTAAGTAAATGGAGCCATAAAACTGTGTAGCTGCTAAGATCATCTATGATTGTTGCTGACAAAGTTTATTATGCTCTGGTTTTGATGATACAATATGCTACTACATTTTTCCTTCATGCATATGCTTCTGCCTGTGCAGTATGCCAAGCAACGCATCATAGAATATTCTACAAGCTAAGCAATTCTGAGGATGAGGCTTGGTGGTAGTAGTTTTGAATTACACTGCATGGAGTTCTCTACATAATTCTTAAGTGGGCTAAAACATTGTCATATGCTGAATTTGAAGTCTGTTTTATTTTTGTATAGGGACTAAAGGAATAGAGAGCTTATTATGCAGTTGTGGGTAGTTTTGTGCTCCAGAAGAAATGTTAGGGATCTGGCACATTGTAATGTGTAAACTGCTCTGAAAGATAAACGGTAACTGTTCCTTCTATTGAGATTGACCTGGTTAATTCCTGGGATAGCTGCAGTTATACAGGGGTTGATGCACTGTGTGATATTGGCCTAGTTTGGCTGGCAGCTGCCTTATGTCCTCTTCTACTTGGTCAAGAATTATTGCAGCATAGGCAAGTTGCCTATTCAGATTGCTCTGTATTCTACTAATGGGATTTTTATATTGCTAGACTTGGGACATAGTTACAGCAAATAATATCTGGCCTTAAATTTCTGAATTAGAAGTACCCTGGGGCAAAAAAGAAAAGGAATCCAAAGCTGTTGACAGTATGCTTTTTGGCATTTGGGAAAACTCACCAGTACATTTTAATCTTTTGTAGGGTGCAGATGGTGCTATGCAGCCATTTGGTCCATCTGTGACAGTGGCTTTTTAAAGCTGTTTTCTTGTCAGCAGAAACAGGAAATGAAAATGTATGCAGAGATGTCATTTGAAGAAATGGTGTTTCCCGTGCACTGTGGTTCATGTGGATGCAGAAGAGAACGTATCCCAGCATGCATGCACCCTCAGTAAGTAGATATATTCATATTGTGTATCTCACTGCTGAAAAAGTTGAGTCAATCAAGAAGGCTAGTTTGCTTACTTGTGTTTTACTCTGGGCCTGAGAGAAGAACAATAAGAATTTTGTAGCAAATCAGATATGGTCACCACTGCAACGAGAACTTAAAGATATGAAATGCCACACTTACATGGACCTTTCCTGAACTTGTTACACTGCAGCCATGACTTGACTCAACTGCTTGAGGTAGTTTTGATTTAAACTATTTAAACTTAGCATTAAAATCAAATCAGTCAAGACTTTGACTATGGCTGTATTTATGAAACAAACACAAATCTGAACTGAGGAATTCTTTCATTATACTTTGCTATGTGTCTTTAAATTTATGTCCTTCCTGGGGTTTGTGAACATAAATGATGTTAAAAGTTGCAGATCGTCCTTTTTGTCTGTAGTCAAAGGTGATGTCAATATTTTCTCTACAGATTCTGTTGCCCTAGGTAAAAATTCTGCTACTCTGTAAGCAAATATGTTTCTCTACAGATAGTAAGGGGAAGGATGAAGTCACTAGGAAACAGGTAGTACTTCCCTGAGGCATCTAACACCTGCTAATAGTTTGATTATACAGAAAAAAGCTGAGCTTGATTATAGTCTTAAAGAAATGTGATCTAGTTTTTCAGAAATGTTTACTTCTTGCTAGATTTTTAGGTTAATTGGTCTTTAAAATTCTTTATAAAAGCCTATCACAGGTCTAACACTTCTTGGTAGTCAGAAATTTAAAGAAAAAATCAAAAGATATTTAAAAGCTCTTTCAGTTGCACTTTAATGTCCTTTTTCTCAGAGACTTTAGATTATTCTATTTAAAATTATTCTGCCTTAAGTTAGGCTCATTTAAAGGGCATTATTGCAATACACATAGCAATATAGTCTTATGAAAACTGATCTTTGGACTCAGCCAAATCTTACCCTCCCCACATCCAATGGTTATTGGAGACATTTACGTAAAAGCTGTGGTGGGTTGTGTGTATGTATTTTGAGCTGGGTGAGTGCCTACAGCAGCAAAATGATTTGAGAGATAAATATACATTTAAATAAGCTTATTATTGAAATAGATGAGAAGTAATAAACCAGAATTTCCACTACGAAAGTATGTAGAAAGTTAATACAGATATGAGAAACTGATAATATAATATTATTGTCCATTTATGTATAACAAGGCTTTGGCTGTATTTCTGATATTACTTATCTTAGACTGTGTTCTGAGAACAGCTGCAGCACAAGTATTGAATTAAAATTAATTTTGAGATATAGAATACTTTAATTCCTATAAAAAAGAGTTACCTGGATTTTTATATACTGTACTCTCTAGTTAGAATTATAGAATAGTTAGGTTTGGAAAGGACCTTAAGATCATCTAGTTCCAACCCCCCTGCCATGGGCAGGGACACATCACACTAAACCATGTCACCCAAGGCTCTGTCCAACCTGGCCTTGAACACCGACAGGGATGGAGCATTCACAACTTCAAGGGGAAATCCTGCCTGACCAATTTGGTGGCTTTCTATGATGGGGCTACGAAACTGATGGACAGGGGCAGAGCAGTTGACGTCATCTATTTGGACTTGTGCAAAGCCTTTGACACTGTCCCTCATGACATCCTTGTCTCTAAATTGGAGAGACATCAATTTGATGGGTGGACCACTCAGTGGATAAAGAACTGGCTGGATGGCTGCAAGCAAAGAGTCATGGTCAATGGCTCAATGTCCAGCTGGAGACCGGTAACGAGTGGTGTACCCCAGGGATCGGTGTTGGGACCAGTCTTGTTCAACATCTTTGTCGGTGACATGGACAGTGGGATTGAGTGCGCCCTCAGCAAGTTTGCGGATGACACCAAGCTGTGTGGTTCGGTTGATACGCTGGAGGGAAGGGATGCCATCCAGAGGGACCTCAACACACTTGTGAGGTGGGCTGATGCCAACATTATGAAGTTTAACCATGCCAAGTGCAAGGTCCTACACCTGGGTCGGAGCAATCCCAGGCACAGCTACAGGTTGGGCAGAGAAGAGATTCAGAGCAGCCCCGCGGAGAAGGACTTGGGGGTGTTGGTCAATGAGAAAATGAACATGAGCCGGCTTCAGTGTGTGCTCGCAGCCCAGAAAGCCAACCGTATCCTGGGCTGCATCAAGAGGATCGTGACCAGCAGGTCGAAGGAGGTGATCCTGCCCCTTTACTCTGCTCTCGTGAGACCTCACTTGGAGTATTGTGTGCAGTTCTGGTGTCCTCATCATAGAAAGGACATGGAACTGTTGGAACAAGTCCAGAGGAGGGCCACGAGGATGATCAGGGGACTGGAGCACCTCCCATATGAAGACAGGCTGAGAAAGTTGGGGCTGTTCAGCCTGGAGAAGAAAAGGCTGTGTGGAGACCTCATAGCAGCCTTCCAGTATCTGAAGGGGCCTACAAGGATGCTGGGGATGGGCTATTCATCAGGGACTGTAGTGACAGGACAAGGGGTAACGGGTTCAAACTTAAACAGGGGAAGTTTAGATTGGATATAAGGAAGAAATTTTTTACTGAGAGGGTGGTGAGGCACTGGAATGGGTTGCCCAGGGAGGTTGTGAATGCTCCATCCTTGGCGTTGTTCAAGGCCAGGTTGGATGAGGCCTTAGGTGACATGGTTTAGTGTGGGGTGTCCCTGCCCATGGCAGGGGGTTTGGAACTAGATGATCTCAAGGTCCTTTCCAACCCTAACTATCCTATGATTCTGATTCCCTGGGCAACCCGTTCCAGTGCCTCACCACCCTTACAGTAAAGAATTTCTTCCTTATATCCAATCTAAACTTCCCCTGTTTAAGTTTGAACCTGTTGCCCCTTGTCCTATCACTACAGTCCCTAATGAAGAGTCCATCCTCAGCATCTTTATAGCCCCCCTTCAGATACTGGAAGGCTGCTATGAGGTCTCCACGCAGCCTCTTCTCCAGGCTGAACAGCCCCAACTTTCTCAGCCTATCTTCATATGGGAGGTGTTCCAGCCCCCTGATCATCCTCCTGGCCTTCCTCTGGGCTTGTTCCAACAGTTCCATGTCCTTTTTATCTTGAGGACATCAGAACTACTGTACACAATACTCCAAGTGAGGTCTCACGAGAGCAGAACAGAGGGGCAGGATCACCTCCTTCAACCTGCTGATTATGCTCCTTTTGATGAAGTCCAGGATACGGTTGGCTTTCTGTGCTGTGAGCACACACTGCTGGCTCATGTTAAGTTTCTCATCAACCAAAACCCCCAAGTCCTTCTCTGCAGGGCTGCTCTGAATCTCTTCTCCATCCAACCTGTAGCTGTGCCTGGGATTGCTCCGACCCAGGTGTAGGACCTTGCACTTGGCATGGTTAAACTTCATCAGGTTGGCATCAGCCCACCTCACAAGCGTGTCAAGGTCCCTCTGGATGGCATCCCTTCCCTCCGGCGTATCAACCGAACCACACAGCTTGGTGTCATCCGCAAACTTGCTGAGGGTGCACTCAGTCCATGTCACTGACAAAGATGTTGAACAAAACTGGTCCCAACACCAATCCCTGAGGGACACCACTTGTTACTGGTCTGCACCTGGACATTGAGCCATTGACCATGACTCTTTGTGTGCGGCCATCTAGCCAGTTCTTTATCCACTGAGTGGTCCATCTAGCAAACTGATGTCTCTCCAATTTAGAGACAAGGATGTCATGAGGGACAGTGTCAAAGGCTTTGCAGAAGTCCAGGTAGATGACGTCAACTGCTCTGCCCCTGTCCATCAGTTCCATAGCCCCACCATAGAAGGCCACCAAATTGGTCAGGCAGGATTTCTCCTTAGTGAAGCCTTGCTGACTGTCACCAATCACCTTGTTGTTTTGCATGTGCCTTAGCATTTCTTCCAGGAGAATCTGCTCGAAGATTTTGCCAGGCACAGAGGTGAGACTGACTGGTCTGTAATTTCCTGGGTCATTCATTTTCCCCTTCTTCAAAATTGGGGTTATATTTTCCTTTTTACAGTTGTTGGGAACTTCACCTGACTTGTGCACATTCAGGTTCTTAAGATGGTCTCGAACCAGATCCTCTCCATTTAAAGATCCTCTACGTTTAAAGCATCCTTGACCAGCCTGGCAAGCCTCCTACCAAAACGGCTCTTCCCCTTTGTTGTCAGACCATCTCCACCAGCCCCCAGTAGCCCTGGCCTCCCAAAGTGAGTCCCATGTTCTAGATACCCAAACCCCTGACTATGGCACCACCCTTCTAACCATTTATTAACTTGGCCAATCCTCCTAGCCTTTCTAAAGTCCTCCCTTTTATCCTGGAGAATTGATGAAAAGAATATCTGAGCTCCAGAGCCCCTAACCACCTCTCCCAGGGCTCTGTAGTCCTTCTTTATGTTCTCAGGGATACTGTTATCTATATCACTAGCACCCACATGGATAACTAAAAGTGGGTAATGGTCAGTGGGACTTACTAGATCAGGCAGCCTCTCTGAAGCAACCCTGATCTGTGTTCCTGGTAGGCAACATACCTCCCTTGAGGTGTCAGGCTGACAGATGGGTGCCTCTGTTCCCTTCAAAGTAGAGACCCTTTCTACCATGACCAGCTGCTTTTTCCTGGCAGCACCAGTAGAGATCTTCTTTACCAGTGCATCAACTGGTTGCTTATGGTGCGAGTGTGTTTCCTTGTTAGCCCCCTGCAGGACAGCAAAGGGGTTCTGGGTGGGGATAACAAATTTAGGAGGAAGCCCCTTGCTTTTAATTGTCCTCTTCCTCCTTTTTTTTTTTTTTTTTTTTTTTTTTTTTTGTTACTAGTTCCCAGCTTCCTGGGTTAGCAGCCTCCTTGTTTCCTTCATGAGGTACAATGGGCGCTTGAGGTCCCTGCACAGTTTGGGCCTGGAGGAGGCAGTCCTGCTTCCTCTCAGCTTCCCTGACATCTTTCAGCCTATTGACAGCGTCCCGCAGCTCAGGCACCTGCTGCAGGAGGACCTCCACCAGGGAGCATCGAATGCAGCCCTGGCCGTTGTGCACCCTCCCCTCAGGAGACCGGTGCAGGCACCCTCTACACTCCGAGCTCTGCACTGCAGCCTCCCCTCTCATCGGCTCTGTCTGGGTGCCTACGCTGGTCACCGCCGGGGCAGCCAGAGCAGAGCTCCCAGACCGGGCTCTGATCGTCAGGCGAGCGCTCACCATTCCACTCGCCTGCCCGCACAAACTGCCGCACTCCTGTTCGCCGCGCTCCCTGGGGCAGGTTTTTACCCGCTCAGGGCTGGTGCCGCTCCTCCTGGCTCCGCCCCCTGTGAGTCAGCTGCTCGCGTCAGCTGAGCTGCCGGCTCCTGGGCAAGGCCTGTCGAGGACTTGGGGCTCCCTCGGTGCCTGTTGCTGCTCTGAGTTGAGGCTCCTGGACGCTGAGCTTCCCCCCTGTCAGGTGTTGAAGGGGTCCTCTCTCGAGCTGCTCACCTCAGCAATTCAATAGTAGTTCATAAGTAATCTCTGAATTCTCCATTTTTAGAAAAAGATTTTGCTTTAATGCAGGTGAAGGCAAGTAGTGAAGTGAGTGTGCTAAGGAAGTGGGGATTTCACACAACTGCAGGTTCTCGACTGACAAAAAGAACTGAAGACATTATTTGTTCTGAAGTTAGGAGTTGGAGTCTCAGTAAGTGCTCGTTGACAATTGTGGAGATGACATATACCTCAAATCTAATTGCCTGCAGGCACTTCTTATTTACTGAAAATGGCAGTTGCAAAGTAATAGAAATGACTTGCAAATTTAGAGGGCATTTGGCCAGTAGTTCTTTTAAAGGAATAAAAAGAAATAGACTTGGAGAAATCAGAATTTTTCTTTTTGACATTTTTCATAGTAAGGGCTCTTCCTTTGTCATTAATAGGCAGCTATTCAGAAAAATGTGGAAAATTATAATACAAATACAGAGTTGTGGAAAAAAATGTTCTTTTCTCCCAGTCCTCCGCCTTTTAATAAATAATTGGAATGCAGCAATCTTCTGAAGGTGAACAAAATAAATAAAAAAAAAAAGTGTTTGTTATTCAATTCACACAGCTAAGAAAAAAATAAATACTGTAAATCCTTTGGCCATCTGGTTCTAATGCAATCACTGTTATTTCATATTCTGCTCAAAAAATTCTGTGTTAATATTCATTGTATATTCTCACCCTCCTGACCAATTTCAGTCATCACATTAGTTAGGCGGTAACATTTTGTGGTAAGAAAGAGTAAGAGTATAACTTGGGGTGATTAAAATAATGGATGTCTCAGAGCCTGCTCTCACTTCTAGTTCTTTTTTGGAACACAGCTCTTTCCTTGCTGCTAGTGATAATATTACTTTCTGGTGAAGTGGGAATGTGTTTAAAATACAAAGCAATGTGCTTGAAAAATTCAGTTCACTAGGGAAATACCTAGACTGTAACCCAGTGAAGTATGTTACACAGGTTTATTTGTGTACTCTGATTTTTACCTCCTCCTGAATATTTGTGTAATAACTGTCTTTTGTGAAGATCCCCCAAAAGTCAGAATGAAAGGTGAAGGAAATAGGATAATTTAACTGACTTTCTAACCAAGAATTTTACTCATAAATATAGGATGTTCAGTCAGATTTACAAAACAATAGGCATATTCCTAAGTGAATCATCTACTGTCAAAGTCTAAATAAAACCATAAATCAAATGTGTTTGTTTAGTAGTTACTCTTCCCATCAGAATATGACCAGAACCCCTTACTGTGACCAAAACTTGTTAACATAATTCAGTATTCTGAATTTTATATATATATATATATATATTATTGCTAGCAGAAACTGCTCATTCAGGAAGTGAAATTAGTTTATGAAAATATTGGATACAGCAATAAATGCAACCTGATTAAATGATGAACTGATATTGACAGAAGAATGATGAATAAATACATTGCTAAATTGATCTAATAGTTTTTAGTCTGTATTTATTTTAACCTTATGAATGAACAAGTTTAAAATAATCCTGGGTTTATACAGATTTTTTTGTGTTGTGTTTTGGTTTTGTTTTGTTTGTTTGTTATTTCCAAAATAGCTAAACTAGTGGAGAACTGATTTCCATGAAGTCTCAATAAAAGACTCACCCTTAAGTCTCATGTAGGTGAATATCAAGTCCTTAGTCACTGCGTGTGATGATTTTCAGACTAAGTCAATCGATACTTCAAAATAATTGAATTTACTTGTGTCTCTTCCCAGGAGATGTATCAAGGATTGTCTGAAGTAAGCAGCACTGTGAATCTGCCATATTTGTACCGTCTGTGTCGAGCATGGTATTAATATTTACTGAAATTACATTTATATTAGCAGTCTTAAAACATTTTAAATTTACTTTTCACTTTAGCATGCTTTTACTTTGTTTGTCTCTTATCTATCCAACTGTGTGAGATCCAGAGAGCGGAAGACTGAGTTAAAAACACATTGATCTTGCAGTTTGCAGTTTACAGTTTATCAGAAGTAGTAGAGCAGTAACAGAGAGTGTAGCTGGGAGGGAAAGTGTTTAGACCATAGGGAATAGTCTGAAGAAGAAGGGGAAGATGGAGAAAAAGAAAAAAACAGTTGACCTCTGTAGGTCATGTCACATCTAAGAAGCAGAAGCTACTTTTCAAAAGGAAAAAAGTGCAAACAATCCAGCCCAAGCAAACAAAATAAAACTTCCCTGGAGCCCGCAGTAATATGTTGGCAAAAACTAGAGTTCAGAGGTAATCCCAGAGTATTTAATTCAGGCATCAGATTTTAGAGTTATTCACCAAAATAAAAAAGAAATCCCCAAGCAGTTGTGAAGTAAAAATCTTACATGTTCACCATTAAAACATTCTAAATTCTACTGAAATGATCATAGTTTGATTTGACATTGGGTTTTGCATTAATGGGGATGATGAAGGTAAGGAAGGTGAATTTTACATGATGACTGAACAGTGTTGTTACTTGATTGACATATTCAGTGACATGAAAATGAAAAATAGACTGTTGAGACAGTTTCTGCATTATCTTTTAGTTTAATTTTCTTTACCCAGCTTTAAGCTTTATGTTTCTTTTCTGTTTTCTTTCTTTCTGCATTCATGTTTTTCAAAGCAGCAACTTCTCATCCCATAAAATCATGAATGAATATACACAATGTCATCATTTGGTTTGGTGTTAACTCTAATATTAGAGAGACATAAAGGGAGGCATAATATTTACCTGGATGCTTTTAAAATCCAGGACATTATTTGCAGGTGTAAATATTACCGAGAAAAGACGTAACTCTCTGATACAAGCTTATATCTAGCTTATATTTGTAGTACAGCATTTGTTCTGGAATGAATCTCACAATCTTAACAACAAAAAAACCACAAAATACCCCCCAGTCCCCCAAACCAAAACACTCCTCACCCTCCCCAACCCTATACCCTCACAAACTCTATATAGCATTGAGTCAGATTAATGCTCACAGGTCTGATAAAGCAATTAGATTACGTGAATGTTCAGTAATGCTCTTCAAATCTGGGGCCCAAGTGATCTTCTCCTCACTTCTTCCATCTTCCGGTGATGATGCGGGACTGAATGGGAAAAATCAGTCCATAAACAATTGGCTACAAGACTGGTGCTGCAGGCAGGGCTTTGGATTCTTTGATAACGGCTGATTTTATAAGGCTCCAGTCCGGATGATGGCACGTGGGAAAGGTTTATCTCTCAGAAGCAAAAGGATGCTGGGGCATGAATTAGCAGGGCTCATTTGGAGAGCTTTAAACTAGATTCGAAGGGGGATGGGGTTGTAACTGGGCTTGCCCCAGTGGGGCAGCACTCTAGAATTGATGAAGACTGGGAGGCCTCCTATAATCCTAGGGTGAAATCGGTGAGCTCAGCTCGCTCCTTGAAATGCCTGTACACCAATGCATGCAGCATGGGAAATAAGCAGGAGGAGTTGGAGACCTGTGTTAAGTCAGGAGATTATGATCTGGTGGCAATTACAGAGACGTGGTGGGACAGCTCACATGACTGGAATATAGTCATGGAGGGCTATGTCCTTTTCAGGAAAGACAGGCCAGCCAGGCGGGGTGGTGGGGTTGCTCTTTATGTGTGAGAGCAGCTGCAATGTACTGAGTTCTGTCCAGGGACAGGGGACGAGCGAGTTGAGAGTCTGTGGGTGAGAATTAAGGGGCAGGCTGGCAGGGGCGATACTGTTGTGGGTGTCTGTTACAGGCCACCAGATCAGGGTGAGGAAGTTGACGAGGCCTTCTACAGGCAGCTGAGAGCGGCCTCACAGTCACAGGCCGTGGTCGTCGTGGGGGATTTTAACTTCCCTGATGTTTGCTGGAAGGACTACTCAGCAACCCAGCCACCGTCCAGGAGGTTCCTCCAGTGTATGGATGATAACTTCCTCATGCAAATGGTGGATGAGCAACCAGGAGAGGAGCACTGCTGGATCTCATCCTCACTAACAAGGAGGGTCTGGTCGAAGCAGTAAAGGTTGAGGGCTGACTTGGTTGCAGCCACCACGAGATGGTGGAATTCAGGATCTTGTGTGGTAGGACCAGTAGAATAGCAAGTAGAATTGCAACCCTGGACTTTAGCAGGGCAAACTTTGGCCTTTTCAAGCAATTGCTAGGGGAAATCCCATGGGCAAGGCTGCTTGAAGGTAAAGGGGCCCAAGATAGTTGGTTGGCATTCAAGGATTGCTTATTCCGAGCTCAAGAGCAGAGCATCCCGACACGTAGGAAGTCAAGGAAGAGGACCAGGAGACCTGCGTGGCTAAATAAGGAACTGCTGGGTATGCTCAAGTGGAAGAGGAGAGTTTACAGGTCATGGAAGGAGGGGCTGGCCACTTGGGAGGAATATAAGGCTGCTGCTAGAAGATGTAGGAAGGCAGCTAGGATGGCTAAGGCCTTCTTAGAATTAAATCTGGCGAGAGGGGTCAAGGACAGCAGAAAGAGCTTTTTCAAATACATGGCAGATAAAACTAACACCAGAGGCAAGGTAGGCCCACTGGTGAATGGGATGGGTGCCCTGGTGACAGAAGATACAGAGATGGCAGAGTTATTGAATGCCTTCTTTGTCTCAGTCTACTCTGCCGGAGGCAGTCCTGAAGAGCCCTGTACCCCTGTGACCTCAGATGAAGTCAGGTCACTGGAGCAGTTTGCCTTAGTTGATGAGGAATGGGTTAGAGACCAGCTGAGCAATCTGGACATCCATAAATCCATGGGTCCAGATGGGATGCACCCGCGGGTGCTGAGGGAACTGGCGGAAGTCATTTCTAGACCACTCTCCATCATCTTTACCAAGTCTTGGGAAACGGGAGAGGTGCCTGAGGACTGGAGGAAAGCAAATGTCACTCCAGTCTTCAAAAAGGGCAAGAAGGAGGACCCGGGTAGCTATAGACTGGTCAGCCTCACTTCCATCCCTGGGAAAGTGATGGAACACCTTATCCTTGATGCCATCTTAAGGCATGTCAAGGATAAGAGGGTTATGAGGGGCAGTCAACATGGCTTTACCAAGGGGAAGTCATGCTTGACCAACCTCATAGCCTTTTATGAGGAAATAACATTGTGGATGGATGATGGCAGAGCGGTGGATGTGGTCTGCCTTGACTTCAGCAAAGCATTTGACACAGTCTCCCACAGCATCCTCATAGCTAAATTGAGGAAGTATGGTCTGGATGATCAGGTAGTGAGGTGGACTGCGAACTGGCTGAAGGAGAGCATCCAGAGAGTTGTAGTCTATGGGGCGGAGTCTAGTTGGAGGCCTGTATCTAGTGGAGTGCCTCAAGGGTCAGTACTGGGACCAGTATTATTTAATATATTCATCAAGGATTTAGATGAGGGAATTGAGTGTACTGTCAGCAAGTTTGCTGATGACACTAAGCTGGGAGGAGTGGCTGACACGCCAGAAGGCTGTGCTGCCATCCAGCGGGACCTGGACAGGCTGGAGAGTTGGGCAGGGAGAAACTTGATGAAATATAACAAGGGAAAGTGTAGAGTCCTGCATCTGGGCAGGAACAACCCCAGGTTCCAGTATAGGTTGGGGAACGACCTGTTAGAGAGTAGTGTAGGGGAGAGGGACCTGGGGGTCCTAGTGGACGGCAGGATGACCATGAGCCAACACTGTGCCCTTGTGGCCAAGAAAGCCAATGGCATCCTGGGGTGTATTAGAAGGGGGGTGGTCAGTAGGTCGAGAGAGGTCCTCCTTCCCCTCTACTCTGCCCTGGTGAGACCGCACCTGGAATATTGTGTCCAGTTCTGGGCCCCTCAGTTCAAGAAGGACAGGGAACTGCTGGAGAGAGTCCAGCGCAGGGCAATGTCGTGGTTTAAGCCCAGGCCGTAAATCAGAACCTCAAGTCCACTTCCCCCCTGTCGTGGTTTAAGCCCAAGCTGTAAATCAGAACCACGCAGTCTACTGCCCCCCCCCCCCTCCCCCCCACCTTTCTTCCCTCCGCTTCTGGAGGGACGGGGAGGAGAATCAAAAGAATGCAGCTCCCACGGGTTGAGATAAGAACAGTTTAATAACTAAGGTATAAAACAAATCACCACTGCCGCCACCAACAATAACAACGACAAGAGAAATAACAAGGGAAGAGAACATGATACCGCCCGCCGGAAAAGACAGCCCGACCGAAAAAGGGGCCTTGCCCTTCCGGGTAGCTCCCAGTTCCATCCCCTGGCATGACGTGCTGTGGTATGGAACACCTTCTTGGCCAGTCTGGGTCAGGTGTCCTGTCCCCGCTTCCTCCCGGCCCCTCCTCCTCCCTGGCAGAGCATGAGACTCACAAAGTCCTTGGTCAGTCTAAACATCAGTGTTATCAGTTTTTTTTGTTTCTAGGCCAAAAGTCAAAAACACAGCGCTGCAACAGCTACTAAGAAGGAGAAAAACTGACTGCTACTGCTGAACCCAGGACACCCCCCCACCTTTCTTCCCTTTGCTTCTGGAGGGACGGGGAAGGAGAATCAAAAGAATGCAACTCCCACAGGTTGAGATAAGAACAGTTTAATAACTAAGGTATAACACAAATCACTACTGCTGCCACCAATAGTAATAATGATAAAGGAACTAACAAGGAAGAGAATACAACACCTCATCGACCGATACCTCGCCCCCAACCCGCAGCGCACCAGCCCTTCCGGGCACTCTCCATTCTACATCCTGGGCATGACGTGCTGTGGTAAGGAATACCTCTTTGGCTAGTTTGGGTCAGGTGTCCTGTCCCTGCTTCCTCCCGGCTTCTCCTCCTCCCTGGCAGAGCATGAGACTCACAAAGTCCTTGCTCAGGGTAAACATTCTGACCAGCAACTGAAAACATCAGCTTTATCAGTATTATTCCCAGGCCAAAAGTCAAAACACAGCACTGCACCAGTAGAAAAAATGACTGCTACTGCTAAACCAGGACAGGCAACTAAGATGATTAAGGGAGTGGAGCATCTCCCTTATGAGGAAAGGCTGAGGGAGCTGGGTCTCTATAGTTTGGAGAAGAGGAGACTGAGGGGTGACCTTATTAGTGTATATAAATATATAAAGGGGGAGTGTCACGAGGATGGAGCCAGGCTCTTCTCAGTGGCAAACAATGATAGGACAAGGGGTAATGGGTACAAACTGGAACACAAGAGGTCCCACTTAAACTTGAGAAGAAACTTCTTCCCAGTGAGGGTGACGGAACACTGGAACAGGCTGCCCAGGGAGGTTGTGGAGTCTCCTTCTCTGGAGACATTCAAAACCCGCCTGGACACATTCCTGTGTAACCTTATCTAGGTGTTCCTGCTCCGGCAGGGGGATTGGACTAGATGATCTTTTGAGGTCCCTTCCAATCTCTAACATACTGTGATACTGTGATACTGTGAAATGTTTACCCTCTTTCAGGAATATTTGCTAAAGTGGAAGCAAATACTTGTCTGTGTAAGAGTACTGTGGATCAAGCATCAGTGAAGAGCTAGAGAAATTGAATTTGAAGAACTGAAGAAATAGTGTAACACAAAGGGAACATCTCCCAAAAAAACTCTGACTGTGAATGAGGTATGTTACCATTTAAACCTGACTTCAGTTGACTGTCGATGTGGAGCAAGGTCTGGGACTATAAAGAGTACAAAACCAGAGGTATTACATCTAAGGGGCTACACAAGAACTAATATACCAAACACAGGAAAACATATTGCCCCAAAGACAACGTTATTTGGTATTAGAAAGACATCTATACCTCTTGAATGTCCCAAAAAATGTAGAAATTATGTAATGTAGAGCTGAAACCAGTGGCTTAAGCTCAGCGTCACTAATTGCCCTATAGAAATGAATGAACAAAAAGTGAGAACTACAACGCATATTTGAGTCTGGCTTCAAACTTTTCTGTGAATGTTATCAGAATTTGTTTTATGGGTGTGGCTGCTTACTTGGTGATCAAAGAAGTAGAGTACATCTCTACAGGAATAATTTGGTGCAAATCTAATGTGGTTTATGCATGCACTGATCATTAGTTACTCTGCTACCAGTGGAATAACACACATGTAACATTAGGACTCAGAAAAGACAGTCCGAGTAACTACTTGCTGTTTGGGACATCATAGAAGTTAGCTATCTTGTCAAGTTTTCCTGAACATTGGTGCACAGCTAAATGGGTAGTTTATTTACTGGGAGCCAAAAGAATGCTGAGCTGCAAATTCCCTTAGTCTTCAGAGACTTTTGACAGGGCTATAAAAAGAGAACTTTTCAAATTTGCAGTCAGAAAGAAGGCACGGGCTTCTCAAAAACGTTAAGTTCTTTTAGAATTAGGTGTCTTCTCAGTGTTTTCATAATTTGAATTAAGGGAAACATAGTTTTCACCTGTGATTACTGAACAGTAGACTAGGCCTTGTGGGAGTTGATATGAATTCTTCCATCAGCATCAAGGGAGACAGAATTTCCATATTGATTTCTGGATGTGTGTGCGTTATATTCATGAACAGCTACAGTGAAACACTCTGCCTACATCCTTAAATCTGCATTTCATGCTTCTACATACAAAATGGGTATAAAATTGCATGTACTATGCCCTGGGGCTTATAGCCTTGGATATGAAGTTGGATCCTAAATGTGTTTGTTGACAAATACACAGCTTCCTTGAGAAAATCCTTAAATGCAAAAATTTACTGCTGGCTATATACAGTATGTGTGCAAATCATTTTCAATGACATGATAAAGGATGTTACAGATTTTTGAGGAGTGTTGTGATAGCAAGTTTAAAAGGTACTTGATGAATATAAACTACCAGTGAAAACTCAAAGCAAGAAAAAGTAAACTATGTCTGTATGCATTAGAAGAATAGTGTTGAGAGTGTTAAACCTGATGGAGGTTTAAACAAGCTGTATTAATGGACACGTTTTACAATATATATAATACAGCACCATTTTTAGGAACAATAAATAGTCCACTGAAAATTTCTCAGTTTTTCCTGCAAGGGGATAATTTTGGAGAGAACATGGATCACTTATTTTTTTTTCCTGTTTGGTAAGCCGCAGAGGTGGATGACCATTCATATTTTTTAATTGCCTATTTTTTGTGCATGTTCCCCTTTTGTTCACTTTCTGTGTACATTTATATGATTGAGTTTTATTGGCATGGCAGTTTGCAAAAAGTGAGTTTCAAAGTCATGTGCATGATGATGAAACAAAAATGGATTTTAAATTTACATGCATAAAGTAATCCTACCAGCTGTGTTTGCACATTCATCTACTCTAATGGTGATATTCATTTCTGTCTAGTCACAATGAATGAAGTGCACAGTAACTGTGAACTCTTTAAAATTACCCTGAGAACTAAGACATTTCTCAGAAGATTTTAACGGTTGTGTTCCTGTGTAAGGTTGAGTGATTGCGAAGATCTTTTAATTTGGTACAAAATCATTAGAAGGCTCCAGTAACCAGGTAAGCTGGAGAAAATATTGCTGTAACTTTAATGTAAATTTTATTTTCACTGAAGTTTAAAAATACTTTTGTTATTCTGTGTCAGTCTTTTTCATCTGTCTTCTCCTAGCTTCCCCATACAACCCATCCCAAATTCACCTGGTAATATCTAAAATGATACAATTCTGCCTAGGGGCATAAAAAACCCTGCAACATTCAAGGTTTCTCAGAGTAGCCTGTATTTTATATAGGTAATTTTCAAAGAGCAAAGTTGGACTACAGTTCTACAAAGTCTTTGGAACCTATGCATAGTGATGTTCATTTGCAGTACTTATATACCTTTCATGTGAACCTGATGAATATAATTTAATTCTGACATCTATTTAAAGGTCTTGATCAGTTCGGGTTGAGTTGTTTTATTGGATCAGGACCAGACAGAAGGAAATTCTCATTTTTCGCTAGTCATCTTGTCTATTCCTTTTTGAATGGAACTCCATTTCCTCTTTTGTTGTGCTCTCTGGAGCTTTGTTCAAGCTGGTTTGTAAAAGACTGAGTGATTGGGTTTCCAGTGAAACCTACAAGAACTTTTACACAAAACCTCTACCATTAGTGACGTTTGAGGGCATTGGATATGAATTTATGTATTTCTTTGTTCAGAAGTTTTGGGATATAGTCTAAGTTCTAATGGCTAAATAATTTTATTTCTCAATGAATGCCAAAAAATGCTGTTATTTACATATTAAAAAACGGACACTGACTGGATACAGAAGGTGTTTCTTCCATTAACTGACTTGCATTTCCCACTGTGACACTGAAATCCAAAATTAAACTTATAAGTAATCTGATATAAATATTAAAATATGCTCTCTTCCACATGCCAGATGTTAATGAGCAGCCTGCAGTCACACAAGTTACATTTCCCTCATTTAATTGCCCCCAAATTAAAGTAAAAAAGTTTATTTTCTAGTTTTCTTTGTTTTTTGGTGAAAACCATAAAAAATTTAGCAGTTTCACTGGCCAATGCACAAAGAGATTTCATTTTCAGTCTTTAAAACTACACTTATATTCTCTTTCTAGATTGCTCTATTCCTTTTTCCATTTCATCTGATAGTAATTATATGCTGTAGCACAAATTTGTGTTGCAGAGAAAAGTCTTTACTATTGAAGGTGGATTGTCTCCTTTCTGTTTGCAAGAGTTTTATTTCCCTAATGAAAGAATTGGTTATTGAATTATGGAGTTAAACTAGAGCATCTAATTTCAAACTTTGTCCTTTATAGTCTATTAACTTAGCTTCTGTTTCCCTATATTTTTCATTTTCAAATATGGATCCATTGTACTGTGCCTAACTGGCACTACAGTCTTAAAAGTCAATACGTTTCATGTTTCTGGGGCTTGCAAGGTAGCTTTTATTATTTTTTTTTAATTGTCCTTTGATGGGATGAGCCTTCTGATCAAAGGTTTACATACACCTAAAATGTAATTGAACTGCGTAGCCTGGCAGAAGAGACAGTATGTGCACCTCGCTTGCTATTATTCCGCTCTCATGCTGTATTTTCTCTTATGCTGATACAAGTGCTTCTGACTTCGTATTTCAAGCCCAGTTATGGAAACGGTAGATAACTCAGACTCCCTGATTAAAGTTATTTTAGAACATAGAGCTCTAATACTTCATCCAACACTTGGTGTAACCAACAAGAACACTGTCTTATGTTGAAGGCAAAAAGATGTATAGTAGATAGACCCCAGGGTCAGGAGAAACTTGTATGAAGCCCTTAGCCAAAGGTGTGCTAAATACATATTGACATTTTTGCATCACTTTGTAGTTAAAAGCAGTAAAATAGTGGGTTTTTTTTAATCATTGTACTTTCCTTGTGTATGTCTTCAAAAGGCTGTAACCTGGATGGTAATACTTGTCCTCTGTTTGATGGTGGAAGAGGTAGAAATTGTTGGAAGGGAGAATCTTATTTATGTAGTATTTGGGTTCCTCCAGTGCCTTGCAAACAAGCTTGCAAGATGCATGCAGTGCCAGAATTAGACGTTCACATCCATGGCCTGGATTGTCATCATGTTTCTCTGGGAATGATAAAACACCTTTTCTATAGTACAATATAGCAAAACATCATTATTAAGCACTTCCACTCAGGCTGATAAAAAGAACCAAATTAACTTTAATTAAATCCAAAGTGACTTTACTGAAAACAGTATTGGCAGATGAAAAGCATGTAAGCAAGCTGCTATCTTTTCTTCCTTCTTTCAGACAGCTTTTATTCTCCTTCGGTAAGTTTTTCTGTGATGTATTGAAAAGAAACATTTTTTTGTATCCAAGTAATAGTATTTCATTAGGCTTGCATTTCTTGCATAGAGAGAAGTGACAACCACAAGAAAACTAAGGCACAGCACTTGTTTAAAGGGACACACAAGCAAAATGCCTTTACTTATTGGATATTGTATTTTCATTTTCCCCAAGTGTATGTTTCTTCCATCCTTGTGCATTTAATTCCATATATCCTAAGCTCCAATTTACTTTTTGGTAGCTCTTTTAAAAAGGTTAATTCAAGCTATTTATGTGTATGAGTGAAATTTCGCTGTATTCTGTTTTAGGTCTATCAATATTTACCAACACTATTTATATAGGGTTTTTTTCTTTACTGTTGAATTACAGGCAGGGTTGGACATAAAAAAGCCCCATTTCACAGGTAATTAAAAAAAAAACCAAACTAAGATAAGAAGGGCTTATTACCAGACTTCTCAAGCATTATATTAGCTATCTCAAAATACATAATACTGCTTTTTGCAACACCCTGTACCCAGCTTTTTGTGAAGTTGAACCCTTTTGTAAAGCTTATATTTTCTTCAGAAAGTCAGATTTTTCCTGAGAAAGTGGTTGAGTCAGGACTGAAATAAATATATGAAACAGATTGTCCTGAGAGGTGGTGGAATCTTCACCCTTGGAGATGTTCTGAGTTCACCTGGACAAGATCCTGAGCGACCTAATTTGACTTTGGAGTTGGCCCTACATTGATGTTGTATGTTTGTAGGTTGGATTGTATGACCTCCAAAGATCTTAAGTTATTCTATAATTATATGATACAGCTGAAATAGGAAATTTGTAGCAAAGTGGTAATGCCAGATGATTTTAAATTTAGATTGCAATAATGAGTATCCATACAGAGTCACCTGAATGCCAGATGTCCTACAGGGTTCCGGTGGAATAATTTGCAAAGTAACAGTCATCACATTTTGAATAAGCATTGCAGAAAGAATGGATATTTACTTTGGAATCTTTCCAGTGGGAGAAAAAAAAAGTAAAATCTGATTCCAGAAATTGGAAGACTAGTATAAAGCTTCATTTCTGTGTAACCTGAGTGAGCATTTTCAAGCCAATGCATATTTACGAGGTATGAAAGTAAATAAATCCATTCCAAAATGATGTGAAGTCTGTTTGAGTGCTCTTCTGATAAGCAATCCAGTTTTACAAACAGCAGTTATTTCTACTGTGGATGATCCATGCAAGAAGAAAAGTCTTGGATGTAAAAGTGAGCCTGAAAGCTCCTTAAAAAAATTTGAGTTTTCTTGGAGCTCGAACTGGGAATACACTTCTGCTAGCTCAAAGGAACAAGTAGGGGATTGGAAGAATTCTTTAAATGATTGCATGGTGTATATTACCTGATAGAAGAATAGCAATACCTTTTTCTGTCGACTGTACATCTTCCCTCATATTGTTTCCTCCTTTCAACCACAGAGTCTTTTCTCTTCTTTACACACCCCATCAGGTATTTTCTAACAGCTAGATATGTATTTTGGTTCTCATTGGGGAATTATGATCCCTTTTTGTGGTGACAGCAGCCATAGCTTTCACCAGAAATGGAAATTATTTGTTCCTTTTGGTGTCCCTTTGTATCTCACTCAGTGTTATGGGTCTCTGACAGAGCTTTATATAGTCAAAATATTTTAGCAAGCTTTTATTTGGGTGTTCAGCAAGTTTCCATCAAGGATTTTGCAAAAGTTACTGTCAGGTTTAATTTTGTAGAAATAACTGAGAATTTTGCATTCTTTTTCATGGGATGATCTTTGGGCTGGAATTTTACATAGCTTGTTTTCTACAAAGATGTTCTGGGAAAAGCATGAAAGAAAAAACATTCTAAACATTTGAGTGAGTTATTGATGTGAATGAATGCGCTGTTAGAAAGAGGTAGGCTAGCAGACTGTGTTTTAAAAAATAAAAAATGTTGATTCATGTTCATTTATTTGCTTCCTTAAAACTTGGATATGAAATTCAATCGGAGAATAAATTGATACTTAACTTTTGCTTAATGAAACTGAATTGAAATAACTGATACCCAGCTGAGTTCTGCATGGCATGTTGATTTTTTCAATTCCAGAAGAAAACAGTGATCGGAGTTCACTTTGAAAAAAATGCTGTATAAACCATACTGTCTTAGTCTCCAGCTCAACACTAAAATAAATAGTCATTCTTTAAAACAGCCCGTAAGAGAGCTGAAGTATAAATAGCAAAATGCATCTAGTTTAGACACTGATTCAGCCCTGCAAATTATTTTACTGTACTTATAAAAGACATTCCTACCCCCCCCCCCAAAAAAAAAAAAATGGGGAAAGAAGAAAGAAATTAATTTGACAGGGTCTTTTCAGCATCAGTATAGTGAAAAACAAGTTAGAGGAGTTAACAATCTATAACTTGTCCTGAGGGAAATGAGGCTTTGACATAAAATGTCTTTTGCTAAGTTAACATCTTAAAGAACACAGTCTGCAAGAACCATGCAGGATGGAGAACTATTTCAACAAATACACAAATATCACTGAGCTACCCATCATGAAACTCTGCTGCACAGAAATTGTGCTGGTGATAACACCTTCTAAGTGCCTTAGATGGATAAGGAAGAGACAGTTTTATCAGTGTTTAGGATTTTGAATGGATCTTATGCAAAATTTCATATATTAAAATTTTTATGGAGCAATCAGTGGTCAGAGAACTGGAGACTCCTGCTGAACCAGCATGGAATGCTTGGTTCATGAAAACTAAGGAGGACTGATTACCAGTTAAGTTCAGCATATGAATGTTTAAACCCTTTGATCAGTGCAACTATACATGGAAGCACCATATTCATTTGCATGAATCCATGGCAGCAGTAAACATCACTTCACAACTCTTAACACAGATGTCCATACAGTTGGTCTCTGATAACCTATGCCAAGGCTTCTCGGAGGCTTGATTGTGTCAGGCTGTGGTTTTGGTTTCACATACAACTGACATCATTACAGTTGCATAAGGGAACTGCCCTGTGCTTGGCTGCTGCGTGGTCCTGTCCTTTGTGCAGTCCCAACTCAGCCAGTTGAAGAACTTTACCTCAGCCACACGATCATGACACTTCTCCTCCTCCCCTTCTGCATAGGAAATGCTGAAACAATGACTGGAGTCTCAAGGCACCTTTAGGAATTGGAGTTTTTATTGGGGGTTTAATCTGAAACCAATCATTGCTGATATGTAGTAGTTGCAAACAGAAGACCTACTTTTGCTCTTCTGCTGAAATTCCAGGCGGCTTTTTCAGTATAGACAGACTCACAAGGAACAGGTTTAATGTTTGTCTATCGCAAATCCATCTCTTAGTTCACCTGCTCTTCTCTGTCCTCTCTTTCCATATGCAGACAATCAAGTCTGTCTGGATAGTATTTAAACACATTATTCAACAGATGGTTATTCAATAACATTTTCCAGCTGATCTGACACCGAATACAGTATTCTGTAAAACTAGCTGAAGGCTGGTTTCTGCCTCTCAGTGAGCATTTATAGCTTCCCTCTCTGTAAACAGACCCTCACAAAAAAGAAAAAATGCTAGCAGTGGGTCAGAATGGCACAGTGGAGGCTAAATAGTGGGATTTCTTTCTCAGGACTGCTCTAGAAGTGCTGAATTACTGACTTTGTAATGTGACTGGTCAGGGACAAATGAGTAAACACGTCAGCTGTGCAGGAGAAGGAATTACTTTGAATGTGCCTGTCTGTCAGAGATTAGACTGTGATGCTGGTTGAACAGTTAGTATGAGTGCTCGTGTACATGTTTAAACTAAAATTAGCTGGGTTTGTGTACACTTTTAGAATAGCAGATCTTTGGTAACTTGGTTGTGACTGTGGCCTTAGATGTGGTGATGGTAACAGACAAATTAGATTCAAAATGCTGAGTGCTGTTAGTATCATCTGGTTGCAGATATAGAAAAACTACAGCTGCAGGACATATATTTTAACATTGGTGACTAAATACTGATGCAGGAGTGAGATCAGCACATGGTAAAATAGGTACTGGGTGAACTTAAAACAAAGACAGACACCATAATATGGGGAAAAACCAACTCTCCTAAGCACAATGGAGGAGAAGAAATGCTTGATACCTTGGGCCAGAAGGCAGGCAGGGCTGCCAACACACATCTATGGTGCAGCATTCTTTTCCCTTTTAATTCAAGAAACCTACACAGAGCATGCTACTTTGTTAACAGTGATCATCTGACATAGCTCTGCTCCTTTGGAGGTGGATGGAGGGTGATTGTTATGTTAAGAAATGGGAATGCCGAAGCTGGAAAGATGTATTTTGGCATTGCATTTGTATCACACATTGTATCTACAGCAGATTACACTCTTACCCAAATTTTATTTAAACAATTTAAATTCTCAAACCTGGAGTCGTGCTGACTGCCTGCAATTTGAACATGCTGATACTCCAGGCCAAGGGCACAACAATATTAACGAAGTTTTATTAATGTCGTTAAATCGTCAGCTTGTTTAAACTTGTTCCCTATCTGCTGCTCAGTGACATCAGGTCATTTCTTCCTGTGAATTTTATTTCCCTGCTGCAGTGCTTTACCCTTGCAAAATGCCCATTTCTGAACCAGATCTCTGCCTTTTTACAGTTTCCCACGTGGCAAAGTACTGATACTCAGACATTAAAAATCCTAAATAGTCCCTTGTCTAACCACTGTGTGCCCGAAAGTTGTCCTCTTTCTCGCACAGATATTCAGCCTGACTGTGAAAAAGGGAGCAAGATAACACTTTATGATGGTTAACAAAGGATGCCTAAATAAATTTCTCTTCTTCACTCTAGCTTCTCACCTCAGTCACTGCTGACTACAGAATTATCAACCTTTTGTACTCAGCATTCTAACGCAACACATAGCAAAAAAGCAAGGAGGCAGAGCTGGGAAATGCTACTTTTCTGCTTCAACAACTCATTACTAGTTGTGGGCTGTATTAACCAAAAAAATTTATATGATCAGCTGTAACTACCATGATTTTGCTGCCTAGTTCTTATTTCTGTGAAGGAAGATGACCTGAACTGCGAACACAACTCTGTACACACCTGTTGTCCTACCCTTTAACAAAGCTGACTTCACTAACCTGCTGTGTACTTTTGGACGAATCATCGTACCCATACCCTGTGTGATTTTAGCTCACTACCTGAAATTCAGCGATAATTTTTCCATTTTAAAATCTTTTCCAGAAGGCCTGAGGAAAATATTCTGTTTGACCCAAGTACTAAAATCTTTAAAGTAAAAACGATGCACTTGGTTGTTGGGGTTTTTTTCACTCGTGTTCTTCCTAGTTTTTCAACATAGATTATGTCAACCAAGTAAATTGTAGTGGGTCTTTTGCTCCCTTGTTTTTTGGTTTGATTAAAAAATGGGGAAGGAATTGTAAGGGAAGGCATTTGCAATCTGAATTATTGAGGTGTTTTCTTAATATAAGATCTTTAAAAGATGATGTACCTCATGGCTTTATACTCACAGATGAAATATAGAAATTCCAAAGCCATAAAGCAGCTGATAGGAACTTTGGTTTCAATTTTCTTGTTTTGGATGTGACAGGCATAGTTAAGGTATTCTTAGGTTGAGTGTTACATGGCTTGTAAAATGAAAAATGTTCTCTAACCTTAAATGCTGTAACTAATGGTATGGTTCTAATGAATTGTGATACATGTCACTACAGTGAAAGACTTACAACAGTTGGAAATCTCAAATAGGTCACAGGGTATTTACCAGATGGATTTTCTGAAAAAACAAACCATATATATGTGTGTATATATATATATGTCTACAAAAAACCCTATAGCAAATATGTAGAGGTTGACAGAGAATTATAATGATGAAAAAGGTAGTAATATCAGTAATGATTTGCAGTATAACAGTATCAATTACTCTTGTGATGATGGGAAACTATTTCTAGAGCACAAAAACAGATAAATAGGAGTGGAGAGTTTTCATTCTAAGATTTCTACATGTCCGGTGTCTTGCTCCTTTGCCTGCATTGAGTTTATTTTGTGGAAGATGTGAACCAACAGTCAGACAGTCATACTCATAGTTGAATAAAGGAGGGGGAAATAGAACAGTTAAAGGAGCAGTTACTGAGGTATATACTTAATACACTGTGAACAGTTGATAGCGTTATTAGTCGTTTCCTTTTTCACTTTCATGAAATATTGAGCAGAATCAGTCACATAGCAAATAAACACTTAAGAATTTGGGACTTCTTTTATTCCACTCAATCTACCCTAATATATTGTCTCCGCATCTTTGTCAGTAAAAATGGTGCAAAATCCTTGTAAAGACCTGCCCTTCTAGTGACTTTGTAAAAGAACTTAATTAGAACAGAGACTAAAAAGAAACATAGGACAGAAAGATGCAAATCGTTTTAGAACATTTTCACTTATATTTGAGCAGAGAAGTGGTCATGGGCCATTGTTGGGTTTTTTTTTATTTATTGAAGTGCTGCTTTTGTTCTAGTTTGGATTTATTCATATTTGGGCTGAGCAGAGGCTGATTCATTCTTTCACTATTACTCAATCAGAATGTAAAGAGGAGTAACTGCAGTATGTACTCAGGTAAATTATATTGATATAAAACTGCTATGGAAAGAACATTAGCCTTGCGGTTGGGAAGATCTCACAATGAGAAAATCAGTGGTAAAATTTATCCCTGAATTTGCATGAGCTGTGACATTCTCATATATATATACGTACACACAAATATATATACTTTTATCATTGAGAAAGTACAAGATAATAGAAAAATTCTGTAATTTTTCTGATCATGGCATGCCTATGTATAAAATTGACCACACTACCCAAACTGGATGAATTGGTCAGTGAATTAAGGACAATGAAACTGCAAAATAAAAAAGAGCTTCTATTAAGACACTTTGTTCTTTTGTTGTAAGCTTTCTGTCAGTTCTGATAAAACCTGGAGTAGCAAAACTACTGAGTTAGTAACTATATTTGTGTAATGGCAGAGATAGCAGAGACTGTTGAAAAGTGCCAGTGACTCATGTTTTTTCTGTCACTGACTGTAGTTAAAAGCCTGCCTTCTAAAGAAGTGAGCTAGCAGCAGAAAAATTTCTATGATTTCTTCTAAGCATTCAATATGCACTTACACATCACTGTTCATTCCTGTGGAGCAGCAGGTCAAGTCAAAGTGCCAGATGAAACAATTCGTACTTTAGGTAGAGATAATACATGAGTAAGACACATGCAAAGACTTTGTACACTTGGACCTTTCAGCTGCCCACAGGGTTTGAGTGCCAGTTACCACAAGAAATACGTCAGTCCTGGTTTCCTTGTGCTTTGTGCTTGTATGGATCGTATAATCAGAAGTGTTTGCCTACCCAGGCTGTTCTGGTAGAGTTTTCTTTTTCACATCAGTATCACATATTTTAATTAATTGGTTGCAGCATAAATTTTATCATCAGCCTTCTTCACTCCTGTTATGGAACACTTATTAAAACTTAGAATCCTTGGCATTTTTGCATTTCGATATATGAACTTCATTACAGTGACATTTAATCACTTCAAGATTTACAACCTGATTTTTCTAATGCTATGACATTATGACTTTTTATTTATGATTATATGACATTGATGTCTAATGACATCAAGCAAAGGTGCACTCTGAAATTTAGCTTACAAATGAAGTACTGGAAACTTGGATAAATCAGAATCCTTAAGCACAGGGTTAACTTGAGTTGATGTCCTGAGTTCAGGAGTACACCATTTTCTTAAATGTTTGATCAGGTCAATAAACTCCCCCTCATCAAATGCTGGCCTTTCATGTATCCATTTCTGATTAGAGCTTTGAAAGACACATGATTGGTGTGTGATTACCAAGTAACTAACTTTCATGTATTTTTAAAAGGAGCTCTACTACTCCTACTTATGCTTAGAACTGGAAATCTTTCAAGATCACATAATCTATTACAAGACAAAGTGTGAACATGCTGGAGGAACCAAAGGGACAAAGCTGGGATCTGACCTGTGTGAGGTGTGGAAAAATAATATTTTCCTGATAGGGACCTTGATGGGATGCTGAGGGAGGGAGAGAGAGAAAAGAACAGATTTAAGTGTCTGCAAAGAGCAGCTGGGAAAGAAAGGCAGAGAGATTTTGAAGATGAGATTACCCAATACAGTATTTCAGCTTTCTAGCATAGTTGAGAAGCTGCTGTTATGGCTAATTATTGAAGAACAATACTGCTGTTTATGAATATATTTGTTGCTTGCAAATCTAGGGGAAACCAGATGCCTAGAAAATCCCTGGAACAGAAATAGAAAGTGGTCTGATGCACTTCAAAAATGTCTGGATCTATTTGACAAGAATGAGTAATTGGTGGAAATAATACCTGAGCCGGAATAATATGTAAGAGTGTATTAGGTAATACACTTAGGAGTCTACTGTAAGGGAAGTTCATGTACTCTAGGATGTTTTTTCCCACTTCACTGTGATTTATTCTGCAATTTAGAGAACATCCAACATAGTGATCTCTCAGCAAATAAATTGCTATGTAATTTCTAGCACTTAGATGTCCTACTCACCAGCTATCACATTCTTACCTGTAAAAGGAGAACACTCCCCCCCCTCCCCCAAGTAATCGTTTAGGGGTTTTCATGCTTTCCACAGAAAAAATGTTAGGGCAATTTTGTCATGTTTTGTTTTCTTTTATCCAGAATTGATTTGTATGGAATACTAAGATCACTGCTGATATTCTCAAAGGTCTTTGAGAAGAGTGTGCTCCTTCTTTTCTCAATGGTGTGTTAAATCCTTACCATATTAAACCTTCTGCTAAAAGTGACTTCTTTTTTTTTTTTTTTTTTTTTCGTATAACCGACTCTTAAGAAGGAAGAAAAAGCTTCAGTATTTGTAGGATTTTTCTTACTGGATTACTAACTTTTTTTTACTTACTTTATGGTGGGGACTTTGAGTTGTGCTCTTTTTGCTGCAAGGCTTGACATCTACGAAGTTCCTCTTTCATCTAATTTGAAAGAGAGCTAAATAAATTGCATCCAACACAGTATAAACATACTTGCTAGGCTTTTACTGAAAGAAGTTTTTTTCTTGTAAGGAGACAGTTTGAATTTGTAACTGATAGATTCTATAGGTCTTGTGACTCACCATCTTCCGTAGCTCTGTTCTCTAGCATATAGTTGGAGATCTGGACTGGTTTTTAATCAGACATTAGCAGGAAGGGGCAGGAAGGCATGCATCACTTTCAACAAAAAATTTACCTATTCAGTTCCTCTAAGAAAAAGTTGCTTTGTGTTTCTTTGTTACTCCCATCACAAGTTATCTTGTTTTCTTGTAGTGTGCAGCATTCTGACAAAAGTAATATTTAACTAAACATCTGTCAAATGTAGACAGTACTAGTTGAAACTCTTTACTCAGAAAATGAGCCATTCAACATTCAGTTCAGAAGTGCTTGAAACTTTTGACATGTACTTTCTTTAGCATATTAGACTTTAACCTCTGAGTTTAGATTGGACTGTACCCTGCATACCTGTGTATAAAATTTATATCAATGCAGGAACTACATGACAAAACAAAGCAATTTTAGACTATGAAAATGCATAGACATAATGTTAGTGGTCCTTTGTAGCAAAGCATCCTCTCTGATGATTAGGAACTCCATCAGAAAGAAAGTCTAAATTATTATCTGGGTGGTTAGGAAAAAGACCATGGAAGGCAAGAGAAGGAAGCCTTTTCTGGCAGAAATGGAAGACACTCATGAATTCTTTCTGCCCTCAAATTTTCTCCATGTAGAGTGTCAAGTTAAAGGACTCCAATGAGTTAAAGCAAAATGATAGGTGATCACCTGAAAACAGTCACTGTTGTCTTTTATGTGGAATCAACTGACTTATTTTGCTTTTTTTGAAGAGAAATGTAAGTAAAGTATGATGGAATACGTCTAAGTATGTGCTATAGGTGAGGTTATGCCAGTTAAAACTGATGGATGTAGCAACAGTTCTTTATTTTGAAAAATAGAATAAAAGGGTTTTTTTGAAGATGTAGTCTTCAAATCTTAGCAATAGTCTGCACAAGCCAATTTAGTCCTTCAAACATTTGAACTGATTTTTTTTTTTTCTTACTACAGTTGTCTGTATGAGACAGAGGGGTGGTAAAATAGGAGAAGGAAGAAGAAGTATTCCTAGAGTGATAGAAGGATAAGTGTCAGAACCTTCAGATAAAGTTTGGAGGTTAAGTGATGTGTTGAAGAAATTTCCAATGGGTTGTTACATATATTTTATCGAGTTTAAAGGAATACTCTTGAGTAAGCTGAAATTAAACAAAATGATGTGTTGTGCAAGGGGTTCTGCTTTAATAGGATGTTCTAAAAGTGGTGAAGCATGGGATGTGAAGGAGGCTGGGAGGGAAGCAGCGCTTCCTCACAGGCACATTACCTCACCTTTTTACTGAGAAGCAGTGCCTTGGGTCTGAGGGAACATTTGTTGCAATCTAGCCGCTGGTCTGGAGGCTAAAATGGCACAGCTTCTCTCCAGCTTTGTTATTACAAGGGGACTGTGGCATTACCAACACGCAGAGAGGGAGTAGCAGCACAGTGGGACTCTGCACTTTGCAGGGAAGGAAGGTAACACTACCAAATTGATCATGCCCTGTGCTGACATCCCTTGGCTTCACTGTGCAGTGAGGTGTGGCAACACTGATGGACTGGGAAGCAGGACATGGAGGACATACACAAATGTTGGTCTGACGCATTGAACAGGAAAGGGGTTAAAGAGGTTTGTGAAATGGTACGACAGCATGAAGAATGTTGATTATGAAATCTGCATTAAAGAAGGCAAAATCACGTTTGAGATGATGGCCTTTATTTGATTTCTCTGCCTCTGCACACTCAGCTAGTGTGTAAACAGACTGCAGTGTAAAGAACATTTCCAGAACTGCTTCCCATAACTAAATTAAAGGTGTAAGGGAAAGAGGAAATCGTAGAAAGCTTTTTGTTTGTCACTCTTCACATAGATGACTGTAACACAGGTTCAAGTTTCCCCAATTTTTAGGCTAGAGAAACTCCAGAACATTATCTTCTAAAAATGTAACTTGGCTGCTGTCTTTTATTTTTTTTACAAGAATGAACATTTTTTTTCTGTTTCAAGAACAGTGAACTTTAGTTTTGATACCTATGGAAAACATTTCTTAAATTCTTTTAATAACTTTGTCACCACCCTTTGTGTTGTTCTTACTTTGCTTCATTTTTTATTGTAGTGGGTAACAGACAATGAACTTTGTATAGAATAAGGAAAAGTTTATGTAGCATCAATGTCATATTTCATAGATCATCATCTCATGGTGTAAGTAGTCTGTGACTTACACTGACAGTACTGAAGGAGCTGAGAAGGTGATGGTGACATATAGATCTTTTCAGAAATAATGTGTTACTGTTGCAGATGGAGTCATGCACTTCACTTGTAAGAAAGAAGAATCAATATACTTTATTGATTTAAACCAATGAGTTAACAAAGTTCAATGGTAAATGTGACCATGGTTGAACAAGATTTGGTGGCAAGGTATACTTGGTTATTTATTGCATAGAGAACAGGGTCAGACAAAACTTCAGGGAGACCCACCCATTGAGTCATGAGGTTGAGGAAGGATGCCTTTTCTTTCTAAACTCCTTCTCAGAGGGAAGTTTAGGTACAGCTGGATCCAGACTTAGTCCCAGTTTTGGTCAGTGGTGCACAATCAATATGTACACAATGAATCATTTATATCTCTTAGATGAGATTTCAAAGTTTAGCATATGATTAATCACTTAACAAGAATCTGTTGTTGCCAGGAATCTCTCAACCTGGAGGAGTTACCTGCTCAAGGGAGGATCCTGGTGTGCTGCCCACTGGCATGCAGGAGAGCTGGACTGGCCCTTGGCTGTCTGCTATTTATAAAGTCATATTTGCATGCCAACAAGACATGTGGGTCACCCTTCCAGACAGCCCTTGGCTACCATCTTGACATTCATTCTCTGAAGTCCAGAATAAGCTGGATGCAGCCGTCACACAATCCCCACTGGTGTTTATGTTTAAGCCACAGTTACTAATTTGCTAAATGCTCAAATTGTTTGTTTCAGGGTGCTTTCACATGAATAATAATAAACAAATACATTTCAACAATCACTCAACTCTGAAGAGGAGTCTAACAGCAAAGCATAAGGGTGTTCGGTGCTTAGAACTTAAAAAAGGAAAATCAGAAAGCAGATTTTTCAAAGATGGTCCCTTCAAAGTTTTCTAGGCTAATTCCTAATTCCTGTATGCAAGAATTTCAAAGTTTTAAGGTGAGCGCAGGTTCCCTTCTGTCATGAGCCCTTGACTGATGATCAATTTGACAACCTTGCTGTGGATCAGGGGTACTGTCACACTCACAGGCATTTCTAGTGTAAGAGGAATAGCAGAACTATTTGAATGCATTTGCTACATGAAGAGCAACATTTGGTGAGTACTGATATAATTTAAGGTGTGAACAACTGGGACATTGTCTGTGTTGGGTTTCACAAACTTTTCTGTGTATTTTTCTCTATTTAGATTTGCATTTTTGCTTGCCTAAAAGCAGAAATTCAAGCGAAAGTTATCTATGAGGATTCAAACTAAGCCAGTAAGATGGTGGTGTCATGAGGCCAGATGGCATTTGGAAGCAACATGAAGCTAAGGTAAAGTCACACTGCCTGCAGGATGCAGGCTTTGGGAGGAGTACCCTCAGAAAAGGAAGACTCTTGAAACATAGGAAGGCTATGGGCAAAAATTAGTCTTACAGCCAGGCAATTCTACTGCCACTTCCCCCTTTTTACCCTAATTTGATGTGGAATACATACACAGGTGTATATGAATTGTTTCAGCTTATATCAAGATCTGAATTCAGATGAGCTCTGGGTACTTGTTTTTGAGCATCTGTCTGATGTTGGTGAGTTGGATGTTGGTCTGTCTCACATTCCACCATTACATGGGAAGGCAACATTTAATGTAAAGTTCAATCTTAAACGGTTTTATGCAACCATGCAGACAGCTAGTTCAGTGAGATTTGAAAATACCTGTTAACAGGACATTGTATACTACTTGTAATGAAATGTTTCCCATTGCAGTATAACATTACGTTTGTAGTATAAGGGCAAAGGCGCAAATGTAATGTCTCATAAACACAATGCAAATGCTCACCAGTGTCCCATTTACTGCACTAACATATTAGTTAAATGAAACTTCTGAGTTTAGTGTATTCTGTATGCTGTGATGGTGAATGAGAAAAAAACAACCCAAAAACTCAGTGCTGCAGACCCACCAGGAGGAAATATTTCCTTTCTGACTTTGGTGAAGATTATCAATCCTCTTGGATACGTGGTTTGGATAAGTCTCACATGTGTATGTAGCTTCTTAGACACATGTAGCCATCCAGGAAAGCTTATAAGAGGAATAAAAATCCTTATCACAAGAAAATATTTTACCTAATTATACATATTTGTATATAAACTTACTAGTCTTCAGCTTGAAAGAATTGATTTTTCTTGCTGATTTCCTTAGCTGGAAGCCTTCTCCTAAACTTGTGGTAAAGATGTATTTATATCTGATTTATTACCACTTAATCTTCTGTTGATGATATTGTTCCATCTAGTTCTTATCATTCTAAACATCTTAGCAGTTATTCCAATTAAAGTTACTATTCACTGAAACTTATTGATCAGAGTTGTACACAATATTCCTAATTAGGCCTTAATTTCCTTTCACAACAAATGTCTTTCCTCATACATTTGGGAATCTGTTAGCCCTTTCATAGTTTCAGCAATCACTGTTCATAGCCATCTTCCAGTAAACTACTTCTGGTAGACTACATCTTCCAATATATCTACTTTTTTATTCACTTTTCAACCTATATGATCACCTGTAATTAATGAGCCAGGAGTCCTTAGTAGACGTCCCCAGGTGTATGATTCTGCTCTGTATACTATTAAATTGTATCTCATTCTATCAGTCAAATCAATATAGTAATTTAATGCTTTTATAAGATGATCTGATCTTTGTAATAATGACAATATTGCACAACTTTACATTGTCTGCTAATTTCATCTGTATTTTTCCTTAAGATCTTTAAATAACTTATTAAACAGGTCTGATAAGACACCTAATAAACTCTCCTTATTCCATGGCTACCTAGTCAGCATAAGCTGTTGTTGATCCTTCTAGCCTTAGCTGCTTTAGAAATCTTGTATTAATGCTTGTCTTTACCTTGAGCAAACCTTTTCTGCAGGCGTATTGCATCACATGCCTCAATTAAATCTCTGATAAATAACATTCTTCCATCTTATTCTCCTATCTAATAAAGCAGGTAACATCTGAGAAAAAAATTCTTCCTTCCAATGCTATTCTAGGTCTTCCCCCCCTACTTCCCACTAAGCCAGTTTAATAAGTCTAGTGATTCCAGAATTTGTCTTTTTTCCCATTCTTTTGAATATAGTTTCTGCATTTATTGTTCTCCAGTCATAAGATATTGCCTCCAAAAACCTTAGCAGCTGGACTTGCAATTTCACTTGACAGTTTCGTATTTCTATATTCCAGCATGGAGATTATGCAACCCATCTTATTTTTGCTTTATGAAGTATTAAGAATATTAACATTTATTTCTCTCTCAGGTGTCGTAATTTTTGATGCTCTACGTTTGTTTTCACTCCTTACTACTCTTACTACACTTATGTCCTTATCATTAACTTTATAGAAAATAAAGGCAAAATATACATTTAATATGTGGATCAGAACTAGATTAATGTTGATCTCTATTAAATCAAATCTCTATTAAGTAATAAATTCTGTATTTGCAGCACTTTAACTTTTTTCCTCATGCTGCTTTATTTTTATTTTTTGTAAAGAATTTTTGCTCATTATTTCAATGATAAATGTAAATGTAGCTCAAGAAATAGCAGCCATTTTCCTTCTTTCTAAGTTCTCTAACTTCTGAGGAACAGTGCTCTCTCTTTGTTCTCAGTAGATTTGCATGTATACAAAAGCAGTTGATTCACTGAAGGAAGCTTATAAGCTTTTTCTGTTAGCCTTTTTTTTTTTTTCTTGCTTGCAATGTGAACTCTAAATAGTGTCTGCACTTTGATTTAAAGTAATCTCTTACTTTCTATGTTTTAAAAGCCCTGCATTCCTGAATTCACTCTGTATGGTTTCTTTAGCTCATTTCCAAAATCCCAAACATTAGTCATAGGCAGATCTGTTGTCTGTCTTGCAGTTTGATAAAGACTGATTCAGTTTATGATCACTCAATCCAAGATTATTTTCTATGAAAAGCTGTTCTGTAAGACCTTGTTTCTTGCTAAACCAGTGTCCAAAGCAACATCAATATTCATTGGTTCACTGGGTGTTTATTAAAGAAATCTGTACTATAGCAAGTTCAAGACTACCTAAGCCTTCAGCTCTTAGTGATAGCATTTATATTGTATTTGGGTTTGGGAGATTACTCTCCCATGTTCACTCAATCTCTACTCTTTATTTCTCATAATGTTATAGAAATTTCTCTTCAGATTCTATCCCAAGCTTAGTGATTCTGAAACAGTACTCAAAGTGTTCTCTTCTGGGGCTTTTCAACTTCTAACCTACAGAGATTGTATTTTTTCACCACTGGATTAGTTTTAAACCTATGGTCCATAGGCCCAGGGAATTCCAGTATCTACTTTTTTTATGGTGAGTAGAAGGTAATTAAGAAAGGCAAGTTTTAGTGTCAGTAGGCCTAAATACCTGTGTTCTGTCTAGACAGCTTCATGCCTCCCTATTAAGTGTCATATGTTTCTATAACATACAGAGCTGCCCAGTTGCCTCTAGTCTTATTTCTGTCCTACTTGAATAACTGAAAGTTTAGCTTTTTTACTTAAATCTCAAATAATTTTTTCTTCCTATTTCCATTCCTCCAATATCCAGTTACATTTTACACTTGATGTTAGGCTTGCTAGAACTGGTTGAATGTGTTTTACTCAAAAAGTAAGTCAGTGGAGAATGGACACATTTTTTTTTCTTTTTTTCCTTTTTTTTCCTTTGAAAACAAATTAGAAAATTTTTTTTTTTTGGGGGGGGTTGTAAGCTTTCAGCATTTTGTCCAATCCTCCAAAATACAGGTTGGGACTAACATAATAATACAATACTAAATCTTAAGGTTTTTGTTGTTGTTGTTGTTATTTTTTCCCACAGAATCACAGAATCCCAAGGGTTGGAAAGGACCTCAAAAGATCATCTAGTCCAACCCCCCTGCAAGAGCAGGGTAACCTAGAATACATCACACAGGAACTTGTCCAGGCGGGCCTTGAATATCTCCAACGTAGGAGACTCCACAACCCCCCTGGGCAACCTGTTCCAGTGCTCTGTCACCCTCACAGTAAAGAAGTTTTTCCTGATGTTCACATGGAACCTCTTATGCTCCAGTTTACAACCATTACCCCTTGTCCTATCACTGGACATCACTGAGAAAAGCTTAGCTCCATCATCCTGACACTCACCCTTTACATATTTGTAAACATTGATGAGGTCACCTCTCAGTATCCTCCAAGCTAAAGAGACCCAGCTCCCTCAGCCTCTCCTCATAAGGGAGGTGTTCCACTCCCTTAATCATCTTTGTGGCTCTGCGCTGGACTCTCTCCAGCAATTCCCTGTCCTTCTTGAACTGAGGGGCCCAGAACTGGACACAATATTCCAGATGCAGCCTCACCAAGGCAGAGTAGAGGAGGAGGAGAACCTCTCTTGACCTACTGACCACACCCTTTCTAATGCACCTTAGGATGCTATTGGCCTTCCTGGCCACAAGGGCACAGTGCTGGCTCATGGTCATCCTCCTATCCACCAGGACCCCCAGGTCCGTTTCCCCTTCACTACTTTCCAGCAGGTCAACCCCCAACCTGTACTGGTACACGGGGTTGTTCTTCCCCAGATGCAAGACTCTACACTTGCCCTTGTTGAATTTATCAAGTTTCTCCCCACCCAACTCTCCAGCCTGTCCAGGTCTCTCTGAATGGCAACACAGCCTTCTGACATGTCAGCCACTCCTCCCAGTTTAGTGTCATCAGCGAACTTGCTGAAGGTACATTCAGTTCCCTCATCCAGGTCGTTGATGAAAATATTAAACAGCACTGGTCCCAGCACTGACCCCTGAGGGACTCCGCTAGTCACAGACCTCCAGCTAGATTCTGCCCCACTGACCACAACTCTCTGCCTTCTTCCTTTCAACCAGTTCTTGATCCACCTCACTACCTGATCATCCAGACCACACTTCCTTAGCTTATCTATGAGGATGCTGTGGGAGACAGTATCAAATGCCTTACTGAAATCAAGAAAAACCACATCTACCGCTCTAGCATCATCCATCCACCTAGTTACTTCCTCATAGAAGGCTATAAGGTTGGTCAAACATGACTTCCCCTTTGTAAAACCATGTTGGCTACTCTTAATGACTCCCTCATCCTTGATATGTCTGGAGATGGTGTCAAGAATAAGTTGTTCCATCACCTTTCCAGGGATGGAGGTAAGGCTGACCGGTCTATAATTACCCGGGTCCTTCTTCTTTCCCTTCTTATAGACTGGTGTGACATTTACCATCCTCTAGTCCTCAGGCACCTCTCCTGTTTCCCATGACTTACCAAAGATGATGGAGAGTGGTCTAGCAATGACCTCCGCCAGCTCCCTCAGCACCCTTGGGTGTATTCTGTCCGGACCCATTGATTTATAGATCTCCAGATTGCTTAACTGATCCCTAACACAATCCTCATCTACCAAAGCAAACTCCTCCTTTATCCTGACTCATAAAATATTAGATTTAAAATAAAAGACATTTGAATGTAAACATTTTTGAGTTGGGCAGTATGTTTCTGAGGTTGCCTCTGACTAAACTTTCCTTTGGAACTTGTACATTGCTTTATTACCTGAACAATAACTACTAAACTGATATTAAATGCTGCTGACATTAGCATAAGTAAGTCCTTTTTTGAGGAGAAGAAACTAAACAAAAATGCAAAAGGCTGCAAAGCATCAAAGTTTTCTCTGTGACAGTGGTGCTTTTAAAGTTTGGGAAACAATAGCAGAGCTGGATGAAGTTAGAACATTACAATAATTAACAGAATCCCCTTCCTCCCAAAACCCAGAGGAAGCAACAATCCTTCAAGCAGCCAGATCTAATTAAAGAAGACATTTTAAAATCCTGTTATTGAAGAGGCTGATTTAGAATAAATATCACTTATTTTTCCCTACAAGAAGAGAGAAAATTTCACCTGTTGTCCTTTGTTAGGATTAGAGGAAGTATATTGCTGCTGAGGCATCAGGCAGGACTGCAATAACTCTCAGTACACTAGTCAACAATTACTGCCAGTATCCAAGTATAAAAAGCTGAGTAGAGAGAGCTGCTTGTTTCACAAGCATTTTGAAAGATATTTTCTTTCCGTATGATTTGCTAACCTAGGTTCTATAATGCACATTCTCTGAATTTCTCATGGTGTTTCAAAGGCACCTTACGGTTCTCCCCAAGGAGAAACATATAATTTCACCCCTAAATAAACCAATGAATGGAACTGGGTGGAAAAGAACTATCTACTGTTTGATGCTGTCTACAAGTAGGTTCCTTAGACACAAAAAAATCAACAGGATTCTCAGAAAATAGAAGATACTTAAAAGTCAATGTTCATTGTAATATATTATGATGACAGTATTTACAAATACTCCTATTGAGCAACTGACCTCACTCATTTTAAAGTTAATGTTAAATACATTACTATTTTACAACCACTGGTTAACTACTTATGATCTAGTGCTTGCTTTCTATTGTAAGATCCAGGTGTTTCACTTTCAGATCTGCTTGACTGATGCTAGCTTTCTATATTTGTTCTTGTTCTTGTTCTGTCTGGAACCATACCAAGTGTATTTTGCAAAAGATTTGCTCAAGAAATGAAAGATTAGTGGCCATGAGCCCAAGTGAGTTATTCCATCTTTTTTTCCTTACATATTTTAATCTCGATATAACGTATAACTTGAACGGTAGTCATAGATGCCTGATCAGCAGAAATACTAATGCACAGTGCTAATAATTTGGCTTTATGACTTCTTTCTAGTCTAGAGAGCTAAAGCTTAAAGGACATATATATGCATGTAGTCTTTTGTAAAACTGAAAATAGTATTCCTTATTTACAGGAGGGAAAATTATGTGCAAAAATTTATGAACTACCAGATGATACATTTGAGACCTGCTTAAAAATAGAATTCATATCCTGCTTTTATGAACAAGAGACAAATTTCCCATTTGTCCTGGCTAGCAAGTTACTGTACCATTTTTATAAAATCTCTTGTAAGAGCTGTAAAAAGTGTATGTTGTCTACACAACGAAGATATTAGAGTGTGAATATATGGAAAAAGGATCATTTTTACAAACATTCTTTAAAAATTGAAGTGAATGTCTGACTTCAAAGCAATATTTAGAGTACCTGGATGAAATTTTCAGAAGTGCAATATTGAAAATATTGTTCAAGTTGGACAGAATAGAATGCAAACTCCAGGGTTTTGTGTGCTGTGGGAGAGAGCTGCATTTTACTTTCAGTTGCACAATAGTCTTTTGATATGCCTGTAAACTCATCCATTCCAGAGAATATGCAAAGATCCTGCAACATAGCTGACCAACTGGGTCTTTAAACACAGGCTGGATTTTGGTTCTTTCAGTTGAACAGCAAATCTGAGTATTAAATTCAGAAAAATGGTAGCCTGCTGGCAGTTTGTCCTGAGCACCCATTTGTATCAGTATCATTGAACGAACTGTTCTGTGAGAATTATTCAGCGAGCTCTTTGCAAAGTGCAAGAGCATTCAAAACTTTCCTGCTCTTGACTGCTACAAGACAGCCCCTCTTTCTGGCTTCATATGATAATGCTTCACAGTTAGTGTGATGCAGATGATGGCAGATCTCAGACACACATAGCTTTGAAGTTATTGTATGCCCATACTGCAACACTTAGGTATTTTGGAGGCTTCAGACCAACTCGAAAGAAAGATTTGTGAAATTTTTGTGAAGTAGTATTTTTGTGATTCACTGTTGGATCCTTCTGGAGTGTGTGACAGCCTCAAAATAACTTTTGCGGTGCTGAGAGCTGCTTGGTTTGTGGTTCAGCTGGAGCTTCTCCAGAATGTCTATTACCTCTACAGTAACTGGGAACTACGCTTGGAAAATATTCAGGGAACTACAGATTGTTGTTGTGTTTCTGCCAAAAAAAAAATCAAGATCTGTTGAAGCCCTGACAGCTGTACCTTGCTGTGTAGAAATACTCTGAAGAAAAAACAAATGACCATTAATCTTGATAGGACATTACTGTCTAGTAGCTAGTTATATTTTATATGTCAGGTTTTACCACCTAGGTATTGCTGTCGTAGTTTCCTGGGCAACCACCAGCATTTCACTTCTCTTTGCAAATCAGTCTTGAAGCTTCGTGTCTTGTGCTTGTAGTCCAAAATTACCACTGAATGTCATAGGAATCTAAGGGCAATTTGTTTGAATAAGATAAACAGTATGAGGATCAATTTGAAAATAATGTTGGACTTGAAATAACTAGGGAAATGGTTGATAGCAAATGACTGATTGACTGTGATGAAAAAGACCTTGCGATGAGTAGCAGTTTCATTTCAATGTCATTGCTGGCTTTCACACATTCATATGGTGTTCAAGAATAAATAATTTCATTAACATTTGGAGTTATCATTACTAAATACTGTTCTTTTCCATAAAAGTTTACTGAGGATTTTTCCTTCAACATTGTAGCTTCTTGGCATACAGGTTAGCTTGACTGATTTTTCTGCAGCTGTGGCAATCAAACCGGTTTCATGATCCATATTGATAACAAACTGAATTCATGTAATATTTCTGCTTCTCTGAAGTGCACTGAGTCACAAAGGAAGTGTTACTGTGAAATGCCAGCATGTTTTTGGAGTGAATGCCAGAAATATGAGCACAAACTTTCATGCAAGTAGCTGTATTTGTTTGCCAGATATGCAAAGATGAGGTAACTGGACAGAACTGCCATTCCTGCTGAATTAGGAAAAACTGTTGTTACAAAAGGGTCATGTGGGCCCTATAGATTTAGGGTCTAGATCTAGCAAAGCTCAACCTTTTTCTTATTTGAAAGATAATTTTCCATTCTACTTCTTTGCTCCTACCTTCTTTTCTTTTCACTTATTCTTGGCTCTGCAGTTCTGCCCTTCTCTCATGCCAGCCTTGGTGCCTGTCAGAGAGTTATGGGAGCCAACTGGGTTCCATAAGGCAGCATAAAACACCTCTTGCCCCCTCCTTTTTTTTTTTTTCTTTTTTTTTTTTTTTTAGCTAGTTTTCTGCTAAATGCCTCAAATTCTCTTATGTGGAAAGCCAAACAAGTGCCAGGGCTGGTTCAATGCTGATATAAGTGCATAGCAGTTGGAGTAGTGCAGAGGGAGGAAGCAGTGGGATCAGTGCCAACTGGAGCTAGTGAGCAGCCAGATATTAGTATCATCCAGTTCTATGGGGGTTTTTTGACACTCAAGAGTGAGAAACAGTCTCCTGAAGCACTTCCAGTAGCTCAAGAACAGCTAAACACCTCTAATGGCTGGCAGCAGCTCCATTCCTCCAAAGTCAGCTAGTGAGTATAAATACTTTAAAAGAGGATTTTTGTCTAGTTTTCACTCCTCAGCTGTAGAGGCACTGAACTGTTGCCAACTCAGGGTGCCACTCAGTGAATTTGAGAAATGAACTTAGAATAAATTTTCCAGTGATTGTCTAAGTATTTGATGTTACAGCTGAGGCAGTTTCAGTTGAGTTCAGTCCTCAAAACAATGTATAATATGGTGGTGTGCAACTAGGTCTGTTAGCTTTGATGTAGAACATAAGCTCCAGGAAAAGTTGCTGATAATGCCTAGTATTAAGATACACTGGTAAACACATAATCTGCAACTGAAATTCCTCTTCATGATACCAGTATTGTGTACGTCAGAGAATATAATGACCTAATACTTTGATCCAAACAGTCAATTTTAGGGAGGCTTATGAATTCTTCCCAAGAGGGGAATAAACTGATAATGCAACCATATTTCTTTCACATAATCCTGATCATTTCAAAGAAAGAAAACTCTGTTTCTCCGAACACAGTGTGAACCAAACAGTGAAAAATAATTTCCTTTTTCACAGTTTAGAACATCTTTCCAGCTGGTACTTTATCCAGATTTTTCCTAGCTGTTTGGTGTTTGAATGTTATAGCTTTCTTGCTGCCTTTTTTGCTTTGTAGCTATTTGGTCTGTCTTGTGTGTCTCATGTTTTAAGACATCCCAGAGAGCACTCCTTTGTTTTCTGAAGTTCTCATCCAGAAAGTTATGGTCAGGTGAATTGTTCTTGCAGGCAGAAAGTGAAACTGGCAAGTTTTCTTCAGTAGCTGAAGAAACAGGTAGTAAGTGCAGTCACAGTTCACTTTTGGGGAGGGTAAGGAAGTGAGCAAAGCCTTGGTCTCAGTGTTGCTGATAGCTTAGGCACATAAGAGTTCGAAGTATCTGGTAAGGAAACCAGAGATGCAAAAAAGCCCTCAGCAGCCTGCCTGAACACAGTAAGTAAATGTGATCACAGTTCTCCTCAAAGCAGTGAGGTGTCTGTTATTTTGGGTTCCCAGTGGAAATATGACAGTTTCTCAGGTATTTTTAATGCTGTGTAAAACACAGATTTCATGAGGGATATATATATATTTATCAGAGTATCATGCAGATTAGGTATTCCTAGCCAGTATTAAAGTTGGATAGTATTCAAGAGTACTGTCATAAGGTGGGGCAGTTCAGTTGCAGCCATCATTCCTGCCTTGCACTAAGCCGCCTTCTCATGGAGGCTCTTTTCCTCCCTTTTCAGTCTGTTTTTTATTTCTTCTTCTCTCTAGGACAGAATTTGAGCTGAGTTATGTCCATGTTTTCCATTTTCATGGGCTCTAAAAAGGGAAAAACTGTGTGACTAATAAATGAGCTTAATGTCACATGCATAAGGGATGCAGCTCCTGCGTAATAACAGCAATGAGCTCTCTTGTACTTGTCCCAGTATGATGATTGTGTCCTGGAAAGAACAAGTTGGTCTCTGAAAATTGCTGTAAGTAAAATTCTTGCCTGTTCCCAGCATCCCGCAGGTGGGATGAAAATGTTGAACAGAACTCTGTTGACTGATTTGGGACTTTATATCAGGGAAACAAAGTTGGGTGTGAATGGAGTTGCTGAGATATTTCAGAATGCCCTTCCTAAAAATTCTGCTCTTGATTGGCTTCCAGTGTCCTCCGAGTAACCTCTGTGATAATTTTAGGGAAAATTCTCCAGAAATTGATTGGAGCATGCCTAATGTGAACAGTGTATCAATGCAGTCCTTTATCTTTTTGATTTGTAGGAACTTTGAGGATCACACTCGTTCTAGACAAACTTTAGAGAACTGAACTACTAAGCTTCTCAAAAAAATCTCTGCATGGTGACTCCCTAACACATTTGAAGTCCCACCTTTAAGTTTAAGAAGCACTAGAATTTATTAATGCAACAGCCAAACTAATTCTTTTTTAGGTGGACCTCCTTCCTCATCCCCCAGGCTCTCTCAATATTTACAAAGTTGTTTGTTTAGCTACATCTAAATGAGATTGCTGAATATTAGAAACAAAACTTCCCCAAATCCATCAGTCTGTGCTGACACCCAGCATGGAAATTTTCAGCCAAAACTTTAATGCCAATAAAGTTATAAAAAGAAATGAAGACAGGGAATTCTATGGGCCTAATGCCTTCAGTGCTGCCAGTGAAGAGCTTAATGTTACAGGAACCAGAACAAATTGGAACTGATGCATACACATGACAGAAGGATCTTCCTTCAGTCTGGTCTCTTCTTCTGTCAGAACTCTTAGCAAGCTTTGTTATCCCTAAACTGCCAAATAATTTCTTTTGCTATGCACAAAAATATTAATGGCTAAATCCCAAGTACCCTAGAGACTGAATATTGTTCTTTCCAAATGTGTACAACTTTCAGATAGTTGACTACAGCATTTATTACAGGGACTTACAACAGATGGTAGAGGACTGAGGGAAGATTTTGATCCAGATATTCCTTCTTGTTGAAGTAATTCAGTTTTCTCTCCCTGACTTTTGGCTGTCATTAAACACACTTGATAAGATCCAGCTCTCCAGCCCAGGAGATCCCAAGCTCTGCCTGTTTGATCAAGCACCACAATAAGTGGCAGCAAAGAACTGTGGGGTTTTGACAGAATTAGCAGCTCTTTACTAGGCTGAGAGTATGAGGCTACCATAGTCCACTCTCTTCCTTCCTTCTGTCTAAAAGCAGGTTTCCAAAACTTTTCTCTCCCTGATTACTACACTGTCCCTGAACTGAAAACCTGACACATAGCCACAGATGTGTCCTTTCTGCCACAAAACCTGTCATCCCTACAGCCATGCCTTCAACCCTTCTATGTATTCTGTTTGGCTTGATTGTGGGGTAAACTTTATTCACAGATGGAGTTTCCTCATATGGAATCACCTCACAGGGACATTAGGCACTGCAGCCACGAAGCAGTTTGGGAATCTGTATCGTAAAATAAAACTGTCAATTTTACACTGATGTAAAACAAATTTAACTCAGCCTGTGTAAAATTTCATAGGCAAAGATGAGAAATATATTATATGTGGGATGAACGGTAATGACAACAATAAATATTAAACATAGAATCATGGAATTGACTAAGTTGGAAAAGGCCTTTAAGATAAAGTCCAACTGTTACCCCAGGACTGCCAAATCCACATTTTTTAATGACTAAAACCAAAGATGACAGCTATGTTTATACTGGTTTTGTACTCTTCAACTGTACATCATAGATGCTGTTTTATTGTTGATGCTTTTTTATCAAGTGTTTATCCTTATGTACTAAAATACATGTACTTATATTTGCCATAGATTTTTGTTGCCTTTGAAAAAGATCCCTGTATTGCAGGAAGCTACAGCCTTTGGCCTTAGTTACAATGTTCTCAGTAGTACAAGGACCTGCATATTTAACTGACTATTAACTCAAATCCATTTTCCATAAGGTTTTGATTTATTTCCTTGTTTGCTTAACAAACTTAAATTAATCTACTTTTCAAAAATCTTAATACAGGATATCTGCATTTAGAGCAGCTGAAGGAGGAAAGGTTTTACACAAGGATAAGAAAAGGAATATCTGAATTGCCTCTAGGTGGCAGTGAGTCATTATTTCTTGACATCCACTGAACTGGCTGTTTCAGTGTCTGCAAGGGGAAGCTTCCTCAAGTTATAGTCTGAGCTTTGTTCAGTTTTCAAACCATTTTGGATAGCTCTTGAAATCCTAAACGCTGTATTACAATAAGTGGTTTCAAATGAGTTGTCTTGGAAATATGGACTAATGTAGTACTTGACGTGTGCTGTGAATCAGCATGTCTGTTGTCCATGGTTTTGTGTGACCAGAGGATTCACAGGCAGCCCAGCTGGCACCCAGTGACTGTTGTGTGCATGTACACAGACACAGAGAGAGCTAAAAGGCTGTGTAGCATACACTGGTATATTTAAACACTCTGCATGTTTGTATGGACTGTGATAACTAGTAACATTGGTGAGTCCATAGTAGGTCTTCCTTTTCCCAGAAACCAACAGCTTCAAACTGTGTGTTCTCTATATTTGTGCATCTTTTGCATGCTGATGCGGCTGCACACTAGCACAAATTGCCTTCAAGGTGTTTGTACAGCTGTTTGGGTTCAGTGCAATGATGGTGTGTGTAATATTCTGTTCAGCCCAATGACAGTTTCTATCACTTGAGCATGAGCAATAGACCATACTAAATGCTGCTAATAAAGAGACTACAGGCCCTCTAGTAGGTCCTGCTGGCTGACAGTATTAATTGTAATGTGGAGGAGATGGAAATTGGCTCTGCAATTGCAATTCAGGCTTTGATTTAACAATGTGTTTAAATCCATTACTTTTAGCATGTGCTTGTGTTGACTGCATTTAGCTTAGTCACTAACTTTCTTACATCTCATCTGGGGAATGTTTTCACTTTTATGAACGCACTTAATTCTAAGTCTATAGAAGTCTAGGAAGGTGCTTTTTGTGCATACACAAAGGGAAGTATTGCCTTTTGCTAATTGCAATTTTGCTAATTGCAATATATATCTCCAGCTCTGATACTGTGGGTTTTGAGCAGGAAGCACAATTTTGAGCTGTATGGGTTGCACAGTGTCCACTAGAAAAATGTTTTAAAACATATTCTTGTCATGAACAAATCATGTATCCTTCTGTCCTTCTAAATATCATCAGATTCCTATTCTGGATAATAATACAAATGAGTTTTCTTTTTTTGTTTGTTTATTTTAAATTTGCATGCCCACAACTAACAAATACTGGTAGTAGGTCATTGGTAAAAGGCTAGTGTTAGAATCATGGTGGGTCTCAATAGCCTGAGAGTTGAATGTGTCGGTAGAAATGTTTTATGAATTATGCCAAACCAAGTAAAATGTGAAATGAGTAAACAATTTTAAAATGACTGAGAAGCTGATGATATATTTGGTAGAGATTTCCAATACAATATATTTTGGCGTTAAAATTTAAGATGACTCTGAATGCATCTCTTTTAGAAAACACTGTGGTGATCAGACTTAGCAGCTTGATGGATGTGAATGAGTAAGTCTCATAAATTGAGATACTGCAACTGGGATTGCTGCATTAATAGGAATGAGATTATCATAGTGTTAAATCATACAGCTATACATTTAAAAGTACGTACTGGGAATAAGCGCATACTATATAATATGTCTTTGTCTTCTGTTCTCAGCCCAGCACTATCACAGTACATCACAAATACGAGTGTTGGTAGATTCTGACAGTCTTGGGCAAGACACAGTTTTTGGAGGCAGGTTTAATAAATGATTACATAATTGCCATTACTTTAATGGACCATGATTCTTATTCCTGATACTAATGAAAAAAAAATAGGAGCTGGCACAGAATTTTGTTACCAAAGATGATCCACAAAATTATATTTTTTTTCATGGAAGCCAGTGTGGCACTGAAACTTCACTTTGAAAGGAATTTTATCCATCTTTAAGGTAATTACTATTTTCAGGACATTCTCTAATTTCATATTCATGCTCTGATTTCATAAGGTTGTCTCTGGCTAGAATTTTCCTAAGACTGAGCGATCACTACTAAAGATGTATCCCAAATGCGGCATTACCTAAATGTAAAATTTGTAAACTAAGTCCTCTGAAATTACCAACAGAAATGAGAATAACTGTCTCCTCTACCCTTATCTCAGATACTTATGCAGAAGAATAAGAAAATATGCAGATATGATAGACCATCGCTTTTGATACATGTACAAAGACAGTAGTTTCAGAAAAGCTCATGTCATAAACTGTCTTCCCTTATAAACCTACTGTGATTTGAAGATGTTCCACATTTTGTTATGAAGGGCATCACACTGAGATAGGTATGATTCTGTAATGAAACTCCTAGATTCTTCAGGAAATTTCTGTAAAACCTGCTTGTTTTAATTAGTTTTAGATCATTTGGCACCATTCTGAATAGGTTACATTTCTGTCTCAAAGCATGAAGTATAATGCTGGTTTGCTGTATGGGAGATTTTCAGTGGAGTATGGCAGTGGCTTTGTGAATCTCACAGGGAAGCTCTGTGCACAGTCAGCTGGTCGTCTGAGAGATGGAGTCCTCCAAGTCATCCTACATGGAGCTCAGTATCAGGATGAAGCCAAAGTTTCCTTACGGAAATACATCTAAACCTGTTCATTAGCTCACACTTTATCAGTGTTTTCTCAGTGTGACTTTATCTTACAGCTGGCTGCTATATGCCCAACCTGTTTGGTAGTACATGTGTTTTGACCTTCTTAACATTGTCTTTCAACTTAATAAATGGTAACACTTTCTGTAGCAATTGTTACTGAATTATTGTATGCCTCTTTCAGGATAGGTGAACTGATTTAAAAGAAGAAAAAATTCCCCTGTACATTTAAGCTGAGTCTTGTCAGAAGTATTTAAATAAGAACCCTCTTCAAAATCCCTTTCTACTTGATGGGGATTGTTAACCCAAAGTTGATAAAAGGCTTGTCAATGCTGCTTTAATTTAAGTATGTACTGATCTCCTTAGTTATGTTGATCTTCCCTTGTATACACTTATATCCACGTCAGCAGGTAGACAACAGTGAAAAATTAGGATATTGGAGTGTTGGTTAAGAAGTTTTTAATTACATGTATTGTCTTCAAAATACACTGCTTCAAGGATATGGGTTAATTCTCATGACATTTGAATATTTCTGAAATTTTGAAGTTCTTTTGTTAGTTTTGACCAGACAAAAAGAAAGAGAACAGGAGGAAAAGAAATATTAATAAAACCAAAACAGCCCTCAAATATGAATTAATTCTATTTAGATTATGGACCCAAGAATATATTGCAATATTTGAAAGGCTTTGTTTTTGTCCTAATAAATGAGAAGAATATATTTCAAAACTTAAACTGACATGAATTGCAATTGCCTACTTAAAACTAGCCTTAGAATTGTTTACTTAAATTTGAGTCTGCATTTTGATGTTATTTCCTTCAATGTCAGTAATTGGGTGCTTAATGCTCGAATCAAGAGTCACCTCTTTTTCTTCTTCGAGAATTCAGCAAAACTGATGACTTATGGTCACTAGCTTCTTGCCTTGATAAACATTCAATGATGAAATATTCAAAGGGTTCTACTGGAAGTCTTTGTTTTGATCCTTCATTCCTTCATTTTTTGTTGCTCCTTACTTACTGCGATGGCCTAGGTGCATGAGCAAAATCAACTGCTTTGTGTTACTTGTCTTTGGTACTTCTCAGACTGCCAAATATGATTTTTTTTTTTTTAATAAAATAAAGGTAATAGTTCTGAATTAGGTACATTGAAAATCCTTTTGGGTTTTCCTGATGAACAATGTGGCATTAGCTTTGTATTTTTCCAGACAAAACATATTCTTATTTTCTTTCTAGCTAGAAAGAGCCTGCATTCAGCTTTCCTTGCAGGAATGTTCATTCTCCAAATTAATCCAAGTGAAGCAGATTTTACAAGATCAGATGAAGTTATAAAATTTTGCCTCCTCTTTAATTTAAATCAAGGTGTCAGGTATGGCCTCAAGTTTTTAACATGTAGTCTAAAATCAGTGCTGATGTAAAAAGTATTTCCATCTTTTTTCCTTTTATTATATACTGAACACATTGCTTACATAATTCTATATGCAATCCTTTACTTTATACTTCATAACCTTGATATGAGGAGAAAAAAGATATTTCATAATACGTGATAAACTAATAATGGTAGCATCCTCAAGTTCATTCACCCGTATTGTGTCCTTGTTATGTGAGTTTATTGGTGGCCTGTCACTACAGCACACCAAGACAACCAACAGATTCTCATCTGGTTGTTGCCCTACTGTCTATATCATGTTTTCTGTTACAGCAGAGATACTAATGGGTCCCTTCTGGATTTGTGAAAGAGATCAGATTTACCACATAAATCATATCTATCTTTCTACTGTATTTAGCTACCAAAGAAGCACCTCCGCAAAGATTGTCTCAAGTGAATGTTGCTTTCTGATTTCGCTATTTGAATTGCTCAGTAGCGTTCCTTCAAAAGTATCTGTGTACATTAGCTTCTTAACTACTACCCTGAACATCTGCCTATGCTACAGCCAGTTATTTGTAAGGAAATTCTCCAATGAATAAATTACTAGAAACGTTATTATTATGGAAAGGAAAATACAACCCTTACATTCTCTTTCAACATTTATATTCTGCTCTGAGTCTTGAAACTGCAATTCCAAATTCAGGATGAGAGCCTAGGTAAAAGTCTGGAGTGAGTCAGGTTAATTAGCAGTACTTTTCTTCCACAGTTACAAAGAATTCAGCTGACAATGACAAAAAACACAGACAAAGCTCTGGAGACCATCCATTGTAAACTAAGATTAAAAAATCTATGGTTTATGCCAGTGATTTTTTTGTTGTTACTAGTTGATCTGTGATAACTGGACGTGTATGTGCGGTTGATAATTCTGTCAAACTTTATTTAAGCTGTGCCATATCTCACATTTAATTGAAATATATTTAAAATTGTGTGTGTGTGTGTTCATGCCTTTCAGGTATGTCTACTATCATAGAAGCTGAGAGGCAGAATAAATTAGCCCTTACTAAGCATAGTGCTGGCAAGCTAGACTGATCATTTAAAAATTAGTTTAGGCATTTCTATATTGCAGGGAAATTGCCAAAGCTTACTGAGAAGGAATTAAAGTCTGTCTTTCCTCTTTCCTCCTCCTTCTCCTTTTCATTGGTAACAGCTACTTCAGTAGCTCTGACAGTCTTATGACCATGCAGTTCCCCTCCTGTCTCCTCTCTGCTTGCAATCTCAAGTTATCTGTATAAGCATAGGGCAGATATTTCTCACTAGTGCTCCGATTTTCAGAACTGCTCAAAGTGTTGCATATCTAGCTTTCACTGCCTTTTGTACCCTCACTCCCATACATAAAGCCTCTTCTGAAAACACCACCAGAAATTTATATGCTCACCTGTAGTCAACAAATCCCTGCAGGACTGTTTCTTGCTGACAAAGGTAGAGCCCATAATCAGACTTCTCCACTGGAAAAGGTGTTCCCATTCACACACCTTCCTGCCTGCCTCAGTTCTAGAGTCTGCTAATGGTGCTGCTGTGATTCTGTGTGGAGTCATGCTCCAGAGCAATCTGATTTAAACAGCTAACAACCCACACCATTAAGTTGTCCTACTGCATAATGGCAGGTGCATGACTCTGGCCTGGAGAGAGCAGGTGTTTTCCTAAAATTTCTTTGGTGCTGGAAAAATTACTATGTAGGACGATATCCTAAGATGTTTGTGAACATAAAAAGACTGCCTGTGACTGCTGCTTAGAAAAGTGCTGGGAATGAGTTAAATTCTCTCTCTACCTCAATATGTAAAGGTAATATGATATTTCAGGAGAAATTTGATGACTTTTTATTTGAATGATGCCAAAGCATCCTGGCCTGGCAGATGTTTTTATTAATGTATTTCTGTTGTTGGGGAATAAAATCTGATTACCTAAAGATTTTTCTGTTTGCTAGACCTGGTTAGAACGATGGTAACACAGACTCTATGCAACAAATATTGTGGTGATGACATAATATATGTCTGAAATGATGTAGTGTTTTCACAAATCATAAGATGAAGGGATAGCTTATCTTCAGATTTTAGCACTTGCTATTGCAGTATGAATTATATTATATAATCTTTACTTCCCTTCTGAAAATTGTCTGCAGTCACACATATTCAATTTAGAGGAAAAGCATATAAAGTAAATTAGGTTAAGAGAACTAACTCTGCATTTTGTAATGCTGGTTTAACAGGAAGCAGTCCAAAAAGAATACAGTAATGATAGGGCATAAATGTTATCATTATGTATAAATAAATGTCAGGAATGAGTTTTCTTCTAAATTTGCCTTAAGAAATGAGTTAGGATGGATGTCCCTTGTGACTATAAATACAGAATATCTGACAAAGGCCTGGCAAACAAGAAGTTTATCAGAAAGCAGGTGATAGGAAATCATGTAACATTCAACACAGATCTCTCTTGAGTAATCTTTCTCCCCCTGCCTCTCACCCCTCCCAGCTTGTTGCAGATGAGATTGATTGTAATGATGAGCATCTTCGGTCCCTCTGGAGGCAGAGGACTGGGAACTGGAGAAAGGCTACATCTGGGAAGTTTCTGAAGAGCGTGGGGAAAGCTAAGTAAAGAAACTCAGGGGGAAATTAAAAACAGATGGCGTATGAGGTAAATCACAGGACCTATGATTAACTTGACTACCAGATTCAGAAGCTGAATTAAGTACTCTGTTCAAGTAAAGGTTTAATTTTTTTATTCCTAATAAGATACACAAAGATGTTAGGGGTTGCAGTTACTTGATACAAGCCAGAGAAATCTCTTACATGTTAATTTTCTTTCTCATTCCTTCATCTTCAGTGTTTCAGTGCAGTGATATTTGTGAGATGACTATGATGTATAAAACCATGAAGAACTCATTTAACCATTAAATGTGAGAGACTGATACACTATGATTTTCTGATTGAATGATAGTAAGTGTACAGAAGACAGTTTTGAAAATAGTCTGGTAAACAGAAGAATATTACTGCTCATTATCTCATGAACTGAAGGTACTTGTTTTCTTTTTGAATTAATATTTAGCTAGACTTAAGCAAAGACATGTTCTGACAACAGTTACTGTATTAAGCAAAGAAAAGATTATTTTAAATTACTGTAAACTAAGATTAATAGATCAATAATTTAATTTTCAGGTGTCTTAAAATGTCTGTGAAATATATGGTCTGACATCTCACAGTCTGATTTGTGGTTTTAGGCATTTTTAGGGAAGATCGCATAGTGATACCAACTGCTGTATGTAGTAGTAAATTAACACAAGGAGATTTGGCTTTGTGCAGGATAGCTGCTTTTGAGATTGTGAAAGCTAAATGCTGATCATTTTGTATTTACAGAATACACTGTCTTAGGTTTGTGGTCAAAACCATTAGCAAAAGTTGTAGTGTTTATGTTCTTTATGTGTCATGGTGATATTCTCTGCAGCTGATTTAATCTTTGGAGCGACATGAGAGAGCTGTTCTAGAGGGAAGAGAGGAGCCAGGGGCAAGGGTCAGCACCATGTGTGAGTCAGCATTGTTCAGAGAGCAGCGCTGGGGGCTGCAGCCTCTCCCCTGCCCTGCTGACTCTGCACAGTATTTCTAGCTGTAGATGGCATTAATAGACCAAAAAAGAAAAAGTTTATAATGGTAAGTTGTCCAAGTTCACAATTGCCATGCTTTCATAGATGTCACTGGCTCTTTTGAGAAATGAAAAGTTGAAGGGTGGGTGGTGATGAAGTGGCTGACCTGATAGCTGGCTGGTGGAAAGCTTGAGAACACCTATAAAAATGTCTGCTTCTGAGTGCTGCTCACATCTGTGAAATTTTTAAGAGATATTCCAAATTAGCTGAGTGTGAAATATGATTGTGAGGTGATTTGAATTTTGTGGACCGCAGCAAAAAATGGGCAATAAAACAGTAATAATAGTAAGAAAGAAAGTTACAAAATGGTTGTTAAAAGCATAACTCAACCCAAAAAGTAGTTCTTACAAAACCATAATTGTCTTTTACATGGTTTTCAACTGTAATATCTCAGAATAACTAACTGAATATTTTAATGTACTGAAAGTAGTTAATTATTTCATTGTAACCTTGATTATTTTTTTTTGCCTTTTTTTTTTTTTTTAATTCTATTGCTGTTATTAGGCCAGTGGAATAAAAACAGAGATTTTGTGGTATGCTACATATTTTTTTAATTTCATTGCCAGCCATTACTAAAAGGAGCCCAACAGAAATCAAAAGATGGATGTACTGTGCATTGAACTAGGTATGTATGTTGTCAATTCTATTAATTTTCATGTGAAGTACTTGGTGCATTAAATTTTATTTATAATTACGTGCTTTGTTGTATGGTGAGGAAATGGCATGTCAAGATTCTTCTTTCCATCCTTTCTAGCAGAGCAGATCTTGTAGGGAGTATAGATAGGAAAGAAATACTTGTAAAATCCTATAGATCCCGCTCATGGAGATTTGGCTGGTAAATTTTAAAAGTCCCTTACAGACCAAGTGCAATTACCTGGGATGTCAGAGCTTATCTGCCTTTAGCTCCTACAGGATGTTTACATTTCATGGAGTTGATATGTTTTCTCCTTTGCTCAGGCTAAATGTCTGGGCAGCTATTCCTATGTCCTCAACCAGTGCTTGAATTTCTGAAGTTGTGAACATCATTTGATTAGCAAGCCTTATTATTAAAAAAAAAAATAAATAAAGATGAAGGTATGCTTTTAGAATAATTTTGTTAGCAGAAAAACGGGCAGCTGAATTGATAGCATTACTGACACCGCTGTGTTTTAGAGCTTGGCAAGCCCATGCATATGTCTGCCAGTTGAGCCTGCAGACTAGATTGCTTAAATAACAGTTGCAGATAGGAAAAAGCACACTTCTTTCTAAATATTTAGCTGTATTTTCTACAGATAGCAAGCTTTTTATTGCAAGTAACACATCTAAAATAAAAGAAGCTAATTCTTTCTAGTTTGCCCTTTGCTACTGCAGCCAGTTTTTCAATGGGTGGATTTTCCACACAGCAACAGGAAAGTGAACAGAATTTATTTGGTTGGAAAATATGATTACAAAATCAGAAAAAAATTTGCAGAATCTAGTGTTACACCTAAAAGTATATTTTAGAACTAAGTGATGGTTTGTTTTTTTTTTTTATTGTGGGGGTAGGGGTGGAGGCAGGACTTCAGTTTCTCAGTATTTCAAGTTGGCAGCATCCTCTTAAATTGCTTTGTGAAAGCGAAGAGTGTTCTGGCTGATGAATGCATACTCTGTAGTGTGTGATACCATGCATATAAAATGGTTTATTGAGCAAAATAAACAATTCTCTGCAGTCTCTGACAGACAATTTTACATTTCTCTGCAGTCGCATAACTGACAGCTATGGCCAGTCAAGTTTACCCGTGTATTTGCAATTCCTTCTCTCTATTTCATATGATTTAACCCTAAATACCTCCTTAGTAGTGCACAACTGTCACTTGTTTTGTTAGTTGGAATTTTTTGATACTATTAATTATGCAGTTTTTTTCTGCCCCCTCAGAGGCTTTCATAGGATTTCTACTTTTCTTTCTAATATCTTGTGTAAAGCTGTTGTTACTTTCTAATTAAAATACATATGATTTTTCTACCCGTTATTTTCAGTTAGCACAGGGAGGGCTCAAGTAATGTGTGCTTTTTAGTTGTTGCTTTTAAAGGAACAAAATTTATGCAATTATTTTCATCATCCAATTTTCTTATTTTCTATATGGAAAAGTGGCAATTACAGTAACACAGGGGCCCTAGCTTTTTAAAAAGTTTTATTCTCATTTGAGAATTTATTATGCACCTGCTAAGTACATAGTTTTATTCGGTCCTTGTAACTGATTTTGTCTTTTATTTACTTGTTCCAAAATGCATAGGAGGAAAGAGTTGGGATAGTAGAGCCATTATAACTTCATCCAGTATGGCAAACTGACCTCTAAAATTAAAATGGTTTTCTTTTTCTGGTGCACAGTTTTTAACAGGGTAAGATTTCTGCACTCTTAGAGACTCTTCCAGCATCCTTCATTAGTAATAAATATACTGAAAATAAAATGAATAGAATCTGTACCTCAATGATAGCTGTGTGGTTCTGTGCTCATTATTTTTAAAATCTGAACAAAGTCAATATTCAGCTGGCGATGAGAGGTTGATCAAAATCAAACTAGTCTTTTTAAAGCACCCAGTATAGACAATATATATGGTCTGCTGACCGCTACTTGGGAATTTTGTGTTAACAAAAATAATTCAGAAATTAAAGAGAGATGCGCAAGGCTGAGTGTGTTCAACCTTGTGCACTGTTCCTGCTGGGGCTGACCACCTTCAGCATTCCTGAAAGGAGAAAACTCTTCAAAAACCTTATCTTGTGACTGATAGATTTTGAAACACTTTGCAAAAGGGAAAAGTGAGCTTATTCCCAATCTACAGGAAGGTAACTCATAACCAGGCAAGTTCCCTGCTTTGCAAATGACCTTTTTGTTGAAGCCCATGGAAAAGGTCATTGACTTAAAGAGAAACCCAGAATCTGTGCTGAGGAGGATCATTGTCCAGAATTGCAAAGTGATGTATTTTCCCCTGCTATCTTTGAGGTACCTGAGTTAATGTCAACAGAAAAATGCAGCAGGAGGCTGGGTTGCTGTTCTATTCTTTTTTTCTTTTTCTTTTTTTTTTTTTTAATAGTATTAGGAAAAAAGGTTTCATACTACAAATGTTAAGTAACTGAGAGAAGCAACTTATTTTTTAGTAAGTTTACAGTGCACTATGTGTTTCCACCAGTGAGATATTAAAGTTTTATTATTTCCATTTCATAACATCCTCAGCACCCTTGTGCTTTAAAATCCAACTCTATTTTCCTAGTAAAACTGTTAATTTATGACCATTGTAAACTTCTATAGCGTGGATCAATATTGGTTTTCTGAACCTGCTTCTCCTGAGACTTGTTAAAATAAACAATCTGATTGAAGAAAAAATCTTTATATTTAAATTGAGCAAGAAAGTGCTTGAATCTTATTGCTGTATTTTGAGAATTTGAAAACTCCTGTGAAGACTTAAACATACTCAGGTTTGCCTAAGGCAATGTGTAATAGTTTTTATGGTTTTCAGTTGAAGAATTCAGCATGAAGAGTAAGAATATTTCATTCATTCCAGTCACTGAGAGAACAATTAACTGTTTGAGCAGCTCACATTTCTTGGCTCCCAAAGGCAGATTATTTAAACCCATTTTGGACACCTTGGCACATAGACTGCCTCATGGCAAGCAGAATCTGACATGCTGGCTGCAATTCATTGCCTATGTGTAAGTGTCTGGGGTTATATGACATGCCCTCAGGGTGTCCAAGACATCTGTGCAGGACTGGCAGATATGATACAAGACCAAAGGGAGACCCATGTTCTTCTATCATGCCAGATGAAGGCCAAACTAAAAGCCTTAAAGCAATTGAAAGGGCCCTAGATGCCTATGTATGGGCAAGTGTGTCAACCACACCAGACAAAGAGTTGGGGGATGAACACCTCTCTGTTCTTATAGAAACCCTGAGTGGATAGTTTGGATGTTATGAAAATTTTATTCTACTTCCTCCCCTACTCTTCCCATTTGAAACCTTCTAGTCATTATTGACCTGATCTGTTTTGTTTTGGTTAGGTTTGGTGTTTTGTTCTGATTTGGCATTTTTGCTTGGCCTAAAACATTTGTTTTCCTATTTTTCACATTTGTAAAACTTCCCCAACTTCTGTAAGATAGTTTTGTTTGTCTGTCTGTTCATTAAACATGAATCCTGTCCATGATTGTAACTAGGGTCAGTGCCCTGCGTTGTGTGTTTTGAGCATAGTAAGTTAAATAGGTAACCTCTGTGATACAGCTATTCGATGTAGTCATGATCAACTGCTCAGAAGCACAAGGTGAAAGCACTGATCAGAAGCAGAAGTTGAACTTAACGACGGGGAGAGTCACTAGGGGAAATTCAAATAGTAGCTGGTTCGGTGCAAGATGTTCAGATTTTATGATATGGTAATAGATAAGCTCGCTCCTAACGGTGTCCCTGTCTTCCCTACAATGAGCAGAGAGAGGAAGACTAAATATTCAAGGAAGAGTTGACGCGACTCCTTAAACTAATGGTTATTTCTGATCGTGACTTATTATTTTAGTGAATTTCATAGCAGAACATGCATTCTACTTAGAAACAGACTGCAATGAAAATGCTTGAAAAGGAAATATTTTATTCCCTTCTCTTTTAGAGATTTTGTTTTAGCTATCATTAAAAGAAATTACCCAGCACGGATGATACAGAATTTGCTTTACATATCTGCAAGCAGAATTTGAAATCAGCTGGCTGCCGGGGTAAAGACCTCACATGTGAATTCCACGTGAACTGTTGCTTATTAGAGCTTTCCTGAATTCTAGTGTGGCTTTTTCAGTGTTAGCTGGTGCCAATGTACAGCTGGAGAAATGTTGATTAGTGCAAACTTTATGGATTAATCAGTATGAGAATCAGTACTTCAGAGACTCAGAAATGTGTGCAAACTCTGCTGTTCCAGTGCTCATAAATCTCAGACAGGTATCTTGATTGAAATTGTGTGGGTTTTTAACTCTGAATCACTAAGTAGTAAGCGAGAGATTGTTGCAGAAATAAAAGTGGGGTGGGTTCGTTTGGTGGCAAAGAAAGTAGGGAAGGAGGCCAAAGAGACTGTTCTAATCTCTCCTCCATAGTTATAGTGAATATGTCTTTTTCTTTTTTTTGGCTTTTATAACTGCTGTATCTCTTGTCCTGTACTTCCTGAATGAGGTGTCTCTCCTGTGGGCAGATTCAATTAAAATACATAAAAAACCAAATCTCCTGTTGGTAGTCACCTTGTTTTCACTAGATTTTAAGTGAAAGATATTACACTAATCAATGCAAGATAAGGAAAATGCTAATGTGATATATCCAATAATCTGCAGGTGGAACAGTTTTGGCTGAAATTTACTCTGTTTTCTGCAGTTCAAGAGCTGTACAAAACAAACATAATAAACTTGCAGTTAAGCTGTGTTTGCTTTTTTTATCTCATCAGAGAAAGGTGAGGATGCTGGGATGTATAAAGGGTTTACTTTACTTCAGCACCTTTCTTGTACATTTCCCAGCACACTTGTGCATCCCCGGTTGCCCTTTGCTTCCTACCATCTCTGGAGACCAGATCTCATAAAAAGAAGCATTTAAGCAAAGCAATATTTATGATAGTGGATTCCTTTTGCTGTCTTTCTTCAAAACTGAAAGCCTTGGTCTCAGTAGACAGAAGAAGGAATACAATTATCTCCTTAGAAAAAACTTGCAAAGTGTTGGCCCTTTTTCATCGTGGACATTACTTTGTGTTAGTCTCAGGGGGAAGAAACAAGACAGTAGCTGTCCTACCCCAAGATAATGAGGAGCAGGAAATAGAGACAGTAAAATATCTTTGGTAAATATTCCCGAAGACCGATGGGAGAAAAGAAAGCATTTGGACAAAATCAGAATAAACTAAAAATGTGTTTAAAATTATTTTGGTGACTCTTACATAAAAATAACTGTGAAGGAAATTGTCTATATTGAAAGCATATTAATTAGTATTAGAAACAAATCTTCAGTATTTTCTGTGTATTTTTACTGGAGAGCTGCCCAAAATCTGACTTCTGAGAACTTGCATTTTGTTTAATTTTAGCTGAGGTTTAGTTTTTGTGCACCAAAAAGTGAAGTACAAGTAGCTTGTATCCATTATGATTGTTGAGGTGATCATATGAGTTAAATATCTCAGTGATTTCAAAACCAAATTTCTTTTCTTAGGTTTTCAGAAGCCTGCCTATTTAAATGCCAATCTACTCCACTGGAGCTGTTTTTGATGTATGCCAGGGAGAACTGAAATCCTTGCGTTTGGATCATTTACGATAAATACAAATTATGTGGAAGATTTGTTAAGGTTTTAAAGGAACTATTTCCAAACTAATTTTATTTCTAAGTAACAGTTTCATTGTTCTCAGAATATCCATTTTATATTCAGAAATACTCAGTGTAAATGCTTCAAAACTATATAAAAGAATGCTTTGATGCGTTGCAGAGATCTGGAATTGCTGTTTTAAGCACAAAGCTCATCTTACCCTTTACAGTGGAGCCAGAAACAAAGCTCCATAAAACACAAAATCCTTCTGTTAAACAAGATGTGTGCTTTCGGTGTGGTGGAGGTGTGTTGCATTGGCTCTTGTTTTTACTGAAGAGTTGTTTTGTGATCCAAGAGCACATGGGAACTATGGGTCCTCTTTGTGTCAGGCAAAGTACAGACCTGTAAAAAAAGGGACAGTCCCTGGGTGAAGTGTTTGAGTGTGCTGGGTTTTGCATTTATGCTACTGGGATCCAAAAATCTGTTAAGATTTATGTTAATTTACCTGTGTTATCTAATAATATGCAGAAGAGTCATCGAGTGAGCTGTGCATAATCTTTCAGACAAACTTATGCTTTATCATAGCGATAGCACCTGCAATACCACTGACATGCAAATAGCACCTGGGGAACACTACTTGCTATCTGACTGCCACATTAACGTTCCTAAGAGCAGATGCTATCTGGATCTTGGATCCTGGTTTTGTTTTGTGTGTCTCAAGATATTTTTCTTAAGAGACACACTGAACCTTATATAACATAATCCACTTAAAGTATGGCTGTAAAAAGGACTATACGTCTTTATCCTGTCCTTGGGAAACATTTCTGTGTGAGCTTGGTTCTCTTAGTTTTAAAAAAATCCAAACAACTTTGGTACCAATATTTCTGATAATGATGCTTAGTGTTTCTATACTGAATAAGAGAAAAATAATGAGGCCACCTCAGGAACCACAGCATCAGAGCAGAACTACAATTTCTATAGTTTACACTTCCTTTGTATCTATGAGGTGCCTTTGGGTGGTAATCTTTAAAAATTCATCTTCAGTTCTGTTTTCTTCAGCCATATGTTGCTAGGGGCTGCAAACTAAGGGTTGGGATAGCTACAGCTATCTTACATTTCTCTCCTGATCAGCCCCTTCAAGTGAGAGAGCTTATTCATACAGCAATGAAAAGTCTTGGGATTGGTATAGTTTTTTATTATCATAACTACAGCACTTTTCCTCTTTTTGTTTTTCCTGGTATAATTTTATGTTTTTTCCTTTCCCTCAAATTTTAACTTAGTAGAACTTAATATGGCTTGCATGTGACACATACTTGTGCTTGTTGAGACTTTTCACAAATGATGAGATTGAGGTGAATGCCTGCCTGAAGCAGCTGTTCGTTCAAATTGCCTGTGAATATAGTGGAGACAGAATATCATATCTACTGAAAGTTGAGACACTAGCCAGATTTTGATCTCAATTTAAACGTGTATGTTTGACACTGATGTCAGTGACATTATCTCAGATTTATATCCCTGTAATGGGGAACAATATCTTATCCTCTCTGGCTGGTCGGTCCCTTGAGATTTTCTTTACTTTTCTCTGTACTGTGCATGCAGTACAAAGTTTGTCCCTGTTCATTATTGTAACTTATCTTAAAACATTTTGAATGGGTGGCAGTCATAGCAAATGAGAAAAACATCAGGATATTTTCATCTGACCCTTTTAGGTATGAGCACCTATATTCATCACACATTGATTTCTTCTGGATGGGTTGAATATTTATTGTTAACATTTCCATGATGTCCTGGGTTCAGCAGTAGCAGTTGTTTGTCTCCTTCTTAGTAGCTGGTGCAATGCTGTGTTTTTGATTTTCAGCCTGGGAGCAATGCTGATAACACCGATGTTTTTAGTTGCTGCTCAGTAATGTTTACTTTGACCAAGGACTTTGTGAGTCTCATGCTCTGCCAGGGAGGAGGGGAAGCCAGAAGGAAGCAGAGACAGGACACCTGACCCAAACTAACCAAAGGGGCATTCCATACCACAGCACATCATGCCCGATATATAAACTGGGGGCAGCTACCCAGGAGGGTTAGATCACTGCTCAGTAGGGCTGGGTATCGGTAGGTGGGTGGTGAGCAGTTGTATTCTCTTCCGTTGTTATTTCCCTCATCATTATTATTACTGGTGGTAGCAGTAGTGGTTTGTGTTATACCTTAGTTACTGGACTGTTCTTATCTCAACCCATGGGAGTTCCATTCTTTTGAGGAAGGGGGTGGGAGGGAGTGAGAGAGCAGCTGCATGGTTCTGAGTTATGGCTGAGCTTAAACCATGACACATGGTTCAAAAATATACTGAAGAGAAGTCAGAAGCTTTGCAAAGTAGGAGAATATGTGAAAGGAATTCCTTAAATTTGAGTGCCCTGGATTAACATTTTCTTGGTATCTGAGGGGTAAGCAAGCTGTGAGGCCAAGGCTGCTCAGCAGTCCAGTTGTGGCTGCAACAGTCTTTTGCTCTATGCAAGTTAGTGAATAATTCAGCCATCCTGGGAGAGGTTTTCAAAAGAGGTATAAATGACCACTTTCCACGATGCTTTTGTAAAATATGTCTTTGGAGGTGGAGCGGGCTATGCTAGGTTTTAAAAGATGCTGAACCATCTTTTCTTCTTCTGCCAAACCTTTTTTTGTATGCCACCAAAGGCTTTGATTGATCCACTATAATCTTAAACACTTAACCTGAGTACCTTGATTACCTTAAGTTACAGCTAAAATCAGCAGAGGGTCATAACTCTCCCAGAATGCAACTCAGTTAAATGAAGATGTGAACTGTCTTCTGGTCTGGCCATTTTATCTCCATTTTAATCAGGGAGCCCAAACTGACTTGGTTCCTAATCTGAAATGTGTTGAATGCCAGACCTCATGTTTCAGTGCTTTGCAGTAAAAAGAGGCTACTGCGGTATTTCTTCCTCACATGCAAAGGGGAGCAAATACTTTAAATTTGTGGGAGTAATACATGTATCTAAGATTGATAAAGCTATTTTCTTCAATTTTTAATAATGTACTGGAAGTATGTACTTTCTAACTTTAAAGGATTTTGTGGAGACTAATGCTTGTAGAATATTTGAAGATGTAAACCACCAAATAAACAATGTTTTCTATTATGTTATTTTTTTTTACTTTTGTTTTGGGAAAAAAAGAAAAGAAGTTACTGTACTGTGAACCAGGTGAAATAGTACAAGCGAGGTCTCCAGTACAGTGATTGTGCTTTGTGATGAAGGAAGTGCCAAATGGTTCAGTGCTCCTAGGTGTACAACTCTTCTGTTCATCTCATTTTGAAGTTAAATGCTCTGGAAATTGAGTATATGAGCAACGCTAGATAGTCAGAAAGATACTAGTAGAATAGAGTAAGTTGCTTGAAATTAATTACTAGGGAAGTGCTTTGCAAAGCAGAACTGTAAAGGAGGTAAAATTTTCAGCTGTCTCATTAAAATGTGAGCACGTTATATTCATCAGTGAATTGGTGATTAACATCCCATTTTATTATCATGTAAAGTACAATATCTGAAAACTAATGCACATATATCTTCAAGATGCATAGCTTTCAAATGGTTCATCTGTGAAGATGTAGTTTGGTTACTCATTTGTTATGAATTTCATCTGCTTGAGTTTCTTCACTTTGAACATCGATTTTACTCTTTTGAGCTGCTTGGTTTTCTGAAAGTAGAATGTTTTCCAGCTGAACTTAGATCTGAATCACATGGATTTGTCTTCTGTATTTGTTGATTCCTCCTCAAGTGGATTTATATGGGATAATTTTCAATTCTCATTTAATTTGTGTGTTCTGTCACTTTTCTAGATGATTCAGCCCAAGGCTGAAAGTACAAGGGTACAGGGTTAAGATTTTTAATAGCATTGAAGTACCTGAATGTTTGGATAGGCTCCTAGTGTGTTGTTTTAAAGAGAACTGAGTCCCTGAGTCCCTTTGCGATTTCAGGCACTTAATAATATCAAAACACAAAACCAAACAAAAACCCTACCTGCTACCCCACTGTTCTCATGATACAGGCACCAAATCACATTTTTAAAAGTGATTTGGCCTCAAAATCATCGGCATTGGTGATACTGCAAACACCTATGTAACTTCTGTAGTTCAATGTGTATTAAATAGATATAAGTTATATACAGTACATAATTTTTTTGTGGAGGCTTTCCTCAGGAAGAAAACTCAAGTATGCTAGCAGGGATGGAGCTCTGATGTGCTCCCATAAGGATCCTGCTATGGACATTAAAGAAAACAGGCCTGTGAGGTACACTGGTAGCATTTAACTGACACTATTGGAGCTCACAGTCGCTGTGAGCTTGACTCTGTAAAAAACCAGTGTTTCTAGGCATTAAGCAAAACCCCCAGGGTTAAGCATGCAACCAAAGAGGGGGTTCTCAGCACTGCAGTTTTAAATTTGAACACTTTGAATTTTGCCTTTCCTCCAGAGCATTTTGTACCTCAGCCCTCAATGTGTACCTGGGTACAAGGGCATGTAGTAAAGATTGGCTCTGCTGTGTTTGCAACTTGCACTGAGAAGGGAATTGAAAATTGAGCTACTAAACAGTTTGGGTGTGCAAGTAGTCAGCACTGCTTAAGGTATTACCCCAGGAAGTGTGGCAGTAGAGATGCCATACTTGCAAGAGGTCATGCTGGTGTGCTGTGCTGTGTTCAACTCTGTCTTCGGAACGCTAGTCCATTTGCTTTAAATAGTGCCCTTCGTGGTAATCCATGCAGCGCTGTGTGGAGCTGTTATCTTCAGGAGAAATCATTTTACTCTGAGTCAAAGTCAAATTTCAGTGTTAGTGGCTACAGGGGAAACTGAGTTCAATCAATAACTTCCCTACTCCCCCATTTCCATACCAACCATGATTCATTGTGTACCCAGATTCTCTCTGTTTCTCAATTATGAAGCAATGAGTCGAAAACTGGCATTGACTTTTCAGAATGCTGCAAGGGCTAGATCCCCTTGGGTTCCCATCTTCCCTGCAACTGAACAATTCAGCCTTCAAAAATTTGTTTTGGCTTCTAAAGTAAGGATGTCATATCATTTTACAGTAGTGAGTGTTTCTTCCACTTGCAGCAATGTGGAAATCACCACAGGGACCAAGATTGTTCAAGTGTTCAGCAAGAAAAGCTATATTCCGTTCATAAATCTCTGAGTCAAATCTGAAATAAAAGTCATGCAGCAAACCAGAAAATGAATTTTATTTTAAATCGAAACAGGGATCAGCAGATATAGCCAGGGATTTGGAAATGATTAGGTGTAAGATTTAGTTAAGAAGTTTCACCTCTCAAGAAAATATAAAACAAACATTCTTATTGCTGACCTATAGATCTTTACTGTGTTCAGAATAATAAAATGACTGATCCAATCACAGACTGATGCAGAAGATCTTGGGGCATTTTTACTGAGACATGAGTCAATAATAGATTTTGTGGTTTGGGCTTTTCTTTTCTGGTTAAATCATGTTTTAGCTTCAGCTCCTCTCCTCCCTGAATTTTAAGTCCTACTGTCAGCTGTTAAAATGTGAAGAAGGCTGTATTTCATCTTTTCTTACATTAACAGGAATCTTAGTGTAAATTGAGATTGCAGTACTGAAGGTCCAAGCATGCTTGGTTTGTTTCTTGTTCTGCAGTCATGTTCAGTGAAGAAATTGAGAGTCAAAAGGAAATGTGTTAAGTATGTAAATCCAGTGTCTTAAGTGGATAAAATTAGAAAACCAAGTTAATGATGTGTCTAGTTGATTCAGTATGTGCTTGTAGTTTTCAGCCTTGAATCCTAGAAAGATTTTGAAGGCTTGTTTAATCCAGTCTTCTAGGGGTGACTCCTGGCATCACCTATTAACCAGACTTTCCTTTATTCATCTTGTCTCTCTGTACTGTTTTTGAGGTTTGACTCATGCTTTCCCCTAGTGCAACGAAGAAGACTTCTTCTAGATCATACTTCTCCAGATTTGAAAGCCTTACTGCTGGTAATGTTGCTGTATCTTAACTAATAGTGCAGATAATTATGTCACATTTGGCTCCTGTTTCTCTACTTTGTTGGACTAAGGAAACAACTGATACTATGATTTAGGATAGCTTGTTTGGTATGTTGAGGTGGAAAGAAAGGTATTCAGAGTTCTAAGATAAACACCTAAAATAACCATATACTTACTGTGTATAAATTATGCATCAGCATAAATTCCAGTGGGCAATTTGAATCTGGAAAAATACATGGAGAGGGACCGAGGCTGGCTGGCAGCTTTGAGTAACCTAGTCTAGTAGAAGGTGTACCTGCTCATGTCAGAGGGGTTGAAACTAAGATCTTTAAGGTCTCTTCCAACCCAAACCATTCTATGATTCTATGACTTTTGTCATTTCCAGGAGGCGATGCTGATACTTCTGATATGAAACATTGTTTCTTTTACTCCATGGAGGAATCTGGTAGGTTGAAGTACTGCTTTCAGTCTGCTGCCAAAGACAGAAATAGAGGAATCCCGGTCTCCAGCTGTGGCTGTTCTCTGGTTAGCCACTTTTTCAGAAACAGTTATGAGTTGAGGTTAAATCTGTAGACATCCACACACAGACTGCATGGGGAAGCTTTTCCCATACTAAGACCATTTTTTTTTTGGGGGGGGAGTGGTGTCAAGATCAGGCATTTCAGCTTTTGGGAACAGGAAACAAGAATCCCTTCTGCGCATAGGATATCTGTGCTTTTCCAGAATTTCTCTAGGCTTTCTCTCCTGCCTTTACTTTTCCTCTTGTGATGAATTCCTGTATCAGAAACTACGTTTTATCAGTTGCAGCACCCCACTGAAGGGAAGTGGGGGATAGTTTTTAGCTCCTTGCTTTGGCATTTTCCTGTGAATTGGAGCAAGAGATGCTACTTTTGATTTGATATTAGTTCCATTAAGCTTTGTGAGATTTAAGGCAGAATCACTGGAGCAGTGAGCTCTGAAGAAGACCTGTTCAAATGAGAACTGTTCCTGAGAGCGTGATGCATAGACTGGCAGATCTGTTGAAACTGGCTTTGTTTCATCATTGCGCTTCCTAAAATTCACCTGTGTTATTTACCTTTTATTGGCCTATAAGTGCACCTAAACAGTTATGCCAGAATCTAAAATCCAGAAAATAATGATTTCGGTCTTCTGCAGGCTCAACTTGACATCATGGTAATACAGCAGAGTGGAAACTGCTGCTAGTATTTGTGAGATCTAATTCTTTGTCTTGCTGTGCTGAAATAATTTACTTAAAACATCAATGCTTCTTTTTTTTTTTTTTTTTTCCCCCAAAATAAAGAGCTAATGTAAATTAGTATCATAGATAGAAAAGGAAACCAGAGATACTTATTTTAGCTTAATCTGAAAAGTAATAATACTAAAACATGCTTCTGCATCAATTCTGTAGTTAAGAGACTTAAGCATCTGGAAATGAAGATGTGCTAGTGGTAAGCTTTTTAAATAGAATTGGGATCCTAGAGCTGGGAGGATAGAAAAATATGCTTAGCTTAGCTTCCTGGTAAATGAAGCATTTACTATTAATTAATGCTTGGGAAGATAATGGTGTAATAATGGGTTGCAAAGATCAAAGGGAATAAATCTTCCAGGTTTCAATTCACATAAAATTTACACACACACTGAACTTTATCTGCAGAAGTAATGCCATGAAACTTGGTACTGAGGTTGGATAGGGAATTCTGAAGGTAATTCTGGAGGTAATATTTCAAGATAAACTACACTTTGGATTAAAAAGAAATATGTCTATTATGTTAACCTTTCTTTGTAATGCCCTTCATCAAATTATCAAATTATTACTTTTGCTGCAGGCTGTCTTTTCTTTCATCTATACCCAGACATCTCAGGAAGAAGTCTGTGAAATTGGATTGAGTAACCTGGTCTGAAATCAGTTTTGACTTTGCACTCTGAATGACAGGTTGCCACTAGAGGATATGAAATCCTTTCCAACCTGAATTAGTCTATGATTCTGTGTTATACTGTCAAGAGATGAGAACAGGGCCCAAGTACCAGGAGATTTATTTGAAATTTCAAGTACACTTGGAATTTCAAGTACAATTATACTGTGCAGCTGCCACAATACGGACGGATTATAATTGTATGTTTTAGCATTATATGGCTTGAATTAAAATCGCCTGCTTTTCTAAGAAAGCAAAAGAGGAGAAATAGATGGGAGTGAGTTAGGAAGGGAAATATATGTTAGTGAGATGCTACACCAGCACTACTGAAATGTGTTCTCACGCCTAGGAGAGGTCTCTCTAGGATGCAGATAAGTTTCATTTGTAGTTTCACCTATCATTCTTTTTTTTTTCCTCCTTCTTTCCTCTTAGCTGATGTGGATGCCACTGGTTTTTAAAAGGCAATTCCAGTATTTTCTTTGCTCAGTCTGACTGACTCAATCCTCAGTCGGTTGTCATCAGCACCTGTGTTTTGTGCACTGAACTGAATGACCTTTTCTACCTATTCTGGACAAATCTTTTTTTCCTTAGTGGAGACAGGCACTTTCTCCATCAACAGTGAGCTTGTCAATTTAGAGCAAAGTGGGAAAACTGAACTCTGGCATACTAGTTCCAGCAAGCAGCCTTTATTTATATGCCAGCAAGTCGCATGGATTTACAACACATTTATTCTGAACTAAAATGAATAGTTGCCATAGTTACCAAAATCCCACAAGATACTATACAAAACTGGGAAATGAAATAAAAAGCATTATAATTAAAGGACACATTTGCCAGTGAATAAGAACAGCCCTTTATTTTGGTAATGTTTTAACCAGTGGAGTGGTGACATCATGCCAGTTGCTATTATATGGAATTCAAAATCCAACAGAATATTGAACCCTTTAGGAAGTGACTACACAAACATACAGCTGGTGCATTTCCAAGTATGCCTCAGATGTACCCCTGGAATCTCTCTAGAAACAGTTATATGGAAAGAAGCTGATGCCTTTACTGTTTCATACAAGATGTTTTCTATCCATGGGGAAAGTATATCTGGTTCACTTATTTTTAAAGCATGCAAAAGAAAGTTTTATAAAATATTGGTATATACATTCTTTTAACCTCTCTTGATATTCTACATAAATGGCTTTAGTTGGCTGAGAGTTGTACTACTGCTGAAACCAGTGAATCCTGAATGCACCAAAACTTTGGCAATGTAGTTAAAGCAGTTGGAATGCTTCTGCTAGTTTGTGTTGGTAGGAATCAAATACCTATATACGGCCATCTATGCCAGGATGGCTTCTTGCCACAGACCATAAGTGACCTGGATTTGGGTGGGTAAGATCTCATTGGAGAGTTTACTGCAATGTTTTCAAGACTGGGGTGTTCACTGGAGGAAATGGAAGGTTTTGACAAAGCTGTTCAGTGGTTTAGGAATACACGAAATTTCATAGACTACAGAGAAGAGGAGTTATGCTGCCAAAGTCTGTCCAAATGTACAGCTAACTTTAAGAAAGGTCAGGCTAACTAAGCACAACTTAATATTGCTTAACTTCTTCCTTTCTTGGAACTTACCTCTGCATTCCAGAGAGCTCCCCTCAGTTAGGAAATGGCAAGACCAAGTTCACCTTTATGTATTTATTTAAGGTAATTGCATAACTGACCAGTGGTTTATCCTGCTTTGAAATGACTGTCCTTTTTCTAGAATTTAGTCTTTGCTTTAGAATTTAGTTATATACTTGATAAAGTTGTCAAAGGTCAGTATCTTTTTGAGATCATCGTTATAAAATCATTCTAAAACAGACGTTAAGAGTCTAAGTTAGAAGAGAAATACTGAAGTATATTGGTATATCAAGAAAAAGTAGAGTGTATAAGTGTACCCTTTTGGGTCAAAGTAATAGCACAGAACAGCTACTGGTTGCCTTGAAAACTCTAATTAAATCTAAATCTAATTAATGATAGTGGATACTTATTTCATCTGGAATCACTAAAGACAAGTCCAACAATCAGTGAATAAGCTATGTACTTATTAAAAGTTTGTAAGATGGATGAAAATGCATTAATAGATTGCGTTCTTAAAAATCTGGAAACCATTTTGAAACAATGCTCAGCACAAATCCAAATCAAGTCTTGAAAACATGAACTCTCAAAAAGTCAGCAGCAGTTGGTGTTATTTCCTAAAGAAATATTATTGAAGCTGTTTTATTATTTAACAAGGTGGCTAGGATATTTGTAACATACAATTATGCTATTAGATATGATCTTATTTATAGTAGAAAAAAATAAACCTAGCAAAACCAGAGGATTGTTGTCAAGACTCACTGAAGACTTTCTATTCTGTGGATGTTTCTTTATAGTGTGTTTATGTTTATACTTAAAATATTTATTTTCTATGAAAATAAGGTAATAAACATTTTCTACATAGTACTAAAAAAAAAAAATAAATTGCACAAATCTCCTTAACTGTCAAAGCATGAATTGCATTTATAAGATATTTGAAGCACTCTTGGTGTGTGGCAAGCATGCATGAACTACCAATCACAAATTTCCAACCTGAGTATGCATCACAGCTTTATTTGTAATGTGGGGATCCAGGATGTGCATCTCATCTTTTTGTAAATACACAGGTGATATCTAAAGCATTTTGGGCCAGTTCAGTGAAAATACTAAAGTAACAAAAGGTGATATTATTGAATAAAGCCTAGTAGAATATACCACATTTAAGTATTCTTCTTTGTCTTTCTTGCCAAATCTGATGACTTCTATTGAAACTTGGTACCTGCAAGTATTCACCTGTGATGAACTGAATGAGATGATGTCTTTCCTTATTGTATTTTTACTCCTTTATTGATTCTACTGTAGCATCCTGTGACTGGAGAAAATACTAGACAGAGGTATGAAAATATTTCTGTAGGCAGAAAGAAAAAGATAGCTTAGGGAAGCTCTTTTATGGTGATTATCTGAGATCATGTCAATAACTACAAAGAGAATGAAATTCTTATTCTATAGGACTGGTCAGGAAGATGACTCAATGGTTTATCACAGATCTTTACATTCATTATCATTATGCCTGCTGGTAAGGACTTTGTAAATGGTTGTGCCTGACAACCATGAAATAGGATAAACAGGAATAAAATAAATAAGCTAAGTTAATTTTATGCATTTGTGTTTATTGTGGAAGATATTAAGAGGTTCACACCCTGTAAGGGTCAGAGGAGAGGGCTCAGCGTCGGATCTGTTCAAAACCACACTGACTGCAGAAGAATCTGTGGTACAACTAGATGGAAGAAATCCCCACAGAATCATCAGGATTGGGGAATATTCAAATGCAAGTTCAAAAGTAGATTAAATGTGAAGTAGGTGAGTTATTGATGATAGTCCACAGGAAGTGCAAGCTGCCATTCTGACTCCTGTACTGGGCAGATCAGCAGAAGCTCTGGGCAAGAACAGACTTTGATAGACTCAGGATAGACAGAGTTCAGCACAGCTATGTTAGCAGAGATCATGCCTTTGTAAGGCTTCTTGGGGTCTTTTCAAGGCAGCAGCAGCAGCAAGCATATCAATGGAGTGATCAAGTCTGCTAAAGCGATGTACTGAAGTTTCCAAAGGCAAACCCTCTCCGAGGGCTTTTAAGGCATTAGTGGGCAAGAGGGAAGATTGTAGCATTGATTAGTATCTGGCTGAATGAGACATAGAAGAATGTCTTGGTTAGAGAAAAACAGCAAGAAAGTGTGCAGATGATACCATGTTATTCAAACTAGTGAGGGGTGCAGTGGCAGGCAGCGTAGACTTGTAGAAGGACTTTACAAGACCCAGGTAACAGTGAAATGGTAGGCAAAATTTAATAGACATATATGTAAAGTGACCCATCAGGAAAAATAGTCTGAGTTTTGAATTAATGTGATAGGCTATGAACCAGCTATGTCCCAGTGTTTTCCATTGTGATTGTCTCCAGCTTTGTCAGATTTAAGTGGGATCCATACATGTTTGTAATGAGGAATGGAAAGTAAATCACTTTCTATATATGCATTTCTCAAAGTCAGTCCACAGTCAGTTCTAAATGAGAGAGGAAGGTCTTGAATTGTACTGTAACCTGTTCCGCTGAGTAGCATAGCAGTTTCCATTTTTAGATCACAGTGTGCAGCAAGGGAACAATTTCATTGCCTTCTCAATACAATCCAGGCTTGACTGTATATGGCAGTTTTAATTAGTTTCCCCACACACACATGCACATATTTACACAGGAACATTTATTCAAGAAAGCGCATTTTTGGGCACATATCCAAGTTTTATGAGTAAAATAGTATTGGATGTGAAAGAAAGCAGAACCATTTCAAATGATTATGTCACCCAGACAGGGAAGGAAAACAATGTGATGCAAAAATCCCAAATGATTGAATATTCATGAGAATGAAAACTATTTAAACCAAAGATGTCACAGTCAGCCATTTCTAAGCAATCCACAGGTTGAAATTTATATATATATATTTGATAAACAGCTGGAAATTGTAAACAATATAGTAAAATGTAAACAATGAAGTAAAAGTCAGACAAATAGCAGACATTCTAACAAACAGTAGCTTTTCCTCCCCTCTTACCACCCTGAAATTGTCTGTGGTGCTTTAGTATATCGTGGGGCTAGAATATCACCTGCAACAGAGCCTTGTTTAATGAATATGGGATTCAGTTCTGGAATTCAAATTTCTGATGCCCCTGGGAATTGATGGTGTTGGCAGGTAGCTGTATCACTGATTATTATAGCACAGAATTGTCCTGCCTCATGGTTGATACTAGGGGCTGGGGACATGTGTGATTCATTTGGAGACACAGACCAGCGCAATAAACACCTCAGATGAATTCCTTGCTTGGCACTGCAGTTACATCTTGAGTGAATTTTGTTGCTTATCCAGCAAATCATTAAGAAATGCTGTCTGTTTTCTACAACGAGAAAGCACACCACCACAAGAAAACCAGTATACATAGAAACTGTGATTGTCCAGGCTCACGTAACAGAATCAAGACTGGAACAGATATTGTCTGCTTAATTTGCGAAGTATAGTATTCTGTCTAGCTCTTAGCCTCTTGTAAACAGCTTACTCTTTTTCCTATGGCTTAGGAACTTGCATGGCTGGTAATCATCCCTTGCATTTCCAGCATATTAACTATCTAGTGCCTGTGGCATTGCTATATTGGAGTACTACCTACAAAACAGTGGCAAATGTGTAAAAGGGGTAATAATGGTAATACCAGCGAATGGTGACAATAGGAAAATTGATATAATGGCAGTAAATGACAAAAACTCACAAAAATTGGACATTCTTATTCTGAATTCTTTGGCTGGAAACATAACTAGAATTTCATGTCAGCTTAGGCTTGCTTAGAGAAGCTTAGATTTTTAACAGAAGGCTGTAAATAACATAGGCGCACTAGCCAGATGTTGCTTTAAGCTGTCCTCCTTACAAATATGATGATATCCAGTCAGTCAAGGAACAGAGATAAAGCAGTGTAACTGCTCATGTAGGTGGGAGCCTGAAGTAAGGGAAGGGGAATGCTTAGTGAACTGCTTAAGGCCAAGCCATACTGAAAAACAAATATTTTTTCATGTATTCATGAATTAAAAATATATATGAAGGTGTAAGGGTTTTTTTTTTAAACTATATTTTGAAAATACAAAGGACAAATTTGTCAAGTCATGCATTATCTGAAAATGTGTTACATCCTGTTCTTTACCTAAGCATGTGATATTGTTGCAAAGTGGCTGGACAATATTATGATTCAGCCACTATAGTCACCTAACTATGAAGTTTCTTAGCTAAAGAGAATTGTGTACCCAAAACGTGCAAAAGTGAACTTCTGCATATAGTGTTTTTGGTTGAGATAATATTTTCCAGAACTAGCGTCTAGATAAGATTATCTCTGAACATGAAGACTAACTGTAGATGCCAAACTAATATAACAATAATTGTTGCAATCTTGCACTATTTTCAGAGCTCAGAAGAAACAGCTCCCAGCTGTTTCCAGCACAGAGCAACTTAGACTCAACAGCTGAAGAAATGAAGTAGTAAACCTATTGCCTGCACCTTAAATTCATTACAATTCTTTAATAAGGTATGTCTTCTTATGACTGTTTCCATCTTTAAAAATAGAATTTTATTTCTTAAAGGCAAAAAATGCTCTGTATTCATGTGTAGAAACTCTGTTTTATCAGTCTAAGGAACAGAAAGAACCTCAGGCTCACTGAATCTTGAGATTGCCTTAGGAAGAAGGAAAAAATGGACTTGGTGCAGATGTTTCAAAGTAGATAAAAAGTTGGGTTTATATCAGAAGAAAGTTAAAAGCCGTACTGACGTTCCAGAGTGTGCACTTGCTAATCGATGGATGTGTGTTGATATACTGACGAAAACTCTAGAACATCAAGTGCACTTAAAAAGTACATTTTATTGCAGGTTGGTTTTTTTTTTTTTTTTTTTTTAAGATTATATCTCACACTAAAATAAGAACGAGTATCTCAGTAAATTTCATGGAATCACCGATGTGAGTGAACTGCCAAATGAGTGTTCTTTTCTAGCTATAGAGCTTTATTTACACCTGAGATTTTTTATATTTATTTTTATGCTGAGTAATTCTGAAGAAACTCCTTGATGAGGGATGTGCAATTTCTGCTAATGTTTCTTCTCTTCCTTCGTCAGTAGTCTTGATTGCTGGCTGTTTGTTGAGACATTCTGCTTTCTAAGAGTCATCAAATTTATCTTTCTTTTCACTGAAAAGTCTTGATTAGGGACATACAAATAACTTTTTTTGGGGGAATTTCTGTCCTTAGGAATAATCAATATTAATACAAATAATGAAACCTGAAGTAGGCAATAACAGGCACTAGTAATTTTTTGAAAAGACCTTTTTTTCTCTTGAAGTACATGAATGTTTTTGTACATCATGTAAATGGCACAGTCTTCAGTGCTTTGCTTTATTTTTTTGTTTGTTAGTATCTCACCACCTTTGAAAGCTGTCTTCATCATTCATTTTGGGGGGATTTTTTCTGCAGCAAAGCACCCAGTTGTGTGTTGTCTTTGTCTCACTTCTTATCCTTTCACGTTTCCATAGTAAGCGTCAACTTTGCATTCAAATAATTATATCTTCTCTTACAGCTGAGTAAGGAGAGATACAAGAAAACACTTGTTTTCTGAGTTTCAAACTCTGTTTACTGTATACATAAATATAGAACATATAGAAAGTTGGCCTTTATATCTGGGAAGCCTGATGTCGCAGTGTATCTGAAAACTTTGCTTAATGTTTGAGAGGCTTTATAAAAGCTTTAATTGACTTTTAAAGTCAGGATAACTTCTGTGCCTGTAGAGCTAACAGATGTCTGTAGAATCCTGTGTATGTGGTGCTTTGAAGAACAGAATATGTCTGCTTCATGTAACACTGTACTGATGCTGTGCAACTCAAAAGATTAAAACTCCGAAGGCTTTAACAAAGCCAATGCGTACTTGCAGCTTGCGAATTGTGCCAATGGTATCTTGTTGATGATGTTTTGACATGAAATACCCCATTTATAAATTCCATCTTCATTACACACAGTATCTGAAGAAAGGAGCTTTAAGCACTGACCATAGTCAGACACTATGACCACTGATCAGAGTAGAACCTGAGTCATGCTCTGAAGGAAAATGCAATGACCAAGAGTCACTTCTAAGATGCTTAGGAATGGAAAGTCTTTACAGAGACTCTTGCTTGGCTTATTCTTCAGCTCGGTTTTTATTTTATGGCAAAAGTCAGTTAATCTGATTTTTGTATATGTGGTACCATGCTGGAGGTCAAAATATGGCGAAGTCGTCAAGCTAACATAGGTGGTCACTGAGAAGTGCGGGTGGAAGAAAAGGTGATGGATGGCTTCTGTGCCCCTCTTGTCTGCTTGCTGGTGTAAGAAGCTCTTGGGTACCTTGGAAGTTTACTTCTGCTTTATTAAAGGAATGCAGAACTTTCTTTTTGCCTGCCAAACAGGTTCAAACTCAATAAGTTTAGCTTAACAGCCAATTGCTCTTATGTTTAGGTGTCCCAGTAAATCCATCAATATAAAGATACTAGACTCTGCATTCTTCAAAGGCATTCTATTTTGCCTCAATTAAAATGCAATCAATATAGATTCAATTTCACTAGCTGGTATGCAAATTATCAGCCAGTTATGGGCATGCCTATTCACTGCTGTGCTCTACTAGGATAATTATGTTTATGATTTCTCAAGTTTAAGCCTTTAAAATTCAGACTGAAGTTTCATAACAAGCCATCCTTTATGAAAACAAACAAAAAAAAAATTAAAGGCTTCACTGATACTATACCCTAAGAATCTTCCTTTGCAACTATGATCGGTAACAGAAAAAAATGGCAGTGATATTTTGGGAACGCAAAGCTATAGACTCCCAGTACAACCAAATATGCATGCATGATTTATGCACATGGATTCAATTGGTGTGCAGGCTGACAAAATAATTCACTTCACTACTGATGCTCATGAGTGTAGGTATGGAAGAATTGCTCCAGTAAGTCCAGGGGGCCTGTGGGTGACCATTCTGCAATAGTGAGATGAGCTCACAGAGTTGCTGGTCACAGTCCCAGGGAATTCAGAGACTGTGAGGGGACTACTATACTCTTAGTTATTTTGCAGGCGCTGACATTGATTTGAAGGTACAAAAGTGCACCTATTGACAGCCTAAAGGCATTTTGTTGCCTGTATATTTCTATAAAATAATAGAGATTTTTGTCTAGGGTAAGGCTAGTTTACTTGCAGAACAAAAATCAAAAAGATGAACAAATTATTTTCACAAGAGCTAGAAAGGAAACATCAGTCTTCTGAAAAATCCAGAAATACTACATTAAATTAGTAAAATGAATGCAGGTGTGACTTACCTTGCTGACTGATAAGTATCTACTTTCTTGTTGGCTTCCTGCTGGCTGTCTTGAAGGCTGTCTTCCTGCTGCACTGATTTAATTCCTTTGTGGAATGGTTTCAATATCCTCTCTCTTGTATTAATGTCACCTTGCTGCATGACTGACCAAAAAGAAGATATCTGGCGAGAACAAGGATATGAGAACCTGGGCCTTAGTAACAGGCTTTGTAAACAGTATAACTTTGAAAACAACAATTTATAAAATGTAAGATTATCTTTTTTGTCTATGATTTGTGGGATATTTCCAAGTAGGAAAACACAGGAGACACATTTTTTGAATACTGACAGTATTATTGACTGCTGCACAGCAAACATCCGGTGGTCTGTGATTTCCTCTGTGGCATTTGCTGCCAGCTTGCCAGAAGCTGCATTACAATTTTCAAAATATGCTTTTTTTTTTTATATAAAAAGCAGATTTCACGGCAATGTGTTTACTGTTTTAAAATCCTCTGATAGAAGCTATTGCTAGTCAAGGATGAAAAGATCTTTAAAATATGTAGTGGCCTCTTGTATTAATTCATGGTAATAGACTGAAAAGTACAATGTGTAGTCCAGGTTTTTTGCAGACATTTTGTCTGCTGACACTTTATTCCTTTAAATCAAAACACTTCCAATTAGTAGAGTCAATTTCCAATTCATTGTATTTCTGAAAGTATTTTTTTAAAATCAGGTTGTGGCTAATGTGCTGAACAGATTTTGTAAATGTTTTATGAAATTCTTTTCAGAAATGATTGTGAAGTACATAATTAGATACAGTGTATACCAACAGGCAAACTGTAGCTGCTGAATGTTAAATAATTTCTCATTTTTAGTTACACTTTTGACATTTAATTGACCTTTCCCAAAAGCAACAGTGCGTGCATAAATGTGCTTAAAGTCTGCTTCTTGAAGTAATGATTTTTCTCAGCCTTGATTGAATTTAGAAATGCACATCTAGCAAATTTTTGTTTACTTTAATATTTCTGCTAATTAGTGGTAGGGTTTGGGCTTTATTTATGTATTTCTTTGTCCTGCGGCCCCCCAAATAAGAGAAGAATGACTTGTAAGAGAAGGGCCGTTCTTGCAAGCTGCTCCCTCTGCTGGGTTGTGCTTGGGCCTTTCACTGAGCTCTGGGCAGGCACATGGGTTGTGCAATTCACATTTACTAAAAAAAAAAGTCAGGTCTGGATTAATACAATAGTTGTCTCTTCCAGAAATCAAGTGCCATAGCTGGCATCTGGGGAGAAAGCACATTGGTATTGATAGCTGAGCTATGCAAGAGCATTTTGCATATCAGTACAACTGAAGCTGCTTATCTATAGGTTTGTAGGGGGTACTATTTTCTAAGGCATTTTTGGAAGTTATCTTATCCAGATTAGTCATCTGAGTCTTTCATCTCTCTGGATACTTTTGCATTTATATTCTTATTGTCCTACAAAGTTTTTGTCTTTCTAGGGGCATTGAATAATGTAGCACCTCTTGAGTATTGCTCCTAATCTTTACATGCTGCATAAGAATAATTCACGTCCATTTGGTGAATTTTATATCAAGTGTCACAGTTACATAAGAAAATGTTTTCTAGCCATGGATTTCAGTAAAAGCTTTCTGATTCTCAGTTTAGTTTATACACTTGAACCTTGCCTCTTCTTAAAATCTTTTTTCTATCCATCTTCAGGATTATCATTCTGGAGAGATTTGTCTCTGTAAATTTCAACTATATAACTAGTTTAGACAGTTCCTTGCAGGTCAGTGTTTTTTTCCATTTTTCTTTCTGTTGCTCACTTTCTTTGTTGACCTGCAGCATAAGCATGGTCTGAAATATAATCTACTAAAGTTAGAAAACAATCATGTGACTGCATTACGTTTGATTGATACAAAATGAGTAGAGAAACAGAAATCCTGAACTTTTCTGTTGTTGAAGAAAACAGAGCATAAGAAGATGGGAACAATCCCATTGAATTGTTTTCAATATTAGTTCAAATATTGCAATTACCTCCTAATTCTCTGCTGATACTTTCTCCTTTTTTTCTGTTACATATCTGGAACTGTGAAAATATTTAATATTTCAGTAAAATATCTCAAAAACTTGTAGTGAAGAACATAGGCTTTTCTGTAGCATATTTAAACTTTTCAATCAATTCATGTATATATAACCATATATAATGTAAATGAGAATACTTTCATTTTCATCATATTTTAATTTTGTGATATGTTTCTCTTAGACTGTATTTCTGTGCATGTCCTTTTCCTTTTTGGTCATGAGCATTTTACAGCCAGTTTTACTTTGGAGATTTTATGTTAACAGTATTTTTAAATACTCTCTAAAATACTGTTTTATATTGGCCCAGATTACTAGGTTGTTTAGTCCAAGCAATCTCACAAACTTTTTACAGTGTGTTTAAAAGTGATCTCTCCAATAAAAGGAAGGGAACCTGTTGCTAATGCTCTGTGGTTTGCTCTTGATCAGAAGAAGGTTTATGTAATTTTGTCAATTTGTTCCAATGTATCCTGTAGAAAAAGTTCTTGGAGGAGCTCAGTTTCTCACAGCCTGCATGTATTAAACAGACAACTAGTCTAATTTCCCTGCCTGGCTGAATTAAACTACCATTCTTCTATGCTAATTGAAATAATTTTACAGGAGATATTGATCCAGATGTGCTTCATAGTAGTCTGTAGTCTCGTCTTTCACTTGGACCAACAGTTCTAGTCTCATGAACTGAAAGTACCCTGTGCATTAGTATCACATTAGAGTTTGTGCTCCTCTTTCTCATCCTCGTTTGGACAAAAATATCTATGAGTCAGGGGGCATTTTCCCTGGCACAAGATTTTGTAATCTTTTCTTATGAAGTGTTTCTGTTTTCAGGAGTTGTCACTTTGCTTTCAAAATTTCCTGGCCAGGTCTAATCTTAAATCATTTAGAATTTCTTAAAAATTCTTTGGCAGGTGAGGGTGGGGGAAGAGGTTCATTGCATACTGTAACTGTGCAACAAAGGGGGCTAGATGATTATATCTGGACATAAAGATTTAAACTTGACATCAGTATGTAGTGGGTGATTTAATCTTAAAGCTTCATCTCTTATTTCCTTCAACATGTTTCATTCCTGCTCACAGGAAATTGATATTCCAGAGGAAATTGGCCTCTGGAAGCGTGAGGCTATCTGAAAGCAAAGGCTACTTCAACGATGGAAAGATAATCAGCAAAGGTACTCTCTATTTTGTACCAGTTATAGAGGGCAACGTCTGACTGGGCTTTTAAATAGCTCATGACTGCTCTCTCTTTTGACTATGAGAAAGAAAGGAAGATGAGGGCTCTGCAGGTTAAAAATATTTTCCAAAAAAAAAAGAAGTAAAATAGATGTGGCCAACCTTAGCACGTATACCCATTTTCACAAATCTAACATGTTGGCACTAGTAACACTTAAATTCTGTCTTGGATTGTTTTTCTATATGACATTTAGAGGTCTTTTCCAAGTAGTTTTCTTTTAAAATGTGTTTTAGCTGTGAAGCTTAGTCGCATTTTTAAATCCTATAAATTACACACTAAACCTGTAGAGCATACTGGTGTGTGAAAAGCTATTATTTTTCTGTGCAGGCATTTATGAAGATATTGTCATGGTGTTACTGACGTAAACTTAAGAATTATGTTGACTTGTTTAAAAAGATATCAGTCTGCTTATTTGACTGTAATCATTGTTGATCTTTGTCTCTTTTTCAGAGAGTGATGAAAGACCAAAGTAATCACTTTTACTGTCATATGGCAAAGTACAGAGACGCTCCAGTGAAGCATTTGCTTTTCTAGATAGGTCATATGAAAGGGAAAATTCTATCTGAAAATAAAGCTTCATAACACAGGAAATTGAGATTATGTAAGATTTCTAAAAGTAATCAAAGTGTTGTAACTAAGACGGTTCATAATAACAAAAAATATAATCCAAACAGGAAGTAATTTGCCCTGCTTTACACACAACAATGGATATTTTAAAGCTTCCATTCTGCAAATAGCTGGAATTGTGGTTCTAACATGTATTTAAGGAAAAGCAAATTATGATTTTTCTAAACATTTTCATAACTTTTTTTAATTTGTAGCTGTGCCTACAAAACCATATTCACATTACATTATAGAAGTTGAGCAGTTACAGATGTATTCTTAAGTTTCTTAAAAATTAAATCTAGATTTATTTATTTTCTTTTTAATTGATAAATGACATTTTAGGGCATGAAATTGTATGCCTGGACAGTTACAAGAATTTTCATCTTCCTTTGAGATAATTAGAGAATTATTACAGCCTCTCTGAGCTGGAAAGCGAGACATGCAGAACAAACTATATTACAGGGTTTAGAGCAAAAATACCAGTGGGATGAACTATCCTTACAAAACTCCCTAGTATTATTCTTTGTATACCTTGTAGGTTCACACAATGCCATATTTCCTGAGCTCTTTTTCACATCAAAACCAAAACCAAACCGAGCAACCAAACCAACCAACCAACCAAAAAATAAAAGAACACCAAGTCCTAGATGCTCTGCAATTTAGATCTATTTGTATTTCTCTGAAAGAGGGAGAACTCCCTTCTTAACTCCACTTCTTGTTTATCTTAAACATCTGTTTGGGAAGCATTTGTAATAATTATTGCATATTGCCCTATTTTAAATTCAAGTGAACTTTAGTGGGGAAGAAGGTAACAGTCTTCACCCACTGACTGAAAAATTATCTCCCTACGTGATATTGTGTTCTCTGTATTGAAGCCATGCTTTCACACTCCTGTGGGCTAGACCTTAAAAATCTTTTTAAAAGCCCTGAAGTCCTGTGCCTGTATTGGTCGTATCAGTAAACTATTCCAGGGACAATGTTCAGAGTACCTCTCTTAATCAAAAGTACAGGGAGAAACAGCTGTGCTAAAAATCCACCTATGGGCTCCAAGCAGACAGCAAGGAGTAATCAAAGCATAACAGGGCAAACTTAGTCATTGTTGCCCAGTTCTTCAGTGATTTCCCTACAGTCTTTATCTACCATAACTGAACTTGGAGCCCATAGGAATTACTGTGATTAAATTTTGGTCTCGCAGACTGTGTGTTAACTACCTCCTTGCCCTTCAGCATCCAGAGATGTCCAGCAAAAGCATCTGTAACGAGCCACAGCAATGGAAAGATGCATGCCGAGGGCTCCCAATGAATACAACAGCTCAGATGGAAAGCTAGCAGGTTCCCATTTAGGTTACTGGTATCCAGTCACAGCTTAAAATTGCCTTTTCTAAGCAAAGCACTTTGATTTCATATATGACAACACACCCTCATACACTAGCAGATATAAAATAACTTGTCACACATGGGCCATAACAACACCACAAAGCATGCCTGCTCGTTCATCTTAGTATAAAATGTAGATTACTAGAGTCCTTCTGCCAAACAAAGAGTAATGGATAACTGGTCAGCCAGCCTGCAAATTTTACCACAGCATATACAACCTCACAGTTTAGTTTTGTTTTGGTGTATTTTTTTTTTCTCATTTCTCTGCATGCCAGCTGTCCAATTTGTTGAAATTAGAGCAAAACAAGGAAAATTAATTTCCTAGGTATCTATCTTTATATGGCTTGTTTTATTTGAGTAATGTTAGGGAGATATATAGGGCAATTGTGCAGGCAGTTGCATGAGAAATTTATATGCTTAATTTATGTATGATTTTCTTTTGTTCCACAGTTGCACATCTATTTCACTTTGTGTACCTGTGCTTTCAGACATCCAATAAATTAAATAGTTTTCTTAATTCATATAAATATTCCTCAGAATGGCATAGCAACTAATTTACATAGCAGGTAAGTTGATTTGACACAAAATTGCCGAGTGATAAGGAAAACATATGTCCCTGGATGAAAGCTATGCAAAAGAGGAAAAGCATTCAGTTGTTCAGCCTGATTACTGTCCTGAATAATACTCAGAATACTGCTCTGCTTATGTAGATCATGGCTGGCATAACATCCTTTGCCCTCTTCAGGTTCAAGCTACTTCAATTTTGTCATAAGAAATCCTGTATCTTATCTGTTTGAAGTCCCACTCCACAAAACAGAAAAATTTTGTATCTTCTTTATGACAAGTCTTTGAGTCTACATCTTTATTTCATAATTTGTGTTTTGATGTTCTTATGTGAGCAGAGCTCAAAGCTGACTCCTCAGGAAATTGTGCCCTTGCTTGTAAAACAATTTGATGCAAAACTGATCTAAAACATACTATTTTATTATATGTAGCTTATTATATGTAGCTGTCTGGAGATTTGTTGAGGTGAGATTACATTGTTAGGCAAAAGTCCCATCAGTGTTACTGATGGCAGTGTACTGGAGGTTGTCATTGCATTTATCTCTTTATTGTTAATGAATACCAAGATGAACTTTAAAGTCAGATTCTAATATAGTAGTAGCCACAAGATAAGAGGGCAGGAACAAGAGAAAAGAAGAAGAAAAAATAAAAAAGCTTCCATTAACACTCTTCAGGAACATCAAAGGTGCTTTTCATTTGAAATGACATGTTGGCAATCTGTAGTTCATTGATGACAAGGAGAATTGCAAGTGTTTTAAAATTGAGTAGGTTTTGAAATTGTTGATTCTGTCTAAAACTCAGTCTGGTTTGTGTGTAGCACTGAATAAATTCATTATGTACTGTTAAAAACCAAGTAGACTGATAATTATTCTTATCCAAGAAAACTACATCAGAGAAAGTGAGTGCTACCCTTGCCATCTGGCTTTTTAAATACTGAAGAGAAAAGAAAGTAGGAACTACAGTAAGCTTCCTGGAGGCAAAATTGCGGTATTTTTTAATGGCTTGAGAGATGTTAAGTGTAACTTGAACTGTAGTGCATAGTATGTGATAAGAATTGAAGGCTGAAGGTCAGCAGTGGTGTTTTTTGACCGTGCCTGTTCAACAGACGCTTAGGGCAAAAGAAGTAGTTTGTTGATCTAAAGGTCAGTTGAAATAGGAATACCTGTATTTTCTTACCACTTGCTTGTGTGAGATTTGGAATTTCAATTCTTCAGTAAAGATCTCTTCTGATTGAGCATCCTAGCAGAAGGTAATACTGAACATTTCCTAATTTTTTTCTACGTATGTCTAATGGATGTATTTATAAATACGTATTTTAATAAATATTGATTTAAATATAAATTCAAAAAACTGTTAATTCAAATATAGCTTTATGTAGAGCATTTAAATAAAACCATTACAGAGATGCATGTATACTCTTCAAAGGACAAACATTTTTTTTTGTTTGCCTAGATTAATTAAGAGATGATGGAAATGGTCACATAGGTTCCTTTGAAAAAGCATATGTATTGTTGTTGTTACATTAATATTTATGCGATGACATATTGGCTTTAGCATTCTTGGTACAATGATGACACAAAGGTTTTTACCTCTGCCTTCTGCTGAAATACTAGCTTAGACAGAAAAAGAGAATGAAGCATACATGAAAGCTTGTGGGCCAGGTTCCAGTGAAATTGAAATGATGCTATTTGTTGGTAAAAGCTGATGAGGGATGGATACAAATTATGTTCTTTTAGTTTGTAATCTGAGGGCTGAAAAGAATGGTTTCATACAGAAAAAATAAAATAAGTAAAAAGAAAATAAATGAAGTGTTTTAAATAAAAGACTGGAGGAACAAATTCTTTCTGGCTAAAAATCAATGTATTTTTTTTTTCTTTTTTGTTTTGTGAACTAATTTCGCAACAATGGCTGGTACACAGTCAGCTTTCTGTTCAGCCTGTGGATGGCTGGGAGCTTGCTACTGTCTTCTTTCAGGTTTTGTAGTAAACAATCGCCTTTTCATTCGCTGCATCTTCCCTTGGGCAAGTCTTGAATTATTTGGAAGTTGCAGAACTTCTTTCTAAGGTCCAGAACTTCATGGATTATTTTTCTGTGTGTGTGTTTTCCTTCTCCTATTAGTCCCATGTTCTAGGATGGGCAAAACCTAATGATTTGTTTTCACATTGAATTTACTTTTTTTTGGTGGTGGTAGTGTTTGGTTTTTTTTTCTTTTTTGTTTCTTTTTTTTTTTGTTTGGTTTTTTTTTTTTTTTTTTTTTTTTTTATGAATACAAATTCCTGGAAAGCAGAAAAACAAAGATTTCCAAAAGGGTTTTGTTTTTGGTTTTTGTTTGTTTGTTTGTTTTTCTTAGCACTCCCCATATTTTTGCACTGTCACTAAGGTTAGATGTTTTTCCTAGCTCACTGGGAGGTTTTTCTAGCTAGATGCTTTAAAACTCTCCATATTAAAGTGCAAGAAAAAAAATACTTCCTAATCAAAATGCTTTTTCATGATCAGTACCTTCAAAACTCAAGCAATGTTCTTATTTACTCCAAAATCTGTATCTGACAGCACACCTGAATAACGTTGAAGGAGAAAGTATGTCATGCTGTAAAATCCTCTTGTTTCCCTAACAGGAGTGTCCTTGTGCCTCATTAATGTGAGTGTATGTTGATGCTGCTGTTTTCGAGCTCTCTACATGTGGCAGTGTTACATCCAGTGAGCAAGAACAGCAAGTCAGGTACTGAAAAGGTCTTCAGGAGAGTGCTCTACTGAAAGAATGGACTGAATTTCAGTGTTCAGAATACCAGCAAAAAGCTGGTTTTCTTAAGCTAATCTCTCTCTGAGAAATAGTATTCAAGGCCAGGTTGGACAGAGTCTTCAGTGACATGGTCTAGTGTGAGTTTTCCCTGGCCGTGGCAGGGAGGTTGGAAGTCGGTGATCTTAAGGTCCTTTCCAACCCTAACTATTCTGTGATTCTATGATTTCTTCTTCAGCATTTCTGTATGGGATAATAAATAGTAACATGTATAGGTGAGCCTGACTGCTGGGACAAGGAATCTGTCTGCAATCTCTCATCATATCTGTGGTGCCATTTCTGTACCTTCTTGTGCCCTGGCTGCGCAATTTTGGCTTAACCATTCATATTCACATAAAACGTGCTGCAATTAAGCAAGTCAAATGGTTAAATCCTCTTTGGTGTGGGGGATGATGGCTGAAGTATAAATATGGGGAGGCCTGGCAGATTGATTATATCACACTCCCACCAATCTGCCAAGGCAAGCGCCATGTGCTTACCATGGTGGAAGCAAACACCGGATGGCTGGAAACATACGCTGTGCCCCATGCCACTGCCAGGAACACTATCCTGGGCCTTGAGAAACAGATTTTGTGGCGACATGGCACCCCAGAAAGAATTGAATCAGACAATGGGACTCATTTCCGGAATAACTTTATAGACACTTGGGCCAAAGAGCATGGCATTGAGTGGGTATATCACATCCCCTACCATGCACCAGCCTCTGGGAAAATCGAGCGGTACAATGGGCTGTTAAAAACTACACTGAGAGCAATGGGTGGGGGAGCTTTCAAGCATTGGGATACACACTTACCAAAGGCCACCTGGTTGGTCAACACCAGAGGATCTGCCAACAGGGCTGGCCCAGCCCAGTCAGAACTTTTACATATTGTAGAGGGGGACAAAGTTCCTGTGGTGCACATGAAGAATTTGCTGGGGAAGACAGCCTGCGTTATTCCTGCTTCAGGTAAAGGCAAACCGACTCGTGGGGTTGCTTTTGCTCAGGGACCCGCATATACTTGGTGGGTAATGCAGGAAGATGGGGAAGTCCAATGTATACCTCAAGGGGATTTGATTTTAGGGGAAAACAGCCAATGAACTCAATTGTATGCTGTTGCCTGCTATGTAATACTTTTATAGCCCATCAACTAGAAGTCTGCAGGGCACCAGCGACTGGCCCTGACTTCCCTCCAACCATCATTCCAACAAAGAATGAACTTTGACGAAACCAGGTGAGCTCAACAGTGACAGCACGGAACTCGCCTGATCATCAGCAGGCAACAATCCAACACTGCACACCGTCTGTCCTGCTCTGAAAGACTGTTACAAGAGATGGAGCCCAACATCATGGACCAAATGGACTCAGCAGCTTTATGGGAATTGATCCATGAACTAAGGAATGGTATCTCTCTTTTTGTGTGAGTGTGGATGTATATATATATATATATATATATATACACACACACATATAAGACAAGAGTGATGGTATATTGAAAAATGTGGGATCTGAGCATGACATGAATGGTATGGAATAAGGGGTGGATACTGTCCTGGGTTAAGCAGTAGCAGTCATTTGTCTCCTTAGTAGCTGGTGCAGTGCTGTGTTTTTGATTTTCAGCCTGGGAGCAATGCTGATAACACCGATGTTTTTAGTTGTTGCTCAGTAATGTTTACTTTGATCAAAGACTTTTCTGAGTCTCATGCTCTGCCAGGGAGGAAGGGAAGCCGGGAGGAAGCAGGGACAGGACACCTGACCCAAACTAGCCAAAGAGATATTCCATACCACAGAACATCATGCCCAGTATATAAAGTGAGGGCAGTTACCTGGAAAGGCTAGATCACTAGATCACTGGTGTCGTCAGACTGGGTATTGGTCAGCAGGTGGTGAGCAGTTGTATTCTCTTCCCTTGTTATTTCCCTTATCATTATTATTATTGGTGGCAGCAGTAGTAGTTTGTGTTATACCTTAGTTACTGGACTGTTCTTATCTCAACCCGAGGGAGTTACATTCTTTCAGTTCTCCTCCCCATCCCTTTGGGAGCCAGGGGAGGAAGGGGGGCGTGGGTGAGCAGCTGCATGGTTCTGGGCTGCCAGCTGGGCTCAAACCACAACACCTGCTTTGGCAAATGAGAGTATGGCACAATTGTCCTAGCAACATCATTCCTAGGATCTGACTTTAAATTCAGATTGATGTGAGGATTGATGGGACTTTGTTTCTTTTTTTTCATATACTCATTCCAGTACTTTTATTAGACAAACAAAAATTTTTCATTGAGAATATGACCTGATGATCTCAATGGACCCAATTGATTCTTCTGGTTAAAGCAGTGGCTGCCAGTTTCTTTATGTTGTATCTGTTTTGTAGAGATTGAATCTACAGTCTGCTACTTGGACCCAGGTGTTCCCCAGGTGGAGTTCTGCTTGGGCTTTAACTTCCCTACAGCAGAGGTAAATACTGTCTCCTGAAAATGGTGGTGAGCTGACTGCAGAAACAAGTCACTCTGTTACATGCTGATCAGGATTTGTGATGCTGAAAGGCCTGTGTTTCCTGATTGCCACTGGCATCCCAGCTCCTTGGGAAAAGGCAACTTTAACAATCTCAGCTGCTGACATCATTGCTGAGTAGTGTCAGTCTTGCACGTCAGCTAAGTTGACTAAATAACTGAAGTGCTTTTGCTTACACAAAAGAGAACTTGTATAATCTAAGTTAGTCACCTCCATGCAATTCAATCTTTTACTCAGAATATGAGCAGCAGTTTTCAATATGATGTTTGATGAGAGCAATTCCCCACTCTTTACACTTATCTTATGCTTCTTCTGAGAAGTTTGCAAATGTTAATATTTTTGTTACTCAAAGTATCACATCAATAATTGTATATCGAATTCAACCAGCTCTATGGGATCATCAAATGTTAATTAAGTTAAATTTAGGGATAAATTATGCCCTTATAGTCTTTGCAAAAAATGCTGTCAGAATTATGTACTACAGAAAAATTGCAACAAAAAAAAAAATCAAGCCGGGATGGGGAAAGTCACAGCTGGCAGTAGTAATGGAAGAGATAGTTGGTTGTTGTGCAGAATGGTAAAACAGAAGTGAAATCACACTTTGGAAATGAACACAGCTGATCTATTGGCTATTACTCTTAATGCTAATATCTATTTTGCAGTCAGAATGTTTCTGCAACCTATAATCAACTTATTCTTTTCTATTAACCTGTGTTTCCTTGCTGCTGTAGAATTTTCCTGTGAAGTTCTATACCTTACGTAAACATATTTAAATGTGTTCTTGTAAAGCTAGAATGCAGAATCCTGCAAATAATAGCATAAATATCAGTTTCAATTATTCTTATTTAGTCACACCCATACTATATATATATATTGCTTTTTAACTAGAAGAACTCTCTTTGACCCTTGTGTGTTGGTCTGTGTGTGTTTTGGTTTGGATCTCTCTCCCCCTCTCCCCTCCCCATGAGATTTTGCTCCAACAAATGTTTTGGAAGGAAGGTATTCAATTAAAATAAAGAAGGGATCTAAAAATAATTTTTAATCTGGTTGATTTTTATTCTACTAGTTAAATCTGCTGGGATTAAAAATGTAAAAACCTGCATCTTCAGTGTGAGTGTATTTCTTCCTTATTTGTTTACAGGACTGATTAATAACAAAATACTCTGTTCCTGTATCAACACCGGAGAGGGTACTGATACAGCTATTACTTTTTTAAGACCTTAAACAAACTAATTACACTGCACTATTTCTATGCTAATTTACCAATGCTACAGGCATGAAATAGCTCAACTAGCTATCTTAGGATTCTCTGTTGTAAATTTGGAAGTAGTAATATTGCTGGTCATATCAGATGTGTTAAATTTACTAGACGTTACGGTGTTGTTGCAGACTAATTTTAAGAAACAGCTAGTGGACTGTACTGGATATTTATTGAATGTTACAGACACTGCAAGGTCCGCAATAATTCTTACAGATTGAATTAGTTCATCTTCGGAAAAGACTGCAATAAAATTATCTCTATTTTCAATGCCTCCAGGGGGTATGATATGCATTTGGTGCTATTTCTGTAGCTTCATCTGCTGATAGTTGCAATTAAAATCGCATTTTGCATTAGAATTTCTTATCTGGTAGTATGTTATGATGTAACATAGATATTTTTCTCACATAGGCTCACTAATTGGATGGAAGTTGTTATTCTTTCTCAGCATTAAACGGTGGTAACTTTCATATGATACTTTGTATTTTTTCTCAGATACAGTGTTATGTGTACTTCTGCCAGATGAATGTGATAAAACTTTTTGTTCAGAGTAGGTGAATTTCTTTTCAGGTATCTGAATATATGGAGAATCCTGTTTGAGGAAAGAAAGATCATATTAAAAAATAGTGGTAATGAATAAATGAACAGTAGAAATAAAAATAAAGCATTTGTTAATACATATACACCAAACTTTTCTGAGATTTCCCTAAAGTATTAAATGAGACTATTTTACCTTTATTGTTTTGAATTGGACAGTATTCCAAAATTTGGAAGTGTTGCAGTATCTGAACATAAAATAGATCCAGTCTGGAATGGCAGTCTTTAGCACTGATGAGATTTATAGCTTGTTTGTTTGTTTTGGTGTAAGCATGAGAGACCAAAGCTGCTCTGGGGCTGTCACCATCAAACAACCTGTATGAGCAGCAGAATTTCGCAGACAAGGTGGTGAGGAACTGGGTACTCTTTGGGACAGGCTTGCAAGACACTGGCTGTACTACAGTGATGTGTGAGTTATGTTAACTCTCTCCTTCCCTCTATGAAACTCCAATGAAATTTAGGGAAAACCATACTGACAAAGGTGTACTTCCAGTCTCGTATCTTATGGGGTTTTTTTGCTTACTGCCATGTTTCTACCATAAATGATGCTACTAAACTTGGCTTTGCCTTTTTTAACATGATAACTTCCAAGAATTTGTGGAAATAGAAAGACAATGCTCTATTCAATTACTGAAATACTGAAACCATTACAGAACCAGAAGCTGCTGTTGTGCCCTTGACAAGAATGCTTTGTTCAATTCTAGTCATCTAGGGGAAGCTTAGAGAGTAGCTGCTGGAGTAAGCAGAAAAGTAAGGAGCAAATTTTACCGGAATGCTGAAAGATTCTGTCTTTATCTAGCTCGTAGATTGTATAGCTGCTTGCTAGAAATTTGTTAAAAGGTGAAACAACGCTGGTTAAACACCACAGAGAAACCGGGCTAGTCAAAGAGCAAATGCATGCGAGACAAAGGATCAAAGATGATAAATACATATACAACAAACATTAGATTAGTTGGGAGCTGGTAAGCCATAAGAAGAATGAGTGTTTGAAGTAGCCTTTTTTCAGGTCTGCTAAGGGTGTGCCATCTAACCAGTTTGATGAGAGAGCGTTTATGAAAAGGACTAGGCTGTATAACATTGATTGTCTCAGGTAACAGGGAGTTAAACATGATGACAACGGAAGCTGTTTTCAGTGTTTCATTCCTAAAAGAGTGTCTTAAGCAGCTTATTCCACATCTGGATACTATTATTTACAGGTGGCTGCTCTGATTCTCTTTCAGCTCAGATGTATAGCATGCCTTATATACGGTAAAATTCTAGATGTTGTCAGTGCAGCTGCATTACATTACTTCAGGACTTATCTTGCTCCAAAAGCTTGTAATTCAGGCTGGTATGTTCAAAGTGGTTGTTGGATTTAAGTGTCTAAATCACATTGATGTCACACATAAATAAACATTGTCACATTGATGTTGCCCATAAATAAACATCAGTAGTTAGATATATTGGTTTGAAGTCTGCACTCCTTAGCTGCAAATAGATTTGTGATTTAACATTGCAATTTGAGATTTTGAAAAATGGCTTTCCAATCTTAGTTCTGTGTTTCACTTATATTTCTGTGCATTGATCATGTTGCCCATTAATTGACACAATTAAATAACATACAATCACACCGATCTTATTGTTTTTCCTGTAAACTAAGAAGTCCCTTCATGAATTTGTTCTGTTCCAACAGAGAGATAAGTTTTCCTCTGAAATTATTTTGGCTAATTGGCATGAAAAGGCTAAGATTCACTGCATTAGTTCTTTGTAATTTTCATTACCTTTCATGTAGCTATTTTTTCTATTTCCTGACCATAAAATCCTGTCTCATTTTTAGGGGGTCTGAATTTTATATGATGCTTCTGGTATAAAACATATAAAACATAAAAGTATATATTTACCAAAATTAGGTTCTCATGAAAGTAATCTCTTTGACTCGAATAAGACATTTTATTTAACGACTGCTATTTAGCATCAGTAACATGGATCAATTTAATTCTATTTTCCGGGGCAATGTACTTTTAACATGGGATGTTGCTATGGGCACAAAGAAATTGTTTAGCAACTCCTTCTAAAAGCTGCTTTCTTATTCACACAGAGAAGAAGCACTCTGAATAAGATCTGAATGAAAGGTATCTGTTGGAATAAAATATAAAATGTTTTTCAAGTAGCTATAATATCTTCTAGGTATCAATTAGCTTTAAGTTCAGTATTTATTCATTAAAATGTTTTATTTTCTAATGTCAAAAGAGGTTAATGAAAAGAAATTTAACTAAAATTAATCACTCTTCTATGCAAGTTTTTCAAATACTATGATAGAAGAGAATTCAGGATGAGGCCTTGCACTGAGCAGGTGAAAGGGCAGAGGACCTAGTCATGATTTTAGTTCTTGTAAATTAAATTGTGTTAAAGAATTTCTGTCTGTGCATTGTATAGGCTGAAGCTAATTGTAGGAGCTTCTAATTGAGCTTCCTATGAAGACAAGTAGTCTGCCATTGAAAAATTGTATTTTTCAATTAAAAATTACTTTTTCCTCTCTGTTTCCAAAGCAAGTGAATGTGATTACCCATATGCCATTCTTTGTGCCTGCATATAAGATCAGTTTCTATAACTTTCTCATGCTTTCAAGAGGGTTCTTCTTCTTCCACATGTACTTGTCAGTAAGATGGATCATGATGGTTTGGCAGAACCATAGAATGTCAGGTTGGAAGGGGTCATGTGGTCCAAACTTTCTAGGCAAAGTGTGACCTAGATTAGATGTCCCAGCACCTTGTCCAGATAAATTCAAGTGTCCACTGTTGGGGAGATTATTTCAATGGCTGATTGTTCTCACTGTTAATAATTTTCCTCTTGTGTCCAGTTGGAATCTCCCCAGGAGTGACTTGTGTCCATTACCCCTCTTTTTTTCCATGTGACTCCCGGTAAAAAAGGAGTCTCCATCTTATTTGTAGCCGCCCTTTAAATACTAGGACATAGTGATAAGGTCTTCCTTGAGCCTTCTTTTCTCAAGGCTGAAGAGCTCCACTTCTTTCAGCCTTTCCTCATACATCAGGATTGGATCATTTTTGTAGCCCTCCTTTCTGGACCCTCTCTAGCCTGTCCATGTCTTTTTTGCGTATAGCGGGGACCCAAACTGAATGCAGTATGCCAGGTTATTCCACAGTATTCCAGTGTGGCCTCCTTGGCAACTACCTTTTCCTCTCTGCAAACTTTTATGTCACCCATTTAATCAGAACTGTTTTTCATATTTAATTCTAGTTCATGAATAAAAATTTTCTATAGTTTTGGGATTGGTATTAATTCAATTGTCTAGTGTGGTAACTAGCCTAGAAGTACAAAGTCAGCTATGACTGATGAATAATTCAGATTAAGGATATTTTTTTACATATTAACATGTGCCCTCAGTGTATTGTATATGGCTGCTGTAGGCTCAGTGTTACATGATAGCTTGTATCCATACAGCTATCAGAATTGACATAACTTACAGTTATCACGTCTTAGGGCATTTATTACAGAGAGCTTTTTATTTTTCTTTTCTTGTAGTCTTTTGAGGATTCTCAGTTCCACAGTTAGGTTTGTCTAGTGTTGTGCCAACATTCCTTGGATCTTTGTACTCCAAAACAACCAGTAAAAAGTGTGATATTATAGTGGCACTTCTGTGATTTTTTTTATAAATGAAACTGATCACGGCTTTGAACTGAGATTTTTTTTTCCACAGGAAATAGCACTGAAGTTAAAGGATCTGTAACACCTCATCTCCATTTTTTTCCTGTGTAAATAAAATGCAACTGTGTATGAACCCTTTTTCTAAAGCATTGAGAATTCTGTTAAAGGAATGTGATATAAGCCGAAATATAATAGTATCATTGCAACTGAGGCAGTGATAAAGACATCTGAAAGTGGCAAAGGTAGAAAGCCCATCAGACTGCCTAATTTTTTCTGTTAATCTCTGGCAGCATCTACATATGTTTGTACCTGTGTTTGTAATGTGTACATGCATGGTACATACATAGGTAATTGTATGTCTGTATGTGTGTGCATGTGTATCAAATATCTTAGATCTCAAGCTCCTCATTTTATTTATTTATTTATTTATTTATTTATTTATTTTAATCCAGGACACTTTTAGTTTATTTTATCCTTTTTCTTCAGTCACCTTGCTGCTAATTTAAGGAATCTGCCCAAATATCGACAGATCTTTGCTCTTTACTTGCTTATAACTGCTTTACTTTACTTGCCCTTTACTTCTTATAACTGCTTGCAGAACAAAGCTTCACCAAGAATGTAAAAGTGCCTTGAAACAATTCAATGAAGGAATACAGAATAACTTTTGTATAGCAAACCAGAAGCATTGAAGTGGTTGTAAAAGTGTTTCTCAGGTAAGCAATAGTTCTGCTACTCTTAATTCTGGGTGGTCTATGTACACAAATTTGATCTGCATCAACTAAAACCACATTCACATATTGGTCAATTTAGTCAGAACTCAGAAGGGGTTTTTTTTTGCTAGGTTTAAGTTTCCTCAGAGAGAACAAATGGCACCTAATCCAGACAAAAATCCAGGAAAAAAAAAAAAAAAAAACAACAAAAAAAACCACAAACAAAAAAACCCAAACAACCAAAAAAAACTAAGAAGAAAAACCACTGCAAAATGAAAAAATCTTCTAAGCAATTATTAGATCATAAATGATTTGTTGTAATTCACCACACTTGTGTGCATAGGGAGGGGGGAAATGTGGGTAGCCAGGGTCTGACGGTCGGAAGATATCGCGCTGTACGGAAAGATAGGGCCCCTCTCCTAATAGCCACTAACACTTAGTTTATGATGTAAGCAGACGGATGTGACGTTGTAAACCAAAGCTATATAACACCGTGCCATTAAGCAATAAAACGCCATTTGCCATCTACCACATTGGTGTCAGTGAGCTTATGGACCGAGCGGCCTAGGGTTGGTCGCCGTGACATTCCTGAACCAGGTTGCTACGCCTACGTGAAGGCAACACACACTGTGAATAATTTGTTCTTGTAATCTAATTTTGTTCTTTTGCTAGTTGAAATATATTAGAAAACAGAAATGGTATCTGAATTTATTTTGCTGCTATAATACAATAGACTGCTAACAAGATCAAGTAAAAATTTGGTATGTTGAGTGGTTATGAAGACAGGCTAAGAAAGTTGGGGCTGTTCAGCCTGGAGAAGAGAAGGCTGCGTGGAGACCTCATAGCAGCCTTCCAGTATCTGAAGGGGTCTGTCGTGGTTTAAGCCCCGGCTGTAAATTAGAACCACGCAAGTCTACTTCCCCCCCCCACTCCCCAGAGGGATGGGGAGGAGAATCGAAAGAATGTAACTCCCACGGGTTGAGATAAGAACAGTCCAGTAACTAAGGTATAACACAAACCACTACTGCTGCCACCAATAATAATAATGATAAGAGAAATAACAAGGGAAGAGAATATGATACCGCTCGCCGGAAAAGAGCCCGACCGAAAAGAGGACGTGCCCTTCCGGGTAGCTCCCAGTTACATCCCCGGGCATGACGTGCTGTGGTATGGAATACCTCTTTGGTTAGTTTGGGTCAGGCGTCCTGTCCCTGCTTCCTCCCGGCCCCTCCTCCTCCCTGGCAGAGCATGAGGCTCACAAAGTCCTTGGTCAGTCTAAACATCAGTGTTATCAGCTCTGTTCCGAGGCTGAAAGTCAAAAACACAGTGCTGCAACAGCTACTAAGAAGGAGAAAAACTGACTGCTACTGCTGAACCCAGGACAGGGTCTTATAAGGATGCTGGTGAAGGACTCTTCATCAGGAACTGTAGTGATAGGACAAGGGGTAATGGGTTAAAACTTAAACAGGGAAAGTTCAGACTGGATATAAGGAAGAAGTTTTTCACTGTGAGGGTGGTGAGGCACTGGAGTGGTTTGCCCAGGGAAGCTGTGAATGCTCCATCCTTGGCGGTGTTCAAGGCCAGGTTGGACAGAGCCTTGGGTGACATGGTTTAGTGTGAGGTGTCCCTGCCCATGGCAGGAAGGTTGGAACTGGATGATCTTAAGGTCCTTTCCAACCCTAACTATTCTATGATTCTATGATTATCTGATTCATGTGACAACATAGGCAGTGTGTCTCTGAATGAAATTGCTGAGTACTGGAAACATGGCATTCAACTTTCTCCTGTAAGTAAAGAGTTGCTAACAGCGTTACATGGTAATTTTTCTATTAATATTGTATAAATAAGATTCAAGTCTAGGCTACAGTTATTTGCTTTTATAATGTATGATTTTGTAATTAATATTATGAAAATAAAAGATTTGTGATGTATCCTGATTGAAACAATAGAAGGCCTTCTAGGCAGTAGTTTAAAAGCTGATTTAAAAAATAATAAATTTCAGAAAGTCTTTGTTAAAAATAGCTTTAAACTGCATTTGCATTAGAAATACATATATATTTTACTAAATCTGCGAAATATTAAGTTCCTTCTTCTTATTATTAGAGCAGTCCATTATAGAGACAAAATATAAGTCTGAAACTCAAGATCATAGTCCTGAGATTTCATTTATCATAATTTATCATAATAATGAAAGATTATTATGAAAATATTGTCTCTAAGCCTAAAAAAATCTGATGAGGGATTAGTGCTGAGGCTCTTTTCCTACTTAAATGAGGTCACGAAATCAGAGCATACAGATAAAAAGAAATTCTAACATTGAAAAAGTACTTCATGGTGGAGTTTAAAATTGGCTTCAGCCAAAACAATACACTTTAAAGATTATAGCCTGAGAAACTAATATAAAGAGGCACTCCTCTAAAGCAGAATTAAAATGACTAAAAACATCAAAAGGGCTCAAAAAAAGGCAGCAATGTGGGACCAGTAAAAGAGCGTAGGATGGCCATGGTTTGTTTATGGTGGATGCTCCAGACAACAGAAATTTGGCAACATATTTAGTCAATAGCACAGGAACAAAAACCCCCTCCCTTTATATGTAGTTCTAGAAACAGTCGTATTTGATCAATAAAATATTAGAATTATTAATTCATTGCCATGTGATATTAGTAAAACTGCAATCTTAATCTGGGAGAAGAGACTGAATAAATATATGTGTGTGGTAAGGTTAAGCACAGTTGTACTTGGTAGATAGACTGAAAATAATTTCTTGTGATTCAAGACAGTAAGTCAAATATTTTCAAGGAAATATTTTCTGGATAAGTCACCACATGTTTGTCTGCTATAATAATTCTTGTATCTTCTTTTCCTACACTCAGTACTGGCCACTGGAGACAGAACTCTGAATTAGAAAGCCAATGTGGCAAATCCTGCCTTAATATGTCCATTAGACACATTCCACAAAAAAATTATTGTTGATACACAGCAGCCAGTCTTGATGGTATTCCAGAAAATAGGAAAAACCAGAATGGTTTCCTACATATGATTTTGCAAACAGTATATAGCTATTGATAAGCTATACAGACTGCTTCTTTGAAGAGGAGTGTAGAGGAAATTGCTTTAGTATTTTGGGTGATTTACTTGTACTGAACCTGGCAAGGTCCATTAAATAATAGGGGAAAAAAATCAACCTGATGAATTAAATTTCTGTAAATGTAATTAAATCCTGTCCTAGGTTTGTTCATGTATCAGTAAACTAATTGCATTTAGTCAAACATTTGCTTTGAGTGTGGACAAAATTAAATTAATTTCCCTAGCTGTGAACTATAGGAAAGCAACATACAGCAAATTGCTCAAGCATTCAGACTGTTGACTCAAAAGGCAGAGTTGCAGTAGAAATGTTGATATATTCAGTAAAAGGGGCTATTAGAAGAATTACATTTAACTTGAAGAACAATTAATTTTTGATTACAGAATTATATATAATAATTGAATTAGATTAATTAAAAAATACTAGGGAAGGTTTATTTCTTTCTGCCTTTTGGGGTTCAATTCTAAACCCATGAAATTTCTCCTGAACTTTCACAGTGTGGTTCACATGGGTGAGGCTAAGCTGAATCACAGTTTGGCAGAACAGCTCACAAAGATATGCATGCTCAGGAAGTGTTTGGTAAAGTGTAAGTGGAATGAATCCGAGAGGACTGGGACAAGCACCATTATCCACGCAGGAGAAAGGTTTCATATAATTGTCATTTGCACATATGTTGAAGAATATCTCAACTCACTGAGGAGTCCTGTGGAGAAAAAACAAGATAGATTTTGAACAGATTTTGAGAGAAAATCTTTTCCATTTTCTGTCAAGATTTGCATTGAGAAAAGCAGCAAAATAAATTATTTCTACAGTCTTCCTCTCTGTTTCTGCTCTGAGCTAAGTCCATGAACAAGCTCAGTGCTGAGCTGAGCTTGCACTGTAATTGCTGCTGAGTGCCACAAGCTCAGCACTGCTGGGTAGGTGGATCCCAGCTCTGCACTAACAATATTCATTAGAGTTTCTGGCTGGGACTCTGTGGGCTTATGAAAGGTGAAAGTATGCAATGCACTGAGGCTGCCCTATCCTGTTCACAGTATAGAAGTGTGACTGAGGCTGTCTGCTTACGTGATCAGGATATTCATTAAGACATGAGGGTTCTAGGGACATTATAATTATTCATATAATGTCAAAAGAAGAGACTGAGAGCATCTTCTGGATGCACTGTATGTGAGGAAGCATGAGCTCAGATACTTTCCCTCTGCATGAGTGGTCTAACACTTGAGGTCCTGTGACAGCTGTTCTCCTTCCAGTAATGTTATGAGTTACTTTAACAGCATTAGAAAAAGATTCTTTGCACAACAAGAAAAGCCTTCTTTTGCTTTGCCTACAAGTGAGTTAGAAACTAAACAAGAACTCCAGGGAAAGATTGATAAAATAATAATCCTGATACAATCTGAAGTGTTTTTTTTTTTTTAACTACTGCACCAAAAAAAGCAAATTTTAATAAAGCCATATTTTAGTTAAGTGCAAATATCTGGCTGAACTAGAGAAATACTTATCCTTCCCCAATCTCTGATCTGAGTTGTTTAAAGTTTAATCATTATTGCCTATTACTTCGAGTAAAAGGAATAGAAATATGAATGCTAGAGATGGATAGAGGATTCATTTTCAAAATGCAAATCCGACATTCTCACTCAATTTGTCTTTAAACTACTTTATTATTTGTATCCTCAGCCAGCTCTTTCACATTTCCTGTTCTTTTACTTATGGGCATTTACTATTCACAGCGCCTACCAAACTGGATATAATCACAGAATGGCAGTCAAGATCATCACTTTTGTTCAGTTCCGTGCACATTTAGTTGCACTTAATCCTAGGCAGGATAAAGTATGGGAAGATGCTTCTGTAATAAACTCTGTATATATAATGTTTAAAGGAAACTTCATAACCAAAGCAAACAAACCTGCAGAACAGTATCCAGACTTGAACATCATACAAAACACTAAGAAGCCCAATAAAGATATGGCTGATATACAGGAATCACAGTCAGACTAAATAGCAGTGGAAAGGAAAAAGATATGTTTATCATAACACTTTGCGTTTTGCCATCTCCTGACTGGGCTATACTTACCACACAAATACAGAAAATCATTACTTGAAATGGTACCTTAAAGAAAATGCTGGAACAAATTGTTACTTATGAAAGCTAAAAGCTTTAAAAAGTTAGAAATACATACTTTGTACATCACAAGTAAATCACACTTGTAGAATTTGTACAAGGTTTAGACTCAGTTTTCTCTTACTGCATCATGCCCTTCATCTAGATGTCATTTACTATTTGTATAATGAATATCTAAACTTGTCTGCACATGTTCTGAAAGACCTCCTACTCATTTAAACTGCATACTTTGTGACACAAAGTCAGTAGTTGATTCACAGCTGGATGAAAAATATGCATGTAAAATTAATATAACTAAACAAACAAAAAAAAAAAGTTATTTTAGGTGTGTTAATTTACATTGCTCACTTCTTTATTTTCTACAGACTAATTCAATTTTGTATACCACAATATAAATTCATAAGAATAAAAGGCTTTTTGGTTGATAGAACTATACCATTCAATTCGGTCTGTAAGGACATATGATTCATTATGGCTACACTGTCCTATTTTTTCCCCCTTCAGCGCACACATCTCTTGGCACAGAACTCTTAAGGAGCTGTTTCTTTGGAGGTTTTTGTTGAACTGACTCACATGCTTAAAACTCTGGGGATTGGACAGTTAATAGACTTCATCTGTATTAGCTAAAATTAATTTGTTATCAGTTTTGTATGGATTAAACCAGTTTGCTACTGTAAAAATAACAGTATAATACAAATACAGCTCCTAGAAAGAAAACCAGGATGCTCTATTGGGATTTTTTTTGCTGGATTTTTTTTTTCAAGTAAAGCAGTGCTAGTATGCCAACTGTTCTTGTTCAGAGAGAAGGAAAGCTTGCAGTAAGACTTGAAAAGCCGCAAGTAACATAGAAACCAAACTAGAAAGGACAGAAGACTGTCAGACAAAACAAAGCAGAACTTTGTAGCTAGAAAACGGAATGTGTGAATGTGGCTATAACGGGAAAGTCATAGATGAGGCTCTAAGTGCTGCAAATAAGTCAGCTAAAGTTAACTTTACATAAACTATACCGCAAAACATAAACTGGAAAAAAGATAGCTGAGAAAAGGGTCATCTTAGAATCTGTTTAGTAAAATCTGGAATGTAGTAACTCTAAGTGAAAACTGTGTTGAAGTAATGTGGGAGAAATATAGGAAATGCCATGAAAAACCAATCCTGTCTTCTATCTACTTTAGTATTCTGTTTTTAGCAGTGACTCTCAGTGCTATAACACGTTTTAAAGAAAGCTGGAAGAAGACATGTGATAAGCAATTATAAAATCTGCCCTGAGGAAAAAGTTTTTTTCTGCAACTCATCAGTTAGAGGTTTGTTTATGCCTTGAGGTATGAGGATTAATATTCCCTCCAAAGGCTTTTATAAAGCTTTACAGTTTCTTTTATTTTTTTTATTATTATTTTTAATCCTGCTGACCCTCTGAAAGCCAAAGAAGGCCGTAACAATAAATTCCACCACATAGTTATATATTTAAGTAACAGAAATGTACTTTACGACTTTAAAAGGCAACTGGAATATGTGGCTGCTTCAAGAGACGTACTGAGGTCATCACTGACTAAACACAAAGGTAAAAATAATTAAAAAGGCAAACCATATTTAAGGGGAGTGGGGGTTGGGGGTGGGGGTGGAATTAAGAGAGAATAGATACAATAACAGCACTGTTTTACCAGGCAATTGTAATTCATCTGGTCCTTGTGACTGCCGTATACAAACAGCAAATGTGACAAACATTAACTATAACCAGTTGGGAATTATAACCTCTTTAGGGTGCATAAACCCCAACTTGCTAATGTTCATTGAAGATGAATTTACTAAAAAGAAATCTCACAAACCCCACAGTCTTAAATTATTAGAGTAGCTGCAGCAATCACAGGAAAAGAGGGGAGGCTTGTAGCTCTTGTTTGGGCAGATGAATTTCATATGTTTGTGGAGCTTGCTCAATGTATGTATTGTAAATAACTGAAGTGAAAATATATTCATGTTTTTAGGAATCTGTTTTCTCAAGCTGTTGTTTTAGGTTAAAGAGCTTGATCTTGAAAATGTGGGCAGCAAGACTACCTATGCACATATTCATACATTCAAATCTTTGTAAACTGCGGTAGGATCTACATTGAAAACACCGTAATAGAAAGTCAGCTATGAGGAGAATTTTATTTATACTTTTTTGTTTGTTTGTTTGTTTTAGGAACTTATATGCAGGACAATTCAAAGCTGAGACTGCAGTGCCATCAAGGCCGTAAAGATTAAATAAAGCCTCTCACATTCTTGGTTCTTAAAGAAAACAACACATGAGTATCCTTCCAATATCTGAGCTCTTAAGAGATACTTTTTTCTTTTTTTTTTTTTTTTTTTAATGAAAAATATGATTATCAGATAAGAGCATGTGTGCAAAAACCAGGAACCTTCAGGTAAGTATCAAATCTCACAGGAGTTCTGAAAAAAATTAAAATATAAGACCTAGTAATTCTATGGTGACTCATGCCCATCCAATACATGCTGAATATATGATTGGTAACAGGAATCTCTCCCAGACCAAATATTTCACATCCATAAAAAGCAAAGTGAGAGAAAGAACAGATCAGAAGGGGAGGGATGTTAAAGAGGATGAAATGGGAATGCAATGACAAATAAAGGTCTTAGCTGTGGCATTTCTCTGCAGAGCTACAATGGAGGTAATGAAAAGTTATCTTGCTTCTGGTGATACTTAGGGAGCAATTAGACAAAGATAACCTTCTTGAGTTCCTGATGCCAAAGAGCTCTGCTGCTAATGTCAGTCTTTCAAATGGCCTTTGTGGCCTCCAAGTTAGTGACTTAAGGAAAAAAATCTGCTATTTTGCCTTCTGCCTGCTTTCTGCAGCAGTCTTTTCCATGGCCACTCAAAGAGGAAGTCCTTCCTTATTGTCAATGCCCCATTCAAGATATAATGACTATTAGAGAAGATGCTCAGATGAAGAAGGGCTAATGAAAAGTTAAAATATTAGGTAACTCTTCAACCTTCCCTCCCTCATGCAATATTTTAGAGTCAGAGATATTTGCAATTCTATCTTTCTTCTTATGTCTATGTTAAAATCAGGATTCTAGGCTCTGGCTGGTAAGAATTTGTAGCTTAAACTATTGTGAAATCTGAAGGACTTATTTTATTTGCAAACTGCATCAAATTCCATTTTTATTTGCCCTGTTAACAGCTAGCACTGAAATGTGTAATATGGATTCTTTTGTGCCTTTATTTTCTGTTTTCTGTTTTTCTCTCTAATGACTTGTGCAGACATTTTCTGCTCATTACATAACAGCCAAATTTATGATCAGGCTAGGGGAACTTGCCATTTTGTGTGTGTGTATAAAATTTCAAAGAACTTTAATAATCAGGTGATTTTTTATTCCTTTAATCATAGCATTTATTTTACTTTAATTATGTTAGCTTTTTCAGTTATATAATTGAGTTAAATAAAATTATCTAAGCCTTGCAAAGAGTAGATTTATTGGTTTTTCTCAAATTTTTATACAGCTTTGGGTCTCACTTTCAGTGAGGCAGAGTTGTTAGAAAAGGTTTAGCTATGTAAACAGTGAAACTGAACAAGACAGACTTTATCCTAAGTCTGATATGTGTACAATGATGAGCTATTGCCTATTAGCTGCAACATGCATTTAAGCAGGTCTATTTCTAATCAGAAGAGTTCTTTGGCTCTTGTATCTAATTATACCTTTAAGATCCTCTTCCTTAAGCCTATGCATTGCTTTCGAACAGAGGCACTTTCCTGAAAACGGGGTATGCATAACAATTAGTTTTCTATTGAATGCTTATTTTAAACCTAATGAGCTAAAGCATCCTAGACCCCAACTATTTCAGAAGGGGATATTGTTCATTGTTCAAAACAATGTTCTTGTAGTGTGATTTACTTTGTTTAATGTCTACACATTGTTGTTTAGGTCCAAAATCCATAGTTAAAGCTACCAAAAGACAGATTTTCTGCACAGATAGCGTAGCAGCCAGGAAGGAGCCGTTCAAGTCTATTGAGCAATTACCATGACTTTTTAAGAACACGATTTACTTTAAATTCCACAAAAGCTCAAAAAACCTTTTCTATTTCAACAGGTAATTTCATCTGGAATTTCTATAACATCGTGCATTTTCATAGAATCATAGAATAGTTAGGGTAGGAAAGGACCTTAAGATCATCTAGTTCCAACCCCCCTGCCATGGGCATGGACACCCCACACTAAACCATGTCACCTAAGGCCTCATCCAACCTGGCCTTGAACACTGCCAAGGATGGAGCATTCACAACCTCCCTGGGCAACCCATTCCAGTGCCTCACCACCCTTACAGTAAAGAATTTCTTCCTTATATCCAATCTAAACTTCCCCTGTTTAAGTTTGAACCCGTTATCCCTTGTCCTGTCACTACAGTCCCTGATGAAGAGTCCCTCCCCAGCATCCTTTTAGGCCCCCTTCAGATACTGGAAGGCTGCTATGAGGTCTCCACACAGCCTTCTCTTCTCCAGGCTGAACAGACCCAACTTTCTCAGCCTGTCTTCATATGGGAGGTGCTCCAGTCCCCCGATCATCCTCGTGGCCCTCCTCTGGACTTGTTCCAACACTTCCATGTCCTTTTTATGTTGAGGACACCAGAACTGCACACAATACTCCAAGTGAGGTCTCCCGAGAGCAGAGTAGAGGGGCAGGATCACCTCCTTCAACCTGCTGGTCACGCTCCTTTTGATGCAGCCCACGGTTGGCTTTCTGGGCTGCGAGCGCACACTGCCGGCTCATGTTCATTTTCTCATTGACCAACACCCCCAAGTCCTTCTCCGCAGGGCTGCTCTGAATCTCTTCTCTGCCCAACCTGTAGCTGTGCCTGGGATTGCTCTGACCCAGGTGTAGGACCTTGCACTTGGCATGGTTAAACTTCATAATGTTGGCATCAGCCCACCTCACAAGCGTGTCGAGATCCTTCTGGATGGCATCCCTTCCCTCCGGTGTATCAACCGAACCACACAGCTTGGTGTTATCGGCAAACTTGCTGAGGGCGCACTCAATCCCACTGTCCATGTCACCGACAAAGATGTTGAACAAGACCGGTCCCAACACCGATCCCTGAGGGACACCCCTCGTTACCGGTCTCCAGCTGGACATCGAGCCATTGACCACAACTCTGTGTGTGCGGCCATCCAGCCAGTTCTTTATCCACTGAGTGGTCCACCCATCAAATTGATGTCTCTCCAATTTAGAGACAAGGATGTCATGAGGGATGGTGTCAAACGCTTTGCACAAGTCCAGGTAGATGACATCAACTGCTCTGCCCCTGTCCATCAGTTTCATAGCCCCATCATAGAAAGCCACCAAATTGGTCAGGCAGGATTTCCCCTTAGTGAAGCCATGCTGGCTGTCACTAACCACGTCCTTGTTTTTCATGTGCCTTAGCATGCCTTCCAGGAGAATGTGCTCCAAGAGTTTGCCAGGCACAGAGGTGAGACTGACTGGTCTGTAATTCTCCGGGTCATCCATTTTCCCCTTATTGAAAATGGGGGTTATATTTCCTTTCTCCCAGTTGTCGGGAACTTCACCTGACTGCCATGATTTTTCAAATATGATGGCCAGTGGCTTAGCAACTTCATTTGCCAGCTCCTTCAGGACCCACGGATGGATGTTGTCAGTTCCCATGGACTTGTGTACGTTTAGGTCTTTAAGATGGTCTCAAACCAGATCCTGTCCTACAGTGGGCCTAGGGTCTTCATTCTCACAGTCCCTGCGTTCACCTTTCAAGACTTGGGTGGTGCGATCAGAGACTTTGCCAGTGAAGACCGAGGCAAAGAAGTCATTAAGAACCTCAGCCTTCTCCATATCCTGGGTAGCCAGTTCTCCCGATATCGGTATTGTAGTAAAAGAAGGTGTTCTTTCCTCTTTTATTCCAGCCATTTCTCCCTAAGATCTTTGCACTCTTTCCATGGGTAAAGAACCTGATATGTTTTATAGTTTCATGGGTGTTGGACACAGTCCAGCAGATCATCTAAATACCAAGCTGGGAATTGCAGTAAAAGAGAGGGTTATATGGGATATGAAGGTGTTGAGATGTTGTTGAAGTGACATGGACAGCTATAGAAAACAATAGTTCAACCTCTAAGAGAAGACTTTGAGACATATTTTGAAGATGGATTAACTAAAGATGCAGAGTCAAATGGAAAATGGGAAAAGACAGTGCAGATTTATAATATCTACACAATGATGTGGTCTCTTTGGTAGCACAATTGATTTTACGGACAAGTAAAATACAATAGAGTTAATCTGTCTGGAGTTTGGCAAATAATTTTATTTAGTGTCTCAAAGACAATTATTATTTCAAGATGAGAAAATATAGTAAACTGTGGTATGGATAATGGACTCCTAAAATGAAGGTGAAACAGGTAATATTGAGAGGGGAAGGAACAGTCTGAAAGGCAGTTACACTTAAGAAGTGTGCAGGCCTGAACTTGAAACTAATTTTACTGAATGTTATTGCTAGTGGTCCTGGCATATGGGATTAGAGCATGTTGGTGAGGAGTGCTACTAAAACTATTTGCATGCTAATACAGAGGAATTTCCAGTAGGTAAAACTACTATAGCAAGCTTGTAAAAAACCTGCTTTTATCAGGGATCTGTGGAAATACAGATGTCAACAATACAGTAATATTGGCCAAGGAGGACAAGTTAGTTCAGCTGCTACATCATTTTTATTTATATATTTTTATATATAGGAAAAGTGGCAAAGGTAAGGAAGACTGTATTTGCAGATTCAAAGCTTTCAGAAAGGAGCAATTTTTGGCACTTTTTATTTCACTAATAAGAAATGCTTTTTTTTTTTTTTTTTTTTTGTAAAAACCAGAAAGGTGTAAAACCTCATGTCACCTCGAATGGCCACTAAATTGGAAAAACACAAGCAGAACAGAATGGAAAGACATTAAGTTTCAGAATTACTGCTTAATAGTAACTTTTTTGTTTCAGAGTTTTGTTACTGGTCACATTCCTTATCCAGGTGGTGCAACTGAAGCATTAGCCCTTGATTTAGGCCATTACCAGAAATCTAGCTGTATCACAACAACCAGCAATTTTGTTTCCAAAATGGCACCTGTTACACTGTAAACTGTGAATGCTCTTAGCAATTAATTTGCTCTCTAGCTTATTAAGGAGGATAGTTTTGAGCTGTCTTAAAACAGTTCCCAAACAATTTTCAACAAATGCCAGAGATTTTTAAATAGCCATAAATACTGCCCATACTGACAATAAAAGTGTACATATTTCTAGCAATAGGACTCAGCCTCCCTTGAAATAATGTTTTTGAGACTGTGAAAGAGGTGCTGCAATTGCAGGAAAAAATGGAATTCTCCTTGGTTTTAAGACTCTGTTGATAGTGATATAATCAGTATCTGTATCTGTAAAGTGCTGTTTATGATGCTACCGTCAGCTGCTGCTTTACAGAATAACATTAGAGAGTGACATTTACTATAAGAAAATATTCTGAGAAAGCAAAATCAGCTACAAAATAAAATCAATGATTGCTCACTTTCTTTAGATGAGCCCAGTTTAAGATGCAATTGTAGTTGTTTTCACTGAAATTAGTTTTGGACAGGGAGCATTCATTGTATTTGACTCTCCTTTAGGTCGTTGTATAACAAAATTAGTTATAGTGGGCCTGAAACTGGTACTAGCATGAAAATATTGGTACAGTGCTTAAACAGATAATAACATTTACAGATCTATTGGGACTCTGGCTTAGGTGCTTTGATTCTTCAATGTGCTGAAGGAATCTTTTACCACTAGATGGGACTATACAACTTCATGCAATACTATTAACAGCAATATTTGAGTTTGTTTCACTTGCAATTTATACTTCTTCCCTTTGACACTTTACTGAACAACAGCTTGTCCCTACCCTTTGCAAAGGGTGAAAACAGGGCCTCTGCTAAACAAGGATCTCTGTAGTGCTAGTGAGAACAACAAAATAACAAACATTACATTCTATCCTAATAGAAGATCCAGCATGCATATAAACAAGTTTTAAAGTTGTAATAAATCAGTTTATCCTCTGTTGGAACTAACACTGCAATCATGCTGCTTGAGTATGCACTACTACTACAAATTTCTTTTTCATCATCTTTTTCCTTGGTATGCAATTATCTTAGCTGTCAGATAAAATGTCAGACTCAGCTGAGTCTGACTTTCTAAACTATGCATTATACACATTTCTTTCTAATCTTAGGCTCAACCAAGGTTCTGTAATACTTTATTCAGATGAAGATGCTATAAGAAGTAACAGAAATGAAAACCAGTTATCCCTTTCCCAGCTAATTCATTACATTCTTCTTTAGTTTTCCTGTGATTAGATTCACAGTGATCTGGAGTTTGTTGCAATAAAGCACTTACCACTTTGATGAGCTCAGCAGATTTTATTTCATTGTGAAACAGTCTTTGGCAGTTGGAAAACTGATCTTTGTTGGCCATTTTTCTTCTAATGCACATTTTTCCTTTAAAATTATTTTGTTTTCCTTTTTTCATTGTACTTGTTCTTATTTCTTACAGTGGTAATTGCACTATGGTTCTTTTCATTTGGTGCCTAAAGATGTTGACTTTAACCAGCATAGGATAACACATTTAAATCCCAAAGTGTCCTGGGTTCAGCAGCAGCAGTCAGTTTTTCTCCTTCTTAGTAGCTGGTGCAGCGCTGTGGTTTTGACTTTCAGCCTGGGAATAATACTGATAAAGCCGATGTTTTCAGTTGCTGGTCAGAATGTTTACCCTGACCAAGGACTTTGTGAGTCTCATGCTCTGCCAGGGAGGAGGAGAAGCCGGGAGGAAGCAGGGACAGGACACTTGACCCAAACTAGCCAAAGAGGTATTCCTTACCACAGCACGTCATGCCCAGGATGTAATTGGGAGCTACCCGGAAGGGCACGTCCTCTTTTCTGTCGGGCTCTTTTTCCGGCGGGCGGTATTGTATTCTCTTCCTTTGTTATTTCCCTTATCATTATTATTATTGGTGGCAGCAGTAGTGATTTGTGTTATACCTTAGTTACTGGACTGTTCTTATCTTAACCCGTGGGAGTTACATTCTTTCAATTCTCTTCCCCATCCCTCTGGGGGTGGGGCAGGGGAGTAGAAACTGCGTGGTTCTAATTTACGGCCTGGGCTTAAACCATGACACAAAGCTATTTTAATCTGGAATGTGTGGGAAAGGTCTTGACCGTGTGATAGGGGTCGTTTCTGAATTTATTTTTTGTTTCTTGGGGGTAATGTGAATTTCAAGCTCTGTGACTTTCTTTTAAAAAACTAAAAGGAAGGAAACAAAACACAATTTGGTTTCTTTGTTTGTCTGGAATATTCCATAACAGCATCTGGAGCACCCTTACATTTTTAGAACCAACTCTAATGAGATAGTGATTTTACCCAGTCATTTTGTGGGAAATGCTATCTAATATACTGATGTGTCCACAATGCATATCTAACCTGGCATTTGCCTTTTAAGCTCAGGCACTGAAAACCATTTAATTTTTTGTTTGTTGTACCCCACTGAGAATTTGTGTTCTAAGATAACAAACCAGGGGATTAAGATACTATTATTTCATTTTAGCACAGAATAGAGGCAATATCATTAACATGCTGATGTGTCATAGCTCATCCAGCTGACATGCACATGCACTGAAGAACAGTGGTTCCTCATGAAAGTGATGTATTGGTAGATGAGGGTTCGTTACTGAGATAGATACACTCAGGAAGATAAAGAAATGATTTCCCAGGTTCAAGCAAATGCCCTTTCCCTCTAAGGTGCAGTGATATTTCAGAAATGCCTTACAGTTGTTAACATAGCAGAAACAGAATGGTCAGATTTTGTTTCACCATTGCCAGAAAAAGATTCTCAACTATCATAATCAATATGGTTTCTAGTTCTTTCTGCTGTGTGCATGCCTGTATGTAATAGGTATCAAGATAGATAGAAACATGCATTCTGTTTATTTAATTACAAATGAAGTGTGGTTACAAAGTATTCATATATATTTGAAACTGTCATAACCTTGGCTTATACTCATTTCATTGTGGGTGAGGAAATCTGATTGGCAGGGTCCTTTGGCACTTCTACAGATACATCTAGCTCAGCATTACATAAGACTCATTGTCTTTATGTACAAAGAAAAAGATGAGCTGTTCTGTGCATATTATAGAAAGAGAGCATGGATATACGTATGTGTAAAAATACATATATGTGTGTGTGTATGCTTTCATAAGTGCACATTGAAGGCTTCTTCTCCAGACACTCTCCCAGTTGCATTTAAAAAAGTTCTCAGTGTGTCAAAGGTACCTTGAAAAACTGACAGGACTGTTCCAGCAGTAGCACACTTTATTTGTCAACTTGCTTTAAAAATGAAAATTGGATTCAACTCTGCATATCCTGCTTCATAATTGTCTTCAAGAGCTTGGTTTCCAGCTATATCCCACAAATTGGTATGCACCATAAAGGACAAAGAATATACAACAGCTGCAGTTTTCCAAGCAGAGATGGTTGGCATTGCAAAATGCGCTTACTTATTTCTCAATTTCTTGTCACTGACTAACAGGGGGAGGAAGAAGGTTATATGTGTGTCTGTAAAGGGAAGACTGCAGGTCAAGATTGTTTCATGTCTGAACAGAGGCTGGATCATGTCTGGTTTCCTAAGATCTAGGAAGCCAGACCAATCTTGAGAATATTCTTCGTTCCTTTCCTGAGCTTCACAAAGCACGTATGTAGAAAAAAATAATCAAGCTTTCTCCCTGCTAAAAAACACTTACCCTTTTCACAGGAATTTTACAGTTCTTTTCTTCCTCCAATAGCTTAGACTTTTACACTTTCCTCCGCAGAGAAAGATTATTACTGCGGCTCCTGTTGTTTAGCTAAGGAAGAGTGTAAGTGCTGCTGCTGCTGCTGCTGAGGATATAAAACTGAGAGAGACACACTTAATTCCTTATCCTTCATGTTCCCAAGTGCCTGGCCATTTTATTCAGCCTGGCTGCTAGAGAGAAAATTCTGTCTTTAGGCAGACCTGCTTTTGCATTAAAATTCCTGATTTTCACAAAATACATGATTACTGTTAATTCTTAAAAATCACATATATTTACAGGTAAAGCTAAAATATTATCTGCATTTGTGTGTAAAAGCTTAAAGTTACACAAGATTTTATGCAAAGCTTGTTAAGTTTATGTATGTGAAGACAAAAGCTGTATTTTGAGGAAAACTCCCAAATGGTAGTGTGGAGGTTACTTTTACATGATGAAGTTAACTGTTCCTCCTACTCATAGCATTATGCAGTGTCAAGAGGTCTACCATGGACATATGAGCAACAGTATCTGCAATGTGCTGATGGCATCCAGACTTGTCTTCCCTGAGGAAGCTGAGTGGACTTCTTAGCCCACCAGGAACATGGGGTGTGAATGAGGGCTGCCTGCAAATACCATTACTAAAGTCTGAGGGCTCAACAGCTGTAACACAGTTCCTTTGAGGAAGAAATCTCTCTAGCTCTTTTTATCTTAGCCAGAACAAGGTAATGAAAAGTGTTTCATATATCAGTGTTTGAGATGACCTTAACTGGGTTAATGAGGTTGGCTCTCCTGGGTGGTGTTTTACACTTTCAAACCTGCCCTGACTGTAGGGGTTAAATAAGTGTCCAGAGATGTGGATATTGTACTTTGAGACAGGAAGGAGGTATTTTGAGATTTGCTTGTATTGTAAGCGGATTTACTGTGGCTTTCCTTCATTTTTATCATGTCAGAATCTATAACTCTATGAACTCTCTCTAATGGTGTGGATTTTGTAGAGAAATACTTATCTGGCTTGAGTACAGGCTGAGTGAAGCAAACATCAATGTGTCACATTCCCTGGGGTGTGTAATCATTATACATTGGTTATTAGACTACTCACAGAGATCCAAAACACTAACATGTTTCTTCGAAAGGGTGAAAGTGTACATCTTCCTATTAGCTGCCTGAGCCTGTTTGGAAGTTTGTAGTAAAAGAAAAAACTGGCATGTGGTGGCCTGTACCAGCGAGAAACACCTTTTGGACTCTCAGGTCCTGAAGGATTTCATAACATGTTCATTTCGAAATAGTATCAGGGCTAAAAATATAAGACACTTAGGAATGCAGCAATGTGTGGTCTCATTGGAGAAGAAGAAAGCCAAAACAATTGAGGAATCTTTTGAGGGTATCTCCCAGTGGACAAAGAAGCTCTAAGTTTCCTATGAAACAGAATCTGAAAATGTTACATTGGGCCATGATTCATGCTCCTAAGAAAGTTCTTTTCATCTTTATGCAGAGATCAAAAAAACCTCAACAAACCAGCAAGCAATCTTCCATCCTCCTCCCAACATGAATATCTCTGGGAATAATGTACAGAAGAGCTGTCAGGTAGGATGCATTCTTTATGGCTCTAGGAAAAAATGCAACATTTTGTTTTTTAATCTATACTTAAGGATTAGATAAATATATAATAAAGGGAGGTTGCTTTATTACTAACAAGAGGAAAAAGCTGATACTGGGCACTTTTTAATTATTTTTTTTTTTTTTTTATTCCTGAGATATCCTCACATTTCCAACAGATTTGTTTAGAAAAAAAAAAAAACAACCCACAAAAAAAACCACCACACCCCAGAAGATAAATACTCCTATGCGTGCAATCATTCAGCATGCATTTTAGGAGATGCTGTTCCCCCAGGTAGCCACTGGTCATACTAAAGCTGACCAAGAAAGAGCTAAAGTGTGCATATCCGGATATGATGAAAGAATGATAGAAAAAAACATGACTAAAGACTTTGAGCTGCTGCAGAAGAGATGGACCTATTAAAGCATTCTAAGTTGAAATGGAGATAACATACCTGGAAAATCTTTTATAACAAAGTGAGCAGGCAGGTCACACTAAAGTGATAACGTCAGCTCTGTAGTTATAGATGTCTGTAAGGACCTTATTGGCATGGCCCTGTTTTCATAAGGCAGCCCTCAAGATGTGTGGCTTGTGCATCACTGGCACTAAAGAAAATTAAATAGAAAAAGGTCTTTGGCCTTAGTCTCTGAGAATAAAAATAGTTTGATTTCATTATTTACAGAAGGTCAGTGTTAGCTGAAACTGACTATAAGCCACTTACTGCTATTGCTAAAAGGTGCCTGGCAAACAGCCTGTACTGAGTAAAATCATCTTTTCAGCTGCAAATGCATGCTTTCTGAAAGAGAGGATCTGAGGAAAAAAATATATGTGGTTGGAGGTATGGATTTTCAGACAAAAGTGGTTGAGTAGGACTCCAGAGCTAGGTTATGTACCTGGCACCTGATGAAAAGTAATCAAACAGACCTGCCCTGCAAAGGCAAACTGAGGGGGAATTCCTTATACCACCACCATGCTATCTTCTAGGTGGTAAACCAGACTGTTAAGAGGTATTTGCACTCAGGAAAAACACATCGCTCTCCACCTTGCATTCATTCTGGACAGCTGTTCTCTTTTCATTGTTGGAACTACGTATTTATAGATAAATCTATGCTGTGTCCATTGAATGCATCTTCATCAGACATTAACTATATTACATAATAGTTCACAATGAAGTTCAGTTTTGGAGATATGAGATGAACCACTTGTTATTTAGCCTATTAAAAAACTGTTCAAGTCATCATTTTATCTTTCTCTTGGTATCATCAAATACTAAAACAGCAGAAAGGGGGGGGGTGTTATTACTTGCTGGCAATTTTAGCGATCTAAAAACTACAAAGTAGAACACCTGCCCCAGATACACTGCCTGAAAACACTGGTATCAGAGCACATAGGGGTCTGCAGTTGAAAGTGCAGATAAAGCAGATATAACTTTGTATAATCTGTTGCCACTAATAGCCTGTATATGCCGATATGGAAGGTGCCACCATGTCACGAAAATGGTGTTGAACCAATCTGTCATTGTTAAGAGTTTATCAGTCCAGAAATGCATGTACTACTGAACTCTGCTTTCTTACAGAACTTCCTTGGAAGAACTGCATCAACCAGGTACAGACAGCATAATTTTTTTTTTCCTTAAATAATGGGGGTCTTCATGATGCCGAGTTTTGGTATTCCAGAAGCCAATTTTGGGATGGCCTTTATGCACTAATCCTGAATGATAGTCTGGTATCCTTTTAGAAGAGTAGGAAGAAGGGGAAGAGTTGATCATGCTCGGGGTAAAAATAGACTCAGAGTAAGCCAAATGCTTATAAATGTAAGAGACCCTTATGGAGACCTGTTTTCTGTTGTTCACTCCCTCAGATTCATATTTTAACTCCTGGGATCCTAAGAAAACCAGAATGTGAATCATCAGAGAACCAGGAAGATGCCCAGCAAACCTCCTCTAAAGGTGGTTTCATTATAGCCCGTAAACCACTACATGCTTTTACCTTTGGCAGTGTTAATTTTCAGGATTTCTTCCTGCTCTTTCCAAAATGTCAGGCTCAGGCTGATAAACTGTGAGGTGAGCTCTGGCAGATATCTCCGCAGAGGAGGTGGATAACATCTGGCAGGCAAGAGTTATTCTATTTTAGTATTGCCAGGCTGCAGGGAGTGTCCCTGAGGGAGCCTTGCAAAATGGTGTACTGTCAAGCAATGCGAGCCTGCCTGTGACTGTCACATCTTGGTGACAGTGGATAGCTGGACTGACCTTCCCAGGAGAGTGTGCAGAAAACACCTGCAGCTCACACACCTCTCTCTAAGGCATCCCTCACAGATAAACAATTTTACGCTGCATGCCCAAACCTCCCGAAAAAGTAGGCTGATCAACCTGCATAGTCAAGCTGGAAGGAGGGGGTTGACAGTAAATATGTAGTGATGTAGTGGGTGTAGACTGCAGGCTTCAGCCTTATGCATCCCAAAGACACAGGTGGACTGTCCTGGGACAATCCAAATCACCTTACCATGTGTTTTTCCATGTGCTTATAGCCAGGAATACACAGCCCTATGGAAGCATTAGGCATGTAAAGTGTGCACAGGGGGAACAACTAGGCCAAATTCTTCAGGATAATGTCTCAGGTACAGGGGCATGTGGCTATGAAGAACAGCAACAACAGCCATGAGGCTGCAGAAAGAGATGGCATGTGTGTACAGCTGTAGCAATCAAAGTTCCATCAGTTGTTTCTCATCAGACTTGTGCTCCAGGTCCTTCACCAGCTTTGTTACCCCTTTCTGGATCCGTTCCAGCACCTCAATGTCTCTGTTGTAGAGAGGGTCCCAGAACTGAACACAGTATATGAGGTGCAGCCTCACCAGTGCTCAGTGCAGGGGTATGATCACTGCCCTGGTCCTACTGGCCACACTATTGCTGATACAGGCCAGGATGTCCTTGGCCTTCTTGGCTGCCTGGGCACAATCTGGCTCATGTTCAGCTGCTGTTGAACAACACTTCCAGGTCCTGTTACACCAGGCAGATTTCCAGCCACTCTTCCTCAAACTTGCAGTGTTGAATCAAGTTGTTATGGCCCAAGCTCAGGATCCAGCACTTTGTTTTGTTGAACCTCATACTGCTGGCCTCGGCCCGTCAACCCAGCCTGTCCAGATCCTTCTGAGAACCTTCCTTCCCTCCAGCAGATCAACGCTTATGCCCGGCTTGGTGTCACCTGCAAATTTACTGGGGGTGTACTCGATCCTCTTGTCCTGATCACTGATAAAAACATTAAACAGCTGGTCCTGATACAAATCTCTGGGGAACACCGCTTATGACCAGCCACCAGCTGGATTTAAATCTATTCATCACATCACAATTTTGTACGAGGATATTTTTACTTTAGAAATGCTTAATAACTTGCCTCATCTGTGAAAATTCTGCGTTAACACTCCTACACAGTAAAGAGCTAACAGGAGACCCAGGCAGTCTCTTATGGACTATGCAATCCGAGAGTATTTATGAAAAGAGAAATAATGGTGGAAAGAAAATCAGATTATTTATTTGTTATACTTTGGTCATCTTGCTTTCTAAAGACAAGTTATATTTATTCTGTTCTGACCTAAAACAATTTCTTTGCTAATCAACACTGAGAAAAGACCATACAACAGCCACAAGCACAGGATTCATGCGGTAGCACAGATGTCACTCCCAGCAGGCTTTCAGTGAGTGAAAATTGTGCTCATCTTTTATATTCAAGAGCAAACTTCTCTAGCTTTGCCATTCACATATTTGCTCTTGCAGTGTCTTACATAGCAAAATAGTGACTAAGATGTTTAAGAAATGTAATCACAAATTCTCTGCATCAGCAAAGTTCCTCCTTTTTGCAGGAACTTATGCATTTTCTATTCAATACTGAAACTGCAATAACTGTTTTTAAATAAGCAATTTATCACTGAGAAAAAATATAATCTTATTTCTTTGCAGTATTTTTATGTGTTCTTAATCAAAGTTCAGATCTTAAATCTGGTGAAAAAATAGTACTAAAGTCCATGCTCAGTAATGAAGGTAAAATGACACATAAAACCTGTTTTTTTTGAATTCTCACAGGTTGGTTGTTTTTTTTTTTTAGGTACAGTATTGGTTGGTTCATTTCTCAAGTCAAGGTTTTTCCTTTTATGGCTTGATTATAACCTACCAAGACTCCTGGGACAGAATTCTAACATAAGTAGGTTTGTCCCTAATATATTCAAACCTCATCATTTTTGCTTAAGCAATGTTGAAGCATGAATGTTAACTACTAGAATAGTAGGCTTTGGATTTTTGTAATTGCTGTGGAAACACAGTGGAATAAGGAAGATGAGATTCTTTTATGGTTCTGACTGCACTGTTCAGCAGGGACACTGTGCAAATCATCTGATTTAATAGAGGCTGATTCTGAAGTAAGTAAAAACAGAAGAAAAAGTCTTCCAAAGAGACTTTTAATCATGTAGCTTAAGAGAAGGTAGTTTACTTGCCATGATACTGCTTTTCCACTAGCAGTCTTGCCTCCTCCCTGTTTCTCACTGCAAAATAAAGCAGCATTTGAGGAAGAAAGAGAAAGGCATGTGATCATAGCAAGAAGCATAGCTTTAAGCATTGTATCATTGAGGCAAGAGCTATCTCAGGATCAACGCAGGGAACTAGGTAAACCAACTAAAAGTCAGCCATTCTCCAGATAGAGTTTCTGTTCTGCTGCCTATTTTTATATTCATACAATCATAGAATAGTTAGGGTTGGAAAGGACCTTAAGATCATCTAGTTCCAACCCCCCTGCCATGGGCAGGGACATCCCACACTAAACCATGCCACCCTAGGCCTCATCCAGCCTGGCCTTGAACACTGCCAAGGATGAAGCACTCACAACCTCCCTGGGCAACCCATTCCAGTGCCTCACCACCCTCACAGTAAAGAATTTCTTCCTTAGATCCAATCTAAACTTCCCCTGTTTAAGTTTTAACTTGTTGCCCCTTGTCCTATCACTACAGTCTCTAATGAAGAGTCTCTCCCCAGCGTCCTTCTAAGCCCCCTTCAGATATGAGGTCTCCACGCAGCCTTCTCTTTTCCAGGCTGAACAGACCCAACTTTCTTAGCCTATCTTCATATGGGAGGTGCTCCAGTCCCCCGATCATCCTCGTGGCCCTCCTCTGGACTTGTTCCAACAGTTTCATGTCCTTTTTATGTTGAGGACACCAGAACTGCACACAATACTCCAAGTGAGGTCTCACGAGAGCAGAGTAGAGGGGCAGGATCACCTCCTTTGACCTGCTGGTCACGCTCCTCTTGATGCAGCCCAGGATACGGTTGGCTTTCTGGGCTGCAAGCACACACTGAAGCCGGCTCATGTTCATTTTCTCATCGACCAACACCCCCAGGTCCTTCTCTGCAGGGCTGCTCTGAATCTCTTCTCTGCCCAACCTGTAGCTGTGCCTGGGATTGCTCCAACCCAGGTGTAGGACCTTGCACTTGGCATGGTTAAACTTCATAAGGTTGGCATCAGCCCACCTCACAAGCGTGTCGAGGTCCCTCTGGATGGCATCCCTTCCCTCCGGCGTATCAACCGAACCACACAGCTTGGTGTCATTGGCAAACTTGCTGAGGGCGCACTCAATCCCACTGTCCATGTCACCAACAAAGATGTTGAACAAGACTGGTCCCAACATCGATCCCTGAGGGACACCACTCGTTACCGGTCTCCAGCTTGTTGTATATTTGGAGAAGCTTACAACATGTAATTGCAGTTAGTGCTGTGTACTGTTATGTGGTTTAGGGGATTCGATTTTAGGCGAAAACAGCCAATGAACTCAATTGTATGCTATTGCCTGCTATATAGCACTTTCATAGCCCACCAACTAGATGTCTTCAGGTCACCAGTGACTGGCCCTGACTTCCCTCTGATCATCATCCCAAGAAAGAATGAACTTTGAAGAAACCAGACGAGCTCAGCAGTGACCAGATGAATTCCATGGTGTCACCAGCAGGCAACAATTCAACACTGCACACCGTCTTTCCTTTTCTGAAAGGCTGTTACAAGAGATGGAGCCCGACATCATGGACTTTATAGGCAGCTTTATAGGGATTGATCTATGGATTAAGGAATTATATCTCTCTCTTTATGTGTGTGTGGATATATATATATATATAAGACAAAAGCAATGGTATACTGAAAAAGTGGGATCTGAGCATGAGGAAGGGACTCTCTGTGAAGTACGAAAAGCAAGAGCTTCTCAATAGCGTAAGCTCGAAAAGGCCTGAACTCTGATACATCCTCTCTGTTTTGACATGCTTTTGCCCTTTTGGGTCAATGATCTTTTTGACTTGCATTTTTTCATAGTTGATAATCTGTTCATGTTGTAGTCAGTCTTTTTGTCAGATTCCACACCCCACACACCCCCCCTCCTCTTTTTCAGCAGCTTGACCTTCTTGTATGGATTTCAGTTCTAGACACTTTTACAACAGCTGAGTTCAAACAGTGCTTCTCTACATCCCCATCACTCTCCTGAGATACATGTTCTAGTGTGTAATCAGTCTGCAGCTTCAGTTCCCTTCCTGGTATGTTGCGTAGGGTGCCTAGTCTGAAGAGCTTGATGGCTTAGGGACTTGTCTGTTCCTAGGAAAGGAGGTACAAAGCTTGATCAAGAAGCATAATTTCTGAGCTATTTTTATTTGAGTTTATACTAGAATTATAATTGAGTTTATATTATGATTACACATTCCAAGAGTAGGTTAAGATACAGGCACTTGCTTTCTTGGGTGCATCTCAGTCCAAATCTTCATTCACTGTTAATCACTGACTAGAAGACACTGCTCTAATTTTGTTGATACCATGATATAAAGACTTCCCCTTTTACCTTGTACCCTAACCTAAATAGTATAAATCATTTGCTAACATAGCTCATATAAGTAGGCAGAACTGTTTGAATCATTATTTCTGACTAGGAGAAAATTCAGGAAAAAAGAAAAATCTAGAGTATGACATGACATAATTTTTTACATCATGTCATATTGATGACATAATGAAAATAAAATTATATGAGCAATATAGCATTAAAAGTTGGGAATTCAAAACCCCCAAAATAACCCTAAACATATAGGAAGGAGAATTCTGTGAGAAAAGATTGAAGAGATCGTGAAGAAGGTCATGTGTCAATAAATGAACAAGCAAAGAGACATATGTACAAAAAGGGCAGAGGGATCCTCTAGAAAATCAGGAGGAGATTATCATATGGCATTTGTTGTGCAAGAGTTTTTAATTTGGAATGTCTGATAATTTGAAATTGGTAAAAATAAGACTAAGAGGCAATATCTGAAATACTACTCTACTACTCTGTCTTGGGTACAACTTCAAACTTTTTAATCTTAAAATTCCCTGGGCTAAGTTGTGGTCCATTATGCCTTTGTACCTCCAGGAAAAGTGCTTGAATTCTATGAAATTGCACTGGCTACTAATCAGAGAAAAAGCCTTCTGGCTTGAGATCAACATGATAAAGGAGAAATAAGATAACTTACAGTTCAGAGTACATGAAAGCACTGAGAGTGAAATCCTAAACCCTAGTTTTAAATTACCGAAGAGGACCTATGGATACTGTTCTGGTAGTCATTAAATGAGAAAGTGGAATTTGCTAAAGAATATAATTCTATTTTCGGTATACAAAAATCTTTGACCTTGCTACATTATTCACTCTTTAAAATTGAGGAACTCAAAAGTCTTACATTATATATAGGCTGTTCTTTTAATTTTTTATCAGTACTTTTCTTGCAATGTTATTTTAAAGTCAACACAGCTAACAAAACCATTTGTTACTAATGATCCTAGTTACTGAATATTTGTGACATACCTGAATACTGTTAGAGATGTCTTTTGAACTTGTTGTTTACTGTGTTTTCCTTCAGATTTGCTAAAGGTCTTTTTTTATGGGGGTAGGGGGGAGAAGTTAGTAAGAATGAATTTTCAACTATGGCAGAAAAGAGAAGCAAATGCAAGTTACATTATAAAAGCATTGTGCCTGATAAGCACATGGTCATGATATCAGAATGGGTTGCTGTGATGTCACAGTGTAAGCAGTATCAAAAGTGTTTTTACAAAACACTGGGCAGGGTTCACCTTTTACAGGAATATAATCCAGAATAACTTTTTAGAAATGCGTACAATTAAGATTCTGAATTAAGGCCAGGATTCCTGTCCTTCATGCATCTAGTGTTAAAGAATGAATGTTTGTCAATACCTTTGCTTAAGATAGGAAAAAAAAATGCATATTTTTATAAACTTATGAAAAAGTATTAGTCATTAATGGTATAGCAAAAGATACTGTCACTGCCCATAGTTCTGTTACTTGTAATGTGAATATTATTAAAAAACAAAACAAAACAATCCAAACAACAACAACAACAACAACAACAACAAAACCCACAAAAAAGCCCCAAAATGACACATTGTATTTTCATTAATTTACTCTCTGAGAAATGAATTCTGGAATGGATTCAGATTTCATCTACTTAATAAAGTAACTGCCATAGAGATTAAAAAATTAAAAACATTTGGCATTTCACCCTTTCTTTAAAAGCTGACATCAACTTTGTATTGCTAACTTTTCCATATAAGACAAAGATATATATTTTTTAAGGTATATATTTCTTTGCAGCTTTACTCAGCTGTGAAATTTCCTTGACATTCTTAAGGCTCTCCTGTTTTTCAGAAGAGTCGCATGAAAGTGGATAGAAACTATGACCACTGGAAGAAAGCTGCAAATGACAGTGAAATAGTGGGCAAAACTTGTATTAGAGTACAAAAAATAGCTTGATGCAAGTTATTCTCTACTGCTGGTAAGTTTAGTAAAGGTAGAGGGCTATAAGCAGTACACCAAATTTGGGCTATTAAGAACCTATTCCCACCACTATGTCATTAAAGTAACTGCATTTAAATTAGTTTTCAAATGTATTGAATTATTGTAAATTATCCTAACAAACAAAAGATGGCTCCTACCTAGTTAGGTTAGCACATATCCGATGCTTAGGCTGCACTAAGTAATTTTTGTGATGTTCCTCAGAAATGCCAAACTGAATCCTCAATTGCCCAGTTCAAAGGAGACAATTTTTCTTCAAATAGATAATATTCTCATTATATAAAATTTCTCTTATTCACAGCACCATATGAAATATGAAGTACGTACTTCAAAAAGTAAACTAATGAGGACTAAATATGTAATTTGTCTCACATTAAGTGGCAAATTTGACTTAGTTTGCTTCCTTACATCTTTTAAACTGAGAAAGTCAAGTATCTGGTTGATTTCTTTATGGGCTTAGTCTTTCTTTATGGGCTTAATCTTACTGAAATAGCTATAATGCCGTTAATTTCAGTGATTGCATGATTTTACTGAAGGCTATGTGAATGCTACTTCAAATTTTCAAGGGTAGAAATCTGGAAAACTTAAGAAAAAGTGGCATAGATTTACTTAATATTTAATAATTTTATGGAGAATAGTACAGAGTGAACATGATATTTCATGGAGCCTCTATACAGCTGTGCAAAACAACTACTACTAATGAGCCACCAAAATTGCTTTAGGTATCTTAATAGTGATTAAAACCAGATGGTCAATAAAATTTTCCACAGTATAACAGATTTAGTATATACTTCTTGTGTAATCAAACACTGATTTACTTAGTTATAAAATGATTTTGTGATTGGATAAGGATGACAGACAAAAACATGCTGGAGGAAAGTATTTATCTCAGTAACATAATGTTATCCAGTTGAAGACAATAGCTAGTCTGGATTTGCATCAGGATAGAAGATAGCATTTAACTCACAATTCCTAACTCTGGATTTTTTCCAAGTTATAAAGAGAATAAATGTCTTTTTCCAGAAGCTTGACAAATATTCTCCACCATAATTTACATGCATGATCAGCTTTTTCTGCATACAGTTACACCTGCTTCCTCCCCCTTATTTACCAGGAACCAAACCTATAATTTTGAAGATGAAACTTTGCAGATTTGCATGCCTGTAGCTGTGCTGCTCAATTGGATCAATACAACTGACATGCACCTCCTACTGAAGCTGGTGCATGTCAGCCCTGACTGAATAGTTTTGGCGCTTTTGACATCATTGGTGCTCTCAAGGACTGCAATGAGACAGATTGTATGTGTTCCACATCCATGAAGAAGTGAGGAATTAAGGGCTATGCCTGCAGCAATGGTCAGTTCTGAAGAAGTTTATTTTTAGTGTCTTGCCTTTGTGACAGATTCTACATTCTCAGATTAGTGTAAAGTTGTTCAATGCAAGGATATAAGTTCCTGTATAAGTAGAGCGTTCAAATTCTATCCCTAACATATAAATGTATATTTAAAGCCTCTTTTTTTATACAATCTATAAATACCTCCTCTTACACACTTACTTACACAATCCATTTTTTTTTCTTTTTTATTTCTGGAGACTAATTCCTAGATTTTTTGTATTGCACAAAATTCTGATTATATTGTAAAAATGCTGCTCTGTCCCTAGCAGCTCAGTGTTTAATGCACTCATACAAAATTTGAGAGACCATGCTATAGAGCATGGAAGGACTCCTATTTATACTTGAGACAAATTGCTCCCACATCTACCATCTATTTCTTATTCTTTATCTGTGGAAAAAATGGGTTTGTTAAGGTAAGGCAAAGATTGTTAGGATTTCCTACATATGGAATCCACTTTTCATTCAAGGCTCAACAGCTAAAGGACAAAAAGATACTACGTGCAAGAGGGGGGTATATATCTTCAAATACTAGATAGGCACATGAATATGGAGAGGGACCTTGTATTCCATGTGAAATGGTATGACTTCTATAGGAGAGGTTAAAAGGCCTTATAAACAACATACACACCAGAATTCATAATTTCTTGATCTTGGAAGAATTAAGTGAAAATTTAGTCAGGTTTTCATCAAATATAGCTCCGTACAAAACACTTCTCTGGAAATAACAGACCTGAAATACAATGCAATTCATTCAGAAATTGGAGAATTAAAGGGTCATGATTTTCATTGTACATTTCTTAAGCAGTATATTGAACTAGATATGTATATGTCTGTCTTTTTATAGTCCTGCTCCTAAATATCTTCACTTTCTAGGATATAGCCTTCCAGAGGCCATCCAAGAAGCCAGTTTGCAGAGATGAATTGGTAGCTGTAGCTTGTTTAGCTGTTAGTAAGCAAATCTGAAACCTATACTTTCAAAGTAGGTGGTGCATATGTAAGGAAACAAAGGCATACTTTGGCTCTGTAACATGGGAGTGATTTTCTTCATTTCTTCCTTCAGGAATGTCCTGGGCAAAGAGTGAAAAGAAGTGAAATTGCTTGGTCTCCAATATAAATTCATATCAGTATCTGCAAATAAAAATGAAGCATAATGATAATGTAAGGATTGCTTTTGGGTTTCATTTTGTTTCTGTTATCAGACTCTTGCTTCTTTTAATATTTAAAACTGGTGTGAGCTGAATGTGGTGTCTCAGTTGAGTCCAACACAACATATCTACCCTTGGATGCTCTGGATAACTTTAGAGTCTTAGTAAAACTTAAGTAGCTAATGGCTTTCAATCCATCAAAAGGATGGAGTGGTGCTAATGGCAATCTTGGTGAGTAATTACATCCAGGGGGTTAAAATCTATTTCAGTGGTACTTTCTGTTTAATGGAATTGATCCTGACCCTTCTCTTGCAGATAACCCTGCAATGAATTGTATATAACGTCAACGCTGCTGTTCTCTGCATACGTTCTGCTTAATTCTCCAATTGAACATGCACCTCAGCTGATACACTTGATGCAGTACCTGTGAAGAAAAGCAGTTCTAATACAATAAGCTGTGGTAAGACAAACATAAATCACTTATCTGTGTGTGCGCATAAACATCTGCCTTCTTTTCTCCCAGTAAAATCTCTGAATCAGAACCCAAACCCACATAAATCTGCAGCCTTCTGTGGAAGACACACCTGATTTACAACTTGGACTTATTGGATAACTCCTCCTTTTGTCTGTCACTTACATGATTTCTCTGTGGAATGCGAAAGGCTCCTAAATACTAAAGAAAGATGTAACTTCCAAGTTGTACTCAACAATTGTTCTGTGTGCATGTTCTTATTGATTTGTTCATTTTCTTGGGTCAGCAATAAGTGCATGCAAAAAATGGTGATTTTCTCTTGGACATAGCTGTTGACAAAATATATTTTTTCTTAAAAAGAAAACTCAGAAGGATATCTCACAGGCCTTACCTTCTACAACACTGACATTTTTTGCTTTCAAACTGCAATTCTGAGTCATGCCGCTTTTAAGTACAGCTAAACAACTGTTTCTAAATGTATCATATTTCAGGGGGAAAGGTAAAACAGTAAAGCAGTGTCTTATGAAACTAACTGAGCAGGGTAAGGCTTATCTGTACATTGGATGCTAATAGGACTTATGAAATCAGAAATATGTGTAGTAACATTTTTTTCCTAGTTCACTGTAGTATCTTTTATTTTCTTTTAAGCTGATTGAGGTGAATAAAAACCCAAAAAAGTTGTTTCACTCATGCTGGGAAAGAGATTAGATATTTTTTGATCCTCCATCCTATTCTAAATCCAGTTCCTTAGTACAAAAAAATATTTTCTGTGACTTATGTGCTGGGGTTTAAAGTAAAAGTTATAGAATATATATTCATATGTAATTTTAATTTTTTTTTATTCTGGAAATAGCATGGGAAAGGGAATAACAAATGGCAGACATTAAAAATTATTTTATGGTTCCTTTCTATAAGAAATATTTCCCTAAACTGTAGAAACCAAGGCAGCCTGTTTTCTTACTGATTTGTCTCAAGATAGTTTAACTTTGGAGTCTAGGAAGTTTTAAGGTCATTCTGCAGCCTTCCCTGGAGGAAGGGTATTTAGAGTTTCTTTCTATCTGGCTGCTTATTTTCATGAAGATTGTATAAATGAAATTATTTTCAAGACTGTTTCACATCTGTCAAATTCTTCTGAAATCATTCAGTTCATATGGAAGTGATTGAAGACATATTCAGACACTGAAAATGGTACACAGAAAGTTACTGAATCAATTTCCGCGGGAAACAAGATGAAGTAGAACAATGGAAAATCTATGATAAAAGATTTGCATTGGACCTCAGAGGTAACAAAGCCTCCCCAGACTTGCAAGATGAATTTAGCACATCAGATGTTCTCATTGGTGTTGGGCACATTAGTTTGTATTTTAAATGCACTTTAGAGTTTACTAATGGATTTCAGTGTTGACATTTTATTTCTTTCCTTGAGACCTCTTACCACTCTTATTATTGCACTTGCTTTTCTAGAATGAGTATTGATGTTACTATCGTTACCTAGTATCTAGAGGTCATCCTTTACAGACTCAGAGTTGATGAAATCAATTTCTGGTTTCTGCTTGATAACAGAAGCAAGAATATTAAGAGACAGAAAGAAACACAAACTATCTGACCTGCATCATGTTAGTTTTCTGAGATGTCTTAGAAACACTATTCTGTAATCACTTTCAAAAGACCTTGCATATGTTGCAAGATTTGCAATAAACTCTCCTCTCAAAAAACTCACCCCCGACCCACTCAAAAAGTATTTGTATTGTTTTATTTTGTTGTGTGCAAAATAATAACTTTTCAGTGACAGCGTTCAGTAGCTTTTTCCTGTAGTCTACAAAAAATGTTTTAAAACATAAATGGTAATGTGCTGCTATCATGAATCTGTATTATAGCATGCTTTCACTTTGCTAATCTGTGCGTTGTTAAAGGCTTTAGTATAACCAAGACATAAACAGTTTTAGGGCTGCAAAACTTTAACTGGAAGGATGACAACAATTCTTGCAGTTATGAGTTACTCTTCTGCATGGGAATTTTTCTAGCTAGTGAGCTGGAAAAAATATTACAAATCATGAAATAAATAATAAGCTTTAGAACTGCTCATCCATCACTGTATTTTGGAATTATTATTTTCTAATAAGCAGAAGTCTTTAATGCCTCAGAACTCTTCCCAAAGTTCCTTGAGATATCCAATTATTCAGTGCAATACTTTATTCAGACACAACTTAATTCAAATATGGAAGTTTGTTTTGAGTCTGTGGAATACCGTAATTATCTTGTTCCTTAATTTTCTGATTTCTACTTCTTTTACTTTGTAGCTTCTACAGTCATGCTGAAAAAATAACAGCAATGGATATCTAAACAGTCATTGTGATTATACATAATTCAAATGACGCAATTAGAAAAACTGTTCTTAGTAGCAGATAACATTGAAATGCCAAACTAAAACTAACCCTAGAGCCTTTTCATCATTAAATTCTAAGAGGAAAGAAGACAAAATATATAAGATTTTCTGAGATATTGTAAGAACAAAATCTGAAAGATTCTTTATTTTTTCTTTTAGAAATCACTACATAGTTCTAGTAAAAAGAATTATGATAGTAATGTGCACCTTCTGTATTGGAAGTGTTTCAAAGTAAGAGTTGCTGCCCACTGCTTTCTCTAGCCACCTTTTCTTGTCTTCTGGCCAATGGAACATCTGAAGGGAAGGTGGTAACTGGAATTCAGGCAACAAACAATTATCTTTTACAACCCAATAAACAGAAACTTTGCCATGGCAGGTTTAAGTAGACAGGCTTTGTATTGACCTGACAGGACTTGGGCCTGAGCTTATTTTAGCTTCTTTTAACAATTTTCTATCAGTTAACTCTTGCTTATTTGTTTCAACTCAAGCTCTGTGTATATCATATAAGTCTGACATAGCTGGGGAGTAGATTATCAGGTTTAGCATACCAGCTAGCTAGGCAAATAACAGCCCTTTATGCCAGCTGAGACAGCTGAAAACCAGTGGAAAAAAAGGAGACTGTGATGAGAAAACATTTTAAAATAGATGGAAGTGGATCCAAGAGTGAGGAGGAAAAGAGTCCCATGACCAGCATTATGCTGCTCCTGGTGAATAATTACGAACGCTGGCAACTCACAGTGGCACCTCACAGGACACTGCTGCCTGGGGAAGAACAGGAGTCACTCACTTTCTGACTTCGGAGGACATTGGAAAGGTGAGCATAACATGAGAGAAAAAGGAATGAATATTATTCTGTTTTCTTTCATGGCAGTTTTATGGACTTTTAACATTATTATTAATGGACTATTGATCTTATTATAGCTGAATTAATGATAGCTGTTGTACTTTGATTAGATAATTTGAATTTTAACTGAGCTAATACTTAATTTTTGGTTCCACTTGCAAAGCTTGTTCTACTTTTGCCAGCAAGATTCAAATCATAATACTTTTGGTAAAGCCTTTGTGGAAAGTGTTATTCTGGACCATACAGAAACATATTTATCTCACTCTCCCATTTTTAGCTCTTCAAAGGTTTTGACTACTAGGTGAAGCTGTGGACAGTTTGGACCAAGCAGTGGACTCTGGCTTAAGAGATCCCAAAACCAGAGAGACTGGAGCTGCAGGGATGTGAGGTACAGGTATTATTGTCAGAGGAGCTTCCTGATATGGGCAGTGGGATTCAGAGTCCTGTAGAAGCAGCTGCTTAAGATATACAGGATGCCTGTGAAAATATGAGTCTGGAGAGGTTTGTACTCTGTATCCAGGAATTAAAGAGAGCACAACAGGCTTTGGACTTAGAGAGGAAGGCTGAGGAAGAAAGTTGCAATGATTTTCAGTTTGGTTTGGGAAGATGCAGAGGTGAACACAAATAGGGCAAGCTGACTTAAATACCTTATCTCCCACTTTTCTGTGTTGTTTTAATGAAATCTACCAATTTGTCCAGCATGGCCATCAGACTTACTGTATTATATTTTCCTATATCCTCCCTGGAATCCTTTCTGGAAAACAAAACAAAACAAAACAAGCAAACAAACAAAAAAAACCAACACAACAAAACAAGAAAAAGAAGAGTTACATTTACTTTGCAATTCAGAAGAACCAAAAAGTTGTTAAAAGCTTGTACTCTGCTTATTTTACCTTTAAATTTGTGTTAGGAGTCTTGGACTGAGCACCATGTAGCTTTGCTTCTTGCTACTTGCTACTCCTTTTATATGTGTCAAGTCACTCGCCTTTGAATTTTTTGTATCTCTCAAAGGCAAGGTCTGCATTTGCAGGGTTTTGTTTTAGGAACCCCTGATCTTTCAAACATGCTACATTCCATTTGTCAAACACTTTCTCCCCTCCTCCCTCCCTGCATTTTCTCTTGAATGCCTTTCATCTTCAGTGATGTAACCTTTAACTGGTAAAAGGGGAGCAACATGTCTAGCAGATAGTATCACTTATCTTTTTAGAGCACATACACTTCAATTCATAAAACCATAGAATGGTTTGCTCCTGCCATAGGCAGAAACACGTTCCACACCTTCCACTAGACCAGGTTGCTCAAAGCCCCATCCTACATGGTCTTGAACACTTCCAGGGATGGGTCATCCACAGCTTCTCTGGGCAACCTCTGCAAGTGTCTCACCACCCTCAGAGTGAATAATTTCTTCCTTACATCTAATCTAAATCTACCCTCATTCAGCTTAAAGCCATTCCCCCTTGTCCTATCTCTATATGCCCTTGTAAGAAGTCCCTCTCCAACTATCTTGTAGGCCATCTTTCAGTACTGGAATTGCTTTCTGTAAAACGTTTCTCAGGAGGATACACCTGCATCTGTGACTATATCCAACACAAAATCTGAATGTAAGTGGATATGAACCATATACTGCATACTGTATCGGGTTATCAGCCAAGAATGAAGTTCAAAATTGGATTTAGTAGATGTACCTAAGGTGCAGTAATCAGAATATATTCCCTTAAGCTATGTGACTGTGAGCAGCTAGAAATCCATCTCTCTAGGTTGTCTCTATGTATGTGTTCTGATCTTTCTAGCAAGGGATTATTTAATTTACACTGTTAACTTGCCCCCTCCATTGAAATATTTTTGGATTTCCTGCTTAAAGGAATACGCTCATGTACTTAACATCCGTAACTGTCACACAACTGATATTATGGATTAGTGGGGAAGGAGTTTTACATGGTATGCTCTTTAACTAAAAGCTTCCCCTTCAAATAGACCAGGATTGAGCTACTATCATTATTCATCATCTTGCAATGTGGAAAATTTTGATGTGGTAAGAAGAAGTACGTAAAATTTTGTAAACGGTTTAGAAAATTTAACCCTTCTCAAAATCAAAGTTGGTTTAACAATAGCTGCAGTGCATCTGGATTCTCTTATTTTTTTGAAATTCATATCCAGTAGTGTTACGTTTTTCACAACTGAGCTAGATCAAAAGAATGCTTACTTTGTTTTAGAAAGACTCTTTCAACGGAGTCATCCTGCATAAAACATTTATTTCTTGGACAGATAAGAAAGTGCAGGATTTGTTTTTAACTCTGACTCATTAATCAATGAACAATACCATACTTCCATGACTGAGCACCCCAGAGGAAGTTAAATAGAAATAATGCTTGAAGGATACATGCAATATGCTTTCCTGACATCTTCCTGTATCCTTTTGTCTCAAACAGTGGAAGTCCTCTGAACTCATAAGGCCCATATGAGCACTGAAGATGCATTTTTGGTGTGTAAAAAAGTGCCAACAACCCATCTGAATCTGTGAACTTGGCATTCCTGACTTCAACTATTTTAAATCATGTCAATAGGTAGTTCAGTGTTGTACCTCCATTGGCGAACAATGTATGTGAAAGGGGAGTCAGATCATGTAAGTCTGTTGGATCAGCAAAAATGAAATCTAGTTTTCCCATTGTATTCATTGAAATCTAAATACTATACAAGTATCAGAATATTGCACAAAATAACGTATTCTTAGGAAATTCACTTAGACAAAACAGGAGGGAGTTCACATACAGCTCACGTTTTCATTATTTCAGTGTTAACAAATGTTTGGCTGGGCTCTTCCTGTCAGTTTTGGTCTAAGTTGGTTAGAGACCTGTATGTCCATAACTGCAGAGAAATTTTTGAACCTGAAGTAGTTACGTGAAATAATACTTATTTTTCGACTTCTATAAGCTTTTTAGAATGATGGTAAATTATCTATAAAAATGCTTTTTTAAAATGAAGGATCGAAATTTCAGCAATGATTGAATCATAAGCTTGTGAAACGAAGTGTTTGTAATGGAAATCCTGACATAACATTAACCATAAAAGTTAGCATAGTTATGAGGAGTTTGATAATGGGTCTGACAATAAGTTTCTAACTTTTTTCTGCAATAGTCATGACATGACTATTTTTTTTTAACTTTTGTACTATACATTACCATGTACATTTATTCAGCTTTTAAAATTCACTTACAATTGTTTTAGCTTTCTAAAATAAAATGTATTTCTATTCCAAGGTTATAATGGACTTGCTAATGGGGTATTGACTACTGTTGCTTATCATCCATCTTCTGGTGGAAAGGTGATCATTACTTTTCACTTAATAATTCCCATTTTTCTGCACATTCACATAAAATTCTTTTTACTAGGAATTCATTCAACTTGCAATTGAAGATATCCTCAGCAGCAGCTAGTGCTTAATAAAGTTATTCTCTATACAAGATAAAATTGCAGTTTCACAGATTGCTCAGAATTAAGAACTGTTTTCTTAAGTTGAGTTTTAGCAACCATATGCACATCTTAAGGCATGAAATTTGGGTTTTATCAACTTAATTGATAAGGAAAATCCAATATAATATTTATTTTAAAGAGGTCTGTTGTGGCGCATGTTTCATTGAAATGAGCTATTGTTGAGAAACTCTTGAGAAGAGTGAATTTGACAACATAATTCTCTATTTGGATTCTTATTCTTTGAAAATAAAAGCCAAGGACAATGTAATGTCTCCAAGGAGAGGAAGTTTCCAAGAATTTTGTTCTATCAGGGTCAGCACAAGAAGCAGAAAATGCAAGAAATATCCACTTCCCTACCATTTCAGTAAGTCTTTGGGGATAGCACTAGCTTTTAATAAAAGCTCATAATGCCTTCTGTTTCCTGACCAATCCCACTAATCTTGAGAAACTACTCACACGTATGTGTATGCTTGCATTGCCAACAGCTGAAGTTGGTCTCCACCTTAGAAAGTGACAGAAAGTGACATCTTCCGGTGATGATGTGGGACTGAATGGGAAAATTCAGTCCGTAAACAATTGGCTACAAGACTGGTGCTGCAGGCAGGGCTTTGGATTCTTTGATAACAGCTGGTTTTATAAGGCTCCAGTCCGGATGATGGCACGTGGGAAAGGTTTATCTCTCAGTGGCAAAAGGATGCTGGGGCATGAATTAGCAGGGCTCATTTGGAGAGCTTTAAACTAGATTCGAAGGGGGATGGGGTTGTAGCTGGGCTTGCCCCAGTGGGGCAGCACTCTAGAATTGATGAAGACTGGGAGGCCTCCTATAATCCTAGGGTGGAATCGGTGAGCTCAGCTCCCTCCTTGAAATGCCTGTACACCAATGCGTGCAGCATGGGAAATAAGCAGGAGGAGTTGGAGACCTGTGTTAAGTCAGGAGATTATGATCTGGTGGCAATTACAGAGACGTGGTGGGACAGCTCACATGACTGGAATATAGTCATGGAGGGCTATGTCCTTTTCAGGAAAGACAGGCCAGCCAGGCGGGGTGGTGGGGTTGCTCTTTATGTGCGAGAGCAGCTACAATGTACTGAGTTCTGTCCAGGGACAGGGGACGAGCAAGTTGAGAGTCTGTGGGTGAGAATTAAGGGGCAGGCTGGCAGGGGCGATGCTGTTGTGGGTGTCTGTTACAGGCCACCAGATCAGGGTGAGGAAGTTGACGAGGCCTTCTACAGGCAGCTGAGAGTGGCCTCACAGTCACAGGCCGTGGTCGTTGTGGGGGATTTTAACTTCCCTGATGTTTGCTGGAAGGACTACTCAGCAACCCAGCCACCGTCCAGGAGGTTCCTCCAGTGTGTGGATGATAACTTCCTCATGCAAATGGTGGATGAGCCAACCAGGAGAGGAGCGCTGCTGGATCTCATCCTCACTAACAAAGAGGGTCTGGTCGAAGCAGTAAAGGTTGAGGGCTGCCTTGGTTGCAGCGACCGCGAGATGGTGGAATTCAGGATCTTGTGTGGTAGGACCAGTAGAATAGCAAGTAGAATTGCAACCCTGGACTTTAGCAGGGCAAACTTTGGCCTTTTCAAGCAATTGCTAGGGGAAATCCCATGGACAAGGCTGCTTGAAGGTAAAGGGGCCCAAGATAGTTGGTTGACATTCAAGAATTGCTTATTCCGAGCTCAAGAGCAGAGCATCCCGACACGTAGAAAGTCAAGGAAGAGGGCCAGGAGACCTGCGTGGCTAAATAAGGAACTGCTGGGTATGCTCAAGTGGAAGAGGAGAGTTTACAGGTCATGGAAGGAGGGGCTGGCCACTTGGGAGGAATATAAGGCTGCTGCTAGAGGATGTAGGAAGGCAGCTAGGATGGCTAAGGCCTCCTTAGAATTAAATCTGGCAAGAGGGGTCAAGGACAGCAGAAAGAGCTTTTTCAAATACGTGGCTGATAAAACTAACACCAGAGGCAAGGTAGGCCCAATGGTGAAAGGGATGGGTGCCCTGGTGACAGAAGATACAGAGATGGCAGAGTTATTGAATGCCTTCTTTGTCTCTGTCTACTCTGCCGGAGGCAGTCCTGAAGAGCCCTGTACTCCTGAGACCTCAGATGAAGTCAGATCAATGGAGCAGTTTGCCTTAGTCGATGAGGAATGGGTTAGAGACCAGCTGAGCAATCTGGACATCCATAAATCCATGGGTCCAGATGGGATGCACGCGCGGGTGCTGAGGGAACTGGCGGAAGTCATTGCTAGACCACTCTCCATCATCTTTACCAAGTCTTGGGAAACGGGAGAGGTGCCTGAAGACTGGAGGAAAGCAAATGTCACTCCAGTCTTCAAAAAGGGCAAGAAGGAGGACCCGGGTAACTATAGACCGGTCAGCCTCACTTCCATCCCTGGGAAAGCGATGGAACACCTTATCCTTGATGCCATCTTAAGGCATGTCAAGGATAAGAGGGTTATGAGGGGCAGTCAGCATGGCTTTACCAAGGGGAAGTCATGCTTGACCAACCTCATAGCCTTTTATGAGGAAATAACACTGTGGATGGATGATGGCAGAGCGGTGGATGTGGTCTACCTTGATTTCAGCAAAGCATTTGACACAGTCTCCCACAGCATCCTCATAGCTAAATTGAGGAAGTGTGGTCTGGATGATCAGGTAGTGAGATGGACTGAGAACTGGCTGAAGGAGAGCATCCAGAGAGTTGTAGTCTATGGGGTGGAGTCTAGTTGGAGGCCTGTATCTAGTGGAGTGCCTCAAGGGTCAGTATTGGGACCAGTATTATTTAATATATTCATCAAGGATTTAGATGAGGGAATTGAGTGTACTATCAGCAAGTTTGCTGATGACACTAAGCTGGGAGGAGTGGCTGACACGCCAGAAGGCTGTGCTGCCATCCAGCGAGACCTGGACAGGTTGGAGAGTTGGGCAGGGAGAAACTTGATGAAATATAACAAGGGCAAGTGTAGAGTCCTGCATCTGGGCAGGAACAACCCCAGGTTCCAGTATAGGTTGGGGAACGACCTGTTAGAGAGCAGTGTAGGGGAGAGGGACCTGGGGGTCCTAGTGGATGGCAGGATGATCATGAGCCAACACTGTGCCCTTGTGGCCAAGAAGGCCAATGGCATCCTGGGGTGTATTAGAAGTAGGGGATGGACCAGTAGGTCGAGAGAGGTCCTCCTTCCCCTCTACTCTGCCCTGGTGAGACCGCACCTGGAATATTGTGTCCAGTTCTGGTCCCCTCAGTTCAAGAAGGACAGGGACCTGCTGGAGAGAGTCCAGCGCAGGGCAACTAAGATGATTAAGGGAGTGGAGCATCTCCCTTATGAGGAAAGACTGAGGGAGCTGGGTCTCTATAGTTTGGAGAAGAGGAGACTGAGGGGGGACCTTATTAGTGTATATGAATATATGAAGGGGGAGTGTCACGAGGATGGAGCCAGGCTCTTCTCAGTGGCAAACAATGATAGGACAAGGGGTAATGGGTACAGACTGGAACACAAGAGGTTCCACTTAAACTTGAGAAGAAACTTCTTCTCAGTGAGGGTGACGGAACACTGGAACAGGCTGCCCAGGGGGGTTGTGGAGTCTCCTTCTCTGGAGACATTCAAAACCCACCTGGACACATTCCTGTGTAACCTTATCTAGGTGTTCCTGCTCCGGCAGGGGGATTGGACTAGATGATCTTTTGCGGTCCCTTCCAATCTCTAACATATTGTGATACTGTGATACTGTGAAGAAGTACATCTCTTTCTTGTCTTGGGTCAAAACATTCATTCCTTAGGGCTGTTCTGTTTTCCTGAATTCAATTGCATAAATTCCCCACTTCAGTTATTGAAGAGCGACTGAGCACAGAGACTCAGTTCTTTTGTGATATTAAATTAGATCCTCATAGACATGTTGTTTTATACTAGAAGAAAATTGTTGGAAAATTTTTATGGTCCAAATTATATTCTGCTTAAATTATACTTCAACTTTCAACATGCTCCAAAAGAGAGGATGAGATTAAAAGTAGAGTGTAAAGCATTAAAGGTTTCAGCTCTAAAGAGAATCCTTTCTATGCTGAGAAATATTCCAGATTTCTAGACAGAGTATAGAACCAGTAACCAAACTGAAAGAAACTCTTTGTCATGCAAGTTTAAAGTTAGTTTTATCTATGATCTGTCACTAAAAGCGTTCCCAGTTCCTGACCTCAGTTCCCATGACAATCTGTGGCAAGTCCAAGTTAAGAGCAAAAAGCTTTGAGCATACAGTTTAAGCATGAGCATTCAACTATAAGATGCTCTTTGTAGTGACTGAGTTTTTCTTTGTTACAGCTCTTAAGTTCCTACTGAGCTTTCTCTACAGTGACTGGTGTAAGAATTTGATATATTGCATAAGAATTGAACTTACTAAAAAGAGATTTTCTTTTTTCTATGTAGAGATCTTCTGAGACTGTGGTGCAGTCTTCCAGCCTGCATGATCTCTGGTAAGCTTTTACAGATTTTTCCCTTTTTTCCCTCTGCTTAAAGAATTTCTTTTAAGTTAGACCATAGTGAAAGGAACCATGACATAGTGCAAAAGAAAGTCCTTGATATTCAATCAGTTGCAATCAAGTCTCTCTAGTCAATACTGAGAGACAGACTGAGCAACAGTCATTATGTAGTACTATTTGGTATAATCTGATAGCCTGAGGAATATTGAAAAGATATTAAGATCTGTGTTCAGATCTTACCATTGTCACTTTCTGATTGCCTGTCTTTATGAGCCCACACAACAAGCACATACGCAATCTGTAAATATAAAATCTGCAGGCATAGACATTTATGTATAGGAAGAGCAAACAAAATCAGGCATATGCAGAAGAGTTTTTCAAAGATGTTAATTTAGATGAGTCAGTGATTACTTGTAACAGGCCATTGTGCCCACAAGTTTGTGCCAACTGGAAACACAAAATAGGAAGAATTAAATGAACTAAATCTACATTTAGATGCCTTTTTAAAGTATACTGCTAAAATGTGTCATTTCATCTGCACTACGTAGATCAAAGCTATTGATACATGTTTGATCATTTATTCCTCTGTGAGCAAAAGTCGTCAGGATACAATTTTGAAATTCATAGCTTGCTGCTCTGTGAAGAGATCTTATTTTAGAACTGTAATGTGCCTCCTCCATATAAAAAGACTTTCACACCTGATTGCAACATTGTCATTTGACCACCTAAGGTCAGTCGATCAGCAGGGTGATGTCGGTCGACTTCAGAGCTGGTAAGATTTCTGAGCACCTGTTTTCTGATACCTTAGTTTAAACTTTTTATTTTTAGTTGTTCACTTGAGAAAATTTATGTAAGGGATTCTCAGGTGTTAATTGCAAGCTGTGCGGTCCTGTATACTGATACAGAGCATAGGGGAACTAAAAGGAGCACTCTTTGGAAAGGAGCACATGGAGAAAGCTGCTTAGAAGAGAGAGGTTCCCTTACCTATGTCTTGCAGCTCTGGCACAAGATCTGAGCAGGAGAAAGATCTGCAAAGGATGAACAGTGTGGGGACATCTGGTTACCCTGTGCATTATTCCCCTAAGAATTAAAATCTGTCTGACAGTAGAGTATACTGTTTTTATAAGTAGCAAGTTACTCTGTGTAAACTGTTTTGCTGCATGTTGAAGACACCACCTACATCCCAGCATGACTCATCATGTACTGTCTAAGCATTAAGGAGATCCTAAAGAAACATAGAAAAAATTAAAGATTGTCCTTGCCTGCTCTTGGTATGGAGAACCTTTTACTGAATGCCTCAAAAATTTGCTTTGTTTCTTGATTCGTTTCTAAGAGCAGATGATGCAATAGAGCAGCAGTGGCACTACAAAACTTATTAAAACCCCCTGGTCCTTAGGGACTAATTTCATGGAAATAACTGAAAAATGCTCTTCAAAGGTTCCATGGACTACACAGTATTGCGCTACTGCTTCAGTACTGTTACAATATAAATAGATTTTTAAATTAATCTTATTTTCTGTCACAGAAAGAAAATTATAATCCCATTTACATTTTAGCAACAAGAAAAATGCAAAGAAGGTTCAATAACACTATATTTTTGGTCCCAACAAAAAATAATGTAGTTGGCTCATTGTAATATTAACAAAAATAATTATCACAGTTATCATTTTTAATGGGAACAATATCCAAGTGTTTGATCTGTGATATGGCACAGAAAATAATGTTCCTGGAAAAATTAATAAAGCATATTGTGACACTGCATGTAGTACTGCACAAATAAATGATTTTCAGAATCATTTTGGTATTCTGTTTAAATAGTTGTGCTTCATATTTTGATGATCCACTTTTGCCCATAATTTCCTCCTGTTACCTGAAAGAGTTAAATTTTATTTGCTTTATTGCTTGCATTTGTCTCTGTCTCTACTAACCTGGCTTTTACAAGCACTAAATATTTATGCTGTTTCTGGATGAAGCACTCCTTTCTGCACATCTGCTAACTTGTATCTGCATCCACAGCGATACATGAAGACAGCAGACCTGTTCTGGAGTGCAGAGAGCAGAGCTCCATGGTACCCTTGAAGGAAGCACTTCACCTTATATCACATAAGGTTCAGATAAATCTGCTTTTTAAAAAGCAGATTTTCCCTCCAGGAATGTGAAGCAAACAGATACCGGAGTGGTTTATTTACATAAAACACCTTGAGTATCCAGAGGATGAGCCAGGAATTTCTTCTGAGGTATTCTGAATTGTATATATATATATATATATATATACACACACACACATATATATGTATATCTGTCTCTATATATCTCCTTTCTCATAAAATTTATTCTATCCCCTGTCTAGCATAGCGTTTTCTCATCACAGTATATTCTGCAAACACTGGGGTAAAATTGTGCAGTACCAAGGGAGAAATGAGTTTCTTGAAGATGGTCAGATCCTTTTAGCTTCCATTCTTGTAAAGCAGCACAGTAACAAAATCAGTTCTATAGACCAGGTCACTTCCCAAGACCCATGTACAGATAGCAGTTTTAGACTGAGGCTTTCTTTATTTCAGAAGAAAAGTTTTATAGCAGCACCTAGTAAGTCGCTCCTACTCCATTGATCACCCTGGAGCCTTACACAGACTGCATCTATGGAGCATAGGATTGTTTGGTTTCCAGATAAAAATGTGTTAGAAAGTAGAGAAAGCACAGCATAAAGTGTGATCTTGGAACACCTTTTCTGTAGATTTTTAAGCAGCCTTATCTCTTCAGCCACTTGGCTCCTGTGTATCAAAGCTTTAAGGAGTATGAGTTGCATTGAAATCCATGAGGAGCTTGGGAGATCTCAGCCTGTTCCCATGGGCCACCTGGTTATGAAGTGAAGGCTTTTTAAAACCACTACTTCAAAAATCTGGTTTATTACAGAATTCTTTTAAAATTATTGTGGTAAGATGATGAAAACGTCTGGAGAGTTTTATCAAAGAAATGTTATATGCATTGTCAGTTCTGTGATGAGAAGGTAAATCCAGTCTGGGCAGATCAAATTGCATCAAAATTGGATTTTGCCTTAAAAGCAACAAGCAGACTACCCAAGTTAGATATTAGGCTGCAACAGACAAAGTACTGGTGTAATAGATTAATGCCACATGGTCTGTGAAGTATTTTCTAAGCATTTTCTCAGTTATTTTCCATGAAACCAAGCCTCTACTTCAAATCCTGAATACCAACATTTTTGTAAAACTTGTGGTATCACTGCTGCTCTGCTGCTCTCAAAATCTGTATGATGTACATCTTCATGACTGACAAATGCAAAAGAAAGATGCCAGAGGCATATTTCCTGCTGCTGAAAGAAGAAATTTGTGCTTCCACGTTTGAACTGTGAGCTGTTAGCAGGGTATGAAAGAATCAGGTGCTGCATGACTGTGTGTAGCCCGTCAGCTACAATACCTGAACAGATCATAGAATTATAGAATGTTTTGGGTTGGAAAGGACCTGAAGACTATCTTGTTCTAACCCCCCTGGCAGGGATTCCTCACACTAGCCCATGTCACCCAATACTCCATCCAACCTGGCCTTGAACAGTGTCAGAGATGGAGCATTCACCACTTCTTTGGGCAACCTGTGCTAGTGCTTCACCACCCTCACAATAAAGAACTTCTTCTTTATGTCTAACCTGAACTTTCACTGTTTCAGTTTGAATCTGTTACCCCTTGTCCTATCACTACAATCCCTGATGAAGAGATCCAAGCATTTAGCTATTCACACAGACTTCAAGCTATCAAGGAAAGCAACCATAAGTCATTTTATAGATAACTGTATTGGTCATAAATCACAATATATAAACTTAACTGTCCAAGATATATAAGCCATTAAAAATCAGAAGATATAATCAGCAAGAAGTAGTGAATTGCCACAAATGTATCAAAAACAATGAAAAAGTTGAGCTTACAGAGAAACAAAAGTAGCTATAACAATAACAGGGCCAGAGACCTGCTTTTGAGACAAGATGCTCTTCAGTTAAGCATAATAACAAAAAACTTTAGGCAACTGCATTAGAGAAAAGTTTAGTCAGTAGCATTCTGCATTTGAAAGCCTCACTGTGCCCCTTGCTAGTTATTTTTTTTCTCATGAAGCATAGGATAACAGCAGAGGCAGCAAATGTAGAGGAAGCAGCTGTCAAAACAGTTTGAAAGCTTCTCCCTCAGGAAACATCTCCTGGGAACTGCATTTTCTAGGAGCCTCTTCTGGTGGCTTGTTGTTGCCAGTGGAAGTTAACTGCCGAAAATGTTATCTAGAGAAAAGCGTTTCTTACTACAAGGATGGTCAACATGGGCACAAGGGCCTAGGAAGATTCAGGGACTTCCATCCTTGAGTCACTCAAGACTTGAATGGACATGGCCATAAGCAATCTCATCCTATCAGTTCTGCTTTGGGTGAGGAGTTGACCACTTGACCTTCAGACATTCACTCCAACCTAAATGATTTGAAGATCTTCCAAACTGCTTACTAATAACATAACACTTAAAATATTTTGAGTAACCATCACTGTTCTGTCTGGAACCTTGAATTATTTGTGAGACCTTAAAACAAACAAAGGCAAAATCCTGCCTTACTATCTTTTTAAAGCATGTCTAATCTAAGAGTCAAAGTTGCTTTTGTTGATGTAGTGACACTAGGAGATTTTTTTGAAAAAGATTTCTGCTATGGCTAGGAGAACACTAGTTTGGCTAGAATTCATCTGTTGCTGTTGAGTGTTAACAATATCTTTATCTAACCAGAGATGTCCCTCTCTGTGTTTTACAAAACCTGAGGTAGTTGTGTATCTGATGTTATTGAGCTCAGTAACACACAAAACTGATACTGCCAGGGGTTACTTGAGTTGGAGTGAGTGAGTTTTGTTGCTGCTTTTATTTCTATTATTAGAGGGAGGTGTATTAAAGAATATAGAAATGTGTGTGGGTTGTTAACACTGCATTTTATTGATGTTTCATACAGTAGTCTGATAAATAAACAGAATTTATAGAATTATAAAGGTAGTAAGCAGTCTTTCCTCGTTCCCACTTTTATTTGTGTTCTGTACATGCAGAACTGAGAGACTTCATGCCAACCTAATGCATTACTTACTGAAGAATCTTTCCAACAGATAAATTCAATAATCAAGTAGTTGGAAGCCCTGCATACTCACATTCACAAATGGGAAATGTAACAGCAATGGCATGTTGTTATTGATTTTGTAATAAGCTTCACTAATTAACTAACTAATAGGCCAGCTGGAAGTCAAAAGGAAGTGTTTCTTTCTTTGATTTTTTTTGCACACAGGTTGAGAGAAGCAACGTTACCAGTTGAAGTATTGGAATTTTGTTTTATGTCAAAGACATATTCTGGAAAAGTAAACCATTCTTAAAAAATTGTGTAGAATTATTTTCCACAAAGGCAATAAATAAGCTGAATCTCTGCAACGACTCTTTTCTCTGCAGAAAGGTATGTCTTTCTTCTTGACTTGTTTAGATTAATTTTCTTTACAGGGAATGCCATCCATTATTTTGACATATTTTAAGGTGAGTAAAAATCTTTGATTGCAGCTGCATAACAAAAAGGAGGAGTTTTGCCACTTTTCACAAAAAAATTATCTTCAAAAATGTCAGAGGCCATTTAAATGTCATTACTTGTGAAATACTTTGAGAAGGCTCCAAAATGAGCTTTTTTTGAGATGTCAACTCTTGAAAAAATAATAATGATAATAAAAATGTATCTGTCTACCCACATTGGAATCACTTTCATACAGGTTTTCTTGTATGCATATGAGAAAACATATTAGACAGGTGCTCAAAGTCAGAGTGCCCTCACAAGCAAACACATTTGAACATTTCTCACAGAGGCAAATTCACGGGTTACTTCGTGAGACAGATTAGTCGGACTTAGTTTGGTTACTTTCTCATGGATAGAAAAAGAAGATGCAAAATTGATTCTATGTTTGCTTGGTTTTGTTTACTGAAATTTCTAATATACTGGTGGAAATTGTGAAATGTTTTAAGTTGTTTCACAGCTTTATTATCTCTGTTTTACACAAAAGTCTAGTACTCTGATAGTGAACCTCTGCTACCTTTTGTATGTAGAGCTGACATTTTGGAAAAGTAACAGAAAATTGTGGGGTTGTTTTGTACTCTTGGATATACTTGGGTATCATTCTAGGGACCCTAGTAAAGTTTCAAATATTTATTTACTACTATTTAGGTTAATAAATTTTGAGGTAAGATATTAGAATCACTATGTTTATCTTGCTTTGAGTTCCTTTGCCATAGAAGCTATAGAACTTCTGTGACTGAAGATCCACAGTGGTGAGTAATTGCTTCTTCTAGAAAATTACCCTCAAGTCATGAATTTCTTATTTTCATTGATGAACGATGCTTAGTAATCTATCTCAATAGCTAATTTTTTTTTTAAAAAATAAGCAAACCCATTTATATTAAAATTTAATCCAGAACTTGTACAGATCCCATTACATCTTAATTTGAGAAATAGAAGAGGTTTCTTTGTCTTTTATGTCCAGGTTGCATGCTTATCTTTAATGAACTAAATTGAATGAACTTCTTAGCTCTCTATAACTCAAGGTTTATGACTCTTTAATTGCTCTTGAGGGTTTATCTGAGTTTCTTTGGTTTATTGTTGGTTTTCTATTTATTCTTTTTTTCCAGAATTTATTGATATTCTTCCTGAAATGTGGTCATACCTGTATGTAGCTCTCTGATAGTATCCACGTCACTAGCACAGAATACACAGAAGTGATATAACCTTTCTTCTACTGCCATGGCCTACAGTTCACTGGGTGATAACGTTGTCTTCATGCAGGCTAGATGAAGTTGAAATAGAGTAGTGCCTAATAATCCCACTTCCTGATTATGAGAAAATTAATTTACATTTAGATATCTGTTTAAGTATACGTGGAGAAATTCCCTGCCTCCAAGAAACTTTGAAAATGTCTTGAGCCTTCCTGAAGCTCTTGAGAAACTTATGAGAGCAACAAGTACAGACACAGTAGCAGATCCTAAGGAAACCATGGGCATCCTAGTAGCATAGTACAGAGATCCTCGAAGCTAGCTGGGATTTCTGCTTCAAGACAGCTAAACCAACAAAATACTCTGTGGAAGGGTGCCTGATCTGCTGCCATGCACTGAAATGATGCTGTAATTCCAGGGCATTCACCCCCAGTCACAGTTCTGCAAGTATGTTACGTTACTGTTTCTGATTGACTTATGCAGTCAGTGCCAAATTGGGTAACTGAATTTTGTTGTGTTTTTTTTTTATTTATTTATTTAAATATTATAGCCACATCCTGTAACACTACATACAATCAAAATGACAGTGAACTGTGTAAGAGAGTATGCAAGCCTGCCAGTTAATTCTCTGAATAAGCATAATTTCTGGACCTTAATATTTCCTACTATTCCTGTTGCTGCACTGTAGGAAAAACCATGCTAAAACTTGAACAAATGCAAGAAGAATTTAATCTTTGGGCCATGACTCATAGGCTGATACACTGACTAAGGAATTTGATCTGTTCAGAAAATGTTTCTGAGCACATTTATATTTTACTATATTGACACAGACTCAGAGAGTGAGGGTGCCTGTTGCTGTGTAAGACTTTGTGATTATCCCATAGCAACCGCTATACCTCCAACTGATGATTTCTATGTAATATTCTATTGCTTTATTTTGGCAGGTGATTTTCACTTCTACATCTACAGTTGTCACTTTGCTTTCATTTGACCATACTCCAGATGCAGTGAAATTTGTTTATGCTTTTCTGCTGCATGGCAGAGCAATATGAAATGTATGCCAAGCAACAAACATCAAGTGAAGAAAAGCATTTAACTGTTTTACAAGTCAAGATTGCAGTAGATGACTTTGCATCATCTACTTGCTTTTAATCTTCCCATCATTATAAACTCCTCTGTTGGCTTTCTGCTTCGAGGATGAGAAGGTAATGAGATGTGAGAGCTGGCCACTGCTTTCCAAAATCTCCTATGAGGAAGTCCTGCCAATATATACTGAAAATGGTGTAACTGATAATGAAGCAAGAGGGAAAATACACCCTCTCTGGCAAGGGTTAATTGAATTTGTCCTTTTCCCTTTGCTTTACATAGTTTCTAGTTTAATATTTTCTTCCTTTTCCCCCAGGAGGTATAAGTATCTCCTAAGGGACACTGCCTTGATGGCATTATCCTGGACACATCCATCTGGACCAGGAGTAGCCTATTACTTATTGTGTAAAATAAACCCCTGGTGTAGCAATTAGTTTTGTATAAGAGACTCTCCCTAATTTAATTCAAGGAATCCCTGCTTTCAGGTTTGTTTACGGGTAAGTAGAGGAGTTCAACACCAAGGTGTTTGAATCCTAGACTGCAGTAAACCATGCCTTTATTGCCCATCTACAGGTTCCCTTGGCAGTAATGCTTTTTCTAGGCTAGGTTTAGATTTGTTTCAGGCAAGGTGGAGACTTAATTCTCCAGTAAATTGGCATCACTGGCATTTGTGAGTGAAAAAGAGGTAACTCACAGGTGAGCCAAGTGCGTTAGCTCTCAGGTCAAAGCAGATTAATAGTAGATCCAGAGTACAGATTGCTCTACAGGGACCTTTATGGAAATACTCAGAGAGTGCTTCCTGTGTGTTACAGCTCAGGAATGATGGGTAGTTTTTTATGTTTTTATGTCCTACTTGAATGTAAACAGGTATGTTTATTCCTTGACACCTGACCTGGAATAAAAAATGAGAGAATGGAATGAGAGAAGAATATAACATAAGGTGTGGTAGGGGTTTTTTTCTGTTGTTGTTAAACAAACAAACAAACAAACAAGCAAAACCATAAAAACAACCAGAAGAAAAAATTTTCACTTATTTTTTTTTCTCTCTGTATTTTTCCTGTAAAAAACATAGCATATATGTATCAACAGCATAAGGCATCGGTGTATGTGGATTACTTCCAGGGCAAATTCAGTAAATTTATCAGCAGATTCTCTGCTGGTAACAAACTGGAGCAAATTTGTCATATCAGGAACAATGTGCAACATGTTAATATTCTGTGCAGTTTCTAGTAACTGCCTTATTTTGAAGACATTTCAATTTGAACCAAAATTCCAGTATTAGCCAGTAAAAGATTTCTATTAAAATTAAATTATATGGATCATATTATATGGATATTGTCAAAACTCACTAAGTTTTGACAATATATTTGGATATATGTCTGTATTATATGGATATTGTCAAAACTCATAAGATTTCTGATTAAAAATCAGCAATCCATGTTATCTTATTTCAACCATTTGTAATAATCCAGATTTTTGTTTAGATAGAAAAGATGGTGATATCATGCATTTCACAAAATTTTCAGGAGTATGAGAATGATTTTAGCTTATAGTTGATATACGATATGTTTCACTATTTGATTTGTGTGTGTGTATGCATGTTTGTGAAGCTCACAAACCTTGGGTTCTACTAGCTTCCCCCCAATTATTTAAAATATTCTGGAATGGCAATTTTACGCCTGAGGAAAACAACTCTGGAAACTTCCTCTGAAGTAGAAAACATCTTACATTATGAATTCATATACGTACATGTCCTGGGTTCAGCAGTAGCAGTCATTTTTTCTCCTTCTTAATAGCTGGTGCAGTGCTGTGTTTTTGACGTTTGGCCTGGGAACAGAGCTGATAACACTGATGTTTGGTCTGACCAAGGACTTTCTGAGCCTCATGCTCTTCCAGGGAGGAAGGGAAGCAGGGAAGAAGTGGAGACAGGACACCTGACCCAAACTAGCCAAAGAGGTATTCCATACCACAGAACATCATGCCCAGGATGTAATTGGGAGTTACCCGGAAGGGCTGGCTCACTGCTGGGTGGGGGTGAGATATCGGTCGGTGAGGTGTTGTATTCTCTTCCCTTGTTATTTCCTTTATCATAATTATTATTGGTGGCAGCAGTAGTGGTTTGTGTGATACCTTAGTTACTGGACTGTTCTTATCTCAGCCTGTGGGAGTTACATTCTTTTCGATTCTCCTTCCCGTCCCTCCGGGAGTAGGGGGAAGGAAAGAAGGGGGCGAGTGAGAGAGAAACTGCGCGGCTAACTTGACGACAGGGTTTAAACCACAACAATACATATATAGTTTTCAGTTTTCTATGTGGGATAAATGAGACTGTCAGTATTTGAATTGTTCTGTCACAGACAATTTAGCATTTTTAGCATTCTGAATTTTAGCATATTCTGAATTACTATAAGCCTGGTCCAATAAACAGATTTCTGCTTTATGGCTTGTTACATGTTTTATTGATCCTTATACTTGACTTCCAAGCATAACTGTGAACTATATTAAGAAAAAAATTAAGAAGAAATGAAAAAAATTAAAATTAAACAGGCAGCAAATGTCTTAGCCTATGTGGTTTGAATCCACAAGAATAAATTTATATTATGGTAAGACTGGCTGGAAGCAAAATTAGAGACAGTAAAGTGCGTAAAAAGCAATTTGGAATCCTTAAAGCTAAGAAGGAATTGCTAACTCATCATGAGTGTATCAAGAGATATACTGAATGGAATCACTATTAATACTTTAAGTCTATCAGCCACTTTCTACTTACAAAACCTGTTGAAACAGAAGGCCTGAGCATGATAACATGTTGGGTTTCTGCCCCCGAAGGATAAGCAGCAAACACCCAACTTCAATATTTTATTTTATCTTTTTTTCTCAATATGCAAGCCAAGTCCAAAGTACTGAATGATATTTAAACTCTGCTCTGAAGGTAGGATTTCTCATTGATTCAACAGTATTTAAAGCACACGAAGCATCAGTTATTTTGCCTGCTAGTCCAGGGTGAGTGGCATGATATTTGTAGCTCAGAAAATGTCAGAATCTTGCCCGGTACTTATTTGGACAAAACATTGTTTGAAATCAAAGCATTGGCATTCAATTTTATAAAATCTGATCCCATTGACAAAGTCTTCACGAGTGAGTGCTCGGTGGTTTTGCAGTTTATATCCTCAGGTCTCCGATTTCTATACCCAAATAATGGGTATATTTCTCCAATTTCTGTACCAAATAATGGGGACTGATTAGTAAGGATTTCTAAAAGATTCAGTTGAAGAATTTTGTCCAGATTCCTTCAGAAACTTTTTGTCAGAGACAGGAACAAAATCCAATATTGTAGGAGAGTGTAGGAGAGTAAAAATTCGTAAGTCATATGATTCTTTTTCTTCCCCTGCAGTATCTTTTGATTTGCCATAATCCTTCCAGCTCCTGAAGGAAATGAAATCAAGATCATTCTCTTCAAAGTAGAGACTTGCTATTTATTAGATGAGTAGAATGTATGTAATTATGTAATTTGCTGTATTGTAATTCAGAAATACAGAGGAGAGAGATAAATTAATTTAAACATGCTGCCTTAATTAAACACTTGTTTGGCTTTCTATTTTCACCCAGTCAACTGAAAAGCTTCTGGAGCTGCAGGTGGAATGTTTAACACTGCTCATGCTATCCTGTAAGTAGAGGCTGCTGACAGAACTTTCTCTTCTACTTCATCGTGCCAATATTATTTCCACAGATATCATGTATTGTATGAGCAGGCCTTACAGCTATCCTTTATCATTGGTCAAATTTTATTTTTGCATGCTGGCATATGCTTGTGTGGTCTCCCTGTCCTGCAAGGGTGGGGAATGTTGTCATGCATTTCTTCGTACTTCATGTTTCTTGATAGCAGAGTGCTTCTTTTAGAACTCTTTATTGTAGGTTTTATTGATCCTAATTTTGATCTTTGTGCAGTCAGCTGGAAAACATAAGGAATGAAAACAGAATTATAAGTAGAGAAGTCCAATTTGTCAGGATTACACTAAATTCCTTTCTTGGGAAGGACTTCAACTTTAAACTAATTTTCTTTAAAGCTTGTTTTTTTTCAAAAAGACACAGAAATGTCATGGCTTGAGCCCCAGAACTTATCTTTCCATAGGCAAACTTTCATGATTTCACTGGAGTTTTATTTGGTTGGGTTAACAAATTTTTGTGATTCTGCTAACCAGGCAAAAGATACCCCTTCTTCTTCGTCATGCGTTCAGAGCTATTTAACACCACAGAAACATCAGCTACATTTTTTTTTCCAATTTTTATGGACCTTATAATTTTATTTTAATTTCTCCATATGTATAAGCTTAAAAAACCCCAGCTATAATTATTCAGTGCCTCTGAGTAATTATAGCAAGCCTTCTAAGAGTAAAGTGAAAACCAATCTATTTCTTTTAGGATAAGAGAGTATTGTGAATTGTCAAACTGGGTCTTTCATTTATTTTTAGTTAAAAATAAACCGGTTGTGATTCTAATAGATATATAGCCTTAAAACAACACTTTATATCAATTTTCTTCATGTTTATTTGACACAACTTTGACTTCAGTTTGTACCTTTTTTTTTTAGTAATAGGGATACTAAGACATGTTAAACTAGAAGTTGAACCAGATACCTGTTTTTATGATACCCAGTACTCACAGCATCGGCATACTTTATCCACATGACTCTAGCACAAACACCATCATGTACGGTATCAGTAATTCAATATATATGTTTCTGTCCTGGTTTAGCAGTAGCAGTCATTTTTTCTACTGGTGCAGTGCTGTGTTTTGACTTTTGGCCTGGGAATAATACTGATAAAGCTGATGTTTTCAGTTGCTGGTCAGAATGTTTACCCTGAGCAAGGACTTTGTGAGTCTCATGCTCTGCCAGGGAGGAGGAGAAGCCGGGAGGAAGCAGGGACAGGACACCTGACCCAAACTAGCCAAAGAGGTATTCCATACCACAGCACGTCATGCCCAGGAGGTAGAACGGAGAGTCCCCGGAAGGGCTGGATCATGGCAGGGTGGGGGTGAGGTACCGGTTGGTGAGCGGTTGTATTCTCTTGCTTGTTATTTCCTTTATCATTATTACTATTAGTGGTAGCAGTAGTGATTTGTGTTATACCTTAGTTATTAAACTGTTCTTATCTCAACCCGTGGGAGCTGCATTCTTTTGATTCTACTCCCCGTCCTTCCAGAAGCGGAGGGAAGAAAGGTGTGGGGGGGGAAGTAGACTGCGTGGTTCTGATTTATGGCCGGGGCTTAAACCACGACAGTTTCTTTAACAGTCAGGTGAAAGGAAACACTGACCTTGCTTCCAGTTGCATAAAGTCCAGGTCAATTCAACACATTTCCTTACCTATTGTCCTTCTCACATGCAAAGTTTTTACTTGTTCCCATTCAACGCTAGATAAAAACCACAGTAAAGCTGTGAATGTCTTTAGTAGTCATCGTTTCAGTATGACAAATAAAGATTTACAGACCCTGCTGAGTTGGTGATAGAATGAAAAATGGATCATTAATACTCTTAATAAAAATACAACTTGTCATATTTGTTTTTTAAAGTTCAGCCAGTTTTGGTCTCTCTTTTTGCCTTCGTGAAAATGTCATCTCTGACATAGTTCTGCATTCTCACATCACTTTCATTTTGTTATTCAGCTTTGACTTAATTTATAATTAAAAAAAAAATCATTGATTCACTGACTTACTGATCTGTTCACCAAACAGTTCAAACGAAGTAATTATCCTATCGACTTCTTTGCATTTTATGTTTGCTTTGCTTCCACTTTCAGTCTGGATGATGCAGTGTTCTGCTTTTAGGAGGTGTGAAGAGATCTGGAGTTGCAAATTATAAGCATGCTGTGATTCTTTACGCTATTCTATGACTTCTCATTTAGGAATTTAAGATTTTCTCCCCTCTGTCATAGCTGTGTTTGAAGAGATGGTTGATTTAATATCAAAGCCCTCCTAGTGATTACTAATACACTACCTCTGCATGGCTGTTCAGCTCCTCTGTAGGAGCACTTTGCATTTCCCTTTCGTATTCGCAAGTTTTACAAAGATGTTTTTCTTGTTTTTTCTTAGTAGTCTTCTAGAAAGTTAACAAGGTAAATAATTCTATCTACTCCCTAACAAAGGATTATTATTATTTCTTTTTTTCTGAAAGAAAACCAAATTTGCTCCTTTAGTCTTCCCTCAGAACTGGCCACAAGTCTGAGATCCTCAGTTTTGCTTGTCAGCCTGGGAAGATCATAAAAATTTTTCAAATGAAACTGCAGGATAACGTGCAGTTTTTGAGCAAGCCCCTTCAGATCACCACAATTCACCAATTACTCTGCAAATATAGGCCAAAATGAGCTGACATATGGATTTAACTCCAGTTTCAGTGGCTAATATGATGAACAAAAGGTTCTTAGAAATCAGTCTAATTACGACTTTTGTTTGCTTGATAATGTTTTTTAAATGTGAATATTCTGCTTCTTCATTTCTTTGGAAGTTACCACATCTTCAGTTGCTATAGCACCATCTTATAAACGTAAATAAGAAATTAGTATAAACCCCCCTCTCTGTCTGCATAAATGCCAGATACTTTCTGAACTGACTTATGCCAGTGACTGGAGTTAGATTCACACTTATTTGTATCTGAAAATGCATGGACACAACCGGAAAAGCTGGCTGTGTAACATTTTGAAGAGCATACTGCTTCCCATTCTGCCTGTCTGGTTGTTCAAGCAGGATTTTTAACATCAGGAACTTCTCAAGAAGCTTATATATGGTTTTTACCCCAATAATAATGCACCCTGGAGAAGTCTAATGTAACATGATCAATTATAGAGAGGTAATAATTTTAACTATTTTCCTTGTTATAGTAAAGCCATAAACAACTGATAATTCTTTCTGTTGGGCTAAACATGCCAGCAGTACCTTGATAACACTTCGGTGTTATTTACTATGAAAGTCTTTCATCTTAAAACCTATGTAAAGCATGATATTTGCAGGTGATTTATTACACACATATGCAAACACACGCATATGTTGGAGAGGAAGTGGTGTTTTTAACTATGTTTTCTTAGGCCAATTTTATAGCTGTGTAGTATAATTGACTAAAATAGAGTTATTTTTGATTTACAGTTCTGCAGGTCAAAGGACAATCAGTGCCCGTGTAATTGATTTTTTGAAAAACATTGAAGACTTTTTGTGTATCAGCACGGTGAATCTGTAAGTAATTTGTGCTCTGGTATATGCACTGAGGAGCCAAGGACTTCGCATTTTCAGTGGTGAGTTGTAGTCTGAGTTAGAATATGGTCAGTAAACAAGTCTTAAGTCACAACGTTGTCCAAACTCCTGACATGATGGGAGAAATTAAGGTAGGGGTAACTTATAATTGCAGATGAAATACAGTGAGGAAATGGTTTCTCAAATTTGGCCGTGATTAGGGAAAAGATCCCGTCAGGTTCTCCTATGATTTGAAAGTGACCAATAGAAAGGAGCAGAAAAAATGTCATCACTGATCACTGTGCAATCATCTGTTTGTGAGAAACTACACCAGAATGTGAGAGCATACAGAAGTCTCCATAGATAAAACCTTTCCCCTTGATCTTGTACTCCCTTCAAGTGAGAGGTGGAACTATATCATCTGTACAGTTTCATAGCTTTTTTTGTACAGACAGCCAAAAATGTTGGAAGAGGTGAAATATTTTTCTCTGTGCTACAGCTCTTGAAAGTTAACTAGACTGTATTAAAAGCAAGTAATCCGATTTTCTTTCAGCTTATGCAAGGAATCTTAAGAGCTACCATATTTTGGAATACTTTTCTGCCTTTAACAAGGCATTATCAGGTGATACCTCATTTCCTATATAATACTTTCAGAGACATTTGAGCAGTGTAAGCCATCTATTGTACTTACTATATGCATGAATTATACCTTTAGCTGTACCTAGAAAACTAGATGCTTCTTTAATTAAAGTTTCTGCCAGCTCAGAGTCAAGATTTGAATTGCATGATTAGTCCACATTATTCATTAATATCCTTCCTACCATGCAATTAACTGTACTTCAATGGGTTGCTTTCAGACTGGTTTTTTTTTTTTTTCTTTTTCCTCTAAGTAATTAACTATCCATTGGTCCAAAGACAGCAACTCTTCTTACCTGAAATATGCCAAAATCAGCCAACTGCTTAAGTGCAGATACCTGAATTTGAGCTGCTGGCTGTTCTTGCCTGATTTGAAATGAAGTAATTAGAGAGATTGGTCTAAGCAGAGAATTTTCCACAAAACGTTTTACTATTGCTTCTTTTTAATTTTGCAATAGGAAAAGACACTGTAACCAAGAAAATTCCGCATACCCATAAGTACTGTTGTGCCACATTTTTGAATGCCAGTGGCCAGTAGCAGTATCTCTCAAACTGGTCTTTGAGGTCACAGGTATGTTGACAAAAGCACTTGCTTATGCAAAATGCTGCGAGTAAAAGAAAATAATGGGAGTATATTCACATCACCAATGTGGTTGTCTAAGTTAGGCTGATCTCCCTAAACCTCCTGCATCGCTGAGGCTTGTTTATCAATTCTTCAGATGTTCAGGATAGTATATTAATTTTGTTTCTCTGAACTGCACAGAGCAACAGCCTTCCTTCCTTCAGTAACTGCAATCTAGGTCTAAGGAGACTAATATGTTAACCAGCCTCAGATAGACTCTTGCAATTAAGATATATGAATATTCATCATGTCAATGTGCAAATTTCTCTTACTTTCTGTTGCAGTGCCTTGAAAATGGAAAGCATTGAAAGGAGAATCAATATTTTACTCAAGAACGGAAGGTGAGTGTAGGGATTGGTGCATGGACGGGAAGCTGCTAGGAGGGACAGGAACCAGCTGACTCTGGGGAGGTGCTTGAGCGCCAAATATAAGGAATTCTAACTGCACAATAAATCGTTGTTGACCCGCATTCCGTGAATGCTCTATGTCTCAGCCCTAGTTCGGAGAGAACTAGTGCTTCCGTCCCTCACCACACGAGTAGCGAGAAACTACAAGTGGTGACCCCGACGTGATAGCGATGGATGGGAGCCACGTGATACAGGTACTGGAGGCCCTCGCGCAGCAAGCTGGGTTGCCGAAGGCAATACACTCGGGCCTAGCGGGCCACGGCATCCAATGGTTGCGAGGCCAGGGGGCAGTGGAGGCCACCGTGGACGTATTAGATACCTTCCGATGGGGACGGATCTGCCAAGAGCTTTTGGAAGTGGTCTTGGCTGGGGAAAAGAGAGCAGGAGATCTAGGGGAGACGTGGGGTGCCATCGAGAAAGTTATCTCCAGGAGAGGAGCTGCTGGAGCGGCTGCGGGACACGGAGGCGCTGCGAGTGGAGGAGCTGCGGGTGCAGACCTTTGTGCAGGAGCTGTGGAGGAAGGTGCCCCGGGAGGTGCAGCCGGAGCCTCCGGGCTGCGCGGCCGAGCGGGCAGCGCTGGAGCTGCAGCGCGACTGCCAGAAACCGCGGCAACAGCAACAACGGCAGCCGCAGGGAAACGGGAAGTGGAGCATTGTGAGCCCTGGCAACACTCCCCTTTGTGCGACAGGGCAGGGGACAGGGGGGTTCCCCACAACGAGCGACAACAACCCTCAAAGCCTACCCTGGGGGAATCCTGCCTACTAACGACATTGTCTTTATCCTTGGTTACCAGGCCGGAGTGTTCAGTTTGGTTTTGATATTCTAGAAGAAAAAAAAAAAAAAAACAAAACCACAGCAATTTAATGTACCCTTATAGCCTTTTGAACATGTTATGTGAGTACTGTGGCAGGATGTGGACTTGGGACCCCATATACAACTCATTTGATAGTCTCTCTGTGATCCATGTGTACTAGAAGTTGGCAAATATATATCCATGTATATCCATGTTTCTATTAGCCCTTGGAGACTTTTTATGGATATTGCTGGCCACTTCTTCTGATGTAGGCTGGCCACCTGCATCGGAATGAGTGTGCATTTTGGTCAGTGTAAAAGCCCAAGGCTCATGCGATGTGGGGGAGGCAGAGCCTCTGCGGGGACGCCCGCTAAAGCTGAGCCTGCCACCTCACACTGCGATGATGCCTCTTGGAGCTGATTTTTGATTGTCTTCACAGGGTCCTTATGCCACGTTCTGTATGAGGGACCGTATAGTGGGAACGATTGTCTAGGTTTTGTGTTTCAAATATTGTAATTGTATGGAGTGTGCTTGTGGGATCCCATGTGTGTGCGTGTGTGTGTGTGTGTTGAGGGCAGACAGTGTTCTGTGTATTTCTTGTTGTTGGGTTTGTGTAAAAGTTTTAATGGGTAGCAGATTATCATTTTGAACAAGAAAGGGTTAATGCAAAGTGCCGTTGCTGGCAGGTATTTATGGCTGCTGCTAAGCAGGCAGGCAGCTGTAGCTTCACATTCCTTTCCCACCAGAATGCCTTTGAATCACTTTAACCCAATTCCTTCTCAATAGCTGATAGCCTGGGAGAGGGGGTGTGTTTGTGTCCTCCTACCTACAGGTCCATGGCAGCTGCCTGCAAAGTTTGCCAAGCCTTGCCATGAGCTGGACAGACAAGTGGAGGAACCCAATGCCTCAGCTACAGGAGCTGACAGTGAATACCCCGAGCAGAATGAGATAGAGGAGGAGAAATATAAATGATTACAGGACATCACTTGGGGACAACTGAAAAGTAACAACTTGAATATGTGTGCTTGTAACGTAGCTATTATTAGAGGCTGTGATTTGGTGTATAAAACCACTTGTATTTACTAGCCAGTTGCTAATGAGAAACTATACCTTGTATTGTGTGGATTTGTTACTTGTAAAAGATGTTAGAGCATGCAAATTTGCAGCAACTGCTAGAAAATGCTAAGGCAAAAGCTAGAAAGATTCTAATACAATGGTAGTGTTATAAAGCAGGTAATGGAACAAATTAAGAGGGTGGGAGAACTCCACTGGTAAGAAAATTCTTTGGCTGGTTTCTCACTGCCATCAGCATCTTCAACATGCTGTTGTAACCTGTAATAGTTACTCTGGTAATGTAAATCTGTGTGTGCTTTGCCACAGTAACAACTTGTTACTGGATGAAGCAGGTGAAACTCTGCATTGACAACGAGGTACAAGAACTGAAGTTGACCAAATGCCTGCTGCCACAGTCAAGGGCAAGACTGGGCTGGCCTCTGTGTTTGCCACCAAGAAGAACCTTTAGCTCTGCTGTTGGCTGCAACCCAGCAGGCGTGGAGCGGTGGGGACACATGCCATGCCAGACCTTGATGTGAGGGGATGGCCTCCCCTGTTATCAGAGAGCCATCCAGGAGAAAAAGGGCGGACCCAGCAGCCTGTGATTGGCCTATGTTGAAGAAATATGGAAACATGCTAAGATCTTACACATGGTGTATGAGGATGGGCAAGCCTTTTGGGTGGACAATTTATTAGGTGAATGGGGACTGACAGGTTAGCTGGTTGCTTTAGTAAAAGGTGGACTAATGGTGTTTATTGTCATTTTAACGATTTTGATTTTGTTGCTGTGTATTTTTAATGTATCCAACGAATGATTATGAGTGCTACAAAGCATGTTTGGCTTGTATAAAAAGGAAAAGGCGGAGATGTGGATGACTTTCTGGCAAAGAACGGCCATGTACCCAGATCAGCAAGTGCCTACATGGAGTCGGACATGAACCAAGGGACAACAAAAGCTGAAGGAATCCCAGCAAGATAAGAAGGAACTGACAAATGCTACTATTCTTGCACTGAGTGGGCTCTTGACTGATGTTGATAGTGTTCGTCATGCCACCTTACAAATAGGGCAGCAATCGACTTTTTATTGTTGGCACAGGGGCATGGTTGTGCTGAATTTGAGGGGGTGTGCTGCATGAATTCGTCAGATCATTTGGAATCAATTTATAAGAGTATACAACAATTGAAAGAGGGGGTTAAACGGCTAATGAAAGATGATGGATGGAGTAACTATATTATGTGTGTTAGTTTTATTTGTATTAGTAGCAAGTAATATGTTGCGGTGTGTGATATCTATGGCTAAGAAAAATGTAACTTCCGTCTGGTTTGCTCAAAAACAAAAAGAGGGAATTGTGGAGTGGCTAAGGGATGGTGGACATTTCATGACCAACCCAGACATCTTAGCCTTAGGAGATGGTGGTTATGAAGAATACAGCTGAACAATCGACATGTGAGCAATCCCAGCTGTTTGGTCTTAGCCAAACTCTGAGTTAAGTTGCAAGGTCTGAACTCAAGTTACCCAGGCTGCAAGGCCTAGCCTTAGGTTACTAAAGGACAGTTACGTGCAGTAGAATAAGGAACTTGGCATTTGCTCAAGGCTAACAAGACGTGGGAGCGGGATGGTGAAACTGCAAGTTATGTGAGAAAGGTAGCGAATGGATAATTTTAGCTAGCTTGTTATTGGCTTCAAAATGTGTGGACTGCACTTCTGAGCCAATCACAATCTATATTGGTTACGTCTAGCCAATAGCAGTTCAATTTCTGGAAGCATATACTGTAGCTACTGTGCAACGACAGTGGTCTGCGGACCCCATTAGCCATTGAAGCTACGACGGAGTGTGCGCAAGTCCTTTTTCAGGCTTTGTCTGAGCGAGCTGCTGAAATTTGCCCAAAACACTGTAACAGTCATTCGCACATCCCTGGACTCCTGACTGAAGGTAACAACAGGGCAGACCGTGTTGCACAAGGTCTGCCAGTCCCTGACTGTTGTGCTCCAGTTTTTATGCGTTATTTACATGTCACGGTTGATACCTGTAGCAGTGTCATCTTGGCTACGGCACAACGCAAACAAGACGCTAAGGCGGCCATTTTGCATTGGCGCGAGGTCATGGTGATTTTGGGGTCCCTAGCCAGATCAAGACTGACAACGGTCCAGCATATTCAAGTCAACTGGTGGCTTCGTTTTTACAACAGTGGGGCATTGAGCATAAGACCGGTTGTCCTTATAACAGCACTGGCCAAGCTATAGTCAAACGTGCGCACCGGACTCTGAAAGCTCGCCTCGTGTGTCTTGAGGCGGGGGAGTCTGTACCCGGAGAAACTCCCGCAGTCCGTGTGCGCCGACTTTTACTTTCTGCTCTGACTAGTTTAAATCAATTCTCGCGTGGATCAAGTGAACAATCCCCGATGAGCTCGCACTTTGCCCCACCTCTAGACAAACCCCCGTATCTGCAGGTATGGGTGAAAGATCTGGAAAAGGGTAAGATAGGTCCATTTGCCCTACGTGCTCACGGGAGGGGCTATGCCTGTGTAGAGGGTGAGACTGGGCTACGCTGGGTACCGGCAAAATGGTTATTACCGTATTTGTAGTTGTGTCTGTAAGTTTGTATTTGAGCTCTGTTTTACAGGTGGTGATTGGCGCTCGGCTATATCTGGGAGAGAGTGATGGAAAGAGGTGTGAAATGACATCCACGGCCCTTATGTGTCCAGATGACTTCACTCACGGATCCAGTCACGACGTGCCTTACGAACTTTGTAGCCGGCCGTTGAATACAACATCACTCAGGCTGGAAACACCTGCGTCTAGGTCCCTTTAGGCTGACGCTCTGTGTTTATTAGTATTAGGATGTTTGTTTCCTTCTTGTTTGATTATGTGATACGCACTGGGTGTGAATACTTAGTGGCACAAACCTTTCTTACTTAGTTAATTAGAGTTATAAGTTGTTACCTGGAATAGCTGTTAAAACCCTGAGTTTCCTAGTCTTGAGGTGGGGGAGATGTAGGGATTGGTGCATGGACGGGAAGTTGCCAGGAGGGACAGGAACCAGCTGACCCTGGGGAGGTGCTTGGGCGGCAGATATAAGGAATTCTAACTGCGCAATAAATCGTTGTTGACCCGCATTCCATGAATGCTCTATGTCTCAGCCCTAGTTCAGAGGGAACTAGTGCTTCCGTCCCTCACCACACGAGTAGCGAGAAACTACAGGTGAGGACTTAACAGAATTGCATTAAGAAATTTTTGTCGTTGTTAGAATACTTTTGGTCATCTTTGACATGCTTCCTTGTCCTTTTGTGAGGTGTTGAAACATAAGAACGAATGAAGTCCTGTGGTTGTTTGCATTTTAGGAATCTTTTTCCTTTTGAGAAATAATACTGACTACCTTTGCTTATTCTGAGATATAGTAAACTTGAGATGCAAAGGCAAGATTAAATCCTAACAAGTGTTTCCTAAAGTGCTGCAAGAATACAGATACTTTTTAAGATTAACTCTCAATTAATTATGTTCTAGATCTTTGCTTATCTAAGACACAACTTTGGAAAAGTGCACTTCCAAGTTTATATACAGGGATATAGTTCTGTTGCTGGTTACATTGATTAGAAGAGTCTAAGCCTTTTTAGACTGTCTCAGGATCACATACCTGAAAGCATGTTTTGCCAGAGAAACATCTTGGGTGTAAACTTTTTACTGGTTGATTCAGGAGAAATTATTATGTCTAAATTAAAGTTCTTTTACTCAAATAAAAAGCATTAGCATATTAATTCAAGATCTTTCCTGTAACAAGGTGAGTAAGAGTGTCTTTCTCCTTTTATACTGGTTATGTGTCTTATTTCTTCTTTGGGTAGGGTTGACCCAAATAATTTACGATGTGCAGTGGAAGTAGACCTGAAGAAAAAAAAAAAAAGAGATACAGTGTTTATCTTGCAGAGCTTCACTGAATCAAATAGAGTGAAATCTGTGATGTCACTGTTTTCTGGAGGTGTGTGTTGTAAATTTACCATAAATTAGTTGTCTTAAGACAAATGAGAAATTTTAGGTGACTGATTTGAGGCCAGTGTCATAGAAGATGCACAAAGACAGGGACCAGTGTTTTTCTCTATTTCATCTCAGAAGATCTGGGGAGACTACTACAGTAATATAGTTGCAAGGAATATTTTGACCTAGGTCCTATTTTCACACAAACTCTTTAAAGCCGTATGATACCTCTCAGATGCCAGAGGTAACAACTAGACCTGTCACTTTCATTACAATGAAGAAAATGTCATTAGCTAAAAGTTGCATTTTGTGGAAAAAGTATAATATGGGAGAAAAAATGGAAGAAATAAATCTACCATATGGGTTTTTTTGTCACCTAATGGCTAGAACTAGTGTCCAATAACTGGCAGTCCCTACTGGAGAAAGGAAGTAAATCAAGGAAGATGGTAGAAGTTATTACATTTGCAGTTATTTATAACCTCAGAAAATGGAAACCCTAAGAACTTGGACAGAAACTTTGATGTATAGCATAAGTTTTTAGCATGATATGCCTCAACTCTGAAATAAATGTTTAGCAGCTGATATTCTAGAATAAAATACTACTGGTAGAAAAAATATTTGCAACTTTTCTGTGCCTGGACTCTTACTGAACTCTTGGTATATAGATGCATATAAATGCATAGACTTAGATTTCATTGCTATATGGATTTATGTACTTGCTATAGGAAAACTGTATATTAAACTGAAAATTTTATTACCTGGTCTATTAGCTATAAATATTTCATTTAACTACAATTTGAAACTTATATTTTTTTCTATTATTTATGATTAAATATAAAACTTCTACCTTTACAATTTCATTATTTTTGCTTTTAAAAATAAATTCAAGAATATCTTTGTATGCACATGGGACTGTTAGTCATCTACAACCTGAGTGTTGTTTGTTGTGGAGTGCTGAGTGGGAAAGGAAATTTTGCTTTGAAATCCTTCTTGCAAATCTCTTCAGTTTCTGATTGCATTCTCTCTACAGGTGATAATTTACATTTATATCCATCATAAACCAGAAAAATATGATTTTGTAAATCTGAAAGTCTTACAAGCTCGATGTCTGACTCCACTTGTCCAGCATGAATTCTGAGTGATTCAAAAAGGCAAATGATCATTCTCTGCTGGCTTTCAGTTTGCAGTGTGGTCTTACCGAAATCTAACTTTCCTATCTAGTAAGCACAGGCTGTATATTTAGTGGGGGTATTGTGTTTGCCAGGAAAAAAAGATTCATTCTGCCTGCCATCCTCTCTGACCTGTTGAGTTCTGTAGGGATGGAAACTGAGAACATAATTTACGTAACCAGACCTTTCTAATTGACTTTTACAGCTCTACGGTGGTAAGGATAACAGTATGAGACTATTATATCATCACTTATAGTAACAGCTTATCCTTCAGAAAAGGTGGCTAGAATATAAACCATCTACACCTTCTCACATTGCCTAAGAGAAGCCAAACCCTAAAATGAGTAGGACATATAATTCTGCTTCCTTAACAGGCTAAGGAATCTCAGGGGAGAAAATAATCTGCCATTAAACCAAAGGTGCAAATTCAAGAGCTTCTCCTAAAGTTTTTGCTTTTAATATATAGTAAAACTGTACACTAAACTGAAAATTTTGTTACCTGGTCTACTACTGTACCTACCAAAAGTTGCTCATTTTAGTGATCTGTCAGAGCTTGGGGGGAGAAGGAGACTGACATATAAGAAATGTTTATTAGGAAATAATGTCCTTGAATATTCTATTCTGTCTTTCACAATAAAAGTGTCAAGAAAGGTACATATAGTATTTGAAAGTAAATTTTTATTCAGGTATTGTAAGATGAAAGCAACGGCTCTAGCTTTGACTTGCTAACATTTATGGAAGATGTGCCAACTGAGGACATGCATCACACTGCGCAAAGACTATGTGATTCTTTCCCAAACTGTGGGCAAAAGTTTGTAATTGATTTGTAAAAAGAAATATCTACTAGTTAAAATGAAAGCCTACTGAATGTTTATGAGCTATTTCTAAAGACATCCTAGCCATACATAAAAAGTCCTTAAATATACGAACTGCATGGATACTGCTTTCCCTTTTTCTTATGTCAGATAGACACAGTTTCTATGATGCAACAAATTAAAGTAGCATGAGAAAACGGCTTTCTCAGAAGCCAAACAGACCATCACAATCTGCACAGGTACTGTTGATGGGAGACGTGGCTGAAGAGAAAGTAGAGCATGAATTTTCACGTGCAGTGCCCTGCCATTAGTAGTGGAGGTAGCACATTTGCAGATGATAGTACTGATGAAGGAGATTGCTTGTACTTTCTAGACAGGCAGAATACACTGTCCTGAGCAGTGCTGCTAGTAGTTTAGTTTAAAGCATTGGATTTGTGACTGATATTCAGCATGATATTCTGTCCTGGCTAATTTTTCTTGCTGAGAGGCAAGACAGATTAATCTGAACTCAATACTGTGCTACTGCTGGTGCGCGCTGCTAAACAAGGCATCCCTGGAGTCTCTGTAAGACACCGTGCAGTGCTGTAATCCTGCTCACTCCCTTCATTATTCCTGGGCTGAATGACTTGCTTTTCCACAGGCTGCTAGACCTTGGGAAAACATGGCATTATTACCATGGGGGTACAAAATCATTCTCTAGTAAAACACTGCAAAGGAAGAAAGGATAGAGGAAAGTCAAGGTGCAAGGGGAAAAATCGAGGTATATATGTCTCTTAAGGGTATAATTTTGAAAAATATTCTTGCAGGATCCATCCCAGTCTCGCTTGTCAGCTGTGCTGCAAATAGATGCCTTCCCCCTTCCTGGTCCATCTAGTACAGATCAGATGACAGATCATGAATACTAATGCTGCACTGGCAGACGTGTTAGCACAGATGTATACAGTAAAAGCTAGAAAATAATTTGCTTCACCACTCGCCTTTGTAGTAAATTACCTGTTGTCCAAGGCAGCTGAAAAAAAATGTCTCTGTAAGGGTGAACATTTCTGATTTTACTCCTTTGTTCAATAATCATCTATGATGCTATTTAGTCCCACTGTGGATAACGTGATACATGTGAAAATATCACTGAAGCATTCCGTTTATGATTTAGCCTTGCTTGTTATAGCTAGAAATGGAAGTCATGACAAAACTATTGGTTCAGCTGAAGCGAGTTTTAGTTCTAAAGACAATAACATAGCTGGTCTTTAGTGCAAGATACTATGTTTTGGTCACTGCTTTTCGTATTGCCTAGCTGCATCCAGGCATTGAAAAAACTTGTCACAGACAATAGCATATATTCTTTCTTTCCCATTAATGTTGTTCTGCAAATTTGTTACCTTGGATGACAGAATAAGAAACCAATTGGAAGAATTTTTTTTCACTGCTCTTAGTGCTATTTTTGAGAGCTTTTACAGTCATTTTGCAAAATTGGGAATAACAGCACTTTGAGAAGGTTGACAGAGCTCTAAATTCATTAAAATATGTTACAGTCTTTTCCAGCTCAGAAAATGTTTACAGGACCGAGAAAAACATATATGTGAGAAAAATAGTTTTTGGCTCATTTCCTGGAACCCACTTCTGTTTTTAACTCCTGATGGTGTTTTGGATCTACATTATGCTCGACTGAGAGTATCAAAGGTGAGTTCTACACCTTGATACATAAGATATTGGTCACATTTATAATATTTTAAAAAGCCTGAATATAAACTAGTACAAAACAATTAAAGTAACCACAACAAAATAAAGTGTCATTAGGAATTCAACAGGGAGATGAGACCAACGTTTTTGACTATGTATAAATGAAAATGGTACCTATTACTTTGTAGCAAAATATTGTTGAGAAAGCTGTAACAAAATATTGTTGAGAAAGCTGTAAAAAACCTCTTTACTTGGATTGTTACATGTAGTCTCTGTCTCTGACCACACATTCTTCTTTTCATCATATGCTTTATAATAAGCATGAAAGTACCAAACCAGAAAGTTTTGTTATTTTGGGCTTGTTTATTGTTGTTTTTGTTGGTCTGTTCTTTGTTTTGTTTTTTTTTTTTTTTTTAGCTGAGTCTGAGATGTGCATTAAAAAAAGTTTAAAAATTGTCAGAGACAACTCCCTTTAAATTATGATACAATGTGAAGGAGTCTGGTTCTAACCTTAGAGCCTTTAATTGGCTTTAGTGAATAAAAGATAAGTGGATTTTATACCATATTTAAAATATGTATATATAAATGTGTACATATATAAACACATGAAACCGCAGGAGATAGCCAATGTCACTCAGAAATCCTAGTTAGAGGTGGTGGATGTTTGCACAATTCTAAATATACTAAAAATATTGTTCTCTGCCAAACCATTAAATGTCATATGCTAGATGCAAGAAAACAGCTCTGCAGGGTGGGCTAACCAAACACAAACAAGCTAGTAAATGCATTTTCTTGGAGGAAAAAAGCCCAACAATCAAATAGACAAATTCCCCCCCCATCAACTTATTATTTTAATAAATACATTCCATTATTTCCATTGCACCAGTAACTGTAAAAACACAATATCCAATGTGCATATTTTCTAGATTGTTTCTTTTTTCTTGTAGAAAAAAATCTTACTTTGTGAAGTTAAGAGCAGATACGCAAAGTTGTAATGAACTTCTGTTGAAAACAAAATGCAATAAAAAGCTAAAGCTATGGACAGCTCAAAAAAATCGATAGTTTAGCCCTGACCTTTCCGATCTACCTGCTACAGAGTATATCCTTTTATACTATGATGGTAATTAGTCCCAAATACATGAGGAATCTGATCTTCTCTTGCTATGATTTGAGAAACTTCACTGATGTCATGAATTTAGAGGTGGCCAGAGACTACTCTTGCTGTTAGGAAAATTCAGCGATAATTCTGTGTGTTGCATGGAATGGTTTCGTGCTCTGTCTCTCACCTTACTTCTTCCTGTAAGCAGTGTTGTCAGAATGAGTGTTTTCTTCAAGGTCTACAAGAAGTTATTCACTTTCTATCTCTTTCTGCCTAAGTGCTTGGGAAGGAGAGGAATGAAGCTAGCAGACAGCAAAGTGTGTTGCTTTTGGGGCTCTGGTTTTAGGTGGATTTTCAAATTGAACACCCAGTTTTTGTCAACCTCTTAGGCTGCAAAAAGTGTTGCAAGAGCTTTTTCCATTAATGTGCATTGGCTAGCTTTCAGTTATCTAGCTGACTACTATCTATCTTTGCTATCATCTGTCTAGTTGTCCTAGCCAAAGAATGTACTTTACGGCCGTTTCCAAATGACTTCTTTGAAGTTTTTTATCATCATGTCCAGCGAATGAAACACCTTTTAAGACTATCAGAGAGTTGATCAAACACTGTTTTGGACCTGCATGAAAAGAAAAAACTGTGCTCTACTGATATGAGTCTAATATAACTTCAAAAAATTTATAGTTTCAGTTCTGATAACTCCCTCTGTGTCGTGATTAGGAGGAAATTACTGAGTGTACTGGATTTTCTTAAAGTAGTCTTCAGTGTGTGTCATGTTAATGCCCAAGTTAAACTGTCCACTTCAAACTAAAAAAGAGGCCACCTCACAGATGAAGGTTAGAGTATGAAAAATGTTACCACATAAAAGCTTAGGAACCTTCCAGGAAGTGGAGCCCTTAAAATGATGTAAGAAAACTGGAGAATTAGCAAGTAAAGCTCCTAAGGCAGAGGCACAATAATAATTCTTAACAAAGAAAAAGACTAACAGAACAGTTAAAACAATTTATGATATCTATGAAAGAGCTATTAAATCTGACCAAAAAAGCTCAGCTCAGAAGCTCTGGTGTACCCCAATAGAAGCACTAAATAATAATCTCCTTCACTGAGAAAATGCATAAACTTTTGGAAAGACTAGTATTTAAATATTATATCTTTACAAATACCTATGATCTTATGCCTTAATAGTGGTATTGCAGGCATAAACCCAGACATAAATCAGGAAAAACACAACATATTATTAACAGGACCGTAACTTCACCTTGTAAAGGATACTTCAGCAGTCTCTGGTGCTGCTTGAAGTCCAGCAGACATTGCTGGAGGAACTTTTGTAAGGTTATAGGCTTAGTCTGTTTCTGTTACTAAAAGGACTTGATGGTAGTCACAGCAATTCCCGTGCTTAGCCAGCCAGAAGAATATTTTCTATATCCTCAAGCCATATATTTTATGTATGATCTGTTGAAGAGATTTTAACTTGTTTGTGTCTTCCACCTTTAGCTTTATATGTATATTTATGAATTTTATATTCTGAAAGGACAGAATCATATTGACCTTAACCCAGTCAGTTTTGTTGATAATGTTGATTTTTTTTTTAACTGTATGGTTCTATCTATAATATTTTTTTACTTGCAGATATAAGTTCTTTAACACTTATTAAAAAGTGTCTCTTAGAAAATAAGTGCTACTCCTTTTACTTTCTTATTCAAAACCAGCTGGACTAGTTGTACCTTGCATTAAAATGGTGAAGTTCCCAATGACTGGAAAAAGGGAAATATAACCCTCATTTTCAAGAAGGGGAAAATGGATGACCTGGGGAATTACAGACCAGGCAGTCTCACCTCTGTGCCTGGCAAAATCTTGGAGCACATTCTCCTGGAAGACATGCTAAGGCACATGAAAAACAAGGAGGTGGTTGGTGACAGCCAGCATGGCTTCACTAAGGGGAAATCCTGCCTGACCAATTTGGTGGCCTTCTATGATGGGGCTACGAAACTGATGGACAGGGGCAGAGCAGTTGATGTCATCTACCTGGACTTGTGCAAAGCGTTTGACACCATCCCTCATGACATCCTTGTCTCTAAATTGGAGAGACATCAATTTGATGGGTGGACCACTCGGTGGATAAAGAACTGGCTGGATGGCCGCACGCAAAGAGTTGTGGTCAATGGCTTGATGTCCAGCTGGAGACCGGTAACGAGTGGTATCCCTCAGGGATCGGTGTTGGGACCAGTCTTGTTCAACATCTTTGTCAGTGACATGGACAGTGGGGTTGAGTGCACCCTCAGCAAGTTTACGGATGACACCAAGCTGTGTGGTTCGGTTGATATGCCGGAGGGAAGGGATGCCATCCAGAAGGATCTCGACACGCTTGTGAGGTGGGCTGATGCCAACATTATGAAGTTTAACCATGCCAAGTGCAAGGTCCTACACCTGGGTCGGAGCAATCCCAGGCACGGCTACAGGTTGGGCAGAGAAGAGATTCAGAGCAGCCCTGCAGAGAAGGACTTGGGGGTGTTGGTCGATGAAAAAATGAACATGAGCCGGCTTCAGTGTGCACTCGCAGCCCAGAAAGCCAACCGTATCCTGGGCTGCATCAAAAGGAGGTGATCCTGCCCCTCTACTCTGCTTTTGTGAGACCTCACTTGGAGTATTGTGTGCACTTCTGGTGTCCTCAACATAAAAAGAACATGGAACTGTTGGAACAAGTCCAGAGGAGGGCCACGAGGATGATCAGGGGACTGGAGCACCTCCCATATGGAGATAGGCTGAGAAAGTTGGGGCTGTTCAGCCTGGAGAAGAGAAGGCTGCGTGGAGACCTCATAGCAGCTTTCCAGTATCTGAAGGGGGCCTACAAGGATGCTGGGGAGGGACTCTTCATCAGGGACTGTAGTGACAGGACAAGGGGTAACGGGTTCAAACTTAAACAGGGGAAGTTTAGATTGGATATAAGGAAGAAATTTTTTACTGTTAGGGTGATGAGGCACTGGAATGGGTTGCCCAGGGAGGTTGTGAATGCTCCGTCCTTGGCAGTGTTCAAGGCCAGGTTGGATGAGGCCTTGGGTGACATGATTTAGTGTGGGTTGTCCCTGCCCATGACAGGGGGGTTGGAACTAGATGATCTCAAGGTCCTTTCCAACCCTAACTATTCTATGATTCTATGATTCTATGATTCTATGATTCTATGAACTTATACGTGAAATAGTCCAAAAATCATGTTAGTGCAAAATGGATGAGGAAGTGTAGGTGGAAAGCTATTCAGGGTGATGGATACAATAATTTTAAATTCCTCATAACTGTTCAGTTTTGAATATTGGTCCATCTAATAGTGTACACTATTATTGTACAATAAGAAAGAATTTTTGTTTTGTCAAATAGTTGTTGAATTGATGTTTAAATGAATATCTGCATATATGCAGAAAAAAGCATTTGTGTACAAACTCAGTGGATTTACATAGATAAATGTTTCATAGTTCTTGGAGTAGGGTCTTTGCATTTATGGGAAAACACGAGGTGCTGAATTCTGTAGATGATAATTCACAGTACATAATTTAGACAAAATTTTCTTAGGAGTTTGTAGAAGTCTGGGTCTCAAGAGAATACTCTGGTGAAATGATTTCCATTGGTGGGCACCTTTCATCCATCCAGGGTCAAGCCACTGCATTCAGGTATTTAGTTAAATATAAATATAGTAGATATAGTACTACAGTGCTTCATTATGGAGTAAGAGTAACTCTCTCCACTGATCTAGTCTCTCTGGAATTTTATTTTTATGGTCAGATTAGAAAAATTAGAATAAATCAAAGATGAGTGGTTAATGGCATAATTGCTGTAATATAAAGGACAGTATTTCAGTTCTTTTTTTTACCTAAACAACTCACTAAACCACAATTTTAATGGCAAATATGCTAGTAACATTCTGTCCTTTGTGTAAAGCCAGAATTCTGTTTACTCCTAATGTAGAGTCTCAGTTCATTTGAAGCAGCTCTCAGCCCTTTTCTGAAAAGATTTCCTCTTTGAATTTGCAACCTTTTTTAGAGATAGACTGGTTGTTACACAGCTGGCATTGTTATTGCACAGTCCCATTTTAGGAATCTATAATAGCCATCTGTGCACGCTCAAAACCCTACCAGATAAACCCCCAGCATTTCTACAGTCCAAAGGTGTATACTTACATTTTGTGGTGGATCAAAATGAAAATTTAAGGGGAACATAAAATTAGACTATTAGGAGAATAATCTTTAGAGGAACTGCTTCCATGCATAAAAAAAAAAAAAAAAAAAAGGACTCAGATCTTCACATTAACCAGTTTAAACATTTGTTGACCAAGCTAATTTTGTTATGAACATGATAAAAAAACCTATATCAAATTCTTAAGTTTTAATGGATTCTTAAGGCTCTTTAAAGATTTTGTCTAAAACTTAGGCAATTCAATAGTCATTAATTGTAGCTTCATGTCCTGGGTTCAGCAGTAGCAGCCATTTTTTCTCCTTCTTAGTAGCTGATGCAGAGCTGTGTTTTTGAATTTCAGCCTGGGAACAGAGCTGATAACACTGATGTTTGGTCTGACCAAGGACTTTGTGAGTCTCATGCTCTGCCAGGGAGGAGGGGAAGCCAGGAGGAAGCAGGGACAGGACCCCTGACCCAAACTAGCCAAAGAGGTATTCCATACCACAGCACGTCATGCCCAGGATGTAACTGGCAGTTACCCGGAAGGGCTAGTTCCCTGCTGCGTGGGGGTGAGTTATCGGTGGGCAGGTGGTGAGGTGTTGTATTCTCTTCCTTTGTTATTTCCTTTATCATTATTATTATTGGTGGTAGCAGTAGTGATTTGTGTTATACCTTAGTTACTAAACTGTTTGTATCTCAACCTGTGGGAGTTACATTCTTCTGATTCTCCTCCCGTCCCTCCGGGAGTATGGGGAGGAAGGGGGGGAGTCAGTGAACGAGCTGTTTGGCTGGGTTTAAACCATGACACTTCAAAAATAATACAAACCAAAAAACAGGTTTTAGACAAGAAAAAGTAACTGATTCTCTGTGTCCTTTATAAATCCGCTTCTAAATAGACATTGTGATAATTATTTGGTAAGTATAATATTTATAAGTATTTACAATTTAGTTTCCTTTAATTCAGGTGTACAAGATGAGTAAGCAATGAAATTAGACCACATTTATTTTGGGCTTTTTTTCTAACTCTTAAGTTTGTTTTCTTTTCTAAACTAAAATTTTAGCTTAAAAAAAAAGCCCAACAAAACAAAATGACAAAAACCTCACATTTTCACTATCCTGTCAAACTTTGGGTATTTTGGTCTTAGGTTAATGTTGCAGCTGTACACACAACAAATTGCTATAGTCTTTTGTTTTGTTTGTTGGAACATCCTGTTAAAATGATACAAAACAAAGTCAGAGATGCTTGCTGCCTGTCACAACCTAACTATTTGGGATAGAGGACTGTATTGTGCTGTTGCTACTCATATTCTTTCAGATACTGAAAGGCAGTGGTGGAATTTCCATTGCAGATTTAACTTAAGGAATTACTGAGCCCAAATTCTACCTAAATTGTGTTTACCTTGAGACCAAAATGTGCTTTTGTTGCTCAGATCAATGGTTCTATCTAATCCTACATTCCAACTGAAAGGAATCAAAACCATTAAAATGTTTCTTGAAACATTTTTCTGCTATGGATGAGGAGAACAGTCTTTGTGCCACCAGCTTCCTTCAGGGGAAGACAATAAAAAGAAAGGGCAATTGTCCTTGCCCCTTTCCTGTATTTTTCTGCCTTGCTGTCTCTCTCCTAACAGAACAGCAGTTTCTGCAAGATGAAAACAGGATAATGGGAAATATGAGGTGTCTCAGTTCCTTGTACTGTTGCTCACAAAGGAAGAGGGTATTTTTGCTTCTAACACAATAGATTTGTTAGTTATGTTTAGAAGCCTCTTGTTTCAGTGTGGTTTCTTCTATGTCTTCAGAACAGCAAACCTTGAAGTAGTCTCTCTACGTTTTATGCAAAGGAAACAACCCATCCCAATTGTATCTGTGTGGTGGCTTATTTTCTAAGTGTGGGTTGAATTCCAGAAGTTCAGTAGTTCAGAAAAAAAAGAAGATTGTAGTATCTGGTAAATTATTGATGAATCCTTTTTACTAAACTTGACATGGCATTTTTCCTGTTTATTATCATTTCATATAGCAATGAATTCAGAGAAGTTAATTTTTGCTGCTGTTGCACATAATATTGTGACAGCATATCATTCATGTATGTTTGCTCTTATGGTTTGATTATAGACCCAAATATGTGTAAATCATAGAAGTGACAGCATTGTTTTTAACACTCATATCTACTTCTGTTTTCAGAAGTGAAACTCGGATCAGTTCTTAAAATTCTCTTATTTTGTAGCTTGACCATAAAACCAAAGAAAATGTTGACAGCTAAAGATGTTATTGTAGGCAGAAAGTACTGAATCTGTTTTCTGAGTGTAGAGGGTGTAATTCTTAGGAGACTATTTAGGATTATATTTTTTTTTTTTTTCTTCAGGCAGTAAAGGAATGAGGATAAGCCATGGAATAGTGCTCAGAGAGATGGGATTAAACAGTCTGCACCGTGCCACTACAGGACAATAAAGGATGTTGTCTCACATTAATGTACAACTTTGTATAATTTCTTGATTTACATAATAACATAGATGTTGCTTTCAAAACTGAGTAGAAATCCTGTTTAGCCATAAACTACATTGGAAGGTCAGATAGGTCAATCCTCAAAGGTGTCAGAAGAGTCCTCTCATGGAATCTCTGAACCTACCATTAATTCTGTCACAATCTCAAATAATGTGAAGTTGCAAAAGCCTTTCTTCCAATCATAGTAATGATGTTGAGAACTATCAGCTTTCCGTGCAATAATACTAAGTATTGTTTCATTGATTATTTAATCAGTCATTAGGAAGTGTCATTTATTTTAATGCCTCTAAAAATTCATTGTATTTGAGACTTGCAGCAGATTTTGAATAATATTCAGAGACCAAATTGAAATTCCTATATAATAAAAAAATATTTGTTGCAACTGCTGTTATACTATTTCAATGCCAAAGTTAAAAAATTATCTTGCCTGCACTGGTTTGCTTGATGGTAGAGCTATGTGTATGTGCAAAATTTGTTTCTAGTAAGCAGTTGTTAACAGATAAACATAAAATAGAAATATAGTAAACTACAAATTTCTCAGGTAATTCTGATTTTAAGATCTATTGTTGAAAAATTAAATTTAACTAGCTGAACATTAATTGACCATTTATTAGAAATATACACCTTCATTTAGATTTCTGTAACAGATGATTTGTGGGCCATAATTTCAGTCAGAAGATAGAAAAAATAAATCACACTATTTTCAGAACATTTTTGATTTACTCTTCTGAGAATTATCAGCCATATTTATAGGTAGCATTCCAGTTGATTTATTAAATGATTCTACAGATAGTGTTTTACAGCACATAAAATCATGGTGCTTAACACTAAGGTGACCTTCATCTGAAATGTGCATATGAAAATTATCAGTTCATGTAAGGATAGCCATTATTATTGTTTAGCTGCGCAAAATAATAATTTCCATTTATACAACAACTACTGCTGGTCTGCTCAAATAATTTAGCTATAGTGTATCTTCCAAGTTTAGTTGGTAGCAAACCCAAAAATCTAAAGCATGCAACCATGGTCATATGGGTTTTATGATTTGATTATACAATATTGCAAAAACAAAAAAAAAGCTGAGAAAAATATTTTCTTTTCACTGAGATTATCCTTATAAAGTTTCCTTCTAATATTATTTTTTAAATTTTAATGTATCTAGCACTTTCGCCTAATTATTTGCTGGTCATTTTGCATCTTAAAGATGTTTATGGTATCTTTTTACATCACCACAGAACAACAAAATTAATGATCATCATTAACTTTGTGAATACCACTGCAGTCTACTCTTCGTAGTTCGTTATTTCAGATTACTGTTTTGTAAGAGAGAATAAAATACTAAGTAATGAAAAAGAATTTTATTGTGGATCTAGTGTAAATCATTAGACCTGATGGTGTAGAGAATAAGAAAGGAGATGTAATTAGAGTTTGAATATTGTTAAGCAAAAAAAATGAGTCACAGAAAAATGATGATGGAGGTCCAATGGAGGCTGTGAGGAGAGTTAAGAGCCATAATATTTTTGTCCACTTCAGTGAATGAATCAAAACAATTTTTCTTGCTTAAGTTTGATTTTAAGATCTCTATTCTTTTAGCACTGTATTTCCCATTAGGAGTGGATATTCATATTTTTACCTTTGACCTTCATTTTTTTTCAGTTTGCTTATAATTTTGCTCTTTGTGCTAGTTTTCTTACAGTGTAGCAATGGCTTTCTACTTCCATCACATTGCTTGGAGAAGATATAGACACTTCTGATACAAAGTATCTTCCATCAATTATGCCACAGGGAGATGCAATTTGGTACTGAATTAATTTGACTTTCCATATACAAAGAATCTTCTTTTAGGATTTAATGTGAAGACGCTAGCAGTGCTTACAAAATTACAAAAAAACCTAGCAACCCACAAATAAACCTCAAAATGCAGGAAAATTCCTATTTTGAAAAAACTGAAATCTCTTTACAATCATTCTCAGAGCATATTCCTAAGCAGCTCCTACTCAGTATGTTGCATAGCTGTGGTATACACATAAGATCATACGGAAACTTTCCAGCTACCTGTAGAGTAAAACCCCTACATTCAGAAACCAGCAAAAGTCGAATCCAGGTGTTCTGCTCCTGGAGAAGAGATTGCTTCTCTGAAATGATTGAAATTTAGCCTACTAAATTTCATATCATAGAATGATATGAATCATAGAATAGTTAGGGTTGGAAAGAAATTTTAAGATCATCTAGTTACAACCTTCCTGCCATGGGCAGGGATGCCTCACCCCAGACCATGTCACCCAAGGCTCTGTCCAGCCTAGCCTTGAATACTGCCAGGGATGGAGCATTCACAGCTTCTTTGGACAACCCATTCCAGTGCCTCACTGCCCTCACAGTAAAGAAATTCTTCCTTGTATCTAACCTGAACTTCCCCTGTTTAAGTTTAAACCCATTACCCCTTGTCCTATTCCTACGGTCTCTGATGAAGAGTTCCTCTCCAGCATCCTTGAGACACTGGAAGGCTGCTATGAGGTCTCCATGCACCCTTCTCATTCTTTCTCCTTCTTTAAGTACAGATGAATTTAGAATATAGTTCACAGATGGCTTTCTAGCAAAAGCCTCCTTCGTGAACAAGACAAACAAGACCTGACTTGTGCCGGGCACAAGCTACCTTATGAGAGGAGGCTACAGAAGATCTCTTTGTAAATTTAAGTATCAATATAGGTCTGCTTACAAATGCAGTAAGAATTTGACAGTTGTACTTAACCTGGGGTGCAGATGATGGCAAAATCATTCATTCAATATCTAAAATGCAGTAGTTATTTCATAGTGTATCAAATTAGAACAAGATTTAATAGGAAATAATAAATGATGCTACAGTCAACACTTCAAAAGTATTTGTAATTAATAAAGAGAATTATTATGAAAGAGAATTAAGAATGTCAAAATCACTTCACCTCTTAATCTAATGAAATTCTTTGATTTACATATAGAGAAAACACTTCAAGAATTAGAATAAATTTCCCTTTGCTTACCACTGCATAAGAGAAAGCTCCAACCAACATGCAAAGTAGAAAGCAGAGTACTGACTAATGAAAATAGAGTCAAACAACAATAAACTGTAAAGAAAAACAAAGAAATGGAAAACCAGAAGTATTTTCCCTGTGGACCCAGACACTAAAGTAATTACAGAGAAGGAAAATTCCATTAAGCAAAGAACTGCCTTATGCCCTCTGATATTGCATAAATGTGAATATTTTATATTTTTGGCACGCCCACACTTAGATCCCTTATTCACTTCTCATAATCTTGTTAAGCCTTATGTGCTCATCTTTTGCTTTTAATTTATTCTATTTGGGTTACTGCATAATGGCAACAAATAGATAACAAATAACATGAAATTGGGTCCATTATATTTTGTTCTCATTTTGCATATTTAGGGCCTTCTAGTGTCTCACTCTGGGCCAACAGTTAATTTGTTGCTCTCATTTTAATTAATTTGATATTTTCGTGCTTTTATGAAAGTAATTAAAGAAGGATTTTGTACACTCACTACAGGATTTACTTTACCTTTCAAAACTTATGTCTGGGTTACAGCTGTCATATCTCACCACCTGAAGGTAATCATCATCTGCACTGAGTTGTTTAGTCTTAAATTCAGCGTGTTGCATCTTAACTTTCTGGTTATTATGAAACAAATTTGAGGAAGAAGTACTGTTAGTAGCATCTTTTATTTTCATTTATTTTACTTGGGGGTGACCTTTACTAACTCAAATAGGATTCTATCTACCAGCAAACAAGATTTTAAAAGTAATACAATATGGATAAGCTGATATGAGCCTGCGAGCCATGACATCTCTCCTAGCATCTCCAAATTATACTTCTTCACAGATATCTCAAGACTGTTGAGTCAACAGTGCTGACACAGTCTGTCCTGGGTTCAGCTGTAACTGTTATTTTTCGCCTTTTTAGTAGCTAGTGCAGTGCTGTGTTTTCAACTTTAGTCTGAGAACAATATCCCAGAAGTAAATTATGTTCTAATAGTTAATGGAAAATGCTATGTGTAGAAATATGTCTTAAATCTACCTCCTACGAATGACTGTAGGAAGTAGCCAATATCCGGTAATGACCACCCTGTGGCACATGAGCACTTTTGAAAGGTAGATGCCCATGTACCTTCTTTCAGAAACCTGGAGTGAAGTGGGGGTAAGTGGGAGAAATAAGCTTGAGAGGGAAATCATGGATTTCTTTTAAAAATAGGTGATTCTTAGGCACATTTTATTTTGTTTAGAAACCTAGAGTTTAGAATATATGTTGAAATAGTGCTAGGCAGAAGACCATTTCCCTATCTTGTGTAGAAATTCAAGCTCAGGTTTCTTAGACCAAAGCAGAAAGGATACGAAGGTTACTGGGGCTGAAAGAGAAGAGCACAATTACAAATATGACTGTCTATGCTGGAGTTTGGACAGCATGACATAAGATCAACACACGTTGAAACTGTATTAATTTAAAAGGAGAAATATGGGGAAGATGAACTTGGAAAACTTTGCACAAACTCAGTAGGAGAAGACTAAAGCTTATGGAATTAGTAGAGTTAGCTTAAACAAAAAAAAAATTAAGACAGATGCTGTGTAGATTATGTTAATTGATACTAGATTATATCTGCAACATTTTGAACTATAGAATCTAACTACCATAGAAAGGTTGGAATTACTATTCTCATGTACCTGTCAGGACATTGAGAATGAGGATATGAACAATGCAGCTCAGATACAGCACCCAAGTCTTCTGAGGACTTTTATACCTTACATTAGTCAAGATTAAGGAAAGATGGAAACATAGGAATTGATGAAGAATTTAAATACCCATATACCTCAAATTTGGTTATTTTAGTCATTGTACAACTCCAGTGTATGGCACTTGTCCTGCTGGTTCTGTGCTAGTTGTATTGCAAACCTGGGTAGAAGGTTTCATAACTGTTTCAAAGATTAAGTGCAGCTTTTCTACCTTTGGAAAGCGAGGTGAAAAGGGGCACATTCAGACTTTTGTTGTGTGCTCGGTCTCTCATCCAGCCTTGCTGGGCTGTGTTTCTAAATCTTTCAGTTTAAACACATATTTAAAACCACCTACAAGAAACCAACATTTTCTTTATAGATTGACAGATAATCATTATTTAGCTTTAAGGATGGCTCTAATTTAATTTCAGCAGTTTTTAAAAAACATTACTCATTTGCTCTTGAATTCATGACCCTTTAGTTTAAATTAGTAAAACCAAACATGTATTTGCACTATAGCACACACTAAAGAACTTTGGGGAAAACAATCCTTAAATTTTGAAAGGCTATCACATATCTTCAATTGGACTTTAAAAAATGTATTTAAAAATGCAAGAAGTCCAGCAGACTGCATAGGATTTAAAAAGAACTACTTTCAGATTAGGTATTTCAACCATATTAGGATTTAAATGTTTTATGGTTTTGCAAAGTTTCAGAAGTCTATAAAAAATCTGGTAGAATATTAAGACTTTGAAGCAGTCAAGCTTGAGATTTTAAATTGACAATCAGAAGAGTTTGGAACAAAAGCAATTCACTCCATTCTCAAGAGCATTACCACTTAATATAGAACCTTTATTTGCTGTTGGAATTACACTAAAATACTTCAAGTGTGATAGTGATCTGTGGAGGCAATGGATAGGCTTTAGGTTTTTGCAGTTAATCCTCCTGTGTGGATAACACAATACCCTGCAAATCAGTGGAGATTCATATAGATTCACAGACTAGGGAGTACCATGGGCTTTCAAAATAAAATATATCAAAATATAACTCATAGTGATCCTTATTTCTCTCAATATATGCCTATATTTCTAATTATATTTTTCTTCTCTCTGAACTACTGAATTATGGAATTCTTTCTCAATAAAATAACTTTTGGCTATCAATCACCTTTGACATGCTATACATATAGTGCACAAGTTTGGTGACTACAATAATAGCAAATATTTACGATTCTGCTAGCAGAAATAACAGAAAGAATAAACCAAATGAGATGCAGTTATTTCTTCTTGATTAATTAAATGCTGCTGTCATATTGATCATCCAGCCATGTTTCTGCACAGACTGTTTCTGGATGTTTTTTCATTCAGATTCTGCCTCTGTTGTTATGTTCTTTGCTTTGTAAGCACCTGTGAAGACCTGCAGTTATGAAGCAGTATTTGTTATTCATACTGTTTTGTGGGCAAGTGGGAGACAGGAATGACTATAGGTCACCATAACCCTTTCAGGTCAAGCAGTTTGGTTTCTACAAATCCCTCAGAGCTATCATCCTCCTTGCTTTCTCAACAGCTAACAGCATATCATAAAATGTGTTTTCAGTGTCAAGAAATGAGTAAAAACAAATCCAGAAAATAAATTTCCTTCCTGTTTAATCTGAACAAATGTTCAGATTATTGTTCTTTCTGCAGGAGTAGCTTTAATTTATTTCCCAGTTGACTTTAACAACAGTCCCTTAGGATATGTGGGCAGATCATTGCTGACTAGAATCTATTATCATCAGTGCAACAAGAATGGTGCAGAGGCTACTGCCAGGTTGTATTTTGCCACCTGTTTTTACTATACATCTGTTTGTGAATGGCAGCGTCTTGTTCCACATATTTATTGACTGTTCTCAATGCTCACAAATGCTTAAGAGAAAAAGCACCAAGCAAAAAAGCAAAGTGCAATAATTGTGGAAAGCTTAAACATTGAATAGACATTTCAGGGAGGGATAAATTGAAAAGGTAGATGCCTTCCCCTTCTGTCTTCTGTCTGCTTTCATATTGATGTATCTTTTATTATTGTTGAGGACAGAGAGGTTCAACACTGAAAATAGGATTGCAGCATGGAAGTCTAAACATATTCGCGTCTGAAAATTCTGTGAACATGTCAGTCTCAGCAATGTGCCTTTTTACTGTATGCCTCTTTTGTGCACATGCTAACTGTGGTGCCCATATTAAAGCAGAAGTATATTACTTGTGAAACACCAGCTGTTGATATTTGGCAATTGCATGGGGAAATGTGATTCATTTGTAAAATCACTCTTGCAGGTTACAGCAACAGTTGGGGAAGCAAGGGCACTTCTGAACAAAATTGCAAACATCATTTTTAAAGGCAGCTACCAGAGATCTAGTTTCTTTTACCTTTAATGGTAAATTCAACTTTAATTAAGCAGAACAGTAAATTAGCTTCTAGCATTTTGCATCCTGGACAGCTGTAATGCTCAAAGCCACAGCGATGAGTTAGGAAAGAAAATACATGAAGAGTATGGTAAACTGCAACAAGTGCAGATAGCGGAGGAGGGGGAAGAATCCTTTTAGTCCAAATCATACATCCAAAAAAGATTTCATCAGGCTAAAGTCAAACAGTGGTGAAAGGAAATGTACTTTCTTCTTCCCTGAAGAAAACCTGGCAGAATTTTCTTCTGTTCCTGGCATATTTGCTGTATTCGCTACGTACTCCATCATATTCAATGTTAAAATACATTCATTTGTATTATTTATAGAACAAGTTAGAAAAGTAATTTCTCCTACCATAAAGACTATAAAGTACTGTGCATTCCTGAAGGGAATTAAGTCAAAAAGGAGCTATATTATGTGAATTTTTTTTTATATATTTTTAGGGGAAAAAAAATAGAGTTGCATGAACTCTGATACAGTTGCATGAACTACTAAATCTATTATACCCTGAGTTTGTTCATACTCTTTTAGACAGGATTTTTTTTTTTTTTAATTTTTTTTTTGGTGGGACTATATTATATAAATAGTGGTTTTGCATTGCTATTTGTCTCAATTTCCTGTTGGAAAATTAAGAGACAACATTTCACACTGGATTCTAATGGTAAAACCAGTAATAATTTCAGTACTGAGAATGGATTTCAGTTTCCAGCTGATAGAGAACACTGCAAGAAGGGAATGATTGCAATGATATCTCTGATAATCACCATATTGAAGAAGTCAATTATTGGGCCAGATTCAAAAAACCCTTTTTACATTTGCCTTCCCTTCTGGCTCAGTGAAATTACACATTTGCTTTCTGGTAGTTTATGTCTTCCTGTTTCCATAAATTAGTTTGTGCAATCTGTCCCTGTGACCTCAGGAACAATTCTCCTTCTGTTTTTTGTGTGTCATCTGAGCACTGATGCTGAGACTGAAAAACTTACTAAAGATGGTAATTGATAATTTGTCCTGTAAGTAAACATAAGCTGTGGATAACATTGAGCTAGATGGGTAACTTTTTTGTATGACAGCCACACACACTACAATGCATTAGAGGGAAAGGGAAACTTGGCAGCTGCTAGTGGATTAAAAGGAAAGAAGGGGTTTTCTTTTCTGCTTGTAAGACTAGCATTGTTATGGATTTCTAATACAGAGTGTGAGATAGAGACTAATGTGTTCATGTTGGTTTCTCCAGCAGCTCTGACCCCCTAACATCAAATCAAAGCTTTCAGAGCATGCAGGTATGAAAGGAAGGAAGGGGAGATGATTAAGATTACAAATCTTGAATGTACAGTTAAAAAAAAGAGAAAAAAGGTGATGTAAAGAACAAAGACTGAATGGACTTCTTGGGGCTCCTGACAGAAGACTTAGTTCTGTCCCCTTATCCATAATGCATTTATATTCCTAAACTTTTACTTCGCCCTCATCACCATTAATAAAATGCTTTTCAATGCACTGTGATAAACCTGAGAAAGAAACAAAAGAATCAACAGCAGTTTTTCAGAAAATTAAAGTAGGAGAGATTGGACATTCAAACAGCAGTTCATTCAACATTCAACAGCGTTCAAACCTGTAAAATTTACCTTTGAAATCAGAAAGATGGCTAAGAATTGCTTTTAAACCCAAGGCTTTGCTTTATACTCCAAGATCACTAATATTCTGTCAAGTTTACTCCCAGTTGTAAAGAGCATAAATATTCCCTGTCCATTTTAAATTCCAGGCCTCCATTTGTGGAGGCCTGGAAACACCCTTCATTTCCACTGAGTTATTACACATAAAAGTTATATTGGTGTGACTATAGACCATTACACCTCGGAATTGAATTCTTCTCTCACCTCAGTATTTACTCTTGCCCCTACGGTACTTTCGGACTTCCTCAGCTTCCCTTTTCCAGTTTCATCTCTGTGGACTAAGCAATCCATGTTCTTTTAATCTATTTCTCAATTAAAGAAAAAGTTCTCCAGTTATCTAATCATTATATTAGTCCCACCGTGAAACCCATTCCAATTTAAATCCACATTTCTTAAACAAAAGGGGACCAGAAGCATATGCAATATTCTTAGGTTTTTCTAATTTAGAAACTGATTCTGAGCTAAAGTTAATTTACCATTAGCTTTAAAACACTCAGGCTCTTTGTCGTTATTGTATTTGTAAAGTTGGAATATTACCTTTAATTCCTTTTCTGACATTTCATCTTGTACAAAAAGGAATCACAGAAGCATTTGTTTCACAATCACATTTTGTTTTGGTTTTGGGTGTTCTTTTTATTTCTCACAAACAATCCTGAAAGTAAACTAGCTGGTGTTGACTTTGATAAAAGATGTCATTGCAGTGCCATCACAATCAGAGAGTATATTATAGAGATAAAATAAACATGCTATGAGCATAAATATCTTATTTGTATTTTCTACTGTTAAATATTACAGGTAACTTTGGAAATAAAGGTCAAAGTTTTGTATATTTATAATATTTCATAAATATTACATATAAATATGGCTGTGACGTATATTACAATAGCAAAGTATAGCTATTAATTAAATGCTATCCACAAAAAAATATTACATTAGTGTGACATTTCTTTTAAAAAAATATCTATAAAGCTGGTATATCAAGTGTTTTCTACTGCTCAGATACAGCTTGTAGATTTAAGTATGTTGCCTGTGGCCACTCTGCAGCTTTAGAGTTAAAAACCTAGGGATTATAAAACTGACTGTATGGTGCTGAGCCTTGATTAAGCAAGACTGAACAAGCAAGAATGGAACAGGAAAGGGCAAGAATTTGATCACAGTAACTTGAGTTTCTATTTTTATTTTTCTTGCCAATTTAGGAGGTAAAAGGAAAAGAAAAGCCAATCTTAAAGGCAATATAAAGGAAACATAAAGTAACAATCTATTCATACATATTTCTGAAAGAAAAAGTAACATAAACCACATTGCAGTTACAACAACTTTCAGAGAAAATGACATAGTATATATGGAAGATAAGACGCAAACTCCAGGCTTAGGCTTTGATCATGTTTCCTTTGGGATCAACAGTTCATTTCATGATACAGATGCAAGTGGAAATGGGAGGGAGATATAAAATATTTTCAGTTATGAAGTATTTGCTAGTCATGATGGCAGATTTCTTATTGCTACTGCGGGAATGCTATTAAAGGTATTGTGAACACTTTCCTTTTATTCCCCTGTCAAAAACCTGGACTTGCCTGTTCGAACATTTCATTTGATCATTGTTGTTTGATGCCCTTGGTCCTAGATTATCCAGCTATGCACATTAAGATGAAAACAATCCAATCTTAATTTTTTCAGAAGAGTACACTTCTGAATATCCAGAGAGAGAGAGATTGGGAGGAAGGCGGTAGGAGAATTTACTTCTCTGTAGAAGGTGAACATTTAGGTTATAGTGCTATTTTCAGCAACACGTAAGTAAGACTCAACTAATTCATAGCCTTTGTGTTAACCTATTGTGCTGCGGAGAATTTTACCCAGGCAGTGGAGCTCCTCTGTAAAAAGAATCAAGAGCAGAAGCATAGTTTGATATTAAGGAACCAAATTCAGATGTGATGCGTCCAGCGGATCTTCACTTTTCCAGTAGAATTCCAGTGGCTAAAATGCCAACTTTGAGTTCAGTCCAAAGCATTTGAACTGCAGTCTTTCAGGTGTCACATCCTTCATGTGATTTCCTGGTGGTGGTGTGCTTTGCACTCAGTCTGTTGCATGAAAACAAAGAATCCAGGAGTGCTAATTAGCTGAAGGTAATGGCAACAGAATGTGTCACCAATCATTGAAATATAGTCTGAAACTTTCAAAAAATATTTAATAAATCATCACACTTTGTCAAATCAAATCAGTCACTATAATAAACCAATGACAGCCCAGTGCACTGATGTATAGAAAATACTGAGCACAAAATATCACCAGTGATTAACTACCTATCATTATACTACAGACCATAATTCACCTTCCTGAGAAACCTGTTTTGATAGAAGGTAGTATAATAAAGTCTTTCAGCAGGTGCCGTTTTAATGAGGAAAACTGACTTGATGGAGTCTATGCATCTATGCATCCACTGAAATGTCTATCCCTTCTAAAGGCAGCATATGCTGACTGCAGCCCTTTAAATGAAGTTACCCTTCATTTTCGGGGACTATGCCTGTTGAAATCCAAATTATGCACAGAGTTTGCAATAGCAGTAGAACTTGTTCTGTGCTTCTCATGCAAATATTAAAATACTTTGGCTGCTAACATCATACTTTTTTCACACAGTTTGATAAATAACTCTTCTTCCTTATTTCTAATTATCAGAATCAAATGCTGGCCATGCTCCATTCACCGTTTGTTTGGCCTATTTGTTATGCTCTGATTTGCTTTTTTTCATGTACATCATAAAAAAGTAATTTTAGGAAATGGATTCATTAATGATTGTAATCATAATGCTGTAACTTTAATTTCTTCAGAATGGAATGGAATGAATAGCTGCTATATTACTTTTTAATTTGCTAGCTGGAAATCTGGGGAGCACAAGGAAGTAAAATGTTTTTACAGCTTAAAAATGGGCTCTAGCTTTTTATAAATACAATAGTAATGGTAAGGAAATGATTAATAAAACAGGTGAGGCACAATATAATTAACTTTAAATTTAATCTGAGGGTGATGAAAGTATCTGCAATATGTCTCAGGATGCCATCTTGCAAGCTGTCACTACTGTGGCATAGATTTTGTCAATAGCACAGCAAAACTAGGTGTCATACACATACATTAACAGCAAAACAGAAGTGGCTAACATGAAACTTTGTTTTTTGTGCCATCCGTGACACTGTTAGTGACACCCAAAATACTGCCTCATATACATCAGGATGATATAAAGTAGGTCACATTTGCAATAAGCAACCTAAGGGAGCACATGAAATTCATCTCTCCAGTGCTCCTGGAATCTCAAGGCCAACAAAGTAAGTCTGTGGTTTGTCTGGTTCATTCCATTTTACCCTTATTTCATGTCTAAGAGTTTGCTATAAAAAAGAGCTGTCAATAATAAAGTTGGGAGCATTTTTTAGCAGCTCTGTGCAGCCTGAGTTGTTTGAATTCAGTGTGGTGATTCAATTATAAACAAATTGCAGATCAGGTCATGCTCACCAGCTGTCTATGGAAATATTTTTATAAGATCTAAATCAGATTTGTAGCATTTTTGAATCTTGTACAGAGACAGCCAGTGACATGGCAGCAAAGGGCAACCTCCAGCTGTGATGCTCTTCAGCGATCAGCTCAGCAGTTCCTGCAGGAAATAGGTGTAAAACAACAGTGCTGTTATGCAGCTGGGTATCATCAGTCACTATGGGCACTGCTCCCCTTTGTGATCTACCAGGCACTGACATGGCTTGGGCAAACCCAATATTCATTGTTTTACAAGCCAGCACAGAAAATGTTGGAAAGTAGTGAACAAGGGGCTGGTTTATAAGAGCAATAGGAGAAGCTGCTAAGCATTGAACCCTTCAGCTCAGAGAACAGTTTAGGTGTAAGAATTAACGTGGTATGTCTTGGGTTATTTTAATATATAAAGAACTGTGACTCCACTGGATTTATACTGTTTTGTTTAGTTTTGTTTCTCATGTGATAATTATCCAAATAATTATTAGTCTGAGTGGTTATTTTGAGTGATTAGTTGACGATGTCCCTGCTCAGTGCAGGGGGGTTGGACTAGATGACCTTTGAAGGCATGGCTAGTATGAAGTATTTTGCTACCCACAATTACTTAAAAATTGTCACTCTTCAACCTTGACAGCACTAATTTACTGACTATCATCTTACCTTTGGAGAAAGCAATTGTTCTGGGCTTCTGCCTAATTACTAAAGGAGCTGTAAAACGTACTGCAGCATACTGTGCAAGTTTCCACCACTCAAAACTGAGTGAGACACTGAATTTTATTGGGGCAGCAACTCCTGGCTCCTGATGAATTCCTGAGGCAGATGACCTATTGCTCCCAATAAGGACAATTTGGTAACTTTGTTAGCTTGAGAACTGTGTTCGGTTCTGGGGCTTCCAGCATAAGAAGGATGTGAACCTGTTGGCCAAGTCTGAAGGAGTGCCATGAAGATGATTAGAGTGTTGGAACACCTCTACTATGAAGACAGGCTGAGAGAGCTGGAATTGTTCAGTCTGGAGAAGGCTCCAGGGAGACCTTAGAGCAGTCTTCTAGTAGCTGAAGGGCATCTACAAGAAATCTGGAGAGGGACTTTTTTACAAGGACATGTAGTAACAGAACAAGGGAGAATGGCCTTAGACTGATTTAGATTAGATATGAGAAAGAAATTCTTTATTGTGAGGGTGATAAGACATTGGAACAGGTTTCTCAGGGAAGCTGTGGCTGCCCCATCCCTGAAAGTCTTCAAGGCCAGGTTGGACGCGGCTTTGAGCAACGTGGTGTTATACTTAGCAGGGAGTTAAAAAGGGTCACGCAACCCTTATACCCTCTTTGTATTTCCACTGAAACTCAAAGTAGATCTTAAGTAGAGTTTAGTCAATCAATTGACTTAAATAAGTTGTCTGCATGTCAAGGATCTTGAAAACACGGATGGAAGAATCCAATTCTGTTTTTTACTGAATGACTCCTTACAGCAATATGGAAACATGATGTTCTGGAGGTTTCATACGCTTTCCAAGCCTTTCAATTTGGCCTGCAGTATTCAGACTTCTTCTGCTTTTAAGAGTGTATTATATGTACAAACCATTCATTCATCACCTGTGTCCACAGAGTACAGTTGTTCTCCAGAGTTCATTTTCAGTAGAGTATTTTGCTCTTTGTTCCCTCCACTTTGCTATGCAGACAGCTGCTGACTGTGCTTGCACACCCTGCCTGTCTAGTCATATGCAGCTATCTTGGGTGTAAATTCCCCCTCTGGTATTTTGCCTTCCTAAATTTTAGAAGGTGTGGAGAATACAGAAGGCCTTCTACTTCTTTTGCAGCACTAACTGTGCTCAGTTCACCGTTTTAATTCTTCTTATTGGTATCCCAAATGTAATTGTGTTATATTTTAGAATTCATCTTGACAAATTCATTAGTGCTCGTGGCCCATATCCAAACCCATCTTTTCTTAAGGCTGGAGCTAAAAATGATCACGTCTTTCCATGTCCCTGCTTCTGAAGTCTGTATTTCACTCCTGCCAACAGTAATTTTCTTTCTATGTGCACATCTCACAATTTAGCATGTTGCTTAAGGTCTTTAAGATATTATATATCAACAAGCAAATCAATGAAAGAGAAGTTACAGTAGCTGAATGAGAACAGATGTGTGCATAAGGTAACTTTTTCCTCATTAAAGCAAAAAGTGTATGACCTTTGCATTGCTTAACCCTCAAAAATCTGATAGCTAGATTGGCATGGCAGATTAAATTTCTCTGAGGCTTTTATCTGAGCCGTTTGGAATTAGCTGTTAGGCAACTGTTTATGTTACATATACCAGTCAGCTAATGCCCAGTAAATCTTTGTTATACAGCAGGATTCATGATGGATCCTAACAGAACTTAATTGATTTAAATAATAGATTTATTATAAGTATATGGTTTTCCATGTTTAGCTTTTGAAATTATTTTGCATGGCTGTGAATATTTGGGGGATGCCATTGCTAAGAGTATGCTCCAAATTATCTTATACTCATGCTACTAAATTGAGAGTTGGTTGAACAGCAATAATCAACAAGATTGTTTTTCTGAACTAGTCTTCAGTGACAATTTGACATTTTATTACTGATCTATGGTGATCTACATGCCTACGAGTGAACCAGGCCCCTAGCAAAACCGCAGCAGAACAGTCTCATTCTCCATGGACATTTTCTCATTGAGTGTATGTTTGACATAACTGCCAAAGGGTCTCCCAGGTTCAGTTCTCTTTTTTCTTGCCCCATGTTAGTCTTATAGTTAATAATTAGGTTTTTTAGTTTTAATCCAGATTTGAAAAAGAATAATTTTAAAGGGAAAAAATCAAAAGGCAGTTAAACTGTCAGAGGATTTAATGCCACTCTCAAAAGCTGTCTAGCATTTAAGATGGTTTTTATTTTTTCACAGCATATTAAAATGGCCAACAGACACAGTGCTGGTAACCATAGAATCATAGAATAGTAAGGGTTGGAAAGGACCTTAAGATCATCAAGTTCCAACCCCCCTGCCATGGGCAGGGACACCCCACACTAAACCATGCCACCCAAGGCTCTGTCCAACCTGGCCTTGAACACCACCAGGGATGGAGCATTCACAACTTCGCTGAGCAACCCATTCCAGTGCCTCACCACCCTCTCAGTAAAGAACTTCTTCCTTAGATCCAATCTAAACTTCCCCTGTTTAAGCTTGAACCCGTTACCCCTTGTCCTGTCACTACAGTCCCTAATGAATAGTCTCTCCCCAGCATCCTTGTAGGCCCCCTTCAGATACTGGAAGGCCGCTATGAGGTCTCCACGCAGCCTTCTCTTCTCCAGGCTGAACAGACCCAACTTTCTCAGCCTATCTTCATATGGGAGGTGCTCCAGTCTCCTGATCATCCTCGTGGCCCTCCTCTGGACTTGTTCCAACAGTTCCATGTCCTTTCTATGTTGAGAACACCAGAACTGCACACAATACTCCAAGTGAGGTCTCCCGAGAGCAGAGTAGAGGGGCAGGATCACCTCCTTCAACCTGCTGGTCACACTCTTTTTGATGCAGCCCAGGATACGGTTGGCTTTCTGGGCTGCGAGCGCACACTGCAGGCTCATGTTCATTTTCTCGTCAACCAACACCCGCAAGTCTTTCTCTGAGGGCTGCTCTGAATCTCTTCTCTATCCAACCTATACCTCTGTCTGGGATTGCTCTGACCCAGGTGTAGGACCTTGCACTTGGCATGGTTAAACTTCATAAGGCTGGCATCAGCCCACCTCACAAGCGTGTCGAGGTCTCTCTGGATGGCATCCCTTCCCTCCAGTAATATTCTAAAAAAAAAAAAAAAAAAATTAAAAAAAATGCTGTAATGTAACTTTAATAGTTACAAAACCCTTTTCTTTAAGATCTTAAAACCTCTGATGCAGACTTTGAGACAGATCTATTGTATGTATCTACCCCTTGTGCTCTGAATTTTGCCTTTTAAGTGTGCATCACTCAGCTCTGGCCTCAAGTGTGAAAAAGAATGTTAGGAAAAAGCCTCTAATCTCAATGTAGCCTAAATTTGGCTTAGAGTAATAATCTCATTTTTCACTCTGTAGCCGTAGATTTCACTCTAACACAGTTTACAATGTCTCTTTTGAGTATATCCTGAGAATCTTTTTCCTAATTCTTCTAAAATCTTACAGCAACTCTGGAAATTACTTTGCTATGGAGGACATTATTTTTGACTCCCAGTAGATCCACAGAAAATTGCTAGGTTTAGTTTTGACAAGGACCAATACTTCTGTAATTGAGGAAATCTATTTATTTACTAGGTTTGAAGGCAAGGGTGATCCATCTCACTCTGTAACTAGACTGTACTTGCTGTGAACAAGAGGTGATAGAATAGAACAAGCATTCTACATAAAATGTTAATTTCAGCTGCTCTATGTTAGATAGAAAAAGGGATATGTACCACAGATTTTTAGTTGGGAAATAATATTTAAACAGAAGCTCTTCTAGTTGTAGCTCCAAAATTAAACCCATTTAGAATGCACTTATTCTAAATAGAAAAAGTCTGGCAGATGCAATTGTTCTGTTACATGAAATCATATCCAAATTGTTGTTTTTCTGGGTATAAAGTACTTTGTATAATTGCAATTGTGTAATGAAGTGAAGATTAGTATACTTCTACTGTAATTGTAAAGAAAATTTACTTTCTTTGCATTCAGCCTAACATTTTCTATTAGAGTCATTTGCATTTATGAAGGCAAGCCCAAAATATGGAGGGCTTTTTTTTTCTGCTTTTTGGAAAATTTGAACCTAAAAATGGAACAAGGAAATTAATTAAGGTGTGCTATATTGAGGTTTATTTCTGGATGATCTGGAATCAAAAGCATCAGTAAAATGAAGATTTTTTTATTTTAACTGAAGGTGCCATAATTCTAAATCGAAAAGATAAAAAGAAGGAGATTGAAGAAAGATTTCAGTAGTAGCATTTTCTAGGTAAAATGAATTTATGGCATAGTTCAGAAATCCATACTAGGGGACTAATCTTTTGAATGTTAGTTGGAATTATTTAGCATGTTCTATTCAGCAGAAAAATCTTTTATACTGGGATCAAGCTGTTTCTCTTACAGGACATGTATTCACTGATGAGGTAATCCAAGGGAACAGAATTGATGTTCCCTTACCTGTTTTATATCAATTAACCCATCATTAAGTTGCACAATTCACCTGTGAGTCACAATTTCATATGGGTGTTGCTTACTAGTTACTCTAATTTACTTTTTAAATGAGGAGATGAAAGAACAAACAAGATGCTGAAGATAAATTTAAAATAAACCCCTCATTAAGCACTGTCATAAATGGATATTCAACATCCGAATATCAATTTAAACATTATTAAAAACTGAAGTTAGATTAGGAACAGTCCAAGAGAAACAAAATTGAACTGCTGTAGGTCAGAGAACATAAATCATCCAAAGGTAAAGAAAGGGCAGGAGGGCAGTTGGAATATTAAAAATGCAGAATACTGGAGAAAAGGGGCAGCTGTAGTTAGTCTGCATCAGACTGATTCTGCTCCCCAAAACGTTGGTGGGAATTTTACTTCTGATTTTAGTGGGAACAACCAGGTGAAGTAGCTCAAAAGCCTGACTCAGAGAGTCCCATACTATGTCTTACAAGAATCTGAACTCTAAGTGATAGGGTGATTAGATTTCAAGTATAACATTTTTTTAAGTCTTGCCCTATTCTTTTAGAAGAGTGCCAAGGCAGTGGGAGAGTAGAAAGAGTACTTGTAATGTTAACTGATCAAGTTAATAGGCTAGTTTAATAAGATGATTGGAAAATACGCAAAAAACTTGAAGGACAATACCAGATGCAGATGTAGATTCTTTGGGTTGCTCTAATATTGATCCTAAGGCTTGTACAGGAAAGTTGAATAATATTCTAATTCTGAGTGTCTTGTGTTATGCATTATAAAAGGCAGAAGCAAATATTATAATGTTATAATAACTCTTTAAAGATTCTCTTCCATTCTGTGCTCCATCCTTCTGCTGTAATTTGGTCTAAAAATTCACCTGAGCACACAGGGAGCCTTCTTTGCAACAGCTTCAAAGTGCCCACGTAACCTGATACAACAGAGGCGAAGGGCATCTGCTGGGTCTTAGACCCACTAAGTAAAGGGGAGTGGATTACAGTAGCTTCTTCATGGTGAGGCATTCCCACCAGAAGATGGGATGAATAGAAATGAGTGGAGAGCTTCTGCTTCTGAATCTCAGTAAGTTTCTTTCTGATATGTATTATCTCCTTGGAAACATGTCTTCTGGCTTTTCGTTAATGAGAAATTTGACAAAATCCTATTTTTGACTTCTTCTCCAGCTGTTCTCTAGTTTTCAGAAATAGTTCAGGGACACAGATATATTTACCTTCACCTCCTATGAATAGATCATGGGGTAAGTAGTGCCCTCCTTTGTTTCAACTACAATTGAAGCATGATGTAGAAGCTCCAGTTATTTGGTACTCACATCTGGGAAGCCATGTCTCTAAATGACATATGCTGTTTGTATTCTGTATGTGGCTTTCTTTCAGTATTTCTTATGATCTATAGGATAACTGCAATGAATATATGTAATTCAGACAGAGGAACTGCCAAAAGGAAACTGAAAAAGCATGCTTGAGTCTTTTTTGGTTTTGTTTATTACCAGCACAATAAGAAGCTTTTTTACTATAATTGCTGGTAATGTTTAAATATAGTGTTAGTTTTGAATTTAGCTGCAATTGTGGCCTTCTCAGTGACAGAGAAAAACATGTGATTTTAACATTTGTGAAAAGTACATGTAAAACTCCAATTCAGTATCCATCAGCAGCAAAGGCTCTGCTTCCAGATGAGAAGAATTATTCTTAAGTTTAGGTAAAGGCAAAACTAAAAGAAAACAAGCAAACAAACAAACAAAAGTTTTGATTTATATAATGGAAATTTGATGTCTTTTAAATTACCATTAGTGTTTGTAGGAAAATCGCAACAAATCTCTTGCACGTAAAAAATATAGAAACTCATAAGGAGTACAGGGATTTTGCAGTGCTTTGGCAGAGCAGCCTTTACAACTAAGTATCAGCAGGCTAACCATCTTATTCTCTATCTTGCCAAACTGGGTATATCTGCATGTCACTCAGATTGCTAATCTGATTAGGTTTATGAAGGTCCTGAACCCCAGTCCTTCACTTTATCCTGGATTTTCAGCCCTCACTTTCAGACCATGAATTCGCAGTTGATGGCAACCTTACGACAACTGTAAGACAGTACAGACACATAAGTCACATCTTTGCTCTTGTGCTGTTTATACAAAGCGTGTTTGCTCCTGGGATTGTTCTGAAGACAGAGAAAACAATGTTAGTGCCACTACAGAGAACTGAGCTCAACTGCTGAAATGCATCCAAAATGTTTTTTCCACCGACAAAATCCATTTTGGGCTGTATTTTTTCAGTTTTGTAATCGAAGAGTCTTGTTCTTGAACGAAAAAATATGATCAAAGAGCCTGGTTTCCTCCTGGTAAAAAACAGAAAGAAAATCAAAAGGTAGGTTTAAAAAATCCACAGCTATATTCATTTGAGTCAATTCTGAATCTGTGGCTCAGGACAAAGGGGCTCCATATTATAGAAGTGATTATGTCTTTCATGAGTGACAAAACCAAAAGCGTGTCAGTACTGTTCTGCAAGAATGGAGTTGTTAGCACTCTCTTCAAATTCCAATTTGGGTAATTGCTTTCTTCTTACCTGACTTCACCAGCAGTTCCAAATGGATGTAATCTTCAATTCCTATTATAAAGTATTGTGTAAAATCACTATAGCCCCTGTAATTTACTCTAAAACTAACTGCAATGCCTTGTGTCTGAAAAGGTTCTTGTATAGCTTACATTTAATTTGTAAAGACCTTTGAGATAATTGTAAAGTTATGTGTATATATTAATATATGACATCACTTTCCTAGGCTAGATAAGATGGGGAATGTGGTTTCTAGCTGAACATGTCAAATGCTATAAATTAGCCAAAACTTTGATAAGAGGGAACAGAACAATACATTACTCTTCAGATCTTTTGTTCTCTTCATACACAGTTCTGTCAATTACTTGATCAGCACCTTTTGTGTAGATGGAGGTTGGAGGTGCAAGGGAAAGTAAAAGGTTGACTAAAGACAGAAATTTACTGGTAGCTTAACCCTCACCTGAAAGAGATGAAACACTGAGGAAGTCAGATTGTACTACAGAGGAGGAGCATGTTCCTTCCACAACACTAAATATCCCTGCTATTACTGATGCATTTTTCCTCATGATGTTACACTGGCTGTTAATACAGTAAAGGGGATCCCTGAAAAACTGGAGCATTTTCCCCCTCAGCTTCAAGATGGGGGAGGTAGGAAGAAGTCAAGAAATGTATTTTGGGCTGCTAATGGCAGGTATCACTTTGAGTTATTTCTGAAAGGTTGTTTTATTTCAAAATACATCCACAGACTAATTAAGAAACAGGATTTTTAAACAATGCAAAATTAGTTGTGGGTTGTATGGTTTTTTTTCTTTTGTACCAGTTATCAGCTGGGATACTTGACTTTGCTTTGCAACCTTACAAAAAGGTATTTTTAAATTTATCTAATTTTATTTTTTTCCCACAGGTAAAATTTAGCAGGAAGAGAAATGCACGATGTGTCTACAGAGATAATTTTTTGCTATATAATTGCCAGGTGTTTTTACAATTCTCTTTTTCATAGGATTCTATGATTTGAATATATTCTTTGTATAGCTGAATACTTATTTTACCTTATGTAATCTTTGCTGGTTTTACTTCTTTTCCCCCCACAATTTTTTTGGGGGTGCTGTCTCTAGAAATTTTCCATCTAATGTAGTACCTTAACACTTACAAGTGATTTGAAAGAGTTGCTCTTAAGTGCTGAAAACTATTATGTAGGTACGGGTGGTAAGTGTAATGATGCTTAGCTCTCAGCACAAAAATCTGTATCACCAAGAAATTGTACTGATTTTGGGCATTTGCAGTTCTGAAATCTTTAAGCTAAGGATCAAAAACACGATACTGAGACCCAGTTCCATTACCTACTGCATAAAAAATAGGTTTGAAATAATTATTATTGGAAACTTGATCCAATTGAGATGCTGAAGTTAATTTTTTTTGCTTCTTTTTGTGTGAAGCACACATTTCTTTATCAATATAGAACTTGTCAATACTGTATGGATTTTGTGTAATTTTTATTCTTCTTTCTTAAAAAAGTGTAGTCAATGACACTTGCTTCTCCAGTTCCCATTGAGATCAATAGAAATATTGCTACTCACTTAAAAACTAAAAAATCTCACTGTTTTTTATGTACTTTAAAGGGCAGTTGAGATCATTTTTGATGACAGGTGTCTTATATGACACATATTGAATTCAACATGCATTCCTCCAAATCGAGCAAAATAAAAATTAAGATCAGATTTGGTGAAAGGGTAAAAGACTGTAAAATCACTAATTCTGCAGAATGAATAGATTCAAATGACACATTTAATAGTCTATGAAATGCATGACACCTTTACAATTATGCATTAATGAGGTGCTATCGTGTATTTCAAACTGGCTGGAAAAATGCAGATTTTTTTTTTTTAATATTATGTGACCTTCTGGTTTTAATACTTCAACTTGTCAGTAAGTGTTATAGGTAATTACTTGTTGTCTCAGTGCCAACAAATGCCAATTTAAAAGCTTAGATTATAAATTTGCATGAAGATTATTCAAAAATTGAAATGTTTCTCATTTTTCAGAACTTTTAATATGTATTACCAACTTCTCTATTTCTCAATTTGGTCCATGCATTTGAAATCAATTTTATTTTCATAAGATTTTTCCTTATATAATAATAAAATTTTAAAAATCTCTGTTTCTATATGCCTGCCCTTTTGTCCTTAATTTTACATAACTTATGTCAATATAATTATTCAAATTAAAGCATCTGTATAGTCATCAGCTATTCAACAAAGATATTTCCATTACTTTCCTTCTGTAAGGTTTCCCTGTTTGATCATACATTTGTTTGTTTTCATCTCTCTGGATCATCATGACTGTATGCTGTGATTTCTAAAATGGCAATTTTACAGGTGCCAAGATCAAAATTGCATAGCTAAAGACCAGTAAGACAGTGAGTACTGAGCCAATAAACAAAGTGTAATATTCTGTGTCCAGTATAGTATAATTCCCTGTTTATGTCATTTTCCTCTGGATGTGAATAGCACAGTTGATAAACTGACTGTCTCTAACAATGCTTAATATATGCCTATACCTTCATTTTATAGACAACTTCAAATATTTTTCCCTTCTGAACTCAATTTTACATATATTACTAAAATTGCTTTCTTATTTTAATAGTTTTGTCTACCCATTGTTCACCAAACTATCTTGTTTCTTTTATGATATGATCATTGAACCAGATTGAAAATGATTGAGCCTTAAATCTATGTAGTCTTTACAATACTGGTAAAACACCATGGGGAAAAATATGGTACATATCTGAAATGGTGAATAAACTCAGTGAAAAAGAAGTTAATATTTATCACAAAGTGCAATCAAATTGCAATGGAACCAGAATGTAATCATGGAAGAATAATTACTTTAATATGCTGCTGTGCAGTTCCCTTGTAGAAATCTCCTAGGGAATTTAAAAAAACCCAACACCATTCCCAGCATGTTTCAACATTTGCACAAAATTTTGTTGTTAATTGTATATGTGTTACAGCGTATGCTATGGAGAGAACCATAATTCTCTGGAATATCCATTTAGTGTTTAGAATACTGTCTGTAGGACTCCTGTACTTCTGCTTAACTCCTAACAAATCCAAGTACCTTTCATAAAGATATTGAAGATATAAAAAATGCACACTAGAAAGCAAGGTGTATTTATACTATTAGTGTATGATAAGCATGTAAATATAAGACAAAATATAATTACTTTCTATTCAGTTAAAAAGAAAATTTCAAATATTACATTAGAAGACAGGGCTTGGAGTTACACACTTGCAAAAATCTTCCTGTAAAATACTCTCTGTTTCAAATTTAGTTTCTCGAGACTCCAAAGCTGTACTGCATTACCATTAGAGATTGTGAGACCTAGTATTTCCTCCTCTTAAGAACATTCAGTGGGTAAAAAAAGCCCCATCCACTTATGGATAGAAAATGAGTGACCTAGTTCTACGTTTTTACCTTTATAGGCTTTTATAACTATGGAGTAAGATACAGGTAGTTTCTTATATTACTTGGCAGTTATTAATAGTGGAATGGAAATGTGAATCCTTTTTGCACTGCATATTTACTCCCTGAAAAGGTGAAGGCGATGCACATCAGAATAGGAACACTGGCAAATGAGTTGCAGCACTGGTGTCTCATGAAAGTAGGATGATCAACTTAGCTGTAAAGGTGCTTGAATCGGAGACTTTAGTCATAGCAGTTTGTCAGACAAACAAAGAAATATCAGATGTTGCCATTTATATTCTGGTTAGCTAAGCATAGCTTTACCTTTTCTTTTTTTTTTCTTTTTGTTTCTTTTTTTTTTTTCTTTTTAATATAACAAGAAATTGCATCATGCAATACCATTAATCAGTTTATTAAAGTCCACAGTAAAACAGTTTGACACTCGGGCTTCCCACTATTTCACAACAGTGATCAGTAACAAGGCACTTGCTTTCAATTTCCAGAACAATTTCCATTCTTCATGCTCAATTTATACACATCTGTTCTTGTACCACAGTACCCTTGATATCAAATAACTTTTCTCTCATTTTGATACACTATAGAATCATAGAATCATAGAATAGTTAGGGTTGGAAAGGACCTTAAGATCATCTAGTTCCAACCCCCCTGCCATGGGCAGGGACACCCCACACTAAACATGTCTAAACACTAAACACATGCCACCCATGGCCTCATCCAACCTGGCCTTGAACACCGCCAAGGATGGAGCATTCACAGCCTCCCTGGGCAACCCATTCCAGTGCCTCATCACCCTTACAAGTAGAATCATAGAATAGGTAGGGTTGGAAAGGACCTTGAGATCATCTAGTTCCAACCTCCCTGCCATAGGCAGGGACACCCCACACTAAACCATGTCACCCAAGGCTCTGTCCAACCTGGACTTGAACACCACAGAGGATGGAGCATTCACAACCTCCCTGGACAACCCATTCCAGTGCCTCACCACCCTAACAGTAAAAAATTTCTTCCTTATATCCAATCTAAACTTCCCCTGTTTAAGTTTGAACCCGTTACCCCTTCTCCTGTCACTACAGTCCCTGATGATGAGTCCATCCCCAGCATCTTTTTAGGCCCCCTTCAGATACTGGAAGGCTGCTATGAGGTCTCCACGCAGCCTTCTCTTCTCCAGGCTGAACAGCCACAACTTTCTCAGCCTATCTTCATACGGGAGGTGCTCCAGTCCCCTGATCATCCTCGTGGCCCTCCTCTGGACTTGTTCCAACAGTTCCATGTCTTTTTTATGTTGAGAACACCAGAACTACTGTACACAATACTCAAAAGTGAGGTCTTCTGAGAGCAGAGTAGAGGGGGAGGATCACTTCCTTCGACCTGCTGGTCACGCTCCTTTTGATGCAGCCCAGGATACGGTTGGCTTTCTGGGCTGCGAGCGCACACTGAAGCCGGCTCATGTTCATTTTCTCATCAACCAACACCCCCAAGTCCTTCACTGCAGGGCTGCTCTGAATCTCTTCTCTGCCCAACCTGTAGCCGTGCCTGGGATTGCTCCGACCCAGGTGTAGGATCTTGCACTTGGCATGGTGAAACTTCATAAGGCTGGCATCAGCCCACCTCACAAGCGTGTCGAGATCCCTCTGGATGGCATCCCTTCCCTCCGGCGTATCAACCGAACCACACAGCTTGGTGTCATCGGCAAACTTGCTGAGGGTGCACTCAATCCCACTGTCCATGTCACCGACAAAGATGTTGAACAAGACCGGTCCCAACACCAATCCCTGAGGGACACCACTCATTACCGGTCTCCAACTGGACACTGAGTCGTTGTCCACAACTCTGCGTGTGGCCATCCAGCCAGTTCTTTTTCCACTGAGTGGTCCACCCATCAGATTGATGTCTCTCCAATTTAGAGACAAGGATGTCGTGTGGGACGGTGTCAAACGCTTTGCACAAGTCCAGGTAGATGACATCAACTGCTCTGCCCCTGTCCATCAGTTTCGTAGCCCCATCATAGAAGGCCACCAAATTGGTCAGGCAGGATTTCCCCTTAGTGAAGCCATGCTGGCTGTCACGAAGCACCTTGTTGTTTTTCATGTGCCTTAGCATGCCTTCCAGGAGAATCTGCTCCAAGAGTTTGCCAGGCACAGAGGTGAGACTGACTGGTCTGTAATTCCCCGGATCATCCATTTTCCCCTTCTTGAAAATGGGGGTTATATTTCCCTTCTTCCAGTTATCGGGAACTTCACCTGACTGCCATGATTTTTCAAATATGGTGGCCAGTGGCTTAGCAACTTCATTTGCCAGCTCCTTCAGGACCCACGGATGGATGTTGTCAGGTCCCATGGACTTGTGTACGTTTAGGTTTTTAAGATGGTCTCGAACCAGATCCTCTCCTACAGTGGGCCTAGGATCTTCATTCTCACAGTCCCTGCGTCCACCTTCCAAGACTTGGGTGGTGCGGTCAGAGGCTTTGCCAGTGAAGACTGAGGCAAAGAAGTCATTAAGAACCTCAGCCTTCTCCAAATCCTGGGTAGCCAGTTCTCCAGATATCTTCCGGAGAGGGCCTACGTTGTCCCTAGTCTGTCTTTCGTTCTCTACGTACCTATAGAATCCCTTCCTGTTATCCTTAACATCCCTAGCCAAGTTCAATTCTAACTGGGCCTTAGCTTTCCTAACCTGGTCCCTAGCTTCCCAGACAACATCCCTGTATTCTTCCCAGGCTGCCTGTCCCTGCTTCCACCTTCTATGAGCCTCTTTTTTCCTTTGAATTTTCCTGAGCAGCTCCTTATCCATCCAAGGAGGTCTCCTGGCCCTCCTGCTGCACTTCCTTCTAGTTGGGATGCAACACTCCTGAGCTTGGAGCAGATGATCCTTGAATAACAACCAACAGTCTTGGGCCCCCCTGCCCTCTAGGGCTGTATCCCATGGAACCTTACTAAGCAGGTTCCTGAAGAGGCCAAAGTCTGCTCTCTTGAAGTCCAGGGCAGGGAGCTTGCTGCACACTCTTCTCACTGTCCTGAGGATCTCGAATTCGACCATCTCATGGTTGCCACAACCAAGGCTGCCCTGGAGCGTCACATTTCCAACCAGCCCTTCCCTGTTGGTGAACATGAGGTCAAGCATGGCACCTCTCCTTGTTGGCTCCTCTATTACTTGCAGAAGGAAGTTGTCTTCCACACAATTGAGGAACCTCCTGGATTGCTTGTGCCGCGTTGTACCTTCACTCTAACAGATGTCAGGGTGGTTGAAGTCCCCCATGAGAACAAGGGCCTGTGAGCGTGAGGCTGTTCCTATCTGCCTATAGAGCACTTCATCCACAGATTCCTCTTGATCAGGCGGTCTGTAACAGATCCCCACAGTAATGTCCCCCATCGCTGCTCTCCCTTTAACCTTGACCCACAAACTCTCTGTCGACTGCTCACCCATCCCCAGACAGAGTTCCATACTCTCCAGCCTGTCCCTAACATAAATAGCAACTCCTCCTCCCCGCCTGCCAGGCTTGTCTCTTCTAAAGAGCCTGTAACCTTCCATTCCAACACTCCAGTCACAGGAGCCATCCCACCATGTTTCTGTGATGCCTACTATATCATACTCCCGTAGTCGTGCACACATCTCTTAATTCCTCTTGTTTGTTCCCCAACAAAACATTGCTTCTTTACATTTCTGCAGAGTGCAATCATATCAAACCTTGGACTTTTGATACACTAAAAGCCTAGTTCTTCTCTTCCATAGTGTCTATCCCTCTGACAGATCTATAACTCTTCTCTGTATCTGTAGCAGGAGTGATCAGGAGATGTGCTGTGAAATTTGAAAGCCTCTTGAGACTTCTGTGGTGGCAGAAATTCTCCTTTTCTCTGCAGTTGTTGAGAAACCCTTGTCCAGTTTTCTCAGAGGGATCTTGTTCTCTTTGAATGAAGTGTGGGGCTGCTTTGGTTCTGAGCCAGGCATGCACATCGGCAGAGTCCAACAGCAAAGAAAATCTTGTCCTCTCTTGTGTTACCTGTGAAGTAATAACAGACAAGTTTGGATGCTCTAAATCTGACTCAAATGCATAGTAAAAAGGTTTATCTTGAAAAAACACAGTGCTGAGTATTCTATCTAAAGCCTTGATGGCATGGCAGTATCCTAAACCCTGCTGATTCTTGTGTACCTGAATTGCTGAGTTCTAATCTGCAGGAGAAGGAAAGTTTTAGTATGGAAGTAGAACAGAAGTACTTGTGATTAATTTCCATGTTAGTCATTCTTAGGCTGGGCATACTTTTACAGTTACAGGAACTTATCAGCTGCCTAGATTCAAGTTATACTTTGAATGGAGCATTTGAGTGCTAATGTGGGTGAAAAATAAGTGCTCTGGTATGCATGCCTAAGGATGCTGCCACTCAGAAATACTATTTAACAAATGAAGGCAGAACATATTGGGAAAGAAAAGAGCAACACATCAAAATATGCTATAGGGAAGAATGATAGTAATCTCTAGAAGGATACCTTTGAAATAATTCTCAACATCACATGAACAAAACAGAACAACTCACTTTATGCAAATTGCATATCATTCCACTCTGTGTAATGCATCTATTACACCAATGAGGACTCTGTGGTCTCATCACTACAGTGAAAAACTGTCGCTGATTAGAATGAAATGAAGTTTTTTTTGGTAGTCCAATCTGGACTCATTTACAGCTACTGTGAGACAGGAAATGCTCTCATAATTTCACTACTCTGTAACTCATCTGTGAGTGTGACCAAATTAATTGATACTCACATGCTTATCCAGAGGATATGCATGGTGGCATTCTGGACAAATTCAGTGAATACAATGCAGAATTGTTACCACATGTATAGGAGAACACTTAAAATATTAATAAAGAATACCATTTCTCAGATTTAACTTGCTAAAGACTAGCAGAGATCGTACAGAAATGTTTCAAAATTAAACCCTTTACAGAATTCTAAAAATTAGCATATAATAATGAATTAAAAATACAATAACCTTTATAAAATGTTTTTTGTTTTTATTTTTTTTATTTGTAAAGTAATAGGGAAAAAGTGAGAAAACACCTCTCCAATCCCATATAAAGTCTAGGAGATTGCTTTATTAAAAAATAAAATGAAAAAAGCCATTAGATATTCTGTATTTGTGTTTTTTAAATTGAAGCTTTATAACATTTCATTAAGGAAAAGAAGCATTAAGACCACTTTACCAAACATTCAGAAATGCAGCATGAAATAAACTCAAAGCTGTACCTGCTTAAATGGTAATGTAAGAAGCATTGTGATCGTATGCTAACAATGCTGCACAGTAACAGTCTTTCACTTTAGCCACTTTCAAATAAAATCTATAAAAAACAAAGTTTCTTGGCAATGTTCTTTCAGCCATTCTTTTCTTATTTTTTTTTTTTAATCAAAAACTTCATTCTAAAAGATGTTGCAGGATATATAAACATCTCGCAAACACATCTCGCAAACTGTTGGTATTTCCTCCTGCCTGTTAAGAAATGAACCGTAATTCAGGAATAATAAGCTCTAATTGGGGGACATGATGACCACAATACAGTACATAGGATGTGATATCTGTTTGCATGCCAAAGTCCACTTGACTAGAACTTTCTAAATATCCAAAGGAAATTATGCTGGTATGTTTCAAAGTGACAGAAGAAAAATAAAATAGTTTTGCAAAATATTTGGAAATTTGGTTCATTTAGGCTTATTTTAGGTTTTTTTTTTAACAGCAAAACCAATTTGGACACACGTAAGTAAAATACAAAAAATCTAAAAAAAATTAACCTGTTGAGGAAAAGCAGTTATACTGATGAAGAATGAATGTTTTAATGACAGACAAAATAAAGGGCTATAACTGAGATATGAAAAATGCACTAGTAATGTACTAGCAAATGAAAAATTAGGATTTAAATTTACATTTTGTTCAAATGAATCAGTGTATAAATGCAAGCAATTTTGAAGAGTACAAAAATAGTGTTTTCAACAGTCTGCTTCACTTTGTTTATCACAGGCATACTATAATACCAGCAAATGACTGTGGAATTCATGACCCTTTATTCGCCTATTCTTCATATTTATTGGGATATAACTTTAGGAAGTGAGGCCATAAATGTTTTCTTTACTTACTAAAAGACATCTCTTTGTTTTTCATTCCATAGCTATACTGCCATTAAAACAGTGAGATGCCTAATATATACAATATATAGATGAGTACGTGCAATAAAGCATGCACCATGAATTATAATGTAGCTAATCATGCAGCAAGTTGCTTTTTAGGATAAAGTTTGCATGAAAGTAAAGCTAAGGTAGGGTTTATCATGCATGGTTGAACTCAAATGCAAAGAATAAAATCATACCTGAAAGTGCAAGAATAAAATCACATAAAAAGTGTTGCTTAATAAAATAATTAAATGTCACATAAACAATAGCATTCAGTTTACCTGGGTATTTAAGCAGTAGGATTATTGAAAGATACCATTGTTGCCACTGATCTGTTACTGTAAAAATATGTAATGTTGATCTTATTTTCTAGATAATTTAATCTCCTTTGTCTTGAGACAAGAGGCCTGTCTAGTTCAGTATTTTCATTCTGACCTTGGGAAGTATACTGGTTACTGTACCTATAGCTATGGAAAAACAGCAACAACAACAAAAAACAAACACAAAACCAAAAAGTAAAAACAAACAAAAAAAGAGATTAATTTACTACCCTTTAGTTGACTTTATTTCCCTGTCCACTTACAATAAAAAATTGAGATCAGAAGCTCCCAAATATTTCCAGGCTATCAGTGCATATATTTTTATTGTCATGAGTATACATGATGAGAAAGAGTAACCTTTTTCAATCACCTTTTACAGTAAAAATATGCCAACATTTTTTAACATTTTTCCATTTCTTTATCATTTATCTGAATCTTTCTCTGAGATTTGAACTCTCTTTTCTGAAGATCTGTCAATTCTTTAACATTTCTTTTGAAACACAGTGATCAGTGCTGCACATAATATTCTGGAGGAGACGGTGTTTTAGATGGATATATGGTCATTTCTTGACTGTAATGACACATTGAGCAATCAATGTGTTTTATTCCCTCCTTTTCTCTTTCTTCATTGTCAGCTAATTTAGAAGGCACAGTGTAACTTGCTCCAGAACTGGTATATATATATGAGTACCAAACAGAAATTGAAAGGAGATATGATGACTCTTTCTTATTTTCTTGCTCAGTGTTTCAGCCAGTTACTGCTGTCTTAGCAGTTTCTGACCCAGCTAGAAAGAATACCCTCTGCTTTGATAAGTGACTTGGTTTGGGGAGAAGTGCTGAGGTGATGGCTGGAGTAAGAGCTTGTGCCACTTCTCTCTGAACGAGTGGAGCTACACTGGGGGCTGGCAAGGACACATGCCATGTAAAGCCTATTGAAAAACACCTTAGCTGTCTGTAGCTGATTGGTGTGGCAGTCTCTAATTCTCTGTCCCAGATTAAACCTATGAGTAAATTCAGTGAAAAGAAGGATTTTCCCCTTATGCCAGACTGTTCTACTATGTAGTGTTTTATAAGATCCTGTTTCAGGGATCCTCTGGGTATTTTCACCAAAAAGTTCCATTCTGTTGCATAATCTCAAGACATAGGCAGTATCCTCTAGTCACTGCAGGCTTCCTTCCCTGATATGTTTTCGTTTTGAAGGCTTTTGATCTTTTATATTAAAGTCCCTACTCTGTAATCAGATGCTGACTCATGTTTTGTGCATTGAAGGGTATTTCACAGCTCAACACAGAACAATTCTGTATCTGTGTATCACATGTATATCTGGCTGTATTCCATCTCTGAATCTGGTTAACTTGCTGGAAATAACCTTAAAGGACCATTGCTTTGTAGCTTGAGTTTCTGCGTGTGTGTGGAAGGTGAAAAGGGAAAAGTGGAAGAGATAGAGAGAAAATATAATGAAGGAGAAGAATCAGAGCAAATGAGAGCATAACTGCATCCTTAAGACTGGGTGTTTGCTGTACTGAAGGGTGTGACCTTAGCCAAGAATGTTGACTCCAAAAGCTGTGCTGTATTTTACTTCAAATAGTCAGAATATGCCCTGAAATTTATGCCTCCCTGTAGCTCATGTTCTAGGCTTCAGAATATCTTTTTCACTGCCTTGTCCGCTTTAGAAACATTGTATGGGGCTGGCTTCCAGCTGTACTCTGTGATTTTTTGTGGTTTTGAAACTCCTGTTTGTCCTTAACTTCTTAAATTGAATTTGGGAAACTAAGTCAGAAGTATAGATTTCTTTAAAGGGAGCAAGCAAGGAAAAGAGATGTTTCAGTGTCAGGGAATTTAAATCCTTCTTAGATATGGAGCTAAGATCTGTCTCAAATATAAAGACTTTCCATAGTAATGAATTCTTCATAACCAGGGAAAAAAAAAGACATGGAAAAAATACACACACAGAACCCAGAATTCTCTACCTTATTAAACAACAGAAATTACAGAAATATTTATTTCAAACTCATTCTACTAATTTAGAGATTACTTAAAAATTAAGTGTAAAACTTGGGCCGCTATACAGGTTCTTTGAAGTTACTTCTTCACTCCTTTTTAATGTTTTATGACATAGGTGACTTTGGGAAATATATCTTTTTTAGATGTAACAATAGTATTTCAAAGATGCTTTAAGAATTTTATTTGCCATCTGTTTATTTCTATGCTTTTGGACTGAGGAGCCAAGATGTTGAATATGCAGCAGACACACACGCACAAACCAGGTAATAAAACCAGCTCTATTTTTTTTTTTTTCATTACTATTTTAGTTTTGTTTCTCTCTGAAGTACTAAGCAGGTCATGAATTCTAAAATCTAATCTTCTGTAAGTGTTAGTAATGAGACACTGCAGCATAGAGGCATGGCCTCTTCACACAGGAGGAAAACAAATTCACTTTGTTTATGAATTAAGTTGCATGAAGTAAGTGTGGAATCTGAATTAAGGTATGAAATTTTTAGGTGGTGCCAGCTGGCATAGCTCCATTAAAATCAATGGAAAGACACTAGATTTCACCAGTATCTTGTTACTCACTCCCAGGGGAAATAAAATGGTTGATATGAATCTTTTAATCATAAGCCTTTTAGATTGAACTGTTGACGTGGCAAGAGCAGATGCTGTTATTCAAAATCAGAGACAATTTGAGATCTTATGTTTAGGGTTTGAGAGAATCCGGAGTATGATAGATCTCTATCATCCAGTATTGCTTTGACCTTTGATTCACATTTGAGTTTAGTAGAAAGTAGCTGAATAATGTGAAGTTTCTTGTGGCTGTGGAGTAAACTGTGGGCTGCTGCACAACATTAGGATGAAATCTAGCTTTTCTTAAAGACTCAAGCAGAGAAGGGGAAAATCAAATCTTTTCCCCTTCATTCCTCATGAGACATGTATTGAATTATACTGCCCAGTACTTGTCAACAATACGACCCTTGATGGATGCTGTAACTACTAAGTTCAGTAAAACCATTTAAGCTGATAATATGCACGTCACTTTCTGTCATTTTTCTCTAAGGTTGGCATGGGATGACATTTTCTAAATGGAATGTGGCAATAGCTACAGCCAAATCTGTTTGTGAGGATGCCTTACTAGGCTTAGAGAGAACGGAAAGCAGCTTTGGATTTTTCTGAAACTTCTGTCATTACAAATTCCTGCTTCAAGTTCAGGATGCCCCCAAACAAACAAAATGTAGAATAAGAAGCAGAAACACTGTTGATTTATGTGCTTTAACTTTCTTTAACCTCAAGATGAGCAGGGAGAAAAAAAGCAAGCATGAGGCAAAGCAGAATCATCCCTTCACTGGAAAACAAGAGTGATAGACTCTATGAATCCTGCTTACACAAGATGTAAAAGAGGACATGGACATCCGGGGTTCTCCATTTACATTACCCTTGGATGAGTGCACAAGCAAGTTTCTCACTTTAGACCTTTATTAATGAAGCTATTGTGAAGCAAGCAAGCTTGACTCTTTTCCTTACAGATGGCAAAAGGAACAGTTCTTTGGGCTAAGATTGGCCTTCCAGGGAGGCACCTGAAATCTCACCAAGTTGTGAATGATTTTAACTATAACAGTGGGAATGAATGGACTTGAAAGTTGTTTAAAAATATTTCCCATTAATATGTGCTAAACATTATAGCAGAATTTTAATTTTCTGCTTTTCAATATAGTTATACTTTTTCCTGTGTTTACACCTTTCTGTGGAAGAGATTACTGCCACTAAAAGGCTATAAATTGTATTTTTCCTGAATTCTTAAACTTATTGCAATCATAAATTCATAACAATGATTTTGACTGCAATTACAACTGTTCTACAAGGTTTTACTTTTAACTACCTGCTCAGTCATATGTAGGTCATTCGTTGGAAAAGGTGGCTGTAAAATTGTTGTGATAGTTCACATTTATTTTTGCTCATTGGTGTAAATAATGAATTATTTTCATGACAGACTCATGTTACAATATGTATTCTGTGTGGAAACAGACAGATTTCTGATTTAGTTCTGTCTATATTCCTCTCCTCAGAAAAAATCCAACCTTGGAAACTTTCCAGTCAGAAACTTTCAAAGTTGATATAAATCTGAGAAACATGTTGCTTTGATGAAAAGAAATATGTTTGTAATCATAAGAGCAGTATGAGAAGGACTAGTGTCAACATATCTGCAGTCACAGGCAAAAAAAAAATAATTCTGAGCAAACTCATCACTTGTCGTGGTTTAAGCTCAGGCCATAAATTAGAACCACGCGGTCTACTTTCCCCTCCCCACACCCTTTCTTCCCCCAGCTCCTGGAGGGACGGCGAGGAGAATCGAAAGAATGCAACTCTCACGGGTTGAGATAAGAACAGTTTACTAACTAAGGTATAACACAAATCACTACTGCTGCCACCAATAGTAATAATGATAAAGGAAATAACAAGGAAGAGAATACAACACCTCATCGACCGATACGTCGCCCCCAACCCGCAGCGCACCAGCCCTTCCGGGCACTCTCCATTCTACCTCCTGGGCATGACGTGCTGTGGTATGGAATACCTCTTTGGCTAGTTTGGGTCAGGTGTCCTGTCCCTGCTTCCTCCCGGCTTCTCCTCCTCCCTGGCAGAGCATGAGACTCACAAAGTCCTTGGTCAGGGTAAACATTCTGACCAGCAACTGAAAACATCGGCTTTATCAGTATTATTCCCAGGCCGAAAGTCAAAACCACAGCGCTGCACCAGCTACTAAGGAGGAGAAAAACTGACTGCTACTGCTAAACCAGGACAGTATCCACCCCTTATTCCATACCATTCACGTCATGCCCAGATCCCACATTTTCAATATACCCTCACTCTCATTTTAGTGCACGGACCAATCCCTATAAAGCTGCTGAGTCCATTCGGTCCATGATGTTGGGCTCCATCTCTTGTAACAGTCTTTCAGAGCAGGAGTGGCTGTGTGCAGTGTGCACACTTGTGAATAACCTGGGCAATAGTGTCTATTGCTAAGACCACCCCTCGATCATGAGTCCATCTCTATGTTGCATCTCTGCCCTGATGGCCTGAAGTGTCATAGGCCCACCAGGCTCAAAATAATTCACCCTCCCCTGCAGCAGTCTCTGCAACTTGTCGTTGGGGACTCCACACAGCTGCCTTCCATCTCCGACGCTTCCAAAGCACCGGAGGAGCCCAGTGGACCAGATATTTGCCCATACTGTCCCACACACCGTGACACTCATGACTGTCCAGCCTTGGGGAAAACTTCTTGGTCCTCCTATATTGTTGTCTAATCCTAGACAAGGCCCAAACCTGACTCTGCTTAACTCTCGGGATCAGACTAAATGACCGTGGGTAGAACACACTCTGTGTGTGTGCCAACATGGTGATCCCCATCACAAACAGCAGGCCGGTTCCCAGAGTACCCAAAGGCCATTCAAAACCTTCAGAACTCTCAAATGATGCTGCTGTAGCTGTCACTGGGGCTGATGTAGCTGCTGTCCTTGCCGGCTCTCTCACCACCAGCTTCAATTTTTCTGAGTCCAGATCTTCCTCCTCTGCCTTGCTGGGAGATGCTGCATGGTCTCCTGCATCCTCCTGGGGATCAGGCTCGTGGGGCTCGGTGGGAGGCTGCCGGGGAATGCTCTCGGCCGCCGCGGGGCTGGGCTCGGCCACGGGGCTCGGCTCCTCCGCCGCCTCCTCCCACTGCTCGGCAGCTGCCTCCTTCCCAGCCTCCGGCCCCGCTCCCGCCTCCACTTGGTCCCCAGGGCCACTCTCCCAGGCTGCTTCGGCCACCGCTGGCTCCCAGGGCTGCTCCCCCTCAGCTCCCCGCAGCCTCACGAAGACGGAGGCGAGGACGAGGGCCAGGACCGTGAAGAGCAGCGGAATGGCCAGGTACAAGTCCAAGGACAAGTCCATCTCGTCCTGCTGCCGGATCCCACTTGTATTACAAGCCACTACCATAAAATACAATGAAACAAGAACCTTAGCCCAAGGCCCACACTTGATAAACACTAACACAGCAAATACCGGCTCTAAGTAAGCTACAGCATACTGAAACTGTGACATCAAGAGAAACAACTTTGAGAGCCAATAGATCAGCACTGTGCCTCGGTCAGACCTGTCATTATCTCAACCCTTCATGCCCCACGTTGGGCGCCAAAAAGAGCTGTTGTGATTTAAACCCAGGCCGTAAATTAGAGCCACGTGGTCTACTTTCCCCCTTCCCCACCCTTTCTTCCCCCAGCTCCTGGAGGGACGGGGAGGAGAATCGAAAGAATGCAACTCCCACGGGTTGAGATAAGAACAGTTTAATAACTAAGGTATAACACAAACCACTACTGCTACCACCAATAAAAATAATGATAAGAGAAATAACAAGGGAAGAGAATACAACCGCTCACCGACTGGTACCTCACCCCCACCCCGCAGCGCACCAGCCCTTCCGGGAACTCTCAGTTCTATATCCCGGGCATGACGTGCTGTGGTATGGAATACCTCTTTGTCTAGTTTGGGTCAGGTGTCCTGTCCCTGCTTCCTCCCGGCTTCTCCTCCTCCCTGGCAGAGCATGAGACTCACAAAGTCCTTGGTCAGGGTAAACATTCTGACCAGCAACTGAAAACATCGGCTTTATCAGTATTATTCCCAGGCCGAAAGTCAAAACCACAGCGCTGCACCAGCTACTAAGAAGGAGAAAAACTGACTGCTGCTGCTGAACCCAGGGCATCACTACATGTAGGTCTTCCAGGAGGACACTGGAAATTAAGGAGCTGAGTCATCCTTTCAAATTCTGCTAAGATTTTCTTCAAATTAATAAGACATGATTCGTTATACATTAGTGCCAATTTAACAAATGTTTAGTTATGCTATTTATGTATGAATATTCCTGTTTAGGGAAGCCTTTAGAGATGCAGTATCTCACTTTCATTTCAGTCCCAAGGGATAGGAAAGAACTCATGCATAATATCTATCAGTTTCATAAAGCTAATGAATTCACACTGCTTGTAAATAATAATTGTGTATCAAATGTGAAAATATGCAGTAGGACATTAATAATTTGTAAGAGCATTGACTCGGTAACTGAAAAACAAACATAACTCATTTTTAAGTGACTTTTTACATCTACTCCTTTTAGGAAGGAGACTGGAAGTAGTAAACTTGTGTGGGACAGAAGGGTGTTATGATACATTAGCAGATTACAAAAAAATTAATGAGAAAACAGCCCATTAATCCTCTAGATTAATGTGTGTTGGTTTGCTTCCTCTTTGTTCCTGCATTTAGATTATGTGTTCATCACTATCCTAATTCTTTCTTATGTGCACTGGATACTTTTAACATTCTGTTTGAAGCAAAAAGTCTTAATAATGCTATTTTTGTAGATGTTCTGAGAAGTGCTTAGGATTTTAACTCAGTTTCACTCTGTTTGCAATATGAAATCTTAAATTCAGAAACAGCTTCAACACATTCTGACTATGCAACTGGAGGCAGAAGTTTCATTCCAAGTTTCTGTTAGCCTCATTTTGGTACCATTGTATTAAATTATGTCAGTCTCAAAGTGTATCCAAAGCATCATTATGTAGGCTAGAAGTCAGCTAGAGTGAAGTAGCACTCTGGCATGCATCTGCCATCAAGTCTTCACTTAGATTTCATTGTCATAAAAAGCAGACGTTGCAATGACATGAGTGCCATCAATACATCATTAAGAGATCCCCTTAGCTGCTAATCCAGAGAACTTTTATAACTCCTTTTCACATTCGTACTGTGGAGCGTATCAGGGGAAAGATCATAATGTCTTTCCAAAACAGTGCTTAAGCACTTTAAAAAGGGCAATAGATATATTTTCTCTTGTCATTATTTTCTCTTCTGTCAAACAATAGTATAGTTCCACTACTATTTTATAATAAATATAATATCCACAACATTCCACCAGTAAATACTTTATGAAAAAAGCTCATGTATGTAGCCCTTTTTGACACACAGAAACAGAAAAAATACCCTCTAGATCAATGTGTTTAACCTGGTTGCTAATCAATAAATAAATTGTCTTGTGCCCAGCAATCCCAGCAAAGGTAACTGTACTCTGTAACCTCCTTGCAGCAGAAAAAACTTCCTTGCTTGGAAATACATTCTAATCATATAAACAGAGAGAAATCTTTAACAAGAAATATAAATACAATCATAACAATGTGAAAAATATGGGAATGATATGTAATATGTACACATTGATAGTAATTTCCCTTAATCCAAAAGGCTGGCTGTGTTTCATGAAGCATCCTTGCACTGAACTGGTGCGAAGATTTCTCAATCAACATTTCCTTGATTGCATCAATCTTGCCCAATCCTTCCTCATACTCTTAACAAGTAATTAGCTATAGCATATATGTCTTCTTATCAGGCTTTTACTAGTACCCAAAGTACCTTCTGTCTTCTTTAAACTCACCAACAAAAATTGTTAAACCAGTGATTAAATAAGTTACTGATTATCAATGCATTCATGCTGTGGTTCATTTCCTTTATTCACAGTAAATTTATTAGTCTGCAGTAGCACATCATCAAGCGCGTCATAGAATGTAAAGTAAGAATACTTTTGCTCAGATCCAAAGGCATATTAGGACACTTAACCAATGTTTGATTTAACTGCATTGCTCAAAGTAAAAAAAACCCAAAGATGTTCACAGAGAGATTTCAATTAAAAGAAAGGAAAAGTTTTTTCAACTTAGTGTACTTCTAGGATTGCTGGAATTAAAAATTGAGAATAAAACGGCTAGTAATTCCTTTATGTACATTATTGCTGCCAATGCACTTGAATAGATTTCTTTTGACAATTTTGTTTGTTCAACTGATTTCCCTTGTTGCTTTTAGTGATATTTAGAGTGGAGAGGATGAGAAAGAAACAAAGAAAATGGAAATCAAGGAAATGAAGACAAGGCAGACTCAATATTGTTGATATCTGCTTGATATTGTTTTCAGCCATAGCTTTGGACTTGGCTAGACTTCAGTAATGATTTCTCCGCAGAAACAGATATTTGAAAGTCACATTCTTGCTCGCACTAAGTTCATAACTATGGTTAAAATAAATTTAGTTTATCTGACTGAATTGGGCACTGGCCCTGAGCCATTTCACTGGCAAAGGGGACAAAATAGTCTTATTTGTGGCAGCTTGTATGTTCATTAGTGCTACTGGCAATTCAGTGTAGGGTGAGGCAATCTTGAAACTCTTCTATGTAATTCTCCAAAATCTTGACTAACTTTATGATCAGGGACCTGAACAACTGCTTCAGAGCAACTCTTCTCTCCCTTGTGAGTTCATGAGCCAAACTATAAATGAAAACTTGGACTATGAAATTGCATTTTTCTCCCAAAGTAGCCAGAAATATTAAATGTTCAGATTCATATAATCATTATATACAATTTTAAATACAATAAAGCAGATGGTTCAGGACAGAACCAGCTTCTTTTTGGTTGTTGAGTTGCTAAAAGAAAAATGTCTATTGATACTAGTGCAGGAAAATTTTTGCTGTGAAACTTCATTCCTTTATTTCTCTGCAATTAGGAAAACGTTTCAAAAATTAAACAGTTGTTTCAAAAGCTTTCTTGTGTCCCAGCCAGCTGATGTGTACTTCAAGTCTATAATTAACAAGTTCTTGTTTTTCTAGAGTCCAAATAACATTATTTTTTTAGAAAAGTGACTGTCATTAATAAATGATCCAGAAATAATGATTATAATTTTAGCATTTCTAAACAGTAGATGCAGTTTTTCTATAGATCAAACTACATTTGCACTTTAAACTTGATAAGAAGATTAAGACCAAATTATTTCTCTTGTATTTCATCCTGAAATCTGATTGTTCAGTGTGTTAATAGGAAAATTTAGTATCAGCTTCAATTTTGATTTTCCTTTTTTCCGGTTGTGACACATCCACTGTACATGTGTATAGAAAGGCCCTGATTCAGTGTCTTGTGCTCTTAGAAAGAACATAACCTTAAAGCTATCGTTGAGCTGTTTCTCATAGAGGCAAAATAATTTTAATCTCTCAGAATGAGAGATGCAGTTGAAGACTTAATATTCTTGCTCTGTAATCTAATGGAAACTATTTCTTGTGTCCTGTTAAATAAAAATACATGGACTTATTGAAGGACTTATGAAACCAGTAACTTTCTTCAGATTCTTCCCCTGCCATTTGATGATGACTTGTAAATCTGGAATCCGTGTTCCACATGATACAGACCAATTAACTGGTGTCTTTCACTTGCTGGGAAAGGCCTTGAAGAAGGTCATAATTATTGTGGATTTGGCTGGGTTTTTTTGGCTTAGCATTTATATATTTCTGGGAGAGAAATGACAAAATTTGAAGTGACTTAGATAATAATGGACACTTTGGACTTAAAGTGCTTTTTGGTTTACAGAATATTGCTATCACCATTTGATAATTAAGGAGAATGGAATGGAGTGGTTTCCTGAAAGCCAGTCTGAAAGACAGTGATACTTTTACAAAAAGAATCCCAGCTATGCAGCCTCTGTAGATCATAGTAAATGAAAAAATAAGAGTCTAGAATATTTTGTTATTTCTGTTTTTTATTAAACCACGTGTGCTGTTAGAAATATGCAAATCTGATACCCTTCCCAGTGGAGTTTAAACCCTTCAGTGAAGAAGAAGAATGAAGATGAAGAGAAGAGAAGAGAAGAGAAGAGAAGAGAAGAGAAGAGAAGAGAAGAAAAAGAAGAGAAGAGGGTAAAGAAACTAAAAGCTATCACTCTATCTGATTTTATGTCGGTTCCCCAGATAGTTATTTAGGAAGACTGGGACATATATAGACATATGAATCTCTCTTTCCTAAGAGGACTTAATCTAGGAGAGTGCCAATATATCATAAACAACTGAGTAGACAGTCTAATTCTACTTGCCATCAATAGGCCAGCTGAAAACATCACTTCTCGGGAGAAATTTGAGGCAACATGAAGAAAGCAGTGAAAAAACAAAACAAAACAAAAAAAAAGAGAAATGGATGAAAGCAAGTAAATTGATAAATAAATAAGACAGAATGAAAACAGGAAGTTTCACAGTGTGGAAGTGGAATGCTTTTTTCCTTCTTTTCAGACAGAAAGTGAGACAAGAGAGCTCTGCCTCATTTCTGAGGATGTCAGTGAGTTCATCTTTCTTTGTGTTTGACAGCCAAATCAATACAATCCTTTTTATTACATTACATCAACATACTTCTTGAGAAAAGACCAGTGCTCTATTAGATCACTCAGGAATGCAGCAGTGGGAATGAACATGTAGTAATGCTCAGCCATATCCTCCAGATCTACAGGGTCTGTCTGCAGCTTTCACCCATCAAAACACGTGAAAAAGCTTTGATTCATCTAAAGCCTATACATTGCCCCTTTGGTCAGTTTTCATATGCATCCCTTGCTGCTGCTGGTCAAAAGGACCTTTACCAGTCTTTAGCTATTATTCAACAGTGCCATCACTGTGTGACAGGGACAAAGTCAGACCAGGAACTTTGCTGCTTCTCAAAGCCCATTTGTGCCAGTATTCTAGATCTGCCAAATAAGGGTAGGTGTTCAATAGCTTGCACAAAACAGGAAAATTGCTAGTCTGGATGCCAGCGCTGAACACATAGTGGAGAATAAGTTTAGTCATTCCAAAGGTTTTTTTGAACAAACTAATACCAGGAGGAACAATGCCGTAGATTTTTATGAGGGCCAACATTTCTTAAGAGTTTTTTGTCTCCTGCCTTCCTTCAGATGTCCATCTGGACTGCTAAAGCAAGCAAAGACAGGAGTCTGTCTTTCCAGCAGGATGAAAGATCCTTGGACATAGGACATAATGCCTAGAATAAATCAGAAAGAAGCATCTAGTGTGAGACTAGGAAGATGAATAAAACATTTTAGTGTAAAGGGTGAGTAATTTGCTCTCACACCTGACAGATGTTTATTGTCTCCTCTGTTTGTAGTTCCTGAAGCCACTGCACCTGTACCTGGATGTGCTAATTCTGAGAGTACCTAAAAGAAAGTGGACAAGAATTACCACGAGTAGATGTCTTTGATGAGACCTATTTATAATAGAATATTTTTCACCTCCTATCCTTCCCTCTGCGTCACCAATTCCAGCTCAGGCAGTTTTTTGTGTATTTCGGGGCTGTACACTTTGTTTTGCCTCCTTCAGAATGGACTACTTGTGACAAGTGAATCCTTTGCACATCTTCTGCAAAGACTGTGGTGATGTAGGCCACTCAATAATTTTACTAACACTAGTTTGTAGGGCTGTTACTAACTGAGCCAACAGCAAAGCAGGTCTGTCTCTGCCTTGCAGTCATGATTGTGGTAGAGTAGCCAAAGAGAGTTGCTGTGGAGTTCTGGATACTGTTAAGTGCTTGGCAGTAGTGTGGGATCAGGACCCTACATGTGCAGGAACATACATGTGGGAGATTACTGCAGCTGTGGCTGGCTGCCAGTAATTCTGGTGGCTTGTAACTTGCAGCTGAGTTGAAATGCTAAGAAGTTCTGATACTGTATGAAATCTAATGAAATTTCTTCACAGTAATAGAGGGGATTGCTCTTAGCAGACCTGCTGGTGCTACTATAACACCAAAGTCTGCTAAGAATATGTGAGGCCAATGTTATGCCTGTGCCTGTGTCACAGAGCTACAAAGAGACAAGGCAAGCAACAAGATATGGGATTTCTGCAAATCTTTCATGAAAATATGGTTCTGTTTCATAGCTTTCTACATGGTATCTCACTGATACAGACTCAGGTGGGGATGCTGCTGAGGCCTGCAGCAACAGCAAAGAGAAGCAACAGCTAAGGAACTTATTTCTCAATAATGAATGAGGTGAGCTAAAATAGAAGCTCAGGATTTTGAGATTAAATGCATTAGAATTATTGAGTTATTAATAACCTATGTCTTTGAAACCTGAGAGAACACTTTACATTTATATTAAAAGGTTTATTACATTACAATCTAAAATGTCATGCTGTGTAATTGTGAAGAGAAAGGAAATGGAAGAAAATAACTCATAAAAGAGTATTTCTAAAAATGTATTTCTAGAATTATATTTCTGTAACTTAGGTAAAGAAAAATATTCTGGATATTTAGAGAAAGGGAAAGGGCAGGGAGAAATGGACTCCTAAAATGAGAGTTAATTAGTGAAGTTATACATTGTACTGATTTTTATGGCTCAGTCATAAACCTTTGAAAGCAAGAGTTTACAGAGTAAGTGCTGACGTTATCTTAAACAGCATAAAATATTCTATAATGGTACCAGATTTATGTATTTTTTTTATATATTTTTAATAGCTAAGCCTTTTAGAAAAAAATCTTACAAATTATTGTAAGAATTATAGTTGAAAAAAGGTATTTTTTTGCTCTAGTATAATAGGTCTCAGTACTAAAGATTATTGACCTTCTAGCAACATACTGTAAGTAACCATAATAAAAGTCTTGATCTTCTTCAGTTCACTTAAAACCTTCAAAGTGAATTTCACTTTTTTAAAAAAATATTTTTTAAAAATAAAAGCTGCTTACACAGATAGTTGAAATGATGCTGCTATTGATTTTTTTTCTCACTATTTTTCTCTTCACATTTTTCTCTTCACTCACAAGAAATGACTCCTTGGCTCTAAAATGAAATATCTGTAAGTGCCACATTTCCTAGAGATGGGTTTGTACGGTTTTAGTTAACCATCATAATTTCATCCATGCACCAAATCTGTAATATTACAGTTGTAAATTCATAAGTTTGAGTCAGGTATTATATACACAGAAACACTAACTTACTATCACAAAACTGATCTGTTTCTGCTTTGAAAAAAAAAAATCTCCTTAGTAGGTAAGGATTTTTAGATATAAGACCATATAAAAGTGTTGATTTAGTTTTTGCTTTTCAATGTTGCACATTTTTATCTACTGCCATTCTATTATTGGTAAGTTGTTACTCCAGAAACCTCATGGTCCATTAAGAATAACACAGTCTTTGTCAAGTTTAAACTTGTCCTCATCCGCAAAGCTGAAACTTTCTTTAGATTATCACTGGGAACTGCTGCAGGATTTCCAATCAGTTCAGTAAGTTCTGATTCATGACAGCCTTAAGCCTTTCTACAGGTGGTGTGGGAAGCTGAGTGACAATTAAGGAATCATTATCATCAGCCCTTTCTATCCTTCCACAGTAATGACGGACTATACCCAGCCTGGGACAAGCATATAACACCTTTTAGAAAAGCAAGGTGTTTTTCTTTTAAAGCAGGAACTAGAGCTCAGTATGCACTGAAGTAGGTATACATTGAAACGCTGAAGGTAAAAGCATTGTGTGTTCTTCAAAATGACATATTTGCATTTTTCTCCAAAGCCTGAAGTCATAAAGTAGTGGTGGAAAAGCATATTTTAGTCTGCTTGCCTCTGGCTGCTTTGGTAGTGTGATGACTAATTGAGTTTTTGAGAACTGGAATTTCTGCTCCGACTATTGGAGGCTGTGCTATTTCCAGGATCTGGTAGCATCAATTCCAGACTGTAAGTATTGTCAGCCTTCACAGACAAAGCTGTTAGAAGTCTGACATTTTATGATTTCAAAGATGAAATTTTTTTGAGCCATATGTTCGTGTGGTACAAGGTATAGAATATGGAAAAAAGAACATTTAAGCAGTGTTGGTCAAAACAACAGTTTTAAAGTACTAGAAAACAGGGTTTGCTAAGACAACATGTATTCTATCAACTCTTGCTGTGTTTAGACTAGCAATCTCTTTGGAACTGACTTCTCTGGAGGTACAGAAGAGAAAATCAGGAAGAAGGAGAGAAGTCCTGAATATGGTGTCAGAGGTTGAATAATATGATTTTAATGCCTTTAATCGTTTCTGAATGTCTGCTTGTTTAAGAAGAGATGTTTGTATGCATCTGTATAGGCATATGCTTTCCTACTCTGCCTGTGAACCCACTGTGAATGTTTATTTCCACAAGAATTTCCACGTACATGAAAAATTTTACTTTATTTATGTTCTTCTCTTGAAATTTGTTTTCCAGCTTCTGCTTCCACAAATCTTATGAAAAAACATCTATCACTGTTGCAAAGACCCCCCAAGTAGTTTCTTATTTGTCTGGGTTTGTATTCATCAAAACCTTTTTGCATTAATTTCTTTTAATCTTTGCCCAGCTCTAAAGTTAAAAAAGAAATTAATCTTGGTGTTAAACGTGTAGTCTAGATTCATGTTTCTATTTCCAAATCAGATATACGGACATGAGTTTCAAATTGAAATATTGTTGCAAAATTCTGTCCTTGTTTAAGCCACATGATATTTTGGACTGATGTGATTACTGAAGAGAAAATACAGAAATCTGGTGGTTAATTGCATGAAGGGCAGACACAAGTACTTTTTGATTTAGCTCCTGGAATGTCAACTTATTCTGTAGGTATAGAAAATTGACTGAGAAATACACGAGCCTGCAGTTTTCTGCTTTAAAGGACTGATCTAAGACAAGTGACACTCTAAAAAAGTAGACATCAGTTGAAGGTGAAAACACATCCAAGTGGCTTGTAACAGAAACGGTGAAGTTCAAAACAGATTCTGTAATGTATCAGTCACAGCATATTTGTCCCTTGTTATCTTTATACTATTTCTATATCCTTGTATAAGAAGACTACTCCATTGTTTCACAATACTATGTAGAAGAGATGAACATATGCCACGGAGGTGGCTGTGGAGACTGTACCTCTTGAAATGTTTTTTCAACAGCAAGCCACATCAGGCTGGCCAATCTATATGCAGTCTTATTTCAGCTAAGAAGTAAATCAGATTATATTGAGAAGCAGGCCATGCTTTGCAGTATAGTTTTAATGGGTAACAAAATATACTCAGGATTTAAAACAGTTTAGTTCCTTATCATGTCTGGTGTACTTTTTAAGGTAGCAAGGTGATGAAGGATGAGGGGTGTATTTTCCTGTGTTGTATAAAACCGAAATGTACTTTATTCCTACGGCTCAGAAGATAATTTTGTGTCACCACTGAGCTCTATCTTTACACAAACCTCTCCCATGAGGTCTTTATTTCTGGTGGTATTAAGCAAGCAGGAGCCAAGTAAAAGCTACCAGAAGCTTAAATCTGCAGAATGTCAAAATGAGAAGCTAGATTAACTGTTGGCTGTTGAATTAACTTTTGGATGTATATATATAAAGTCACATATATAAAAAAATCAAGAATACCACATTCAATATGCAGAAATGTACATATAGTTTGTTTTAGAACAGTAGCTAGCCATATCAAAGGATCTTTTCAAGTTGGACTCTTGTGAGGGGTTGTAAGTGGTAGGCATCCCTGAAGTATGGTTTTGACAGAGTGGAAGATTTGAGGACTGCTTTTCTTTGGATTTTTGTGATAATAAGAACTCCATTGTTCTTAGAAATGGACTTTCTGGTCAGTATTCTTTCTTCTTTTGTTCTATTGGGCAAATGTTTTCCCTCTTCATGGAAGCTATAATTTGACCACATTAGTGCTCTACTGTTCTTTCACAATAATTGGAGTTACTGGCAGTTTTACAGTTTGAAGTAATTCAGGCAACTATATACTGTAAACCTTGGGCGTTAGTAGAAAGCCAAGTGAAAAGAAATGTCTCAGCCTGGGCAATGAAAAGCATAACAAACTGGGAATTTTATATCACTCACTTTGAGCAAGCAAAGCAGATTTTTTCTTCAAGATTTTTATGCATAAAAAGAAGTAAAATAACACATTTAACTTATGATTACATGGCTTTAGAAAGATGAAGACCAGTCACTTACCTTACACTTACCTTATTATGAAAATGGGCAGACCTGCTATTTTGAAACATATCTTTTGGATCATCATAGTAAAACCATGCTACCAATATTAGCCAGTTGTTATATTAAAGGACACTCCTTGCCTCATTATTGTTTCTTCATTTGTACTGTATTGATAGAATTTAAAGTGTTGGAAATGAACTAATGTTAGGGTCTAATTTCCATTTAGTGGTTTAATGAAATAATAAACATGGTTTAATTCAGATTAAAAGTTTTTCCCTCCTAACTAAAAGCTTTTTAATATCTTTTTGTAGATTCAATATTTATAGAAAAATAGCTATTAGCTACATGGTTACATAAAAAAAAAAAAAAAAAAAAAAGCCAAATTCAGCCCTTGTTAATCCCAGAAGATGCTTATCCTCACTGCTCAGAATTTTTATGGTATCTGGCTAAGCAAAGCAATATCATTTATTCAACTTGGTCATGAACATTAGCCTGGATTTGTCCTATGAGCCAATTTTAAACAAACATAAATGAAGGCATTTCCTTCACTCCCTGCAGACAGCTTGATTGTTCCTCTTAACCACATACAACTTGAGGTGTTTGGTACTTGTAGTACCCAGATGGAACCTATATTTAAAAAAGAAAATGCTAAAGAGATACAAAGGCTTTTCTCCTTCAGTCTGAAAAGCACTGGACCAAATTTTGCTCCTGACTGTATTGTGTGTGCAGCACTCATAATGGAGTGAGTATTTGCTTATAGTAATCTAATAATGTCTTTGAACAAAACCTATAGGAAGAAAGAAATAGGTCTTGATAGGGCTGAAAATCAATTAATACTTCTTTCTGTAATACTTCTTCTGAGGTTATTTTAGATTTGAGGTCTTTAAGTTTCAAACTTTTAAGAAAGGAAACCTTGAAAGTGTTTAAAATTTTCATACATAAAATCATACAAACCTGGAGCTTTTAAATTGCTAATGTTTTCTTTATCTAGTTGTTTTCAACAGCACATTTCAAAACAGTGTAGGCCAAATGTAGCCCTCAGCTGAATGCAGGAACCACTTCCAAATTCAGGAGCAGTATAAGGGTCCTACTCTATTTCTTAAAGAGTTATTCTATACATGAATTTATAGGCTGTATTATAACAGTATTCTAAGGACTGATATATTTTAAAATATTTTGTTTATTTAGTATTTATGTATAAGCACCATTCTCATTTCATTAGTCTCATAGCCGGTACAGATTTAGAGAGTCTGGTTGATTAAGGAGAGCATTGAAATTCTGCAAAAGCTGATAGTCCATTCTACCATACTTAAGCCTTCTCAGTCCACTGAAGATGTGGTTTGCTGATTTACATATGAGCTGTAAGCAACATTAAAGAGTAATTGCTTCTTCTGCTGCTCTTTCCCAGTGACAAACTTCAAAATACCTTGCCTTTTTCCATGAGAAGAATGGAAACTAACATCGGAACTTTTAAAGACGTGTCTTGGAACAGAAAATTTTTCATTCTTAATTCTAACTTAAAGACAAGGGGCTTCAGGGGCTTCCAAACACCTTTGAAAATATGCTGGAGGTGACATACATACCAGGTTACTGCACAAAAAGCAGTCCAATGTGATCCCGAATTATGACTCAGTTGTTGTCAAACGCTATGCTAGAAAGGTGGAAGAAGCCAGAGGTAAGAACTGGCAATTGTCAGAAAAGATAACCAGGTTGCATATTCTGCATTAATGCTATCAACCACAAGGCAGGACAGAAATCAAGCACAAATGGCGGTCAATACGAAGTACTGACGTGGTGTGGAGCAGGTTTGCTCCTGTTTGCTTGTGAACTGCAGGTCAGAAACAGTGCAAAGAGATGAAGTATGTTTATCCAACAACTTTTACCCTGCTCAAAGTCATATTGATGTTAATTTTTTTTTTTTTTTATTGATGGAATTGTAGGAAATTTGCAACTAATGTACTTAGGTTTTATATTATTTGTTATTGCAGGTTATATAACTCATTTATACGGCCAGTTCAGTACCTTTCTGAACAAATCGCTGCTGAGGAAAATAGGGGTATGTGGAGCAGAGAAATACCTGCTGTTGTTTGTCACTTCTGAAAATGGGAATGACAGGCAGCTATGTGTGCTGGATTAATCATGTTGATCTGTAGACAGGGACACATTTTGGCTGCATATCACTTTCCTAAATATCAGTGTGCCACACTCTTATGTTTTCTCTGTCATTTTTGATGAAATGTAAACAAGCTGTACATTAGCTATCTGTGTACCTTCAGTATAACAATAGTATCAGTTCTCTGATTCCACCTTCTGCCGGAGATTACCAATCTGTTATATATACATATATATAGCTATATACACACACACATACATGAAGAGAGAGAGGAAGAGCACTTGCTTGTTACCAGAATAGCTATTTTAAGAAACTTGAACATAAACTTGCCAAGCAATTCGTCATATTTGTTAGCTATGCCTCTGGAATGGCTCTCAAGCCCAGGTCTCAGCATGTCCAACTCTGCTCCTCAAAATGTATCTCTTATTTCCTGAGTCTGTGAAAGTGCTGTGGGTTTCTGCTCACTACACGGTACAGAAAGTTTTGTGAAAAATCAAGCAAAAACTGGTATTATAAATTCTCTGTGGCTTTGGATTAGTCTCCCTGGGAGTGGTTGGCCATGGGGTCTTGCGATACACTGACAAATAATGAATGATGATAAGTTTTTTATTCAAGGTGTATCCATTTGGGGTCAGAAGTGGTAGATGATGCCCCTTATCTAATCACCATCTTGTTTTGCAGCAAGGGATCACTGAAACATAATAAAATTGTGAATGTGTTCTATGAATTTATATATTTCAGATTTCCCTATAACCGTTACATTTAAAGGATTTATCACCTGCATGTGGCATGAACTACATATTGCTTTGAGTATTGGTGCAACTTTCTGAAGTGATGGACAATAGAAACAACAGGAAAATGCAAATCCTTATTATTAAGAAGCCTGTGTTTTAGTTTTGTGGTTTTTTTTCTGGTTTTGGGTTTTGGTTTTTTTTTTTTTTTTGGTGGGGTGGTTTTTTCGGTTTTGATTTTTAAAATTACAAATCTGAACAGAAGGTCAGCTCACACAGTGTCTTCCATGAGGTTTCCAGATATTGTAACAGCTGATGTGGAATTTTTCAGCTTGCTAGAAATACCCCCAGTGAATGACAATGTTGTGTACCCTAATCTGTAGGGCTGCTAGGCTGCCTGAGAGCATCAGGAACCAATTAGTCCAGCATTTGGGCATCTAAAACAAGCTGGCACCTAGGGCTTGCTTTGGAAGTTTCTGCTAAGACACTGACCAGTTGACCTGTTTGGAAATAACTGCTAAAGGTCACTCAGTCACCAGCTCTGAAATCTAGTTAATTAATACTTGTCAGAAGAACTTTCCCCTGGATGCGTAATGTCTAGTTACACTGACCTTTAAAAACTAACACTTGCAGCTGAGATATCTACCTAATAGCACCCTGTCTCCTGGATGCTGGCTTTCAGAGAAAGGCACAGCAGGCTTATAATACGCTTTTTCTTTTGTTCAAATCTGTCACACTTCTTGTCCTCCTTTTATTCAAAACTTTTCATCTAGCCATAGTGCAGACACAACTATGGCAGAGATCACTTGCACTTTTTATTTTACCTTTGTCCTCTTGCAGCATTGTTGGTACTTTCACCAAGCACTTCCCTGTGCTTAAAATTTCATTGTCTTCCTTAACAAGCTTTGTTTTGTTTTGTGTCTGAAGTATATTTCTCGCTGATCACAACATTTTCACCTGTCACAACACTTTATAGCTCTAATTTCTAATCAAGACATGCATATAACCAGATCTGCAATTTCCGATTTGCTTTTATGTTTCAGTACAGATCGTATTCATAAGATAAAGACAAGAGATCTGGTTTTCAGAGCAGACCGTCCACACGTTCCTTCTCTACCTTTTATCAGACAGTGGCATACAGTTACATAGCCAGGTAGTGGTTAAGCAGAGCAGCTGGAGCAAGCCACACAAAAAAGTTGCCACAAAACTGGCATCATCAAGGTTACTAGGCTTTCAATATCTGCATCTACTTAGGGATTCAAACCCCTCATGTGGCAGTTTCCTGTGCCCTGAGATTTGCTGTTTGCCTCTGTGCAGGCTGCTATTCAGCTAACTAGACCAGTGATATGTGCCTGGGAGCTTTGAGACTGCAGGCCAGTTTTGCAGCATCTGTCTGCCCTTCCTGCTTGTTGGGGTGGGAAACACAGAAAGCCTTGTCTCCCTGAACACACCACAAAACAAGTTGATGGGGACCTGGTGGGTCAAGGAGCTCCCCTTTTGGGTGAGTGGATTCTAGCACGAGGAAGTTGGCAGCTGGTAAGGAGTTAGAGAGCATTGCCTCACAAAATGGAATTAGCATTCCAGAAGATTTTCCACCTGATATTATGAGCAGAGCTGTGAAAATGGCACACATTGCAGGAGGAGATTTTGAAAAGGTCATTGGTTAAGCAGTCATTTTCCACCTTAACATATTGAGGTTTGAGAGCATATTTCAGGAACAGAATGATGCCCAAGTGTTCAATTGTCTTTGGAAATTTACCTTTTTTTCCTCTGAATGTCCCAGCCTGAATGTCTGGTTGTCCTGGGTTCAGCAGTAGCAGTCATTTTTCTCCTTCTTAGTAGCTGGTGCAGCGCTGTGGTTTTGACTTTTGGCCTGGGGACAATACTGATAAAGCCGATGTTTTCAGTTGCTGGTCAGAATGTTTACCCTGACCAAGGACTTTGTGAGCCTCATGCTCTGCCAGGGAGGAGGGGAAGCCGGGAGGAAGCAGGGACAGGACACCTGACCCAAACTAGCCAAAGAGGTATTCCATACCACAGCACGTCATGCCTGGGATATAGAACTGAGAGTTTCCGGAAAGGCTAGTTCACTGCTGGGTAGGGGTGAGTTATTGGTTGGCGGGTGGTGAGGTGTTGTATTCTCTTCCCTTGTTATTTCCTTTATCATTATTATTATTGGTGGTAGCAGTAGTGATTTGTGTTATACCTTAGTTATTAAACTGTTCTTATCTCAACCCATGGGAGTTGCATTCTTTTGATTCTCCTTCCCATCCCTCCAGGAGCAGGGGGAAGAAAGGGTGGAGGGGGGAAGTAGGCTGCGTGGCTCTAATTTACGGCCTGGGCTTAAACCACGACACTGGTATTGATGCTGCAGAACTAAGATTGTCCTTTGGAAAATTTCCCCACATGTGGTTTATACAAATTGTGTTATATTTTAAAGATTTTAATGTTGTTTGTTTGTTTGTTTGTTTGTTTTACCTGTAGTATTTTAAAATTCTTGAATGACAGTATTTTAGAAAAATTATTTTATCCTTACTTATATGCATGCAATATATTAAAACCACCACTATCAAGTACTATTTAACTTTGCTACAGGCATAAGTCCAACATTGTGCATCAGAAAACGTGGACTTTCTGAAAAGGCGCTATAGTCACCTTCCTTCACAGCTAAACAAAATAGAGCTACAGTTGTTTTTAAAACACACTTTATTACAAAATAAGTAGAATGCCCTTCTATGAAGTTAGAAATGTAAATATTTTACAATTTCAAAAAGGGCAATAACTGATTTTTTAAAAAAATGGAAACAGAAAGAAGAAAATAGCACCACATATATGGGGAAAATGGAACAGAAAAGCATCCAGAAAAATGTGCTTTTGCCACTTGTATTTTACCCTATTGTGTCATGATAGCAGAAAGCTAAAACTAAACAAAAATTGCTAGCACTAGAAAATGCAAAGCAGAGAACAAGAGTTGCAGGAAGTCAGTCATACTTCCTTTTTCCCCTGTGCATCCTTTGATAACGAGGAAGGTGGTGCTTCTGTATTGAGCTGCTCCTCATCATACAACCTTGACTACTCAATCCAACAATAAGAGAAAATCAGCAATAAAAGAACTCAAAATCAAATACTGAAATGACAAGTGATGCAATTCTATTTTTCCTACTGCATGGTAGAGTTTACACTCATCTCTGCCTCTTTCTATACTTAGTTATTGATATCAAATTAATGGGATGAGACAAAAGTGATTATCTGCCATTTTGTATTGGACATGGTCTGCTCAAAAGCAGTAAATGATCTGAAGGCTTTTACAGTAGCAGAAACACAAAATAACACTTACTAAATTATACTACAGCTTAAAACATAATTTTCATTTTAATTAATCAAGATGAAAAACTTTGAAGCATTAATTCCATTTTAAATAGTTAAGCAGTTATTTGAACTGTAGTTGCTGTAAATGTGATTGCATCAGATGCTAAATAAATACATTGCCTGGTACAGTCAACTCTCATGATGCAAAGCCTGTTGTAGTTGCTGGTGGTCTTTTCACTGATTTAAAGTGTTTTGAGGCAAGCCTTTTGTTACTGTGCTTTTGCACGTTATGTTTATAAACGTGCTGTACCGTATTCTAAGAAGCACTTGCAGAGCACTCCCAGTGAGGGAGGAGCAGGATATGAGGCAGGTTCTTGCAGCTGCTTGCTCTAGATAACAAAGTGCAGAATTCTTTTTCAGTTGCCTTACAAAATACTGCAAAAAGCCTCCTGTCAATCTTTTGTTCATTTCATTTTGTGCTATGTCTAGGCCCCTACAAATGCTCTCATCAGTTGAAAAGACCCACATAACTGCAGAGCTGCATTTTGAGCTGTAGTATATCATGTTTCTGGAAAAGAGAGAGGAGAGCAGAGCAGTGTCAAAGCTGAATAGTTAGAAGCCTTAAAGGCTTGTATGTATGTTATTCTGAAATGGAGGGCAGAAGCAAGAGGATAATCGCTGCAAATTCCTTAAGATAGATTTAGAAAATCATCCAAGGGCAGTTTTTTATGAAATCCCTCAAATAAAGTTCTCTGTCTTATGCACAAATTCCCAGAAGCACATTTACCAATGTAAATGTAGCCAATAAGGTAGCACCAATGTGCGAGTACAGTACAAAGATCATATCACAGTATGCTACAGATTGCAAGGGACCGCAAAAGATCATCTAGTCCAATCCCCCTGCCGGAGCAGGAACACCTAGATGAGGTTACACAGGAATGTGTCCAGGAGGGTTTTGAATGTCTCCAGAGAAGGAGACTCCACAACCCCCCTGGGCAGCCTGTTCCAGTGTTCCGTCACCCTCACTGAGAAGAAGTTTCTTCTCAAGTTTAAGTGGAACCTCTTGTGTTCCAGTCTGTACCCATTACTCGTTGTCCTATCATTGTTTGCCACTGAGAAGAGCCTGGCTCCATCCTCATGACACTCCCCCTTCATATATTTATATACACTAATAAGGTCACCCCTCAGTCTCCTCTTCTCCAAACTATAGAGACCCAGCTCCCTCAGCCTTTCCTCATAAGGGAGATGCTCCACTCCCTTAATCATCTTAGTTGCCCTGCGCTGGACTCTCTCCAGCAGGTCCCTGTCCTTCTTGAACTGAGGGGACCAGAACTGGACACAATATTCCAGATGCGGTCTCACCAGGGCAGAGTAGAGGGGAAGGAGGACCTCTCTCGACCTACTGACCACCCCCCTTCTAATACACCCCAGGATGCCATTGGCCTTCTTGGCCACAAGGGCACAGTGTTGGCTCATGGTCCTCCTGCCGTCCACTAGGACCCCCAGGTCCCTCTCCCCTACACTGCTCTCTAACAGGTCGTTCCCCAACCTATACTGGAACCTGGGGTTGTTCCTGCCCAGATGCAGGACTCTACACTTGCCCTTGTTATATTTCATCAAGTTTCTCCCTGCCCAACTCTCCAGCCTGTCCAGGTCCCGCTGGATGGCAGCACAGCCTTCTGGCGTGTCAGCCACTCCTCCCAGCTTAGTGTCATCAGCAAACTTGCTGATAGTACACTCAATTCCCTCATCTAAATCCTTGATGAATATATTAAATAATACTGGTCCCAGTACGGACCCTTGAGGCACTCCACTAGATACAGGCCTCCAACTAGACTCCGCCCCATAGACTACAACTCTCTGGATGCTCTCCTTCAGCCAGTTTTCAGTCCACCTCACTACCTGACCATCCAGACCACACTTCCTCAGTTTAGCTATGAGGATGCTGTGGGAGACTGTGTCAAATGCTTTGCTGAAGTCAAGGTAGACCACATCCACCGTTCTGCCATCATCCATCCACAGTGTTATTTCCTCATAAAAGGCTATGAGGTTGGTCAAGCATGACTTCCCCTTGGTAAAGCCATGCTGACTGCCCCTCATAACCCTCTTATCCTTGATATGCCTTAAGATGGCATCAAGGATAAGGTGTTCCATCAGTTTCCCAGGGATGGAGGTGAGGCTGACCGGTCTATAGCTACCCGGGTCCTCCTTCTTGCCCTTTTTGAAGACTGGAGTGACATTTGCTTTCCTCCATTCCTCAGGCACCTCTCCCATTTCCCAAGACTTGGTAAAGATGATGGAGAGTGGTCTAGCAATGACTTCCGCCAGTTCCCTCAGCACCCACGGGTGCATCCCATCTGGACCCATGGATTTATGGATGTCCAGATTGCTCAACTGGTCTCTAACCCATTCCTCATAGATTCCACATCTAAGGAGGCCTTAGCCATCCTAGCTGCCTTCCTACATCCTCTAGCAGCAGTCTTATATTCCTCCCAAGTGGCCAGCCCCTCCTTCCATGACCTGTAAACTCTCCTCTTCCACTTGAGCATACCCAGCTTGAATTACTTTTAGTGCTATGTCTGCTGCTACAATTTTATTCCTAAAATGATAAAAAAAACCCATAAAAACATGAGTTTGTAAAGAAACTACAGTATTATTCCATCAAAATTATACTTTCATCAGAAGGAAACAGCCACCTATGTCTGATGTAATACATGATAGAAATTGAAAAATGAGTGAGTCTGGAATGGGCTAGTTGTAAATGCAGAGAAGTGTCCATTTGACAGAATGCTCTTTAGGGAATGACACTGTGCATAGATGATTTTAATCATAAACCTTTCCATTTTTTTTGGTTGTTCTTTATTTTTTCTTTTCCTCCTGGAAGTAGAGCTGCAGGGATAAGTACCTACCTTATCAGTAGTTCATTTAGTAGCTCATAAGCCTTAATGCTGTAAGCAGCTCTACCTGGTGCTTAAAACAAATATTGTAAAAAAAAAAAGAATTTCCTTATGATGGTTCATAAATAGAAAACTTCAGACTTCTTAGTAAAAAACCATGCATTGTGCTGGCACCGGTTTTCATCCTTGGCTGTATAAGCTGATGAATGTTTCTGTGTTTGATGCAACAACAACTTGTTAATATTTAGCAGTATGATTTGTCTCCTCTGAAATTCAAATTAATAGGTAGTCTAGGATACTGGTTTTAGCATGTAAAACCACCAGACTTGATACTATCTTAGGAAAAAAATATCTAAATTTTGGTTCTCTATAAGAATTCATATGTTATCCTTCTTCAAATCAAGTATTTTCCTTTAGATTAGTGTGTGTGTGCGTTTTTCTTGAATGCTCATTAAGTGTGAGAAACTTGACAGTTTGGAAAAGATAGAAGGTCCAAGGTGAGTTCCCTAAGGAGTCATCCCCTTTTCAAGGTAGAGCTGTTTTGAGTACTCCAACAATATTTTGGATATAAAGAAATGATTGGCAAATAACTTTTGAATCGATGTGCTGACAAACAGCTGGATGAAGAACTGCAAAGGTTTCTGAAACAGTAATATTTTATAGTACCATTGTACATATTGTGATGTTACAACAGTCACAGACCTAAGATTGATTCATATCAAGCTCATTAAGCTCAACACCTTTATCTGTTATAAATAACAAAAATTTGATTTTAAATACTTCTCTATAGATGTTTGTATAATACTAGCACTTAAAAAAGGGAACAAGGAAAATCAAAAATACATCCTGAGGTGAGATATGGATAATGATAATAGGAATAACTCATAAATAATTTGAATGTTATTTCTGTTCTATGGACATTACAATAGTTTTGTCTTTAGGAGCTGGGTGGTTTAAAGGAAAAACAAAACCAGTAGATATCTGGTAATAATTGAAAAAAATAAGCCACATCTAGACAAGATGGAAGTGAAATTCTCATTGAAAGTATTACTGAGTTTCACGTTTATGTACTAGCTGAGTCTGACCTTGTGTAATCCAAACCTAAGGGAAAAAAGCTTAGTGTAAGATTCTGAATCTTTTATGTTGAAATACCATTTAGAATGCAGCATTTTAGAAACTTCCAGTATAATTGTATTTATTTAAAAAATATTCTCAGTCACTGACTTTGGTAACCTCTCTCTGAAGAGTTAGGGCTTGGTTTCGTTAGAGGGCAACTTCATATTTTTTCTTCTAATAAATAAATAAATAATGTTGCTCAATTTCTGTTTAGAAAAAATAACTTGCACCGTAACAGCAAGAAATCCTTAGAAAAGCCTTTGGGAACATTGTAATTTGCAGGAACAGGATCAGAAAAACACTTATTCAAGGTGACAAAGAGATACTGCTGTGACCAAGAGGAATGAATTAGCTTCTATAAAGTGGCTTTTTTTGTAGGCTACAGAAACAGCATTATCAAAACTACCACAAGATTTAGAAACATTGTGTTATATGTGTGATAAAATCTTGAATCAACTGTTAACGACGCTCCTTCATCAGAGCTCTTTTTAGTTTAACCTCATGCTTGCTGATTTTTTTTAATGTATATTATCTCTAAGATAAGGTTACAAGTGAAGATTTCTGAAGCAGATGAAAGAATAATAATTTAGGTGAAAAATAATGTTCCTGTGATAGCCACTGTCTGCAGAAGGAATCAATGTATTTCATTAGAGCTTCCCAAAATCACAAGAAAGAGAAAACTAAATAACACCTTTCTCACTAAAACCAACAATAAACTATTTATCCTTTCAAAATTACAACATGGCTGGCATACTTATGAGTATCACGACAAACTCATGGACCAAGCCTAGCAGATTCCTGTGTAGGGAATTCTGAAAAAGAGGTTAGTTACTACGTTTTTATAGAAAAGTCCAAATGAATTTGTGTCTATAACGCATATACCACACCAAATTTCAATATGTTTGAGGTAACTGAAAATTATTTAATGAATTTAGAAATTACATGTTTTAAATACCAAGAACTGTGGCATCTGCTTTACGTATTACTATTCTCAGTTCTATCAGACCTATTCTTAAGGTCTTTACAAGAACAAATTTTCAGTTATGGCAAGGAACTTCAACATAGTTATTTATGAAATATTTTCTATGAGACTATGAAAGCAATGGAAAAACAAAATTAGCTTGCTTTTCTTAGAGTGTGAAAGTTGTCACTTAATTTTGAACCTACAGGTCCAAATTCTAACCCCACTTGCAACTTTGGTTTTAGTGTTTTAGTAGATTTAGAGATTATTCTCACCATGAACCTGATGTAACAGTTCATGCTTTGGGAATAGGGTGTTTTAGCACTTTAAGGAGTGGAAAAGATGAACGAAGAAATGTTCAAATGTGTCTCTGTGTGATGGCTAAAGAATGCAATTCATGATATGTTATCAATCATCTTCCATGCTTGGCATTATTACAAATTGGTGGAGAAAGTAATTTGCCTTAGACAAAATTCTTAATATTTGCTGCCTGTGAAATATAGGTAGCCCAGAGACAGACTGTTAGTATAAGCATGGTGATACTGCTTTTTAGGTTAAAGAAGCATGAATTTTAGTTTTCTGGGAAAACTTTTTCACCAGGAGTCTGTCACTCTGGGACAAGTAGTGCCATAGTTATGGAGAGTAGTTCCATTATACTGAAGTATTAATTCTCCACTCTTTCAGAGCTGTGAAGAAATGTAAGAGCTCTTGAACTGGATCAAAGACAGTGTCTAATATAATTTATTTGCAGTCATTCAATTTCTTCAGGTTTAGAACAGTGCTCTCAATTTCAGTCTGTTACTCAAGCATTGTTGAGAAAATACTCAGAAGTGAAAAGTGTGCAAAAACTTCAACGTGCTTTTTCTATTACTTTGTGAGCTATGCAACTCAGTTAGCTATACAGCATATGTACAGCAAAGATTTACAGTGCACATAGCACTGCATTGTTCCTCTGTACCAATAACAGCAAGCAATAAGAGATGTGGCAGTTCCACAGGCATCTCCATGGCTGCCCTTGGAAATGTTTGGATTTGCTACAATAAGGCCTATGATTTTGAATTTTTTTTTGAGAGACACAACTAAAACATAAGCACAAAAACTTAAGAGTGACAAAAGAATATTGGATTATGGATGAGAAGGTGAAACAAGCATCTAAACCCCAAAGGAAACCTTTAAGTGTAAATAGTTGCCAAAGTGCTGAAGTTTTGTGACCTAAAATCTTACGCGTGACCAGAATTGGGTTGCTTCATCATAGCAACACTGATGAGGCAAGACTTCATGTCATTGTTTTTGGCTAGTTTCTGAGGCAAAGAGGCTTTTGAAAGATACTCACAGTTTTGCCATCATGAGAATGATTGGAAAGTGGGAGCTGAAGCAACTTCAGTCCCCCTACACAAAGCAGAACTGGCAAGAGGCCAGTGTCTAAAGGGGTTTATGCAGATGCTAATTCTGTAAATTAAAATTGTTTACTAGTGCTTCCATTTGTGAGATATTTTCCTTTCTGACCAGGAATTTACAAGAACCTTTGTGTGCTCTGTGTTTGTGTCCAGAACTGCTTTGCTCTGAAAAAGCAGAGGCCTGTTGATAATCCAAAAATTGGCCAGTGCAGGACTGCAGTCTCTTAAGAAACCCAGTCTAGTAAGTGTTTTCCAAACAGGATGGATGCACCAGCAGCAGATGCACAATCTGTGACTGATGCAGTGCTGCTGGTACAGTCTCACCTGTTAGATGTGACTGCTGGGGTTGTGTGATACCAGAGAGCTGCATTGCAGTATCTCCTCAGTCAGAAGGAATTCAGCAATTCACATAGCATGGACAAGAAACATTATTACCCTTTCTGGAAAAACAGAAGAAAACAGTGCTTGTACACATTCACTCTGAAGAATAGACTCCAGGCTGCATTCAGAGTGGGCAGAGGCACAACAATTTGAGGTGGAGTAGGAAGTTAGATACTCATATGAGTTTATAATTCTCCATTGGATCGCTCCATACTGTTTTCTCCTCACAGCTGGGGCATCAGGATTATCCTCAGCAAGTGGCTAATTTCTTTCTATTCTCATAGGAAGCCAAGTAGGTCTTTTCATTTTCTGGGTTAGGAATAACTAGTGTGCTATTGGTTTCATAGCTGTGAGCAGTCCTTCAGAAGTATAGTTCTGCCTAAGGGAAGAGGTTTGTTTTTTTCAAAAAAAAGGGGGAATATGAAGAGGTTGATGAAATAAATGCAAAGCAACTATTTGAATTACGTGTGATGCTGCATATGTCTTTCAAACACTTGTTGAGAACACTCATGCTGAGGTTATGTGTTTGCTGATTCCACCCACTGAGAGCATCTTTAAATTCTAGTGACAGAAAGTGAAATAGATACTGCAATTTCTCTAAGGCTAGCTCTTCTGAAAAGAAAAAATAAAGAAGTTGTAAGATATCTAATGTCTCATGCTTTGCATGCTGTGCAACTGGACAGGTGTATTGCGAAGAACCCCTAGGGAATGTCAGCATTGATGTAAACAAAAAGATTTCATTTCATGAGTCACTAGATTGTCAGTGATGCATTACACCTTGTCACAGATGTTATGGAGCAAAAATGAGGTATTGCCCTGAATTTTATACCCCCATGACTAGAAAATTTGAACCTGGGGATTTTAAAGTTAGATGATTTAGCTGTAATCATCCACAACAATTTTGTCAACTATTGTTATTACTGTGAGCATTTTGGGGCCAATTTTTTAAATAGATTTCATAACTGGATGTAGTGATTAACCCTTTGTTATCTTCCTAATGATGTGTCCTGGGTTCAGCAGCAGCAGTCAGTTTTTCTCATTCTTAGTAGCTGGTGCAGCACTGTGGTTTTGACTTTCAGCCTGGAAATAATACTGATAAAGCTGATGTGTTCAGTTGCTGGTCAGAATGTTTACCCTGACCAAGGACTTTCTGAGCCTCATGCTCTGCCAGGGAGGAGGAGAAGCCAGGAGGAAGCAGGGACAGGACACCTGACCCAAACTAGCCAAAGAGGTATTCCATACCACAGCATGTCATGTCCGGGGATGTAACTGGGAGTGCCCCGGAAGCGCATGTCCTCTGCTCTGTCGGGCTTATTTCTGGTGGCTGGTATCGTATTCTCTTCCCTTGTTATTTCTCTTATCATTATTATTATTGGTGGCAGCAGCAGTGATTTGTGTTATACCTTAGTTACTGGACTGTTTTTATCTCAACCCGTGGCAATTACATTCTTTCGATTCTCCTCCCCATCCCTCTGGCGGGGAGGAGGGGAGTAGAAACTGCGTGGCTGACTTGCCGACTGGCTTAAACCACGACATGATGACTACTTTCTTCTGTCAAAGAAGGCAAAAATGATAGTTCTGACTATGATAGCTCTATCAAGCAACTGTTTAGTCCATGGAATAAATAGTGTTGCATCACTAAACAGAAGGATTTATGAGTTAGCCTCTGCATAGTGATAAAGAAGCCCTTACTTATACACTGTATGTGGTAGTAGAGAGTTGAGCATTTCTTTTAGTCACAGTATGAGTCAGGGTATGATTTGGTGCCTTGCATTGTGCTCAAGGACAAATTGCATGATCGCTCAGTAGAAATTGGTGGCAAAAGCGAGATAGCCAAGGTAATGACATAACCTTACCCTTCCCAAGTCAGAGGAGCAGAAGACCAGATGCATGCTCATGTAAAGTGTAGAAAATAGCATTCTTCAACAGTGCTGAATACTGATATGGGAAGAGTGTTGAGGTTTGGGCTCAACACTCTTGGCAGTTCTTTTCCCGGCAGGATTACTTGTGCAAGTTTTGAGGAAACCAAACTGGACTTTTTTTTCTTAATATATATTACCATTTTAAAATTCATTTCCACTTGGCACTCAAAAGCCTCTCACTGCAGCCATTGTTTCAGTCCAGAGTTCAAAATTTGATATACTTTCCAGAACTTGAAGGATAATCCTTTTGTAATCATTTTGCATAAGGTGTTTGTACTACCAGGTAAACATAATATATCTGCTTCTTTAAAATGAGGTATTATTCCTGAATACATTGTATATAGTGAATATTCAGCTGAACTTGGGCTTTGTTCACTTTGGTGTAGTAGAATGCTTTTGATCATTTCGAGCTGTCATCACTTTGAGAGCATCATTCAGTGCAGAGTGTCAGCAGAAAATATTGTTATTACCTTCACAGAAAATATATTTGACCTTGTGAATTTCAAAAATTTCATTTCATTAATTTGAAAGCAAAAAATTTAGCATGGTGAACATCAGACAATCTGAAGTACTTAATCTACTAGCTCAGCAAAACACCAAATTAATTCAAATCTGACAAAGATTCTCCATCTATAGCAGAAGCATGTTCTCAATTACATATTGAATTAAATAAGAAAGAGGAATGTTTTTGAAAGCTTGAAATTTATGATTTCATTAGAGTGAAAAATTTAACCTAAAAATGTGCAAAAATACATATTAATCATTTAGTTTTAACACATAAATGTAAATGGCTTGGAACTGAGTTTCATTTCAGACTGTAAGTAGTAATTATCTAGTGGTACCTCAGGAGCTTCATTAGAACACTGCTTTTAATAAAGGTGGGGAACACTGGGGATCTGCACAAATAAGAGGATTATGGTATTTAATCAGCACAAAGTGGTAACGATAAAGCTTTACTAGATAGCATTTCCAAATATGAAATCAAGGAAGACAGTCTTGAATGTAAGTGGGTTAATGTTCATTTAAAAATATTTTATTCAGTGAATTATCTTCTGTTCATTTATGGGTTAATTTGAATGAATTAGTTTGGTGTTTGAAATAGTCATCTTCAACAATTAGTAGATGGAAAATTCTTTCTTCTAAACTATTGTTCTCATACAACGCCAGTCTACAATTTGCTTTAGTATTTATTAGTATTTTAATATTTATTATCCACTGTTTGTGATATTTAGTGATTGCTTTCATCAGAAAGTTCTTTCTGGTCCATGGCTGGCCTTTATATCATCTACAAGATATAAGTTCATATACAAACATATGTTTATGAGAATTTGTGTTATGTTGCAAGTAATAACACAGAAGTCCCATCTTAGGCATTTACATTGATTTAAATTAGCATTTAAAAGATATAAGGGAAACATTTTAAGCATATGAAACAGGATTTTAGGGTGTATACCCACTATGTATAGATATGAAGGCAATGTAATTATAATTTTTTTAAATCATAATGAAAAGAGAAAGATCTACTTCTCACTCTACAAGTCAGATTTTGGATAAAAGGAGTACATTCTCTTTTCTGCAACTCAAGCTTACATGTGCAATTCCAGTAAGTGAAATGATTAGATAATCTTCCACACTTTCTGTCTCACACTAGTGAACTCAGGTTCTATGTTTTTGCTGATGTTTTATTTGCAGTCACACCTAAATGTGTTACAAACACTCTGACTCTGCATGTGAGGGAAAATCTCCTGCTGACGGTTTTGTGAGTTTGGCCAGTATCAGGCACAGTATTCTGGACATCATGATCTACTGTGAAATTTTCATAGAACCATAGAATAGTTGGGTTGAAAGGAACCTCAAAGTTCATCTAGTTCCAACAATTCTGCCATGGGCAAGGACATTCTCCACTAGACCAGGTTACTTAAAGCCTCATATTTAACAAAGATTTGTTAAGGTAGAAAAAAATGTACCTCTGCTATTCTTAAAAAGCACCAAGGCCTTATTTTTTTTTTTTATGTTCTTGTAATTTGTCTTATATAATTTATAATGTAAAATTTTACTTAGTGTCTCATTCCATTGCTTTGACTGTTGGCTGTATCTCATCTTGTGATATCCTCCCCACTGCAGATTTATTATCTGTGAGTATTAGGCCAAGTACTACCTTTCTAGACTTCTTTTCCATCTGTTCATACATAGATCCATGTGTTCAGTTCTTCTTTATTTGGTCATGAAAAACTTATGCTTGTACAAATCAGAAGGTTCGCTAAGAAAGGTGCTTAAACAGTTCAGATAACTACGCCCAACTTCACCAGTGACCTACACAAAATACACTTCAGAAGACGTATGTAATTTCTGCACATCTGCAATTGCATTTTGAATTGCCTCAAGTGCCCAATTGCATGTCTTCATCCTATTGATCTTTATATGAGATTGAAATTTAAGGGTTGGGTCATTAGAAAATTATTTTGGTAGGATGGATGTCTTTCAAGCAGAGATTTACAATTGAAGATGTCCATACATGAATGAAAATCAAGGAAGAATCTTGGAGAACGCTTTTTCTGGTTGGACAGCTGGAATTTTGCTGTATTTCATATATTTTCTCATTAAAAGCCAGAATTTTCAGTCATTCTGTCATTGTATCAATATGTAATCTAAATGTTTGCAGCAATGATACATTTATGGCTCTATCTTTAAGTTCTGCACTGATTCCTCTTCTAAACCATGATTTGCAACAGTTTTGGTATTCGGAAGTTCCTTTTTTTTTTCCCTTACACAGTGTAACAATTTTTTTACTCTATTATCTTAATCATTGTATTCAATTCAAAATTTAGTACTTTACCCAGTGGTCATTAGACCATGCAGTTATAGCCTTAACAAAGCATTAGTGGTGCTGGTTTTCTCATTAAATTTTCCTACAGGCATTTTAGAGCTCATGTAATTTTTTTTTGTCATTGTTGCTACTTCATTGCAGTAAAAAAGAGACTTTACCCTTCTACAGTTTTTCTTTCTAACTTGCTTTGTAGGTTCTTGTTAACCTTTTTTTCCCCAAAAGCTTCTAATCCCTTTCAGTCGTATTGTAATTCACAAATTTCTCAGAATGACCTTTCCGTAGCAATCAAATTCTTCATACCTAGACCTGAAGAAAAGTCATAATAAGGTCAAACATGCTTAGGTCTTTATTGTCCCATCAGCAAATTACCTTGGAGAATAAGGTATTTTAAAATAATCCAATAGCAAAAAGAGTTTATATAATTATTGAATATTTTGAGTTGGAAGGGACTTTTAAAGGTGCTCTAGTCCAACTCCCTGCAACAAACAAGGACATCTTCAACTAGATCACATTACTCAGAACCCATTCAACCTGATCTTGAATGTTTCCAGGTATGAGGCATCTGCCACCTCTCTGGGCAGTCAGTGCAAGTGTTTCTCCACCTTCCTTGCAAAATAATTTCTTCCTTACATCTAGTCTGAATCTACCTTCCTTCAGTTTAAAGTCATTCCCCTTGCCCAGATTTCTCATAGGCCCCCTTTAGGTACAGGAAGGCTGCTCTAAGATCTCCCCAGAGCCTTCCCTCCTCCAGGCTAAACAATTCCAGCTCTCTCAACCTGTCTTCATGGGAGAGATGCTGCTGCCCCCTGATCATCTTCATGACCCTCTTCTGGACTTGCTCAAACAGCTCCACATCCCTGTTGTGCTGGAGGCACTAGAGCTGAATGCAGTACTGCAGTGGGGTCTCATGAGAGCAGAGTAGAGGAGAAGAATCACCTCCCTCGACCTCCTGATCATGCCTATTTGACACAGCCCAGGATACGGTTGGCTTTCAGGGATGCAAGATCAGATGTTCTGGAACAGGGAGGTTGCACATTGTCCTGGGTTCAGCAGTAGCAGTCATTTGTCTCCTTTAGCTGGTGCAGTGCTGTGGTTTTGACTTTCAGCCTGGGAACAGTGCTGATAACACCGATGTTTTTAGTTGCTGTTTAGTAATGTTTAGTCTGACCAAGGACTTTCTGAGTCTCATGCTCTGCCAGGGAGGAGGGAAAGCCGGAAGGAAGCAGAGACAGGACACCTGGCCCAAACTAGCCAAAAAGGTATTCCATACCACAGCACATCATGCCCAGTATATAAACTAGGGGCAGCTACCTGGAAAGGCTAGATCACTATGCGGTCGGGCTGGGTATTGGTCAGCGGGTGGTGAGCAGTTGTATTCTCTTCCCTTGTTATTTCCCTTATCATTATTATTATTGGTGGCAGCAGTAGTGATTTGTGTTATACCTTAGTTACTGGACTGTTCTTATCTCAACCCATAGGAGTTACATTCTTTCGATTCTCCTCCCCATCCCTCCAGGAGCGGTGGGGGGGGAAGGGGAAGGGAGTGAGCAAACAGCTGCGTGGTTTTTGAGTGACAGGCTGGGCTTAAACCATGACACACGTACATCATTATTTGAACATCTAATTAATAAAATCTCCAAGTTCAGACTATATAAAAAAAACTTCACTATATGATCTTAAGGTCTTTTGCAATCCTAAACATTCTATGATTTAATAAAATGTTTACAGGTAGCCCTTGCACTGGGAGGAAGTCAAAAAGTTTCATTCTAGCACAAAAATGATTCCTGTGTCTTTATCTTCTTTGATATTACCAGGATCAATAGGTGAATCCAAGCTCAGTTATTGCAGCAAGAGTTTGTAGGACTGTCCCTAAAATCTGAACCTGTCCATCATAAGAATTTTTGCTGTCTAAGAAGCAGTTGCTCCAGGCTGTTGGAACAAATACAGCTGTTTCATTTTCCAGCCATCTGTCTAGACAAAAATACCAAAAAATATACAACTTACAACATCTGTGACATTTAGTACCAGAGTTGTTAATGCTAGAGGGTCAAAATCAGTAAAAACCAGAACTTAAATCTTTTCCCTTGGGTTATAAATGACTATTTAGTTTAAGTCAAAAGCTTTACTGTTGACACTCATGTCATAAAACAATTTATTAATGTTTTTTAAATGACTGGTCTCATGTCTGGAGTGTGAATATTCAGAAAATACATATGCAGTTCTAAGGACTGACCCTGGAGCAGTGTAAAAACACAAAAGCTAAGTTCGTGTAATAATTAATCACCAACAAATAAATAAAAAGATAAATAACTGCATGATTTAGTGGCACAGTTATGTATTATCTATAATGAACATATCTAATCTTTTACAATCTGTAGAAGCTGCTACTGGTTGATCTTGAATTCACAGACTTTGTGAGTTTGCAGTCAGATATGTTATTCCAGATGCAGCTTAGCTAGTTAAAAAAGTTAGTTCATGGCTTCTGTTAGGATGTCAATACCTGTGAGAGTTACCACCACTTATATTTGCCAGCCTAAGTGCACACTCCATCATTACTGGCTTGCTTCTATAAAATTATCTGGGTTAGAAAACAACACCCCTGCTATTGTGGAGTGCTGATACCTACATTAAGCCAATAGATCTGTGAAGGAAAGGATGATGGGGAACAGAGAACAGTACTGGCCTCAGGGATCGGTGCTGTTTAATATTTTCATCAACGACCTGGATGAGGGAACTGAATGTACCTTCAGCAAGTTCGCTGATGACACTAAGCTGGGAGGAGTGGCTGACACACCAGAAGGCTGTGCTGCCGTCCAGCGAGACCTGGACAGGCTGGAGAGTTGGGCGGGGAGAAACTTGATGAAATTCAACAAGGGCAAGTGTAGAGTCTTGCATCTGGGGAAGAACAACCCCATGTACCAGTACAGGTTGAGGGTTGACCTGCTGGAAAGTAGTGAAAGGGAAAGGGACCTGGGGTCCTGGTGGATAGGAGGATGACCATGAGCCAGCACTGTGCCCTTGTGGCCAGGAAGGCCAATGGCATCCTGGGGTGTATTAGAAGGGGGGTGGTCAGTAGGTCAAGAGAGGTTCTCCTCCCCCTCTACTCTGCCTTGGTGAGGCCGCATCTGGAATATTGTGTCCAGTTCTGGGCCCCTCAGTTCAAGAAGGACAAGGACCTGCTGGAGAGAGTCCAGCGCAGGGCAACTAAGATGATTAAGGAAGTGGAGCATCTCCCTTATGAGGAGAGGCTGAGGGAGCTGGGTCTCTATAGTTTGGAGAAGAGGAGACTGAGGGGTGACCTCATCAGTGTTTACAAATATGTAAAGGGTGAGTGTCAGGATGATGGAGCTAGGCTTTTCTCAGTTATGTCCAGTGATAGGACAAGGGGTAATGGGTGTAAACTGGAGCATAAGAGGTTCCATGTGAACATCAGGAAAAACTTCTTTACTGTGAGAGTGACAGAGCACTGGAACAGGTTGCCCAGGGGGGTTGTGGAGTCTCCTACGTTGGAGATATTCAAGGCCCGGCTGGACAAGTTCCTGTGTGATGTATTCTAGGTTACCCTGCTCTTGCAGGGGGGTTGGACTGGATGATTTTTTGAGGTCCCTTCCAACCCTCGGGATTCTGTGATTCTGTGACCCAGCTCAGCAGCAGCCAAAAAGAGCACATCAGACCATTGTCTTATATGATCCCAAGGACATTCTTATTCTCTACTGTTCCCTGTATTTACATACAGTAATGCCAGCTGAACCATAAGATGTCTGGTTAATACAATAGCCTGTGAAAGAATTATTTGCATAAGCTTTATTCTAACACGCTACTGCTTCACTTGAAGTTCGGTTGTTAAGAGAAAGAACCCCCAGAGAAGAGTCAGAAGCATGAGATCAATTTGGATGGCCAGCATATCTGATCAAAGTGATACAGCTATTTTGGATTACTATTGAGGAACACCAAGGACAGAGAAAAGACATATGTATATTCAATGCTTGCAATTAATGACATTTTATAGATGATCTCAGACATGATTTAAAATTGAAATAAGCTCTCTTGTGCCACAGAAGTAATATCAAGTAAATATGTTGAAGCTATGGGTTAGGAAATATTATTCTATAGGAAATGTAGCAAAGGGTAATGTTTTGTCTTTTTAATAATGAGTCTCCAAAGTTAAGAATCTCTGGACCAATTTTACACTGGGTTTGTGGTGTGAATCTGTTATTTTTTTAAACTCATTTAACCCTATCAATGTGACTGAGGTTACAAGGGTATTCCTCAGATTGCAGTGATTTAAGCATACTCAGGATCAAGTCCCATATTAGTACTGATGAAATAAACGATAGTAAGAGTATAAATCAGAGAGGATTTAAACCTTTTACCCTTTTAAACTAACAACTTGGCTTAAAATTATTTTGCTAATTTTGGAAAGATTTAATTCAATTTTTCCAAACAGTTAAAATGACATCCAGTCTAACATCACCAGTTTCATTGGAATTATCCCAGAAATTAAGTCTGTACTTTTTTTTATTATTATTCCACTGCCTGTAGCAATTGAATTCTAACAGCTGCACAAAGACTTTAAGCAGTACTTTAAGGTGAAAATTCTTGTGATTAATCGTTTCTAGAACCACTCTTAGCAAAATAAGTATGTAAATGTTGGATAGTTTTTTCAGTATGTCTGCTTTTATTTAATATTAAAAAAAAAAAAAGGTAAATTAAAGATCAATTTAAACTTATATTAATAGAAAACAAGCAAGTTGTAATGCTTTTGCAATGGCAGTGCAATTAAAAATAAACAGCTGTTGTGGAAACCACAAGGTTTAATGGGGAAAGCTATAAATCATGATTTATAGTGAGAGAATGTAATTTCCTGAAGTGGATCAAGTCTGAACTAAAGCTGCTCAAAAAGTGCACTTTATAAGATTTTATCCAGCTCTATATGATTTGCAAAATGTCATTGAAATGGTAGCCAGGGATATAATTTGTACTTCCCATGGTAAAACTGAAACAAAGTTAAAGAGAGTGTAGAGCACACCGCTCACTGCAGTCATCAATTCTTCCCCACGGTATCTCTACAAAGTCCCTTTTTGCTGCAGTGTTTTTTTGGGTTTTTTGTTTGTTTGTTTGTTTTGTTTTATTTTTTTCTTTTACACTAGCATTGGACATTTCATGGTATCTGTGGGGTCTTTGAACTTCACGGGATCATAAATCTAGAAGCTTTGTACCACAGACTAGTGAAAAATAGGGAGCAGCATTATTTCAGAGATGATCTTCGAAGTGAGAAGATATGAGACGGTATAGAGAAATGTTCATGTGGGGGAAAGGATTCAGCTTATCTGTATAGATTGCATTGGTGGCCACTTCTCTTGATGAGAGGGTTGAGTAGAAAGTTAACTGTTAGAAAACATGACTGCAACTACAAATATGTTAATGATCCGCATGCACAAATTATATAAGGACAAATCACAGGGACAAATCATCAATATCTGACCTTGCCCCACAGCAAATGAATGTTAAATTGTCAATGGAATAACCTGGGATGGTCTTGAGCAATAATCTCTTAGCCTTTTCATCAAACTGTAGAAACATAACTCCTGACAAAATTTTTACTTCCTGATGCTTTCAGCTTCCAGCTCATGGCAGTGTAGCTTCAGTTTTGGAAGGCACAAGTACAGAGTCTTCAACAGCTCCCTGTTTTTCCATCTTGCTGTAATGATTAAGTTATTCAGCAATGTCACAGAGATTATTTTATGTATGCCGCAAGTGGTGTTAACTGGCAATGGAAACTGAGATGGTACCTGTATCTTCTTCAGTTACTGGTGGCTTCATGCAAGATATTCTTCAAAAGGTGAACTTACACTAATAAGTACATATCGATTTTATTGGAAATTAATTGTTTAATAGATTGGAAATTCTATTGTTTAAACTGAAACCAAACTGCATGTCATTTTCAATGTCAGCTGTCTGTGTCATGATCTGATTGAACAAGGTTACTGTGAGGTTTATTTCGATGCTAACAGCCATGAGGCATTACTACTGATGCTACAGACAGGAGCACAGGGCAGATGCATGCTGTCATTTTCAGATCTATTAGCATTCCAAGAACTGAGAAAGCATAGAAAATAACCCTAAATCAACCTAATCTATTGCTAGTTAAAATAAATATGTAGTTACCAATTTAGGCAGTGAGAAAAAAAAAAACATTCAAGCAACAGTTTCCACCCCAGCTACCTTTTCCCATGCTCAACATCATTTTTTTATTCCCCTTGCCTCATGTCAGGGGATAAGGGGGCTATAGTCAGTACATGGCAGTTTCCCTCTGTTGCTCCTTCCTCTTGACATTTCTTTGCTCCAGCATGGACCCTCCACAAGCTTCAGGGAACGTAGCTCTGCTGTGTAGCACCTTCTCTGACCTTGTTCCTCTCTCTGCTGTTTCTCAGTCTTTTTGTTCCCTCCTTCTCTCTCTGTCTGCAATATATGCTTTTTTAGAAATGGGTTTTCATGGAGATACCATCAACTGATGCTTTCATCTGTGTTCTGCAGTGGGTCCTTTGAAGCCAATTGTACCTGGCTGTCTGGAACAGTGCAGCCCATGGCCTCCTCCCACTGGGGCCACCCCTGCAGTCCCCCTGGCTATCACCTTTCTCAGAGCTGGAAAACTTTGTGAAATTTTAATCATATGGGAAATCCACTTCCTTTCCCAGTTTTTTGTTTCTCTCAAAGGATACTCCTTGCTCTGCAGTGAACGTAAAAGCTGAAACTGCAAAACCATGACACCACTGGCTAAAAATTCAATTACATGATCCAGAATACAGCTGTGTGGCTGAGCCTTTGTTTTCAGAAAACATAATTTCTTTTATTCCTTAGCACTGCTAGTTGAAATTGCCATCCTCCCTCCCCCACCAAAGTCATTCTGAAATCTAACGCTGATTAAGTAGAAAGAGTGTATCACCTCTGGAAAACTTAAAAGCTTCTGATTTTCAATAGCTAAGCTGCAATTAACCAATTACTTTTATTGTTTAGTGCTCAGACTTCACCAGCTTTTAAAAATGCTGTTATAAACATCAGTTGTTTATGATCCTGCAGGCATAAGACACAATGCTGTTTGCAGCTTGGCAGGTATTTAATCTCTGGTGACTATGAGATAGATCATATATTCCTGCTTGAAAGCTCTTCAGTAGTATTTTGTATATCCTTCCATTAGCGGTAAAGCTGTAGGTCTAATCATATCCATTCTGGCACAGGAGTCTGTTCTTCTAGTTCACCTTTGCAGCAGCTATTAGCAAAAAAATATCTTGGATTTTAGTCAGTACACTAAGCATTCTGTGAAGATTAGTAATCACTCAGCTCTGGCATGCTAGCAGGGGAAACAAAAAGACTGTCTGACCTTTTTCAACAGGAACTTCCAAATCTTAATGATACAAGGTTTACTTACTTACAAAAAATGGAAAAGAAGGAAAAACCAAAGCTGTCAGCAAAGAGGTATTCAGCTGTTGCTCAAAAAAGAGATGCCTCACAGAGAGGGCATTGAGGAAAGCAATGTCAGAAAAAAAAAACTCAGAGAAGAAACCTAATGTAGGGATGAAACAAGAGCAATACTGTATGTTCTTGATATGATAAAGGCTGGACAAAGCAAATTAAATACCTTCTCTAGACTAGCTTTCTTTTTAATGAAGTACAACTGTCAACAAAGAGAGAAAATGTCACCAAATGTCATCAGCAGAATAACCACAAGATAAACCAGAAAATTTTCCTAGAGATAAAAGCTGTACAAACTCCATGAAACTCTCCCAATCAAGTTCTAAAAGAAGAAGAAAAAAGCTTTAGGGTGAAAAGGTCAATGCTAATAGACAGTCAAACAGAAAATAACCCTACTGGGACAGAATGAAAAATAAATTTCTGGCAAGTAGCATCCAAGTGCAGACTGACCTGAATGAATGACCTGGTACAGGAGTCTCCAAATTTAGAGAGAATAACATTTTTGAATTGGAACACAAGGTAGTAAATTGCGTTATAGAAAATAAGATGCTCTGTGGTAGCATATCAGCGATTTGTTCCATACAATGGAATTTATGTGCTCTAGTAGTTTTCTAAGTCTTTTTCTACTGTAAAGAAAAGAAGCATTTATATTTCCTGCAGTTAGATACTTGAGTCCTTCTTTGGCAATGAAGAATAAATTCAGTCCATTAATACAGAAGGCATCTTGAGATCACTTGTCTGGAAAGTGTGAAACTTGTTTTCCATTTTCCTCTGCCTAAAGACTACTTTACCCCCCCTTTTTTTTTCAGGTGTGTTCAGGGATGAAGCATCCTCATTACCACCTCCTGACATTTTTGTCCTTTGTATGAAATCAAGACCTATTAATATAAATTATGAAACATCCATAGCCTATCAACCTATGAATAGTTTGGGAAGGAAAAATTATGTAGGTAAATGGGGGTTTTGGTAGAAGAAATGTATTTACCTTGAAACAAATGGCACATTTAGTTTCTATTAAAAACAAAACAAAAAAAGAGCTCATAGAACATATTAGGTCTAATGTTGCTGCCACATAAACAATAGCAGGATTACAAGCCTCTAAGCTTTATGTCTCCTATGAGTTTAGTAGGATGTTTACATCATCATCATCAACAGCTAAACAATATATTATATACTTTTGATAGGTTTGGAGGCCAAGCTAGGTTCTGAGGATATTTAAAAAAAAAAAAAAGGTAAAAAAGAAAAAGGAGAAGGTAGGAGAAACAGAGAAAATAAGAGCTAAGGAGCCTGGCATCAATGCACTGCTTGAAGTAGGAAATACCTGTATTGCCCTGCCAGTTATTATGGCAGGAGTAACTACCCTGAAATGTCATGACTGGTTGTACTGGATTTGCCTGGGATGGAGTTAATTTTCTTCATAGAACGCTATATGATACTGTGATTTTAGATATGTGACTAAAATAGTCACATCCTAATATTTTATCTGTTCCTGACCAATGCTTATTGTGATACTCTATGCACTTGAAAGAGTGCCTGTCTCCTTCTCTCTCCCCCCCTGAACTACTGGATGCTGTAAAAGTTGGGCTCCACTGGGATGCCTGATCCCAAATATAGTAGTACAAAAAGGTACTAATGGAATGGCAGATATTTAAATAAAACTAAACTTACAAAACTTTATATGTATGTATAAATATATGTTTATGTATATACACACACAGATGAGTGTGTGTATATATATGTATACACACACACACAGAGGAAATCCTTTGAAATAAAAGACTTCAATAAAAAATATTTGAGGAGGAAAGAAGCCTAAGCAATGTGTGTGGCTCTTTGTTTAAGTACTACTTCAGTGCCTGAAAAAAAGCCTAAATTTCTTTATGGATGCTCAGGTGAGTAAATCCAGGAGGAGGTTTCCACATGTGAATCTTACATAGAAATCAGTTACTACTGATCATTGTCCTAATTTCAGTACCTCATCTGAGAGATGTAGGGTCCATCCCTTTCTCCCTCATCACTTCTTCCTGATCACCCCAACACTGGCTTTTCTGATTCCTGTTCCTATACTCTCTCTATAAACCAAACAAAAACGTTGAGACAGATCAGGTGGGATTCTGAACCCCACAAGATGGCAAAATGTTTTAAACCAAGTCACTGGCATTCCTTAACACCCCTCTCCACAAGCTTTATGTGTGTAACATATTGATGATATACAGCAGCATCAGAATATAGTAAGTGGTCCTCCCATTCATTTCTCCTACCTCTGACTGTTAAAGTATCCAGATGTCAAACACTTATGCTTCATGAGTGGTCCCACAGAATTTAAGAGCAGAATTTACGTTTGTGTTTATCCAGTATATGGCCCCTTCAGGCTTTTCATCCATGGACAGATGCAGCCAAATAAAAGCATCCAGAGTCATGGAGGTCCTGCCCTCTATGGCAGTTTTCTATGGCATTTTTCATTCCAGCTCTCCAAAGTTTATTTTATTTAAATTTAAATTACTGGGTAATTTAAAGGGTGCTTTTAAAGGCCTGTTATTCATTGTGAGATTAACAGGGAAATTCAGCATCAGATCAACGAAGTACACACCTAAGGAGGAAGGAAAGTTTGTGAGCTCTGAGCATCTTGTTCTCTAGAAGGGAGGAATGTTAGCTGATGCTCCAGTAATTAATGGTTAAATTACCCTTGGGTAGTAGGTAGTAGGTAGCATAACTTTACAATCTTGTAGCTTTAAATTTCACGTCTAATTGTAGCAGTGGGAGTTAGAATGCAGGTTGAAGACATAATGAAATTACCATAGGGAGTAACAGACTAATGAACTGAAGTCCAGCAGAAGTTATAGCTACATTGCTGTCATCTTGGAAATCTGTAAATAACAACTTTGAAAATCATTGAGAACATTAGACAATGGATTTTATGCGTATATAAGCATGAAATGTGGTTTGGGAGGAATAATTGAGTTTGCTATACTTGGAAAAAGTATACTTGGAAAAAAAATCACTTGTTCATCATTTATTCTCCTTTGCACACCTTTTTAATCTTATTTGCATTTTTTAATGCAAAACCCTACAGAATATATCTTCAATCATACTGAATTGGTTTATGTCAAGTCGTAAGTGCATATACAACTTTGTAAGTCTTTATTCTCCATCAAAAAACTTAGAGGAAAGCTCAGTAATCCTCTTTATGTTTTTGGTACTTAGAATTTCAAAGTCAAACCCTCCATTTTATTAAGAATTCTGAAATCTTGGTTTATTGAATAGTAATTCTAAACCAACTTTTTAATGAAGTGGCCTGTTTGAAATCAAATTATCTTCAGTTAATAAAATACAGATGAGTGAATCTAGTGCTTTAGCAAATGTAGCTGAAAACTGATCTTAGTTAGTAGATGTCTTTTATTCAAGGTCTTTTAATATGAGCTTACGCATCTATTTATTTATTTACTTATTTATTTAAATTCCTGTTCTGTGGGAATATCACATGAGTATCAGGTATGATCCTTTACTTGTTATGGAAGTTTGACAAAATGCCACATGACCTTCCTAAGGAGGCCACAGCTTTTACTTGTTGCATAAACCTAAATGCAGTTGATGTGACTCTACCTATATAACATCATCTTCCTATATACTGTGGTTTTTCTCATGGATTATCGCTGTATCAGCTACATTGATTCTATCAGTTTCACCTATCGACAGTATTAGTTTCTGCTTTACCCAGACCTGGATATTACTTAGCCTGTGAATTATTCCAGTAGTGGAGATTCCATTAGTTTACTGGTCAACCTGTGCCATCATCTCAGTCCTTATAATCTATTTTTTTCCTAATATACTAATTTTTGCTACAACAGAAAACTGTTACTTCTTGTCCTGTATGCCACAGAAATGCAGGAATAAATTATTTTCTCTGTGTTCTACAGCCTTTAACATAATGAAAATGTATCTTATGTCTCTATTCAGTTTTGCCTTTAGGTTAAAAAGCCATGCAGTCTTGTCTTCCTTTGTTTCCTGGACCTCTGACCACCTGCTGATCTTCTCTAAGATGTATCCAGTTAATTCCCATCTGCATCTATCTATCTATCTATCTATCTATCTATCTATCTATCTATCTATCTATCATCCATCTATTTATCTATCTATCATCATCTCTCATCTATCTATCATCTATCATCTATCTATCTATCTATCTATCTATCTATCTATCTATCTATCTATCTATATATCTATCTATCTAAGCTAGATGATAGCTAGCTAGCTAGCTCTATATATCCCATCTGCATATATATATCTTCTCATATCTGCAGTAACTCTTATGGTTTAACTCCAGACAGCAACTAAGTACCACCAAGTCTGCTTTATTCATGAGGGCTGTGTCCATGATAATTAGAGCAGAGAACAGGTGTTTAGGTACTGATACACTATAATTCTTATATCCTTTTCTGCAGATCTGCTACTTAGAGGGTTTTGGAGGTTTTTTGCATCCTGTCCCCTTTATCCTATTTATATTTGGCTGGTGTTGGCTAATTGTAATGTCTTTCACCAATTTCCATTTTGCCATCTGCACGTGGTCCTGCAATTTAGATATCATCTCCCTTATCTTAGTGCAGATCCAAGAAGCATCCTCTGGCCCACCCTCCATGTAATTAATGAAGTCACTGAGTACATCCTAACTAAATATAGGCTTCTGTATGTCCTCTCAAACAGTCTCTGAGTTTCATTATCAGAACAGCTTTCTAGCTATGGTTATACAACTAGTATTACAACTAATGTATAGCAACTAAAACAACTTGAGCTTCCTAGCTTCTTACGAGCATATATTATGACATTGAAGTATAAGATGCATACTGCTCCTGCAGAATGTTTGCAAATAGTTTGCTGGAATACTTATCTCACAGTTTTCTCAGAACTAAGCATAAGCTGTCTATAATTCTTTAGTTCCACTTTGCTTGCTTTTTATTTTCCTACTTTTACTAACATTAATTCTATCCTTTTCCAGTCTGTTGGTGCTTACCTCCTTCTCGATGATTTTTCAAAGAGAATGATTCTATGAGTTTTCAGATCATCCTTCAGGTATTAAAAGAAGAAGTTCATCAACTCCAAAAGTTTTGAAAATATGTAATGTAGAAGTTACTTTGTAAAATTCTCTTTCCCTGTTCTAGGCAGATACCTTACCACTGTATTGTTATTAATCAGTATCAGGTAGCTACATGCTTCCATTTTTTGTTTTAATGAAGACTGATGCAAAAATGTGAAACATTTCAGCTTTCTCAACACACTTATCACTTATCAATTTTTTTTTCCTCCACTCATTACCAAATTAACACTTTTCCTGGTCTTTGTAGGAGTACATGTAGTTGACTGTTTTATATCAGAGTTTTACACACCAACCAGTTATTCCTGCATTTTGCAATAGCTGGTTTGAGGCCATTTTCTCAAAAAGCAGTTAGTGGATATAATATGAAGGTATTAAGAATTGTATGGTAATATATTTAATTGATAATTCATCACAGTGGTGGATCACACAAAACATGGTCAATAGTTTGTGCTTTACTTCCAGTTTGATTTTTTTCTGATTTAAGACACCCAGTCATTAATCCTTTCTTTGGTACATTTCCTTTGCTAGATTAACTGCCAGTCTTTTCCTTGTGTAAATGCACTTGTAAAGCTGTGATCAAGTCATCTTTCAATTTTCATTTCACCTCTGAGAAATCAGTCTTAATTCTTCTCGCAAAAATCTACTTTCAAGAATACATCTGTAAACCTACCTGGTTTTATTCACTGTTTTTTATAGGATAAGATTAATCTAGTTCTATGATGGCTGTTGTAGGGGTGGTCAAGGCAGTGAAATATGAGTGTAAGGGGTGAGAAAGAGATGACTGGGTAAGGTATGAGGTTTGGAGATAAATGGTGTAAAAAATATGAGGGGAAAAGTTAAGAGAGGACTGAAGCTAGAAGAGGAATGGGAAATCCTGTTAGGATAAATAGTATAAAGATATGAGCTTTTTCTGTGGGTTTGTTTTTTTGTTTGTTTTGTTAGGTTTTGTTTGTTTGCTTGTTTGTTTTTTTATGACTATCTGACTAACCTGAATTTTGGATTATATAGGTAAACTTGTTCAAGATATTTGGATTTCATTAACAGCCCAAGGATTTACAAAATACTTGTTTTCTTATTTTTTGGTTAATTTTCAGAAAATGGATTTGCCTGTCTTAACACTTTGTTTTGACAGATGTCCCTGAAATATAATTGACCACAATTTCTGTATCTATGATTTGATTAATAAAAGATACCATAAGCGAGCATATAGATAGAGATGGCAATCATATATATAGTAGAAACCAAGACTGAAATATAAATTCCCTCACTTAAAAAATATGATGATATTATGATTTTAAAGATATACTTTTAATCCCTCCCTAAAACATTCATTTTAGCATATTTATTTAGGCATTATGTACAGTCCATATGAGGACAACATGATTTCAGATCAATTTAGAAAAATTATGAGGCCCTAATTCAGGACCAGATGCATATTAAGAAATCTAAGAATGTAACAGCAATCCCTCCACCAGCTTCTTATTCGTTATCAATTTCACAGCTTATCTCCAGTAATAACTCAAGCTATCTGTTTTTTAATTAACATTTCAAGTTACTGTAGCTGTAGTGCAAGTGGTCAAATTTCAAAAATTGGTTAGAACTACACAGAAGAGCTGGATTACTAACAGAAAATCATTAAATCAGCCTTTCAGGGTACTTGGGACTTCATTGTACTACTAGGTTAAACAGGAATGTACAGCTGACGTTGTTTTCCTACTGGTACTTCCTTTTTGAATTTAAAATCCTATTTAACCAAAGATGGAAATTATGTATATACATGAGAATGGATTTCTCAATGAGGTGTAACTCTTCTTGTTCCACACAAGGTAGCATTGCACTAAAAACAAGCAGATGAAACAGTCAAGCACTTCAGTAATACTTATACAGCCGTTGTCCCTCAATTCCTGTTTTCTTTTATTCTACCATCAACCTTCTTTATACAATAAAACACATAATCAATGCAGGGAGCTAAAATAAAAGTGAAAAAAGGCACTAGAATCTCCACTTTGTGGGATTTTTTTTCTAACAAGCTTAGTCTTTGATCATTCCCGTTTGATCAAAGGATGCTTTGATGCTCTTTGAAGAAGTACTGAATCATTGCAATAAAGATATAGAATTAGATTCACATTTTCATCTGAAGAAAATAAGTGAAAGTACTGGACTGGTAGTTTGCAGTAGATATGTTTGAGGATGTACAAATAATTGGGAAAAAAAAAAAGGAAAGGGGGTATAATCCAGTTACAAACGAAAGTGAAAAGTGGGAAAGAAAGCCAAATATATAGTATATTTCTTCTAGAAAATGTGTCTCTAACTGGCAGTCAAACTGCGATAAATGTCTTCAGCTTGGAAGGAAGTGTGTATTTATGAATATCAAAGTGCAAAATGTATTCCGGATCCATGCCTGAACAATATTTACCACAGCTGGAACAATTTTATTGTAAAGAATGTTAGAAAGAAAGGAAGAAAAGGCTAGAAAAAAGCAAGTACGTTTTTAGCCTTGTATGTTGTTTGCAGGGTTGCTTAGTAAATGAGGTGGGGGGGGTTGTGGGTTTTTTTGCTTGATGGCTGAAGACCAAATTGGTAGAAATGCCTTAGGCAACGTTCAAACTTCCTTTCAAAGTCAGAAAAATGAATATATGTAAAGTCTGTAATTTCGAGTTAAATTAACTTTCTTGCCTTTAGTGAAATACTTCTGTTTTGTATTGTAGAGTGGATGGTGGAGGGTAGCCAAGATATCAAGTAAAACTTTAAAGTCTACGTTCTTGTGTTTTGGTTTTTTTTTTCCTTTTGTTTGTTTGAGGGGGTTTTTTCTGCTTCAGTTATCTGGTTTTAACCTCATAAATAACCCAGTGTAATGAAGAGCTAGAAAGTGCAGATAGAAAAGCCTGGAAGTTGCATTTAGTCTAGGAAGAAAAAGAATGCTATTCATTCCAATTATGACATACATATTTTGATCAACTCACCTTTGTTTTAGAACAGTTATTTAATGAATAATTTGTCTAACTTGCAATTATTAATTTAATAATGCAACAACTTTAGAATGTAACTACTGATTATTCCTGTTTTAGGGAGAATGTCTACAGCATTGGAGCTGTCTACCCTAAAGAATCTTTTGTAGTATCAGCTTTTAGATCTCTGTCATTTGATTAATGTAATGTTAGTAGAAGCTCTTGGTGCTCAATATTTTGAGAAAAATCCCTTCCTTCAAAACAGATTCCAAAATAACTTTTTTTTTTTTTTTTTAAGTAGTATGAAAGAAAAAGGTCTTCATAAATTCAAGCTGATGCTTACTGTGGCTGGTAGGATTAGATTTATTTTAGAGAGATTGTAAGGCAAATTTGGCTATGACGGTAAATACACCTAACCAAGCATGGAGAAAGATGAATGACACCTGTGTAAAGCAAACAAAGGCAAATTTGAGAAACGAGCTCAAACCAAACAAAAACCAGATGAGGTCTTGAACATGCAGAGGATTTGAACAACAGAGAGTAGAAAGAATATACCTTGAGAAAGGAGGAGAAAGATGCTGCATGTATGGGGGAAGAGGGGTTTGAAAACTTCTTTGCTTTAGTAGCAGATGGAGCACAGGGGCTCAAAATGGAAAGGACAATACAGCCTGGGAGGAAACAAGTTATTGGAAGCAGCCTGTGATGATGATTTGGAGTATTTTGTAGGTATTTCAGTCCTTCTTTTCAGAAAATTACTCAACTTTCTAACTCACTGAAATCATCTTTATCACCCTAACGGTCTTTTTAAAGAAATCTTGCAATAGTGGGTAAACTCCAGAAAATAAGAAAAGTGCTAATTTTTTTAAATAATAATTTGAAAATGAGCTGGATCAGGTTAAGTTGCCTCACTCTACATCCACGTGGACACATTAAAAAAAAAAAAAATAGCTACAGTATTCACAAATGCAAAGTGAAGCATTTGAGAATAAGGACCACTGAAGATTTTAAAGTGATGAAAGCAACAACTCAGAAAACTCTAGAAGGAATAAAGGCAAGTGAATGAGAGAAAACCACAATACAAGGTTATGGTTAAAAGGGTTAATATCATCCATACATATTAAAAATGAGTAAGACTGCGAAGCCATTATCCATCTGTCTGCAACACTGGTTGCACAGTGAAATATTGCGTACGGTTTGGTACTCAGATTTTAAGTGGATATTTTATCAATAGTACAGGTGAATAAACCACTACTCTACCTACTACCTACTCTAACTACTTAAAATGACAAAAAAAATGTCTTTCACTGAGAGAGGTAAGTCTGAGGAATGATACCTACAGAGCTTGGCCACCACAAATTCAATCCATATCAGTTTTTAATTATTGGTGTTTTATTTAATTATTATTAAATAATATTATATTTTATTAAAACATAATAAATAAAATTAAATTTAAATTAAATTTAAATTAAAATTAAAATTTAAATTAAAAAATTAAATTAAAATTAAATTTAAATTTTTAATAAATTAAAACATAATATTATGTTTTATTTAATTATTGGTGTATTATTTAATTACATGGTACATTTCTGTGCATATGCTCTTTTCTAGAAAGAAAATGCCTTTCTTTTAGTTTAGTTAAGTCATTTCTACTTTTCAAATTATGATAGGGATCTTTGTTCATATCACTGATAAAGAACTTGTACATTTTTAAGCTTCAGTTCTCTATGTTTTGAGTGGTGTTTTTCTCCTTCTGTACCTCTGGATCTGAAGACAGTGCTCTGGTTCCTTTGCAGGCTGGCTTTTCCATTGTCATAGGTTTGATCTAAAAATACTCCAGCTGATTTCTTGTTTCACTATACTTGCTAAAGAGTGAACTCTCTTTTTGTTTTGTAGGTTAAAGAAAAAACCCAAAACCAACCCCAAACAAACAAACAAACAAAAAAAAAAAACAAAACACAAAAATCCCCAAGAAATCAGACTCAGGGAAAATGAAATAAATAGAACAATTAATAACAAGCATAAAATACTAGACTGAAGTGTCAGGGGAAAAAATTACATAAATAACAAAGAATGTGATATTTTCATAGAAAATATTTGTTACCCTTTTGGGGGTACTATACTGACATATGGTAACTACTTTTGCTACTTTTTCTTGGAAACCCATAAATGAAGTTTTATATATGAAAATTAATTTTAGAAAAGCAAAACAGATTCATGTGACATTTCAAATGGTAAAGAAAACTGCAATAAAACTGGAAGAGACCTTCTGAAAAGAGATTTAACATGACAAATTATTGAATAATATAATTGAAACGAAAGTTACAGGAAAAAATGCAGATTTTAACTTGAAGTACAAATACAGTAACATATAAATGCATTCTAGTCATTAGGGCTTTTAAATAGCAGTGTGGAGGATATGCTTAGTCTTAGATGCAAATCCCATCAGAGCTTATTTCCAGTTATTTCAAAGGATTCAGGCTAAGCTGCAAACCTATAGCCTATATTAGACATACACTGATAAAGCAAAACCTTACTCTAAGTAGATCTCTTCTTGAGGTTGAGGACACAGATGAAAGAGACATCCTGGCCCAATGAAACCTGCTGAAAGCCTAGGAAACATTAATACCAAGTGTTCTCAAAGCCAGTCACAATAAGTACAGATGTAAAAAAGTAATTTTCTTTCCACATTTTGAGAATGACAGCTTTCTGTGGATGACTTTCTGGCAAAGAGCAGCCATGTACCCAGATCAGCAAGTGCCTACGTGGAGTTCGACATGAACCAAGGAACAACAAAAGGTGAAGGAGGATGGGAGCGAGGCACAGGGAGTGAGAATCCCAGCAAGATAAGAAGGAGCTGGAATTTACTGAGTTGCTAAATTGAGGACTGTTGGAAAACTTTGAAGGTCAGGTTCTCACACCTGTGTTTAATCAATTATATGTTAGTTGTTAAGGGCCTCAAAGATATGTATCCAATCACAATGGGCCAAATTAGTGCAAACAACTTTAAGAAATAGTATATAAAGAGTTAGTTTTTGATAATAAATGGCTTTGTCTGATCACATTGATCTCCAACTGAGTCCATTCCGCGACATCTTTCCAGTGGAGTCATGCATCTGTAAACGATTTACTGTGGTATTCTGGTCACTCTTGTAACAGAATAAAAACAACATGCATATTCCCATATATATCTCCTAAATTGCTTTCATGTCTCTTTTCTGCTACAGAAAAACTATACAAAAGAATGGTCTCCATGTTCTTATTTCAATACAAACTTATTTTCTATTCAGAAACTTATTATTTCTTCTATGAAACAGAAAAGTTTTTCGTTTTTTTTTTTTTTTTTTGTGAAGCAAAGCTTAGAATGCCTCAAGCTTGTAGTCACACTACTGTTCTTGCAGTTATATTTATGTGAAGCAACATTGATGCAATTACTCTCATACTGAACTTACGTATATTTTTTCTTCTGATGTCTGCAGAAGTGCCCACCACTTACCTCTCTTGCTCTATTCAAAGTTATCATGGTGCCAAATTCCAAAGGCTCGAGTTTCTTGCTATTGTCCAGTTCAATTTATCAAGCATACTGAAATGACAAGCGCAAGACAGAAAGTTCCTTTTGCCCTTGAGCTGGCAAAAACTGGCCTGGTCATCTGAAATTCAAACTAAGGTTTGTACCTGGATGTTATGGTTTCATTTGGTGATTTTGTTTCTAAGCAGTGAATTATTCTGCATATATTTTGATCCTTAAGCAGAGAAAGCAGATTTATGCTGGAAAATGAAAAGAGATCCTAATATATTCTGAAAGAAGATAAATGTGTTTAATTCAACACACTGAATCTATCACAGACACAAGTATTGTTGGTGGGGAAAACTCCACAAAAACTGTTTTGTCTCTTGGTATGTCTTCATGTTTTTGAGCAATCACTGACTAAGTCCTTGAAGGTAAGCCAGTCACTTACAGAAACAGGTTTATGTGGTTAACCATAGGAGCAAATAAATATGGTCTTCGCCAGGTTGACTCAGTGCCTGTGTTACTTTTGATAGTGGATAGGACATGTATAAAACGGATAAAGCTAGAAACACTAAATGTTCAAAAATAGGCTGCACACATTCTGGCTTGAAATAAATAAAAACCCGTATTCAGACCCTATATTAATGAACTGCCTAGGGACAACATGCTTATTTATATTTGAAGAAACGGCATCATAGAATCATAGAATGGTTTGGGCTGGAAGGGACATTAAAGATCACCTAGTTTGAACTCCCCTGTCAGGGGCAGGGACATCTTCCTTTAGACCAGGTTGTTCAACCTGGCCTTGAACACTTCCAGGGATGGGACATTCACAACTTCTCTGGGCAACCTGTTCCAGTGTCTCACCACTCTCACAGTAAATAACTTCTTCCTAAATTCTAATCTAAATGCCCCTCTTTCAGTTTAAAAGGGTTAGCCCTGGTCCTGTGACTGCACTCCATGATAAAGAATGGTTGCGGCTTATCCTGTGTAAACAGGTGTAAGGAGATTCATTATTCCTTTGGGCAGGACAGCTAAGAGAGATATTGCAGACCACTTAATGACTGAGTCATCTTTCCTTCCTCTCCTCTTCCACTTGCCACACAGCTGAATGGAGAATTAACTCTAACACACCAAGCTGAAATACTGCAACTAGAAAAGTAATAAATAGAGTAAAAAAATTGATGACAAGTTCAGAAAAATTACAGATTAATTTACCACCTTCTGGAGTTTAAAAAGAGCTACTGAAATAACTTTGCGCTTACACAATTTTCTTCCCATTCTTTTCCCATGGTAGTACAGCTTTTTGCTGTTTCTTGCTACTGACTGTCAGGGAACTTTCAGATCTTACCCTACATTAGTGAATCTCAGTAACAGTCTTCATAACAGAAAACCACGTACTTCCAACTGATGTGTGTTTTGTATATATACAAATGAATCACAGTAAAATAAAAATAATTCAAACATTTTTAAGATGTTTGTAATTCGAAACTCAGAAAGGGCATAGTAAAATTGTGGTTCTCCTTTGTAAACACCCATACGGGCTCACTATCTACACTCCATATGCCACTCAGTACCTCTGCTCTGCATCCCGCTGTGCACAGAGTGTAATCCATATGGGCTTTACTTAATTGGTTTCCTATTCTTACATCACTTACTGTCTCTGTTCATAGCTTTCCATTAAACATCCACTTACCGAGAGAACACATTGTGTAAGTGAACATAACAATGTGAGAGAATACAATATTATGTGATGATTTTGTAGTTTGTTGGGAATGTGAAAATATTAATTTCTTTGTGTGTTGATCAGTGCTCTGGCTTTGTCCACTAGTGATAAGGTAGAACACTCATACAGATCCATGATGTGCAATTTCAGTCAAATTATGAGTGGTCATATGCAACCTCTAAGCACAATTTTTGTGCATTTCTATATTCAAACAGAGCACTCTAGGATATGCAGCAACAAAATGGAAGCCCAGGAACCTGAGGAAGGCCACGGACATGCACCAAGTGCATTCAAGCTCAGGTAAGTTCTTCCTGCTCTGAAATGGGTAAAGAGTTTTACGGGAGCTCTGGGTTTGCTAGTGCGATAACTGCAAGTTCATAGATAAGAGACAAGAAGGACAAAGGCAGGACAAGTGTTACTCTGCAGAGTTTTGGTTTCCAAGGTAAATCAGCAATGCCTGTACACTGCAAGCTGGATGTGTGTGATGTAACTCCAAGGTTAGTGGCAAGTTTACAGCTGCTGATCCCAGATACTAGAAATTCCTAGCTTTAATGCAGACTGAATCTATGCATAAAAACCACTTGAACAGCCCATTAACTACAGACAGAGTGCATAGCCATGATCCCAAAATCGTATCCTGCTGGCTTTCCTGTGAAAAGGGGCACAAAATACGATGCTACCCAGTTGTTTTGAATGCTACATTCAATCTGATTGTCCTGTCTCTAGAAGGATTAAGCAAGAGGATGCAGTGCTGTATGATGAAATACCATGAGAGTATGGCAGGTTCAGAAAAGAACCAGATACTTATATTGATGGTGAAAACACCCAGAAATCTGTCAAGTGTTATAAAAATTATCTATATCTACAGATTATTTATTTTTGTAGAAATTTAGCTAGCTGCTGACCAACAGGATTTAGGATGAAACTTGTCAAATATATATACACACACACACACATGCGTGCACACACTCAGACATATATATACACACATATATTCCCTTACAAAAAGCCTCTCGAGTTTTTGCATCTTCACTGAACTGTGCCAACTGTGTAATAAGGAGTATAAGGGAAGCCTTGGGACTTCTGATATAACAGCTGAAAATTGATAAAATAGAAGCATGCTGAAGGACAAAGGGAGAAATTGGCAACTTTTTTTGGTGTCAGCATCTCTTCTACATAGAATGGCAATTACAGAGACGTGGTGGGACAGCTCACATGACTGGAATATACTCATGGAGGGCTATGTCCTTTTCAGGAAAGACAGGCCAGCCAGGCGGGGTGGTGGGGTTGCTCTTTATGTGCGAGAGCAGCTACAATGTACTGAGCTCTGTCCAGGAACAGGGGATGAGCGAGTTGAGAGTCTGTGGGTGAGAATTAAGGGGCAGGCTGGCAGGGGCGATACTGTTGTGGGTGTCTGTTACAGGCCACCAGATCAGGGTGAGGAAGTTGATGAGGCCTTCTACAAGCAGCTGAGAGCGGCCTCACAGTCACAGGCCGTGGTCGTCGTGGGGGATTTTAACTTCCCTGATGTTTGCTGGAAGGACTACTCAGCAACCCAGCCACAGTCCAGGAGGTTCCTCCAGTGTATGGATGATAACTTCCTCATGCAAATGGTGGATCAGCCAACCAGGAGAGGAGCGCTGCTGGATCTCATCCTCACTAACAAGGAGGGTCTGGTCGAAGCAGTAAGGGTTGAGGGCTGCCTTGGTTGCAGCGACCACGAGATGGTGGAATTCAGGATCTTGTGTGGTAGGACCAGTACAATAGCAAGTAGAATTGCAACCCTGGACTTCAGCAGGGCAAACTTTGGCCTTTTCAGGCAATTGCTAGGGGAAGTCCCATGGGCAAGGCTGCTTGAAGGTAAAGGGGCCCAAGATAGTTGGTTGGCATTCAAGAATTGCTTATTCCAAGCTCAAGAGCTGAGCATCCCGACACGTAGGAAGTCAAGGAAGAGGACCAGGAGACCTGCGTGGCTGAATAAGGAACTGCTGGGTATGCTCAAGTGGAAGAGCAGAGTTTATAGGTCATGGAAGGAGGGGCTGGCCACTCGGGAGGAATATAAGGCTGCTGCTAGAAGATGTAGGAAGGCAGCTAGGATGGCTAAGGCCTCCTTAGAATTAAATCTGGCCAGAGGGGTCAAGGACAACAGAAAGAGCTTTTTCAAATACATAGCTGATAAAACTAATACCAGAGGCAAGGTTGGCCCACTGATGAACGGGATGGGTGCCCTGGTGACAGAAGATACTGAGATGGCAGAGTTATTGAATGCCTTCTTTGTGTCAGTCTACTCTGTTGGAGGCAGTCCTGAAGAACCCTGTACTCCTGAGACCTCAGATGAAGTCAGGTCACTGGAGCGGTTTGCCTTAGTCCATGAGGAATGGGTTAGGGACCAGTTGAGCAATCTGGACATCCATAAATCCATGGGTCCAGATGGGATGCACCCGCGGGTGTTGAGGGAACTGGCGGAAGTCATTGCTAGACCACTCTCCATCATCTTTACCAAGTCTTGGGAAACGGGAGAGGTGCCTGAGGACTGGAGGAAAGCAAATGTCACTCCAGTCTTCAAAAAAGGCAAGAAGGAGGACCCGGGTAACTATAGACCGGTCAGCCTCACCTCCATCCCTGGGAAACTGATGGAACACCTTATCCTTGATGCCATCTTAAGGCATGTCAAGGATAAGAGGGTTATGAAGGGCAGTCAACATGGCTTTACCAAGGGGAAGTCATGCTTGACCAACCTCCTAGCCTTTTATGAGGAAATAACATTGTGGATGGATGATGGCAGAGCGGTGGATGTGGTCTACCTTGACTTCAGCAAAGCATTTGACACAGTCTCCCACAGCATCCTCATAGCTAAATTGAGGAAGTGTGGCCTGGATGATCAGGTAGTGAGATGGACTGCGAACTGGCTGAAGGACAGAAGCCAGAGAGTTGTAGTCTATGGGGCGGAGTCCAGTTGGAGGCCTGTATCTAGTGGAGTGCCTCAAGGGTCAGTATTGGGACCAGTATTATTTAATATATTCATCAATGATTTAGATGAGGGAATTGAGTGTACTGTCAGCAAGTTTGCTGATGACACTAAGCTGGGAGGAGTGGCTGACACACCAGAAGGCTGTGCTGCCATCCAGCGGGACCTGGACAGGCTGGAGAGTTGGGCAGGGAGAAACTTGATGAAATATAACAAGGGAAAGTGTAGAGTCCTGCATCTGGGCAGGAACAACCCCAGGTTCCAGTATAGGTTGGGGAACGACCTGTTAGAGAGTAGTGTAGGGGAGAGGGACCTGGGGGTCCTAGTGGACGGCAGGATGACCATGAGCCAACACTGTGCCCTTGTGGCCAGGAAGGCCAATGGCATCCTGGGGTGTATTAGAAGGGGGGTGGTCAGTAGGTCGAGAGAGGTCCTCCTTCCCCTCTACTCGGCCCTGGTGAGACCGCATCTGGAATATTGTGTCCAGTTCTGGGCCCCTCAGTTCAAGAAGGACAGGGACCTGCTGGAGAGAGTCCAGCGCAGGGCGACTAAGATGATTAAGGGAGTGGAGCATCTCCCTTATGAGGAAAGGCTGAGGGAGCTGGGTCTCTATAGTTTGGAGAAGAGGAGACTGCGGGGGGACCTTATTAGTGTATATAAATATATAAAGGGGGAGTGTCATGAGGATGGAGCCAGGCTCTTCTCAATGGCAAACTATGATAAGACAAGGGGTAATGGGTATAAACTGGAACACAAGAGGTTCCACTTAAACTTGAGAAGAAACTTCTTCTCAGTGAGGGTGACAGAACACTGGAACAGGCTGCCCAGGGAGGTTGTGGAGTCTCCTTCTTTGGAGACATTCAAAACCCGCCTGGACACATTCCTGTGTAACCTTATCTAGGTGTTCCTGCTCTGGCAGGGGGATTGGACTAGATGATCTCTTGAGGTCCCTTCCAATCTCTAACATACTGTGATACTGTGATACTGTGAATGGCTTATAGGAGGGAAAATATCTGTGATAAAAAATATCCTATTATATCTTTTAATTTTTTTTGCTTCATGATACCTGATAAACTGCTGATTCTATCTGGTTCAGTGACAGCCTGTAACTGGTTCTCCCCTTGCCCTTTCCCTTTCTCCTTTCCACTGCCTCTAAAAATAGTTTAAACAGATTAGATTACCACAACAGCTCATGTGACATTTTCTGAGCATGTTTACTTTTAAATACATTATATTTATACCTATAGATTTACAGATGTAGATATGTTTGTTTTTCAGTCTCCAAATCTAATTGTACTGTGCACACAGTTCTATGTGCACCTTGGCAGCCTGCATATACCACTGTTGCTACTGTATCACAGAATGACAGAACAGTTGAGTTTGTCAGGCACCTCTGCAGATCATCTCGTCTAAACTCCTGCTTAAAATAGGGTCACCTACAGCAGGTTCCTCAGGGTTGTGTCTGGTCAGGTTCTGAGTAGCACCAAGGAGGGAGACTCCAAAACCTCCCTGGGCAGCCTGTGTAGTGCTGCCATCCTCACAATGAAAAAGCTTAAACAGTGCCACCTTGCCTAGTCATTGGGTCCCCTGGAGAAAAGTCTGCCTCCGTATTCTTTACTTCTCACATCAGATATTTATAAACACTGAAAGGATCTTCTCTGGGACATTTCTTCTTCAAGATAAATAGTCCCAGCACTTTCATCCACTTCTTGTAAGACAGACACAGTCCCAGTTCATAGCCTTACATATGCACACTGATCTCTAATTCCTCATTTGTTCTCTATGTTGCATGCATTAGCATACAGGCATTTCAGAGAGGCACCCAGCTCTATTCATTTCCCAGAAAAGGCACAGTCACCTTCCCCACGACTCTAACTTCTCTTGCACTCCTTTATTTCTGCACATATGCTTGATATTGGCCAATTTCAACCTTGTTTTCTTGATCATGAGGATGCTTTAGTCCCCATCATCCTGAACCCTTTGCTTGCCAACCTAGTTCACCATTTCCTCAAACGATTGCTGGTTGTTGACTCTTTTCCATGTTGTTCTTACTTTAAAGCTGTCCTTATTTGCACTGCTTGGTGACAAAGATGATTTTGGCCCATTTTTTAAGGTGGATTTGTGTCTTCCTAGCAGCTCTCAGTCCTCAGAGAGTCCCATGGTCATAAAAACTGTTTCCTACACCAGCCGTGCATACAATCAGTGGGTCACCAGCAGGACTGAGGAGAAAACCACCTGCACCCTTGATGATCATCCCTATAGCCATATAGCATTGCTGAATACAATCCAGGTCTTCCCTGGCACAGCACAAGGAACATGGAAGAGTACATGGAACAGCAGCAGGGCTGGTGAAGCCCCATCAATCCTTTGCAGCATCTCAAATCCGACCCTTGGCAAGCAGCAAAATAGCCCAGGCAGTAGGTCAGGGCAGCTGAATGGGACTTCAGTCTTTTGCCGTTTCTGATACTGCACAGTATGCCAATCTCCTCTAACAGCTCCTTTACTTGCTGAGAGGGACTCTCCACCAGTGCACTCCTTCTGCAGGCAAGGAGCCCATCTCCTGCTACCACAGCCTCAGCAAAAGAGACCAGGCATTTTTTCAGTCCCAGACCTGAAAAGATGTATCTGCACTTGAGTTCAGACCTCAGATGTGCTGGGGAAATGTTCTGGTGTATGCTAGGGACCGTGCCCTGCAGTGTGTCACCACAACTGCTGAGCAGCACATATGCTGTCCTCAGCAGAGTTTCTGGCCCCCACTGTGTGCCCTTCTGCATGAACTGCTGCCTCTGTTTTATGCAATAACCCACCACCAGAATAGATGAATTGCTAGTCTGATCTAGCAAGTTCCTAGATGTTCTTGGTAACTCTGCAGTGGTTTTCTCTGCATATTCATTGCCAGAATAATTATTTCTGCTTAAACAGCAGGGAACTGTATTGTTTACAAGAGATACATAGGTCTGGAGAAGGAAAGGATTGAGGGCAGGAATGGGTACACATAATCTCAAATACAAGCAGAATGTCAGACTTTAAAGAATCAAAACCAGAGAGGTATATTAACCTGTTCCACACCAGGGAAGATGTGACCTGAGCAGAGAATTATTGAAAAGGGAATGGTAAAGACAAATAATACTTTTTTCCTTTTTTATTTTTTTTTAAGCTTTCACTTTTCTTAGGCCATACAGACTCACATCTTAGTGTCTAGCAAGTTTTTTCTCTACTGTTATTTGAGATGAAGTGGCAAAGACCTCGCTTACAAGTGGAGAAAGGAGAATAGTCTTTAAAATCTCATTTTGCCACAGGCACCAAGAAATATTTATACACACTGATTAGCAGCCATTGTCTTTTTAATGAGGAATGGGATGTCATTTGTCATTGTAGCAAACCCTCATGTCATTGTTCTCTACTGTATTTTTAGCAAATGTATAATAAATAATAACTGAATATGAAAGAGTGAATAGCTGTATTGCTCCCAGATGAAGAAAGGTTCAGAAAGATCCAACCAAAACCCCAAATTGATTATCACTGAAGAACAGAGAACTACCCTAAATTTTTCATTGTGACTACATTCTCTATTAATATCATATGGTACAAGTATATAAAAAACTTAATTCTATTTTAATTCATTATTTTAAATGTTAACATTACATTAAAAAGTGCAAAAACTTGTAGCTCTGTTCATACCACACAAATGGTGGTAAGACAAAGTTACATGAATGTGCAATTATTTTGTACGTGATGTGGCCCTGAGTGCTATCAGAGTGCCAGAAACAATAAATAAAGCCTGAAGTCACAGAGTAATTTATTTTCTACTTCTTCCCACCCCCCAGATAAGTTTAGGCTCCTTTATTCTAGTTAACACATTGTGTCTCCAGCTGCCTTTGAAGTAGATGTGAATTTAGACATGTTGTTAAAAGAAACACTGTTGGACCCTGAGTAGTTTAAATATTCTGGAAAAACTTCACTCCCCCCCAAGAATACTGCTCAAAAGTAGATGGCTTGGACATTTTTATACAGTGGATGCTGTACCAACTTTACAGTAAAATGAGGTGATGTTAGTAAGTCTAGTCTAGCCATATCTTGTATAACAGCTAGAAAAGTGAAGTGGACTGAATCTGCAGTATTTAGATACAGATAGTAATGCTGTTCAATCTAGTGACAGCTCCAGAGTGCTTCTTCTCCAAAAGGAGGCTTCTGCCGTGAGGGAGTAGCTTTTATTACTATGGCCTCTTCATTCAAAATTCGTAGGTGGAATTTCTGTTGTTTTCCTCAGCTGTTAAAATCATCAGACACAAATGCAGAAGCTGCTCTCACTTTAAGTCCTTTCATGGGACATTTGAGAAGCCGAGCAGAGTGAAAGAACTTCTGTGCACATAGAAAGGCTAACACAATCAACTGGGGTTTTTTTGCTATTGATTTCCCCATGGTTGCTAAAATGCAGTAGAAGTCTAACACCACCCTCCCCCCCCCCCCCCCCCCCCCCGGCAACATACAGTGCGCATTCTCTGTAATGTTAAAACAGTTTTCATAGTGCAATAAAATGTAATAAAGCAACACTGAGTTTGATACGAATTTGGCAATGATTCAGATGTTTCTCAATAGTTTGCGTTGTTCATTAGCATGAAAAATAACAGTCTTAATTACATTCATCTTAGGAGTATGTAATGAGGGAAAATAGCAACAAAACATATAAAAGCTGTCTGTATAGTAATACGTTAGCAGTTAAAACGTATAATAAAATGAACAAAACCACCTAGAATTATATGCTAATTAGAATGATTTGTTATGCCCATAGCAACAGAGTTTGATCTAAGCTCTCAGATACTTACTGGTGAGCATAGACTTTTGGGAAAGGGCAGATAAACTTTCTAGATCCATCTAGCTGCCAGAGTCATCCTATTCATAGCACTTTCATATATGATGTTCAACTGGTCACTCAAACACTTGATGTTTAAACACTTAAATACATGTATTGACCATGGAGATCCCTCATCTGTCTCTTATTTAAAAAAACATGGTATTTTATTTTTTTGCATAGGAACAGAGTCTGGAAGTAGGTAATCACTGAGTCATTGAATGAAGTGTTCTAAAGCTGTAAACAAGAATTAAATACAGTGCTTTCCATTCCTTTTTAGCAAAACCCTGCAGTGGTCATGTTTTCAGCATGAAACAAGAAAAAATCTCTATAGACTAAGTGTTAAATAACCTTTAGCATAGATTTGGGGTTTCTTTCTCTTTCATCACTTAAATAAAATCAACATATTTTATTGTCATTGCTTCTGAAAACATTGGAGCAGCTGCTGTGTCTAGATTAACCTTACAGACTTTAAAGGCATTAGGTGGAATAACAGTAGTACTGCATGATGCATAGTTCAGACCACTGCTGAGGTACCATTAGGCTATTTTTGTCTTCAGTTCAAGATACATGCAATGTAACACTATGTATGACAGGGACTTTCCAGTACATTATGGCACTTAGAGTTCCACTTACAGTTCTGGAAAGAAAGAAAAAAAAAAGAGAAAAGAAAAATGGGCTTAAAGTCTTAAAAGAGTCTGTCTGTCTTTAGTTAGTACTATTTAACATAGATTTTGAATCATCTGCCACTCTCTAGCACCGAAAACTTAATTAGAAGTGTTTTGCTGTCTATAGAAGGAACTTTCAGTGCATTTTATTTGATAGTTAACTAAAGTATACAGTTTTCCTTTCTTCCCTTTCATGTCCAATTAATTTCCCTTATAAAACAAATCAATTTTGTAACCACCAACCAATGTTGCTTCATTAGACAAAGAGCTAGAAACTGTTCCCAAGCTATGTCTTTATGAACTCTGCTAATAAATTAGTCTTTCTCAACACTGATTAGGACCGGAACACTGTGAACTCAGGGACTCTGTTCACCTAAAGCAAATTTAAGTAATTTTGCACACAAACGGTGCAGCATGTGCATTCAGATATAACTGTTAGCCTTTTGAGAGGGCTGTGGGGTGCATGAACCTGGCATGCAGTGTGACACTCCCTAGTGCCAAACTGGTTCTAAGGACTGTGTATTATTGCACTGAGGCTGCTGTAAATCTGTCAACAGTTCGTAGTGGTCTGGTCCAAGACGGAGGGATTGGCATAATGCAAGGACCTGTGCATCAGGTAAGAATGTAGGATGATGCCCAGAGAAAATGGTGTAAATTTCATCATGCTCAGATGGAGAAATTTCTGCAAAAATGGAATGGATGCTGCATTACTTTTTATCATTCAAAATCACAGAAGGATTTACAAAGAAAGACAAAGAGATCATAAGGTCACAGGAAATGTTGACTTGAAGATAAGTCTTAACTGCTGGGTAATTACAGAGACCTAAATAACATTGTGATTTAAGAAAGAAATATGAGCTGTTTTCTGGAGAGGAGTGTCAAGAGATCTCCTCTCCCTCCAGGGTGATAATGTCCATAAAGAAAAGAAGAGACATAGAGATAAGTTTCCTATGCAGAAGAGGCAACAGATAATTTTCTTGGAAAACCTTTGATTGTTTTACTGAAATATCCATGTGTCAAAGCTCAGTTGTTTCCATATGATGTATCTTGGATAGACCTGAAATAAGGTGAGGAGTAAGGACTTTTTAGAAGTCCTAAGAAAGGCCAAGGATTAGCACATCTTCTTTCAGGTAAGAGAGTAATTCCTACTGGTATTGAGATAATCAATACATAGAAGTCAAGTCCAGAGCTTGTTGAAAATGGTAAAGTTTAGAGGCTTTCTAACTCAATTCTAATGGTGAAGTTTAGAGGCTTTCCTTCTTATAAGAATAATTTTGATCATGGGTATTTTTTACAAATTCTAATTTCTCCAGGATTCAGCAATGAATACACTTTTATTTGTTTGATTTTCCCATTAAAATTCATACAAACTCATTTTGTTCACACAAATATTTGCAAAAGATCTTCTATGTGCATGAATAAGGTTACTGGAGCATGAATGATCACATTTTTTTGTAAACAAAGGGTATTCATGCTGAAATTTTTTAACTAGCACCCTTACATAAAAATGCTTTGTGCATCTATGAGTTATGGGTTAGCAATCAGAGGGAGAGAAAAAGTGTTTTAAAACATAAGAAAAAAGATGTTTGTATGAACTAACAAAGAGAAAAAATTGGAATTAGGGCATCATTATCCAATAACAGCAATGAAGAATCACTGAAAAAGCTGTTCTCTGCTACTAAGAGGAAAACAGTGGTACTGAAAGATTTGGCTGATCAGCCTCACCTCAGTCCCTAGGAAGGTGATAGAACAACTATTCCTGGAAAACATTTGTAGGCACGTGAAGGGCAAGAAAGTGAACAGGAGTAGTCAGCATGGATCCACCAAGGGGGAGTCATGTTTGACCATCTTGATAACGTTCTATAATGAAATTGTTGGCTTGGTAGATGAGGGGAGAGCAGTAGATGTCATTTCAGTAATAATTTCAATGCTGTTTCCCAGAAGATAGTCACAGATAAACTATGAAGCATGAGCTGGATGAGGAGACAGTGAGGTGGATTAAAAACTGGCTGAACATGTTATCCCAGAGAGTGGTGATCAGTGGTGCAAAGTCTGATTAGAGGCCATTAATTATCAGTGTACCGCAGGGGTCAATAGCGGGTCCAGTCCTATTTAACATCTTCATTAATGGTCTGGACGATGGGACAGAGTTTACCCTCAGAAAGACACAGAACTGGGAGAAGTGGCTGACATTTAGGAAGGTTGTGCTGCCATTCAGAGGGACCTTTACAGGCTGGAGAAATGGTCTGACAGGAACCTCATGAAGTTCCACAAATGGAAGTGCAAAGTCCTGCACCTGGGGAGAAACAAACCCATGCCCCCATATGTGCCAGGATTTGACTGTCAGGAAAGCAACTTTGCAGAAAGGGACTTGGTGGACATGGAGAACCCTTCCTCTCTGCTCTTTTCCCTTTACTGAGCACTGGTGAGGCCACACCTGAAGTGTTGAGTCCAGTTCTGAGCTTCCGAGTTAAAAGGGAGATACAGTACTGGAAGGGGTCCAGCAAAGGGCAATAAAGATGACTATGGAACTGGAGTATGTCATACAAGGAAAGTCTGGGACATTTAGGCTTAGAGAAGAGAAGGCTCAGGAGGGAATTTATCAATGTATTATAGATGCCTGAAAGGAGGGTACAGTGTGGACAGAGCCAGGTTCTTTTCAGTGATGCCCAGTGCAAGGACAAGAGACAAAATGCACACAAACTGAAACACAGGAGGTTCTGTCTGAGAATCAGGAAACCCTATTTTTTTGTGAGGGTTTTCCAGGGAGGACGTGGAGATAACAAAAAGCCATTTGGACATGGCCCTGGAGAGCTGGCTCCACATGGCCCTGCACAAGAAGAATGTAGTTGAACCAGATAACTGCCACAGACCCCTTCCAACCTCAACCATTCTATGATTCTGTGATCCCTTCAGTAGTCAGAATTTAAAGCACAGCAGACACATACCCATAGCAGAATGTTTGAAAAAGTGTTGTCAATGGATGACATTCCCTTATAGACACCACAGGATATGAATCTTTACCCACTGCAGATGTCCATACTAACATACACTGTTCTTTATATAAATAATACTGAATTGCAATCTACTTATAATAGCTCTTGCTCAATTTTTGGAGTTACAAAAGTATTTTAGATATACTCACTGGTTTAGAAAAATCAAGTAAACTAAATAAAGAAAATAGCAAAAAAAAAAAAAAAAGTGTGGCATAAGAGGTAAACTTTGTTTTTCTTTTAAAAACCCCAGCCATATGAATCTGTTCAAGGATTAACCCCTAAGTTTAAAGACCTGTGTTTGGCATTGAAATCAGTAAAGTCAAGCCAAGGAAAGGGAGGGAAAAAAGCAGACTATCTTGCTTGCATTGACATTAATCTTTGAGTAGGATGTCTGTGTGATCTGTACTCAAAGTGTGATTTTGAGCTTTCCTGTCACAGCTAATGTAGTGATAGAGTGATCACAATTAAAATATAAATTTTAACAAGAGCATCACAGTCATCTGAAATATCACACATTATGCCCATGTTTCAGGACAGGAGAGATCTACAGTAGTTGCTAACCTTATAATGGCTTCTAACAGAAATATAATGAACACAGATGAAGCTGTATGTGAATTTGTCATTGCTTTTCTCAGTTCAGCTTTAGTTTTTTCAGTACCAATTGACTGTCATGTTGAAAAGTATCACAAGTTTGCATAAATGTAGACCTGTTCTGCAAGGCTGGCACACTTTATTAAGTATGCATTTCCAGGTGAATATTAACATTTTCTAAGTGATCCATAAATTTTTACTTAGACATTTAAGCTTATAAATTCCTGAACCTGTATCACATGCAATATATTATTCAAGATGAAGGGTTTTGGAAGAGAATGTTGGAATAGCTCTCAAATTTGTTGTCACAGTCAAGATATCCTCATGCTGTTTTAATTTGTTCATGTTGCAAAACAAATTATGAATACATTTTAATTTCCCAGGTTCTTCTCATATATCTAGGCCTTGGTCAAGCAAATACTGTGACTCTGTAAGACACTTGAACGCATTTCCAGAGGCTTTAAGGTTCCTTATAATTTACGTAATTTGCAGCGTCCAATGAATCTTTCCTGAATTCCAGCTGAACTCCTATGAAGCAATCCTGTTACTTCAACTTTGCAGTCTCTGCTACTGTTTCTTTGGGTTCTCTGTAGGCTATTTAGTTAGGGGCAGCTGCCTTTTGCAGTTCTACCTTGAAAGCATCTTCTTAGCTTATGCTAAGAATTGGATATCATCTACTTTTTGTTTTCCTCCAAACCTTATCTTCAGGATTCTGGACTTCACAGAAACGAGGAGTAACCTTTCTGATAGCTGCAGTCTTTCTTTTAAAGCTCCTGAAGCGTACGTGTAGAAATGAACTATAGCTCCAGTTCACAGTGGATTTCATACTTTTGAATCCCTGTTATACCATGCAATTTTTTGTGTGTCTTTACAGTTTTTCTTGTTGCGTGTTACACTTTGTTCTACTGCCTGTTGCAGTTCTGCTAAACTGAGAATCTGCTTTCCTCTGCTAAACAGAATTTCAGTGGTGATGCACTGTGCTGTAAAGGTGATGCTCTTAAGTTTAGCAGAGCTAAACCCTTCCAACCTCTGTAAACTTTTTCATCATTTTTTAGCTGGTTTAATTTCTTTGTTCATAAAACTTCTGTCACAGATACCCTTGATGTTAAATGCTGAAATACAAACTCTTCTGAAAAGAAGTTTAAACTGTTCACAGGAGACTCTTTTTTTTTTTTTTTTCATTAAACTGTGAACCATCACCAGAGAAAAACTGCTTGTCCTGTAAATACAGATTTAATGAGATGATGATGGTGATGGCGGCTTGGCTTCGCGAATGAAGATTTGGGAAGGGCATTACCCACACTCACTACAAGCACGGTGACTAAGGGCAAGTGGAATAGGCAAAACTGATTGGAGAAAAGCTGCCTAGGCAATCAGGAAGATTCCGCACGAGACTGTCATCTCCTGGATCAAGCTCGAGCGACCAAAGGCCTGAACCGCCCGCAGGCAAGGTTGGACCTGCAGCTTCCAGTGCACCTTGTCCCCTGCCGTTTCGACCCTCGCCTGTCGCTACAGGGCTTTGCAAGTGTGAGTAAACCCTTCCAGCCTGCGCAATGGATTTTTTAGGTGAGGCGCAGTGTGAGCAGAACTGGCCCCACACTTTACACTTGGGGTTTATCTGCCACGGCCTAGATAGCTAGGACGGTGACAGCAAAGTCCTCAGGTTGTAGGTTTTGTAAGAGTGTCCTTCTCTTAGATGGAAGACCTTACAAGGCTAGACGAGCTCCATCAGCCTCGGTTTGAAGATAGGAGTTTTCCTTCTCCTAAGAGGATGGCATGTCTTTGCTACGGAAGATTTGGAACGGGTTTTACCCTTGCATTCTGAACAAGACTGTCATCTCCTGGGTCAATCACAAGCGACCAATGACGCAACAGCACAACATCAAGCATCTAGGTGGGATTTGGAGTTAGAGGCTTTCAGTCATAAACCCGCATATGGTAGCCTCGTGCCAATGCCTCCTCAGCCAAGCGCACACACCAGGGGTCTGAACCTGCGGTTCCTCTCGTACTGAGCAGGATTACTATTGCAACAACACAACATCAGTAGGGTAAAACTAACCTGTCTCACAGTCTTTAGATTTAATGTACACTTATGACACATTACGCTGTGCCCTTTAGCTATGTTGCAAACGTACAGTAAGATTTTAATTTTTCAAGAATCCAACCTCAAAGACATTTGAATAATAATACTACATCAAACTCTTTTATCCATCTGTGAATATAGACTAATTTTCTAATTGTGTATCTCAGCTTTTTTAATTTACGTGTATGTCTGTATTTTTGCATTGCGTATCTCAGGTTTTTTGAATGTAACCTACTGGTAAATGCTTAGCATATTTATGGGCTTAGCAATTACAACAAATACAACCAGTTTCATTTTCACTTGATTTTGAGCTCAAGATCATGTTATTCTTCAGAAAGAACAATTTTTTCTCTTTAAAGTATTTTTGTTGGGTATTTTATGGGTCTTTTTTTCTCATTCAAAAGCTTGCAGCAAAATATTGTAAAATCTTTAAGTTCATGTCATCGAAATACAGATGTTGGATGCTTGGATCTGTGCATGTTTCTACAGCTAATGCAATTTCTGTCCATCACAGCTTCTTGCTGTTCTGCGATGTTTCTCACTTTATATTGTCTTTCCATTTTCCAATTTCCCCTTTGGATAATCTGTTTATCCAGTGTAACTGCATCTCAGTTTTCTTCTAGCATCTTTTTGACATGTCCTTACTGCTTGTCTTGATTTAAGTTTCTATTTTGTAGCTGTCATTCCAGTAGCTTTATGTCTTTGATTCCAATCACTGTTTGATCTCTTCTAATGGAATCAGTCAGTATGCCATAATTACATGGCTGACTTGTTAAGTGATTGGCAGTCAAACATTCCTCAAATTTAGGGAAATGAAAGAAGTTCTGTTCTTAGAGAGGTGCATATGATGACAATGATGTCCTTCAAAAGTTTCTCTTTTTTTTTTAAGAGTACAGTGTTTCTCCTGCAGATTCTCAGAGATAATTCTTTCATTCCCTTTTAGTAAAGTACTTACAAGGAAATGGAGAACTTTGAGTACTGCTACATTTGAAAAATAGCTACCTTTTTTTGACTGTGTTGAGTCCAGATGGTCATGCATAGATTCAAAAGCCTGCTTAAATCTTCTCCATGACTCTGCAGCATTGCCAGAGAACTTCAGTTACTTTGCACTCTCAATAGCATTCTTCTGTCTCTTATTTCTTTTAAAACTTACTTTTTCAAGAGCTACAGCTGTAGAATGGTTCTAAAGCAGCTACTATGAGGCTGCTTCTCTGGGATGTAAATTTATTTGATTATGTAAAAAATGACCAATGACTGAACATTTTTAGAATACTACTGGAGAGGGTAGCAGACTTCCTGCCAATGGAAGTATTGTGCTGAAATGTCTTTCTAACCAGACTACCCTTGAGACGGGATTTGCTGTTGTGTTAGGTTTTTTTTTTGGTTAGTCCATCTTGCCTCCCTGTCTCTTTTTCTCTGTGCTCCATGACTGTAGTCTTCCTGTGAAGATGATTTATGTCTATAAATACCAAAATGTCAGTGTTGCTCAGTGCAGACTGACAGTGATACTCAGCTAAAACCTAGTCAGAGCCCACCTAGAAGCCAGAGCCCTGATTGCCTGCAAGAAGATCATATGCTTCAGCATCACACTGGATAACACACAGCTCAGACTGCAGGGATAAGTATTCACACAGGGAGACATCATAGCTGTTATTTCAGATGGTATGATTTATTGTGATATCTCTGTCCCTATTTTTAGTGTGGACCTATAATGAACTCTATATAATGAACTCTATACAGCCAAAGTGAAGGTTTTGAGAAAAAAAAAAAAAAAAAAAGAAAAAAACCCAGGGGTAATAGTGGGATTACTACTATAACAGTGGATGATTTGGTTCAGTTTGCTATTTTGGCTCTACTGTGAAGAACTGGATCAGATCACATTAGGGATGCCCACAGGAGATGCTGACCTGAGGTGGAAAGGATCATTATCACAACATAAAATTTAAAAGCTGCTAACAAAGTATCAAACCAGTCATTTGTTAGGCCATTAGTGTCTTCTTTCTCCTTCCCCCTGAATCCCTCAGAGATCCTCTAGTCTAGCCCTTCATCTCTCAGGCTGGCAATTTCAAACTCTGCTGGAATCCTGAATTTAGAAGGGCGTGAAGAGACAGGAATCTACTTTTGTTTCCTGAGTTAATGAATCTCAGTAATGAAGCTACATCCCAATCATACCTATAAACAACAACCAAAAGCATGTTGAGCATGTTCTGAAGAAAGCCTAGAAGTAGGCAAGATAATCTAGAGGAGGTAAAAAAATACAGTATTCATATGTATGCAATGTTGAGAAGGATGGAGTGTGCTGGCCACAGCAAGCTTATAATGTCATATATTTTACTGAAAATGCTGCTCAGTTACGTTCAGAGAGGGAATAGTTCATTTAGGTGTGAAGACATCATCTGCAATGCTAGTAAAGTTAAATAGGACTTTGTTACCTTTGTCTTGTCATCAGCTGCAATCTCTTTGGCTCATGTATCTTCCTCAACATCCTGCACTGGACAAACAGCAGGCTGGTACAGAGGCTTCCTAGCAGATTCCATAGAAACAAAGCCTGCTGTGACTTTCATGGCACCTGCTGCACATAGGCACTATGAGAAACCTGAGCAGACAGTATTGGCCTTGTCCTTTTCATGTAGCTTTCTGTAAGTACTGCTGTGAAGCACATAGGACTTGATGAACTTATTGATATGTCATGGTACAGTTCTTTGTTTTGTATAAGTGTCAAGGAGAAGAGAAGAGGGGATGCAGATATCAATCTGTCCCCTTCTCAAAGTTTTAAGGTACTTTTATGTTAGTTTTCTGCCTTTGTAATTCATGAGATCACAGCACAACTCATGAATGACATCTTCGGAACACTGAGTGATGTGGGTGTGCCTTCCTTCTCATGCACCAGCTGCACAGTTTTGTCATTTCTACTGATCTTAATGAACATTAAACCCCAGTCTTAAGGATTTAAGAAGAAAAGCATTTGAAGGCTTTTTCAGCTTGGAGAAGTGAATGCTCTGGGTAGACCTTCTAGTAGCCTTCTAGTACCAAAAGGGTGCCTGCAAGATATCTGGAGAACGACTTTTTACAAGAGCATGTAGTGACAGGGCAAGGAGGAATGGTTTTAAACTGAAAGAGGAGAGATTAGATATTAGAAAAAAATTATTCATTACGGGGATGGTGAGGCACTGGAGCAGATTGACCAGAGAAGCTGTGGATGCCCCATCCCTGGAAGTGTTCAAGGCCAGGTTGGATGGGGCTTTGACCAACACTGTTCTGGTGGAGGGTGTCCCTACTCATGGCAGAGGATTTGGAGCTAGATGCTCTTTAAGGTCCCTTCCAATGCAAACCGTTCTGTGATTCTATGATATGACTCTATGAATTACATTGATTCATCCATGTTGGATATAGGCACTAAGAAACATACTTGGGCACCCAGTCCTGTTGTGGACCTATTACTGTGCAGCATAACATGATTGTATGTTATAACATACAACATAAAAAGGACATGGAACTGTTAGAACAAGTCCAGAGGAGGGCCACGAGGATGATCAGGGGACTGGAGCACCTCCCATATGGAGATAGGCTGAGAAAGTTGGGGCTGTTCAGCCTGGAGAAGAAAAGGCTGCGTGGAGACCTCATAGCAGTCTTCCAGTATCTGAAGGGGGTCTACAAGGATGCTGGAGAAGGACTCTTCATTAGGGACTGTAGTGATAGGACAAGGGGTAACGGGTTCAAACTTAAACATGGGAAGTTTAGATTGGATCTAAGGAAGAAATTCTTTACTATAAGTATGGAGAGACACTGGAGTGGGTTGCCCAGGGAAGCTGTGAATGCTCCATCCTTGGCTGTGTTCAAGGCCAGATTGGACAGAGCCTTGGGTGACATGGTTTAGTGTGAGGTGTCCCTGCCCATGGCAGGGGGATTGGAACTAGATGATCTTAAGGTCCTTTCCAACCCTAACTATTCTATGATTCTATGATTCTATGATTGTGTGATGTGTCTCCTTATCTCATTTATTATGTTGCTAGATGCTGATAGAGAAGGCAACTAGACAGGTCTGTATTTCTGTATCTATGAGATTGTATAATATTTGGCTTAAAGTAGAACAGTATCTGGGTAAATATGAAGTTCTGAAAATATCAAGTGAAAATTAGGCAGAAGCAAGGAAGGTGTGCAGGTAATCCAGTAAAGAAATAAAATGTTTCCTGGTTACTTTTCCATCTTAAGCTCTTGACAAGCTATTCTATGAAAACACAGTAAAGAAACTAAGTGTAGGAAATTTAGTAAACAGAGTTTATCTGAAAGCACCTACAGTGGAATACTCTATTATTCGTCTATTGGTTCCATCTTCTATTCATCTGGTGATTGCTGTAGCATTTCTTTGTGACAAAACATGGGTCACAGACCAGACTTCCTGCTGAGGAAGTTGCATTAAAATGGCAGCCCTCAGTGAAAAACATTAGAACAATTCACAGCTGGGCAGAAGCTGAAACAGTGCTAGGTATAATACTGCATTTCTAAAAAGTTTCATAGCAATTAATTTATGGATTCAGTCTTTATAACAACATTGTTTATCCTGGAGTATTCAAATAATTTCTCTTTAGCTATTTAGTTCAATAGTCAAACATGTCTAGCCATGCATTGTTCTTTGTGAGAACACTTGACTGGACTGTGCCGGGTGTTAATGCACTTAGACCTATCAGTGATACCTCTTTTCTCTTCAGGGACAAGGGATCTATTACATTAGAATCTACATGCAAATCTCCCTTGTCTAGGTTTGCAAAGCAATCCATTTTTACCACTAACATGATTATGAAAAGCTGCATTAAGCCTCTTTCCCATCCTATCTCTATCTACAAAATAGAATATACTTTTTTGAATGATCCCCTAAATTGAGATTAGTTGGCATGTGGAAAGATCATGTCATCCATCTATTAGGATACAGCAGGTGAAACCCTCACAAATAAACAGCATTGGGTCTGTGTGTCTCACCTACCTCCATTCTGGATACCCTTTTGCTCATGGTCTGCACTGCAACCTTAGCTGTGTTGGCTGAGGATTTCTCTCTTACATCTCTTCTGGGCAGTTCTGTGAATGTTAAGTAGGTGTTCTTCAGTACATCTTTTGAACGGACGAAGTGATATTGATCGTTGGTGTATATTCTTGTCTAATGACAAGTCAAATCACATAGCCAAGTTTCCTTTTATTTACTGCAAGCTTGGAGTAAATGCATGTGTATATTTAATGGATTAAAAGTAATTTGGTAATTTGTTCAGTCATAGGAATGTAATTATGTGCTTGATGTATGTCTCAGACTCAGCCAAGAATATAATGCACTATGGCATGTGCATAAGCAAAACCTGAGAGGCCCAAATGTGCCTTACAGCAAAAGTAGGCAAGATGTTCAGGTTCTGAAGCAGTAATTCTTTTCTGAATCACCCTATGCAGCGGAAGTTCTTCATATCTACATAAAATCAAACTTAAGTTTCTAAGGATTATACTTTGCCTATTTCTTACTAATACCCCAAAGTAGATGAGCTTCTGCCTCAGTTGGATAATCATGAGTCACTATACAGTAAACGGTAAATGGAAGCTGTATAAGATGTCTAAGCTCAGGACTGTAGATTCTTGACCACAGATGTGCTATAAAAGAAGTGGCAGCTTGTAGGCTGAATATTTGTTACTGTGTATACAGCACTGACTGTGGTATATGCCTGACTGCAAAGCTGGTCATATAGTTTTGCTGAAGCTGACTAGTAGGATCACCTACTAGGATATACAAGTAAGGCACTTGTGCATCCCATCTTATGTTTAGGGCTTGAAAGGAGAGAAAGCATATCTATTGCAATACTCAAACTGAAATACAACCATTTTATACCTATAGGAAATCCTAGGTGAGGCATTAACTGGCACCAATAGAAGCTGAAATTAAACTTAGGAAAGTGGAGGGAGGATAGTTGTCAAGGATTATAACATAGGATGGATTATGAATTGCTAATTAGAAAATGACTGTGCTATGCACAATCAACTGCTTACTTTCCCTTCATGGGAAAATTAAAGAAATGAGCACATTTGGGAAAGTAACACCTGTAATACAGAAGCATTAAGTTTCTTATTACCAAGGTCTGTTTGTATGTCTTACAGGAATGTCAAAATCTTTAAAGAAAAGAGTAAGCTGGGCTGTTTGTTCAGAAAGACACAGTGGGATGTGACTATTTTAGTGAAGACAATGTTAAGGCTGTTTGCTTTCAGAAATATGCTGATTATTCTGTTAGCATGTAAAGAAACACTATTTCATCTTAACAGAAGTACTTATTAAATTTTTAATATGTAAAAGTAAAGGAATAAGAAGACATAGGTCTTCTTAGAAAAGGTTTTATGAAGAAAAGACTCAAACTAATGTCAGGATGAGATAATGCAAATAATAACCCCAAGGGTATGATATCACCAAGCCTGAAAGTATATTTACATGTGTACAAACATCTCTGGAAAATCAGAAGACATTTTTTTCTACTTAGGAGTCCTAAGACAAACGTTTCTGTTTCCTTCTATATGCTAGTTTAATACCATTATGTACAAACCAGGCAAACATGAGTTTGTATTACTTCTGTACTTACAGGATAGAGTAGAGCTCGTGTTTTAATCGAAGTTAAACTGGGACATATGCAGGTGGCATAACTGTAATGTTTAACACAAATTTAGGTGCAGCATTAGACTGAGAAAGCTATTCAGGCCACCTGCTTTCATTTATCACTTACCTGGGAAACTCCTAATACTGAAACTCTTTCTATTTTAGATTGCATATTTCTCTATGTGTCTGTGAATAAATATTTCTGCATTAGAGTTTGACCAGCTATACACTAAGATGACAGCTCAACTCCATACAGTTCAGAGATGTAGATCCTGAACTGTGAAAAGTCTTCAGAGGTATTTGGCCTTTGGGAATCTCAGAGTGGGCACTTCACCAAACAACCATAGTCAAGGTGGGGGCAACAGACTTTAGTTCAGGATATATACAAAACCAGCATTTGAATTGTTGCTCTTTTTAAAACAACTGAAAAGTTAGAGTATATTCTTGCAAAGTGAAATATGAGGTTTTATACCTCTTCTGCTCAAGTATGCTGCTTCTGCTCCGCAGAATGTTGTAAATACTAAGCTACTATGAGATGCTTTAATTTCACCATTGAACTTGCAGCACTAGGCAGCAAGAACTTGATTGTTAGAGTGAGGGAGAAGATAGAGAGGGGAGTTAGTCTGGGGAAGAAAAGATATCACCTGGGTCCAGGAAGTAAAATTTTCTGGACCCTATTTTATGTCGGTGCATTTTGCTGATTTATCTGGTTTGCTAGTGAATGGGAAAGCATGTGTGTGAGGGTAGAGACAGGGAAGAACATTTAGCTATAATGAAGAACATTTAGCTATAATACCTAGGATTTTCAGAGATGTTTTAAAATCAATCAGTTCTAATGTATTTTCCTTAAAATTGACCTTTAGTAAAATCTTTTTCATCCTTGAGATTAAGCTACTTTTATATAGTAGTATAAACCGCAGAACAGGAAGAAAAGGGCTGCGTTGGTTACACACTGGGAGCCTGAGTGCTGTCTGAGAGACAACAGAGCTTCTGTCTGCCTGGTTGCAGGGATGTTCAATAAACCGTGCCAGGTACATTGCCGTGCAGGACCTTCCTTGTTGCACACAAAAACATAGTGCGGAAGACCAGTGTTCTCTCCCATGCAGCCTGTGCTTCTCTCCATCCTTCTGTTCTCCACAGCAGCACTGGAACTGTTGTCCCAGTGAATATTCATTTAACATGAAATGTTCAAAGTCTTAACAAGAAATGGTAATGCAATTTAATTAATTCTATGCACAGTAATCTAATCTTATCTTAAAGTGCTAATGTTATCTATTTTGCTATTTTAGAAGGATGATACCCATGCTGTCAAAACTACTGAACTGTTAACACAGCACTTAACACTAGCTGTGCATTAAACGATCATCTGCTGTCAGGGCAACCAGATTAACTCTAATTGTAAAAGGCCAAATAGTTCTGATGTATTTAAAATAGTTAATGACAATTGAGGTTCTAAATGTATGCTTAGATATATCAGTATCAACACCAAGAATTCACATTTAAACTCCGATTTCATGAACTATTGCACTTAATTATGGGCTTTATATTTAAATGCATTTAAAAATGTGTGTAGGTTTATTGTCTTTTTTTCTGCCACAGAAGGCATTTCATGCCAGATTTATGACTTTATTGATCTACTAGAGCATAATAGTAGCTGTCAGCAAGCATGCTTTTATCACATGTGCAGTTGTTATAAACTTTTAAAGAATGCTAATAAATATGATAGCTACCCTTCATCCTGCTGAAATGGTAGAAGCAATGAAGACAGTAACAGAAGAAGTGCCTGCTAAGATTACAGGTCTGTATTCTGAATTTCTATGCAAAGTGACTAATTTATGGTTTTTGATCCCTTAATAATAAGAATCTGTCTTGATAGTTATTAGCTGGGAACTTAATCTCTGTAAGCAGTCAAGGGACTAGTCAAACACATCCAAAGAGTAACTCATAAGGCTTAAAAGGAAAACTCATTTCTCCAGTTGTGGCATATGGTGTTTGAATGTCTTGTGTTTCTTGATTAAGATCCCACACATGCTTTGCAAGAAGCAGGTAATCCAGCATTTGGGAGCAGCTCACACATCTCAGACCTATCTGAAGCACTGCCAAACTCCTCTGTCATCACAGATTTCAGAGTGCCAGCAGGCATTCAACATGGTTTCAGCACATCCCTACCCACCCCAGGTTGCATGGGAGATTAAACACCTACATGTCATTCAGAATGTTGTTTTCATCATTTGCAGCTATGTGCAGATACGGAGGCATCCTCATTATCCAGTAGAGAGGCAATGAATATATTTAGATAACTGACAGGTGTGATAGGGTTGTGCAGTAACTGGTCTAATTTACCTTATTGAACTTGAGGACAAAGACCTACAAGCGAAGTGCAAAACCTTCTATTTTGCGGAGGAGTTTCTTGCACTTGATTCTGAATGCAAATACTGGGATATCTGCTGATGGGTTTGAGAGGAAAAGAAAACTTTCCCATCAAGGAGATACCATCCAGAAAGACAAAAAAACAGTACTGCCTTGGAGAGCCTTATAAAAGCTCTTGGCTTTGGAAGTCAGTTCTTAAAACTGGGAGAAATAAAATCAGAGTTTGCTCATAAGCAGTTTCTAATAAATGAAGCATGACAAAAGTCATGTTTTGCATGGAAAAGGTGGGGGAAAATGTTCCGAAGACAACTGGCTTTGTCAGTTGGAGGAGTGACTGGAATATGGAAAATACTGAGGTTCTTCAATCTAGAACTGAGGCCAGGGGCAAAGTTGCTCTCAAGCAGGACAAAGAAATAAATAGAAGACCCAAAAGTAAGTCTTGAGTTGTGACTACATGAAAAGGGATTTCTAGCAGGCGTCCCCCTAACTTCAGACCCACCAGTCTTTACACCATCAGCTTCATTATCTTCAGACTGCTCCTCTCCCTGTCACACATAGGCTGCTGTTACATTAACATATGGCTAATATAGCATCCCTCAAAATGAGACGGTCTTGTCCAAATTTCTTTAAAGTTTATCATCATCTGCATCAGACATGACCTTTATTTGTTACTATGGTTAGTTCGTATGCATTGCTAGCAAGTTGGTTTGTTCAAGTAGACTGGTATATATAAAGCCAGTGGCTTAGCTGTAGCGTAGCTATTACTGCTATTTTTAGAATTACTGAGATGTATGTTTCAAATCTACGTTAGGTGTTTCATGAATTTTCTTTGTAGAACTAAAAATTTAAAAAGAGAAAACTGTCATAACATCTTTGTCCAGATAATTCTCCTAAACAAAATTATTTTCACAGATTTGCTTAATATCAAGAAGACAGGAAATATGTCAGCATCAGAACAGACTAGATTTATTACCTGGAAAAGTTATCTCAGTTTTACTCTAAGTTATTTCCGCAACCAGCATGAAAGCAGTAACAGAAACATCCACAGTTTGTGCTTAGATGATGGATTTAAAAGAATATTTAACGTTACCAGTTAATTTTCTGATTTGACTGATTAATTAGCAAGTGTAAACTTCTATATTTTGGGTCTGAAATGTGATGAAGGAAAAACGTTGCAAGGGAGAAAAACAATGATGGGTGTGTGTTGGACCAAAAGTTAAACTAAGCTTAAATATCTAGTAGTTAGGTGGCACTATATGGGATGGAAATGTCTGTGTCACAGTGGTGGAGATGCCTTTGCAGCAGTTCTGATTTGATACCTTTGACAGTGTGATAGCTTTATAACAGACTATATGCTAGCTTGACAGGAGGTGATGTGTACCTCTTTCAGCAGTTTATGCCCTGTTCCATGCCAGATGTTGGCTGGATTGGTTCATAAGCTAGGAAGCCCTCCTGGTGTATTTCACTGTGCTACAGATATAGCCAGTCTATTTCTCACACAACAGATATGAGGAAATAGCTCCTCTGCTGATTTGTTTTAGAATTCTACACTGCTGTAGCAGTAGGCAGAAACTCAATCTATAAAACTGAGAAAAGATCCATAACTGGCAATTAGCAGTAACTGTGATAGCTATAACACATTCATATCAAACTGGCTTTGAAAGGAAGTTCTTTGGCACTTGAGTGCATTTAAGGAAGGAGCAAATTATTTCTCTGCTATTGTCCCTTTTCAGTGTTGTAATAGTATTTGAATGATGTGAACAAACTACACCTGACAATTTGAAAGCCAGCTCTGATTGGCCTACATGGCTGTGAGGCAATAGCCAATAAGCATAGTGTGCATAAATGATCTTCCTTTCCCATCTACCTCATATCCTTAAATGACAAATAAAATAAAATAAATATCCGTAATTTTTGTGCTTCAAGAAATGTTTAATTGTGTTATAAAACCGGATTAGGAATATTCATACTTCTTGTTCTATGGTATTTTTCCAGATGTTAGATCCTCCCTTTTTGAGTTTCCTCTGTTGAACAGTAATTGTGTATGTTCCACTTGTATACAAATCATAAAATTAAAACCGGGTATGTTATTAAGGTAAGACTGCAGAAAAAAAGTAAAATAGAAATAAAAACGGAAAAAATATGGTTATTAATTTCTATCCAATTTAATTTAGAAAGTATTTATAATAAAAGAAAAAGAGACGAATCTCCACCTGATGCAGATCAAGGTATATACATGAAAATCAGTGAAGCTAGGCCGATTTGATTAAACTAAATATATGGCCATTGTGTGGAAGTATTCAGAAACTTTCTGTGAAAAGTTACAATAAGGGAATAGGAAATCAAAGTAAGATATCTTAAATTTTAAGGTTAGGTTTTACAAAGCCTGGGTTTCCTTCAATTTCTGTTGCAGTCACACAAACTCCCTAGGTAAAGGCTGAGCATATGAAAGATTTTTCTTAAACTCATTGTCTCATATTTTCATTTGATCTTAAATAAAGCCTTAGATAAAAGTGTACTATGTTATGGTTAGAAAAGTCGAGATTCAGAACATGGTGTTCATCTTACTCTGGTTTTGCTCTGTTGTAGATCTGCTGATTGCCATTCTGTTCTGATTGTCATACTGCCTTCTGATCAGCCAGCTGTTGCCTAAGGTTTTTCTTTGATAGGCAGGGACAGCAGGGACTGCAAATGCTTCTTCATACAAAAGAAAGGTAAAATGGAAAAATTTCAGACTCAGAGGTAAGTAAAGTGCTTTAGTGAATCTCTCTTTAACATTGTATTCCAGTATTCAGTCAAGTAGATAGACAGACAGATGGATTGAGTTTCCTGACAGACATAATACCGCTCTCCTGTGCTTAGGGTCCTTTGGGAGTTTATTCTTGTTCTTTTTATAAAGTGTTTCCTTATGTTTTCCTTTATGATTCCACAATCTTTCTGACACCCAATATTTCCCTGCCTTTAGATACTAGAAGGAAAAGACGTGAGCGTGCTTTGCAGTAACTTTTTATATATGTGAAAATTACAATCGTGTTTCCTAAAAGGTGGGGTTTTTTGTTTCATTTCTTGCTTTTTTCTCCCAGACTTAATAAAACATTTTTTCAGTATTTTCTAGTAGTTTATATTTTTTTTATTACCAAGTGTTCTTGCTCGTCTCATCTGGTCATTGCCTACCTAAACCACATCTTTAACTCAATTGGAGTTTCTGACAGTGGATGGTATGTTTGTATCTAAGTCAAACTGATATTGAATGATGAGCAAAACTACCTAGTTGACATTTTGTTCTTATATTTTAGTATAATTATACCCATTCCAGTGACAGTTAGACACTCCTGACTTAATGCCATATTGATTCTGATGTTCTTGAAGGACTCACTGCTGTTGCACAGATGCTGATAGTTTTAGAGGTTTGTTGGCATTTGGATTTCATATTTGGGGCAGACTAAATATTATAACTGCTTTTTTTTTTTTTTTTTTTTCCTTTATGTAAGGATAGATCTAAAAAAGATTTAAAATGAGGTTGATCATGGCTTTATGTCTGGTGGGACGGGAAAGAGGAAGAAATGCTCCCCTAGCCCCATCACCATAGACCTCTGAATTTTTAAAACCTTAAGAAAGAAATGCATGTAAAAGTTGTGATCTCAGCTTAGTCAGAAAGCAGACGTAACAGATCATGAAAATAATTAAAAAATCTCTCTTGAATTTTGCTACTTGTGAGTTGTGTATAGGATTTTTTTAAATAGTTTACTTTCAATATTTTACTTTCTTTTTTGTTATCTTACCTATCAGTGAGAACAAATGAGTTAGATAAAAAGGACCTAGCAGAAAAAAAGATTAATATTTGGTTTTTCTGATTTTATCATTAAACTATTAAACACAAAAATAAATCTAAAGTCTCTTATGCTTTTGCCAAAACCTACATTTTTCATTAAAATATTACACAAATGTCAGTTAATTCTCCTGCACACTTTTGTATGCCTCAGGCAACTGCTGAAGAGCTCCGAATTCTGAGGCTTTTCAGACCTACAGCTGAGGAGCAGATTTTAAAGTTGTTTGTGCTATTGTGTTGTTTGTAAGCAGTCACCTTTTCCCCCCTATGATCCTGTTGTAATTGGCAATTGTTTTGTTTATGATGTTAATGTTTAATTCTTTCATTTTTTGATTCAGCAGGTCTGTTCTGGGTCTCCCATAAAGAGCCAGAAGTGCTGCCCAAGTACCTGGCATCACTCCGTGACCTCTCTGAAACTTCCCATGAAGGAAATTGCTGGATTTCTAAGTGAAAGATCTGCCTCTGCTTGCAGAATGAGCCTTGCTAAACGAAGAGTCACCAAAGGAGAAAAGGATGGTTTATATACAAATTACCCTACAATGAGTCAATGTCTCTGGAGACCCTTTTTAATTATGAGCAAAATATAAGAATAGCAGTTTCCATATGCTGAAGGCATAATTCTTGCCTGTCAGTAGCTCCCTACGTTTGAATTTTTAAAATGCTTAGCAGTAGAATGGTGATACTTTTTTTTATCTGTTTCAAAGCTGCCTAATTTGACAGAGGAGATGGATGAAACCAGTTTCCATTGCTGGCACCCTCCCTCCCTCTCATCTACCCTCTCTGAATGCCAACAGTGAAACACTGATACTCAACATGTCCTACTTGTGCAAACAGATTGTTGAGGGTGCCAGAGATGACTACAGTGTGCAGGGAATTTTAAAAAGAGTAAAAAATTTCAAAATGACCGAATGTGAATATTTAAAATCTCTTAGCCTGAGGAAGCAAGTCAAGCTATTTTCCCACTATAAAAAGGAAAGGGAAACAAGCAGTGTTCAATGTGCAACAAGAACTAGCTACCAAATAACAAGCTGGCAATGTCTGTTTAGAGAGCCATGTGCAGGCCTTTCTGTCCAGAAAAGACAGAAATATTCTGGAAGACAAATACCTGCATTCTTTTTCCCTTGGAGTAGACTTTAACAGTTTTGAAAACGATACCCTAAGTTTTCATCAAGGAGCCAGGTGAGTGCCCTGATGAAATGAAGATCTAACGAACTAATTGCTCACTAGCAAGTTGTTTTCTTGAGATAACCAAAGTATCTGAAGCTAACCAAGCTAGCATCAGTGGGTTCTGGATAAAGGCCCATTGCAATAAAGGTGAGTGCCAGATGTTTGCCTCTGATTTCCGTAAGTGCAATTCAGCCACAATCTACATTGTGTTTTCTAGGGTCATGACACTTTGTGCCTCAGAAAACCAAGCATGAATAGGCACTCAAAAATCAATGCAATTACAAGACCTGTCTGATTTAATTATTTTGGACTTAATTGCCAGGATAGATTTTGGAAAACCATTTCTGGGGAGGAAGCTATTATCTGACATTTTAAAAATTCCAACATCAAAAAGATATCATGCCTGTGGGGGGAAATATAAATGGTAAACTGAAAGATGAAAAGTAGCTAAGTCATGATGTCTATAAGCTATGGAAAAAGAGAGAAGATAAAACAAACAGCTAACTCAATTTGATGGTGGAGCTGAAAGTCTGCATTTACAGAGAAGCTCCTTCTGTTGCTTTTATATGGGCTCTTTATTCCCATCAGGTGATGAACAGCTTAGGGAGCTTAGGTTATGGGTATAATAAACGTTTAAAACACTTCCAAAATATATGCAAATAGCCAAGGTAAGAGTACATGCCTAAGAATAATTTATAATACCCACATCAGTCAGAACAATGTAGCAGGAACAGAAGTTCATTATGCACAGGAACAGACCAGAATTTGACAGCTTTACACTACAGATTGAGTGAAAAGAAATGTTATCTTGGTATTTCATAGTAAACGCTCTCAAATGATGATACTCCTGCTGGCAAGCTGTCAGTTAGCACACATTATTTGCCTGCATTTCTTCTTTGCAAAGAAAGAAAAAAACTGCTAAAAATACACTGACATAGTAGTGTTAGTTTTCAAACAATCTTCTGCACCTTTTAATGATCATGTCTCTAATACCCTGAGAAGGGCACAGTTTCTTGCGGAGTATCCCATCGGTGATGTTAAAGGAAGATGCTGGCAATACTGAAATATCAAACCAGTTTAGCAACAGCAATGAATTTATAATTTTGATTTCCTACCTGGTGAACACTAACAAGTTTTTTTAAATATTTGTATCTTTGTAGGCTCTTTGGAAAGTCATAAGAAATAGCTGGAAAAACCATTCATGTGAAATTTCTATATAGGCAGAAGTTCTGATGGTTCTTTGAGATGGCCCTTAAATTTCAGTAAAACCATGTGATTTCGATGGATGAAATATTTTACGGAAAACAAATAGAGCAGTGTCTAACTGTGGTTTAGTTCTGGTTATTCGGTATTGTATGAAGTATGAAAACTCATGTATGGTTACGGGGGCATTAAAAAAGTCACAGAGATAATTTGTGCCAGAGACTCTTAGGCTTGTCTTTAGTTACTACAGAGTGAAGCCAAATAAAACAAAGTTGCCTAATTTATTCTAAAAGTGTAAATTCTAAAAATAATGTAACTACTCTGCTGCTAACCATGAAAATATATAGCTAAAGGAAAACTGAAAAGCATCATAAGATGTCCAGAAGTGTCTAATTTGCAAAGACAAATGCTTGAAGGATCATATTTAAATTTTTTATGCAGCTTTAGTCCTGAGTGAGGCAACAGCCTGTGGTGAGTGAGTATATGTGATCTTGAAATTGAAGATCATGTCATGAAGTATAAGCACAATGACAAATTACAGTTTTCCAAAGAAGTGTAAATCTGTCATGACTTAATGTGTGACCTTTTCAACCTAAATAAACCTCCTTTAAAATACTTCTGAAAAAAGATTACATAATTTATTGATTTGCATTTAATTGAAAAAAACCCCAGTTTTAAAAGCTATGATTTGTACAGTGATACATTACACTATAATGTAATGTGAAAATAAATTAAATATACAAGTTCGTGGTGTTTGGGGGAAAAATGGATTTTTTGTGCTACATTTATTGATGTGTTACTGGTTTTGTGTTGCTGTTTACTTGTCAAGTTAAAACACGCAGTTATTAGCCTTCACTTTTTTTCAGGAACGCATGCACAGAAGGACAACTGTTGGAGTTTGTAATGCAGAGGAAACTAAACACCTCTTCTGCTGGGGAAGTGAGGTGGGAAGATGCTTTCCTAACCTGAAGGTTTTCCCCTATCAAAGTTAACAGGCTTTCTGCAAATAAGAAGTTAATGGGTATATTAAATTTTCCTGAAAATCTCCCGTCAGTTTACCATTTACTAAACAAAGATTGACTTTTTATAAATTCGGAGCACCAAAGACACAAAATCATATCAAAGAAAGACATACAGAGTAGGTGATACAGCCCTGACCTTCTGATCAGTTTAATCTGTGCTATGCGTTTATGTTTGTACTGTTTCCAACAGTTATGGCCGTCTCATTGTGATTCCTGTTATTTTGGTTTCAGGAATAGTTGTTTTGATTCAGAAGTCATCATCACTGCTGACAGTACAGACTGCTGGATATCAACAACCATGCTACCATTTCTTCCCACATGGAGATGATCCTTTCTCAGGGTCTTGATGTCTGGGAAGGCTAGAAGGCAGGCTCTGTCACTTCAGCAGTCTTCACCTGATGGAAAAATGTTGTACTCTTCCTTGTTAAAATGCTGGAAGCCATGCTAAAGATCTGGAACAAGAGGGATGATGTTTAAGAGCCAATCTTCAGTTCTAAACTGTGCTTCCAACAATAATTCACATCAAACAATGGTTAATGGTGATTTAATCACCGAAACTGTACTTTGCCAGAATTACAAATCCAAACATCTCTTCTCTCATACCTTGGGGCTCTATATTAGTGTTAGGAAAAACCTTAACAATTGTTGTCAATCAGTTGCAGATTATTATATCTTTAAAAGCGTTTATGTGCAGATTGGAAAATACTTTCTATTACTGATGGCATCAATCTACTAGAAATTTTCAGATATATGTAAGTTCATAAAAATCATCCATGTGTGTTGACGTTTTATATTATAATGTGACAAGGAAAGAACATTTCTTCATTTTATGATATTCATCCATAACTGATGATACGTACAATTTATGATACCAAGGGCTGAATTTAACCTTATATTTTGGTTTTAAATACAAAGATTATAGCAGATTTTTTCCTGATTAAGATCTGGTTGTTTTTTCATTAGATCTTGTTTCTGTAAAATAGCTAGAACACCTATTTTTGAGATTAAAATAACAACTGTTCAGTGCTCTAAAGATTTTTAACTTTAGTCTCTGTGCCTATACAGTTATATATAATCAAGTTTTGTCCAATTTATCAGCATAACTCATCAATTAAAGTTTTCATTTATTTTCTTGCCACTTGTTCCATCTAGGACCCCGGCCTTGCTGAAAAGTTCTGCTTCAGAATTCAGCTTAGAAGGAGGAAAAAATGCACTCTTTCTGAAATAAAAAGAATTTTGAAAATAAGAGCAATAAACCGTCTATATATCATGCTGATACTGCATTCCCAAACCTACAGAGAGTTCAGAATGTTGTATTTAAAGACGTACTCTGTTTCCTTCAGCTCTTTAGCTTTGTAAACTAAGGTTACAGTGTAACTGTCAGTTCCCTTAAATTCTTCCTGCCAGCTGTTTTAATTATTCCATGAACAATGATTTTTATTTAGTATCTCCAGTTACAACTTCAGAATTCCTTCCTAGCTTCTCCAACAATGGGATTTTATATAAAAATGAATAATGTAAAAGATTCAGTATTGATTGTGCTATTCAGTATACTGTGTTCTTCTTCAACTCCCCAAACTCACACACAACCATTCCTACTCAGGAACAGAATTCTTGTTTATCCAAATAATTACAGCTGTGAAGACTGTCATAATAACTCTCAGTGTCAGGTTATCACAGCAATAATAGGGTTAATGTTCATAGCGATGTCGCTTTTTGATCCTTCGATGTCGGCTCTTCCTATCATTGTGAGGCAGAATTCACCAAGAGTTGGATTGTTCACCCACTAATAGCGAACGTGAGCTGGGATTAGACCGTCATGAGACAGTTTAGTTTTACCCTACTGATGTTGTGTTGTTGCAATAGTAATCTTGCTCAGTACGAGAGGAACCGCAGGTTCAGACCCCTGGTGTGTGCGCTTGGCTGAGGAGGCATTGGCACGAGGCTACCATATGCGGGCTTATGACTGAGTGCCTCTAAGTCAGTATCCTGCCTAGACATTTGATGCTGTGCTATTGTGTCATTGGTCGCTTGTGATTGACCCAGGAGATGTCAATCTTGTTCAGAATGCAAGGGTAAAACCCGTTCCAAATCTTCGTTAGCGAAGACATGCAATCCTCATAGGAGAAAGAAAACTCCTATCTTCAGACCTGGGCTGATGGAGCTCGTCTAGCCTTGTAAGGTCTTCCATCTAAGAGAAGGACACTCTTACAAAACCTACAACCTGAGGACTTTGCTGTCACCGTCCTAGCTATCTAGGCTGCGGCAGATAAACCCCAAGTGTAAAGTGTGGGGCCAGTTCTGCTCACACTGCGCCTCACCTAAAAAATCCATTGCGCAGGCTGGAAGGGTTTACTCACACTTGCAAAGCCCTGTAGCGACAGGCGAGGGTCGAAACGGCAGGGGACAAGGTGCACTGGAAGCTGCAGGTCCAACCTTGCCTGCGGGCGGTTCAGGCCTTTGGTCGCTCGAGCTTGATCCAGGAGATGACAGTCTCGTGCGGAATCTTCCTGACTGCCTAGGCAGCTTTTCTCCAATCAGTTTTGCCTATTCCACTTGCCCTTAGTCACCGTGCTTGTAGTGAGTGTGGGTAATGCCCTTCCCAAATCTTCATTCGCGAAGCCAAGCCATCAATAGGGTTAATGTATTTTATCAAAACCAAAACAGACACTAAAGATGTAATCATTATAGGAAACACGCTTCTTGTGTCTTCTTACATGCCAAGAAAGAAAAATCACATTTAATATGCAAAATAAAACTGAATTCTAGTGTTCATTTGGTCAGAAATTTAATTTTCTTAATTGTTTCAGCCAATTCAGAACAATTTTTTCTCTACTTCCCAGGCCATAACAAATTTATGTCCAGCTCACTTGGTGCTCACATAAAGAAACTCAGATCTGTCTGCCTCCATGTTTATATCCTTACTTTATCTTGAAATATTTTCTTCTGTGGCGGGTTTTATAGGTGTGAAACAGGATCAGAATCATAGCAACTATTTTCTCTCCTACAAGAGACATATTCTGATAGATCACTATCAGCTGCCAAGCCCTCTACAAGGGTTTTGCCCTGGGAAAGATGGCATGAAGCGCAAATTTCTGGGGGAATCTCACAGAATATTTGTTTTTGCCATACCAGGATATACTTCCATATCTTTTGAAGAGGTGGTGGTTGTCGGCACAATTTTTTCCTTCTTTACTTCAACTAAGGTAGGACTACACACATTTTTTGGAGATAAATCTAGCTATAATATTTTGGATTTAATCTCTGGATGTTAATTTTGCATCTCATCTATGAAAAGCTGATAGCAAATGTGATTTCTAGGCTTGCAGATTGAAAATAGCAACATTAACAATGACAAGTATATCCCAGCATTTCTCTTTTATCTTGTTCCAACAAAATAGGTATAATTCCAGTCGACAACTTATGCACATGATTGTATTTTTAGAGCCCTGATTTATTTTTCTCAATTGCATTTCTTACAACATAAAAAGATGCAATTCATACTCAAGGAGTATCTGTTTCTGTATTTACAAGATAGAAGCTGAACTGTGAGACTAGGGCTGGTGGGTACTGAAGATGGCAGCTGAGGAACAATTGAGAGTTAGTCTTTACTATAGCTGGTGAGACACCCATATAGCAGGACTTACTTATTCCTTTTCTACCATACTTTCTCCTTTCCACGTCTGTTCTTTTTCTTCTTTTTGAAGGCAAAGTAATCCTTTTGGGGACCCACTGGAAAACTTCAGCATTTTAATGACTGGGCAATTCAGGCAAAATTAGACTGAAAAAAAATTAATTTTTCTCTTGGTTTACCAAAAGAAACCTGAATAAGACCAATGGACCTTTATCTGTTTGGATGCTAAAAGAAACAGAACCTTCCTAATGTGCCAAGCAGCAACATGAGCTCAATGAGCTGATACTTCTGTGAGCATATGCAACACTGCATCAAGAAATCGTTGCTGTGAAGAGAAGCTGATTGCAAAAGTGACTAAACCCAATGTTTCTTGGTTTTTTCCTTTATTTACTTGAAGGACCTTATGTTTTACACTTATTGAAATAAAAGCATTTTGATTTTCTTAAAGAATGGCAAATATTCAAAAACACGCATTGCATTTGAATCAACGGAAAAAAGTAATGCTTACTTTGTTGAAAATTTATGCAAAAGCTTGTCATTCATTCTAATTTCCACTAAAGCTATGGGATACGTCTTCTTCCTCACTGTTTCCTAATACCTCTACACTTTGTGCTGTCCATTTGATATCCTAATTGCCTAAAGATAAAATTATTCTTCACTTCATCTATTGGTCTGGTTGAACTGCTTTTGATATTATTAAGCCAATTACTTACATGCAGCTCCTGTTGACTGCTGTCAAGAGAAAGCTTCTGATGTAGTGAAAGCATAGGCTACTGTTTTTCTGCGTGTTATCTGAAATATGATGACTATGATATATCTATGGTCAGTTTTCTATTAAATAAAGGTGACCTAACAGTTTGCTATAATATGCAGACCTTTACAGTCAAATATGAAATTGCAGCTATGGAAAAAAATGTTACTACATAGAAATTGACTCATTATTCTGTCTAGTTTTCTTTTTCTGTTGAACTTTCTGTTGCATAGAGATAAGCATTAGTAGGTTTTAAATTTAATGTATGTACAGTTTCCATACTACTATTACTTAATATTTATATGTACCTTAGTACAGGTAGAAGATTATATCATAAACCTCTGCTTAGAGGTGACAATTTGTGATGATTTAAATGCAATCTTCTGATAGTCAGGGGCTTAATTCAGCAGAACATCTGCAGATTTCAGATTCTTTCAGTTCTCAAAATACCTACTTAAGGACAGGATAAGTCTGTACTCTTATGAGCTTGCTTTCATGGCTTATACCACAAAATAAGTCAGATTAAAAAACAGAAGCCAATGAAAATAGCATCCTCTGCAGATAAGGAGAAAAAACTCATCTTCCCATAAGTGTTCCTTCAGATGATTCTATGCATGTAAAGGTATATTTAAAGCTGAACCAATGAAATAATAATTTCTAACTAAAGAGGTTTTATTTGTTTATTTACTTACCCCTTTATTCTCACTGACTCTTCTCAGAGTTACATGATGCCAAAAAGGAAACATAACATACATACATACATATATATATACACACACACCTGTTATGGATATATAGGATCCTAACATACATACATACGTATATATATATCTACCTGTTATGGATATATAGGATCCTACTACACCTGTAATTCAGTAGCTGTTGAAAGAAGCTTTTTCTTATCTGAATAAATATTTCCTAGGTAATAGATGCTCAAGGAAACTGTATCACCTCTTTCAATTTCTTAAATGGCTTTTATTTTTTTTCTTCTTAGAGTACTGGTACTATTTAGAAATGTAAATATATTGGGGCTTTATCCTGTAGATCAACACTAGGAAGGATGATGGTGTAAGATGGTGGGCATATGGTGAGTAAAACTACCCATCTATAGCAAAAAACACAGGTCTGACTCCATGGAAATGTTTATCTTCCTTTGAACAGGCATGTGGAAAATGAGCACAGAAACAGGGTGGAGACAGATACCATTCAATCTTGAATGGTCACAGATTAAGTATTTTTTTCTTATTAGTTCCATAGTTAACCTATGTTTTAGTGACAGGTCTTTTTTTTTTTCTTGGCACCATGGAATAACCAGCAAGCAAAAATGTTACTCTCAAGTTTACAGTGCTTTCTGTAGTCCACTGCTAGAGCTCCAAATCTGGAGGATGCACTGTTGCAATAATTTACTTAGCATACTTGGAAGAATGCAGTTGCATAGTAAGCTGAACTGTGGAGGATTCTATTCATTTTATCAAAATATTTTATGTACAGAATGCATTTTCAGTTTCCATAATGGTGGGATATATGTGTGCATTCACACACATAGCATGTGTATGTTTGTATGCATGCATGCATCTTGTGTGGCTTATATTCAAACGTCTGTATAGTCCAATAAATAACTGGAAAAAATATAAATCTTACTTGTTCTATGTCTCCTCTAAAAATGTCTGCATTATAAACCAAACTGTTCATATACAACTTAGAGCAAATGAACTATAACTATTCTGTAAACATAGCATAATCATTAACATGTTCATGCACTTGATATAATCCTGGTTATCTTTTGCTCATACTGTAGTCTTCCCCTCCCTTTTGCATTCATTAAGTGGTTTCAGAAAATCTTTTCAAGAAGTGGAGGCAAATGAATACTTGATCTAGTAATCTTTAAATAAAGTACTTGAAGGAGTTACTGAAATTTATTTGATCTTTTTCATGACTCTATTATAGGTGTAATAAAAACATACATAGCTTTCCAAATAATTCTAGACAGCTCACTTATTTTTTTTTAGGCTGCAATCATAGTTCTTAAGTCCCTGACTTTAAAACCCAAACTGTAGGTTACAGTATAAATGTGTGTACGTATATACAATATCTTTATTGGTGTTAATATGGAGAAGATATGAATATTTTATCAAGATAGACATAAGAATTAAAAAAGAACAAAAAAAGCCATTACCTTTCCCTGTTTCTCATGCATAGAAAATATTATGATAATTCTCAGCTAATAATATATTTTTCACTTTTAGTATTTTCTTTTCATGATATGGAGATGAGGAACAATTCCTTCCCCAAAGGGTGCTCAGGCATTGGAACAGGCTGCCCAGGACAGCGCTGGAGTCACCATCCCTGGAAGTATTCACACACCATGTAGATGAGGCCCTCAGTGCCACGGGTTAGTGATGGCTTTGGCAGTGCTGGGGTAAGGGTTGGACTAGATGATCTTAAAAGATCTTTTCCAACCTGGTTGATTCTATGACTCTAAGATCCTACGGTATTTTTGAAGAGTCATTGGTATTCTATCCTTATGACTTAAATATTTAAAGAAAGGGGGAGGGGTCATGAATCCTATGGCCTGGTCCAGTACCATTTAATTTTACCACACTTGTGATGCTTAGTAAATTAAGGTATAACATAATGTGGCTACAGCTGGAGAGTCCCTGGACACCTTTATTCAGGTGAGCTCTTGAAGTCAGCTCTTAAAAAAGAAATAGCATAGCCTTTTTTGTGCATCAGTGTGGACCTAACAGCCTGGCTGAGGGGTAAGATTAATCAGCACTTATTGCTGCATGAACATGTCTACCTTTGTGGGATCCATGATCCCACATAGCCATAAGGCTATTCTGTATCAACATGTTCAGTGCTTACTGACATGTCTCTATATGGTGATGCCTTTCATAGCTCAGGCATGACCTGAGACATGACTCAGCTTTTATTGCCTTTTAGGAAAACTTCAACATGCTATTGCTTTTTCATGCATTTCTCCTTCCAACCTTGTCTCCTTTCTACATCTGAAAGTGAATGGGCAGGGCTTAAGTCAATGATTTCCTCTGTTCCTAGCAATTAGGAAAACCTTTTTGCTTTACTCACACTTTAATTCCTATAGAATCCTGCCTCATTGCACCCAAAATTATTTGCCATATCAGAGGAAGTCATCTGTCAACATAGGTGAATGAGAAACAATTTTAGCTGACCAGCTGGTAAGAACAAATACTGTAGGCTTTTTTTTGTTATTCAGAAGAAACATTGCTTCATTCTGTTCCCTGCCTCTGCCTTCCCAGATGACACAGGGTGCTCAGGAGCAGTACAAATCTCTGTGTTTCTGTTTCAGTCAGCCTTGCCCTGAGCTAGAACTACTTCAGGGAAGCAGATTGTCCCTTTAATCCTTAGCTGCTCTAGAGCAATTACTGTCTGCTGGTCTCATGTGGAATACTGCCCATTGAAAATTGAATACATATGAAATAATTTTCCATAAGTGTCTCACAGTCCACTAAACAGCCATGAAATGAAATTAGCTCTTCTTCATTACTAACTCAAATCACATTCAAGTGAGAATATTATTAAAAATCATTCCTGATTATCAATTTTCTGACCCATCTACTATGCCCCAGCTTGAGGTTTTTATGCAATAGATCTAGGTTTGGTTTGTTGGTTTGTTTTTTTTTTTAAAGCAATAGTTTCTGATTTAGGCAAATAACACCTGAGAAAAACTCTAAAGCTTCTCTCTTTTTCTTTGTGTATGATAAAAGCTTTGATTCTAAATGTCAGTGTACCTGTTCACTCTTCAGCTGTTGTATAGTATTTCTTTGTCCTTGCATTAACTTTTTTGTACCTTCCTCAATTTCCACGTTTTCTTTTCCAGTGTGCCATTTCCATTATGAATGAGGCCAAAGGAGAAAAAAAGGGTTTTAAGGTAATGTATATTTTCTTCTTTTTGCCATTTTAATGTTTGGGGTATTTCTTATTTATTTAGATATTAAATCGATATTTTCCATTATGCCTGAGAATACTTAAAAAATTGCAAAATCTTGATGTCTGATCTATTATGGGTTGTAATCCTCTGTTGTGTCCTACAAATGAACAACTTAATTACGATCTTGACAAAGCCCTGGTAAATTTCAGACAAACTCTCTGAAACACAGTGACATTTCACTCATTAGTCTTCATTATTAACTTAATTTTAGATGCCAGCACATATGTGAGGAGAATACTTTCTTCTTTGACTGAGCACTGCATCAAAGAGTTACTTTTGTAAACAGTGTAACTTGCATTCAAAACAATGCACTGCTATTGATCTCAGATATATACAGCCTTCTTATATCAGCCGTCAAGAGTTTTACATTATTTTCTAGAACACACATAAAACAGGGACAGATTAGCCTGTGGATGGATGCAGGAATAAGTAGAAAATAAATGATTTATATAATACAGAGTTGGGCTTTGCCAGGCAATGAGCAATTGTTTTTTTTTTTTTTTTTTGGGGGGGGGGGGTGTGTGTGTGTGATTTATTCATTTGCTGAAGGGGAAATAGAAAAAGAAAGGTATAGCTTGCTTTATTTCAGAGGAAAAACTCTGTTCAGTTTCAGATTGGAGGCAGCATATAGTCAAATGTTACATTATCTGGAAAAGAAATGCTTAGGTAAGATTCTTATGCTGGGTGGAGATGCACAGGTGTTGGCAGTGGGGGCTGCAGAGTGGACTTTGAGAGAAAAAAACCAGTGACTGCCGCATGCTGGACACAGCTAATCCCAATGGATCCACCACAGCTGAGCCTCTTAGCCAAGCTGGTGGTGCCTCTAGAAAAGTGTATTCAAGAAATGGTGTAAAACAGTGGACAGAGAGGAGGAAAGAACAAAGCGTGAGAGGAAAGCCAGCGCCAGAGGAGAAGGAGGTGTTACCCTAACAAACAAACAGAACTAATTTAAATTTCTCCAAGCTGAGCCTATTCCACCAACAATAACTAGTAAGCAATCTCCCTATCTTTATCCTGACCTTCACTTTGATCCTATTTTCTCCCCTGTCCCACTGAGGTAGGGGGAGTGAGTGAGTGGACAGGTGGGTGCTTGGTTGCTAGCCATGGGCGTCATGGGCTCAAATTAGATTGTTATCTGGTGCTGCCCCTTTCCTTCCTTCTCCACAAGTTAACGATACAAGTCATCAGGTGCAGTTCATAAAATTTAAAAGTGCTTGCTGCATTTTGGGGGGTAAAACAATAGGATTGGCAGATAGCACTGCTGAATGACAAAATGTATACTGTTCTGTCCTACAGGGAACTCCTCAGAAATCTGGTGCACTGCACAAGCCAAATATTTTTGGCAGTGCTTAGCGACTACTGTTTTAATATTGGCACAGTAGATTTAAACTTCTTTGTAATAGATCAAATAGAACTATAATTCAATCAATAAAAGCTATAAAATATGTTAAATAAAAAAATTGTTCTTTTCAGGCATCTTCCATGCAAATAACAAGCAGAAATACCTATTTGTTTTTCACTGATATTAAACCTCAGTTAGCCAAATTGTGCCTGTGGATATAACCGTGCTGGGCTGGTTAAAAGTGTGGTTTTACTTTCTGTACTGATTGATGTGTTAGGGAATCTTGGGAAACTTGCCCAAAGAAATTTTTCTTGCTAGTCAGGTGAACAAACCTGTACTCATTGAAAGGATAAAACAGAACAATTTTCAGGGTCTAAAGAGCATCATGCATTAATGCTCTTAAAGAGGGATCAGAGTTATTTTGTTTCAAAAAGTATTTGCTTGGATTTCTCATTAATAAGATTTCAAGTATGAAAGTAGGTAAAATTGATTTTGTACCAACTGGCACATGTGCCTTTGGTGCTAATATTATGCTGACATGCTCAGTAAGATTGTTCTGAAATCAATATAAAAGCACTTAGATCAATGTTCTTAATTTTCTATTGTGATGTTTCAGGCACTTTGTTTTACAATTAAGTCAACAAATTATATGAATAAAACAATATTTTGCCATGCAGAATTTTGAGAAGGAAAATAGCAAATTATTATTAGTGCTAATGATGGTCATTATTCATGTTATAAGAAAACCATTTTTTTATATATGAAAAGGCACATACGAAAACCACTTTTAATTTTTCTGGGATGATACATTTGTGCTATATTTAATTTGTAAATTGATGTGATTTTCTTGTTAAACTTAACATTCAGTTCAATCTTTTCTGTTTGATCATTTGCCATTTTTGGTCATATTTAATTTTATTTAGACTATGAGGTCTTTGTGATTGGCACCATGTCTTCACATATTTCTGTTCTAGTACAGTGTTGGTATTATACGGAGAAGAACTTCTGAATTCATTTGTAAGATCAGTTATGCAATAATTTAGTGGCTGTTAGAAGATGCTGACTTTCAGTGACCTGGGAGAGTTTTTTATATGTATGTTCAATTTCAATCACAACTGAGAAAACCCTGAAACATTATGTGCAATAGAAATGCTAATAATTGCACTGATGTCAGCTCAAACACTGAAAATGTTTGAAAAAGTCTAAGTCCCTGAAGAGGTGATGTTCCTTGATTCACGGTATCACAGTATGCTAGAGATTGGAAGGGACCGCAAAAGATCATGTAGTCCAATCCCCCTGCTGGAGCAGGAACACCTAGATGAGGTTACACAGGAATGTGTCCAAGTGGGTTTTGAATGTCTTCAGAGAAGGAGACTCCACAACCCCCCTGGGCAGCCTGTTCCAGTGTTCCGTCACCCTCACTGAGAAGAAGTTTCTTCTCAAGTTTAAGTGGAACCTCTTGTGTTCCAGTTTGTACCCATTACCCCTTGTCCTATCATTGTTTGCCACTGAGAAGAGCCTGGCTCCATCCTCGTGACACTCCCCCTTCATATATTTATATACACTAATAAGGTCACCCCGCAGTCTCCTCTTCTCCAAACTATAGAGACCCAGCTCCCTCAGCCTTTCCTCATAAGGGAGATGCTCCACTCCCTTAATCATCTTAGTTGCCCTGCGCTGGACTCTCTCCAGCAGGTCCCTGTCCTTCTTGAACTGAGGGGCCCAGAACTGGACACAATATTCCAGGTGCGGTCTCACCAGGGCAGAGTAGAGGGGAAGGAGGACCTCTCTCGACCTACTAATCACCCGCCTTCTAATACACCCCAGGATGCCATTGGCCTTCTTGGCCACAAGGGCACAGTGTTGGCTCATGGTCCTCCTGCCATCCACTAGGACCCCCAGGTCCCTCTCCCCTACACTGCTCTCTAACAGGTCGTTCCCCAACCTATACTGGAACCTGGGGTTGTTCCTGCCCAGATGCAGGACTCTACACTTGCCCTTGTTATATTTCATCAAGTTTCTCCCTGCCCAACTCTCCAGCCTGTCCAGGTCCCGCTGGATGGCAGCACAGCCTTCTGGCGTGTCAGCCACTCCTCCCAGCTTAGTGTCATCAGCAAACTTGCTGATAGTACACTCAGTTCCCTCATCTAAATCCTTGATGAATATATTAAATAATACTGGTCCCAGCACTGACCCTTGAGGCACTCCACTAGATACAGGCCTCCAACTAGACTCCGCCCCATAGACTACAACTCTCTGGATGCTCTCCTTCAGACAGTTCTCAGTCCACCTCACTACCTGATCATCCAGACCACACTTCCTCAGTTTAGCTATGAGGATGCTGTGGGAGACTGTGTCAAATGCTTTGCTGAAGTCAAGGTAGACCACATCCACCGTTCTGCCATCATCCATCCACCGTGTTATTTCCTCATAAAAGGCTATGAGGTTGGTCAAGCATGACTTCCCCTTGGTGAAGCCATGTTGACTGCCCCTCATAACCCTCTTATCCTTGATATGCCTTGTTCCATCAGTTTCCCAGGGATGGAGGTGAGGCTGACCGGTCTATAGTTACCCAGGTCCTCCTTCTTGCCCTTTTTGAAGACTGGAGTGACATTTGCTTTCCTCCAGTCCTCAGGCACCTCTCCCATTTCCCAAGACTTGGTAAAGATGATGGAGAGTGGTCTAGCAATGACTTCCGCCAGTTCCCTCAGCACCCGCGGGTGCGTCCCATCTAGACCCATGGATTTATGGATGTCCAGATTGCTCAACTGGTCTCTAACCCATTCCTCATTGACTTCATAAATGTTTTAATTTGCAATCAGAAGAAAACAAACCCAAACCATGAAGGAAATAACACTCCAGTACCCAACAGTTCACTAATGCATAGCAACTAGCATTTCTTGGGTCAATTAAATTATCTGTCATGGTTTAAGGTATCCCAGAATATATTATATTTGAAATAACTCCAAAAATTTTTATATCCCAAACTGCAAAAAGAGTTACAGATGATTCAGTCTTCCATCAAGGACCAGAATGGTGCAGAGTAATCACACAGCTCCTTTGTGTTTACTCTCCAAAATGTTAACAGGCCTGTCTGGGATTTAAATATTTAGAGTAGAATTTAAATTCTTATAGTTACTATGAGTACTGTTGAGAAACAAGTAATAGCAACCTTACAGTAAAGACAGCTTTAGAAGACAAGTGACATTTAGTTCACAAAAGGCAGCATATGCTTTTTCTACTTTCTTCAGCTGTGGAAATGCCCAGACTTCAGCTCTGTTCCTACAAGGTGATGACTACCCTTACCTCCCCCTGGGCCAAGTTCTCCTCTCCTTGTTTACTGAAGTAAATCTAGGGACATCTCATTAATCAAAACAGTTGCCACTGATTCACATTAGTGTACGGCAGCAGAATTCGGGCATTTACTGGAGGCACAGTGCAGGGTGCATCAAAACATGTAGAGTGAGACCTTTGTTTGCCATATACTTGAAACTGCAAATTCCACTAATGAAATTAGCATACATCTTCGTAATTTTGTTTCTTGGGGTAATTGTTCAATCATATCTTTTTTTACTCACTCTCTTGTCACAATGTACCTTTACAGATCAGTGGCTATATAAAACATGAGAAATTCTTATATGAACACCAGAATGAGAGTGTGTCGAGACATACAGCTGCATGGCTCAGACCCACACTGGGTTATTTGGAAGATGATGCCTCCTGAAGCTCATTTGTCTAAAAGGCTGCGCACAAGCTGTCCCCTCGCACTAGGGGGGCGGCATTGTCCCTCTGCACAGTCTCTCTCCCTAGCTATAGCCTTACCAGTTTGCTACCCTTTATCTACACTTTGGAACAGTATGCAGCCACAAAGGAAATCTGGGGTTCAAACACCAACGTTATCTGGCCCAAGTGCCAGAAAAAAAGGACAGGAAAAGAGAGCTGTCTCGTTATCCCACACACCTGAAACAAGTCAGCAAGGCATACTGGGTTCAGATTTGGGTTGGGTTTTTTTGGTTTTGTTATTGTTGTTGTTGGTTGGTTGTTTGCTTTTGGTTGGTTGTGTGTTTTTTAACAAAATATTAACAACTCATAAAGAAGAAATTTACTACAGAATGCAATCTGTTATCTTGCTGAACTTGCAAAACATTGTTTATGTATGAACAATGATCAGAAGTCATTAAAAGTATGCAAATAAATCATAGTAGTGTTGTGGATTACTTTGGTTTCTAAGTTCTCTGTAAAAGTCACTTAGGAAGTCAAAGCATAGATATTAACAGTTTTGTTAAACAACTCTCTATTTTCAGCTAATGCAGCTACTTTTATCCTTAAAAGTCATACCACAACTGTGAGGTGAGCTGTACCATCAGAGAGAGATTATTGTTCCCTACTGCTGAATCATTAGCAGTCTAGTTAAATCTCAAGAGTCAGATTCTCAGCTCAGTCTCTCAATCAGGCTTTCGGTTAGGGATAATTTGAGTCTTGGTGCTTCTGAGGAATAGAGTAAGAAGGTCTGTCTGAAGTCTACTCTGATAAGAGCTCTCTGGTCCTCATTTCTACTGTCTTCTCTAAGGATATTTTTTGTTATTCTCAAAGTTATCATTTGTGCCAGACACCCAAGGTAACACCATATTTAGAGTTCAAAAGAAATCATGTATTATGTGTGTGGTTTAGATATTCGATAAACTGTGAAGTTAGATTTTTTTCACTGACAACATCAGTTGATAGCGGAGTTATGTACTTTTTCTTGACAATGCTGCATCTACTGTAAGAAGGAAGAGGGTTGCATGAGACTTGCTGTATTTAATAACTTTCTGAGATCACCTTCCTACTCACATTGGAAAAACCTTTCAAGTTACAGATTAAGTACATTTTAAGCAAACAACCTTCACTTAATTTAAAACATTTTTTTCTTGCAGGGAGATGCTACAACATATGCCAAAGTCTTTCTTTCAGTGTTTGCAAATGTTATTTGCTATATCTATGAGGATTTTATTGCAAAGAAAAATGAAAAAGATCTAATTATTGTGTTGATTTTCTTTGGCATAAGACTATTAATGTAGATCCTCTATGAGTAATTATTGTAGAATTATGCTCTACTGATACAATAGGGACAGATTTCATAATATCAGTTATCTATTTTATAATTATGGAAATAAAGCTAACCTTAGAGTCAGAGAATCTGTGTACAGGTTTCCAAGTTTCAGATATATAAAATCTTTTTCTTTCTGACATAAGCATTTTTGTCTTAGCCACTGGTTGTCAGATTGAAAATCAGGCACAAGTTGCACACAGGTAAAATGAGGTAGGTTTTGTTTTTGTCTGTTTATCAGCTAAGAAGGGGTTATGTTTCTTTTTGTAATTACTTCACATTTTTGATTGGCTTTCTACAGCTAATGGCTTGTCTTGTAGATAGCAAACAAGTTCAGAAACACGAAAAAATCTAAGTAGCTGTAAGCATACATGCAGTCCTGAAAGCAGTGTTAAAGTCACATAAGCTAACAAGGTTCAATGCAGGTAAGGACTGGTGTTACTCCTAATCAGTAAGAGCAGCAAGGCTATTTGACTCAGAACAGAAAGGTTATATGACAGATTTATATTGTTATTTGGTAGTTACAGTGTTAGATCTTATGAATATTTTGTTAGATGAATTGCTTCTTTGACAGGTATGCCTCTATTTTTCAAAAAGAAAAAAATAAAACCACTGAAAGCATATCATATAAAATATAAATCAAAGTGACTTCATATTTGTTTGCAGCAGAGCAAGACAACTAGTCAAGTTTGGGATTGTGAGGTGATGAAATTTTAGGATAATTATAGCTACTTTTACAGTTACATGTTTTTAACATCTTAACTATACTTTTCCTGAGTTTGAACTGAGTAACTAGCTGAATTGAATAAGATGTGGCCCCACTTACATGTAATTGGGCTCAACTGTGGCAGAAACAACTTAAATTTACAAAACCCCAAGTGTCACTGTAATAACTTTTGATAATATTAAACTTACTTAATTTTATATCACTTAAATTAATGATAGAAGTAGTAGTTACTTGTTCAAGTTATTATAAATAAAGAAGAAATTTAGATATTTGAGCCATTGTTGAATTGTCAATGCCAATTCCAACAAGGAATGGAGGAACTTCAGTGCTTAACACCTGGTCAAATTATTCATTGTCAGGATGAATTTAGGAGGGATGGCCACAAGAACAGAAGCATATAACCTGTAATTTATTTATTAAGGGGGATGAGTGAACAGACAACACAAACACTATACACTCATGTAACCCATAGCCTTTGCCTCACATGCCCAGGTCAGTCCTGCACCAAGGAGCCAGTAAAACAGACATCCCCTTGGATCGGCCCTACCTGTGTCACCTTCACCCCAGGTTCAGCCTTCTGCACCATATTGAATGCTTGTTCCTTCAAGCCTAACAGTAAAAGAATAGCAATACTGTAGAGAGAAAGAAGAGAAGAAAAAAAAGGGGGGGGGGGGAACCCCCAAACAAGCCCACTTAATCTGGAATTGCTTTCTTTGTGGTTACGCTATGGATTCACTCCTTCAATACAGAATCAGATATTGCCAGAAAGTTACCGTCTCACTCAATAAGCAACTGTTCAGTACTTCCTTTCATCCTGTTTAATTGATGAAAGGTCACGAGCTTTATTGCTTAATGCATAATTTCTGAGTTATACATTGATCAGAGACATATCTATTTATTCTTCAGCCAACACAGAAGACTCTCTTAAACAGTACTCAAGTACTTTATCAATAATATAGATTTATTGCATAATATTCAAGCACTATAGAGGCATTGACAGCTTCCTTTTAAGAAGGGAGAAATGAAGCACCTAGTGACAATGGACAAAACTGTCAAATGTTGTCTAAACTTTTGATGCTTAATTTGAGAAACCTACTTTTGTGTTGTTGGGCAATGTACGGTTTTGTTTATTTGGTTTTTCTTTTTTTTTTTTTTTTTTCTGGAGATGTTAATAATTCTGAAGTGTTGCACGTGTTTGAAATTGACTCTGATTGGCTTTGGATGCAGTCATGAATGTTCACTAATTCTACAAATGTAGTTTCAGATGTCTCACACTGGGCATACAGAAAAGGAGGAAGACATGATTACTGATAGAAATTCTTGTTCCACTTGGTCAGCACCCTGTCCATGGGCAAGGTTTCTTACCACTTGTCTATACTAACATTTTCCTAATTGCAAAATAGTTGTTTTCATGTATAGTGCTGCACCATGTATTCACCATTTTTCAGCCACAGCAATAACTGAAGCAGAGCTCGATCATTCTGTAGTACAAAAAAACCATTCATTTTCAGAGTTCTGTTTTTATGAAGTCAGATCTGAGCAGTTAAATTGCAGTTAGATCTTTAACAATGCTTAAAGATTGCAAATCATAAACATTTCTCAAATATAGGTATTAACTATATAAAAAGGGACAATTATCACCTAGAAAAGTATATGATGTGTTGGAAAGAAGAAACGAGTAAGGAAAGCAGGATCCGAGGAAACAAAAAGAATATAAATATAAAGAATATTGATATAAATATAAATATAAATAATGGAAAGACACAGACTGATGGAAAACAGAGCACCGTCTGCACTGAAACTGCATGTCTATTACCATTTAATGTGCATCACATGTTTATGTTTAGGCAGCTTGACTCCATGGCAGACATTGTGGTTAGCTGAAAATGAATAAATAGATAAATAATAAATATAAAAACCAACTAACCCTGTTGACTAAGGGATTTGAATAATACTGTCATTATTTATCAAATAACTTTTTGACAAGTAATATTTTGGCTGCTGCAGAATTGGTTAAATGTCATAAAAAGTTTTTATTGAATAAATTAGTCAATGAAATATGACAAAAAGTCAATGAATAATATTATTTTTGATAAATAATATTTGGCAAGCTCAACTATAGTAATAAATTTTCTTTTCTGAATCGTGTATTAAATAATTTTCTTAAAATGCAGAAATTGTAGTAGATTACCCTCCCAGATCTTTTTTGGCCTGTTGGGAATTGGAAATAAAGCAACAGATGCTGGTTTTAGCTTTTGCAATTCTGTTCCTCTGGCTGTACCCGAGTGAAACTGAAGATTAGGTACTTACACTAGAAAAGGCATATTTGAGGGAGATCATGACATTAAGGCTGGGAAAGACTTCATCCTACGGTTAAAGATAGGACAAGTTTTTGTAGCACTGCATGTTTTAAACATAAGGGAAGTTGTCGCTTAAAACCAATTTTAATCACATCTCTTCTACTTTTCTCTTTGGTAATGCACAATGGTAATTGGAGACATACTTTACTAAAAGCATTATTTCTTATCATAATGATCAAATGTCAACATGAACTAGAAATGAGGATTACGCAAAAATATATAAAAAACCAAACTGATGTTTAAAACTTATTCAAGTCAAATTGGTATTTTTAGTAAATGTCCTCAACACAGTAGAGTTTTTGAGCTGCTTCAGCTAAGAAACCTCTCTCAATATGTCTGGCCATTTCAATATCAATTTTTTGCAATATATGTAGCTCTTTAGAAATTATATTTTGTTATTATCAAGATTATTATAAAACCATTTTACATATATTTATCTCCTATGTATTTCAAAACCTCTGAAATTATTCGGTAAAAGTGACTAAATGGAGTGCCTTACTTATGATTTGTCACTGAGAACATATTGAAATTATTTGCCTTTGCAAGCAAAAATACTTCTTTTCCTAATCAGACTTAGAGGTCTGTTGCATATTTTCTGATTTATCTACAATCACCAGTGATTAAGACTTCATAAAAGATGACTGATAGCAACAGGATCATGGTTTTTGATCAGTTAATTCTTGTTTGATACTGACAACTGGGACAGAAAATTACTTTTAGGGCCCAGACTGAATTTTTTGTGGCTAAAAAAAAAAACCCAGGGATTATTTTTTATTTGGAAAACTAGAAAATGTAATGGTCATTTCATTTGCAAACTACAAAAGACAGTAAAGCTCTTTTTACAGATTGGTTTTAGAGTTGAGGTTTCTTCACTTGAAAACTCTTAGATTTTTGACAAAATCACCAAGCAGAACTGAGAGCTTGCCATTAGTTAGGGTTATTTATTCTCAGTAAGTAAGAATATTAAATTATTTCTGCTAGATTAGGCTGTCATAATTCTCTCTCTTGCTAGATTAGGAACAGAAGATCATAAACGCGTCAAATGCCGGTTTGATAAGATGTGTAAGACTTAGAAATTGTGAAGAAATTCCAGTACCTATAGGCAAGGTAAGAATGTTTAAGGAGCACTTAAAAAAAATCACACATGTGTAGTTTATTTTTGTTGATCATGAGCTCATAGTGTTTCTGGCTAATGGCAGTAGTTATCAATATTGAGATGGGGAAAGGACAAGAAAGACAGAATGAAGGATAGCTCATTGTATATAGAACAAACCTTTTGCTTGAAACTAAGTGACCTGGACCCCAAGCGGACTCTATAACAATGATAAAGAAGAGAACTCTTCAGTTAATGTTTAGGGAAACCAGTTAGAACCAACTAAGGAGCTGGCAAATGGACAACAAGGCTGGCCAACTCCAAAGTTCAGCCAAAGTGATGAAGATGAAGAAACGACCACCAGGGGTCCCAAAGACAACTACCACATTATTGTGTGTATGCAGGAGGAATTTTCTAGAAGAACGATGTCATATATAAGTAGTTTTAAGAATATGCATGTAATGTAATATGTGTGTTTGATGACTATATAATCACTGCTTGTTTGATGCTCTAGTGAGACATGCTCAGAGGAGCTATCCCCCTTGTCTCTCAGCGCCGCAATAAAGAATACCTGCTTGTCAACTTAAACTTTGTTGTTTTGTAAACTTAGAGTTTTTCTACGAATCAATATGGACCAATGGCAAATAAAAACAGCTCATGCATTGATTTAAGACAGGATCTTCGTCTGCTGAATGTTTCTTAATGGAAGGTTGTTTACACATCTCCTCATTCAGTGTCTCCACATTTTGAGATCCAGACTCCTGTTCTCTACCACTCTCTGTGCTTCTTTGCTATTTAACATCCTTTGGGGTTTTTTTTGGGGAGGAGGGGTCAGTATATCTAGCTGATACCTTTACCATTCAGATGTCCTGGTTAGTGCCTGAAGGCATAAAAGATATGAATTCAGAAAGAGATGTAGATCAGAATTAAAAAAATGTTAAGACTAAGAAGCCTCCCTGGCCTTGCAGAACTTGAAAGGCAAGGGCAGGAACAGCAGCAGAGGTTCTCTGTCTGTCTCGGGCCTTGGCCACCAGCCTTTCTTTAGTGTCTACCGTACCCCACCTGTACCTGATATTTTCATTTTTCTGAAGATTGAAATATTTTGATAACTAAAGGTTTTTTCACTTGATAGAGCATATCCGAATGAAACCTAGTGGCTTTTGATGTATGGATGGACAGAAAATGTAGTAATTGAAATTTCTAAACATGGCACAGTAGGGGTTAGAGATAAAAAGGCATTTCTGAGGCCTTTGGCTTCCTGTATGTCTGGCATATGCTGCAGCTACCTGTAGGCTGCTTGAGACCCTGCAGATTTTTCTTTCTCACTGTGCATTCACATACTCTTAGGAAGCAGTGGTACATATAGGATCATGTAATGTTACCTCTGGATTTAATTTGCATGAAATGATGAAAATTTGCACAGACATAGACATTTGTGGCATCTGATACAGAAGGAGTTCAGTTCAGTTCTAGCATGAACTGTGAAAGACTGAAATTGTGTAACAAGCCTGTCAAAACCTGACTACATTTTGTCACATACAGATAGGATGAAATATTGTCTTCTTTGCAGTCAGTGAGAGATTATTGCTTGACTTCTTTACTAACTCAGGAAGTCACACACAGAGTCAAATCAGATGTCAAAATAACCCTTAGCCTTCTTCAGATTCAGCAATTTTTCCAACCACCATCTAAGTTAGATAAAAAACTTAACAATATGAATTTATACATCTGCTTCGATAGTTTAACTGTTATCCCTATGGTAAGGTCTCATTCTTGCCTTATTCTCAGGGAGATGAAATAGGGACTCATGTTTTAGTGTTCAAAAGTAGTGAATATTGTTGGAGAAGTCCCTACAGCAACCACTCTGATTTCTTCATGATAATAGAAGTAAATTTTACCAGTTTTCTCACATGCTAGCTTAACCAAAAAAGTAAACAAAGACAACCAACAAAACCAGACAAGCATTCAAATGCAATACCCCAAAATAACCTGTCAAAACATTATCTTTACTCCTTAATCTGTAAGCAATGCTGCATCAAGAAGTGGTTGATAGATCAGCTGCCACTAACAAAGAGTGTTGCTAGGTCTTAGCAATACTGGTATGTCAACCCACTGCATGTGCTAAAACTGCAGTGCTTCTGGCATAGGTCCAAGCATCTTTTAGGCTTCAGAGTGATAACAAGGGGATTCACTTTCCTGCGCAATCAGATGATTGCACAACTTTCAGCTGTCATCGAATGCAACAGCTTTGACAAATTCACAGTCATGTGAGTTTCTGGGATACGTTATCTCACTTTCCGACTCATTACATACAGAAGACATAAAGTGAAAAATATCATCTTTGAGGCCAAAAAAGAGGCATCATAGAGTATTAAGAGTTACATTTTTGTCTTGAAGCTGCAGGATTAGGATGTCTGTATATTTCAGTGAAGAAACTAGGAATTTAAATTAAAATGTCCTTAAATATGGTGTCTTCATAAGTGAATGCATTCATGTATGTCATCTCCGATTTAACCACAGGTCTTCCTTCTTGCTGTCATGTTTTGTTTTCAGGATAAGATATAGTAGTTTAGACAAGTATATTTTCCTCATGGTTATCTGTAATTCTATCAAAATTTAAAAATGGAGTGATGGATTCAAAATCCTGTACCAGCTATTTTGTTAATGAAAACCAGAAGTGTTCCACATGGGGATACTGTGCCTTTAGAGCTGTCATATCCTTGCCCAAAGCTGAAGTCATAAACTGCACAAAATGCATTGTACAGGCTTTGAAGGCGAGCTACTCTAATGTAAACAGCATATAGGTATGCCACTGCCAGGCAGCAGGTAATATCTTTTCCTAGACTTGTCACGAAGAACAAATAAAAAATAGACATTAGTTTCCACAATAAACTGAGGGCTTTTCCCATTAAAGTCTATGTCAAAACTTGTATTAACTTCAGTTCTGTCAGAGCAGAGCGCTGACACTGTGCAATGCCAGAACACGTTTCAACATTATTGTTGCTGTTGTATTCTCCTCCTAATGTCTCTGCACCTTTCATTATAAAGATCCACTGACTTTTTCCCTCTCAGTTGGCTCACAAAGAGTATCCTGTTAATGAGAACAGTAGTTTTGAGCCTTTCAAGCATAGTTTTCAGCAATACTGTTCTGAACATTTTTTTTTTTAAATGATACTAATAGAGTTTGTGCTCTTACTGTGCTATGCCATGGAGAACTCAATTTCTTTTACTCGCAGGGTAATGAGAGAACATCAAGAAGTGGATATGGAAGCTTGTGAGTGTCATGACTGAAAAAAAGGAAGAGAAAACTGACACTGAACAGTTTAATGGAGGAAGCATTGAAGTAGTGAAGGAGAAAGCATAGACTTAGCAAAATGGAAAGAACAAGAAAAGATAGGAGAGGACCCAGAAGTCAGAGGGGCTACCTTTAATCCCAGGACACCAGCTGACAACTGAGGTTTTGCTGTACACCTACACAGTATGTAAAAACATCTACACGTAAATATTCTAATACATGCAAATGCATGTATTGCATAATAAAGAAAAATGTAAGTACATGCAAATGTAAGTAAAAATTATGACATGACTCACTGACACAGCTTTCTGTGAAAAAATAGGAGAGAATGTGAGCAAGACATCATGTGCCTCACATTTGCCATAAAGAAGATGAGCAGAGAGAAACACATTTTCAGAGTGGCTGTTGACCAGTCCCGCAAAACGGTTGTTTCATAGGAGGAAAGGGGAAGCACAGCTAGGAAAGGGGCTTAGAAATGCGCCACTGGGCCAGTCCAAGGTATGACCTAGCCACCTTGTAATACAAAATTTAAAACAAGTTAAATATGATTGCTCTGTTATGCCAAGGCAAAAAGATAGATTTTATTGCATGAAATAAAAACACTAGTTTTGCTAGTAAACTGAACACTTTCTGGAGTATCTGCTGCTGCTTTGAAAGAAAAACATGAACTCCCCCATAAATTGAAATGTAATTTTATTGATAAAAAAGAGCAATATGCAAAAATGGAGTTTTCTGCTTTCTCACAGCTTGCAGAAACACTTCAATGAATCACTTGATACCTTCAAGTATCGATCCTATTTTCACCTTCCCATAGAACATCTGCTAGTAGTCATCCCTTTCTGATTTGAGTTTTGGAACTGGAGATACCTTCACAGTATCCGTTGCTGATCTAAGTGACTTTGCTAAATTTAATCTGAGCCTATCATACTAAAACATCCTGGGCTCAGCAAGACCTATTCATTAACTCAACAAGGAAATAAATCTGGTTTGTGGTCTTTTAAATATATGCAAGTTAAGGAAAAAGCTTGTGCAATCACTGTGGTACCTTAAGAGTTGAGAAATAAAATAAGACGTACATTGGCAGCTTGCTTACTACTCTTAGGTATGTGTAGAATCAGAAAGATATGGATTTTCTGCATTAAATAACCGATACAATACCCGCAACTTTTTATCTTTATAAAAAGTTCATGAAGGGATGTTTTTTGCATTTGCAACTCAGACCGTTCCTGCTGTTTCTGATGTAGTCTATTCTAATAGAGGGAATTTAAATAGGTTGTGAACATAAGCATGAAAAACAAACTTTTGAATTAACATAGCTTGTCACATTCAAATATATATTATTACTGTTGTATATTTTTCTGGTTTATTCATGCAATCCCAGACACTGGAGATCATTTTAATTCAGAATACTAACAAGTAGCAGAACAAAGGTGAATGATGTAGTGGTTTTCAGCTAATCTAAGTGAGGAGCTGCAGACGTGACATACAGTATTTTATATCTCTGGCCTAGACTGGGAGATGTCATAACTACTGTGCTGAGGTAGGTGGTTATTCTCACTAAGTTCCCTCTACAGGCAAAATAGAGAGAACTGTCAAGGAACCTACATGACATCTTTCTTGGATTACCATCTAAGGATCATGTAGGTTCTTTCATAGTATCTTAATTATATAAAATTACTAAAAAACCCTAGGAAGAGTACTTGACTCACTTAGCTTTTTAGCTTAAGTGGCCAAAGTCAGAACGTATGTAGCTACTAACACCATAGTATTTATATTTTTTTCCAGAGACACTTTCAATATTTAGTAATAATAAAACCTATTTAAAGTGAGCCAGTTTTGCTTGTAAATTTGCAGAAGTCAGAGATCCATGTTCTGTGTTCCTGAACAGCAAAGAAGACATTCAGAGTAAAGCAGGAAAAGTTTTCTTTTCTAATACATGTGTAAATCAATGTAACATACAGCACTGCAGCTTAATGACAAAAAAGTGTGGCTAATCAAATGTGTGCTATTGAAAAGAAGGCAAATATACTGATTGTGGGTTTGAGGTTTTTTTATTTGCCAAGGAGGGTACAGTATATTTTCACTTCACAGAATAACTAAAACAAATTTTGAATTATGCATGAAATAAAAAATAAAAATCCATGACTTACTGCTCAGAGAAAATGCAGACAGAATTGTGCTTTCTTATTTAGGAGAGCTGTGTCTGCTAATGCTGTGAAAAATACCTTCTGACAGTGTAAACAAAATCCAAGAAAGCTCAAACACCTTCACATCAAAAGCAAAATAAAAACTACCCATATCATAATATTTTCCAGTTTCTTTGCTTTCTTTAGGAAGTCAATAACCTGGAACCATTGAAAGAAAGAAAACTGTCCTTCTCATGAAGACTTCAGCTGCCATCTTTAACCTTCAAAAAGGTAAAATCTAGAAAATATGTCTCAGTTGAACTTTGGAAAGATCTTTCTTAGCAATTTCTAAGTAATTTCTTAATTTATGTGCTTCTCGTTTGACTGTATCTTACTTTTTTCTTCTCATTCAATCCATAAACTTGTTTGTATTATGAAGAAAATTAAACTGGAGTTAGAAAAGTTAGAAAGATCAAAAGATGAAGAAAGTAGCTTTTCAGGGAAACAGAAAGATGTTATTCATCCTGCTGTGCAGCACAGTTGGAGGCTCTCAGGGGCAGAGAATATTCGTGCTGAAAATTCAGTGGAAAAATCAATAGCGGGAGGAAGATCATGCTTTTATCATTTTAATGATCATACACTCAGCAGAAAGTTTAGAGTTCTGACTAACAGCGAGATCCTAAGTGAGAATGGCAGCACTGGAAAGAACAGCATAATATCTATCAAAAGCTTTAGCTTTTATTTTTTGCACTCATACATCTCCGGAAAGTATTATTCATAACTAGAGACCATGTGGTGCAATAGAAACATGCTTATGGTAAATTAGACTTCTAGCTAGGAGTGAAACATGCATGGGACAAGTCCTCTTCTAATTGGGGTGGTAGAGTTTTGCCAAGAATCAGATTGCAAATTTTCTGTGGCTTTAGCGTATTGTATAAAAACAGTGAATCTTCAAAAAGAAAGGCTCTTTAAGGAGACCAAACTTTGCACCTCTGCATAGGTAAGTCAACAAGAACACCTTGTCTGACAAGTCAAACTCCTTCCCTCTTTGAAAAGCTAGGAAAACACCAGATCTCCCTTTAGTGCCTTACTCTTGCTTGCATCTTTTTCCTCTTCTAAAGGGAAATATGCATTTTTCAGCATACATATATGAAGCATAGAAAACACCTACAAAATGATTCAGAAATAATTCTTAGTTCATGACAAATTATGTGACTATTTTATAGTCACTCTGCAGAAAAATATGCAAATCTCTTTATGTGAAGAAATTATTGTGGTTGATCTACCATTATTTACTGAAGAGATTTCCTAGAAAAGAACATTGCTAAAATTTCTGACATCTCTGATTTATCAAGCAGTCCATGATACTTCCAGACATGAATTACATTTAAGTGGGAAACTTGTAAAATAATGATTTTTTCTGAATTATTTAGGAGATTAATATTTTACTTTTATGTTCAAGCAGTTGTAAGAGATATCTTATAATTTCTTTTGATAATAAGTGCATGCCCTCTCAAAAATATGTACCAAAATTGCTATAAATAGGGACATTATTTAACTTTTACCATCCTTCTTTTGGCTACTACTGTGTGTTTACTTGAGTCTTCTCATTTAGGGCCACAATTTGACTAACTGTCAAGCTGAGAGGAAAAGAGAGAGTCCTGAATAAGGTGTTTTGAGAGAATTTGGGAAAGTAAAACATAGCTTTTGATGGTGTCGTGGTTTAAGCCCAGGCCATAAATCAGAACCACGCAGTCTACTTCCCCCCCCCCCACCTTTCTTCCCCCCACTCCTGGAGGGACAGGGAGGAGAATCGAAAGAATGCAACTCCCACAGGTTGAGATAAGAACAGTTTAATAACTAAGGTATAACACAAATCACTACTGCTACCACCAATAATAATAATGATAAAGGAAATAACAAGGGAAGAGAATACAACACCTCACCGACCAGTACCTTGCCCCCACCCCGCAGTGATCTAGCCCTTCCGGGTAACTCTCAGTTACATCCGGAGCATGATGTGCTGTGGTATGGAATACCTCTTTGGTTAGTTTGGGTCAGGTGTCCTGTCCCTGCTTCCTCCCGGCTTCTCCTCCTCCCTGGCAGAGCATGAGACTCACAAAGTCCTTGGTCAGGGTAAACATTCTGACCAGCAACTGAAAACATTGGCTTTATCAGTATTATTGCCAGGCCGAAAGTCAAAACCACAGCACTGCACCAGCTACTAAGAAGGAGAAAAACTGACTGCTGGTGCTGAACCCAGGACAGATGGATTGAACATAACCTTGAAAGACTGGTAACTTGTTTCCTAAACTTTAGTGGTTCTTGAGAGAGAGAGCTAAAAAAAAGAGGATCAGAGGGTGGAAATTTTCCCTCACTTACTTACAGAAGGATGGATCAGCTTGGCACTTCACATTCATCATTCAAAGACAGCAGGAGTCTAACGTTAATGCAGAAGCTGGATACATGAATGTCATAATAATATTGCCTCTGAATGAATGGAAGCAAAGTTGCTCCTGTGGCTTCAAGAAGGGAAGAGGAAGTCAGTCTCAGACATTTCTTGTTCTGTGCTGTTCCTCCACACTGAGCAGCTTCCAAATCCCTTCTTTGGTCTTTCCTGTTTTTTCAGACTATCTACTACCTGAACCTCTGATGCTTGAGTTATGATAAAGACAATATTGATACCACAGGACACTTCAAGGCAAGAAGTACAGAACATTGACAAAATGGCATGGTTCAGTGACTGTAGTGATAGGACAGGCGGTAATGGGCTTAAACTTAAACAGGGGAAGTTCAGGCTAGATATAAGAAACAGATTCTTTACTGTGAGGGTGGTGAGGCACTGGAACAGGTTGCCCAAAGAAGAGTTAAATGCTCCATCCCTGGCAGTATTCAAGGCCAGGTTGGACAGAGTCTTGAGTGACGGTTTAGTGTGAGGTGTCCCTGCCGATGGCGGGGCAGTTGAACTAGATGATCTTAAGGTCCTTTCCAACCCTATTTTATGATTCTATGTGCCTTATTTAAATTAATGCTATACACCATGCATAGACAAGGTTCTCAGACAAGGTAAATCAACATAGATCCAATGAAGTCAATTGACCAAAGATAGATGAGAATATAAATCAGTTGAGGTAATCTTAATTTTTAAATAGTTAATTAACAGCCTTTTTCATCCACTTTCCATATTTTAATAAATAAAATGTAATGAATGGTATCATACTCCATCTGATTCATAACCAAAACAGGAAACTATGAATGAACCACACAGAACTCTGTCAGCTAACAGCTTGTTTTCTTAGTTCCTATTCATTCAAGTGCTGTGGCAGACAGATCCTGCTTGTCCTCTTTCTGTCCCCTGCTCGCCTCAGCATCTTTCTTTTCCCTGTCATACGTATTCTCATATATCTCATATCCTGTATCCCATAGTACCTGAAAGAACTAGATATTTTGAGGTTTTTTTCTTCAAAGCTGGAACTAAGCAAATAAGATGACAGTGATGCAGAACTGAAGAGGATCTAAAGAATGGAGAAGATGATGACAAAATAACAGGCCACCTTTTCTTTCTTAATCTTGAATGATGCTCCAATGAATGATCAAGACCTGGTGGCCCCTGAGCTGCAGAGTAAATGGAAGGAGTTTTCAGATTTGAGCTTATGGAAAAAAGTCTCCAACAACATAGAAAATGAAGAAGAGGAATGCTCTGGAAAAGATTTGCTGCTGGAGAAAAAGCAGGCAATATAAGATGATGGGATTGCAAATACATAAAAAAAAAAAAAAAAAGAAGAGAAAGAAGAAAATAACAGCTAGTACCACAAGAGCACAGAAAGGGATGATGGGGGACAGCTACAGCCTGGAGAAACAGCAAAAATGAGACCAAGTCATATGAAAGAGGAAAGAGCAAGAAGTGTTTATCCGAGGCTGAATAAAATCCCAAAATGAACACAGTAGAATCTGCTATTTATCCATCATGATAGATTTGACAGATTCCTCATAAAGTAATTACTTTGCCAGCCTATGAGGCAGTAAAAGAATAAGAATCTTAAAGGATTTCAAGTGTTATTTTTCTCTTTAAAAAAAAGAAAAGAAAAAGGTAGGTGGAAGGACTGAATAAACTATGAACATAGAAATATGACTATGGAGGTAAAACAGCACTGTCTAGGTTTTTGAGACCTTCGGCCATAGGTAGGTGTTCAGAAACACAAGATCCTGTGATGGGATTAAGTCCATTTTGGAGAATAACAGCTTGCAGGCTGCAACAATTGTAAAGATCCTGAAATTCAAGAAGGACAGTCTTAATAAAGTTGCATTATGCTGCCTGTAGTAAGTCATAATTTTAAAATAGGGGGTTATTCAAATATTATTGTTTTTCCTTTTAGTCTGGAAACATGCATTTCAGGTTATCTAATTCTGTACTGAAAACTCATAATGTGACACTTCACTTTCTTTACTTTCTCTTGTGCATTCATTAACATTAATCAGATAACTTCAGAGTTCTCCCAATGTTTTAGAAAATGTGTTGCTGTTATAATTGCTAACTATATATCATTTCTCACCGTGCTTAAGTGGAACCAGTTTTTATGACAATTCAGGATTATCATGTTTTAAACCTTTCTGAACTAAACTTGAATTTTAATAAATGATTCCTACGTTCAAAAACATGAACTCTTCCAATACTCAGATGAGAGCTTTAGATTTAATGCATTTATTTGTTGCTGAAAGGTGTAAGAGGGTCAGGAATGAAAACAGATTTGTGCTAATGCTGGCAATTTCAATTCTGCATTTGTTGGCTTCTCCATTTTGTCGATGAACTCTGAGAAATTATACCAATTTATAATTCTAAAGCAATCTCATGGGTATCTTTTTATTTTGCACTTTTGTATGTATCTGCAATGATACGGTTTTTGCAGTTCCCTTTACACAGGAAATGTAGCAGATCTTTTTTCAATGTAATTGTCATGCTGTACATGAGAACTGCATTAGGATTTGGGAAAAGACCATTGTGTGTATCCTTTACGGCAACTCTCACACCAGCTAACGTATACTTTGACTCTGTAATTCCAGGCATAATGTGAAAAAAGGCATAGAGAGTTACTTTTTTTGTTTAACACAAGGTCATAGGAAAAAGTCTGATACGTATCACAGGAGGTCACTTCATCTGCTCATCACAAAGACTGTGAGAATATACAGAAGAATCCATGCAGAGAAACATGGTTAAAATTCTATGTGCTACTCTCTTATACATTTGTGATAGACTCTGCACTGCATGATTATACTTTTTAGTTCTGCTTATACTGTCTTATGAAAATGCACAAGATAAAATCTGTAGGACAAAAGATTAATGTGTTAAGTGAAGCACAGCTTTCTGTGTAATTTAAAAAAATATTAATTTCTCTGGTCAACAGCTCTTTTCTGGCTAGCTTAGATTGCATTTTACAAGAAGGAACTATACTGCTTTAGCAATCTTACATGGTTGAGTATTTTCATTGTAAAGAGAAGTATTTCAATTATGGGGAGGATTTTGAGGCTTTGTTTTTATTTCTATGGTTGAATAAGAACACAATTTAAAATAAAATACTGGAAGTCATCTTCTGATGTTTATACCTATTTATCAATAATGCATTTAAACTTACACCACTACAAAATATTATTTTAAAGTTATTTAGGGTGATTAAGTATCAGTAAATCCTCAGAATTTTAATTATTGATGAATATGAACCCATATACCTTTCTTAAAGAAACAAGCCATATTGAATACCATTAAGTTGACCTATGTAATAAAAATTTGACCTATGTAATAAAAATCAGAATCATAGAATCATAGAATGGTTTTGGTTGGAAGGGACCTTAAAGAGCATCTAGTTCCAACCCCACTGCCAAAGGACACCTCCCATGACACTAGCTTACTCAAAGCCCCATCCAACCTGGCTTTCAACACTTCCAGGGACTGAGCATTTACCACTTCTCTGGGCAGCCTGTTCCAGTGCCTCACCATCCTCACGGTAAAGAAGTCTTAATGTCTAATCTAAATCTCCATTCTGTCAGTTTGAAGCCATTCCCTTTGTTCTGTCACTACCTGCCCTTGTAAAAAGTCCCTCTTCAGCATTCTGGTAGGTCCCCTTTATGTACTGGAAAAAGTGTTTTTTCACCAAGAATAGGCTTAATCCTACATTTCTATTCATCATTCTTTCCATCCCATCAAAGTTTATGATAGAACTAAGCGATGTTTATGTATTTATTGCTGTGTAATTTCATTATACATAACTGAGTGTTCTGACATTTCTAAGTAAATTAATTATACCTATCCCCCTGCTCCCCCAGTCTGTACACTTATAATTAATACTTGTATGTATCCTGAACAGGAAAGGTGGATTTGAGATACTTCTTCATAAGTTTATAGTATGGAAATTTTATTAAAATGTTAACACTAAAATAAGACCAGAACATCTGAAGTAAAAAATAAGTGGTTACAGATTTAACCAAAGCTATACTGTATATGATAGTGTGCACCTATTTGCTATGTGATAGAGGAGAACATATTTAAGTAATAATCATTCTGGCCAATGTTAATAGTTTTGTTAAACAGAGTTATGAAGTATTTACTTAAAATACCATTATTTGTAGTACTAAAATGTAAGTTTGTAACATTAGTTACTATCATGTATTTGTTCTAAATAATACTCATATCAGAATTAATTTATTCTTCCAGTAATAAAACCACATTTTAAAAGTGATGCTGCAGTAAGTGGCATTATACCATAAAATTCATTATCAAGGATAACTAAATGGGTGCTGCAATATAAAGTGAATGCTATTTTAAAATTCTTCTGTATATTTAGCTAACTTAACTTGCAAATGGAAATGTTTCACTAGTAATGATAGTATTGCAGTTACCAGTGATAAGGAAGCATAATAGTTGCATCAAGTAACAGCTGTAAAGGGAATGGCACATAACCATATGAGAATTCAACATAACATATGAGCATTGAAGATAACATTCAGCATCTCTTGTTTTCCCAAAACTTTTTTAATAGGTATAAGTAGAAAAGAATGTTAACAGTGGCTGTATTAAAAACTACCTGAAGGTTTATAATACACTTGTATAGTTTGCTATAAAAAATAAAGCTTCATAAAAAAAAAATTCTTTGCATCATGTTTGCTGAACATTATACAACTCAATATTGTATAAAGCCTTCTTCTTGGCCACATTCAAGTTTCTGAAATAGTCTTTCCATGAAAATATGCCATAAAAATTAGGTCAAAATTTCAACAAGAAGTTGGCCCTTCATGGCTATTAGCAGTTTTGTGTGAGACGTTGACAAATAGAGTGAGCTGTAACAGTCTGAACAAGTAAGTATCAAACCTTCTTTCCACTGTACCCTTTGGTGCAGAAAATTACAGCCATCTCCAATTTTTAAAATTATTATCTTGCTTTCCTACTTTTTGTTGCTAGCTTTGTGCTCCTTTCTAAAAAGGCATGAGAGAAAAAAAAATAAGTTTGTGAGAAAATAAGGATCTGTTTTATTTATCATACAAATGTAAATCTGTGTACCTGTCTGTGTACTGGCATATTGCTTTTTATTTCTGGTCTTTATAAAATGAAGTGGAGATGGGAAGGTATAAGCTTTTAAACAATCAGATTTGCCAGAAATAGCTAATAAGTTTCCCTTAGTACTAAAGCACATTAAGGCAGATTCATAATTGCAAGTGTTTTTATTTAAAAAAGCAAAAACGGAAAAATGCTGTACTGTCAATAAAATTTCCTCTGTGTTTTGAACACTATTGAAGACTGTTACACGTTCAGATACTGAAAGTAGAAAAAAATGTATGATATGCCTTATTCTGGACTGTATAATAGGTTTGAGCTCAATTTTCACTATCAGTCACTAATAGTTGCATGAGCACAACCACAGTCCTGCTTCTACATCAAGCAGATTGCATAGATCATTTTGCAAGATGAGAGATTGGACTAAATGCTGGTTTTCATGCCTTAATTGTATCCATATGTGTTTTGTCACTGAAATCTGACAGAGGAAATTTAGTACTGAAGGTTGGGTTTGAAAGATAATGTTATTATTAACAACACTTAAAATGAATGGTGCTCACAATGGCTTGGTATCCATGGACACAAAAAACTCATCTGAAAGTTATTTGAAGATGGAAAATTGCATCTGAGATTTTTTTTTTCTATATGTTATTTGTTCATTGGGAGCGAATGATAATCTCCTAAAAATTCCAGTTTGATACACAGAAGACTGTGTATCACAGAGGTCACATGCATAACTAAGTGATTTAACATCTTCATAGATATACACTGCTACTTAAGTGTAGTATTACTTTGCAATACTGAGGAATATTAATAAGTGAAAATCCATCAGTCTCAAGGTAACATCTTTTGTAAAATAATAATGTAATTTGATGGATTTAAAAATTAACATTTTGTTTAAAGAAATACTAGTATTAATCATGGAAATTTATAGCTCTGCAAAATTGTTCCTTTGAAAGATGTGAGGTAATTATGAAGTTGATAGTTATTTTATATGTTGATAAGAATTTGACAAATAATAAAAATTATATTTTTGGGTGAGATTTATTGCCATGATGTGTTGAAGTTGATAAACAAAATGGAGCTGCATCCAAAAATCTACAGATTCCTGTACCAGAATTTGATCTGAAATGTCTATTTGTTTATATATTTCCTGAAGGACATCTTAAAAAGAAAAAAGTCTCTTGAACTGTGGTTCAATCTATATCCATATTTCATTAGCCAAGTTAGCTGTTAATTTTTAAAAGGACAGTTTTTTGAATCTAATGGTTATTATGACAGCAATTAAATAAAATCCACAGAATAGTTAGATGGGTGAATTGGCAACTATACTTTCTAAAATTTTTATTTCTTAAGGTTTCTTAAAGCCTCTGCTCTGCAAGGGTTAAAGCTTATGAATTACTTTTTGGAAACAAGTGCAGACAAGAGGAATACTTTAAACTTAAATTTTAAGGAAGTAATTTTGAAGTTTATCGTAAGATATAGGCAGCATTTTCCTATTCGCCATGATTATTTCCTTAAATAAATAAGGTAGCACTTTCAGGATCTTGAGAATATTTTTCGATACATATATTTTGCACAGTATGCAAAGTACTGAGCCTTAACATTTTCAACCCAAGAGTCATGGAACCCCAGCATCAATCACAGTAAAGATGTGGAAAGTTCCTTTTATATGCTTTGTCCTTTGAAACCGCACTTCCACCGTTTTGAATTCCAAACATATAATAAGGCTAAAACTCTGTTTAAATAGCTGCCTCCTTGTGTCTTAAACTGATCGAATGAAAAAAAAAAAAAGAGAGAGAGAGAAAAATTAAGTTACCTTTGCACCTCTTAGAGCTGCAGGCTGAATTGTGCAAAGAATTTCAGCCATAAATACAATAAAAATCAGTTATTTTTGTATCATCACCCCTACATACAAGGGGTAATGGGTATAAACTGGAACACAAGAGGTTCCACTTAAACTTGAGAAGAAACTTCTTCTCAGTGAGGGTGACAGAACATTGGAACAGGCTGCCCAGGGAGGTTGTGGAGTCTCCTTCTCTGGAGACATTCAAAACCCGCCTGGACACATTCCTGTGTAACCTTATCTAGGTGTTCCTGCTCTGGCAGGGGGATTGGACTAGATGATCTTTTGCGGTCCCTTCCAATCTCTAACATACTGTGATACTGTGATACTGTGATACATATCGCCATAAAGCACTTTACACAGTCAACTACAAGCTGCGGAGTACCTTAAGTATTTTAAGATAAGATTTAAATCAGGAAAAAGTTTCAATGCATATGTGAAAATTAGAAAGAGAATTTTGTATTCACTGGCCATCACTTCCTTGTGGGACCTTGTGCTTAAAAATAAGTTATTGCTTAGCAATGACTGGGAGCTGAATTTAAATGGACTAGCAATGATTGGTTTAGGGACTTTGAAAAAAAAGTAATGAGATTTAGTGGACGAAAATATACACTTTTACATACATGCACAGGTTCGCAACATATCATTAGCAAATGTGCTTGTGCAACTGGGACTCATTTTTGTATGAAGATAAATCAGCCTAAAATAATAATGAATTCAACAAGTAATGACCAAGTCTTTGCCAATAACTACTCCTATAACTTCAGGCACAAGCTTGAGATCTTACAGGAAAAGAGATTAGTGGGATTTTTTTTTTCCATTGTTGAATTTTTCTGCAATGCATGAAGACAACAGAAAAATAAACAAACAGGACTGCACCTTTCTAAGAGAAAATCCAATGCACTTGTTTAATAGAGCATGAAGAACTGCATCTTTTGTGGGGAGAAAAAAAAGAAAAGAAAAAGAAAAAGGAAAAGAAGAAACAGAAAAAGAAAAAAGAAAAAGAAAATGAAAGAAAAAGAAAAAGTGAAAGAAAAAGAAAAAGTAAAAGAAAAAGAAAAGAAAAAGAAAAAGCATTCTAAGTAGTTTCAGAGGAACGATCTACAAATAAAAAAAACCCAAACAAATCAAAAACCAATCTTCTGGAAATAATTATGCCATAAATCGAGTAAACATACTAAAGAACAAAGGAAAAAATATTTTAAACTTTAAATTATGAGAGCTTAATATTTGCCAAACAAGTAAATGTGTATGTAATATTATTTAAAATATTTTTGTTTGCATAGTTATACAAAGATTATTCAGGGACTGGAGAATCTTTCATACAAAGACAGATTGAGAGCTGGGACTGTGTAGCCTGAAGAAAAGTACTCCAATATCATGTTGAAGGTTTTAAAAGGTAAAGTTTGTTCTGCTTACCATTTCAGAAGCTAAAGTATTAAGACATCTAAGTAGCTGTGTAGCTGCCAGTAGTTCTGAAACCACCATTAAGGGGCAGAAAGTGATTCAGACACTGTTATACTTAATATTTTACACTGTCCAACTATCTTCCTAATCAGCAACTGATATTTACTGCCAACAGCAATTGTTCCTAGCTGTGTAATAGCTACTTACAAATCTGATACAGACAAATCTAAATCTGTTCAAACACCAACTTCAGCCAACTAAATCCTCTACAGAATTTTTTTCACTGGATACCTAATTTCTACTAAAATCAATGAGTTGGAAAAAGAAGTCAAGGTATACTTCTTGTTAGGATAGTACAAATGGGTCATCAACAGCAGCACATATAAAGAATCACTTCTACCTCTGTAGTTAAAACATTCCTAAGTTTTCCTTTGAACTTCAAAAGCAAAGAAAACGAAACGTAGGAGAAATGTTAACTTATTGGTTAGTCTTATTAACACTACCTTTAAGATATTAGGCAGAGTGAGAAATTTGTGTAGCAACTGCAGTTAAATATTTTATTTTTTAGTAAGTGAATGAGTGCATTCTTAAAAGAGCAGGATGTTTTACCTCAAGACCAGTGTGGGGGCCCTTATTATGCAAGCACGCAACGGAATGTCTTCAGCATCTAAGGTTATTCACATTTGAACAAATACAATATTGTCACTGTCCTCAATGGAAACTCAGCTGACCCTTTGCTCACATAGCATCTATTATGCAGATCCCAATTATTATTTTCTGTAGACTTGATTAAGCTTTTTATTTCAAATAACAGCAATAAAAACCTTAGCTTTCACATGTGAAAATCCTTCATTAATCAACCCTGTTTTTTAATAATTAATTTGCTACTTACATAAGTATTTACAAACTAAAAAGCAATGTTTTGGTTGATGGTGTTATTTCACCCTTTGTGGAAAACCATTCCCCTGAGTCACGCAATATTAATTCTGGTATGCCTGATTACAACAATTTAAAACATGATGCAACAACAAAGCCAATTATAAACCCATGCCCCATTTGAATTGCCAGGGTGTCAAAATTTAATCAGTGAATGGAAAAAAAAAACCAAAACCCATTAATGAGAATACTTTAACAAGCAACAATGAACCAAAGTCATTTTTCCTTTTACATGTCCATTTGCATTACTTAAGCAGCACTAATAGATTGTAAAGTGATGAATAATATCAGATATTATAAACATAGGAGTAACAGAGAAAATACATGTATTTAGAGGACACTGAAAAATAGGTTATGTTTGAAAGCAATATAAGAAGGTTGATTCATGTAGAAAAAATTGACTGGAGATGAGTGAATAGTACAGTATTGTAGATTTTATTATTGTCTGATCTATAGACATAAGAGAGTGGAAGAAAAAGATAGTCTCAGCAATATTTAAGCAATTGAACAGAAGTTTTTGAAATCAACTAAATGGCAATAGTCTACTGAATCTTCTGTAGATGCAGAGTAACTTTCTTAAGCAGGGGAGTGAAAAGATTAGCAGGCAAGAAAAAACAAATAGCTGCACCGAGTTGGCACTCAATCCTTACTCAGGACATAATGGGTTTAAACTGAAAAAGGGTAAATTCAGACTAGATATAAGGAAGAAATTTTTTACAATGAGGGTGTTGAAACACTAGAACAGATTGCCCAGAGAGTTTGTAGATGCCCCATTGCTGGAAACATTCAAAGTCAGGATAGACAAGGCTTTGAACAAGCTTATCTAGTTGAAGATGTCCCTGCTCATTGAGGGGAGTTGTTCTTGATGACCTTTAAAGGTCCCTTCCAACACAAACTATTCTATGACACAGTGCCTGGAAAGTGAGTGGCAACCTTTAGTCCAGTCCAAGAAACTGCTCCTAATATTGCTCCTACTACTGGTTTTATAGACATGGGAATAAAAGTTTTAACTACAAAAATCCTCATAATATTAATTTTCTACTGATACTGTAAGCACTGTCTAATTTCAAAGCTCTTTGTATGTTTTGTGGTCTGCCACGTATTAATTTGAGGTGGAAAAAAATGCCATGTGACAGACTGGACCATCTAAGGGTTTTTTGCAAATGCATTGTCTCACATTACATTTCATTTGTAATAATGATTAGTCTTTGAGAATTATTACAGCAGAAGAAAAATAGGTATTGTGTTTGCATGACTCCATTGATGTGTGCAATAATTTGAAACACTGGAAGATTCAATTGTGAGACTGTATTTAAATTCACTTGAAATACAGTCTAATATAGACTTTAGGCTGAAGAATATCAGAAGTATTGTATATAACCCACAGGACATAGCAAATTTGCATCATTTTACTGCTTACTGAATCCTGACTATATATATTTTACTCATTCTGAGTTGCAAAAAGACATGTTTATATGCAATATTAAGAGCAATTATGTGAAACCATGACAACTGGGATAAACTGTTGACATCCACTTAATTGTGCCCCTGCCTTAGTACTGCTTTAAATACAGTCTGATTCAGCTTTTACACTAACTAGTACCTCTTCATTCCAGCATGACTTGCATGTATTGGTGGTATATTTTTGTAATTTCAAAATTAGCTTTTCGGAAGCTGTATAAATAAGTGCAACCACCTCTGCTAGACTGGAGGGGAAAAGATTGCAAATAGCTCCACATTCCCACTCCTCCAAAAACTGCACATTCTTAAAATTCATGTAGGGCTATATTTGACAGCCGGATTGAAGTTAATATTGGAATGACTTCTGGTAGATTTTCTACAATATATCTGGGCTTTTACAGAGCAAGAAGCAACCAAGAATACATGGACAGAGATGTAGAGGAACAGTGCTCCTCCTTGCAGTTCCCCTGCCCCCTAGCATCTGGCTAGACCTGACCAGTTATAGTCTCAGGCAATTATAGCATAGCTCAGGTCTATGCTAATGCTTGACAAATAGCCTAACCGTAGGGCTGAGCATGGTAAATTTCTCTCCTGTGGAAAATGCTACCTTTCATTTAAGAGGCTTCAGTGCTCATTGGAGCAAGGACTAGAGCCTGTGTTTCTTCCCTCTCCTTTCTTCTTCTTCCAACAACTATTTCATTACATTCTGGTAGGGAAATTAATTAAATTTCAGCTGAAGAAATTCAGAGCAATTGAGATATGTCCCTGACTATCTGGTAACATTGCAATTAGGGCACTCTGCTGAGATGTGAAATACTTTCATCAAAATGCAATCAGATAAGGAAGAGACATTAACTGAGTCCCAGCTGAACACCCTGTCAGCTCTGCAGCTGTGTTTTACAGCAGCAGTGGACACTGTGGTTTTTTGCACGGGATTCAGCTTGCTTACAGCATGCCTGCAAGATCTTCCCCTGGAGGTCTAATCTGCAGATCCCACTGTCATTGAGATGCAGCATAGGCAAAGGGCAGCTCTACTGCAGACATTGCTGCTCATCCCGAGCAGCAGAAATGTAGGTATTTCAGAGCTTTGCTGCTCTGTTTTGATGCTCTAAGTCCCTGTGACTCCATTTGGTGTAGGTATCTTGCTGAGCAAGAGAAAGAGTTGTGGTAATGTTCTCTATGACAGTATGCTGCAATGTGCTGGGTGTCATCCCATGCAGAAGGGTGACTCAATGCACTATCTGCAACTCAAGGACTCACCAAATAACATACCACTGCAGACTGCCATTTCATGTGACAAGTTATGTCAAGACTGTAGCCAAGTTCAACGGGGAATATTACACTTGGCATTGCCATCAGATTTGTCATTATTTATTTAGTTGGGGAAAAATTATTCATTCTGTGTCTCAGTAGGACATCAAGCAGATATATATGTGGTGCATATGTGATATCTGTGAATCAGATAAAATGCTTCTGCCAGAAAATTCAAAACAGCTTCTGTTCGGTCTGAATCAGATTTGTCAAGTCTCTTATTTTTTAAAAAGGAAAGAAAGAAAAATTAGGTCAGAAACTATGACACCTAGTCAGAACAATCAACAGATTCAGTGTAAAATGCATTTGTGAAAGGCATAAGCAAATCATGGCCTGAGGAGAAGAAATAAGATATTCAAACTGATTAAGTCTGCATAAGTCTTTTTAATGCAGTGGTGTCCTGCCAGTTTGAAGATCTTCCATTTTCCTTGATCTTTAAGAACTTTATATTTTAAAAACCTGAATAGATACATTAAAACTTTCCAGAAATGACTAACTCTTAGGATTGCTTTTTCAGTTTCTCTCTCAAGGACTGTTCTCATATTAGAGTGCTTTCATGCTTGTCAGTACATAACTATCTGAAGGGCTTCTGCAATGCTAGAAGTGACAAACATATATCTCCATAACTAAACCTCACTGCTGGTCAGACTCTATCATTCCTTTTCCTGTCTATCATTTTTGTGGTCTATGCCTCAGCAAGACTTTGAAAACCACACCTCAGCTGTCTGTACCAGAGGGACTTGCAAGATACTTCTGCTGAGCTTACATGATTCAAATGAAATGGGAGTTGATTCGGAGAAAGCTCCAGGAACAAACTCGCCAACAAAGTTTTCAAGTTGACAAGCAGGTATTCTTTATTGTGGCACCAGGAGACATGGGGGATAGCTCCACCTAATGTGTGTCCCTGTAGTGCTACACAAGCCGTCTTTATATCGCCACTGGACATACATACCTATTCATGAGGCTACGTATAGATTACATCATTTTCCAGAAAGTTTCCCGCATGCATACAAAAATGTGGTGGTGGTCTCTGAGGGTCGTTTACTTCTTCCAACAATCTTCATCACTTCTGGCAGCCTTTGAAGCATGCCCAGTAGATGTTTACACCAGCTTAATTGGTTCGTTAACACCACAGACACAACAATCATCCTGTCCTACTTATCAGTTAGTTTAACTGCAGCCCACCCTGGACACCTGCCATTCCCAGATACTCCTTATCCTTATGTCCTGTTTTTCTATCCTGTTTTTCTTACATTCATTTTGTACTAAGGTCATAAGGGCCTAAAACTACGTCAACTACAGCAGTTTATCTTATACAAGAATTCTCAGTATGTTCTCTAGCTGTACTCTATTTTTTTTCTCTCTGTGAATCATGCACCTCAGTAATTTTCCATTGCTACTTTTACAAAGCCATCAAACTTAACATTACTTAAAACTGATTCTAAAGGTTTATATATTTCATTTTGTGATTTGGTGCCTCCATTGTCTCAGAGTTAACACTGAGGTTATACACAAATACATTATGATGTTTTATAGATACTGTTCCAGATATTGTTCTGTGGATATTGTCAACCAGAGTTTGACAGCATCTGGCCACATAAAGGAGAACTGTATCAACACAAGAAGTAAATAAAAAAGCAGACTGATCAGCTATGAGGCTTTATTATTTTACCACTAGTAGGTGAGTAGTTGCACAAGTCTGTGTATCGCCCAAACAAGATCACAACAAAAAGTGACCACAAAAAGGATAATCAGTGATATAATTCCTAAATGTCCTTATGCAGGATTACACACTTGCATTTGGACTGCATTAAATATCTAGAACTGCATGTAGTCACTATCACCTTATAGGTTTAAAAGTCCGGTACATGAGAACTCATTGAAATATATAAACCCCAAACTTCATTAGTGGAATAACAATGCATGTGCAGGTTTGTGCTACTGTATAAAATACTGAGCAATATATATGACAATATTTAAAATAATATTAATAATTAAAAAAGTTTTGTCTCCATAAATCTCAAACATTCGCAGTTACTTTATAAGTAAGGAGTTCATAAGGACCTTATATCTAGACATTAACATCCTTAGAATTACCCCATACTAGGACTGACAATTTGACTAGTTAATATTAGTGCAGTGGAAAGAGCATTAATGTAGTAGTTAAGAGTCCTTAAGAAAAAGTACTAGATCATTAATCTCTTCAACAATTCACTTGAATCTACTCTATACCTATCAGTAGCTAGGACTGAAAGCCATATCTCTGAGTGAGGAAAGCTTTCCTAACAACTCAAATTTTATTTGTTTTCAAGAATTTAATTAATATTTTGATTTTCTACATTTCACAGGTATTTCAAAATCCTCAAGTACACATTTAAATACAAAAAACTCATTTCACAGAACTCAGACACACTTAATGCATGAGGCATCAGTTTGAAAAGCTAGAAAGTTATATTTTAATGAGGCGTAAGGCCAAATTTATCAAGAACTTGAATTCAAAGTTTCTTGAATCATCTTACTCTTTTGTCAGCCAATGATACATGCATTATATTATTCTAGTAAATCTGATAGTCTTTTGTAATACGTCTCATTCAGAGAGTAAGTCTTCTTTACTATGATTTTCATTTTTCATGAAGAACAAGGGATGCTTAAGATAACTCAGGATTAAGAAGACACAAGTTAAAAAAGGGAAAAATACTTCTGTGAAAGTTGAATTCCAATAACTGGTTGAATTCCAATTCTGGTTTTGAAGCTTTTTGAGACTAGAGAAGTTAAGCAGTGCTGGCAATCAGACTCTGTCTTGAAAGCAACCACATGAAAATTACAAATAAATCAGACTGCTACAGTAGATTAGGTAACAGCAACTACAGGCCTTAAAGAAAGAGTTAATGGAACTTTCTTCTATGTTGCACCTCTGAACTGAATCACAGACCTGAATTATATTTCTAAATAGAGTTTAAAAGCTATATAGACTCACTATAAGAGAACAGTATTTCTAGTATAGTGTTATAACTGGATGCACCTCTTCTGAAAGGGAACTTGCGACATCAGGAACTGGTTTATGATTACCTTCCTTTAGCTTGCCAGCTTAAAGCTGATAATTACTTTCAAAAGGCCCATGTAGGGCAGACTTCTTAAGAAGCATCAAGCACAATTCTACAACACAAATTAGATATTAAGAGCATAATCCCTTTTAATACCTCTTCATACTGGGAAAAAAAAACCCAAACCAATATACATGCTTTCAGTCAGAAAAAATGTTTCTTATCCATGGCTCTGAGTTATTTTATTAGAAAGTCCTTCTGACATATGGCATACAGGACAAGAAGCAACCCTATTCCATAATCCAGTCGAGCTTTAAAAAGATGATTCTCTGGGTAGGGAACTGACAGCTATGCCTAAGACATAGGAGGCCAGTGTGTAGGGTTCCTGCCCAAAACCATACAAAGGGGCTACAGCTGGCTCTCACCATCCTTCCACTCATTGCTTTTTTGTATCTTGCATCCCTTAACAGAGTTCTATGAATGACTGAATACATTCTTTCTAACTATTCAAAAGGAAATAAATTCCTTTATATTTAAGTCTGAAGTGTGAGGCTCAGACCTAGTCCACATTAGTATATAAATTCCTAGGTGTTAATTATGAATCAAATGCAATTAAAAAGAATTGGTGATCAGACTTAAGTTATTCAGATCTCTGTACCAGGCCATTAAATTCTCTGGAATTGTAATGTGCTAGTACACAACATTTGCGATTTCTTTCCTGCAGTGGTATTTTTTTCTCCTGTCAATGAAAAATAACTTTTTAAAAAATTCTTTTTGTATCTGACAAATATCCCATTTTATGATTTCTCTTACTATTTCTGAACTCCCTTACAAATCTGAACTCCCAGGTGACTTTATGAAAGCTTATTTCCATTGACTTAGACATACAATGGCAAAATGTATTTTTTTAAAGTTATCTTTAAAATGATACTGATATACTGAAAGAAGATGACAAGAGAATTACTGTGTGGGAGACAGCCTTCAGTAGATATAGGGTTTTTTCAATACTTCAATGTCAATGACTGTGTGTCATCGAGCCACTGATGTTCATTTGAATACTTCAGGAAGAACATCGTATGTTTGCTCAGTTTCAAAGGCATTGCTGAATAGGTGCTTTTTCTCCCTCTCCCCAAGATTACTGGAAATGGTATTAAATTGTCCTATATATATTTGTGTAAAATATAAGTGATCTTGTGTTTTATTTATGAAAGTGTCATCCTCATCCATCCAAAGATAAATGAAAAACAACCACTTGCATTATTGCAGGTGAAAACTATGTACTGTAATACCAGAAAATAGATAAAATACATTGCATTTAGAACAAAAGGAAAATACAAAAACGAAGCACAAAAAGAAGCAAAATACTAAGTAGGGCATGTAGGACACAAATGGAGATGAAACTGGTTTGGTTGATTGCTAATGTGGTATCCTGAAAACTAGAAAAAAAAAGGATAATGAAGGGAGACCTCTGATAGGTTCAGAGATAATTTCTTGAAAAGAGGCTAGGAGCTGAAAGAAAAGCAATTGCTTACAAATGCAACATAACCATATCTTGACATGGTCATGCTGCATTTGACAATATCAGAGATGTGTCATTCACTGACTGTCAGAAGAAAATAAGTTTTAAAAATATAGTTCCTTAACAAAAATTACAAAACTCAAACAGAGGGAGTACACAAAAGAGAAGCTAATTCCTAATTAGAGTATCTGTTTGGGAGATCACAGAATGAAAAAACAGAAATGGATGTGACCTCAAGAAGCTGTCAAAGCCATTTCTCTGTCAAAAGATATGATATACTAAATCAAAACTGTTCTTGAGAGATTTAATCTCCTCTTAGAAGTGAGGACTTAAAAAAGCTGTTGTGAAAAATAAACAGACAAGAATTCTGTGCAGTTTATAATACCATCTGCTTAATAACATCCCAACCATTTAAAAATGCTGTTATCAGAAGTAAGGCTTAATTTTGAGAGGCACACTCACGGTTCTGAGTTACTGGCTGGGCTTAAATCACAACACATACTAATATACTTTCCACAGTAACTTTCCCTAGTTTAATTTATTCTTTTTTAAGTCTTTTATTTTAAAAACAATTAAACTGTAAGAACATGTTTTCTTATAAGCAGCACAGCACAAATAGTGGTCCTAGGAGGGATATTAGCAAAGATGCTTTTATTAGTTGCATATTTTCATTTTTATTTATTAATTTTAAAAATATATTGACATATTGGAATTCAACTCAAAGATTATTTTCCTTACAAAAAGTGAGTCCTTTGGGCTCCTCTAGTCTGTCAGGGATGAAATCAACTTGCCAGCTACTCCTTTTCTTTTTTTACAGCATTATTTATTGTTGTTGAGGTGCTTTTTTATCAAAAAAGAGGTATTTGTATATCACAACCATTATCTGTAGCTTTTATTTCTTTATGCTTATGTACAGGTTGTCAAGATATTTTCTGATACCAACACAGTATTTTGATGTAAAAATGGCAATTAAAACTAGATTACTTGACGATTTAACATATCCTTTGAGCTATTTAAATTGTGGGTTCAGCTTGCAGGCATCCCTTCTGGTTTGTGTTGTTAAACTCACCATCTCACTTTCTAGCACACCAATTTTATTGTGAACAAACCTACATACTTGAAGACATCACAGTTTGAGTATTATCAGATTGAAGCAAGAGGAAAAAGAAAAGTTACTGTTAATGTTCAGTGGAAACTATGCATTTTCCCCAAATAACTGAAAATTCAGCACATTCCCCCTACAAGTTAGTTCTAAGTCTCAAACAAACCCAACCCAAAGATAAACTTTCCAATTCAAAACTCTTGGTACCTGACTCAAACATTGAGCTTAAGTTCTATCAATTATTGCTGGTTTCAAGGTTACGCCTCAAAGTTCTAACAAAACAAAGGACAAAACGCACATGGTTTACTAGCAGGAAGGTGTCTTGGAGACGCATTTGTCTGTAATTTAGTCAAGTTTACAGTAATTACTAATCATTAACTATTTACTTGAGTTGATGTCATCCTGTTTTATCACTACAGAAAGTAAGTAAACATACTCTTGCTAAGTTAATACTGGGAGCATTTGGTTGCCTGCCTTTAAAAAAAGTAGGCACCAAGCTGCTATCAGTCCCTCTCCCCTGCTTTGAATCATGACTTTAAGATGAAGTTCATAACTTTCTTGAATCCAAGTGAGGACAGTCTGAGAATAAGTGTTTTGAGTTTTTTGAGTAAAGAATTTTACAGAACAGAAAAACTACATTACAGCTTTTGCAAAGGAAAGATCAAGTACTAAGATAACGGAGTTCGCATTAAAGCAAAAGAGAAAACAATTTATGAGAAAAGAACAGGGGTATAATACATAATAGCACTCGGATAAGAAACTAGAAATTAATTAAAAAACTGTCCTGGGTTCAGCAGTAGCAGTCAGTTTTTCTCCTTCTTAGTAGCTGGTGTAGTGCTGTGGTTTTGACTTTCGGCCTGGCAATAATACTGATAAAGCCGATGTTTTCAGTTGCTGGTCAGAATGTTTACCCTGACCAAGGACTTTGTGAGTCTCATGCTCTGCCAGGGAGGAGGGGAAGCCAGGAGAAAGCAGGGACAGGACACCTGACCCAAACTAGCCAAAGAGGTATTCCATACCACAGCACGTCATGCCCGGGGATGTAACTGGAAGTTTCCCAGAAGGGCACGTTCTCTGCTCTGTTGGGCTCATTTTCAGCGGGTGGTATCGCATTCTCTTCCCTTGTTATTTCCCTTATCATTATTATTATTAGTGGTAGCAGTAGTGATTTGTGTTATACCTTAGTTACTGGACTGTTCTTATCTCAACCCGTGGGAGTTACATTCTTTCGATTCTCCTCCCCATCCCTCGGGGGGGGGGGGGGGGGGAGTAGAAACTGCATGGCTGACTTGCTGACTGGCTTAAACCACGACAAAAACAAACAAACAAAAACCAACCAACCAAACGAAAAACACCAAAAATAACCAACCCAGAAACTGAAATCGGTAAGAGAAAAAAGAACTGGAAATGCACAAATAGAGGATTAAGGACTTCAGATGAAAAGGGAAATGTACCTGAGGAGGAATGCAAATAACAAACTCACTTGCTGCACATATCTCAAAATCTTTGCTGGAGGAAGGTGTCCTTTTAACTATGAGACCTATATTTATTAAGATAATTGAAATAGTAAAGCCTGAAGAAAGAACAGCCCTGCTGATGTGCCATTTGCTTGTTGACACCCTGCAGTTGTTCTTCTGAATACATAATGCTGGGGAACAAGCCCTACAGAGTTCCAAATGTGGGAGTTCAGCAGAAAACCCTGTATTTCAGGGTTTTTTCAATCTACAGATATTAATCTTACAGAATGCCGCCTTCATCATTTCACTACTGAGCTGAATAATAAAATTCCATCTTCTTACTGATGAGACCTACAGATTAGCTTTTGAGAGGAAAGAATGTATGCATGGAGAAGGGATCACTCCCTCTGTTATCTGAAGCTTTTTCCCCTGTTCTCCAGTACAACACTAATGTTAGTCAGAGTGAAAAGACTGAAAGCCCTGAGGACAGCGAAGAGATAATGGGATGGAACTCAGAGATCCTCTCACCAGGATACAGAGTGGCCATCTGGACAGTAGCTGTGCTAGTTTTTATTCAAGGAGGCTAGATGCACCACAGGCTCTGAAGAAGCGTGAAGGTTGACTGATTATAGAACATTTTCTGAGACTAAATACGGTAACTCACACTTGTGAGGTGGGCTGATGCCAACCTTATGAAGTTTAACCATGTCAAGTGCAAGGTCCTACACCTGGGTCAAAGCAATCCCAGGCACAGCTACAGGTTGGGCAAAGAAGAGATTGAGAGCTGCTTTGCGGAGAAGGACTTGGGGGTGTTGGTCGATGAGAAAATGAACATGAGAGTATCCTGGGCTGCATCAAAAGGAGCGTGACCAGCAGGTCGAAGGAGGTGATCCTGCCCCTCTACTCTGCTCTTGGGAGACTCCACTTGGAGTATTGTGTGCAGTTCTGGTGTCCTCAACATAAGAAGGACATGGAACTGTTGGAACAAGTCCAGAGGAGGGCTATGAGGATGATCAGGGGACTGGAGCACCTCCCGTATGAAGACAGGCTGAGAAAGTTGGGGCTGTTCAGCCCGGAAAAGAGAAGGCTGCGTGGAGACCTCATATCTGAAGGGGGCTTAGAAGGATGCTGGGAAGAGACTCTTCATTAGAGACTGTAGTGATAGGACAAGGGGTAACAGGTTAAAACTTAAACAGGGGAAGTTTAGATCGGATATAAGGAGGAAGTTCTTTACTGTGAGGGTGGTGAGGCACTGGAATGGGTTGCCCAGGGAAGTTGTGAATGCTCCATCCCTGGCTGTGTTCAAGGCCAGGTTGGACAGAGCCTTGGGTGACATGGTTTAGTGTGATGTGTCCCTGCCCATGGCAGGGGGATTGGAACTAGATGATCTTAAGGTCCTTTCCAATCCTAACTATTCTATGGTTCTATGAACTCCATAGTCAGACCAGCTCCACCAGCTGCCAGTAGACCTGGCCTACTAAATTGAGTCCCATGTTCTAGATATGCAGACCCCTGACTATGGCACCACCCTTCTAACCATTCATTAACCTGGCCAATCCTCCTAGCCTTTTTAAGGTCCTCCCCTTTATCCTGGAGAATTGATGAAAAGAATATCTGAGCTCCAGAGCCCCTAACCACCTTTCCCAGGGCTCTGTAGTTCTTCTTTATGTTCTCAGGGCTACTGCTATCAACATCACTAGCACCCATATGGATCACTAGAAGTGGGTAATAGTCAGTAGGACTCACTAGAGCAGGCAGCCTCTCTGCAACATCCCTGATCCGTGCCCCTGGTAGGTAACACACCTCCCTTGAGACTGGGTCAGGCCGACAGATGGGTGCCTCTGTTCCTTTCAAAGTACAGTCCCCTACTACTATGACCCGTCACTTTTTCCTGGCAGCAGCAGTAGAGATCTTCTTTACCAGTGCATCAGGAGGTTGTTGCTGGTGCAAGGGTGTTTCCCCGTTAGCCTCCTGCAGGTCAGCAAAGCGGTTCTGGGTGGGGACAACAGATTTAGGAGGATGGCCCTTGCTTTTAATTGTCCTCTTTCTCCTTTTTTTTTGTTGGCTTTTTTTGTTGCTGTTTCCCAGCTTCCTGGGTTAGCAGCCTCCTTCTTTCCTCCATGAGCTACAGAGGGCGCTTGAGGCCGTTGCACAGTTTGGGCCTGGAGCAAGCAGTTCTGCTTCCTCTCAGCTTCCCTGACATCTTGCAGTCTATTAACAGCATCCCGCAGCTCAGCCACCTGCTGCAGGAGGACCTCCACCAGGGAGCACCGAGTGCAGCCCTGCCCATTGTGCACCCTCCCCTCAGGAGACCAGTGCAGGCACCCTCTACACTCCGAGCTCTGCACTGCAGCCTCCCCTCTCATCGGCTCTGTCTGGCTGCCTACGTTGGCCACCGCCGGGGCAGCCAGAGCAGAGCTTCAAACCGGACGGTGGTCATAAGGCGAGTGCTTATCATCCCGTTCGTGCTGCCTGCGCGAACGGCCCCGAACCCACCCTACTCACCGCTCCCTTACTCACTCGCGCTCCCTGGGGCAGGTTTTTACCCGCTCAGGGCTGGTGCCGCTCCTCGTGGCTCCGCCCCCTGTGAGTCAGCTGCTCGCGTCAGCTGAGCTGCCGGCGCCTGGGCAAGGCCTGTCGAGGACTTGGGGTTCCCTCAGTTGCTGTTGCTGCTCTGAGTTGAGGCTCCTGGACGCTGAGCTTCCCCCCTGTCAGGTGTTGAAGGCGTCCTCTCTCGAGCTGCTCACCTCAGCAATTGAAGTTAATTTTCTTCATGGCAGCCTATATGGTACTGTGTTTTGAATTTGTGACCAAAGTGTGTTGATAGTGTTATAAATTGAGACCACAATGGATCGTAATTCCAATTACAATTTTATTAATTGTAGCAAGTAGAATATGAGCAAAGACAGCGCTGGACGGCAGGGGAGTCTGCGCTCCGCCAACTACCGTGTCTAGTAAATCAGACAGTCCCTTTTTATACATCCTGACTTCCGCGTTCATATAGTGGTAGAGATACTCTGCTCCTGTTCCAGCAGTTGCTAGGGATTCAGAAATCTTCCTCCTTGGTCCTATGGTTAACCCCGTCGGTTTTACTTGCTTAAGAGATAAGCGGCGCCAGTTGTGCTCGCTTAGAGAGATAAGCAGTGTCAGTTGTGTTTGCTTAAGAGATAAGCAGGCGTCGGTTATGCTGGCTCAAGCGATTTCATATTCATTGTTATCTGTCCTTTACATTGAGTTATAAGTCTTAATAAACAATATCCTATTCTATAGTTTCCCACATAAGTCTTAATAAACAATATCCTATTCTATAGTTCTCACAATAGCACACCATTATTTTAGCTGTTGCTGAGCAGTGCTTGCACAGCATCAAGGCCTTTTCTTTTTACCACTCTACCTCCCTCAAAGGGAGTAGGCTGGGAGTGGAAAGATACTGCGAGTGGGCATGAATAGGACAGCTGACCCAAGTTGGCCAAAGGGATGTGCCATACCATATGACATGGTGCTCAGCCATAAAAGCTCAAAGAAAAGGAGGCAGAAGGGGAAATGTTTGTGGTTACAGCTTTCATCTTCCGAAGTAACCATTATACATGCTGAGGTCCTGCTTTCCAGCAACTGGCTGGACAACTGCCTGCCAAAGACAAATAGTGAATAAATTCCTTAATTTGCTCTGTTTATGCAAATAATTTTGCTTCATTTACTAAACTATCTTTCTCTTGACCCATGAGTTTTTCTCGCTTTTGCCCTTCCAGCTGTGGAAGAGTGAGCAAGTGAGTAGGGCTTATCTGCTGACCAGCATCAATGCTACATATGCTATTAATCTAGTTACAATGGGGGGAAGTAGAAGAGCAAGGTTGCCAATTTAGTCAGTAAGAACTTCAGAGACGTTTTTGTGAGATCAGCTGTGGGCTTTATTTGAGCTGCAGATAGGAAAAAGTGTAAAGGGTTTTTTCTATTTAGATAGGTATTAGGTAAGGATAGTGGAGGTTGAGAGACACTAAGGTGGGGTATGGGAGCTTAGGGAGGCCAGGGTTTGAACATGAGCATAGAAGAAGACACAGAAATTTGGCTTTGCTACTTATTGGAAATTTGTTGTGAGTTTATCAGGAAGATCACCAGCAACAGAGAATTCTGAAAGGAAGAGGCAACAAGCGATTGTCTAGCTTACACTCACTGTTAAAAGAGCTAACTCCCACTTTCTCTAGCACAGGCGAAATAGGCACTGTCAACCAAGGTAGTTATTTAATTTACATATGGCTGGTACTAACCCTGCTCTAGATCAGTCCATTCCATTTGTGAAAATGACTTTTTCTTTAAAATTAGGGTTTAAGACTTACATAAGCAGAAGAGATAAATAAAACTTGTACTTTGCCTCCTCCCTTCCCTCAATACAGAGAAATGATTTATCAGAAGAAAACATATGCAAGCTTACTGGGATTTCCAGATAGATTTTTTTGGTATTTTGCTTGGGTTATTTTATTATTTTTATTATTACAGCTGTCATGCTTTGCACAGACACGTACTGAAAACAGAGAGAAGGAAGTATAATGATGAAAAACTGCCACTCTGCTCAATCAGATATACAGCAAAGATCCAGATTGCCTAATTTAGGTTCTTCATGCATAAGCCATAGGTGGTTGGCTCTGACACTCATTAGAAGTGTCCAATTTAAGGTCTCTCCATGCAGTTCGAGTTTGGATAAATCTAACTGCCCTGTCCATATTGGCCAGATAGGAAATCTTTCTTGAAAGTTACAGAGCTGATAGCAAAGAGTTTCATCTAGTGTACTTTGCCTTTTGTTGGAACTTCCTTAATCAGAAAGACCGCTCACCATAACTCAGAGCAAGAGGATACACAAATAAATTCAGAACAAGCAAATGGTCCTTTGGAAGGACCTACTACTTTATTATATTATTAAATTCTTTAATTCTGCACTGCACAGTCTCGTTTGGGATATATTTGGTTCTACTTTCCTGCATGTAATACTTTATACTTGCCTTTAAGGCTTATTGAATTTTATCGTACTGATTTCTCTGGTCTATCAAGAACATTATAAATTCCAATCCTGTCCTCCAAAGTGCTTGCAAACATTCCCTTTGGATTTTCTAAGGAAACTTTATTCTATAATGAAAAGCATTAATGGAGATACTGACCTCTATCTCATCCAGCACAGACCACTGCAAAACTCTCCTAATACAGCCTGAAAGTAAGTAGTGAGTCAGCAAAGTCAAGTGTCAGAAAGTAGTGGTTCCTAAGGCATCACATCTACAGCTTTCCCCACAGTTGACCAAGTCAGTTCTGATACCATGAAAAAAAAAAAAAAAAAAATTACTCTTTTGACTTGATTATTCTTAATAAATTCACAATGGCCATTTCTTAACACCTTGTTATTCTATCCAATCCAATTCTGCTCATTTAAAATTGATTCAGCCATTGAGCTCATGCTTTGCTTACAGCACCTCTTTAATCCAAGTAACTTTACAGGAAATGATGATATGCTCAAGCCAGTTTTCCATCAGGCAAATTTATTTCTGGAAATTACAACTGGGTATGTTATGCTAATTATTCCACTATTTTAAGATTTAGAAGCAACACAAGCTATTAGCACAGCTACCCATTTTTAGACTTGTGTCTTCAGCACGTTACGTTAATTTTCATTGGTTAGAGCAAAATATTTTCTTTTACTTTAAAAGAAAGAGAGAAAGAGACAAAGAGACAGGCATGAGTTTATTTCCAAGTACTTAAACTGTAGCCTACTGAATTCTTCTCATAGAAGCAGCCTTCACTGACACATCTCTAGCCTGTTACTTGGCAACCTTGACACATTAGGTATTAGCTGCCATCAATGTCACTTTCTCACCTAAAATAAATAAATAAAAAAAAAAGCATACACAGAAGCTTTAACAAAGACAAACCAAAGCTGGGCTCAGTCTTTCCAAACCAGAGAAACATTTTCTTTTTTTGACAGCTCATTCTGTCAAAGTCCGTACTATTAACAGTTATTCAAAACAGAGGAATATATGTCTGATATCAAGTCTATAAATAGAGAACTAACTACCAGCAGGCCCAATAGAGTTTTATATTTTATGCTGTTGTTAATGCCCAGTAAGTTTTTTTACTGTTGTCTTTTTCTTCACCTTCTTTTTCTTTGGAAGGACAAATGAAAAAGAGAAATTTCCAGACTGTCTGTATCATACTGGTATGAAGAGCAGGCCATATATTCAAATTCAAATAAATATGATAACATCTAACTGACAGGGCTATATATTTTGTGCAATAAGGCCGAATTCTTAATTACTATAATGAGTATTTTTTGTGTACACAAGGGCCAGAAAGATAGTGAAATGTTTTATTCATTTAAATGAGCAAATATGCAGGTTATTATATCTTTGATCTGTCCCAAGGATGGATCAAATACCAGTTATCTTTTTAAGTGCAATATATGCCTCTGTGAAAGACTTGAGAGAGTCAGTTTCTAAACCGTGAGAGAGTAAAACCCTCACTATAAATCTAATCATTAGATGGGGCACATCTGATTGAAGAAGACATATCAAGAGAGGCAAATCATCAGCTTTAGTTTAAAATAAGAGATTTGCTTATTATGCTCACTAACAAAATACATTATGGAAACTTCTTGCTTTGATTTGCTAAGAACCCTTCACTTCTGTTACGGCTTCTAGTCTCACCACAAAAATATTTCAGATATCCATTTTCTTGACATTCACACAAAATATATACACCACCTTCTTTTCCTTTTTGCTGACTTTCAGTAAAAGTGGATGAATTAAACCTTGTGGAATGTACACAAGACATGACCTTTAGTTCAACCTCAGTTATGCTATTTAAATAGCTGGTGTAGCTGGGATGCTTATTAACTTACATAGCAATTCAAATAAATTATATTACCATTTGAAGACACCTAAGGACTTTAAACATGCTGAAGCACTAATTTATGTCATTTATTACAAGAAAATTTAAACCACCTTTTCTCTATCCTAAGGAGTGTAAAAGTGAGTTTACTTTTTTTTTTTTTTTTGACACTAGAAAGATTTAGGAATCCTTTAATTCAACCTTCAGGAGCTATACTACAGGAAAGTATTTAATAATTTAAATCTTCATATTTGATTTTCCCTATCCTATAAGGACTTTAATGATGCCTTGACTTGATATATACCATTATGTGCTTAGAAGAAGGTGATGGCATAGAAAAGAGAACATGGTTACTTGCTGCTTTCCCCATGTCCTCACTGGTGGGACTGTGTGAACTGGTGTAGTCAGAGAAACCCACTGTCATCTTTGGCAGTTTTATGAATCTCCCTGAATCTTATAATTGGGTTATGAAATGGCAACTGGTCTGCAGGTGAGAGTCATAAGTGCAAAAAGGGTTGTACTAAAAGATGTAGGAAGAAGATATGATGCAAAATTTTAACTAATGGTGGTACGGTGTGCAGAACAGTTGTGAAGCTTAGAAGAAATATATTGGTAGAAGAAAAAGTGAGAATATTGAAACACCCAAAATAGGAGCTTTTATTCACTAAATTGGTGCCCAGTTGTACCCAAAAGAGGATACTGCCATGGAAAGAGACAGCGAAGTTTTATAATTTGTGTATAGTAAAAGAAGAGATGGAAACCCAAATACATGGGAAATGATTAAACAGAAAGATGAAGAAGTAGGACAAGTACAAAACTTGTCACAGCAAAAATTCAAGACGAGTAAGGGGTGTTTTGTTCAAAATAAAAAGCGTATTTTTTTTTTGCCTATGGAAAAGAACTTCAGGTTGCCAGGATCTGTCCCTATACTTCGTTATCTGCTGAGCGAAACAAGACACCTAGTTTACTTTGACCTGCCATCCATTATAGCATTGAATAAATAGGTACAAAATCTACCACCATCAAAGTTTTGGTGAATGACAAAATGCACGATACAGAAATGTTGGCAGTGTTAACAGATGGCATGATATTGCTACCATATGTGATACAGAAGCATAAAGCTATGCTGAAAGGAACAGCTGCCTACTGGAATAATTGTGAGGTGTCAAAACCAAGGATGGGTGTCTACAGATTTAATGACAGATTGGCTGAACATCATTTGGATCAGGAGACCAGGTGTGTGTTAAGAAAAAGAAGAATGCTTCTCTTAGATGCATTCAAAGGTCATCTAATACCAGCTGTGACAAAAGCTGCCAAGAAAATTAATATTGGTCTTGTGGTTATATCAAGAGGAATGACATGAAAACTCTTTGAAGTAGTGAACATGCCCTTTAAAGACCATTAGAAGTCTTCATACTGAGAGTGACTAATGGCAGGGAACATGCTCTAGCTTCTGCAGGAAAAACACATAGTAGTGGCAAACTGCCCTGTCATTATACAAAGAGACCATCAAATCAGATAAATCCAGAACTTATAACAGTTTTTAAGAAATACTGTATTTTAGATGCCATGGATGGAACAGAGATTATAGGAGTACAAAGAAGAACCGGAAAATAGTGAAGACACTAGAAATGCAGATAGATTGAACGTAGTGAAGAGCATGAGAGAAATGCTGGAGTGTAAACACTGAAAAACAATACTAGTACAGCATATGAAAAGAAAACATGTTAACTTCAGACAGACTTTGTGAATTTTTTTTTTCAATTGCATTTGTTCAATTTCATTTTTATGTATAAAATTCATTTGAGGGTCAGTTTAAATTCAGTGCACTCTTCCTTTCTGGTTTTCAAGATACACTTACTTTTTCATACTAAGATAGATTAAGATGCTCTCTGCCTGCTGTCACTTTTACCCACTCCTGCACAGCAGTTGTAGTACCGTGACTTGTGCTGATAACAACACCCTGAACTGAATCACTATAACGAGCTGGGTAATAAAACCAACATAAAGAAAACCAAATATTTCTGATGCTGAATTTGCAAGCAGTTATATCACCATAGTTGTGGCAGCCCTGGACACACTGGAAAAAATTGACAGCTTGGATCAAAGGAAAGGAATTTGACAGCCAGTTTTACCACTATAGAAACATTAAATATCCATGTCCTCACTCAGTACTTTTTTAAAAAAGTATTTATCATATTCTAACAACAGTTTCAAGTTGCACATAAAACACTGATTACTTATCTCACCAAAATTTTCTACTCCTCAGGAAATCCTTATACCCTCCTCCTCGAAAAAAAAGGAAGAGTGGATTGGGATGAGAACAGATTGATCAAAAAGCTATATAAGCAGCCTGGAAAAAGAGAACATAGGGAGATTATGGAAGACACCTTCAAGATAATGAGATTTTTGGTATGAAAAGGGTGGATAGAGGTAAAATCTTCACAACTCTGTGAAGATCACATTTGTAAGATTCAGGGAGACTCATAAAATTGTTAGTCAGTAGGATCCAAGTTAAAAAGAGAAAAAGATGTCTTTTCTTGAAACAGATTTTTTACTGAGCTGTGGTCTGCCCATAAGAAGTTTAGAGGGGCTTGGAGAAGGTGCAGAACAGATTGAAAAGATAAACCACTGTGGGTTCCTAAATAGACCTACCATAATTAGGCTGAGGAATTCTGCCACATGAAAATAATTTGACATTCAGAGGATATTGCAGATGTATTTTTATATAAATTTGCCTGTTCTTAGTCTTCCCTAGACATCTGCTAAAGTTCACTGTTGGAGAAATAATGTTAGGTTAGATTGACTCATGGTCTCAGCCACTGAAACCATTCTCCTATTCTTGTGCCTGACTGAAACCTACCACAGCCATTAACTGTGATAGACTGTGGATCACATGGATCAGATACATGGATCAACAAAAAGGTGTGTTGATCCTTCAGTGGCTGGGCATCCTTAAGACTGTGCTCAGTTATTCATCTAAGTATTCTTATTAAACTGTTTATGAAACAGTAGAACTACTCCTCTTGTTGTCTGCAAGGGTTGCTTGCTATGTGATAAGGACTATACAATTGCCATAGTTTTGCCCTGGGATATGAGGCATGATTAGACCCACAGGAAATTGGAACCACCATCACTTCTGGTATATTTGTCACCATGCAAACACTATAGTCTAGCATATTCCCCAATAATTAAAAGGCACACCTGGATTCACATCATTTTTTGTTGTACCTGTCAACACTTATCACATCACAGCTAGCAATAAGGCTAGGGTTCCACTGCTGAAGGAAAAAAAGATGACCATTAAGGCAAAGAAGTGGTCTGCCAGGTTATGGGAAGGTCCAGGCTTCCACTAACCCTGCAGTGTATTGCAAGCAGTACCTAGCAATGAACAGACAGAAATTTTGTTTTCCAAAGCCTTATTCTTCCTGCCCACCCCTACTGATTCATGAAAGCACACAGGCAGCTGGGATAACTGTCAGTTAAACCCTAAGATTAGTGTCATGCTTAAAGATGCGCTGAAGTGCTTTTCTGGAAATGGGCCAGATGCTCAGCATCTTCCAGGATAAAGTTCATATTTATGAGTGCTTCATAAGTGAAGAAAATCATAAAATTGAATAGTTTTATTCCCATAAAAAGGGAAATGATGCAGTCAGTGCAAAGTAACCATGTGTTAAGTACTCACAGAATATTTTTTCCTTTGTTAATTAAGCAAAAATTTCATCTGGGTGGGGCATTTCCTGGCAGCTGATGTTCAGGCGAGAGCCATGAATTTTAATTGCCACTTAAATCTAGGGCATCTTATTGAACAAACAGGTGGAGCATATCCACTTTGAATGTATGCAAACAGCTTTATTTATCATAGACATGAGAATGAGTTTTCGGATTGATTAGTTCCTTTTCATTCCAAGCAGGTTGTGGCCAATTGCAGTAACTGCAGATTTTCTGCACTGAATGTTGACACAGTTTACACAGAAAACCAATTCAAAGGTAACACTTAGAGCTTTAAAAATCTGTACTAATGTGAAAGAAAAAAAACAACCAAGCAAGCATATTCCACTTATAACTCATGGAAATGGTAGTTATTAATTGAAATATGTAGCTGAATAGGAAAAGAATCTATTTAAGTCTGACAAGAATCATTACCTCTAAACAAGCAACCATTCCTGGGATGACACTTTTTAAGATATAATGGTTAGCTAGGAATCAGCTGTTAAAGTACATTAAATCAGTTACCAAGCTACTTTCTGTGATCTGGAAAACAACTCAGTGTTTTATATATTTGTTTCTAACATGCAGAGAAAAGGAGAATGCATTTATGAAATGCTTTCAATATTATTCTAATAATGAGCAGCTAGCAATTAAGAAAGCTTGCTTTTGTCTGAATCAGCTGCTATAAAAAGAATATCTCATGTAAGCAGCTCTCAGACAACATATTAGTTCATTGCATTTTCAGAGGTTTAGATGATGTAGTAGGAGATGATATGTAATTTATTTCACATATTTGGATGTGTAATAGCAAGGCTTGAAAGCACTTTGGAGCTAAGTAAGAAGCTGTAAACTGGATGTAAGTCTCCATCCTTTTAGCATTAGTTTATACTTTTGATTCTCAATTATCAAAACACTTGATTCCATTATCGGCATGTTAATATATTAACTGAATGTTTTGGTATTGTCTAATTTGTGACTAAAGTCAGAAAACTAATTTGCAAAAATTTTTACTACTATCTACAATCTTTTTCTTCTGCATAAAGATTCATAAAGGGTTTTTTTCTATATCCAGTATTTCTTCAAGAATAATTTTAGGGGTACAAATGAGAGGCATAATGCTTGTTCACATTACACAAGACTATTAAAGGGCTGCTATTTTTTGAAAGGAAAGTGATATTCATTTTAAGACCTTCAGGTCATTTTGATTGGTTAAATCAATCAGTCGGTTGGTTTTGAAGACAATGTTAGGTTGGATGTGACCTTAAAAATCATCTCATTCCAACTTTGGTTGCTCAAAGCCCTGTACAAATATAGCACATACTGAACACTATTTATTTTAATTAACAAGTGCCTATCAGCTGTCACTGTGGTATGCAGAACATAACTTAATACAGCCTGTAAAAATATTCTAACTTACTTCTACCTAGAATATAACCACACTTCATATCTGTAGACCAGGAAACACAATAATATTTTAGAAGGGTGGTACAGTGATATTCTTGAGTTACCAAAAGGAAACACTCTTCTTTAGAGTACTTTGTCCTTGAAATGAGCTTGCAAATTACCTGTCCTACATTCTCTGTCCTCCCTAAAGTGTGAATTAAATTAGTTGTGTAGTATACTTTAATGGGATTTGTTTCTCTGTAAGGCCTTTTTTGTCAAAGCCCATATTTGACAGTTTCCAATGAGTAGGGATAAAAGCAGATCAAGAAGAGATATTAATATTTGTAGGACACAATGACAAAAGCATTTATTTTTAAAACAAAGAGGTGGACATATTAATATTAATTTTACATGAAAAGGAAGTTGAAATTTTAGGAAACATTTGAGCAGTTGCAAGCTTTATAATCTGCTTCACATTTTTCACTTTAAAGCATCTTCATTCATTAAGGTAATTCCTAATTTTTCATTAAAAAATGAACACTGAGATCTTTAAAACTGTTACTAATCTGGGACAAAAATGTCTCCTCAAAAAACCTGAATATTTATTTCATTATTTATTAAAAATAGAGAAGGGGGAATGAGAACTATTCTGGTCTTTATTTTTAAGTCACTAATTTTAGCTTTAAAAAGAAAATTTAAAACATTATATACATTACAATAATAGGTTAATAGTATCTATTGGAGTTCTATGTGAATGCACAACACAATAAAACAATTAAAGGTGAGTAAAAATATGGTATGATCAAAGCCAGCTATTACCGAAGGCCAGAAATGGTAATTTTAAAACAGGTAAGCTTAGAGACGGTTTTACTGATACAATATTTGAAAAATGTTTTCCACAGTATAAGACTGGGATAAAGATGCTCCCTTAGTGCTGCAAGGCCATCTGATGAAAATATCTTTTGGTGTCTTAAGCTATTCTTCACATTAATGGACTAAGACTGATATAGCACAGTCCTTCCAAAGCTTAAAAGAAGTGGTGAAAATTATTTGATATGTCGTGGTTTAAGCCCAGGCCGTAAATCAGAACCACGCAGTCTACTTCCCCCCCCCCACTCCCCAGAGGGATGGGGAGGAGAATCGAAAGAATGTAACTCCCACGGGTTGAGATAAGAACAGTCCAGTAACTCAGGTATAACACAAATCACTACTGCTGCCACCAATAATAATAATGATAAGAGAAATAACAAGGGAAGAAAATATGATACCGCTCGCCGGAAAAGAGCCCGACCGAAAAGAGGACGTGCCCTTCCGGGTAGCTCCCAGTTACATCCCCGGGCATGACGTGCTGTGGTATGGAATACCTCTTTGGTTAGTTTGGGTCAGGCGTCCTGTCCCTGCTTCCTCCCGGCCCCTCCTCCTCCCTGGCAGAGCATGAGACTCACAAAGTCCTTGGTCAGTCTAAACATCAGTGTTATCAGCTCTGTTCCGAGGCTGAAAGTCAAAAACACAGTGCTGCAACAGCTACTAAGAAGGAGAAAAACTGACTGCTACTGCTGAACCCAGGACAGTATCTACCCCTTATTCCATACCATTCACATCATGCTCAGATCCCACATTTTCCATATACCCTCACTCTCATTTCAGTGCACTGTTATCTTAGTGCATGGACCAATTCCTATAAAGCTACTGAGTCCGTTCGGTTCATGATGTTGGGCTCAATCTCTTGTAACAGTCTTTCAGAGCAGGAGAAGCTGTGTGCAGTGTTGGATCGTTGTCTGCTGATGCTGATCATTCCTTTACTGTAGAACTCATCCGGTTCTATCAAAGTTCATTCTCTGTTGGGATGATGGTCGGAGGGAAGTCAGGGCCAGTCGCTGGTGCCCTGCAGACTTCTAGTTGATGGCTATAGCAGGCAACAGCGTACAATTGAGTTCATTGTCTGTTTTCCCCTAAAATCAAATCCCCTTGAGGTACGCATCGGACTTCCCCATCTTCCTGCATTACCCACCAAGTATATCCAGGTCCCTGAGCAAAAGCAATCCCACGAGTGGGTTTGTCTTTACCTGAAGCAGGAATAACCCAGACTGTCTTCCCCAGCAAATTCTTCATGTGCACCACAGGAACTTTGTCCCCCTCTACAATATGTAAAAGTTCTGACTGGGCTGGGCCAGCCCTGTTGGCAGATCCTCTGCTGTTGACCAACCAGGTGGCCTTTGGTAAGTGTGTATCCCAATGCTTGAAAGTTCCCCCACCCATTGCTCTCAGTGTAGTTTTTAACAGCCCATTATACCGTTCGATTTTCCCAGAGGCTGGTGCATGGTAGGGGATGTGATATACCCACTCAATGCCATGCTCTTTGGCCCAAGTGTCTATAAGGTTATTCCGGAAATGAGTCCCATTGTCTGATTCAATTCTTTCTGGGGTGCCATGTCGCCACAAAATCTGGTTCTCAAGGCCCAGGATAGTGTTCCTGGCAGTGGCATGGGGCACAGCGTATGTTTCCAGCCATCCGGTGGTTGCTTCCACCATGGTAAGCACATGGCGCTTGCCGTGGCGGGTTGGTGGGAGTGTGCTATAATCAATCTGCCAGGCCTCCCCATATTTGTACTTCAGCCATCGTCCTCCATACCAAAGAGGCTTTAACCGTTTGGCTTGTTTAATTGCAGCACATGTTTCACACTCATGAATAACCTGGGCAATAGTGTCCATTGTTAAGTCCACCCCTCGATCACGGGCCCATCTGTATGTTGCGTCTCTGCCCTGATGGCCTGAAGTGTCATGGGCCCACCAGGCCAAAAATAATTCACCTTTATGTTGCCAATCTAAGTCCATCTGAGCCACTTCAATCTTAGCAGCTTTATCCACCTGTTGGTTGTTCTGGTGTTCCTCAGTGGCCCGACTCTTGGGTACATGGGCGTCTACATGGCGTACCTTCACCACCAGGTTCTGCACCCGGGCAGCGATATCTTGCCATAGTGCAGCAGCCCAGATGGGTTTACCTCTGCGTTGCCAGTTGCTCTGCTTCCATTGCTGCAACCACCCCCACAGGGCATTTGCCACCATCCATGAGTCAGTATAGAGATAAAGTACTGGCCACTTTTCTTGTTCAGCAATGTCCAGGGCCAGCTGAATGGCTTTCACCTCGGCAAACTGACTCGATTCACCCTCCCCTTCAGCAGTTTCTGCAACTTGTCGTTGAGGACTCCATACAGCTGCCTTCCATCTCCGATGCTTTCCCACAATACGGCAGGACCCATCAGTAAACAAGGCATACTGCTTTTCACTTTCTGACAGTTTATTATATGGTGGGGCCTCTTCAGCACGCATCACCTCCTCCTCTGGTGACATTCCAAAATCTTTGCCCTCTGGCCAGTCCATGATGACTTCTAGAATGCCTGGACGACTGGGATTTCCTATTCGAGCTCGTTGTGTAATTAGTGCAGCCCATTTACTCCATGTCGCATCAGTTGCATGATGTGTAGAGGAGACCCTGCCTTTGAACATCCAGCCCAGAACGGGCAACCGGGGTGCCAGGAGGAGCTGTGCTTCAGTGCCAATCACCTCCGAAGCAGCTCGAACCCCTTCATAGGCTGCCAGTATCTCTTTCTCAGTTGGGGTATATCTGGCCTCAGATCCTTTGTATCCCCGACTCCAAAAGCCGAGGGGTCGACCTCGAGTCTCCCCTGGAGCTTTCTGCCACAGGCTCCAGGTAGGACCATTCTCCCCAGCTGCGGTGTACAGTACATTTTTTACATCTGGCCCGTTCCGGACTGGTCCAAGGGCTACTGCATGAACTATCTCACGTTTAATTTGCTCAAAGGCTTGTTGTTGCTCAGGGCCCCATTTAAAATCGTTCTTCTTCCGGGTCACATGATAGAGAGGGCTTACAATCGAACTGTAATTTGGGATGTGCATTCTCCAGAACCCCACAGCACCCAAGAAAGCTTGTGTTTCTTTCTTATTAGTTGGTGGAGACATTGCTGTTATTTTGTTGATCACATCTGTAGGGATCTGGCGACGTCCATCTTGCCATTTTATTCCCAAAAACTGAATCTCCTGTGCAGTCCCTTGACCTTACTCCGTTTTATGGCAAAACCAGCTTTCAGCAGGATTTGGATTATTTCCCTCCCTTTCTCAAAGACTTCTTCCGCTGTATCACTCCACACAATAATGTCATCAATGTACTGCAGGTGTTCTGGAGCTTGCCCCTGTTCCAGTGCATTCTGGATCAGTCCATGGCAAATGGTAGGGCTGTGTTTCCACCCCTGGGGCAGTCGGTTCCAAGTGTACTGGACGCCCCTCCAAGTAAAAGCAAACTGTGGCCTACACTCTGCTGCCAAAGGAATTGAGAAGAATGCATTGGCAATATCAATCGTGGCATACCACTTGGCTGCCTTTGACTCCAGTTCATACTGAAGGTCTAGCATGTCCGGTACAGCAGCACTCAATGGTGGTGTGACTTCATTCAGGCCACGATAGTCTACTGTTAGTCTCCACTCTCTGTTAGACTTTCGCACTGGCCATATGGGGCTATTAAAGGGTGAGCGGGTCCTGCTGATCACTCCCTGACTCTCCAGACTACGGATCAGCTTATGGATGGGAATCAGGGAGTCTCGATTGGTGCAATACTGCCGCCGGTGCACTGTTGCGTTCGCGACTGGCACTTGTTGTTCTTCGACCTTCAGCAACCCCACAACAGAAGGATCCTCTGAGAGACCAGGCAAGGTGGACAGCTGCTCATTTTCCTCAGTCTCCAAAGCAGCAATACCAAAAGCCCATCGGTACCCTTTTGGGTCTTTGAAGTACCCTCTCCTGAGGTTATCTATGCCGAGGATGCATGGAGCCTCTGGACCAGTCACAATGGGGTGCTTTTGCCATTTCCTTCCAGTCAGGCTGATCTCAGCCTCCAGTACAGTCAACTCTCGGGATCCTCCTGTCACTCCAGAGATATAGATGGGTTCCACCCCTTGACAGCTTGACGGCATCAGGGTACACTGTGCACCGGTATCTACGAGAGCTTTATATTTCTGTGGGACTGATGTGCCAGGCCATCTGACCCACACAGTCCAGTAAATCCGATTATCCCCTACCTCCACCTGGCTGGAGGCAGGGTCCCTCTAACAGTCATCACAACGTTGGACACCTAAGTCGTATTGAAAGGGATTATTCTTCGTTATCATAGGAGCTGGAGTAAAATCAGCTCTTCCACTCCATCTGGGAACCTGCTCACCAGAGACTGAAGCCGCAGCTCTCATGGGATGATTAGTCTTGACCCTTGTTCCTATTTTCAATTCATGCACCCGTTCCTCCAAAGCTGAAGTAGGTTTTCCATCCCACTTCGTCATGTCTTCTCCATGATCCCGCAGGTAAAACCATAGGGTGGCCCGTGGTGTTTGCCTTCTATATCTTCTCTCTCGAACAATAGGACATCTTTTGTTAACAGCTGAGACGTGTGTTGGTACACGTGAGGAGCTGGATAAATCAGATAGATCGTCCCTCAATTGTTTGACATCCTGGGACAGTTTTTCCACAGCTGAGATGATGGAAGGGGTGAGATTGTCTTCGAACTCTCGGAGTTTATGAATCATTTCATCCACTGTTGGTGTTACTATGTCACCCCAGGTTACTGTTGCCAATGAATGGGCATATGATGACGGTGCATTCCGTGTAAGTTTTCGCCACATGGGTCGTGTACATTCGACTTCATCTGGGTCTATGGATATATCTCCGTTATTCGGTTTGATGTGATAAATCATCTCTACCATGGCTGATTCCCTCAGAGACTGGATGCCTTTGTCTAAAGTAGTCCACTTGGCCGAACGACTCGTAACATCGTCCTTGTATGGAAATCTTTCTTTCACAGCTGCCAAGAGCCGCCTCCAAAGACTGAGGGACTTTTTCTCTCTTGCAATTGCTTTGTCAATTCCCCCTTCTCTAGCAAGTGATCCCAGCTGCTTGGCTTCCGTACCTCCTAGTTCGTGACCATCGGCCCCATTGTCCCAGCATCGGAGCAACCAGGTGATGATGTGCTCCCCTGGTTGACGGGTAAAATCTTTTCGCATATTCCGTAGCTCGGTTGAGGTCCGAGGTCGAGAAGTCACCTCTTCTTCTTCTTCGTCATGTGATGATGACTCCTGATCAGATGCTGTCCTGAGTGGTGAATACATTGTTTCTTCATCTTGCTTCACCCTTCTTGCCTCTTTTTTGCTTTTTCTCTTGCGTAGAGGGGCAATCGATATTGGTACGAATTGGTCCTCTGGTTTAGCTGCAGTCATTATCACTGTGGTTTGAGTAGCAACAGTACTTGTCGCTGGGGGTGGTGTAGCTGCTGTGGTTGGAGCTGGGGTAGCTTCGCTGTCTGTTGCAGTTGAAGTTTGAGTAGCAGCTGTACTTGTCGCTGGCGGTGGTGTAGCTGCTGTGTTTGGAGCTGGGGTAGCTGCACTGTCTGTTGCAGTCGAAGTTTGAGTAGTGGCTGTACTTGTCGCTGGGGGTGGTGTAGCTGCTGTGCTCGGAGCTGGAGTAGCTGCGCTGTCTGTTGCTTCGCCCTCAGATCCAGGGACATTTTTTCCCTTTTGAAGGTGCTGGATAGCGTTGAACAAGGCCCAGTAAGCATAGGCCAAGCCCCAGCACGTTGACATGATTTGTCCCTCTCTGGTATGACCAGGATGACAGCACACCTCATTTAAGTGTTTTACTAATTCTTCTGGATTTTGCAGTTGTTCGGTGGTGAAATTCCAAAACACTGGAGGGGCCCACTGACCTAGATACTTGCCCATACTATCCCACACACCTTGCCACTCATGGCTGTCCAGCCTCGGGGAAAATCTCTCGGTCCCCTTATTTTGTCGTCTAACCCCAGACAAGACCCAAACCCGACTCTGCTTAACTCTTGACATCAGACGTAATGGTTGTGAACAAAACACACTCTGTATGCGTGCCAACATGGTGACCCCCATCACAATCAGCAAACAGGTCTCAACAATATTAAAAGGCCACTCAAAAATTTCAAAACTCTCAAACGATGCTGTAAACGGACTGGGAGGGGCACTGGGAGGGTAAAAGAATGTCTCCTTCATAGGTTGACCACCCAGGAAGGAGAAAAAACATGTATAGTTGCTAAGCATTTGTATTATATACCTCCCAAAGTATAAAGGTGGTGACCACACTGGGAACACAAGCCAGATCAGTTTCATGATCAATCCTTCTATTGTATTACAAGTCATTGCCAGAAAATACAACGAGACAACAACCTTAGCCCAAGCCCCACACTTGAAAAACACCAACACAGCAAATACCGGCTCTAAGTAACCTACGGCATATTGAGACTGTGAGATCAAAAACAACAACTTTGAGAGCCAATAAATCAGCATTGTGACGAGTGACTATCAATCCAAAACACTGAATGCTTATCACAAATACGATTAGACACACTCCGGTCAGATCTGTCGTTATCTCAACCCTTCGTGCCCCACGTTGGGCGCCAAAAAGAACTGTCGTGGTTTAAGCCCCGGTTGTAAATTAGAACCACGCAGTCTACTTCCCCACCCTCACTCCCCAGAGGGATGGGGAGGAGAATCGAAAGAATGTAACTCCCACGGGTTGAGATAAGAACAGTCCAGTAACTCAGGTATAACACAAATCACTACTGCTGCCACCAATAATAATAATGATAAGAGAAATAACAAGGGAAGAAAATATGATACCGCTCGCCGGAAAAGAGCCCGACCGAAAAGAGGACATGCCCTTCCGGGTAGCTCCCAGTTACATCCCCGGGCATGACGTGCTGTGGTATGGAATACCTCTTTGGTTAGTTTGGGTCAGGCGTCCTGTCCCTGCTTCCTCCCGGCCCCTCCTCCTCCCTGGCAGAGCATGAGACTCACAAAGTCCTTGGTCAGTCTAAACATCAGTGTTATCAGCTTTGTTCCGAGGCTGAAAGTCAAAAACACAGTGCTGCAACAGCTACTAAGAAGGAGAAAAACTGACTGCTACTGCTGAACCCAGGTGCAGGAATGCACAACACAATAAAACAATTAAAGGTGAGTAAAAATATGGTATGATCAAAGCCAGCTATTACCGAAGGCCAGAAATGGTAATTTTAAAACAGGTAAGCTTAGAGACGGTTTTACTGATACAATATTTGAAAAATGTTTTCCACAGTATAAGACTGGGATAAAGATGCTCCCTTAGTGCTGCAAGGCCATCTGATGAAAATATCTTTTGGTGTCTTAAGCTATTCTTCACATTAATGGACTAAGCCTGATATAGCACAGTCCTTCCAAAGCTTAAAAGAAGTGGTGAAAATTATTTGATAGAAAAGGTAGTGGTGGAAATATGGGACAGAATAATTCAAATCTGTAAAAAGTATTTCACCTCTTAGTAAAGTTTTATACACCTTGCTTCTTTTAGACAACTTGGCCTAAGGTGTTAACTTATGTTAGCTATCTGAAAATTGTCTAATTGAAAGCCCCATTCCCCTAGAACACGAGAGAAAAAAGATTTGGTGAGAAACATAACACCAGTATGAGTTACAATCTACTTTAAGACAGGAAACAGCCCATCTTAGTCCTACCTCACTTCTTATTGCTGAAGGTGCTGCAAGTTTTTACAGCTTCTGCCATATTACAAAATTGAATGTAAAATTGTCAATGTTCAAATTGCCTTTGTTACCTGCATCAGTTTCTACTGAGATAAAAGGATCTGACTGATCAGTTGAAATGATTAGAAATAGCTTTTTAAAATAACACTTAACACAATTTTATTTACAGTCAGTATTAATATCTACTAAGATTTCAAATTTGATTACTTGATCACATTCCAATTCACAGGTTATTTCAAGTAAATCTAACCACTGTTTTCACCCCTTTAAAGTCTTTAAAGTACTTTAAAGTGTTATTTTTATCACATATTTTTTATAGAGAGGGTATGTGTCAGCTGTAGTCAGCTGTGACATGCAAATTGAAGGTGACAGAGCTGTACCCAGATAAAGCCTCAGAACCATCTTTTGCTGGCTCACACAGGTGGCTTCTCACATCTCAGAGGAGTGTTTCACGCAAATTCATCCCTGTATCTACATGACAGTACACTGTAACTTGCATCATCTGTATGTATGTATCACAGTATAAGAGTAATTTGGAATTTGGCTCAATGCTCAGTATTTATTTTCTTTTCATCAATAGCTGGGTTTTTTTTTTTTCCTGTTATGAATATTTATGTAATGGGGTCTTTTTAAGATTTTTGACTTACTCTTTCATTAGAGGCTCCATAGCAGTCAAGTAATGGGGGAAATTTAGGTTGACTGTGACCTTTTTTTAATGCTATAGCTTAAGTTTCAGCCTTTCCCAGGTTTCAAACACTCATTGTCTCTTTCTATTGCATTAGTACATAATTCTTTTCTCCAAAAGTTACCCTTTTAAGCTTGTCCTTCTGGTTTCCTTTACAAGAACATTAGCTACTTGCAGGTCAACTTCCATTCCATTTTAGACGCTTCTCAGGAGTCACCTCTATTGACTAACTAGGTAACTAGCTTAGGACAGTGTGTCAAACTATTAGATCATTAACCTTTCTTAATCTCTTTTTTCTGGAAAGCTCAATCTTTCTTTTTTCATTTCTCTTTCTTTTTCCAGTCATCTATGCATTTTCCCCACTTCTTTTAAAGATTAATTTCTCTGCAAGCTCTTTTTGCTTTGCTGTTCTTGATAACTGATTACCTTCAAAAGAGTTGAGGTGCTTTATTTCCTGCTGTTTTGCTGCAACATATTTGGCATATGTTACCTTTTGGTTTTGCAGTGCTGCATTTAACATCTGTCTAAAGAAATATAGTGCTAGAAGTGCTAGTGCTAGAAGACAAAGAGACCTCAGATTCTCATTCATAAGAATACTTTTTCTTATAATAGTATTATAGTGAGGTTGAATGGATATTACTTTTAATGATAAACCATTGTGAGAGGAATTTTTATTATCTCATTTTTTCTAGAACATCCACCTGAATTTTATATATGCAGAACTCTTTCAATAATGAAAGTCTAATGAAAAATAACAATTATAATCTTTGTTGAGAAATAAGGTAGGGACATATTTGAACTATGCTGATATTAGCATACCTATATGTTGATTTACTGAAGTGTTCATATGCTTGTTTAGTTATAGTACTAGGAATTTTTAGGCAAATAAAGTAATTAAACCCCTATTATTTCCATTAATCTTTATTATTTTTTTAATAATCTCCTGGTTATACTTACTATTACTGCAAATATATGCATCACAAATCACGTTAAGAAAAGACAAAATATGTATAATAAAATTAAAAATTGTCAAGAACAAAAGTTATTAAATATTTCTAAGGCTCTGTAAAACAATTTCTTTTTACTGCTTGATAATTGTCAGTCCCATGTTTCTTTTGGGATTATGGAAATTGCAATGCCTACAAATATAACAATAAATATTATTTATATTATCAGAAGACTGCAGCATTACCCGTTTATAGGTTGTTCAACTGTGATATGTAAGAATTAAAAACAAATCTTAATTAAATTTAAAAGTTATTCTTTTCTGAGAAATTTAATCTAGAATATTCTGAGAAATTTCATATATTCTGAGGAATTTCATATATTCTGAGAAATTTCATATAGTATGTTTCTGTTTGTAGTACATTTTTGGGAGATTTCAGCAAAATTAATTCAGTCATTATCAGGTAGAGAAAGGTAAGCTTTGATGGTGTTAAGAATTTCTAGGCATTTCTCTGACAAACTGAATCATTGTGTTATAAAAAAGATATCTGGTGTTTGATAAACTTTGTTCAGCAATATGTTACCCATTATAAAGGAGACGAAAGGGTGAGATAGAGATTAGAATGGCAGCTGCAGTGGCTGGTATTAATTCAGCCAAGACAGATGGATCCATGAAGAGGGGAATCATAACAAGTCAGAGTTCCCACAGACACTGACAGTGAATAAAGAAACATGACCAAATGAACAAAAGCATAGGCTAAACAGCCAGAATAATCTCTGGCATGAGTTGGGTTGCTTTTAGGTTGCGAGAACAGAGAAAAGACAAACTGATTTTGAGAGAAATACGAAGCAAGAAGAAATTCTGTCTGAGCATGGAAGGAGAAGTCTGCCAGGGAAACACTAGTAAGGAAAGGCGATCAAAAGAGATGATTAAGGAGGTGAGAGAGTGAATGGGGACTGGATCTGGAGTGAGCAGCCTGAAGAAATGAACACTATAATACATATTCATATAATGAAAGATTATAACAATAATACATATAATAACACAGGGTTTAAGTGCAATTTTTGTCATTATCTGACAAGTGGTACTCATTTAGAAAAAAAGAATGGAAGTTTCAACACTGAGTAACTGTAGAGAGACTTAGATGAGGATGAGGGAAGGGTGAAGCACAGAGTAGTCTGGACTGCAGGGTAGGATGAGAGTGCCATGTTTGATTAAAGTGTTCATCAGAACTATTGTTTTTGAAACGCTGCAACAGGACAGTAATAGCCATTACAGAAAATGATTAGGCCATTTTTTTTTTTTTTTTTTTTTTTTATTTTTAAGACAAGCTTTAGTAATAGCAAATTAGGAGATGGTCAAGACTAAAAGTAAAAAACACAAAAAAAAAAGCCCCAAACCCAAATACAAAACAAAAACCCAAAAAACACCACCAGAAAACTACAGCTCTGCGTATATGCTTCTTAAGGGTTTGATTATATATCAAGCAATGCTGTTTCAGGAAAGCCTTCTTGTAGTTTACCAGCAAATTCCAGAATTTCCTTACTTTGAAACAATGTTCTGAAAGCTCTTCTAATAAAGTGTTACATGTTTTTATGTGAGCAGCATTTAAAGCAGTTGTGTTTGTCTGACACTAATATTACCCAGAATTGACTAGGTTTTCTGCTGAAATGTCAGAAGATGTAATCTCTCTGATGGAGAGCATGTAATTCAAAGCCTCAGTCCTGTAAACAGCTCTTCTGGGATTTTTCTAGTATAAAGGCTGAGAGGTCTCCCTCCTGCCTCCTACAGCTGTTAAAGAGCATAAGATATATAGTTAAAGATCACCTTCCTAACAGTCATGCACCAGTCTAAGCCTCTAATAGAGCTATTTGAGAAACAGCATATAGCAACTTCAGAAACTGTTGGGTCAGCATTGTTCCTTGGGGAACCGTACAGATTTCTGGATGCCCAAAAGAAAAATTGCCTCTGATACTAGCTGGCAGTGCTTCAACAGAGGTAGTCTGAAACAACCCAGTTGTACTTAGCCACAGTAATAGAGTCCAATTTCAGTGCTATCAAATGCCACTGAAACCAACAAGACTGGCTGACTTTGTCAATTCTGCCAGCTAGGTTAGTTTGTGCCTGAGAAACAGCAACTTCTTGAAATTTCTTCTCATAGTAAAAGAAATTAAATGCTGCAGTTGTGACAGGTAGTAGATGAAGAAAAGCTGGTCAAAGGCAGTTGTCAAATTGATTAAAATTTTCTTTGTGGGGAAGAACAAGACACAAAAAGAAAGGACTTAAGGATATGATAAAAAGTATTTCAGTATTTCTTCTTTATAAACACAAAACAAATGAAATAGCACTTATGGTTTTCTATTATAATGCAGAAAATCTGTTCTCATTTTTATATTATACTTTTTAATAATTACATATCTTTTGAAAAGGAACCCAGAAACAGTAGTGGTAATAAGTGTTATTCATTCACAAAAGTGAGAAATAAGCACAACTAGGGTACAGACTTCTCATGGTGCTGCACTTACATGTTCACAGGCAGGTTCATAATTAAACTCAATCAAAGTACAGGAGATCCCTCATCTGTCTTTAAAGTGACTACTACAATTTAGTTTCCAGAAATTTTCACTTCTTAACCCCTTCCTGACCAACCAAATTGCTTTTTGGGTTAGTTTATTTAAAAATTCCCTCAGTTATTCTGAACCTGTGATGCTCTTTAATACTCTTATTAATCTGCAGCCTTAGAGTCTCTAATACTTTACTAAAATGAGACACTACTGGATCATTCTTCTGGATCCAATTTTCCTAATAGTGTAAATATGTGATTATTAGAAATAAGCAGACCTGCTTGTTTTTCTGTATGTCGTGTTATTGCCTCTTACACTTGTTAATTCTTTCTTGTACTGAAGACTCATTTGAAAGCTCCAGGACTAGTTTTTTACTAACCAAGAGCTAAACACACCATAGAATTACACTTTGCACTAGTCAAATTCTGCATTATCTACCAATGTCACAAAGCCACTGATCTGACATGATATCACTAGTGTTCACAGTGGCAGAGAATGACTGGATTTTTTTCCCTAGAAGAGATTTATAATGGAACCAGGGGTAATACACACTGGACTGAGATTATTTTTTCAAGTTATATCGAAGAACACCAATCTTAGAAACCTTCAAAGACACTTTAGAATTTCCGGTAAATCAGGAGGTTGCAGCTATTTACAAAGAATTATTATTCCTATTCCTGCTCTTATTCCTATTACTCTACATATCAGAAATACCAAAAGAAAATTACCTATAGCTTTTTGTTTAGGATCAACCCTAATAGAGTTGCTAGAAGCATTGTGCCTCTACCGTCACCAAAGTCTCTGCTTGCCATTTTCAGACAACACAAATTGAGTTCCCACCAGCAAACTTGTTTGACAAATTTGAAGAAAGAAGACCAATGCAGTTTTTGTGCAACTTCAAGAATGATAAGTTTGGAGAGTCTGTGCTACCAACCTAATTAAAACACTGATTTAGTATTTTTGAACAGAAATTATGAGTAGGCTGATGATTTTAATGTACCCATACTAATGAATAGATTGTTCAGATTATAGTAGTTTCAAAATAGATAGAAAGTCAATAAGAGGTCAGCTTTTTAAGATTTCCTTTGGCTGAGAGATCACTTCTTAATTATGTCCCTGACTTGAGGCATTTTGGCTTATATTTACTAAAGTTCTCAAGTGCTGAATAAAATCAAAATCTAAAGCTTTCATAATCTGCACAAGACAGAAAGAGCAATAATTATGGAAATGCACCAAAATTAGCAGATGGGAGAAATCCATGCCATAATTCCTTCTCTCCTGGGCTGATTTATAGCTGTTTTTATTTTATCTCCTTCCTGGGATTTAACTGAGAGAGGAATGCATTCATTCTTCATTCTAGATATTACAAATATTTAAAATAGATTGCCTTAAAGTAAAACAGTTTAAAAGATATTATAAGCAGATTTGGGATGGATGTTTCAGTAGAACAGATGAGGCTATGCCTTTTTGCACAAAAAAAAAAAAAAAAAGAACAACCAAAAACCAACCAACCACAACAGCAATAGTGACAACTGTCACACAACTTTAAAGTACATGTCCATTTCCTGAGATCTGCAAAAAAAGCTAACAGCATGTATCAAACTGAAATGTGCTTGATAGATTTGTCAGATTTCATTGAGACTGATCAGAAATTAATATTGTTGGATGTTGAATCACCTTACTGAAATACTGTTCTGTTCTACTTCTATACTGGACAAAATTTTTCATTCTGTACAGTTATAAACTCTTGGAGTGATCCCATAGATCAAAATAGAACCTTAAGCTAAAGGAAAGTGAGAGCAAAATTCATCTTTTGGAAGAAAGTTAATAAATTAAGACTTCTTTTAAAGAAAGTAGTTACAGGCACATTGAGTTCTGTTGTTTGTTTCAATGTCACTGTATTTCTACTGTAAAACACTATGATATGCATTTTCAGTTTACACTGCTAGAGAGAAACCAAACATAATTTGAGATGCACCATGCCAAAACTCCATTGTGTTTCACATCTTGATGCTACATAAGAACTTGCATGTTCATTGTTTTAATCAGTTCTTGCTCAGCTGTTGCATGAATTAGTGGTTTGCTTCTCTAGGATTCCAAACTTGTCTATTATGTTGATTTAAAGTGCAAATCTACAAAAAGAAGGACCTAATCTAAAGGTATATTATAGAATAATTTCAGTACACAACCTGTAAAATTCTGAAGACATTCACAGTGTTTCTGCTCACATCCCCTTTGTGTTGGTTTTCATTTAACCAGATAAAGAATTTCCTATGACAGGAAGACAGAAGACCATGGGAAAAGAGTCTGAAATTCTTAGTTATGGCAGCATGAAGGTTCCATGCTGTTTTGTGCCCACTGTTTCTCATGCTTATCAGTACAATCTCATTAGGTTTTTATTCCCCTCCATATGTCTTAGTCAATGATTCTCTTTCCATCCACCCTTAGGTTATTAACTCTTTAGGACAGACAGCATCCTTTGTTCTTTCCCTTCTGCAGCATTTAATCTATGAGCTGTTGCTAAGACTCAACTACACCATAGCAGAACTTTTCAGATGAGTTATTCTTACTGCATGACATAATATACTAAATACAATCTCCTGCAAGGAGAAGGAAGGAAAGGAAAAGATATGCTTTCTTTAAGGAAGAATTTAGGATTTGGTTCAGTCTTTCTTATGCATTTTAAGGGTTGGGGAAAAAGAGAGAAATAGTCATATAGTGTTATTAAGTGTTTTATACATATACCTGATAAAAATCTTGGTCATCATAGTGCTTACGATGTTACAGCTAAGTGGGCTAGCAAAACAACATATATATTTCTTACCTCTCAGTGGCCTCATTTTATGTTCTGGCATGTGTCTTTATGAAGTGTCAAAATCTCAGCTCGCTGCACACAGTTATTATATCTGCAGATGTTCCAAATGTATAGATAAAAGAGGAAATAGTTTGAATATGTCAGCCTAGCCATAAGAGTAGAACTACAGCAAGACTTTGCAAGGTCACAAGCTTTTTAAACTTCAGTCTGAATAACAAAAGCTATCACAGTAACTTAGGAAAATACTACCATTACTTTGAGTTATCTATACATACACATTTTAAAGTGTCAGAAAGACATTTCTTTGTCAGGGTTGACATTATTACATTCAAACAGATTCTGTCCCAAGGAATGTCACTAAGGACACATCTAACAGACTATGCTTCAGTAATGCATTGTAAAGACTTTGAACAAAGGAAATGCACTGTGATGTGATTGCTAATTTCTACTATTAAAATACATTTTTATATATGTATAATGGCTTCGATCAAGACTGTTGGCTGGGGTTTGGATTACCTCTTCATTTTTATGACTGGAAGGTACCAAAAGCAAGCAGATAAATAAGGTGAAAAGTGAGGTGGCTCCCATTCATTTTAGCTAGACTCACTCCGACATCCTCATACATCTGTTTGGTGACTTCATAACAACAGTGGCTACAAGACTGTGAACCACAGGGTCTGCCATTTTCAACAATTGTTTGTTGTTTGTTTTTGGTTTTTTTTTTTTACTTCCGCAGGTACAGAAAATATTGCTTTGATCAGCATTATCTCCTATGGTTTTCTGTTTCGGTTTTCTGTTGATTTATGGTATAAATCCTTCCATTTGAGTCTCCTAAAGGTAATGACAAAGCAGAAAACCCTCCTGTTCACTAAGTTAAAGACAAGGACATACAATCCTTAAAACTATCAGATTTTCATTGTAGAATGTTTCTCCCTTTCCCGCTATACTTTCAAGATTTCATTGCTATGAGAAACCTACAGGTACACTATTTAAGCTTATGGTATACTGAGTTTCCTCTTTGTTTCTCACCCTTATCCAGCTTCATCTGCCTAATTTTTAGTGCACTTTTAAAACACTTCTCTTTATGCCCTCTCTCCCCATTACGCACAATATCAATATAACTTGCTTGATAAATATATAGATGAATCTCAATCTCTAATGCCATCAGAGTGGCCAGCTTTGGAAACATGCCTTATGAGTTAATCTAAGGTCAGCAGGCAGTAGTTTTCTGAGCATTTTCCAGCTCAGATTAGAATCAATTTCTTGACTAAATAATTATGCAGCTAAACTGCCATTGACAGACAGAAGTAAAACGTGAGAGTGAAGGTCACCACTCTGGAGAACATCTTTTACATGGTGATTAGACAGACCAGATCAAGAAATAACCAGCTAGGACAGATAAGGTGGCCTTAGTAGGCATATTGGCAGTGAGTGATCCCTATGTTGAGGCCCATACCTGCCAGAAGGACAAAATCAAAGTGGGGCTTCTGCATCATTTTTCTAATTGAAACAGGCATTGAGTGAGGGGAGCCAAAAGCTTGCTCTTTTTGAAATCTAAGGGGCAAACAATGAATATTCATTAAGTATATGACTGGTTTGGAAATCTGAAATAAAATATGCTACCATAACTTTAGTAACATTTGAAAGTATTCAGGAAATGGTCAAATTTGCATACACTGAAACTGAAACTTGAAATAAATCTGACAGTATTTTTTTGACAGAGTTTTTCTTCATAGACACCAACAATTAGCATATTGAGAGAATAGCTGACTCCAAATAGTTTATTTACTTTCAAACTAATTTTCTTTCTGCCTTAGAAAAACATTTTCTTTAATAATCTTAATTTTGTTTAATTTCATTGGCAATATTAGAAACATTATAAAAGACTGCCTTTGGGTGATACAGGAAAGCCTTCTGAGAGTTTGTCAGACCACTACTTAGTTTTTCCAACACACTGAGAATCAGGTAGCTCCTAGCTCTTGCTTTTAGGCGAATAAAAATACCACAGTGAAATATGATTTCTCAACAAAGCAACCTGTGAAGTCTAAAAAAACCCTCACCTTTCATAACTTCTTATGACTTTGGGTATTTAATTGAAAACTGCTTAGTTAGTCAGAGCAAAAAATATACATTTGCATTTTTAAACAGTGTAGAGGAACAATAAAATTTCCAGCTACACCTTGTCAATCAAACCAGCATCTTTAAAAGAGTCCATTCTCTCTCTCTGCCTTCTGTTCTTAGTTAATTAAGATTAATGTCATCATAAAATATATGAGAAAATGATCTAAAAATCAGTTATATACTTAGATATCTTTTTTATATATATCCCAACAGTAGATTGCTAGACTCCTAAGGCTTTATTCTAATGTCACACAGTAAATCACATTCTGCCATCCTTGGGTGCAGATGAAGGGTACATCTTTCTTTGTAAAAAACAAAATAGTATGAAGTACATAATTTCTCATCTGTATCTTGAAAGCAACACAACTTTTATTTCCATTTCTCTCTGGGCCTATTTTTGTTTCAAATTTCATTTATATGTAGGTGTTCACATTTCTTAACATCCTTAACATTTTTTTATATCCATTTTTATATCCATTAAAATGTTCTTCTCTGCTACTTGCATGACTATCTCTTATGGTTCTTCAAATTCACAGTAATTTAAAAGTTCCTGAAGTACATTAGGTTCTTATTTGAGTTCACATTAATGACTAATGATTTTGCCACTTCAAACATTTATTTTTTAAATTCATTCTTTTCATATAGAAGAACTTCAACTTCCTTGCAAAGGATCTATTTTATAACTGCTATTTCCTCTATTAGGTGGAAAATTATCCTATGGAATGAGAGGGTTTTTAAGCAAACTTTAGTACAAGCCATAAATTACAACTGTAGAAAAGATTTTGTCACTTTGCTTTGGATCTACACAGATGGACCACACCTCATAAATCATAAGAATTTTTCTCACAGTGGTTTTTTTTTGTGGTTTTTTTTTTTTTTTTTTTGTGTTTTTTTTTTTTTTTTTTTTCACTGCAGAATCCAGTCGCTGCAGAAATCATTCCATGATCACAAAATAGCTGAAAAAAACGGGGAGGGAAATATAAAATGAGTATGTTATCTGAAAGAAATTGTACACTTAGCTGTATTAAACACAAGTTTGTTATGCAAACAGTTAGGAAAACCTGCTCCTGAAATATATAAATAGATATCATGCATCATAATGCAGATTTCCTAATTTGCAGCATGATAGAGTTGCTTAATAAACCTAGGCATATATGACATATGTTGCTGTGCACTGTCCTTGAGTTATACGATGGACAAATTCCCTAAGCAAGGCACATATGTGTCATGTCAGTTAGAGAGGAATATATCCCTGTAGCTTGCTCCAGGTAAGGAAGAAAACAGATTCAAAAGGAAATTTTTGCATTTTTGATTCTTCATTTCAGATTTTTAATATTATGTACTTGCCAGGAAACCTGATTTTGTAAGGCTTTGATATTAATTAGAAAAGTGTACCTAAATATGTATTTGTTTGTTGGGTTTGGTTTAGTTTTTTAAATTATTGCAGTATATTCTACTGTATTTTTGATGATATTAAGTGCACTTAATCTTCACATAAGCTGTTTTCATATATACTCACTTTAGAAACTGACTTCTAGGTTTCCTCGTCTCTTCATTGCTTTGAATATTATTTATTAGTTAGTGGAATTAATAATGGCAATCAGAATTTTAACCTTCTTAATAATTACATTGCTATAAAAATATGTCAATGAAAAAAGATTAGACACAATTACTAAAAATATTTTTAGTAGTATTAGGTAGTTGCTCAGGTCCTGTTTTCAGATTATCCTTCTTTATTCAAAAAAACAAACTTGCTATTTCATATATATGACAGTTGACAATTAAAACACTGTATATCATCATGATCAACACAAATTCCATACAGTAGGTCATGTTAAGTAGTAGCTTATAGAAGAAAAAGTAATTGCATTACATGTGAAAAAAAATAAGCAATTATTCTACATGAAATTTCCCAGGTCTTCTTACCTTGGTTAACCACTGGAACAATGGAAAAGTAGTTTGCAACACAGACTCAATTCCAGCACACAGATGCAACATGCAATACAGCATTAACTTAACATAAGCCTTTAAGTACTTTTGTATATCTTTTTCTGATTTTTAGAGGACATACTTAATTGTTTCAGGAGCAATTCTTCCTCAAAATTCCTGCACTTGTTTTCAGTCATAACATTAAATATTTTTTCCCTCTTATATTGTAGAGATAGCATACTTCTAAAGGAACTTTATTCTAAATTTGTTTTATGTAGATAAACTGAAAGGCTTCTTATTAGACTATTTTGCTGAATCACAAAGTTTATTGCACACAAATTTTGTCCGTATTCTTGATCTTTAACAGTTTTCTAGAAATGTACTATGTCTCTTCAATAGACCTATGGATTCTGGGAAATTTCTGAGAGGAAGGCCTTCAGAGCAAGCTGATGAATACCCAGGAAAAAGGCATTTGTCAACTTTATTTCCTTACATTAGCACCATGCAACTTAAATGAAGCTTTCTTAGGAACTCAAAAAAGTAAAAAAAGGGGAATAATTCTAAAAACCCCACAAGCTATGTTAAGCAATATTTTCATGTCTTGAGTCACTTTCGATGACAAAAAAATGGGTATTTTATGAGATAAATTAAGCTTAATTAGGATATAATTTGGGGGATTGCCATATGGTGTCAATAGTTTCCTGGAAATCTACTACTTTCCCTTAAAATAGGTACACATGTCAGGTACTCATACTTAAATCCTTATCATTCCACTCTGAAGTACATCCATACCAATTAACCACCTAGAGTTGGCTGACAATGGCTTCATCATATGACTGATTATGAGTATCTCAAGGACAGACATTCCATAAGAATCATGGGCGTATCTTGCTTACATATTGGTGAAAATTTTCCCACCTGCATCCCAGAATCCATCTTTTCAGACTTTAAGAATATTCTGCTTTTCAACGAAGTTTTTTTGGTCACAGAAGGTGTTCACAACATCGTTAGTCTTCCTGAATGAAATACCTATGAAAAAATAAAACAAAACCACTTTCAGTCATTGTTGCTGTCTTTATATAAATCTGAAACCTGGAAAGAATTTCAGTATGCTGTAACTCAGCAGTCAAGGTTGGGATAAAATAAAAAGATGGAAAGAAATTATTCCTTTAAATGGCATTTCCATTTTTCAAAACTTTTAGAATTCAGGAAAGGGGATGTTTTTTCCCTGGAAATGACAACAGAATTTTTTTACAGGGTATCCTTTCACTTGGATTCCTAACCTGGCTGGAAAAGACTGAACACAGTTTGAAGATAGTTCCTTGTAGTTTTGAGCCCTTGTAAGTCATCCCTGGCTGAGAAAACTTGGACAATTGTGGCCATAACTTGTTTTCAGAGCTAAATGCAAAATAAACACGCTTTTGTCTTCAGCTACCCTATCCATTCCTTGAAGCAATCAACAAGGCAAGAGGCTGAATTAGAATTCAAGTCCACTTCCAGAGTCTCTTTCCCTGAGCATCAATCCCCATCTCTTTCATGTTGTACATAACCCTAAGCATAGGCTGGAAGCAGTGAACCTGTTTTGGTAGCTTAACACAAATTGAACAGCTTGGATATGATTTCAGAATGGGAGCTTATATTTATAACTGTGCTTTCACCTATATTTTCATGTCTACAGTGGCAGTGCAGAGCGAGCCTTTGCCTATAAAATCATAGAATTTCTCTAAACCTACAATTTTTTACACAATCTTTATACTCAATACTCACTTTGCTTTTTGTAAATAATGCTGTTATTGATTTCTAGGACTGCAAAAATATCAGGAGTTTGTTTGTTTGTTTTTCCTCCCAACAGGCCTACTGGGAATGCTGTATTTTATCATTTACATTCTGTTTCATGTTCTAGCATAGCTGGTGACTTTCCATAGAAAATTACTTTCTGCACTTAGGGGAAGAGGTAGGTCAGATGCATTTCAGCAAAACAAGAGCTTAGAGAAAGAAATTGTGTAGGGTCAGAAATGAAAACACTGTAATCAGCAGACTGTGCTGCTGTACTTCTGACTTGTGCTAAACTTCTTCCCAGCACCCAATAAAAATTTCTGCACCCTAAAAGATTTGTTCTCCAGAGCCGCTATTTTTCAGTTTAACTATTATAATTTAGGGGCTTTTTTTTTACTGAAAGGAAAAAGGAAAGTGCTACTTAATGCTTTAATATGTAGCACTTTCCAAGCTGCACTTTGAAAACGTAAAGCTAGCTAGACAAAAATTCCACTTTTTATGAGCTTGTCCTATATTGGCAACCTTGACTTAGAGTTTTCAGAACTGATCATTAAAAAGCCAGCATCAGAGGTGAAGAGATCATGAACAGAACCATGCATACATACTTGAAATGCTAGTGTAATTTTTCATAATGATCACAAATACAACCGAGTCACTTTTAAATATATTTAAAGTCCAAGATTGCCACTTTTTAAGCTATGTGCTGAAATGTTCTGCTCTACCAACTACTGGCTGCTGTATTAGCACTAGTTATGCTGCTGCAGAAAGCACTTAAAAATACTGATTAAGGCACTGCTGTACCCTTACCTACAACACTTCTAAGAGTGAGATGTGTCCCTGCAGGTGCTTTAATAAATCATCTATTCAAACGAATGGACTATCAGGACACGTCAGCTATATTTGCATTTTCCAGCATCAAGGATCTTTTCATTAAGTTGTGTTCATAGTACACATGTTAAAATACATTTTTTGTCTGCTATTATACAGATTTAGCTTTGGATCAAGATTTAGAAAAAGGTGTTTAAACTGTCATCACCATAAATAAATCTAACACCCAACAGAAAGCATGCAGTAAGGGTGAAGAATGACATAATTCTCTCAGAAACTCTTCAATAGAACCAAAATACATTCCTATCTGAAGATTATTCCAGTCTTGAAAAAAAAAATGTTACTTGCTTGGATTTGGAACCTTCCAGGACAAGATAAGCCTTTAAGATGAGTTAATCTAAAACCTACCTTTTACTATATAAGCTTTCAGAAAGTTGTCAAAGTTTATAGCTTGCAGAAACAGAACATAGACAGACTTCCATTAACATATCCAGCAGAGAGCAAATTGAGTGACCCAAATACCATCACAAGGGCAAAGACTGACAGATGCTTTCTGGTTCTCTGTACTTTGAAAGGGGACAAATAATAGAATGTTCTATATTTCTCTTGTTCATCTACATCTTTCCTGAGGAAAAACATACCTATTTGAGGCAACTAACTGCGTTTATACTTCCTTGAAGGGAAGAAAACGGACAGTTAATGACACCTCTGTCATTCCATCCTGATCTCCAGTTTTACATTAATTGACCTTTCTGTGGTACAGTAGTTGCCATTGTAAAACTATCTGAATCCCTAATGTTACCTGCTTCCTTTACTGTGTATTCTTCCTTTCCCTTCCCTACAAAATGTCACCAATCTCCAATTTTTGCTTTCCTTTAAAAATTGAAAAACAGAACAATGACAAAAACTCTTGATTCAGTTGTAAGTTTTGGACAAGTTGTCACATGCAAGGTGCTACATACTGTAGCTTCTGGAGCTGCTCTTGTTTATTTATGAGATGGAAAACAGTATCTCCCATCACATATGTTGTTACTTACAGGTAATATTTTGACAGGTTTATCTGCTTCCTACAAATAAGTGAAGATTTCCATAGTGACATTTAAACTGTCACACAAAATACCTGACAGGGAGTCTTAGCACAGAAGTTAACAGCAATGTTGGCAATATTCAGACTGATAGCAAAAATAAGTAATTTTATTTATTTAATTTACCTTTATCTGTTTCTGTCCACAACAGTGAGCTGAGATGCTTTAGATAACTGAACTTCTCTGTAAGCCATTCTCATCAGTGACTAGTCTCTCAAACTGTGAATCGCTATTTTTATCTGAGAGTCCTATTTCAAGCTGCAACAATATTTAAACTACTTAGCATGAAATCAAGACACCTTGAAGAAGCTTAATGCTTATAAATTTGGCAAAATAATGTAAATATAGTTACTCTTTTTCAGTTTATTCCTACTCTGATTAGTATATGTCAAAAATGTGGATGAGAAAATTCATGAGGCTTAACTGTAGTCAGGTCTTCAAACTGGAGGGCATAGTATGGTTAACTTTTTATCAGCATTCAGAATGTCATAACTGACTTATCTATTTGCATCTGTGTGCCTGGAAAAGTTTTAAATAATCATAAACCCCATTTTAAATCTCAAAAACATCTGCAAAGTGGTAAACTGTTATATTAAGTCCACCTTAATTTAATAACATGCAATACGTATATTGTAGTTTCCCGCTACTTGTGTCGTGAGGGACGGAAGCACTAGTTCCCTCCGAACTAGGGTCAAGACATAGAGCATTCACAGAATGCGGGTCAACAACGATTTATTGCACAGTTACAATTCCTTATATCTGTTGCCTAAGCACCTCCCTAGAGTCAGCTGTTTCCTGTCCCTCCTGGCAACTTCCCGTTCATGCACCAATCCCTACATCTCCCCCGCCACAAGACTAGGAAACTCAGGGTTTTAACAGCTATTCCAGATAAGCAACTTATAATTCTAATTAACTAAGTAAGAAAGGTTTGTGCTCTAAGTATTCACACACGGTGCGTATTACATAACTCTAATTAACCAAGTAAGAAAGTTTTGTGCCACTAAGTATTCAAACATGGTGCGTATCACATAATCAAACAAGAAGGAAACAAACATCCTAATACTAATAAACACAGAGCGTCAGCCTAAAGGGACCTAGACACAGGTGTTTCCAGCCTGAGTGTTGTCATATTCAACGGCTGGCTACAAAGTTCGTAAGGCACGTCGTGACTGGATCCGTGAGTGAAGTCATCTGGACACACAAGGGCCAGGGGTGTCATTTCACACCTCTTTCCATCACTCTCTCCCAGATACAGCCGAGCGCCAATCACCACCTGTAAAACAGAGCTCAAATACAAACTTACAGACACAGCTACAAATATGGTAATAACCATTTTGCCGGTACCCAGCGTGGCCCAGTCTCCCCCTCCACACAGGCATAGCCCCTCCCGTGAGCACGCAGGGCAAATGGACCTATCTTACCCTTTTCCGGATCTTTCACCCATACCTGCAGATACGGGGGTTTGTCTAGAAGTGGGGCAAAGTGCGAGCTCATCGGGGATTGTTCACTTGATCCACGCGAGAATTGATTTGAACTAGTCAGAGCAGAAAGTAAAAGTCGGCACACACGGACTGCGGGAGTTTCTCCGGGTACAGACTCCCCCGCCTCAAGACACCCGAGGCGAGCTTTCAGAATCTGGTGCGTGCGTTCGATGATAGCTTGGCCAGTGCTGTTATAAGGACAACCGGTCTTATGCTCAATGCCCCACTGTTGTAAAAACGAAGCCACCAGTTGACTTGAATATGCTGGACCGTTGTCAGTCTTGATCTGGCTAGGGACCCCAAAATCGCCATGGCCTCGCACCAATGCAAAATGGCCGCTTTGGCGTCTTGCTTGCGTTGTGCCGTAGCCAAGATGACACTGCTACAGGTATCAACCGTGACATGTAAATAACGCATAAAAACTGGAGCGCAACAGTCAGGGACTGGCAGACCTTGTGCAACACGGTCTGCCCTGTTGTTACCTTCAGTCAGGAGTCCAGGGATGTGCGAATGACTGTTACAGTGTTTTGGGCAAATTTCAGCAGCTCGCTCAGACAAAGCCTGAAAAAGGACTTGCGCACACTCCGTCGTAGCCTCAATGGCTAATGGGGTCCGCAGACCACTGTCGTAGCACAGTAGCTACAGTATATGCTTCCAGAAATTGAACTGCTATTGGCTAGACGTAACCAATATAGATTGTGATTGGCTCAGAAGTGCAGTCCACACATTTTGAAGCCAATAACAAGCTAGTTAAAATTATCCATTCGGTACCTTTCTCACATAACTTGCAGTTTCACCATCCCGCTCCCATGTCTTGTTAGCCTTGAGCAAACGCCAAGTTCCTTATTCTGCTGCACGTAACTGTCCTTTAGTAACCTAAGGCTAGGCCTCACAGCCTGGGTAACTTGAATTCAGACCTTGCAACTTAACTCAGAGTTTGGCCAAGACCAAACAGCTGGGATTGCTCACATGTGGATCGTTCAGCTGTATTCTTCATAACCACCATCTCCTAAGGCTAAGACGTCTGGGTTGGTCACGAAATGTCCACTGTCCCTTAGCCACTCCACAATTCCCTCTTTTTGTTTTTGAGCAAACCAGACGGATGTTACATTTTTCTTAACCATAGATATCACACACCGCAACATATAACTTGCTACTAATACAAATAAACCTAACACACATAATAAAAATATACAGCAAAAAAATCAAAATCGTTAAAATGACAATAAACACCATTAGTCCACCTTTTACTAGAGCAACCAGCCAACCTGTCAGTCCCCATTCACCTAATAAATTGTCCAGCCAAGAGGCTTGCCCATCCTCATACACCATGTGTAAGATCTTAGCATGTTTCCATATTTCTTCAACATAGGCCAATCACAGGCTGCTGGGTCTGCCCTTTTTCTCCTGGATGGCTCTCTGATAACAGGGGAGGCCATCCCCTCACATCAAGGTCTGGCATGGCATGTGTCCCCACCGCTCCACGCCTGCTGGGTTGCAGCCAACAGCGGAGCTAAAGGTTCTTCTTGGTGGCAAACACAGAGGCCAGCCCAGTCTTGCCCTTGACTGTGGCAGCAGGCATTTGGTCAACTTCAGTTCTTGTACCTCGTTGTCAATGCAGAGTTTCACCTGCTTCATCCAGTAACAAGTTGTTACTGTGGCAAAGCACACACAGATTTACATTACCAGAGTAACTATTACAGGTTACAACAGCATGTTGAAGATGCTGATGGCAGTGAGAAACCAGCCAAAGAATTTTCTTACCAGTGGAGTTCTCCCACCCTCTTAATTTGTTCCATTACCTGCTTTATAACACTACCATTGTATTAGAATCTTTCTAGCTTTTGCCTTAGCATTTTCTAGCAGCTGCTGCAAATTTGCATGCTCTAACATCTTTTACAAGTAACAAATCCACACAATACAAGGTATAGTTTGTCATTAGCAACTGGCTAGTAAATACAAGCGGTTTTATACACAAAATCACAGCCTCTAATAATAGCTACGTTACAAGCACACATATCCAAGTTGTTACTTTTCAGTTGCCCTCAAGTGATGTCCTGTAATCATTTATTTTTCTCCTCCTCTATCTCATTCTGCTCGGGGCATTCACTGTCAGCTCCTGTAGCTGAGGCATTGGGTTCCTCCACTTGTCTGTCCAGCTCATGGCAAGGCTTGACAAACTGCAGGCAGCTGCCATGGACGTGTAGGTAGGAGGACACAAACATACCCCCTCTCCCAGGCTATCAGCTCTTGAGAAGAAATTGGGTTAAAATGATTCAAAGGCATTCTGATGGGAAAGGAATGTGAAGCTACAGCTGCCTGCCTGCTCAGCAGCAGCCATAAATACCTGCCAGCAACAGCACTTTGCATTAACCCTTTCTTGTTCAAAATGTTAATCTGCTACCCATTAAAACTTTTACACAAACCCAACAACAAGAAATACACAGAACACTGTCTGCCCTCAACACACACACACACAAACACACACACACATGGGATCCCACAAGCACACTCCATACAATTACAATATTTGAAACACAAAACCTAGACAATCATTATTCCCACTGCACAGTCTCTCATACAGAACGTGGTGTAAGGACCCTGTGAAGACAATCAAAAAAAATCAGCTCCAAGCAGCATCATCGCAGTGTGAGGCTGCAGGCTCAGCTTTAGCGGGCGTCCCCGCAGAGGCTCTTCCTCCCCCACATCGCATGAGCCTTGGGCTTATACACTGACCAAAATGCACACTCATTCCGATGCAGGTGGCCAGCCTACATCAGAAGAAGTGGTCAGCAATATCCATAAAAAGTCTCAGTACATGTGGATCACAGAGAGACTATCAAATGAGTTGTATTTGGGGTCCCAAGTCCACAGTCCACCACGGCACTCACACAACGTGTTCAAAAGGCTATAAGGGTACATTAAATTGCTGTGGTTTTTTGTTTGTTTGTTTGATGTTTTTTTGTTTTGTTTTGTTTTGTTTGTTTTTTTTTTTTGGTAGGAAATCAAAACCAAACTAAACACTCCAGCCTGGTAGCCAAGGATAAAGACAATGTCGTTAGTAGGGAGGATTCCCCCAGGGTAGGCTTTGAGGGTTGTTGTCGCTCATTGTGGGGAACCCCCCTGTCCCCTGCCCTGTCGCACAAAGGGGAGTGTTACCAGGGCTCACAACGCTCCACTTCCCAGTTTTTTGCGGCTGCCGTTGTTGCTGTTGCCGCGGTTTCTGGCAGTCGCGCTGCAGCTCCAGCGCTGCCCGCTCGGCCGCGCGGCCCGCAGGCTCCAGCTGCGCCTCCCGGGGCACCTTCCTCCACAGCTCCCGCGCAAAGGTCTGCACCCACGGCTCCTCCACTCGCAGCGCCTCCGTGTCCCGCAGCCGCTCCAGCAGCTCCTCTCCTGGAGACAACTTTCTCGATGGCACCCCACGTCTCCCCTAGATCTCCTGCTCTCTTTTCCCCAGCCAAGACCGCTTCCAAAAGCTCTTGGCGGATCCGTCCCCATCGGAAGATATCTAATACTTCCACGGGGGCCTCCACCGGCCCCCGGCCTCGCAACCATTGGATGCATTGGCCCGCTGGCCCGGCATATATCGCCTTCGGCAACCCAGCTTGCTGCACGAGGGCCTCCAGTACCTGTACCACGTGGCTCACATCCATCGCTATCACGTCGGGGTCACCACTTGTAGTTTCTCGCTACTCGTGTGGTGAGGGACAGAAGCACTAGTTCCCTCCGAACTAGGGTCAAGACATAGAGCATTCACGGAATGTGGGTCAACAATGATTTATTGCGCAGTTACAATTCCTTATATCTGTTGCCTAAGCACCTCCCTAGAGTCAGCTGGTTCCTGTCCCTCCTGGCAGCTTCCTGTCCGTGCACCAATCCGTACAGTATATAACATGATTTCAAAGCTAAAGTTTAAGCGCCATACACATAGGAGTATGAATGACATTGTTTTATTCAAAATGTCACTATTTCCAGTGACATTATTATTCTTAGTGACCTGTTATGATAATTGTAACATCTCCCTAAGACTGAAAATATGTTGAGCAAGTAAATCTGAAATTAAGGAAAAAACAAGTGTAAATAGTAAAAATGAAGCAGTGTGATAATTATTTTTTATAGCGTATTTTAAGAAAAGAATTCAATGTTTGAGGAATACATAATATAGAAATAAGGATTGCATTTCTGTAAGGAAGACCTGTGCAAAATTAGGCTGAGTATAAGCTGAGAAGGCCATAGTTTATAGAAGAGTGCAGAGAATGATTTGAATAGAAATATTAATTTATGGTCTCTGTTTAGAAATTTCAACCTCAAATATTGCTATGTATAGTAGAAGATGGACAAATTTGACAAGACAGGTAGAAAAAACAGCTGTGATATTTTAAGACATTATCTTCCGCCGTCCTATTTGTACCCTGTTGCTTTGTTATTACCTAAGTGTAAGGTGAGTGGAGTTAGTCTGAACAGATACTAAAAGTATTTTGAAGCAACTTGGCCAACTGTGCATAAAGCAGAACTGAATATTTGTAAACATTTTTCCAGCTGAGTAGTGGTACCAGTAACCTCCAAATCAGGGGAATACCCAAACAAACTGTGGCTAGTTAGTACATTTTATTGACACTGAATATTCTTTTGTGGATCAAAACTTACTGAGATTACAAGAAATTTGTTAATAAATAAAGATGAAAAGGTTATTGTTTAAAATTTTGATCAAGTAAATTTGAAAAACAGCTTTTCCAGAGTACTTTTCTGGATTAAGTGAGAAAGTTTACACCTTTAAAAACAACGAAGACGTACACCCTTACTTTATTCAGAGAACTGCTATGAAAGGAAAGACAGTACAAGAAAGAAAAACACAATATAAAATATGTTCATCGGCATGGAATAATTTTCACTGCTTATGATTTTTAATTAAACTGTTTGTTCCCAGTTAGAGTTTTTTTATTCATCTGCATTGTTTGTAAATCTTTATCATTTTTTCTGTTCTCTTTGCATTCTACTTTTAAAAACATTTCCCCCCCCCCCCCCCCATATTTTCCTCTTGGCTTTGTCATGAAAATTTGATACTGAAAATCATTTCAACCGTTTAAAATGTGTGTTCCAGGTATTGTAGCATGGATTGAAATATAGCATTCAAATTAGCACAGGGAGAAACTATTAAACTCAGCAAACTACTTATAGTAATGCCATAAATTTTTTTCCAAGCAGCAGTTTGGAGGAAAATTTTCCTACCTGTTCCATACCTTAATTTGTCATTTCAACCAGAAAAATTTAGTCACTGATTGAAGACTCTAATGCTGCAATGTAGACGATACAGGTTACACATAGTTTTGATGGCTAAGAAACATTCTCTGAAAAACATAATTTTGAAAAATTATATATTATTCCTTCTTTTACCTTCTTTTCTCTTTCTTCTATGGTATGTTTCCAGTGCATAATTTCATACTAATCTGCATGAAAATCAGAGTTATCCTAGTAATAGTAGGCAACACAGACTGGAAAACCCAGCAGATTGAATAGTGACATAGGAAAATTAAAGAACAATTTAAGCATTCCAATGCACAGATACTTGCCATCACCTTAAATGTTTCTGTTGCTTCTGCAAAAGGGAACTAAATCTTCCAAAGAAGGACTTGTTCACTACACATTTCTTCCAGTCATGTTGAAACAACCATGAGTTTGCAACTTCCAAGCTCAAGACCATACAAGAAATTAAGTGGGCATAATCAAACAGATATTTAGTTGGAAATTTTTGTAAGTATTAATTTAGATATATAGTTTACATATATAAGTAATATAGCATATGATGCATATATACAATCTACATATATAAAAGAATATATTACTATATATACATATAGTTTGGTACTATATATACATATAATACTACTGTGAAATCTGCTGACATTTGTTACCCTACTCTTTAGGGCTGAATTTATTTCTTTATTATTCCATATTGCTTTAAATAAAAAGCCCATGAAGAAATTTTACAACTTTTTATGCATTGTAATCTTTGTGCTTAGAAGAATTTGTACAACAAATCAGGAAAACATCTATAGGAGTTAGCATTATCTATTCATTATTTATTGGTATAGGGTTTTTTTTTAACTATAACATATATTTATTAAATTAATTTTTCTTTTTGCTTGGCCATGTACCGTGTATCCTTTTATTCCTGCTCAGATGGAGTAAACAGATTACAGCTGATCTCCACTTCCATTTGGTTGCTGGGAAAAATAATAGGAAAATAGCAACTTTGTACACCACTAAACATCTGCTGAAGGTAGAGCTATATTTTCTTCAACCAGAAGAATATATGGAATTTTAAGACTTTTGACCAACTTAGACTTAGTTACAAATTAATTTTAAAAATTTACTGTGCTTATGTGCATGTAGTGAATAAATCAAGAACAATTATTTGAAACAGTATTCTGTATTCAAGACGTACACAAGTATATAATGTTACACTAGTCCTATTTAATATATTTGAATAATCAATACAATCCCTTCCCAGTTTATGTCAAAACAGAAGCTATTCATGTTAAGTATGTGTGGAATAAAATAAATTTTGTTTTTAATCTTGCATACTCTTTGCAGAACCAGGACTTTGGTTTTTAGGATTAAAAAGAAGGGCCTATTGAATCAAAGGAGGGACAACAGATTCTAGCTAACATGAGTGATCTTCAAGTACTGGGAGAAGGAAGAAAATTAGAGAGCAGAGAATGAGGGTAATTTGTAATACTGGAAGAAAAGAGGTAGCAAAATGCATAGAAACAGATCTTTTGCTATGCTAGTTATACAAAAAATAGGACCAAAAATCATGTTTGGACTTTAATCAAAATGTTCTCAATAGTACATATTAGCAAATTGTAAGCAAATGGAAATTACTGAGAAATTTTCAAACTGATGAGGAATTTGGTTTGTTAACAGAAAATAAAAATTGCAGTATCAAGTAATACCAAAGGTCTTTTGCCCATTAATCTGTCTAATATTTTCTCAAATATCTGCTATTATTTCAAAATGGAGAAAAACATAGATTCTTACCTTCCCTCCAGTACTGGCTATGAGAGGTTCGTAAGGCTCTCTACAGCTCAAGGTTTCATTTAGATCATCATGTTTGATAGTCACTGACAGGATTTCATTCTTATTTGTGGCTTTGCCTACCTGCCTTTTAATCTTTATACATTCCAACATGTACTACACCCTAAGACAATGAACCTTGCAACTTGACTTTGTGTTATATGAAACAATATTTCCATATGTTTTAACTTTACTACTTATTTCATATATTTTACTATGCAAAACTGCATTCCTACTTCCCTCATTCATTGCAATATTGACACACATGCTGGGAATAAGCCCTGAGTGGCAGAGAAATAGATTAGAGGTTCTAAAAGAGTAGCATGGTTATTTTGGTTTTGTTTCGTTTGTTGGGGTTTTTTTGGTTTTGTTTGTTTTGTTTTGTTTTTTATTTCTATCAACTCTTACATATAGTAAGAATTATCTTTGCAGATCAAAGATATTGCTCAGGTTTATTACCAAGCTCATACACAGTGAAACCTAAAATTTTCAGATAATTATGCCTGTCTATAGGAATGTTGATTTCTGATAAATATTTATGTCAGTGATGTTAGGAGCATAATGCATGAATTCCTGGATGTTGTGGCAAAGATTAGCAACATATTATTATTTGGAGCTCTTCGTATACTTTTGCCTTTCAACAAGAATAAGCATACTGAAAAACCTATTTATATTGATTTAAAAGTATCATATATGTACAATTTGTAAGCACTGGCTTGAATCCTTATAGACTATATCCAGCTGAACATGTTAAATTAAAAGTATTGGGAGATAAACATTTCTGTGCCACAACAATTCTTCAAAGTCCTTTTTTTCCCAGAGGCATCACTGTTCAAGTGATAGCTGAAAACATTTACAAGATGCTAAAAAAATAATCATTAGAATGAAAATATTCATCTTCAGTCTCGACTGACAAGTACCGTTGGGGTAAAACATTCGCCAGCCTTTAAAGACACTTACAATAAAGTTTTGTTGACCATAGTGTTCCAATGCACCATATTACACATGATTTGGGGCCAGTGTACAATTATCAGTTAAACAAATAAATAATCAGTCTTCTGGTTTATATATATGTGTGTGTGTAGCAAACCAAAGAATAATGCAAATATTAATCCTCAGTGGGTTTTGTGGATGGATGGAGGAATGAGTGCATTTATTGACAGACACAGACATATATTTGATAATTTCTGTGAAAAAATGTGAATGCCTGCATATATTATAATGAACTCATATTTTTAAAGCAGTCACACAGATTTATAACAAAAAATAGAAATATTTCATCCTAGGGAAGTTCAGTACCACAAATATTCTTCTATTATACTATGTGAAACATTCTTTTGTCACAGAGTGCATATTTGTAGTTGAAAATTATGTTTCTTTAAAAGGAACAGAACCACTTCTGACAATATTAAACAGTTTGAATGCAGGTGAGAATATCCTCACCCTCACTCCTCCTCCCCTAAAAGAAAAAAAAAATCCCCCCAAGAAAACAAAAACATGTCATAAAATAAGCACTCAGTAAAACAAAATAAAATAGTGAAATGTCTGCCGTGGGATGAAAGAGCCAGTGTAATGGTAGCTAAAGCATAATATGTTTAAGCCTGGGGATGTAGTGAAGTGTAGATGTGTCATTCCTGGAATAAAAGCAAACTAATAGTTGTACTATACAGTCATAGCTGCAAGGTATTTAGAAGCAGGTGAGCACACATCAGTTCTTATGGGCCATGCAAGGTCTCATATCATAGTCTCTAGATGATCTTTTCTTTAGATTAAGAAGCACTTACTACAAGTGCTGTTAAGTATTGCAAATGTAGGCTTTACTTTAATAATTAAGAAACAATTTGTGAAGTTTCTGTGTGGTTTGTTTGGGGGGCTTGTGATCTGTTGATTGCTTTTTTAATTCACACAGAATCTGAAACCACACACACTGATACATCTTATCTTCATAACTTCCCATCCTGTTTGAAAGTATTCATCCTACTTCTGCATAACTGCCAGGCAACCAATATTTTGAATTCTATCAAACTGTATTATTATCTATTCAGAAAACAATAAGAACAAGGGAAATCATCATGCTACAAAGAAAGATACTGTAGTGTGAAATGTCTCTTACACAAAAATCCTGGATATGGCTATGCCACAGACTGGCATAGGTGATCTGGAAGAAAGTGATGGAGACTGCTATGTTTGTAGGAAGAAGGTGATGGAGACTGCTATGTTTGTAGGCTGCCACTGAGCAACTAGTAACTACCTTGGCCTTAAAGCATGTAGCCAACCACTACATTTTTCCCACAGTTACAATCTCTCAGCTCCAAACTCTGCTAGAGGACAGAAAAAACTGCCTTTTTGTAAGTGAACTGAGTCAGAAGATACTTTCATAGAAAATTACCCTCTCACCTAAAGCAGCTTGAAGACGACTCAACGTTTCTCCTGAGTGAGCACAAATTATATGTCAGAGCTCATGAGAGTAACTGTCTTTTCACTCTCTCCAGACATCAACCTTTTCATCTGCTTTCAGCTTTTCTAGATGAAGAGGTGCTTTTCATTTACATTAAGCCTATAGTAATGATCCTTTACTTTGTTACAATTTTTAAGTAAAGGGTTAGCAAAACAAGCAAAAGGACTGCATGTGTAGCTAGATAGAATACTATTGATATGCACTTGTATAATTTACATTATCTATCTAAACAGCTATAATAGGCAATGCAGAAGCCATCTCAAATGCATGAATTTGAACAAAGCGAGAAGGTCTGGAGATACGAAAAACAATGTTTACTCATGAAGAATGCTATCTATTTTCTGGACATGTGTTAATTTTATGTTACAATAGACATATTACAGCAGAGAAATGTCAGGCATTGTGGAGAGAGAGAGAGAAAGAGAGAAAAGCATGTTCCATGGGGACTCTGACAAGTGACATTTTGAAGAATAAAATACTATGTTAAAGAGAAACAGTTTGTTTTTTTTTTCTTTCAAAACTATGTTTATTTTAACTGTTTTTATTTTCGTAGTGACATTAGCTATAGAAAAGAAAAAATATGACTGCCTGTTAATCAACAAAAGCTGCAAGCACAATATTAATGCTCATAACAAATGATATTAGAGAAAACTGAAAATCTTTACATTTCAGCAATAATGCTATACAATATTCAAGTGTCATATACATACTTTAAAAAGACAAAACCCAGTAATTTGTCAGCATACTTTCACTACTGAAATGCAAATTATGCATTGACAACATATTTAACAGCTTTTATTGCTTCTGTTTAGGAAAAAACTATTAATGTTTACACTGTTGAGGGGGAGCTTTTCCACATCATGAACTACGATTTTCCTTAAGAATTGAGCTAAGTAAAACATAGTAACAATATTTTTAAAAATCTGCTTATAGGCTCAGGTTGTAATTTGTAAAACTAGTTTGATCTTCATTTTTCTCCCCTTATTTCTGGAGGGAACCATTTTTAAGAATACAACAAACTAAAAAATGCGAAAAAGAAATCTCAAATAATGCAGTTTATGAATGTATAGCATAGTTACTGTTCTCAGTCTAGACAGAGTTAGTTCTTTATCTATCTAATTCGTTGAATTGGTTAATGTTTCTTTGTTTGGCTTTTTGGGTTTGGGTTGCTGTGCATGTTTGTTTATTTTTATCCAATAGTGAAATTCAGTTTTTTATTGAGATTTTAAGATTTTTCCAAATGCTTTCATTTCTGAGTCTTTCATTACTCCAGTGTACTTTCTTTGTAAGTGGCTTAATTTGTAGGAAGAGAAGCTGCAAGACTACAAACCAAGCAAAGCACAATGAAGGACACATTAGAAGGGGATTACCACTATAGCATTTGATAAAAGACTTACAAACTAGCATGAGAAAAGGATACAAATGTAAGAGCAAGCCAAAGAAGTAAAAGTGGTCAATATTAATGCTTCATTAGAAAAATTGCCTAGACATCTCAATTTTAACTGTCTGATACATCTCCTGGACATTATTTCCAGTAAGGAGGAAAATTTCAATGCTAGTGCATGCAGAAATAACACCAGTATAAAATTGGGCTTACTTTAGCCAAAAGCTAAAACAAATTTGTATCATTTAACTAACTACATTTCATTAATAACACATAACTTCCCAATGATTCAAATCATGCCTTGTCCAATAAGTAAAAGGTATGCTAATGTAATTTTAAGGCTATCAAAGAATTAAATCAATAAAAATAAATCAAATATCCATCAGGAAATATACAGTGTTTTAATGCATAGTAGACAACTGTACTTGCTCACTTGACCATCTTTATTCAAATCTACAAGTCTATGTTCCCAAGTATATGTTTCTTCTCACCTCAAGGAGAGGCTGGTTCCAGCAGAGCCCTTTGGAAAATGAGGCAGCCATTCATGTCCCCAGGGAGCTGCTGAGTATCATCAGGGCAGGAAAGGTTGCAGAGCTGGCAAGCGAGATCCATCATGGAGGCTGGAGTTCATGCAGAGGCTAAGAGGCAGCAAAGAAGATGATTCCAGCAGCAAGGCCACAGACACAGAGAAAAGAACTCTGGGACAAAAGGGAAGTGAATAAATTTTGCTGTTGTTCAGAAAGTAACAGGTTAATTGAACTGAAACACAGTTGTAAATTCCATTCTACAGGGACACAATGGCCAGTACTAATTTATTCATCTGTTTGTTCATTGCATTGAATTCTTTTGAGTTTGAAAGTTGATACTCTCTTTTTTACATGTGGTTTTAAACCCAGACAGCAACTAAGTACCACACAGCTGCTCTCATCCTCCACTTCTCTCCTCCCCGGGTGGGATGGGAAAAAGTATAGAAACAACATAAACCCCATGGGTTGAGATGAGAACAGTCCAATAACTAAAATAAATATAATACTAATAAGGGAGATGATAAGGAGAGAGATATAAAACTAAAAGAGGAAAGAAAAAAACTCAACAAAACCACACCAAGAAAACTGACAAAAAATAAACAGCAGTGATGCACAATGCAATTGCTTATGACCCACCAGCTGATGCCCAACCCAAGCAGCAATCTGGGCCTTCTGGGTAACTCCCCTAAGTTTATATACTGGGCATAATGTGCTATGGTATGAAATACCCCTTTGCCTAGTTTGGGTCAGGTGTCTTCTCTGTGCTTCTTCCCAGGTTCTTGTGCCCCTCCTCACTGACAGAGCATGAGAGACTGAAAAGTCCTTGATCATGGTAAGTGCAACAACTAAAACATCTGTGTTATCAGCATTGTTCTCAGACTAAAGCCAAAATAGAGCACTGTACCAGCTGCTAGGAAGAAAATTAACTCTATCCCAGCCCAAACCAAGACAAACCCTTTTTGGTCCATTAGCGGAGTTTCTCTAGGAGGAAGCTCAAGCACATATGTTCTGCAACAGTGGCCAAATCACTATCATAGTTCATAATCTGTGTAGATATAGGGAAAAGCTACAGATGTAATGTGCTCACAAAGGCTAAAAAAAAAAATAAATAATAAAATTATATCCCTTACAAAATTATGACAATGAAGATAGAGACCAGTAGAATGCTTCTGCAGGTGATGTGATGTTCAGGTAAAATGATGATTTCACCTTCACAATCATGAAAAAAGAAATCAGAGTAAAAATCAACATACTCCACTTTCTTCAGTTGTTTCAATCTCATTCATGTTATTTGCATGGTGGCTAAACTATATTTTTTATGTTTTCCTATTTTCCATACTGGAAATAGCATTGTTAGCACTTTCATCACCCTACAAATATTTTTTTTTTTTTTTTGCAAATATCAGTCTGACTTAAGTCCTACAGTATCAGCTCCTATAATACTAATGGATTTCAGCTTCTTGAGCAGATATATTTCCTCAATTTTTTTATGTCTTTGAAATTATTTTCCAGCTTGCTAACCTCACTTTCTTCGGTTGTCTGATTTCCATTATTTTAATTCTCATACTCTTGTAATAACTTCATTTCATGTTAAATGAAGTTGCTAAGCCCCTCTCATACCTGTTTTGTGTCAGGTGTTTTGTCCACAGTAAAATTCATTTTTATCCATCCATTTTCTGTGTATTTCTTCATCCTCTAATCTTCCTCAACAAGCACAGTACCATTTTTACCTCTATTTCCTTTCTCTGCACTAACAGAACTATGCTGTATTTTGGTTTAACATCAAAGACATAAATAAAAAATATTATGAGAAACTTGCTGCTGTGTACGTACTTGTTCTTGATTTCAGTCTGGTTTAATATCTTATCACTCCAAATTCCTTCTCTTTCTGTCTTTTAAAAAATTAAAATATGCATATGTCAGCTGAGCTCCCTGCCACTTCTTGTTAAAGGATTCAGGAAAATGCTATCTACTTTTTTTTACTTTTTGAAGAAGAGTTTTTACTATGAACTCTTGACTATGACTTTACTACAAGCTCTGCAGAAAAAATATCACCCTGTCTGCTTCTTTCTTTCTTTTCAAATTTTCAGGAAAAGTCTACTGCAAACCCAAAACCAAGTCATCCCCAATTAAGTGGTGGAGCTGAGTAATCTTTTGGTATTTGACATTGCAGCTTCTCTATCAAAATAAACAAACTTTCATAATCTTGTTAATTTAGGTTGCACTTTAGCAACGTAAAACTTTGATTGACATAATTCTCGAACTTTCTGGTTTACTGTTTTCCTGTAACAAGACTTCTTTGAGCAGTTATTCTTTTTGTAAAGGTTGTATGTTTAGATTAGTTTATTATTTCATTGTTGAGATGTGGGAAGTATTATCAGTTGCCACCACAGCACCATTGTTTTGTTAGGTGCACTACAGGGGAAAACTAGAAAAATACTGTATTGCCCCATAGCTTTTCAATATAAAGACATGGCACATGCAAAAATGTTATCAGTTTATAAAGGAGTAGCAAACTGTTATTTTCAACTGAGCCAACAAATGATCATATGTGTTCTCTTCAGTTATAATAATGGCATGCCTTTCTCTCACTGAAGTTTCTTCCTCTTCTATTTTAGTTTATGTGTTAAAATGACATCTGGAAATCAAGAATTTAGTAAACTCCTTTTTCACATATACATGTATTTCTGTTTTGTTGTTCCTAGAATAATTTATCCCCAATCAAATGGCTATATTTTTACTCAAATATAGCTTTCTCACTGAGTGACTTTCTTCATCAGTATCCTTGCTTCCATATTTAAAGTTGGATATAAATCTATATGACTAGCTTTATCTAATCCAGATAAAAGTTTTACTTTCTTGATTTTATTTTTTTTTACTTGAGATTAATATTGTATATACCTTCACCATAACACGTGAGGACAATTACTGTAGTAAGAGTTGAACTGAAACTAAATCAACTGTAATTTGAAATACAACAAAATTTCTTCTAATAGACTAACAGTCAAGAAAGGCCGCAATTGTAAGTTACACAACAAAAAACAAGAGGGAAAGAAGGCTTATTTAACAACCTTACCAGTAAAGTTTGTTAAGAGAAGCAAGAATTGCAAGCAGATAAATGGCAGCATGCACTGGTGAAAAGAAAGGTTCTAAACATAAAAATAAAACAAATGTGGTAAAAGTAAAGCTAAGTTTCCATCATGGTTTTCCTGAAAAAAAAAAGAACTAAATGCTTTGTGCAAAGTTATGAGTTACAAGGTTATAATTTGGACACACACTGTAAAAAATAGCTGCAGATAAATCACAGCTGTACAGATGCAATTTTAAATTATTAATTTTAAAATGGTTTGTGAACATTTCTTATGCTACTTTAATGGACATTTTAATTAAAATCCACTTTTTATTAAAAAATAATGAAAACAGGGATTTAATAGAGGAAATTAATAGCATAGAGGTGAGTCTATTAACAGCAGCTTGAACAAACTGGGGGGGTGGGGGGGCTGGAGGGACAAAAACCCCTGAGTTTGAAAAGAGATTTTAAACTTTTCATAAATCTGTTCTCAAGAGGAAACCTATTAGTTTGTTGCAGTGAAGTCAGGCAGCATTTATAACTGTTGTTTGAATTCTAAGAGTCTTCTTTTTCTATATGATTGGTTATATTAAAAACTGATGACAATGCTGGGATGTTTAAAAAAAGATTAAATTCTAAGTAAATGTAGTTTCCTCTGTAGTTTAAAATATATCAAAGCATAAAATTTTCTAATGATAACATATCACAAGGGAACAGATATTTCATTTCAGCCATCCATGGAGGAGAGCTGCAGAAGGAGCTGAAAATTAGCAGTATTGAGACATGTATTTTCTGCTTAGTAATCAGTGATCACATTTTTGTAGGGTTTGAAAAGCTAAAGTTCAAGATATATAATCTAAGAAAAATATAACATATTCTGCAACTAATAACTTATAATTATTTAGGTTGCAATTACTGCAATAAAAAGAAGTTACAGCATGGAAAATGGGCTGGTGCTATAGCCAAAATTGAATATTTCTGTCCATTTTCCAACATTTGTACCTAACATACTTTCTATTCAAAAGTGCTGATTTATACTTAGCTCTTGAAATGCTGTTCCTTTAGTATTGGCACCCATAGCAATTTTCCAGTTTGCTTACAGGGTGGTCTGCTCTTGTCAATGTCCCTGGCCAGTTTGTAAAACATACATGGATTCTCCTGCCTGCGCACTGCTTATCACCAAACCCCACATAAAGCATCTTAGCTAATTCCACATGCTCTGACTTTAGGCCCTGTTTTTCCTAAAATGCTAGACAAGATCCTGCCACCAGAGGCCCAGGATACTGTCAAACCCCCACTTCAGTAAGATCAGCTCTGTTAGATTGGATATGTGACATGAACGGGCTCCTCATAACTTCCCTATGTTCAGTTAAAACACGGTGAATGGCTGAAAGGAGAACAAAAAGTATTATAAGAACACACTCAAGGCAAATTTCCATTTATGTCATATGTAGACTCCTTTCTTGGTGTACTAGGTGAAGGAATGCCATCAAAACAAATAAAAAGGATTTGACAGGCACAGAGCAGCATAAAACAAAGAGGAAAGAGGAAAAGAGGAAAGCTTTGTCTGCAGTACCTGCAGCTTCTTTTGTGGCCCACTAGTCATGTATTCTGTAGAAAAGAAGCCTCAAAAACTCCAGGTATGGCTTAATATATGTTATTTTATTTACCTTTCCTTCTAAAGCAGCAGAATTACTGGCCCCAGGCATTTGGAAGGAACCCTGAACCCTGAAGCACAGGATCCTTGTGTCAATGGCTCAAATTGTTTGCCTGAAAACCTTGTACATTCTGAGCAGATTAACAGATTCAGAGAAGCTTAAGAAAATCTTTTCTACTACCACTGTAGAGGATTTATGAAGAGCAAGAACTCTCAAAATTTTCCAGAATTTTACTTGGGAGAGAAAGGCAGGATTGTCACTGAACAGGTCATTAAAAAAAAAAAAAAAAAAAAAAAAAAGTGCTTTGAAACTTAACTCTCCCTTAAAGTATAAATCAGTAACTGTACAAGAGCAAAAGCCAAGACAGATGAATGCACTGATGTGAAGTTCACCTTGTGGACTTGTCACATTGAATCCCATTCCTTGAATATTGATTTCCATTGTTTTCCTCCAGTTTTATTCTTCTGTAGTCTTTCAGATACAATGGAGTTATATACCAGCTTAAAACTGAAATGATTCAGTTGTTAAATTGGTCCCAAGATCAGTGTCATATGCAACATATCATACATGTATGCATGAAATAAGCAGACATATATATTATGAACACTCATAGATAGTCTGTCTTCCCAAGCCTTTTATATGAGATGTTGTGGAAATAGTCCATAACACAAACAACATGAGGTATATTCTTTTACCAGTCTGAAACACCATAATCTAACGTGTTTAATTCTTATCGATTACTACTAGGGAGGAAATGATACCAGAGAACTTCAAAATGACAACGAAATAGCTATATTTCCAAGGTCATGGTAACACAACTTAAAAGGAATATATTGACCACAACAGAAGGTTTGGTGATAAGTTTAACTGAGACAAGTACAGATCTGTGATTAAATTATCTAGCTCTGAAACAGCTCAAGGGAAAATTTAATATCGAGGCATTACATATTGCTCCATGTGATACTATATATGTGGAAGTCCTGAAATGTCACTTTAAATTTTCAGGTCTATATAGAAGGATTTTATTTTTAAATACTGACTCATATACCAGTGTTGATTATTGTGTACATTAACACAACCATCCCAGCCAAAAATAATGCCTAGAATTCACAAAGTGGAAACTAAGGTTTTGTGAGATTATCACAAGTTAAAACAACACAGGCATTTAGGCAATAAACAAAAAAAAAAATTAATGTAAAACTCACTTCAGTTGAGGAATGCTACAGTATAAATAAAACCCTGTAAGTAAACCAGCCTTATGATATGTGAATGAAACTACTGATCTTAAAATAATTGATCATAAGGTAAGCTTTACAAATATAAAGAGAGTTTATAAACCAAAGAACTTCTATCTTCCCATCTAAAATGAGAACATCATTACAATGTAACACACAGAATAATTTTTCTCCAAAGTAATAAAAAGCTTTTTAAGGATGCAGAAATGCCACAACACTTTCATCCACAAATGATTTTTCTAAAATTATTTTTTCAAAGAAACTCTCAGCTTGCATCTTGGCCTAAAGAACATCTTGCTTCAAAATGGTCTCAGGAAAACAGACTTTTCTGGGAACAAGCATGGAACCAGACACAATTATTTCTGCAAAATGCTAGAGAAAAAGGAAATATTTATTTATTTATTAAGAACAATTCAGTTGGAAGGGACCTATAGCAATCATCTAGTCCAACTGAATCTATTTATTTTTTGTGTAACAAGTCATCCCACCTTATAAATACTGTAAATCATGCTTGCCTAATATTAAGAACATACAAGAAAATCAGTGGAACTGAATAGTACTTAAAGTGAGACAGGTGCTGAAGTCCACAATGCTTGGCTCATATTAAAATAAAGGAAAAAATCTGTAATACTAGTAATTGTCATGTAATTTTAAACTATCATTAAGTGATCTGATAAAAGTTTGAATACCTATTGAATACCAGGTAATGAATGGCAGCAGGATTTATCAGTGTTTTGAATATACTGTAAAGAGTAATAATTAGGAAAAATAGAGTTAATAGGTACAATAACTTTGAAATAAAACAATTGATTCTTATCTCTAAAAATTATACTCTGGGAATAACAGTTCCAGTAGCTTTAGTGAGAGCAAGCATATGTGATTATATAATCAGGGAAATTTCATGAACCCTGAAAATATTCTGTGCTAACATCCTAATATATATTGTTACTTTTATTTTAAAATATCTTATACACCAAGAAACATACTACATCCCCTGTAAAATCTGAATAAATGATCTTTTCATAAGGCCTACTCCATTAGTCACAAATTCTAAAACGTCATAGAAATTGATCCACAATGCAAACCTAATATAAATAGCTGTTTAACAAAAAAAAGATACTTAGAAAGAAATGTATTAGAACTTCCAATGCACTTCTTATGTTGAATAGAAGCCAAATAAATCTCTTAGATGTTAATACAAGGTGCATATCATGACAGTAATTGCATATGTGGCATGGCAGAAATCCCATGTATAGCCTTATTATCGCCTTGCCAATAAGCCATTAGGAGTTCAAAGAGAATTCAAAAATTATATTAAGCCAACATATGAAATTGGAAAAAGACACATATACCTTGGCTAAAATAAAAATTAGAAAGCCGTGGCTTAGTACAATCACAAACTTCTACTGAAGGATGGAAATCCTTCATGAATTAAGTCAAAGGAAGAGATTAAAGGGTCCATGGAAGTAGGAACACTGACAAATTTTGTGAATAAAAATAAAGGTCTTAAAAGAGGAGAAAAAGAAAGAAGGCGGGGGAAGGGATGAAACACAGTATGATAGTAAAAATTATTTAACTTTGAAACAATCTTTTAGGGAAACCAAGAGAAATTACATAATTTGCATCATTTAAGTGATATGCTTAAATCAAAGTGCTAGAAAACGTATTGCTCTTGCTTGCCCCCAGAATGCAATTGGAAGCAAGCTGACAAGCTGGCCTGCTTTCCTGTCTCCAGCACCTAGTATTTTGCACTGGTAAAATATCCCAGGCCCTAGTAATAATATCAGAAACTGCTAGACTGGAGCAGTTAGCTGAAAAAAAGAGAAAATAGCAAATTACAAGAAAGCATTGCTTTCTTATACCTGTTGCTATTATTCTTTAGATGCCTATTACATCCATCAGCAAGTTTTCAGGCAAGATTAAGCCCTTCCAATATTCCTGTATAAAAGTTATTGGCAATTATCAGAAGGCAATAGAGGCACTGAAGAGAGTTATTTTTCAGTGCCTGAAGCACAGAACGCTAAGAACACTGAATACATGCTGATTACTTAACTACATTTTTCCTCCTTTTGTAAGTAAAATCTCTACCAGCATATTGTAATGCACCTTGTTCATTGAAAAATCTAAAGAAATGAGTCAAAGTCAATTTCTCTCACAAACTCCAAAGGATAAAAAAATACATGTGAAGCAGAACTTTGTCTGTCAGTTCTCTCAAGACTTACCTGTAATCAACATACCATCAAGAAAACCAGGAATGGGTGCATTTAGCAGTGACACAGATTATCTGTTAAATAACATGTTAAATAACATTTAACATGATTAATTAATTTAAATGATTACCAGTTAAATAACTTATGGATGTTCCCAACTCAGTTGTCATCACTAGCAATCATAGCAGTTGTTTACATAAAACAGCAATAGTAGGAATGTATTTTTAGCTGCCTTAGAGAATAAAGAAATTAGAAACTACAGAACTCACACTATATGGCGTGTCAAGAACTTCTAGTGTACCAGCTTGCCTGGTGTCAGTTGTTGACACATTATTGCTCAAGAACCTTTGCCATAGGAAAACATTTGTTTTACTCTAGTCAAAATTTCTTCTTACCTTGTCTTTTATAGCTGATTTTTAACTACATTGACAGCTAGCATTACAGTAATATCTTTGTTGTAGTTGAACTACAATCAGTTGCAGCATCCTTTTGGTATGATATAACTGGTAATTTCAGACCTCTTTCAGTTCTTTAGTACAACCTGGTTCAAAATTTCATTCACTAATAAAAACATTGCTTCAGATAATTTTATTTCTTTTAAAAGTTCTTATCTTTCCCTCTCTCCACCTTCTTCGCTTCCCCCCAAATATTCTCTCAGTGTTGCCTGTCCTTGAAGAGACAGCCTCTCTTTACCAAACTTTGGGGTGACAATAATTCTTCATGGTTTGTGAGGGTGGACAACACACAAAATCTGCTACATGACACAATGCCCTAGGAAATGGTAATGAAAGCAGCAAAGAGATATTAAAGGAATCTAGGGTAAAAATACAACGAAATTTGGACATTTTTACATTCTTCATTTCATCACTTGGGTTGTTCATCTGCAAAATTTCTTTGTAATTTTCTTAATTATTAATATACAGATGGACTTCTATGTTCTATTCAGTTGGCTTCAGAAAAATTCAGTTTCTAGTTCGAATTAATATCTTCTTCAATAAAAAAATTCGAAACCAAACCAAACAACCAACAAAACAGTTAAGAAAGTACTTATAAAACTTCATACACAAAGCTAAGGGATACAATATTTTCCCTGAGAAAGGTCATCATTGATGGGAGCTAAACTAAACATTTTAAAATCCCACACATTTGAGATCTTAGTCTTTTAAATAAGATGATTCTTTTGAAAGGAATATCAGCAAGATTATGTGGTAACCCCTACTGCACTGTAGCTTAGATTAAGACAAGATATAGCAGGAGGTATTCAACTAAAATATATGCTATCAAACATGAAATTTTATGTTTTCTTAGATTGCAAAACAGAAATCTCAGAAATCAGTAATGAAGAGGGTAGTATCCAACCATGAGAAATTGTTGTTTAGTACTATACATTTTCATAGTCGACAACGACTTTTGAATATGCTGAATTTGGAGAATGATGGTTTTCTGGACTTCTGAAGGGTATTACATAAAAATATATGGAGATTTTCTAGAAATGTAGTTGGTTAAAAATAAAATATATTAATGCAGCAAGGCATGAAAGGCAGGGAAAGATATTAAGTCAAAATATTTTTAAAAATATTAATATTAAGATTAAGATCTTGCAAGATCGGATAGCAGAGCATCTTGTTATGTCAGCATTTTATTCCTGAGTGCTGTCTGATGCTTTCTTATATTCAAGGATTAGTAGTTAAATGAAACTGGAGTGCTTTATATTTGTTTGAAAGAATAACAGACTAACTCAAGATTCCTTCCAGGGAAGACACCTCAGACTATGGGGTACCACCTGTCACTATGTCCATCTGGGTAAAACATAAACTTGGAGTGTAGATTCTCTAAACTCTCTCTGTGTTAGTAACTAGTTAAAAAAAAAAACCATATTGACAACACAATCAGTAATTTCATTTTAATTTCACTGCTAAAAATTTAATTCCACCTTGCAAATCACTTGAAAGAGTAATGCTTACAAAACCTAGCATAAAACAGAAGTATTTGTTTCACTGGCCAGCTACTAAAGGAAGTAGGAATGTTATGAACAGGTAAAAACAGCAAATAAAAACCCCCAGTGTAATTAAAAATGTGTTTGATGTCTTAAAATTTTGATAGCAACATTTTTTTTCCCCAAAAAAAAGATAGAACATATTTTCGCATCTTATGTTGCCTTTTAAATCTAAATCAATTATATTTTTCACTCTACTTTTTTTCTCCAGTTAGGTTCTAAGATAAGTTCAACAGACACAAAAAGGAACGTGCTCTCCTTCAGGTGATACAACTTATTAGTCCCTTTTCTTCAGATTTTTTTTTTCTCCTACACAAAGTAAAACCCCAAAGCTATCTCTAGCCTTATTTAAACCTTTCAATACCTTGCTAACCTGCCTTGCAGTATTTTATCTTTATCACAGTCATGAAAGAAAATGCTTTGGTCTGCAACTTTTCATAGCAACAAAATTGCATCTCAGACTTGTGCTACAAGACATTACACTGTAAAGAGCAAAACATGAATTATTGACATAGTAAAGAAATCCTCAAACAGAATCTCTTTTCCAAAGACAAAACCTCAGTCCAGGTTTGGAGGCTGGATACCCTAAACACCAAAGCCAGCCAAAATCTGACCTTCAGAGAGATGAGTCAGGCTATGTCAGGTCACTTCCTGACAAGATATGTACAGTCCAGCTACAACATGATTTTTTCAGAGTGAAAGACAAAACAGATAGTCAAACATCCATGTTTAATGCCATCTAATAACTCTTCTCCACTTTCCCACAACTATGACCCAAGCTAATGATACAGTAAGTGGAAAAAATCCCAACAATTACTCCCAAAAGTAAAGAAAACCCCACCCTCATCCATACCCCTAGAAAAAAAAACAAACAAAAAAACAAAACAAGAAAAGAGCTTACAGGCCCTACAGTTTTGAAGCATTAAGATTATTAGGTAGACACAGAGTATTTAATTCACATATAACATATAGCTAAATCAAGTGTTGTCAAAGACACAGGTAACCCATCCTCTCCAGGATTGGCTGAGAGGACCTGCTCCCGTCCTGTTTCCAGGCCCCACCAGGAATGATGCTAAGCTAATCCCTCATGGGCACACACAAGGTCTGTACAGGCATAACTGCCTGCAAACAGATTAATATAAACAGGAGAAGAGCTCCTTCACAAGCACCCAGTTAAAACAGGGACACCATGAATAACCTCTGTCCTGTTTCTCAGGACTCAGAGGAAAAAGTAGTCTACCCAGGTCCTACCAGCATCTGTCTCCCAGGTGTCACAGCTCTCTGGGGTCCAGTTTTCAGAGCCCAAGTCTGCAGTTAACCAGCTCCCAGATCCTTGGTCTCCCCACTAACCATAACCCAGACTTTTGCTTGCTAGCTATTCTGCCTTGAAGTTTGCTATGGGATCACACACGCAGAAGAGAGAGCACACTCAGACAGAAAGTGGTTAAAAAAGGAGTGGAAACAGAAAATAAGAGATGATGATCAGCTGCAGGGTTGGTGAGACAAATGTATCTGATGAGACGGAGAGCCTACTTACCTTTCCCCAGCCTCTTTTATGGCTGTTTCTCTTCATTCCTCTGCATTTGTTCCATCCCAGCTCACACATATCCCTCTACTTCCAAGATTTTCTTCTCTGCTTTCCATAGTAATTTTCATGCAATCCCCAAATTCTTCTTCAAAGTCTGAATGCCTCTCTCTACCACTTGCCAGGTACCCCCTACTGTCTCCTGTGTTTTATGCAGCCATCCCCCTTTAATGTTTTGCAACATCTCTCTGTGGAACCACTGTAACAGGTTTTGCAGCAGTGATAAAGGCTTAGTTGTTCTGAATAAAGTCTGAGCTATATGAGTCTTGCTACTCTTAGTAGTTGATTCAGAATGACTGGGATTCCCACCTCATTACTGATTGTCTAATCACCATTTGCTTTTTGTGTTTATTTTGAACAGCCATTAGTCAGATATCCTTTCTTTTGTCAATGTTTCTGCAGAAAAGTCAACAGTGATCAGTGATGTGTAGATAATCTATCTTTATAGGTTGGTTTGGGGTTTTTTGTTTGGTTTCTTTATTTTTTCTTTTTTTACTAAATTCCTTTACATTTTATATCATGAGATTTAACTCTAAACTCCCTCCAATACCCTGATTCATTCATGCCATCTATAAGACAGTGAGCGTTTATAAAAAATGACAGTAGTTACAAATAGTAGCAAATTTGTGACACAAGGAATTAATACTTCAATATATTATGTAAATAGTAGTATTAGGGACTTCAAAGACTTTAAAACCTAAGTAGAAATAAGATGACGTGTCTAATGGGAACACTTAAAATAATGGTTATTTAACAAACTCAAAGACAGAAAAACATTCTTGAAATGATTGTAATTTTAAATTTGCTGTTTAAATAACAAAGTTTGATACAGATACTGTATCACAGACAGCACAGCATGCAAGCAGTTAATGTCAAGGGATTTTTGCTCCTCTATACAATTTCAAGTATCTTTTAGACTAAGTTATGCTTTTGAACAATAGAATGTGAACTTCAGATATATTAGCACAAAAACTTTTCCATAAAATTATTTTAACTAACCTAAGAAAGCACCCTGAAAACCAAAAAATCTGATTAAAACCAAAGAAAAACTAGATAAGATGAAAGATATTAAAATTATTAATACAATTAATTTAACCCCAAATATTCAGAGGCAGAAAGTGAAAAAAAATCGTACTAAAGTCAAAAAAGGGATGGACTTTTTCCTCTAGCTTCTTTCTTTCTTTTACCTTGAGATGGATTTTTATACATTCCTTCACCCAGCCATAAGGAATTTGATTAGTGTTCTTCACACTTTTCAAGAGCAAAGTGAGCAATCAATGCTCTTTCAAAAACAAAAAAAAAAAAAAACACAAACAAACAAACAAAAAAAAAAAAAAACAAAAAAAAGGAAACATCTTACAAAATCCATGTACGTTTCAGTTTCTACCTTTCTTTTGAAATGATAAACTTAAATATTTGCTATATTTTTCTGGAAGAGAAAAAAATAATCTTTTTAACGTATACTGTAACAGTGGCATTTAAAAAATATTACAATACTTTTATCTGATTTTTAGTAATTATTCTTTTCATGTCCTGCAAGAGTTTTGGGATTTTCCAAGGTTTGGAAATGCTGAGTAAGTGTCTATACTGAACTTAGGCATTAGACTTTAACCACTATTGAGATTGGCTTCCAGCTCTAAAATTATAGGAAACTGGGGGGGTTTAGGTTATGTCTTAAATATTGTGACTGTCTATATCATCCTTATGAAGTAAAAACTGTATGATGGGACCAGATCAGAAAATACATACCAATTCAAAACATACATACATGTGCATGCTTTACTTTAATCCCAGTGTTCCTGATGGGCTTCTGTGAAACTCTAACCATGTGGTTACAGAAAGAAACTGAATTTGTAGTTATATGGTGCTATTTCTATTCTCTGCAGTTTTCTTAAGTTATAATTATAAGCTTGTGTTTTTCAAAACAATTATTTCCAACGTGTTTCGGCTTTGTTTACATTTTTAGTTTGCAGAGGGTCATTTTGAGTTCTTTTATGCCAGAGTACCCTTAACCCACAGGAAAAATGTTTCTGTGAATCGTTCAGCCTTTGCAAATGATTTCCTGGCTGTAATGAAAGTAATTTCACTGAGATGTGGGGTGAATTTTCTCACATTGAACACAAAATTTCCTACATTGAACTCAACATGGATGCAGTCCTGTACCAAACTGTTTCTGTCAAGATTCTTCTGGACTTCTATGTTACAGTGGGATCACCCTTTATTTTTTTAAGCTATGCCTGATAGGAGCACACTCTGAGTTGCACTCCAGGAAATCAACTGCTAATCTCTACCTTGTTTCGGCAAATATGCACACCTTTTAAAGCATAAGGGAGGTATATTTTTCTAATCTGCTGTTCCTGCTCCATGTTCTCTGTCTCTTTTTCATTCTTCTGCATTTACCTATCTAAACTATCTCTAAATTAGTCTAAGAAATTGAAAGCTGTACAGGAGTGTAATTTGTAAATCAGCAACAAAAAGTCTAACACTTTGTATGGATACTGCAGTCACATCAAAATAGTTTGTCTACTTCTCATGCTCTCTTTCTTTCTAAACTTCAGTTGCTAGGCAAAGGTGCTGTCATTTAGTGAATGCCAGCTCATCCATGTAAGAACGAAGGGACAATTTAAGTATAAAGAATCCTATACATAATCGGGAAGAAGATATAAAAATATGAGAATAAGAGAAATAAGAGGATGGGAAACTCACAACAGTTGTGTTTTCGAAGGAGATATAAATATTCCTGTTGAGCATGGTAAACTTTCAGTACAGTATTGCCTGCTACAATTTCCAAATTAAAATGTTTTAAGATTATTTTTTTAATGACTTCCATCAAAAAATGTGGATGGGAAAGAAAACATTCTCTTTAATTGCACTGGTTTCAGCTAGGATAGAGTTAATTTTCTTCCTAGTAGCTGGTGCAGTGCTGTATTTTGGCTTTAGTCTGAGAATAATGCTGGTAACACACCAATGTTTTAATTGTTGCCAGGTAGCACTTAGCCAGATCAAGGACTTTTCAGTCTCTCATGCTCTGCCAGTGAGGAGGGGCACTAGAAGCTGGGAAGAAGCAGAGACAGGACAGCTGACCCAAAGTAGCCAAAGGGGTGTTCCATACCACAACATGTCATGCCCAGTATATAAACTGGAGGCAGTTACCTGGAAAGGACCAATCATAGCTCAGATGAGGCTGATTATTGGTCAGTTGGTGGTGAGCAATGGCATCACTTGTGTATATTATTTTTTTCTTTCCCCTTTTTAGTTTTATATTCTCTTCTCTTGTTATTTCTCGTATCATTATTATTAGTAGTAGTATATTAATTTTACTTAATTTTAGTTATGAAACTGTTCTTATCTCAGCCCATGAAGTTTACATGTTTTTGATTCTCCTGCCTGGTTAGGGGGAATGGGATGGAGATGACTGAACGGCTAGCATGGTACTTAGTTGCTGGCTGGGTTTAAACCACAACATTAATTAACGTATGTGCTTTTCTCCAGTAATTACTTTCTAAATGTATGAAAATTTAGAATATCTATTCATAACTTCCATCTTTAAGTTTGGATTTGTGTTTATACCTTTTTCTTAAATTGGTCAAAAGGTTTTATTTTTAACTGGTGATGACAAGCTGCCTAAAAGAAGCACACATTCAGCCATGCTGAAGAGATCTCTCATGTGGGTACCACACTGTGGTTTTGTGAATGCAGAGTGGATTTCTAGGACAGTGCCTTCATATGCTGTGAAATTCTGCCAGCATTTTTTGGCTCAAGTCTTCAGGACTATTTTCAGCCTTGAAGCAACATTTGCCACCTTGGCTTCATTGCTTCTGCCTACAGAAGTTACTTCAAAGATAGAAGAAAAAGGTCTGCTCAGAGCAAGCCTGCCTTCCCCCCTGCACTGCCATTTACCAATTTTGACTGAATTAAAAGAGGTTATGTATGCCTGTAGTACTATACTACCGTTGTTCAGCTCCTCAGAAGTCTTTCACTTTGAAGATGATACCAGCTCACACAAGGAAGAGGGATGAGAAAGAGAAACCAGAGGAACTAGGAAAATTACCCAGTGTGATAAAAAGCTTTCTGAAAGAGTGACCAAAATATATTTTAGGGATACTTGATCAGTGTTGAGTCCTTATCTCAAAACATTAAGCATATTCAGAACAATACAATATAACATTAACAAACACTATGGTGTGTGCCAACTGCATTAATGTGTACAAAGGATACACCAAATTTAAATCCTAATTATGACCCCTGCTTAGAACGTCTTAATTCAGATAAGGATTCGAAAAGAGACTTTTAAAAGTCCCTTAAAATCCATATACATATTTCCAAACATTTTCTGAGTTCAAAATTGTGATGAACATTCACAATAAATTTCATGTCAGTTATTAGTAATGATTATGGATTTTCTTGCAAAGCATTACACACCATGCGTTTAAAAATCAGATGTCAAAGTTAAGTTAATCTGGTAAAAGCTTGCTCACGTAGGGTGACAAGAAGGACATAGCAGTTTTATTGCTAATGCACACATTTTTTAGTAGGGGATCTAGAACTTTCACAAACATTTAATGCAACATTAATTAATATTTATATGTTATCACCTACGAGATTAGACAACGACATGCATCCTTCCTCTTAGAAAGCTTTGTCCTCAAACTCTAAAACCAAAAATAAATTGTAGAAAATGTTTTAAGACAGTTCTTAATAAGCAAATTATGAAAAAGAGAAACGTTATATTTACATTTTTTCTTCTGCAGTACATGTTACTGGCTATGTTTTAAATGTAAAACGCAGGTCTTGGCTGATTTTTTTTTCTGTGTAGTTTGGTTTTTTTGGGTTTTTCTTTTTTTTTTGTTTCCTATGATTCTCATTTAAAACTGACATGCATGTTCATTGACAATAAAAAAGCATAGAAGCAATCCTCTGTTTCTGAAGTATTAAGCAAATCTCATGTTCTTAAGGATTTTTATTATCTGCACTTCTATTGTTATTCCTCAGTTCTCAGGGCACATTTCTGAAACACAGCTGATTGATTGATCTTTTTCCTGAAACTTTATTTTAGTTGCAAGGAAACTGGTGTACTGATAATAATGCTATCAAGGTCTGTTCCCAGACTTCTCCACTTGCATTAGCACTTTGCAGGGCATTTAGCATTGAAACACTCCAGGAAGATAAATTTAATTTGAATCATAATTATAACATGATTTGCCATACCTTATGTAACCTTGACCTTCATGCCACGAATTACATAATACAATTGCAGTGGTGACATTTCAGGGCTTCAAATTTTTCCCATTTGTTTTCTTTTCTAAAAGTAGACAATTCTACTAAAAGCTTTGTTGAACTCATAAATGAAGCTTTTATTATTCACCTAAATATTTAGAGAAATGAATAATTTTATGCAAAAGAGAAAAATCCCATCAGAAACAACTGTATTCCTTTCAGTATGACTTTGTCTTATATCTAACCACAGCATCAAATTCACCTGAAATAGTCAGAGAGGATAACAAGAGCTTGATACTGACTATTACTATTACTCCGGGATATGAAATCAATGACCAGGACTCCACAACTCTAAGGTTGCTATACCAATGGTAAAAACTGCATTTCTTCCATTTTAAAAGTCTGCTTTTTTTGAAAACAACAGGGGTACCTATGTATGGAAAAATACACCTGTCACATAAGATTATGTGGGATGGGAAGGAGGACTTCACCTAGTTTCATTGTCAGGAGAGACCTTACATATATTAAGTCTGACCTTTTTTGTTATGACTAATCATATGACAGATTACATAAATATGAGACAGTATTAACAATTGATGTTCTTGGTGTGACGGGCTGTGAATCACACATACATAATTACTCTGGACTTGTAAAAGGGAGAGACAACTGTGGACTACTGATAGTGTATCGCTAATGATGCAGCTCACATGAACAAATGGACAGGTTACCCTACATGTGCTTGCCAAATGTGTATTCCTTCAGACAATACAAGATGTTCAGGAAACAGATGGCCAGCCATCTAAAAGTCAAATCAGAATCTCTTTTATGGTCTGTGGGGAACAGTTGCTGGCAGCAGAATTGAAGGAGATTAACATGTTGTTGACAGTCTATTCAATCTTCTCTATCATTTATTTAAAAGAGGTAATTATTTTCTGCAAGAAACCTGACTTACCTTTCCATCCTACCAGGATAGCTGTGCCTGAGAGAAAACCTACAAGTGTTTTCTATCACACTGAGTTTAGACCTCTCTAAAACACAAGAAGCTACAATAATAATTTTTTTCAGTCTCAGAAGTTTTGTGAAATGCAAGTCTTTGTCACCTTGCCTGATGAGTTTAAAATGTATTCTATTATTCAACTTAACTTTAATGTTTAATATGGAGAACACTATTGTATTCCATTTTATTATAGGCTAGGTAAGCAAACTTAGTGGGAAGATAGCCCAGTTATGGATTTGGTCACTTTTAACTTTTACCTGTCTTTGCAACTCTCAGATTGTTTCTGTTCCTTTTCTCAGTAGGCCTGTCATTTTGTGTTTTGGCAGCAGGGTAAACCATACTTTTGGTTAGTGCAGGCATAATACTATCTGAATGCTTTATCAGAACCTTTATAATTTAACATGTGATGGTTTTCATAAAAAGCCACCAATTTCTTCTTCAAATCTCTCCCACTTTGTCACAAAAATAGCCTCTAAGAGATGTCCTGACAAACTTGGACAGATGAAAACATTCTGATATCTATTTTTCTTGCTATACTTTGACAGAAGACCATTCCTTTTTTCTGCAATAAACATTTAAGAATCCTGTCCTGATTCTTCTACCTCACAAATTGATAGGGATTAACCCTGATACGCACTCAGCCTTTTTTGATTGCTGAACAGGAGTTCATCAACAAAATAGTTCTCTTATTTATCCAAGCCCCTGGAAAATTCAAGACAGACTGAAAATGTCAGATCGCAACTATTTTGTGCCCTGATTGCGTATAGCTTTGTTGTGATAGCATTTTGAGAAAACATAATCAGGCAATGCTCTGCCATTCATATAGACAGAATTCCCAATGGCTGTTCCTTCTACTTTAAAATGCATTTTCTTTTTTACTCAAAATAAAGACATCATTTCTAGCTTTATTCTGTGTATGATACATTATTACTTTATGGTCACACATTTTCTAGGTCACTCAGCCCACTACATCTCTTAGATAAAGTGGTAAACTTAAAGTATTTTGAATCTATAGAAAAAGATTTGATTCTGATGCCTTTTTCAGGGAGGATAAACTCATGTATGTTGTTGAACAGCTGATAACTGTAAAGCAATGACAGAATATTTCATACAGAGACACTAAAACATCTTTCCTTTGACTCTAGGGATTTTGAAAAGTGGTTTTTTTTTTTTTTTTTTTTTTTTTTTTGTCTTGTAAGGAATAGATAGTGAAGTAGGCTGGAATTAGAATTAAGCCTACTCCTGAAAAAGCTCTTAACGTGAAAATTTCTGAGTTGAGACACCAGGTAGAATGTCTTTCTAGGTGAAGATCAGTCTACGTATTTCCTATGAATTACTGATTCAGAGGAGCGAAGCTGATGAAGGGTCTAGAGCACAAGTCTTATGAGGAGTGGTTGAGGGAACTGGGGTTGTTTAGCCCGGAGAAAAGGAGGCTTAGGGGAGACCTTATCACTCTACGTATATCTGAAAGGAGGCTGTAGTGAGTTGGGCATCAGTCTCTTCTACCAACAAGTGGTAGGACAAGAGGAAAAGGCATCAAGTTCCACCAGAAGAGGTTTAAAATGGATATTAGGAAAAACTTCTTTACCAAAAAGGTTGTCAAGCACTGGAACAAGCTGTCAAGGGAAGTGGTCATCATCCCTGAAGGTATTTAAAAGATGTGTAGATGTGGTGCTTAGGGACATGGTTTATTGGTGGCATGGCAGTATTAAGTTAATGGCTGGACCCGATCTTAGAGGTCTTATCCAATCATTTAGATGATTCTATGATTCCATTAAAGATGTTATTTTTTTAGCTTTATTCTACAATATGATACAACTTTATAGTCACACATAACCAGATGAAAGGAGCTTATGTATGCCTATTTGATGCACTGGAGATTAGAGATATAAGCCACAAAACTGACAGAAAATCTGTATATTTTTCTTGGCTTACCTTTTCAGTAATTATAAATGTTTATATATATATATATATATATTTATATATATTCTGTCAATTTCTACCACTGATCAGAGGAAGTGACAGTGTGATAAAATCATGTCCCACAGCCATTAAAAAATAGTATCATAGTAGAGAGGTGTGAGAGTGCCATTAACCAAGTGTATGACAAAGTGTAGGGGGAAAGAAAGATCCTGAAGCTAGTCGTGATAAACCTTACATATGTCGAGTTGCTGATTTCTCGTGAGAGGCCCAGCCGATAAATAACCTAATACCTGAAACTTGCACACCAAGAGACCTTTGTGTTTAGGTACGTATGACCAGACACCATTAAGACCCTATTCCAAGAAGCAAAACCGAGCTGTACCAACAACCATCCAATAACACGGAGTATGAAGTAGAACATTAAGTCTCTAATCCACGAAGAATTAATGTAGTATATAAGGGACAACTGTTGAATGCCCCATACACATAACCTGTATAAAACTAGCCTGCAGTACTTGTGAGGGGGTAGGGGGGGTTCATTATTATGCGGAGTTCTCATAGTTAAGGTGTACAACGATGGTTTTTCAGGCCATAGGTCTTGGGTCAATTCCAAGTGAGAACTCTATGCCCTATTTTGTATTGTTTTTAGGGATTGGTTTTGTTTTGGCGGCGCTTCTGATGGCTTCTAATCCTTCTCCCTACTATGGTGTTGTGGGGTTAGTTTTTGGTTCTGTTGTAGGGTGTGGGTGGTTGGTAAGTTTAGGGGTTTCTTTTATGTCTTTTGTGCTTTTTATGGTTTATTTGGGTGGAATGCTGGTGGCTTTTGTGTATTGCATTTCGTTGGCGGCTGATCTGTTTCCTCGGGTTTGGGGTGGTTGGTGTGTTGTGGAATATGCTTTTGGGCTTTCTTTAGGTGTCTGTGTAGGGTTTGCTGTTTGGGGATGGGGAGGTGGGGGGTTTGGGGTGGATGTTGTTGATAGTGTTGGGGTGGTTTTTTTTTCGGTTGGATTTTGGTGGGGTGGCTTTGTTTTATTCCTGTGGAGTGAGGACGTTTTTGGTGGCTGGCTGGGGGTTACTGTTGACTCTGTTTGTTGTGTTAGAGCTTGTATGGGGCTTGTCTCGTGGGGCTATTCGGGCGGTTTAGTCAGAAGATAGTTTAATGTAAAATGCCAGCTTTGGGAGTTGGTGATAGGGGTTTAGTCCCCTTTTTCTGATCTAACAGACCTCAATTTTTTACTTCCAAGGTAGTCAAAGACATAATTAGAGACCCAATAGCTTTTTAACAAAAGCTCTAAAGTAAATGCCAAATCTGTAGATGTCATCCAAATTTGTTTTCTTGACTTCAGTATTTTCTCAGGCACTCTAATAAACCTCTTCAACTACACCAACCTGGTCATCTTTAAACTTATTTCATATTTTTCTGATGTGAACATATTTTCACCCTTTCCTTTTGATCACTTCCTTCCACCATTTCTCATCACTTTTCCCTCCATGTTTGATGAGTTGTACGACACATACGCCTAGTTAGATATCTACGTGGCTATCTAGATTTAACAGTTTCTGTGAGGAATTCTTTTGCTCCAAAAGCAAAATATTTAGATTGGTGTCGTGGCTTAAGCCCAGCTGGCAACTCAGAACCATGCAGCTGCTCACTCACTCCCCACCCCCTTCCTCCCCTGGCTCTCAGAGGGATGGGGAGGAGAATCGAAAGAATGTAACTCCCATGGGTTGAGATAAGAGCAGTCCAGTAACTAAGGTATAACACAAACCACTGCTGCTACCACCAATAATAATAATGATAAAGGAGATAACAAGGGAGAGAATAAAACTGCTTACCACCAGCCAACCAATACCTAGCCCGACCCGAGCAGTGATCTAGCCCTTCCAGGTAACTGCCTCCAGTTTATATACTGAGCATGACATGCTGTGGTATGGAATACCCCTGTGGCTAGTTTGGGTCAGGTGTCCTGTCTCTGCTTCCTCCCAGCTTCCCCTCCTCACTGGCAGAGCATGAGACCCAGAAAGTCCTTGGTCAGAGCAAACACCTCTTAGCAACAATCAAAAAACATCGGTGTTATCAATGCTGTTCCCAGGCTGAAAGTCAAAAACACAGCGCTGCATCAGCTACCAAGAAGGAGAAAAATGACTGCTACTGCTGAACCCAGGACAATTAGTTAGCACTTAACTGAATAATAATAAAAAACTATTAAAGTAGCTTAAAACTATAGTGTCTGAATGGAGTTTGAATAAGAAATAAGCCTTCCAGGGAAACAACAACCTGCAACAGATCTTGCTGCAAATTTAACACACCAATTCATACCCTTTCTAAATGCAAGACTTTCCTCTCAGCTTTCCTGAAATTATAAAATAATGATTTTTGTCTGGCACAATATAATAGCGCCTGAAAATAAAGCTGATTGGCTGAAGAATATGAGTTGCAATTAAGACTACAATCCAACAAGGCTTGTCATTCTACTTTAGTTTCTCATTTTGTACGGTGGTGTCTCTTTCACTCCAGACTAATTTCTATCTCATAATCTCAAAAACCTGCAAATTACAGATGACTTGCAAAAAGGTTTCATCGCAATTAAGTATTCTTATTGAGACCTACATGCTGATTATAATGATTGACACCATGCAACATATTAAACCAGTGTGGGATCCTGTAAAGACGTTTCCTAAGGTATAACTATTTTTACATGCAGATCTCTAAATAACTTCAAAGTTGCTCATAAGTAAGTCTTCACAAGTCTTAGCCCCACTTGCCAGAATATTTATGATAATCTCCTTATTTTATTTATCAGTAAAACACATGGAAATCATTTGACACTAAATACAGAATATGTAACAGCAATAACTCCCATAACTTAAAAAAAAAAAAAAAAAGAAGATGAAGCAGGAAGACATAAAATTTTATAGTGAAAATCACATTGGCTGATCCTGAAAGAATGTACTCTCTTTTCGGATCAGTATACTTCAGTATTGACCCTTAAGCTGTTTTTACCTTGCTTTCATATACAGGCCTGCATAAAATGTTCTGAGTTTAGAGCAAAACAAAATTGATAGCAAAGATTAATCTACTTAAGAAACATAAAGATTCTTCAAAGAACACAGACTTGAAGGTTATTACTGAATTAGTCACCCATACTACATAATTCTTTCTTAAACAAATAACATCTGTTTTAAAAACAAGCAATATCTTTGTCCTATTCCTCTTATTCTGGTAAGAAACTGTCTTCTCTTTTACAGGCTACCTTAATTAGGGAAATGTTTAAATCCTTCTATTCTGGTGTCTATATTCTTTTATGTATTTTTACCCTCACCGATGGTATCATCATTTTTTATTCACTATGACATATTTATAGAACACTCATATTTTGTAACTAACTTGGAGATCCCAAAGATCGTCTTAATTTCTGTAGCGTTTCCATTGTGTAGCCCAAACTGTTGCTAGAAGTATATTTTGAACTTTTAACTAGTAACTTTTTTTCTACTTTTATTTCTTCTATTCTTAAGGATTCTAATTCTTACCGTATCTCAATCCTTCTCTGTACTGATTGTTTTCTTGATAGCATCAGTGTATTTCCATTGCCGAGGCACTAGAGTACATCAGAGAAAAGTATTAAACAAGATTTGTCTCATTACTTTTCTTTGAGTTTCACTGCCAACCTCCTATAAATCCAACAACTGTCTTGCCAACACAACTTCCTTAATCATCTTGCATTACTGTCTTTCTCTGTATAGTATTATATCAAATGTTTTACTGAAATTAGATTAAAACTCTTGAATTTCCATGTCTAGGCAATCAATCAGTTATCTTATCAAAGACATATGCACAGTCTGACACAATCTACTTCTGATAAACTGATGCAGTATTTTCTAACAGTTACTCATTTACAGTCATGACTTAAATACTTAGCTTTCAGTATTTGTTTGTAAGTCTTGAATACTACTGAGAATAAACTAACCATTTTGCAGTTACATGTTTTTTCTTTCTTATAAGCTAGCTACTATATTTTCCTGTCATATGATGTCACTTCAACTTGGCAGACTCATTACAAATAGCTGCTACTAACTGTAAGTTTCACGAGCCAGCTCTTTTGAACTACTGAGATGAAGAACATCAGGTCAATAAATTATTAAAACAGACTCTTTTCTATCACCTCTGTAAAATATTTTTTAATTAAACTGATTCTTTTTGTCCATCCCTTCATCATTGTCTACTCAATTGGTTATATTCAATGAGAGCCCTCCTGTCTTACATTTTCATTTATTTCTTCCTTTACTGACCAGGAAATAATTCATCAACTGCAGACATAACCTTTAAACACGCTTCCTCTAACTGCTGGCTGGAAAAATCCTTTCCTCAGTGTTTAAGTATTGCACTCACAGTGACTACTGCTGACAGATGTAGGAATAAGAAGGCAAATTTATTAACCTAACATACACCTCCAGTGTCCTGTGGGTTGATACACTGAAAATACGTCCTTTTACTGGCTTTGTAATTTCAAAAGTTATTAATATTATTTCATTGTAATGATAGCCTATATTTTTATTGTAGATTGAGCTGTGCTTTGGCAATCTAAGGAATAAATACAAATTTCATGATACATGAATCTTAAAAAAACATGCTTTTTTGTTGTTATTATTGAAGATCCAGTAGAAAAGCAGATTTCTTTTGGCAGGCCATGCTCACTGGTTCAATGTTTGCAATCCCATTTTTGCATTAAAGTCGAGAGAATGGCAGCCTAAACAATGTAACCTGATTGGCTTTAAACGTACAATTTCCATTTGAGATTCTAACTTCATGAATACTAAGGTTAATTTAGTGTTAAGCTCTATATTTTTTCAGCAATTCCTGCTCACATAATGTCCTGAATATACCTGAACTTCAGTATTGTCAAAACTAACACATATAATCTTGTTTCAAGAGACTTTATGTCAATAAATGTGTCACAAATGTTTTCTTGTTAAGGTTGAATTACTTTAATTGACTTGGCATTTGGCTCTGTTAATCAACATTCATATTCTCTCAGTTGAAGTAATTTAACCTGAGTTCAATTAAACTAATTCTCAGCCTCATTCTTAGAAAATTGCATCCATATTTATACTCTGTACAAGACTATTTAAATTGACAAGAATGAGAACTGTGATATTTCAATGTCTTTATATGGCCCCAAATACATCTGATTTCCTCAACAGTTTCTCTACAACTGATCTTTTGGACCAGGTATTTAACCTTCTAGACCCTTCTTCTCCATTGTTTGAATTACCTTTGTTTAGCTTTCCTTAGTAGGGACTTAAAAGGAATGAAAGCTCACACTATCTTCTTTTAGAAGAAGCAGCAGGTGAAACCCATCAGTCAGTAAATTCAAAGAGGAGACAGGTGTCTAAGTTACTCATTCCCTCTATGGAGTGCTGTTTGGTACAGGATGTTTTGGATAATGAAGTTTACATGGGCTGAAAAAATTGCTGACAAATACCTGGAGAAAAGATACATTAGTGACTATTAAATATGGAAATATCACCTCTGACTGAAAAAGATTCTGAGCCTTGAAAGACAGGTTAGGAAAGTATACTCCTGGGAAGTATAGCTTCACATTTAGACTGTTCATGTTTCCTCCTCCTCTAGATATCTATAACTGACTGTTAGGTCAGTTATATAATAATTATATATATAATATTTAATATAATAATTATAATTCAATATGATCTAAGTGTTCAAAAATTTCGTATTATGATGCTGGGTCTGTTTAATGACATACAAAAATATTTACCACTTGCACAATCTTTAAACAAGCACAACACAGTGACATCAGGGGGCTCATTTCCTGCCTACACTACTGTAAATTATTAAAGTTGCAAAATCATGGAAGTTTTAGGGTTGGAAGGGACCTCTGGAGATCATCTAGTCCAACCCCCCAGCCACAGCAGATCCGTCTAAAGAAGGTTACATAGGAATGTGTCCAGTCAGGTTTACAGTGCCTTAAGAGAGGGAGAATCCATGACCCTCCTGGGCAGCCAGTTCCAGTGCTAGTGAGTTCTAGGTGCTATCTGCAGCAAACACAAATGAAACAGTGCGGAGGTGTGATCATTGTGTGTTCCACAGTTTTGTCTCTCCAGTCTCTATTGGTTGAGTCTATTACTGTTCACTGTCTATGTCAGCATAAGAATTTTTAAAGGAATAAAATGTTAATTTTTCCAGTAAGAAAACTGCCATGAGTCCACAGTGTGGCAATATTGACTACAGACAGGTAGTACATAAATACAAATTATCCTAAATCAATTCTGCTGTATTTCTCCTATGATTTTTTTTTTGTTTGTTTCTTCTTTTTACTTTTTTTCAAGAAATTGATCCAAATGTATATTGCAGCTTTCAACCTGTCTTTACTAAATCTTAAAACTAGAAAAAATATTTTTATTACTATATTTTTTCCATACATTTGAGAAAATGTATTAAGTTATGACTCTTCTGCCTATATTTACATATTTGTTCAATGGTTTAATAGAATTTTTGACTTCACAACACAGATATGGTTGGTTTAATTTTCTACATCTTGTTGGGTGTGAATTTTACTTTAACTTGATATATAATATAAAAATATTTTATATTATCCTCAGATTACTGCAATATATATATTCACTATGTTCTATATGTTATGTTATATATATTTTAAATCTCCTGCTTGCTTTAGAGGTGGGAAGTTATTTTATATTCAGCTCAGTGTTTGCTGTCAAAGAAGGTGCACAGACTTTCCTTGGTTTTCCTATTTTTTAACTCTATTTTCAATAGAAGTCACATGTTTTTTCTGTACATATGAAAGCAAAACCATAAACTGTAAAATCTGTATTCAAACACTAACCTTAAGATAAAAAAAAATGTTTAGCTCACATTAGTTATTAAGAAAATATGTGGGGTTCCTCCTTACTTTGTTTATTCTCTCCTGTATTATTCCTGGAGAGATCAAAAAATCTTAACTAATATAATACCAAAACAACAGATCTGGCCTGCTGTGAGTACACATATGTGAAGGTTGCTGAAAATGCCTTTCCCAGATGAATAAAAGCTGAGAAACCTTATTTTATCATAGTAAATTCATTTTTTAGGTCAATATCTGAGCTGAGTGAAACTTCTGGTTACACTAGCTACTCTGTTCAAGAAATTTTCCTGTTAAGATGTGAAAGACTTAAGAGATCGTTAAAAGACATTCAGTAAATGTGACTAAAATCAGTCTGTGAATTGCCTGAGTTCTTTTGATAATCTGGTCTTCTGGTTGTGATGGATTATTCACAATGGTTAATTTTAAGATAGTTTCCGAAGGGTCCTTCTACTAGAAGCAAAATGTGAGATGTTATTTTAGAGGACAAATTGGAGCGCACAAATCACCCTCTGGCAAGGATTTTCCACTTTTTTAAATATAGGGGGAAAAGTAAGGAGACAAATCTCCTGGGTAGACATGGAGACCACTGAAATCAGAAGGGTTTGGAAATATGAACATTTTTTAAATTAGGCAATTTTCTGTACATATAGTTTAAGCAAGGTAACGTGATAGTAGAAAGAATGAGTATCACTAAATCATATTAATGTATTAAACAGAAGTTGTTAAGAGCTATCATTTCAAATTTAATATCTCTTTTTAAAGTCACTCATCTTCTCCTGAAGGAGAGAGGATGCTGTAATAATTAGAGAACTTGGTTATTCACAGAGGCTTGATCTATTTGACTACTAGCCCTGCCTTGACAAGCCCACATGACTTTGTTCAGAATTATACTGAGATATTAAGTTGCTGGAGAGGGTCTAGAGAAGGGCAACAAAGCTTGTGAAGGCTCCAGAGCACAAGTCTCCTCAGGTAACTGCCTCAAGATGCACAAGGGGAGGTTTCGATTGGATATTAAGAAAAGTTTGTTCACCAGAAGGGTGATCAGGCATTGGAACAAGCTTCCAAGGGAAGGTGTGGAATCACTGTCCGTGGAGGAATTCAAAAAACATGTAGATGAGGCCCTTAGTAACATGGTTTAGAGGTAGATGAGGCCCTTAGTAACATGGTTTAGAGGTGGACTTGGCAGTGCTGGGGTAATGGCTGGACATAATGATCTTAAAGGTTTTTTCCAACGTAGCTGATTCTATGATTCTACGATTCTGATCACAAATTCTTTTTACTGTCAGGAAAAAAGTTTTGTTAGTACAACATCTAACTCAAAAAAATGTTTTGCAAATAATTTCAGCTGCTTAATATTCCTATTTGCTACAGCATGAGCAGCTCAAAATTAAGATTCCAAATCTGGGGAGAAAAAAAAAATTAAAAAAGAAAGGCAAAGTTGCAAATACTCACCTGAAATATATAAGAGACTAGCTCAGCGAATCCACCACCTTGATACTAAACTAACCACAAAATTGCTGCTATAAATAAATGCGACCTAAAATACTGTATTTAGGGCAGTGGCAAATTATATCTGTACTTACATATACCATTTGAAGCTGTCCCAAATCAGAAACTTTAAACTTCTTTTGAAGAGGAAATTCACAGAAAATATTATTTTTTAGAAGAGAGATGTGATGCTTCCAGGGTCTAGGCTTTGAGTCAATACTTTGTTCCAAAGATATGCAATGGAAAATATCTCAGATCAATACTTCTGATTAATCATTTTATGTTCTTCAAACCACATTTTCCAATAAAATCTTTTATTGGGAGCTTCATGAGAACATGATTTCAGGTTTCAAAAGTATATATCATAAGCTATTTCTTAAAATGGATAAAAGTATTTATAGTCTGTATGATTAGCTATCCTAGAATCAAAAGAGAGGGGGAAAAAAAGAAAAGCACTAGTATTACAGACCCTTTAGTTGTGTCTGCATCTATTTTTGTATTCATTATGTCTTGTATGAAGAAGGAAACCTAGTCATTTATTAAACCTTTCATTATGTGTTGATATATAACATTGCGGTATGTAAAAGCAAAACATTACACTAAATAAATCAAGGCTTGGATAGTAGGACAAGACTGATAATTCCCCGGGGATTTCAAGGAAGAACTATAAAGAACTATTTAAAAAGCTTGGCTAATTCGATCCTTTGAGCAGTACGTCTTGCAATGAGTCCGTATACTTAAAATAGAACATATATTGAGAAAGATATTTAACTTTAATTTATGATCTCTTATACAGATATTGATAATGTTGTCATTTTAAATTATTCTATTCATTCATTAAACAGTAATATTACTACTAAAATTAGCACATATATTTTTTCTGAATCTATCTAACATCAGCTTCTGAGGAACAGATTCATATATGTCTTTGAATGGATAAAGACACTTCTAACAAAGACTATTCTAACTTACATGACAGGTGATAGTAACGTTGCTTTTAAACTCCATTTTAATAAGCTAAATCAGCTAAAACACATTGTAGGAAAGATTTCTAGATGGTTTTTCCAATATTTTTTTCTTTTTTCCAAAGTTGTTTTTGACTATGGATATCAAAAGTAGTTATGCCATATTAATATGGTTCTCAGTAACACTGTAATTTATTGACCATACTACCTCATCTATTTTCTTTAAGAATTCAAGGTTCATGTAGCCTACTTTTTAACCACTGCATTACCTGGGAGCTCTCTGTGAGTTTTTTATCCATTGGAAGGTCTAGTATTAATTCAAAAAATTAGACATCTAGCCTAAAAATATGAATTGATATCTTCAGATACTTTATGATCTTGATTTCTTAAAAATATTGATTTATACTGTACAGAAAGCAGAGATGTCTGAAACCAAATTACTCTCTAGAACTCATTCTTCTAATTACCCAGTACTCCAGCACTAATGCTTTAAATCCATAATGGTTTATAATTTCCCATTTATTATATCATGGACTAAGTCACTGAGCCTAGTCTTAATTTTTCCCTGAAACAGACTTGAATTTACTAATTTTGCTAAACACTTCCTGTTTCCTCAGCCCTTCCTACAAATCTCAGGCTGCCAAACATTGTGCATGTTCAAAATACTGGAGATTTCTGTAATAAATATAAGAATATAGTAAGCGTTATAATAAGTACAGATATATACTTCTGAAATATTTTGCTCTGTTTGCATGCAAAAAGCTCAAGACATTAATCTGCTACTATACACTGTTCTGCTTTATTTAGTTGTACAGAAAATTCTTGAGTTGTCTGCAGATAAGTTCTGCAGTGATAAAGAACATGCTCACAGTGTATCTTGCAAAAGTCAATGAGAGTATAACACAATGGGATAGGATAATTTTGAGACAATAGCTCTCTGATTCTAAATTTTGAATAATTTCTGGAAAAGATTTTACTACCTGTAATGAAATAACCATCAAGACGAATAATTGACAGTTACAAATTGCTTTTCAATGCATACATACAATGTAATATAACTCAAAATTAACAAGAATAAATCCTCAAATAGAAGAAATTACTTTTGCCCCAGGGCACTGTATGCTTAAAGATACGTAAAATTTTACCTTTTTTCCAAAAGGCCAGCTTGATATTCTAGGGATACCCCTTAACATTTATTCTGCAATGACTGAAAGCAAAGATCTGCTAACCCAATAATGAAAATCAAAGAATTATTTTTTTCTGAACCTTAACTTTAAAAAAAACAAAAACAAGAAAAAAACCACACAACCCCCACCCTGTCAAAACTTAACATTTTTATTTTCTAAATTTGAATGAATACACTTAGAAACAAGAAGTGTATAATTCTGACCTGTGACAGAATCATATGCAAACCATGGTACATGAATATATTGTATAACTGTTTCTATATTGTTTATATAGGAACACTTTTTTGCCTTTTTTCAGCAAAGTATTTGGGGAAGAGAAATTTATTGGGTTTTTTTCAATTTTCAAAAGAAAATCTGAACAGCATATTTGGTGCTCCGATCAGTGTAATTAGTTTACTTTTTTGTTTGTGGCTTTTTTTTTTTAAGTTATTTTTTAAATGTTACTTCCCTATTCTTCCTTCCCATTTAACAGTTTCTCTTCCAGGAAATATTTTCATTTTAGATTAATTTTACATCTAGGTCCCTAAAGGCCTATTTCTGGAACTATTTATGTTTATTAATTCACTGTGTAACAAGTTATATACAAACCATTCATTTAAAATCCCATGTTGTGTATAGTACTTAGATTAATTTGGTTTGGTTTAGAAGAGATTGGGTATATAAGTTTCCCTTCAAATATGCAAAGCTTTTTTTTGTGAAATTCTTTCATCATCTGGCCCATACATAACCTACATATCTATAACCCAAGGAAGTATTCCAAGATACGACCTGTTTTTCCTAATCAGTCAAAGTTAAAAAAAAGAAACCAAAACAAAAAAATAATAAAATCCCCAAACCACCCTAAACACCCACCCTCATGAACCCCCTCAAAAATCCCATAAGGCTAAACACAGACAAAAGAATTACTCACGAAAAATGAGAGAAACCTTATATAAAAAAGATATCGGAATCTCTGAGTCACTGAAAAGTATAAATCTATATATAAGATTGTTTCCTTTTTGCTCTTTGTCCTGGGTTCAGCAGTAGCAGTCAGTTTTTCTTCTTCTTAGTAGCTGATGCAGTGCTGTGTTTTTGACTTTCGGCCTGGGAGCAATGCTAATAACGCTGATGTTTTTTGATTGTTGCTAAGTGGTATTTACCCTGACCAAGGACTTTGTGAGTCTCATGCTATGCCAGGGAGAAGGGGAAGTTGGGAGGAAGCAGAGACAGGACACCTGACCCAAACTAGCCAAAGGGGTATTCCATACCACGGCACGTCATGGGGGCAGTTACCCGGAAGGGCTAGATCATTGCTCGGGTCAGGCTGAGTATCAGTCAGCGGGTGGTGAGCGGTTGTATTCTCTCCCCGTGTTATTTTCCTTATCATTACTATTATTGGTGGTAGCAGTAGTAGTTTGTATTATACCTTAGTTACTGGACTGTTCTTATCTCAACCCGTGGGAGTTACATTCTTTTCAATTCTCCTCCCCACTCCTCCAGGAGTGGGGGGAGGAAACGGAGTTGTGAGCAAACAACTGCGTGGTTCTGGGTTGCCGGCTGGGCTTAAACCATGACACTCTTAAATTTATCTCTAATTACAGCACAGAAATAAAGGGTTGTTGCAACAAACAAGGGAAGGGAAATCCTTGCCATGGTCCTCAGCTGTCTCTACTACCAAAAAGGTTTGAAACATAAGACATTTACAGGTACAGCTCTGTCCTTACCTGAAAGGTACTCTCAAAGGTGTCATGTAATGTGCACAGAATAGGAAATTACTCTCTAGAATGCACTGGAGATGTAATTCTTTCCTCTGCATGCACACTTATTTCCTCTGCCCTAAAGAAACATTGGGAAAATAGGAGCCCTTCTAGGCAGACATCTACTCAGAGTTGGAGAACTGACAGTTCCCAGGGACTGGTTGCTCCTAGAGCTATTATTTTGTATGACAGCCCTTCCATAAAATATCTGCTCAAATAGACATATCTAAGACTAAAGGTTGTTTATTGAAAAATAAAATGAAATGATTAATTAAAAAATATTAAAAGACAACTATGGGGAAAGTAAAGCTTTTTCTTGAAGACCTTTCCGTCACTTAGTGTCTGAAAAATTAAGTTAGCACCCACCATTTGGGTTATTATTTACCACAGCAGCCAAGAAATAACATGAAACACATGTACACAGATAATGAAGACAGAAATATCAACACTACTAATCATATGGCTGCAAGAGAAGTTTGAAAATACACCACACAGCCACTGAATTTTCAAGTAGAGAAACACATGAAATTTGTTTAAATTGTCTAAACCATTTTAGAAACTAGACTACAAATCCTTCTTTGATCTCATATATTAGGATATAGATGCTTCCATTTTACTGTACCTTTCCATGGGAAGCAAAGCATGTGTGGGCGAAAAGAAAATTGAAATCCAAAGGGAAAAAAACAAAAAAAAAAGGAAAAAAACTAACCCATTTCAATCTCATCCCCCAAAAGAAATGCAGAGATACCACCTAGAGTCTTGGAAAGCAGTTTCCAAGTCCTGGATACAATGTAAATGACAAGAAGCACTGTCCTGGTTTCAGCAGTAGCAGTCATTTTTTCTCCTTCGTAGTAGCTGGTACAGTGCTGTATTTCTGACTTTCGGCCTGGGAACAGCGCTGGTAACACCGATGTTTTTAGTTACTGCTCAAATGTTTAGTCTGACCAAGGTCTTTGTGAGTCTCATGCTCTGCCAGGGAGGAGGGGAAGCCGTGAGGAAGCAGAGACAGGACACCTGACCCAAACTAGCCAAAGAGGTATTCCATACCACAGCACATCATGTCTGGGATGTAACTGGGAGTTACGCGGAAGGGCTGGCTCACTGCTTGGTCGGGCTGGTTTTCGACGGGTGGTATTGTATTCTCATTCCTTGTTATTTCCCTTATCATTATTATTATTGGTGGCAGTATTAGTGGTTTGTGCTATACCTTAGTTACTGGACTGTTCATATCTCAGCCCGTGGGGGTTACATTCTTTCCATTCTCCTCCCCATCCCTCCGGGAGTGGGGGAGGGGGGAAGAAAGGGCAGGGGCGGGGTGTGGACTGCGTGGCTAACTTGACAACAGGGTTTAAACCACGACAAACACAGGTCATATGTCAACAGATTTTTAGTAGCTAATACAGAATCCAAATTGATTGTACGCTACACAATCACAACAGAACCTAATGCAAGGATATATATATATATTTATCTATTATATAAATATGTCTATAGATCTATATCTATATAAATATAGATAAAAATATAGATATATACATTTACAGGATTCTTGCCCCCGCACATGAAAGGCTTGTCTTTATTGATTTTATATCAAATTATAAATCTTAAGGTTCTGTGAATCATACATCATCTTGCTTGTGTGTGACAGAGACAGACAGATAACATACCAGACAGTAAATATAGAAGAAGGTGGGGTTACATGAACTATCTCTTATCAGCTGTTTCAGTAAGAATTTTGTTTCTGTTTCTATGAAATGAAAAGCCATTACTTTACAGAGATGAATCTTCTGCACGTGTGCTGATATCATCAAAACTAAGGATGCAAAAATAAATTTTTAAAATACTCCATGAAATAAGCAAAGAGTTCAATATGCAGGGCCTCCTAATTTGACAACACTGGTTTTAAAAAAAGACTAAACCTTAAAAAGGAAACCTTAAATCAGTTCATTCCTTCAAAAAAATGAAAATAAATGCAATCCTATGGAAACTTAAGGAACTAATGAACAATGCCACGATATATCCTGTAGCATTCATTATTAATCTTACCATATAAAAGATATTTACATGAGGCTAAACATCTTCACTATTTCATAATAGGGAATTCTCAGATGGACTAATGGCTTACTTGTAGTAAAGAGGTGTCAATGTCAGAAGTATGATTACAATTTCACAAGGTTACAGATCCTAGTCCTGGATTATTACCTCATGTTTATATCTAAGACACCAAGAGTGAAATGACATTCTACAGCCATTTATTAATGTAAAAGCCTCCTGAAGCAGTGCATTTGTTTCGTAATATCATTTATGCATCAAAGTGACCTAAACCATGCAATAATACTCAGTTCTATGGAGGACCATTAGTATTACCAAGAATCAAGTTCTAGACCTCTGCTGCTGCTTGACAAAGGATAAAATGTAATGGAAGGGAACAAATCAAAGCACTCTGTGCATCCTGAAACAGAAACCATACTTTATCACCTTAAAGAGATCATAGGGAGCATAAAATAAAACAGCAGAGCTAGTGACACAATTGCAAAAGTACCTGAAAAGCAGCTTCCCCCAAAATAAGGCATATGAATAATGTTCATCCTTAATAGCAGGTTCTAAATACTAGACAATAACAATGTTGTAGGCTTGGAAAATGCATACTACAGTCTTGTTTTCTGAAGTGTCAAATATGCACCTTGGAAAGGTACAGTGAGCATATTACCCAGTTACTGAGAAGAAGGAAATTATTTCTTTAGATACCTGAAGGATTTGAGCAGCCTATATACTTAGTCCTGATGCCAATGTTGAGCTGCACACAGAACTTCAATTTAACGTCTATGTCAAGATTGAGCTGATGAGATTTAACTTCTGCATTTATGTGCTGTGAATAAGTAATCCAAGATGCCCTTGGTTGATTACAATCTGAAAAATTGCAATGTAAAAGTGACACTTTCTTCTACCATAATTTACTTACTGGGACACTTGCCAAATAAAGTGACTACTAAGTAAATAACAGAGCATTTCAGCACATACCAGCTTTGCATTTAGGCTTTGATATGTAATGTTTAATATCTGTTTGTATCCATTTTATACCTACTTATGTCATTTATTGCAAAGAGGTTATACAGAGTGATTTTTTATATATATATATTTATATATATATAGTTATATATTTATATATATTGTTATATATATATATTTATATATATATTGGTTTTTATATATATATATATATATGTTTCACTACTAAATGTCCTAGGGAGCTTTTCAGCAGAATCAGAGAATCATAGAATAGTTAGGGTTGGAAAGGACCTGAAGATCATCTAGTTCCAACCCCCCTGCCATGGGCAGGGACACCCCACACTAAACCATGTCATTCAAGGCCTCATCCAACCTGGCCTTGAACACCGCCAAGGATGGAGCATTCACAACCTCCCTGGGCAACCCATTCCAGTGCCTCACCACCCTCTCAGTAAAGAATTTCTTTCCTATATCCAATCTAAACTTCCCCTGTTTAAGTTTGAACCTGTTACCCCTTGTCCTGTCACTACAGTCCCTGATGAAGAGTCCATCCCCAGCACCCTTGTAGGCCCCTTCAGATACTGGAAGGCTGCTATGAGGTCTCCATGCAGCCTTCTCTTCTCCAGGTTGAACAGTCCCAACATTCTCAGCCTGTCTTCATACGGGAGGTGCTCCAGTCCCCTGATCATCCTCGTGGCCCTCCTCTGGACTTGTTCCAACAGTTCCATGTCCTTTTTATGTTGAGGACACCAGAACTGCACATAATACTCCAAGTGAGGTCTCTTGAGAGCAGAGTAGAGAGGCATCCTATATAGGTAGAATCTTAGAAATATCTCCATCTTAAAATGACTCAAAAATAGTTCAGAAAGAAATTAAGAATACTTTTGCCTTGCACCCTAACAAAATACCTTAGAAGTTTAACACTGAAATGATCATGTTTGCCTTGTGGTTAAATTAATTTTATCTTTTGTCCATCAAGAAATTTCCAGAAAATTAGGACTAAACTTTCAGTGAGCCTAGAACTACAGACCAGCTTTTTTGGTTGAGATGAGAACACAGGATATACCCAGGAAGCACGTTGTTGATCCCTACTCATTCAATTAGCTACTTCAAGTTCTAAAACCCCAATAAATAAATAAATAAGTTTAGGGGGGAAAAAAAAAATCCTATTCCAGCTGAAACTCCTAGGTCAGAAAATTCAAATCTGCTCTTTCAAGGCCTCTAAACCAGTCAGCTTTCTCCCTCCGTGTTCCTAACTCAGTATGGTCATAAGAAGTGAGGAAACATATTCCAAAAACTCTCAGTACAGGGAAAGCAATCTCAGTAAGCACATTATAACCCTTTAACATTGCCTGACTCACAATCCAGCTTTTCTGTGCCAAAGTCTCACACACATTTTCAGTAACTGCTCAAGATCACTGTGTTCTTTAGATTTATTTGTACTTACTACATTTTATGATTGAAAAATTATACTTCAGGTCTGGGAAATTAGGATTTGAACAGTAGATATTTCAATATAAGGTAATCAACTAAATTTGATGGCAAGGAGTATTCTAGCAAAGAATGGCCAAAATGCTTATGCATCTATGCAATTATGTATCACTTAGAGAAATTTTGCTCTCTTATGAAAGCTTACCTATAAGAAGCATCTGTAGAATGTTTTTTCCTTTCTCTGTTTCATGAAAGAAATGCTTGAGGAAAAAAATATATATAAAAAAAAGAAAAGAAAAGAAGAGTGGGATTTACAGGTCTTCTCCTGGCTCTGCAGTTGCTGGGTGTACCTATATCACTTTTGCAAAATAGGGGGAAAAAAATCAGCTTTCTGAACTAAGGACCTTTGTTAAGAGCCACCTGTTATTTGAGGTCAGATTTATGAATATTTAATACTAAATTGAAGTGCTAATTGTGTTTGAGAAACACGGAACTGAACAAATGTCTTCTTCACAGCTTTTTTAAGAATGTAAAACATTATTCTAATTGGGGAGTTCTAAGTACTGGAAAGGAAAAAAAAACCAACCAACATTTAAAAGAGACAGTTACTTTTATCAAATGCAGGAAAAATACAAAAAAGAGTGGTGACTGCTCAGGACAGATATATTTGCGGTAGGCAGGTAATGATATATTTTTCTTATTTGGTTTATCATTGTTGCCAGACAGCTTTACCTTTAAATCAGTTGGCAAAGTCATTCATTGCTCAGGTAGCCAGCACTCAATGTCTTGTTCTGAATAAAAATAAATAAAAAAAAAACAAAACAAAACAAACATGTCATGAAAAATTATAAAAGAGCATTCAAAATGACAAAAACATTTGTAATCATGGTCCATACAAGCAAGACTACTTGGCAAATGCTAACACCAGCAAGAGAAGATCACTTATTACCTATAGAATCAACATCTGTGAAAGAAATAGAGAGCTGCCTAAATTCTTTTTCATGATTGATTGGAAATGTCAAGTTATTAAAACAGTAATCACAGGGCAAATGTAGTTTATTCAAGAGATTACTTCTTTTCTATTATTATCCTTAATTGTTTGCAACAAGGATACCAGTGCCAACTCTCCCCAGACCTGAACAAGAAGATGACATTGGTGTTTAATCTTTCTAAAAGGTAATATATACAGGTAAATAAGACTCTTATGCAGAGATAACTATAAAGTGGCATGACTGTACAGGTGTAATCAACTATGAAGAGATACTCCATAACATGAGCAAAGCAGTTTCGTAGTTTTTCCAGTTTAAATGGTTCTGCTGAAGGAGGAAGATTACATAGTTTTTATTTCTTCACTGAGTTATGGCCATAATTACTGCTGCTCTCCAGATTGCACGAAAGCATATCTCAGAACATGGTAGTTGGCTATTGTTGTGACTAAATCATCACAAGTGCCTTTTTCAATGAATGGACCATAACAATACTTCAGGAGAAAATAGAGATATGATAAATGTTTAAAAAGTCCCAGTTAGTGAGTATTTCTAATATCAGCTAACTTTAATTCAGATGGTTGGTTGCTCCCTGTTTTAGAAAGTGAAGAGATCACACAGAGATGCACAATAAGATACTTCAAACTAAATCTCTATCAGGATTAAATTTATATTTGCAGAAAAGGGTAACACTCTTAGATGCTGTTTATAGAGGGAAATTAGTGCAGTGAGCTTGTGCAGTTTTATTGCAAAATATTTTATTACATCTGAAGTGTTTCATGAAATACATTTCCTTAATGTAAACCCGAAAAGACTGGATCCCCAGGGACTGCATGGGAAGTAACCAATGCACAGCAAATCCTCATGTAGTCCATGAAACATAATCACAGCTAATCCTTTAATTATTCCCTTTTTGAAAAGCCCCTTAAAACTTACTGTGTCTGAAAAAAATCTCCATAGGTATGCAACATGGGTATGCAACTATCAAAATGGGCATAGTAACCTATGACATATATAAAAAGTGTACTTGAGAAGTTTTCAGAATACTTCACGAGAATGTAATTTTCTAAGATGTGCTATAGGATGTCTATCATATCCACAAGGGCTTTTCCAAGGAATTATTCAATTTTAAGGATTATGCTTTCAGCAGCAAGTATGGAAAAAAAATATCCCAGTGGTTACAGTCAGTTAGTGTAAGTGAGAACTGCACAACTGATTCTTAACATACAGCAGCTTACTCAGTATAAACGTTGGTCTTCATCAGCCTTTGTTGCTGTCTAGAAGAGGTTTGCTGTACAGAGACTGTATCTACTGAAAAGATATAACTCCTTCTTCCACAGCTGCAGATGCTGCAAAACAGCTGGGGTCCATATCACTAATAAGTTACATAGGATGGTTAAACTAGTATCAAACAATTTAACTCTGAAGTCCCTACAAAGGCACCTACTCAAGTAAACCAGAATTTGCTTCTCTGACAAAGCAAGTAAAACCAAGGAAGAAATATTATAGAAGGCTAAAACAAATAAAAAGAAGAAAATCCCCAGGAATTAGGAAATTGATACAATTTGTTTGCAATTTTGTATGGAACCAGTATGCACATTTGTCATATATCCAGCCTGGGCTGGATATAACAGAGAACTAGATATTGTACCATTGTGCAAGACTATAGAGATACAGCTCTGTTGGGTTTAACATTTACAAATTGACTATCACATAAATTCACTGTTTGTTGCCATTTAGAAGAGCCCATGAAAATAATAAAGACATTTTTTAAACCACTTAGCACAAAGCCCTTTGTTTGTCTTCCTCTCATTCTATCTACTATGTACACAAAAAAAAACCCAACAAAAAAAACCAAACAAACAAAAAAAAAAACAAACAAAAAAACCCCCACCAAAACAAATTCAGCTTTGGGGGCTTGGTACAGTAACATGATTGTGCCTTGTGTCAGGGTTACCAAAATATTTCCTTTAATTGACTCTTTTATTGCAGTTAAATTTGTCTTTTGTTGCTTTAGTGAATAAAGGATAACTCGGGGTGGAGAAGCAGCCATCTATTAAAATATTCCCTGTTTTGTGATGTATGACAGAAATTAACTGACATCCCTGAGGAAAAACTAGAAAGAATTGCTGGCTTAATTGCTGCATCCTAACTAGCAAAATCTTAATAGAATATTAGATTAACGTATCATGCTTCTAATGGGCAGTGAGGGGGCAAAAGGGAGAACACAGAAAAAGCTGTCATGTAGTACATAAAGTAGGTACAGAGCTGACAATAAAGCTATCCACATTCAGATAAGGTATTCACTGCAGTGATATTTCTACATTACAGAGATACTGAGGAGAGACACAAGAATAAACCAAATTTTACTGTTAATGTCCTCTTTTTCTGTCTAAACCTTTATTTTCAGCTTCATTAAATAAAACTGATGCTTTGTAAAGGAAAAGGCTTTTGGGAAAGAGAGGCACATCTTTTTTTCAAATAACAAGGAAGAAAAAACTCCAAAATGCAACTGTCTAGTTTTGCTTCTTATGAGGAAATGCATAGATAAGTCTACCTCAGCTGCTAGCAGCTGATAAGAATTGCTAATTTACAATTTATTCACTGCTGGAATTATTATTGGAAGAAATGCTATAAATCCAGCCGCTGATTTCCTTAAAAGAAAGGAAATGTTTCTCATCAGATGTGGAGATAAAAGTAAAAGAATTCTCTTTTCTATATGCTTTCCTTAAAATAGTGAGAATCTCTAAGAATTACTCCTCGTTTTGGAATATCTCAAAAAGGGGAAAGTTGTGTGAAACAGCTCTGTCATCAACTCATTTGCCAGCCTCTCCAGTCATTTGAATTGTAGAATGGCAGAGCCAGAAAAATAATAGCTCTTGTTATTGTGTGGATGAACAGGAAAAATGATCAAAGTGTCTGGGTTTAATAAAAGAGAAAGTGCAATTGAGAAAAATGCTAACATTCTCCCTGCTCTAATAACTTAAAGCATTTGAGTC